>NC_064641.1:875899132-877149132 GCF_023864345.2 Schistocerca serialis cubense
TGGACCGTTATAAAGCAGAAAAAATTTGCGACACAAGCCTTTTCCTTTGTGAGATAAACGATGAGACTTAAGTAACACCTTCTGACCAACTGACAAGATTTTTAAACGACCAGGACGTTTAGCTGATCTCTCTCTTCTAGCAGCCGCAGATGCAATATTTTGCAGAGCCAGGTTCACAACTTCAGAATGCCGTAGTTTCCGTGTAGGCAGAAAAGGAACGATTTCAGAAATGCGATTTGTCGGTGCTTTGTTTTTTAATATCAGTAAAGGCGGTAAAGAAGTTGAATCATTAGGGAGTTCATTCAGAATGTTTTGAAAAATATGAAGATACTGATCCCAAGTTCTGTGATTCTGATGACAATAAAGACGACACAATTTATTGATTTCCTTCATCCATCTCTCTGAAGCGTTAGATTGAGGGTGAAAAAGTGAAATGAAAATTGGTTTAATTTTACGACGCTGTAGAGTACGAAGCCAAATTTTAGAACGAAACTGTGATCCATTATCTGATATAACCTTATCAACATAACCAACTTCTTTAAGAAAATGTTTGATGAAAGCGTTAGATACTGAACGAGCTGTTGCTTTGCGTAATGGTGTAAAACACACATATTTTGACGTCAACTCCACTGCTACGAAAATGTACGCAAAACCATTAGTAGAACGAACCACTAGACCGACCAAATCGACTGCAGCCATCTCCTTTAATTTCGCTGGAATGATAGGAAACAACGGTGCTCTATGAGAAGCTGTTGGCGGCTTAGCCTTTTGACATAATTTGCATTTGGCCAGAACAGATCGAATACGTTTTTCCATATTACTGAAGTAGCAATTTTCTTGTAATTTACGAAAGCATTTTCTGGGACCAAAGTGTGCATAACTGAAATGCGTATACCAAATCAATTTATTGACCCACTCATCAGGAATACAAACTAACCAAACGGAGTTGTCGACCGATTTTCGTTTAAAAAGAATGTCATTGCGGACTAAATAATGCTGTCTAATCGCTACGCTTTCCTTTCTCCTCCACTTCTCCTTAATGCCCTTCCAGATTGGATCCTTATTTTGCTCCTTAGCGATGTCCTGGAGCGAAGACGAAATAAAGTTCTCAAACGCAACACCTTGACTATACATCAAACAATAATTGTTCTCTATGCCGTCCTCTTCAGCACTTTGTTTCAAACCCATAGGTGCACGTGATAAAGCATCGGCAACAATATTTGAAGAACCCTGTATGTAAACGATACTAAAGTCAAATTCCTGTAGGTACAACGCCCATCGTGACAATCTGCCATGAGTTAATTTTGTCGACATAAGAAATTCCAGAGCTCGATGATCGGTGTAAACCTTAGTATGTCTGCCAATCAAAAATGTCCGAAATTTTGTGAAAGCCCAAACAACAGCCAAAGCTTCAAGTTCCGTAATCGAATAATTCTTTTCTGATTTAGAAAGAACACGACTTCCAAATGCAATAGTTTTCTGTACTACAACGCCGTCTTCATCTATCTCTTGAAATAAACGTGCACCTAGGCCTTTGTATGATGAGTCCGTCGCCAAACAATAATCTTTAGATAGATCCGGATGTGAAAGAAGTGGAGCAGCAACTAAAGCATCACCAAGCTGTTCAAATTCTGACTGAGCTTCCTCATCCCAACACCAATTAGATTTCTTTCCAGATAGTTCACATAAACGAGGTGTGGCCAAATCGTCCAATTTAACAAAGCGTCGAAGAAAATTACAGACACCAAGGAAACTACGAACATCACGTTTTGTAGTAGGAACAGCATAATTACGAATAGCGTCTAGTTTTTCTGGATCAGGAAGAGTACCTTCTGTAGAAATAATGTGACCGAGAAATTTCACCTGAGAACGACCAAATTCAGATTTTTCCAAGTTCACTGTAATGCCAACTCTTGCAAAAATACCTAATATTGAATCCAAAATTTTGTTGTGCTCACTCCAAGAACGTTTAGCAATAAGAATATCGTCAACATATGAAGTAATATTGTCACGAAGATAAACAGGTAAAATTTCATTTAAGCTACGAATGAATGCTGATGAAGGTACAGTAAGTCCAAACGGTAATTTTCGAAATCTCTTTTGGGTACAATCGAGATATCCGGTTATTGTTTATCTACTGTCTAGATAGATTGATAGTCGAAGAGTTGTTTTGACAGATGCAAAGAATAGTAAAAGAGTAGGCAGCGGTACAGAAAACTAAAAGAGAAATAGCACCACTACAGCTCGGGGCCCTATGCTCGCTACGGCACATATTCACTTAGAGTAGTGAATCCCCTGAGGACTTTAATAACTGCACATAATCTCAAGTTTGTGACTTAGTGGCAAACTTAGCGGAAGTGCGTACGTAAATTGATCTATCCATGAACATGGATGTATGTCATTCTTAGAATTGCGAAATATCTTAATCTTCCGAACAGTTAAGAAGTGTTTATAGTCAATGTTTTCGCCTCGTGGCGACAAAGACCTACCGCATCTGTCCCAGTCCCAAAGTCGATTATTGTCAAGTTCGCGCGCCTGGCGCTCTCTTGTTGCATCCCGTAAATGAAATAAATTACTTTCTTCATACCACTCTGCTATCTGTGATTCTAAGTTTCTTCTACTGTCTTTTCCTACTATTTCGCCTTCAATTTGTTTGACTTGCTTTCGTAATGCCTCAAATTCCCTTTTCACGCGTTCATTAAATTTTCCCTGATTTTCAACATGCTTATTTATGTTCTGATACTCTTCGGTTTCTGCAAATGGCAATGGTGCTGTATCATCTGAATCTCTGTCCCCACTTAAACTAAGACTTGTCAGTTTATCTGAAATCTCCTCGACTCTTTCCGATAAATCACCTATTTGTTCTTTCTGTTTATTTACGTCTTCCGTAAGTGTCGCGACTCGGGTTTCAGTATTAACACATTTGGTAGTTAACTGTTCATATTGTTGTGTTAGGTTATTTAATCTGTCATTTGGTACGGATTCCTCGATTCTCTCAAATATTTCTTCCTTATCGTGTGCGCGTTGTAAATTTAACTCTGAAAATTTCTGTACTATCACGCGATCTCTTTCTTCCTGTTCTCTATCCTGTTCCCTTTGTCTAATCTCTACTGCAATTTATCTATTATTGTGAGAATTCAAAATCGGTTGTACTTCTTCTCTGATTTCCTTCTTTAATTCATCTTTCATATCTTTGAAACATGTCCCTATTCGTGAATCTAACCGTGTTTCCATTGTTCCCATCTCAGTTCTAATTGTTCCTATCTGTGATCCCACTGAGTCTAACCGCGTTTCCATTGTTCCCATACCAGTTCTAATTGTTCCTATCTGTGATCTCACTGAGTCTAACCTGTTTCCATTGTTCCCATACCAGTTGTAATTGTTCCTATCTCTGTTTTGATTGTTCCTATTTGTGAGTCAAACCGTGTTTCCATTTGCGCTCCCAAATTTAATATAGCACTCATCAACTGCTCCATATCTTCTGTCGCTAATCTCGTATTCTGTGAATTTTCTGATTGAGAAAAATTTTTAAATGGTTCCGGACTATTTTCCCGACTTATTACATTGTTTTCCACTTCATTATTCATCACACTGTTCTCCTGTGTTGGCGAGTTCGCCATGTCAACAATTTCGTCATTCTGACTATCCATCATTTTTGCCTTTTTCATCGATCGTGTAATCATTTACAAAGCATACAAAACTCGTCACTGTACGGCAATTACACACAATACCTCCTTATCTCCAACAATACCATTCACTCGAAATGTTTCCCTCAAACACGATTAACGAACAATTGAAATAATTGCACTAAATCGTCAAACGCGTATACAAGACAACAAATCAAATTCTGTGAAAAATACCATTAGAAGAATACTAATTACCAAATCTACACATGCCAAATAGACTACAATTACTAAACTACAAATTACTACTACAATACTACTGTCTACTATTTTTACAATCAGAAGATTCCAAGGGACGATCCGAAGCAGTGGTCGCCACGTGCATGGGGGCTTAATTAAATATGATTGAAAATACTTTTTATTTTTGGTAGCTGTGTGTCCGATTACGCAATCTCGTAAACGGTTGGCCCTGACTAGTACTATTACGCAATCTGACTGCATAGAGCAACAACAAAGAATGAAATGAAAATTTCAGTTAATACAATTCATTAATTAAGTCCCCAGCAACTATAAAACCTACAAAACCAAAGCACAAATGTAACTGTTCTGTATGTGGAAGTATGACTCAACGCACATCTGGCACGGTTCTTCTTCAACAAGACAAGAATTTTTAAATACCAATTTTACTGACGTGATAAAAGAAAGTTACAAATACTATAATTGCGTAAGGAAAGCAGAATTAAACTCTAATACAAGAACGCACGCCAGATGCTTTGTTGACTGAACCTGTAATGACGCATTATTTAGGACACTGAAATAAAAAGAACGGAGTTTGTTACCTCATTTATATTGATGAAAATCACTCTAATCCTTACAATGTATATCTACACCGACTCTCTACTACCACATCTCAACAAGACTCTTCAGTATCACATCTCAGCAAGCACTGCATACTAGCACATCTCAACAAACACTCTCTGCTACGAGTTCTTAACAAGTACTGACTATTACGAGTCCTCGGCAGGCACTGACTACTACGAGCTCTCCCCAAGCACTGTGGAGGCGGCAGAATAATACTCTTTGGCGCAATCTCTGGCGCAGTGGCTCAGTGTAGCCACCTTTCAATGTCTGGAAAACAAAACTCGACAGCGCAGCTGACGCTCTTGCAGTCCCATTACTTCACCCCCAGTGAAGAAGTACCGTGCTAGTATTATTTTTCTCCCTTGCCTGGGAACCTGAGGACAGCGATCTGTATAACGCTATCTCTTGACACCGATCATTTATTCTTCTACTGATCAGAATACCAGAAATAAATATATATGTCTACCCCTAGTACTAACAACATTATGTCCTACACTACACATAAAAATAAACTGCACAAAATCGATACACATAACTACTCTCTTAATGTACCTCTGGGGTATACCGACTTTCCTCTCCCGTTGCGCATCGTTTCGCTTTTTCCTCTTAATATCCTTCCTTGCCTTTACTAGAACTTCTCGTGGAGTCGCCTCTGGCGCATCTTCAAATGGCCGCAGACGTCTCACATGCACAATCGTCGTCTTTGTTGGCAACTGCAGCTTCACATTCACCAGTGACGTAGTTATGACTACTTTGTATAGGCCCTAGTACCCTGTTGAGAACTTCTTTGTCCTTTCCTTCGACATATATGGATTTGACAACATCATCCATTGGCCCACCTTATACTGCAGTAACGTCCCCACACACCTCACTTCCTCTTCCTGCTTCTCCAAAACCTCTGTATTTGCTCTTTGTGCTCTGTTCCACACCTCCTTTACTTTTCTTGCAAAATCGCAAAGTGCTTCCCCCTTTCTGCCACTCTTCTGGTCAGTCATGTCGACAGGTGACGGCATCTTTTGGCCATACGCTACCTCGAATGATGGTAACCCAGTGCTAGTATGTCCTTTAGATCCATATGCATTTACGATAAAAGCTAGGTATGTATCCCAATAGTAACTAAACAGTTTCCCAACTGTTCTATGAACTCTCTGCCCTTCCACTAGCTTGCTGGTGTAGTGGGCTAGTCCTCAACTTCCTCAGTCTCGGCAACCGACACAACTCCTTCTTCAGGTCTGACATGAAGTTCGTCTCCTGGTCCGTTATCATCGTCTGTGGCACTCCAAACTTCATTATCCATGTACTAACTAATGTGTATGCGGCGGTGATTGCCTGTTGGTCTGGTATTGGCACTACTCGACTTAACGAAAAAAATTATATATTATGGTCAGCATAAAACGATTACTCACTAGTGTTTGGTTGAGTGGTCCTAACACATCCATCCCATTGAAACTAGAGTTCTATTGCTTCTGGCAATCTTTGTAACAATTCCTGCTTCCAGTTCAAATTGGCACTCTGTGCACAATTCACACAATTCTTGATGTATCGATCCACATCATCCTTCTATCCTTTCCATCAATACTTCTCTGCCACTCTTCTATTCGTCGCCCTGCATCCACCATGGCCTGACAAAATGTGTTCATGCATCTCACGTAACGCTTCCAATTTTAACTTGGCCCACTACACCACTGGTGGTTCTAATTTGGCTCCCTGTACAATAATCCGTCATACATACCAAATTATTGCTATCTCTAACACTGCCTAGTTTCCTCGTCGGTGTTCTGTGTTGCCCGCCATTCCACAAGGTCGCGATCCAGAGCTTGTATTACAACTGTTTTTCTGCTTAACCCGTCCACATTTCCGTGTTTCCTACCCAGCTTGTGGATTACTCTGTACTCAAATTCACTGTCAATGTCCATCTCGTTAATCTACTGGATGGGCCCTTTAAGCCTAGTAACAACTTTAAAGCTGCATGAACCGTTGTCACCTTAAACTTCTTCCTGTACAAATAACGTCGAAAATACGTTATTCTGTATACCAGACTAATCATCTCTCTCTCCACTGTAGAATAATTTCTGTCTGCGGCCTTCAATTGTCTTGATACAAAGGCAACAGGATATTCTTGACCATCGACCTCCTGGTTCAAAAAGCAGCCAGAGGCCTAGTTTGATACATCTCACGACAATACAATTTTTTTTTCTGAAAGTCTGGAAACACAAGAACTATACTGGATGTCAACACCTTCTTTAACTCTTCAAATGCTCCCTGATATTTCTGTGATAATACAGACTTAACCTCTTTCTTCAACAACTGTGTAAGCGGTCTTGCAATATCTGCAAATCCCGTCACGAGCCTCCTATATTGATTCGCGAGACTGAGGAAAGATTGTAAGTCCATAGTTGTTTGTGGTACTGAAAAATCTTGCACTTCTTGCACTAACCTCGGATCAGCATTGACACCATCCCTACTTATGACAAGACCCAAATAGTTAATTCCTCCAGCGCAGAGTGACATTTTTCAGCGGTGAGTGTGAGATGTACTGCCCGTAGTCTGCTGAATACTTCTTTTAGACGTTGTCTATGTTCCTGCATATCCCTTGAATGAACTATTCTGTCATTAAGATATACTAAGCACTGGCGTGGTTTCAATACTCCAAGTACTCCGTCCAGCAACTGTTGGAATGTCGCCGACGTTCCTATTTTGGTAGTGTCCCCCATTTGCTTAAAAAGCTATTTTTGGTTTATCTTCAAGGGCTATTTCTATCTGATGGTATCCGCTCTTTAAGTACAACGTTGAGAAATACTTGCTTTTGCCCAGGTTATCTACGGTCTCCATGATATTCGAAATAAGGTATGTATCTGTTGTAGATTTGCTATTCATATAGTGATAATCGCAACAAAGCCAATACTTCTGTGAACTCTCCATAGACATACACTATTACT
Source organism: Schistocerca serialis cubense (assembly GCF_023864345.2). Lineage (NCBI taxonomy): Eukaryota > Metazoa > Arthropoda > Insecta > Orthoptera > Acrididae > Schistocerca > Schistocerca serialis. Next base: position 875,906,556 of record NC_064641.1, read on the forward strand.
TTCTTCTATTGTTCCGTCAGCTAATTGTTCATCTATGAACTCTCCTAAACCTGGTTGCTGTTGTGATAGCCTAGAATCATCGTTAGTGTGAAATAACCGGAAAATCAACAACGAGCAGAATGCGTTTAAATACAGGGTATAGCATAGAAATTCCATCCCACGCTCAACTAGGGTAACCAACCTCGTCTTGTTACTTTAGTTCCTCTCTGTCTTAAGCTGTCTGAAAACTGAGAAGCTCAAACATAAGAGGCTTTTTGCTTTTATTGACCAAGTATCACCAGTAGTTATATTGTAATTCCTACAAATATTTTATACTTTCCATCTCTTTGGTTTCATAAAGTGAACAACAGAAGTGCTTCTCCTGTCATGTCGTCAGAAGCTACAGTAGATCTTGCGCTACAATCATTCACTTGCTTACTTTTTTTGCAGCTGCTGAGTCCTACTTTTCAGTCATTGCGAAAGATTTCATAGTACGGTTTCTTTTCTGATTTGAAAATATTTGTTGTTTGTAGCTTATGAAATTTCTTTGTGGGTGTTCACGCTTTGGCCGGCCGGTGTGGCCGTGCGGTTAAAGGCGCTTCAGTCTGGAACCGCGTGATCGTTACGGTCGCAGGTTCGAATCCTGCCTCGGGCATGGATGTGTCTGATGTCCTTAGGTTAGTTAGGTTTAAGTAGTTCTAAGTTCTAGGGGACTGATGACCACAGACGTTAAGTCCCATAGTGCTCAGAGCCATTTGAACCATTTTGTTCACGCTTTGTAATCACTGTTATTTTGTCTTCTGATTTGTGTTATTATGTCTCAGATGTTGTGCCAATGAAAGTATTCATAAGGAAAAGTGTACTCTAGTGTGTGACATTAAAGTGAAAGATATTTACTCACTATTTTAATAGCGCGTGGTGCTGCTAAAAAGCGAATTCCTTCCAATGAAAGAGTTTTCTTAGTTTGCAGTTCACTTCCGGCAGAAAAACAAAAATAGCTATAACAGCTACTGATGTGGAGAACACACCAAATATTTTTTCCTGCTCTTTATTTACGATGTTCAAGTTGCAGTCGATGCACACGGATATTATTCGTAACTGTGCTTTAGACCCAAATAACAGTTACGAAAATGCAAACAAAACTCATTGGCCTATACCAGGTACAGTAAAAGACGTCGGGACTGTACTCGACCCAGATAATCAAATATCTGGATAATTGCCAACTGGATAAATAATGAAAACAGGTCATTTCTTTTTTAAAAGAAAAGCTAAATATTGTGTGCATACTACTGTGATGACTACAGCGCACTGTTGTTTAGATTTTATACAGTGCTGTACTTACATACATTGTCAGTTCTTGAAGATACCGGTAAGTCAGTTGTTTCGCCGTTTTAGCAGTTTTCGTGCAGCCAAGTCTCTCGTCCGCTTGACGGTGAGCAGCTGTGTACCGGCTCACTCAGGTTGCTGCTCCATCCATGTTAGCGCAGTGTCAGGGCACGTAAACGCCTCACCAGTCGACGGTCCCACACCTGGTTCAGCGAGAATGTCATTCCCCTGACCATCAATTTCTTCTCTCACGCTCTGAATGATTTCATCGTCGCTGAGAATTTGGAATCCGGAGTTCGAAGAATCACAAGCAAACCACTCGTCTGTATCCTCTGCACTGCACGTCAGTAATTTTCCAAAGAATCTTTCTTACGTCCTCAAGTGATACTTCGTTCTCTGCCGCTTCCATCACTTCACCTCCTTTTTCATGGTTCTTTCTTTCATCTTTGTCATTCTGTGCCTCATCTTTAGTTGAAATGTCTTTCAATTTATTCCAAGCTCATTTTAATGGTGTTGTCAATAAATTCCATACTTCCACCACCATGTAAGAGCGGTCTTTTAAATTCCATTCTTGGTGATGAGCCACAGTGACTACTTCATTCCTTCTTCTATCAAAACGTTTCTCAGCAGTTATCTTCTGTAATGCCACTTCATAATTTCGATAACCGATTGATCCACTTTCTGTAGCAAACTCTTTACGTTTGGCGGCAGGAAGATTGTTTTGAAACGTTCACCTTCTCTTTCAACAAGGCTTTCTGTGGGGTAGGCGGGTGCATTGTACAGAATTAATTCCACCTTACTGCTTTCTTTCGCTATGGCCTTTCGGTATTTTTTATTTCGGTTATGAAAATTGAATCACGTCGTTCACAATACAAAGTAGCAGTCATCCAGGACTTTGGCTGATTCATGTAAAAAAAACGAAACTTTTTATCATTTTTGACAGCCTGGACCTCTTAGATTTTTCCATCAACAGGATGGGTGTTTTATAGTTTCCCTTAGAGTTAGACAGTTCAGCATAGTAGTACAGTCTTTACTAATTTTATGGCCCGGAGCACCAGTTCTCCTTTTACAAGTTGTTTCAGGCAAAGTCTCCCAAATAAGGCTTGCCTCATCTGCACTGTATAAAAATTAAGGGCCATAAGATGTTGCTCCAATTTTGTATTTTTCAGTAAAATTTTCTGCTACTTTTGGGTCTGGTGACATTTTTACATCACTTTAATCCAACTCATGAAAACAGTGCTTTGCCATTAAACTCCATAGTCAACCATTGCTCGCTTTAAATGAAGTCAACCTGTCGATTTTCTTGACTAAAAGTTTTGCTTTTTCGCAAACAATCGGCCCTGAAAGAGGATTTCCTAATGCTCGCTGCGGCAAAAACCTCTTGAATACAGCCTCTTCAAGCGTTCGTCCGATCATTTAGGACTGATGCGCAAAATACAGCCTAAATGCGAAAAACTGATTTCGTATCCTTTGCCGACTTTCAGAACTGCAAGCACGAAACAGAGAAGTGGACACCTCTATTTTATGTCAAGAATAGTGGGTCTAAAGTTGCTGCTGGAAGTTCCACAAGACATTTTTATTCACGCAATGGTTCAGGCTATTTTACCTCGAAGGGTAAAGGGACCAGGCGTTTAAAACTGCAAAGCAGTAATAAAATTTTAAGCGTGGGTCCAGTTAGGATGAAAGTGCATCAGGCTGAAAATGGGATGTGCCTAGTGAAGTTTATCTCGACCCACGTTGGACATGAAAATGATCTTAGTCATTTAAATTTATCAGAAGAAGATAAGGACAGCGCAGTGGCAGATATAGCTAATAAAATACCGTTTCGAGCTATTCTGAAGGAAATTCGGCACTCAATGACTGATTCGAAATTGGAAAGGATATACCTGTTAACAAAACAAGATGTGTACAACATTTAACAGCGTCCTAATCTGTGTTCTACCGCCGTCAGACACCAGAATGATGGGACCTTTGTTGAGGCACGGGTACGAGAAGTAAACTTGAGTGAGAACCCATGCGTGTTGTTCTACAAACAACAAGACACCATAAGTGAATTGCACCCATAGTCACAAAGTTCAGACATTGTGTTAGTAATAATGAACACTGTGCAAGGTGAAATATTGAAGATGTGTGGAAATGACTGTGTATGTACTCATGGAATGCATGGGCTTGACAACTATGGTTTTGAGCTCATTGCATTACTTACATTAGACGCCTTGAGACATGGATTCCCATGTGCCTTTCTCATTTCCAGCGACAGTCAAGTGTTGTCCATATTTTTTCACTATATAAACGTGAAAACTGGGAAGATTTCCCAAACGTCTTTCTCAGAATTAGCTGAGTCCTTCTACAATGCCTGGAATTCTACGATGGACGTTCCGAAAATGAGGCAGTACTGCGCATCGCACGTGAACAGAGCGTGGAGGAAGAACATAAACAGTAAAGTCACAGGCCAAGAAAATCAAGCAGACGTTTACAAGCTTCTCAGAAAGTTTTTGGAAGAGAGAGATGCTGGTGCATTTTATATGGAGCTTCCAGCTGCTCTCGACATGGTGAAGAGTAATGAAGAAACACTGAAGTTTGCAACTTAATGGCAGAAGAACTATGCTAATGACGTAGAATGCTGGACTTTCTGCCACAGACTGCATGCAGGATTATATCCGTATATGCATGTAGAGAGGATGCAGCACGCATTCAAGTTCTAAGGCCTCCAATTTTTTTTCTCCGGACTGGAAAGAGATAGAAACATGCGCATTGTTTTAAAATGAGGCCGCGTTCATTGTCAATACGTCCCAGAGATGGCAGCACCGTACGGCAGATGAAATTTTACCGCCAGCGGCGAGAATGAGAACTGTTTAAAAACTTAAAATGGCGACGTTTTCCTTACTTGAACAGCGTGCAATCATTCGTTTTCTGAATTTGCATGGTGTGAAACCAACTGAAATTCATCGACAGTTGAAGGAGACATGTGGTGATGGAGTTATGGATGTGTCGAAAGTGCGTTCGTGGGTGCGACAGTTTAATGAAGGCAGAACGTCGTGTGACAACAAACCGAAACAACCTCGGGCTTGCACAAGCCGGTCTGACGACATGATCGAGAAAGTGGAGAGAATTGTTTTGGGGGATCGCCGAATGACTGTTGAACAGATCGCCTCCAGAGTTGGCATTTCTGTGGGTTCTGTGCACACAATCCTGCATGACGACCTGAAAATGCGAAAACTGTCATGCAGGTGGGTGCCACGAATGCTGACGGACGACCACATGGCTGCCCGTGTGGCATGTTGCCAAGCAATGTTGACGCACAACGACAGCATGAATGGGACTTTCTTTTCGTCAGTTGTGACAATGGATGAGACGTGGATGCCATTTTTCAATCCAGAAACAAAGCGCCAGTCAGCTCAATGGAAACACACAGATTCACCGCCACCAAAGAAATTTTGGGTAACCGCCAGTGCTGAAAAAATGGTGTCCATGTTCTGGGACAGCGAGGGCGTAATCCTTACCCATTGCGTTCCAAACGGCACTACGGTAACAGGTGCATCCTACGAAAATGTTTTGAGGAACAAATTCCTTCCTGCACTGCAACAAAAACGTCCGGGAAGGGCTGCGCGTATGCTGTTTCACCAAGACAACGCACCCGCACATCGAGCTAACGTTACGCAACAGTTTCTTCGTGATAACAACTTTGAAGTGATTCCACACGCTCCCTACTCACCTGAACTGGCTCCTAGTGACTTTTGGCTTTTTCCAACAATGAAAGACACTCTCCGTGGCCGCACAGTCACCAGCCGTGCTGCTATTGCCTCAGCGATTTTCCAGTGGTCAAAACAGACTCCTAAAGAAGCCTTCGCCGCTGCCATGGAATCATGGCGTCAGCGTTGTGAAAAATGTGTACGTCTGCAGGGCGATTACGTCGAGAAGTAACGCCAGTTTCATCGATTTCGGGTGAGTAGCTAATTAGAAAAAAAATCGGAGGCCTTAGAACTTGAATGCTCCTCGTACATATATCTCTATGGAAAACATGTGAAACGTCTTGGTGAGGCAATATTCACTCTAATGTTGTTCATTAAGGAAAAGCTTTTTACAGGCTCATTGTACTTATGAAAGGAACATTGACAAATAAAATAAAAGAATAGGCACGAGTCTAATTCAGCTGTTGAAAAAGGAGACGGTGATATTAAAGGAAGAATGCGGATGGAAGATAACATCTTCGTCAAATATGAGTGAAGTATATTTCTTGCACGAAACTGACTTTCAGTGTCAATATAACCTGATATGCAATGAAGGCAATAATGCCTTCGCATGTTTGGACTCTAGCGTCAAATGGAACATGTGCAAACATATTCACAATGCATGAAAACTTCAAGTGCACGAGCAACCTGTTGTAAACTCTCCTGACAAGAACAACCTGATAATACGCAGCATAGAGAGTTGTACTGCAAACGCGTGTCAGACAATATTAGCCCAAATCAGTGCACCAGGAACGTCCAACAGCTCCATATCATTGTCGTAATACAAGGATATAATCGCTGCTTAATTATTCAATTTTGTTAACGACATAACGATGACAGATGAGCTTAATATGTTGAGAAGCACACTGCGTAGTTGACGGCGACATTGGGAGCAGTGCGCAATGTCAGTTAGCTAGAGCCAACCTTCAAAATATAAAATGATTCGCTGAAGAGAAACATTATTCCACAAAGAAGACTCGTTTCCACCATAAAGAAAAACGTGTCATATAGCATTCCTCTTTCAGAACTAGAAATAAATGAAACAAAGTCAGTCGTTGTTTTTCTTTTGCAAGGAAGGTTGTTAAAAGAAGGTGAGGTCACAGAAGATGAACAAACATAAGGGAATTATTTGTAATTCCAAAAAGAATGTAAAGTGCATTAGTAGCTAGTTGTGTGTACTGTGTTTCTTTTGTTTTTCCTTATCGTCGCATTCATTTACGGTTTCTTATTTATGTCCCTGAATTGCTAAAATAGATATTGTGTCAACAGGTTAATGTCAAGGTCACTGTGACAGTGCGATAACAAATGTAAAACAGCTAGTTACCACTGAATTAGTTAAATATTCCAATGACTTAATTACTCCTTGCCGTTTCATAAGGTAATGCAGTACATATATGAGACGAACTGAAGGGGTTGGCGGAAGAAACTCCCAACAGCATATTTTGAGCTGCTATGTATTATGTGTTTGCTTAAACTCAAAGTCAGGAACTGAATTTCAGTAAGGCAAAGCTAATTACCAGCAGAGCTCTTTCTAGCTGTACACACGGAAAAAGGATTACGTCTTTTGCACCTCAGTGATGCGCACGTTTCGTTAACAGCTCAGTCAGCACCATTTCCCCTTTCATTTATCGAACAAACGCAAGGATGGCTGGCATAGTGTTTAGTGTGTCTGGGATTCCAAAACAGTTAAGATCCTTAGACACCAGGAAGGTATTTGGCCCAGACGGTATCACCGTAAGATTATATGTTGACTATGCTACAAATATAGCACCATTCTTATCCATCATTTATCAGAGATCATTGGAACAGCGAAAAGTTCCACGGGACTGGAAGAAGGCCCAGCTCATAGCAATCTATAAAAAGGGCAGAAAATTGGATGCACGTAATTACCGGAAAATTTCACAGACATCGATTTGTTGTAGAATCATGGAATATATTTTGCGTACAGACATAATGACCTTTCTAGACTCTGACAAGCTCATCTGTAGAAACCAGCACGGTTTTAAGAAACAACGGTCATGCGAGACACAGCAGGTCCTCTTAGTACATGATATACACCAGGCTCTAGATACCGGCTCCCAGGTTGATGCCATATTTCTCGACTTTCGAAAGGCGTTCGACTCAGTTCCGCACTGTCGCTTGCTCCAAAAAGTGCGCGCTTATGGCCTATCAGATGACATATGCGGTTGGACAGATAGTTTTCTAACAGACAGGGAGCAGTATGTCGTCCTGGGCGACTTCAACAGAAACAAGCGTAACTTCAGGTATGCCCCAGGGCAGCGTAATGGGTCCTCTGCTTTTTACGATTTACATAAACGACCTGGTTGATGGTATTGTGTGTGTGTGTGTGTGTGTGTGTGTGTTGGGGTTTATGGGCGCTGAACATCGAGGTCATCAGCGCCCTGACACACATTAAAAGGAACGAATGTGGAGAGACCTAATAAAACTGAAAAACACATTCAAAGAAAACAGGAAAAGAGGGAAATTACTACATAAGAAAGTATAACCGAAGGGAAGGGAAAACATAGCAACAAGAATGACACAGGAATGTGTCATTGGCTGGCCACTTACAGAAAAGATGGGCGAGCTTGTCACACAGTGAGCAAATTAAAATCCGCTCCCTAAAATCTTTGTAAAAACATTTGACAAGGCACAGAACTTTAAAACTTTAACCACATTCGTCCGAGTGTTGCCTAAAAGAGTTGGCAGGTCCGCTGGCAAATCAGCCGAGGCCCGCTGGTCAGAAAATAAAACACAATCCAGTAAAATGTGGCTCACAGTGACCTGGACGCCGCAAGCACCACACAATGGAGGGTCTTCTCGCCGGAGCAGGAAGCCATGCGGCATAGGGCTGTGGCCTATTCGAAGCCGAGTGAGGAGAACCTCGTCCCGTCGATGGGGCTGAAAGGAAGTACACCACACACGTGTTGTGGGCTTGACTAGACGGAGCTTATTGTCAGTCACTTCCAGCCACTCATCCTCCCACCGACACATGACTCTGGAGCTCAACAGCGAGGTGAGTGCGTGCAACGGGATAGCACACTGAGATACGTGTGGATCAAGACACGCCTCCTTGGCTGCGAGATCTGCCCGTTCATTCCCAGCAATGCCGACATGCCCCGGAACCCAGCAGAAAGCTACAACCTTCCCTAGTCGCTGTAGTCGGAGGAGGGCATCCTGGATGGTCTGGACTACTTTATCCGCCGGATACAAACGGTGCAAGGATTGAAGGGCACTGAGTGAATCGGAACAGACAAGAAATTTAAGAGAGGAAGAAAGTCGCATCGGCTCCAGTGCCCGCAAGATCGCAGACAATTCTGCATCAAAGACAGTAAAAGTCTGAGGCAGGCGGACCTTGAGGACACGATCCGGAAAAACAACTGAGCAACCCACGGAATCCCCTTGTTTCGACCCATCCGTAAAAACAGCTACATAGTCGTGGTGCTCAGATAAAATAGCAGAAAATGCTGCATTAAAAACGGTGGCAGGAGTGCAATCTCTCTTGTACTGCAATAAATCTAAAATCACACGTGGCCTCTTCAGTAACCAGGGTGGCAGGCGGTTAAAACCCAGGATTTGGGGTTGTACAGACTCCACACCGAGGGACTCAAGCACACGGTGCACTCTGATCCCAAACGGCAACGTAGCCCGGGGACGGCGGGAAAAAAGGCGATCCAGAGGTGGATGGGCAACAAGATGGTGAGCAAGCGAGCTGGGAGCTGCAAGAAACTTACAAGCTTGGCGCACCAGCAGGAGCTGCCGCCGGATGGTAAGTGGCGGTTCGCCAGCCTCAGCACAGAGGCTGGGTACGGGACTGGTCCGATAAGCACCCGTAGCCAGTCGAATCCCAGCATGGTGAACAGCGTCAAGGATCCGCAAATACGAAGGCCTCGCTGACCCATATACTGTGCAGCCATAGTCCAGCCGTGAGCGCACGAAAGCTCGATAAAACTGAAGGAGACGCGCCCTGTCCGCTCCCCAAGACCTGTGGCTGAGGCACTTGAGGATGCTCAGTGCCTTCAGCGTTCTGGCTTTCAAGTCACGTAGGTGTGGCAACCATGACAACCTGGAGTCAAAAATTAGGCCTAGAAACCGCACTGTGTCTCCAAACTGTAGGACAGTATCCCCCATATGCAAGGCAGGCAACGTAAAAAGACGACGAGAACGATTAAAATGAACACAAACACACTTATCGGCAGAAAACCTAAAACCCGTCTTTGCAGCCCACTCCTCTAACCGCCGCACCGTTAGTTGCAATTGACGGCTCGCGGATGCAACACTAGAGGAGGAACAGAAAACAGCAAAGTCGTCCACAAACAAGGAGCACTGTACTGGACTCCGCACTGTAGACGTTATACTGTTGATTGCTATGGCAAAGAGGGTAACGCTTAAAACACTGCCCTGGGGGACACCGTTCTCTTGCTCAAAGCGATCAGACAGTGTGTTACCAACGCGGGTCCGAAAAAACCGCTGAGACAGGAAAGACCGAATGAAAATAGGGAGGCGCCCACGAAAGCCCCATTGATGCAGTTGTGCAAGAATACAGTGTCTCCAAGTAGTATCATATGCCTTACTGATATCAAAGAAGACACCGATACAGTGATGCTGACGGAGGAAAGCCTGCTGAACAGCCGCCTCGAGGAGGGTCAGGTTGTCGACTGTGGATCGAAATTTTCGGAATCCACACTGAAAGCGGCTAAGGAGCTGTCTGGTCTCTAGCATCCAGACCAGACGACGGTTAACCATCCGTTCCAGGGTCTTTCCGACACAGCTTGTCAAGGCGATACTACGATAACTACTGGGACACGTGCGGTCCTTTCCTGGTTTGAGGAGAGGGATGAGGATTGCCTCCCTCCACGAGGTTGGGAACACTCCCGTGTGCCATATGAGATTAAAACATTCAAGGAGGATTTCCTTTGACGCCGCTGGAAGATGTCTAAGCATGGAGTACCGGATGCGGTCGTAACCTGGTGCAGTGTCAGAAGTCTCAGTAAGAGCCGACTCAAGTTCCCACATGGAGAAAGGGGAGTTGTAGGCCTCAGAACCGTTCGACCGAAAGTTCAAATTCGCTCTTTCGACAGTAGCACGGTAGCGACGAAACGCTGGATCCTGGGTTGCAGTGGCAGTACTTTGTGCAAAATGCTCTGCCAGCGACTGAGCTATGGCGCTGGGTGTCGTTTGGAGGCATCCCTGGTTCAGGACTGCAGCTATTGGTAAACGGCTGCGTTTACCGGAAATCCTCCGGATGGCTTCCCATACCTTTGTGGAACAAGTGGAACGGTTGATGGAGTCCAGAAACTCCTGCCATGACCTTTTCTTGCTCTCTTTAATGACACGGCGTGCCCTGGCTCTCGCGATACGAAAGGCGGTAAGATTGACCGTTGTTGGGCGGCATTTAAATCGGCGAAGAGCCGCACGCCTGTCACGGATGGCTGAACGTCACTCTTCTGTCCACCAAGGCACAAGGCGCCGCTTAAGAGTGCCAGAAGACTGTGGTATGGACAGGTCAGCAGCATGGTGGATCACAAGCGTGATGTGATCCACCCATTCCTGTACGCTGGTGTGGCGGTCAAAGACAGCCAACCGAGTGAACAGTGGCCAGTTAGCCCTGCCAATCATCCACGATGGTGGCCGCTGCTCCAGCAATACACCATCCAGGAGATGAATGCGGATAGGGAAGTGATCGCTGGAATGTAGGTCGTCAATGACCTCCCAGTGAACGGAGTCAGTGAGGGTTGGAGAGCAGAAAGATAGGTCAATGGCTGAGAATGACCCTGTAGCACTAGAGAAATGAGTCGGAGTACCTGTGTTGAGGATGCACAACACTTGAGATGTTAGGAGGCCCTCCAAAATTCGACCTCGAGCGCAAAGAGAAGTGGAGCCCCACAGGACATGATGGGCATTGAAGTCTCCCAGGAGGAGAAATGGGCGGGGGAGTTGGTCGATAAGGTTGATGGTATTGACAGCGGCATTAGACTGTTTGCCGATGATGCTGTAGTCTACAGGAAAGTAGTATCACATGAAAGTTGTGAACGAATCAATGAGAATTTGCAGAAAATAAATGCGTGGTGTAATAACTGGCAGTTATGTCTCAATATTAGTATGTGTAACATATTTCGTGTAACAAGACGAAAATCCCCATTAACGTATGAGTACATTTTTTGGCAACAGTAAGTCAAGTATCTGGATGTGGCTATTCGAAATGATCTTGTGGGTGTTGGAGAAAACAATTCCTTTATTCCCACATCCATTTAGCAATAACTCAACACTACACACATGAATGAATTGTGTAGACATGAACAGCACGGAATAACTAACTAAAGCTAAGTCAAAGAATAACTATATCACTGCACGTAAATTAACACTTCACTGAATGTTTATGAAGCACTGTACACTTGTAGGGATCGATTCTCAGAAATAGGTCACTACATGACTCCCCGCTTTAATGCTAACGATACCGCAGATTAAATTTCACACGCCGTCCAGCTCTTGTAACTACTTCTCTCTTGAAACCGGGAGGTGCGTCACGTGTGTCAGTGGTTGTGTCAGGGAGTGGTGTAGTAGTCCTCGACGTCGGTCTTGGTGTTGCAGTGACTGGTGTTCGCTGAGTGTTGTGGTGTTCATGGTGTATAGGAACACATCTTGTAGCTTCTTCTGTCTTCTCTGGTTTGTGTTCAGTGGTAGCTGTGGTGTCTGTTGCGGCCAGAAATGCAGGCTTGATACGGTCCTCTGCAACTGTGGTGGGTGTACCGTTAATCATTATGCGGAAAGTATTGGTATCCCTACTGACTACCAGATATGGTCCGTCATATGGTGGCTGCAGTGGTTTACGCACAGTATCATTGCGTAAGAGTACATGCGTGCACTTGTCTAGCTCCGCAAAAACGAACGAGTGTCTTCCAAGCTGGTTTCTGGGCATTGTTGGTCTCAATTGGCGTATATGCTCTCTTAATCTTGTGGCGAATTCTGAGGCTGTGATTGTATCATCTGCCATGCTGTGCAGAAATTCTCCAGGTAGGCGTAATGTTTGTCCATACACTAGTTCTGCTACTGTTGCTTTCATCCCGCGCCCGGGTTCCCGGGTTCGATTCCCGGCGGGGGCAGGGATTTTCTCTGCCTCGTGATGACTGGGTGTTGTGTGATGTCCTTAGGTTAGTTAGCTTTAAGTAGTTCTAAGTTCTAGGGGTTGATGCGGGGTGGTATGCCGTGGTGCGTATGCGTTTCATACCTAATAACGTAGCCCATGCTTTGAAAACATAGGCTTCAAATTGTCGTCCTTGATCAGTTGTAATTCTCAGTGGAACTCCAAACCGGGCAATCCAACCAGGAAAAAATGTTTGAGCTATAGTTTCTGCAGTGATGTCCTTCATTGGAAATGCCTCAGGCCACCTACTAAATCTGTCAATCACCGTGAGGCAATAACTGCAGCCTTCCGATGTCGACATGCACATGGTCAAAACGCTGATTTGGTGGAAGACATGTGCCTAATGGTGCCCTGATGTCCTGTGTGATTTTATTCCTCTGGCACGCCAAGCATTGCTTCACAAATGCTTTACAGTCTGTGTGCATACATGGCCATACAAATTTTTGCTTGACCAATCTGAGTGTGGCTCTTACTCCTGGGTGTGACAGATTGTGCATTGATGCAATTGCCCGTGTTCTGAATTGCTGTGGCACAAATGGACGTATCTTTCCTCTTGCTACATCACAGTACAACTCAATGCTTGCTTCACGAAATGTCACGAGCTGTAGCTTCAATCCTTTCTCTTGTTGCAATAGATCACGCAACTCACTATCACATTGTTGCGCATGCGCGAGGGCGTCGTAATCAATGGCCTTTGTCACTGCTTCCACCTGTGCGATGTCATCTGCTACTGTGGACACTGCTTCTATGCGAGAAAGTGCATCAGCTGGAACATTTAGCTTCCCTTCCACATACACAATGCTGGTCGTGAACTGGCTGATATAATTTAAGTATCGCAGCTGCCTGGGCGATGCTTTCTCTGGCTTTACCTTAAAGGCATAGGTAAACGGTTTATGATCTGTGTAAATCGTGAACTGTCGCCCTTCTAATGCGTGTCTGAATTTTTTTACTGCCGCATAAGCGGCGTACAGCTCACGGCCATATGTTGCCCAACGCTGCTGAGATGGTGACAACTTATGACTACAGAATGCAATGGGCTGCCATAACTGATCAATTTGTTGCTGAAGTACGGCACCAATGGCAGTGGACGAAGCATCAACCATGAGAGTGAGTGGAACATGCGCGACGGGGTGTGCTAATTGTGCGGCCTCTGCTATAGCTTTTTTTATAGCGTGAAACGCGGTGTCCGCCTCGATAGTCCAATGCACTCTGTGGTTAGGTTTAGGTGCGCCTTTAAGTAGTTCATTCAATGGTGGAGTTATCAGTGCATGATTGCGAATGAAGCGTTGGTAGAAATTCACAATTCTCTGACTGTGACAGGGCGGGGGTATTTGTTTATGGCCTCTACTTTACTATGTGGCGGTCGAATGCCCTGTGCATTCACCAAATATCCTAGAAAGTGGACCTCTTTTTCACCAAAAACACACTTGGCAGGATTAATTACTAGTCCATGTGTGTGCCGGCCGCGGTGGTCTCGCGGTTCTAGGCGCGCAGTCCGGAACCGTGAGACTGCTACGGTCGCAGGTTCGAATCCTGCCTCGGGCATGGATGTGTGTGATGTCCTTAGGTTAGTTAGGTTTAAGTAGTTCTAAGTTCTAGGGGACTAATAACCACAGCAGTTGAGTCCCATAGTGCTCAGAGCCATTTGAAGCCAATCCATGTGTGCGTAGGCGGTCAAACATTTGTGCCAATGCTGTAAGTGCTCCTCTTCTGATGCAGACATCACCAATAAATCATCTATATAAACATAGCAAAAATCTAAATGTCTAGTAACCTCATCCATAAAACGTTGGAAGGTCTGGGCGGCATTACATAGTCCGAATGGCATTCGGGTGAATTCAAATAGACCAAATGGTGTTGTCACCGCTGTTTTAGGTTCAAATGGTTCAAATGGCTCTGAGCACTATGGGACTCAACTGCTGTGGTCATAAGTCCCCTAGAACTTAGAACTACTTAAATCTAACTAACCTAAGGACATCACACACATCCATGCCCGAGGCAGGATTCGAACCTGTGACCGTAGCGGTCGTGCGGTTCCAGACTGTAGCGCCTTTAACCGCTTGGTCACTCCGGCCGGCTGCTGTTTTAGGAATGTCATCTGCAGCTATAGGGATCTGATAGTAAGCTCGAACTAGATCAATGGTAGAAAATATAGTCTTACCGTGAACATTTGCAGAAAAGTCTTCTATATGTGCATTCGGGAGGACGACGGTGAAGGTTTTCCGTGATTTCCCTAAATCGTTTCAGGCAAATGCCGGGATGGTTCCTTTGAAAGGGCACGGCCGATTTCCTTCCCCATCCTTCCCTAACCCGAGCTTGCACTCCGTCTCTAATGACCTCGTTGTCGACGGGACGTTAAAACAACATTAACCTAACCTCTTCTATACGTGAAACTGGGAACCGGTCTGGAATGGTCCTTGCATTGAGTTGGCGATAGTCACCGCGGGGGCGCCATCCATTCTTCTTTTTAGGCACGATGTGAATTGGGGATGCCCAACTGCTACTAAAAACTCTGCAGATACCTTGTGACAGCATGCTGCGAAATTCCTGCTTTACCACTTTTAGGTTTTTGCCCGTTAAACGTCTAGGCCGAGCGTGAGTTGGCGGCCCTGGCGTGGTCAAAATGTGGTGGACGGTTGTATGCTTGACTGGTGGGAGAATAGGCGATTGCTGTGTGATCTCGGGGTATCCTTTCAGTAATCGTATATATGGTGTGTCGCCTGTGACTGTGCGTACCTCTAGTAGTGTGATTCAACGGACTTTTCCTGTTGTATGTAGACTAGTAGTCAAATCTATCAGTCGCTGGCGTCGCAGATCTGGCAGTAAGTCGTAGAAGGACAAAAAATTTGCTCCGGTAATAGGCTGTGATATATCTGCCACTGCAAATTGCCATTCAAACACACGGCGTAGCCCCAAGTTAAGGAATAATGTTACTCGACCGTATGTTCTAATTTTGGAGTCATTGGCGGCGTATAGATAACAGTCGTCGCAGCTCCGGCGTGATAGGCGGTTTGCTGGATATACGGACACTTCTGCGCCTGTATCGACGAGAAACTGTAGTTCTGTTTCGCGGTCTGTCACAAAAAATCGGCGAGTGTTTGCACTGGAAGTTATCGCTGCTACGGTGTCTGCCTCATGTTTCCACTTGCAAGGTGGCGTACACTTTCGTGCATCATTACCAAATGTCTTGTGGTACCAGCATAAGTTCTGTAGTGACGGTGATCGATTGCGTCTTCGTGACCGTCGGCGGCGTGGCCTTTGGCGGTTGTGCGTTGTTTGTAATGCAGCTACCTGTGCGGTCAACTCTGCCAGTTGTGATTGTAGGGAGACTAGCGTCACTGTGGGCGAATTTTCTTGTTGTGGCGTTAATGTTGAGACACTTGGGCAATTAACCAGTCGGCCATTTGTGCCAGTGCGTTTAAATCGCCTGCACATACCGTGAGAATTTTTTGAGTATCTGGCGGCAACCGAGACAACCATATATTTCGTAGCACATCACCAGTTACAGTGTTACTTGCCAGTGTGCGCAAACGTCGTAAGAATTGTGATCGAGTGCGATCTCCGAGTTCTTCAGTGCGCAGTAGCTTCTCTAGCCGTTTTGCCTCTGATTGTGGCAAACGCGTTATTAATGCGTTGTTAATGGATGCATAACGATCGGTATCCGGTGGTGCGGCTAGGATATCTTGTACTTCTGCTGCTAGATCTTCTGTAAGTGCTGCAACCACATAGCTGTACTTAGTTTCGTCCGCCGATATTTGTGCGAGGACGAACTGGCTTTCTAACTGGGCAAACCACAATAGAGGATTATGTAACCAGAATGGTGGAGGTTTTATCGTCACCCTGTTAATTGCACTGCTGGCTTCAGGTTAAATTGAGACTGGCGAATCGGTCATTATCGTGCTGAAACGTGCGCGACGCGGCTGGCGCGGAAGTTACAAACGTGAACGTTGCGGAACTTCGTTAAACGCTGAAGCCGACGCGGATGTTACGTAGTTCGTCGGGTGTCACCAAATGTGGGTGTTGGGGAAAATAAGTCCTCTATTCCCACATACATTTAGCAATAACTGAACACTACACACATGAATGAATTGTGTAGACATGAACAGCACAGAATAACTAACTAAAGCTAAGTCAAAGAATAACTATATCACTGCACGTAAATCAACACTTCACTGAATCTTTATGAAGCACTGTACACTTGTACTCGTAGGGATCGATTGTCAGAAATAGGTCACTACAATCTCAAATGGAATGATCAGATTGCACAAGTAACGGGCAAGGCGAACTCTAGATTGCGGTTTATTGGTAGAATCCTGAAGCGATGCAGTCCTTCAACAAAGGAAATAGCTTAGAATACGTTAGTTCGTCCAGTCTTAGTGTGCTGTTCGTCTGTATGGGACCCTTACCAGTTGGGTCTAGAGATTGAGAAGGTCCAAAGAAGAGCGGCAAGATTCGTGACTGGTACATTTAGCCATCGCGAGAGCGTTACAAATCTCTTAGAAAGTTTGGTTGGTTGGTTGGTTTGGGGAAGGAGACCAGACAGCGTGGTCATCGGTCTCATCGGACTAGGGAAGAATTGGGAAGGAAGTCGGCCGTGCCCTTTCAGAGGAACCATCCCGGCATTTGCCTGGAGTGATTTAGGGAAATCACGGAAAACCTAAATCAGGATGGCCGGACGCGGGATTGAACCGTCATCCTCCCGAATGCGAGTCCAGTGTCTAACCACTGCGCCACCCCGCTCGGTAGAAAGTTTGGAGTGGGACACACTTATAGGTAGACGGCGCGCTAAGCGGAAGGGGCTGCTCACTGAATTCCGATCTTCGCCGAGGATGTAGAGCATATATTATTACCACCAACTTTCAGATCGCGCAATGATCACCATTCAAAGATAAGGGAAATTAAAGCTCGTACTGAGGCGTTCAGACAGTCGTTTTTCCCTCGCGCGATCAGCGACTGGAACAGACGGGGGGGATACGACTTTGGCGCGAATTATGCCCTCCGCCACTCACCTCTTGCTGGCTAGCGGAGTATATTTGTAGATGTACATGTAGAAATAGTGATTGTCGTGCTGTGTTGTGTTGTATCGCAAATTAATACGTCTCTTGACGAGCCAACGAGACGGAGTGGCAAGCACAGAAGCAAACATCTGTGTGAGAAGCAGTCGAAATTTTTGCAAAGAAATTCTGGGAAATCAACAGAAACTCCCAGCTCAAGGAAATAAATTTCCGAACAAATTATTCAGTTTGACAGTGATCGGAAGCTGCCTTCCCCCGAATTACTTTAAAATTGTCATTTTGTTAATGAGTGTGAAAGTACCATTACTTATTGTAAGAGCTCCTGGTACTGTTTCCCTTACAAGAAGAGGTCTCCAAATGTGGGACCGACTTCCTGAAATCATATATGTGGCTGATTAGGTTAGGGTCCGAGGTATTGTATCACATCCTGCAGTCATTACCCAGATGGGCCCTCATTTGTAATCAACAAAAATTTTTCCATGGTACACTACGTGACTAAACGTGCAATAACATCAGGTTTTGGACCTACATTGTAATGCTGTGTTTAACTGATATGCTGAAGTAGTGAGTACGAGTCCTGTAACATGGCAATTTGACATCTTTATAGAAATGACTGGCATCGTCATTTTTATACCATTAATTGTGGCTGTATTGGGCATAATCGTTCTCTCAAATCTTCCTCCAAAGGCAGTCACTGTGATGAACATGCTCCACAACATACCAGACAGATGGACAAACGTAGTATGATATAAAACCGCTACAGTCTGGAACCGCGCGACCGCTATGGTCGCAGGTTCGAATCCTGCTTCGGGCATGGATGTGTGTGATGTCCTTAGGTTAGCTAGGTTTAAGTAGTTCTAAGTTCCAGGGGACTGATGACCTCAGCAGTTAAGTCCCATAGTGCTCAGAGCCATTTGAACCATATAAAAGCGAGAGTGTCGCATTGTCTGTAAAAGAGGTGTACTGCATGCAATGAGAGTATGGGGAAGCAGGCTGGTTCTCTTTGTTCAGGAAGATAGAACTGTTAAAAATTCATGTGTGGTTGACGAAATGGCTAAAGAAACAGACCACACCGTTGTCTACTTGTCGTTCTACAATTGTGATTTAAGTGCGATGCAACTGGAATGGGCAAACATGAAAAGGTTGTCTAGGGAGCGCAACATTTCATGGAACATATCGAAAAACAACGTGTTTAAGATTTCCAGTGAGTCTCTTCCCTTAACAACTGCCGATGAGTGCTAAGTGTACCACGGAAAGATGCAAAACTGGAAGAGCGACAGTCTCGTCGAACCCACAATAGACGAAATGATTGTATTGACGCTCCTGAGTTGGACAATAATAAAGAATTGTGCACAGACGAGGAATACAATGAGACCGATGTGTCATTTATGTGTACATTCAATTCAGCATTACATGTGTTAATAAATGTTCAGCATTAATCTTTTTTTTCTGTACTCGTAAGTTTCACACTGGCTCTTTTTAATTTGTAATTGTCTGTGAGAACTGAAACGGAATTTGAAGCAACAGTCACCATCATTCAGCATGGAACTATCAATTTCGATTTAACGAATTTTGTAACCTTTTATTATGCTCCTGTCTTACGTTTGTTTTTACTTTCGTAGATGTGCAATACTTTGCAGTTGACAAGTGGAACAGTGGTCAGTAGATGGAATTGTCAGCGCTGCTTGAAGCATAAATCGACATATTTGTGCATCCGTAGTGGCAGCACTGAGTGTGGCTTCCACCCTGCTCCTACGACCACCCCCTCCCCCCCACCACCGCACGCACACACCACTCTTCACCCTTGGGCATCCAATATGGTGGTAGTCGCTCCCCGCAACACCCTCAGAATACGCTCATCTCCTAGTGAACAGACTATACGGTCACTAGCACCTGATATCCTAAATTCAAAATATTGTAAAAGCTTTGCTGCATTGATATTTAACATTATTCGCTGTCTTGAATGTGACAGACTTTGTGAATTGCTGCATATGAAAATTCGTCTATAAGCAACTGACATCAACAGCAATTGACATCAACACATAAAATACCACATAATAATACATTGTTCATACATGAATATCGATACAGGTACAGACACATAACACTTTCTTATTTCTCTATTCTGATATCAGTTGGGCGTTATTGCATTTTTACTGTTCTACTTTGGCTCTCTGTCTCTTGTCAGAATTACTTTTTGTATATTATGTTTCTCCACATTTCCAAAATCATGTTGCTTTCCTACTTTTGTTAAGGCCACCAGCTACAATGTAGTTAGATATTTAGTTTGTCACCTTATAGGGTTCCTTATGCAAGTAATAAAGAATTGCAGATGAGCTTAAGTCTCTGCCTTATTACCTGTGCAGCAAACAAGCATTGCAACTTCTTCTTGACTACTTCTTTCTCTCCTGTACTTTACAACAATGTAGTACACAAATACGATATAGGTGGCTATCTGGGGAAAGTAATTTGTATTTTTCCAATGTTTTAGTCATATCTCTTTTTTCAGTGTCCTCAGCTCTTGTGATAGCAGTTATTTTGTTATGAAGTTTTTGTTTGGACTGTCCAGGTGGTTCTGCAGTATTCATCAGAGTTCTACCAGTACAGTTAACTATTCAAATACTATTGCTTTCATCCCATGTGCATATTTGCGTACTTGGTAGATATGAGTTAGTCTTTGTAAATGTTTCATTGTTCTCAAAACAAAAAATCCTTTCCCCTTCTTCTGAGTATAACCTCCCTCCATTTCTTCTGTTGTCCATTTCTTCTTTAGCTATCTTCAACCACTTTGATTCAACAACAACTGCATTCATATGGTATAATACTTACTTAATTTCAAATTCCTACAGTACATGGTATTTTATGGGTTACCTGAACTCTCCAAACAGCTCTTGCTGTTTTCAAAACCAGTAAACAGTAAACTTGTATTCTACAGCGACAAACTGCCAGAAACAGCCTTTAAGAGGATAACGAGGTTTTAAGATCAAATGGACATGTGGCTGGAAATGCATTGCAAGGGAGGTACACCTGCTTAAAGTTGGAAATAAAGATATCATTGCCAGCATAGGTTCCAAAGATTGAAATTTCAGATGAGAACACGTTCTGTCTGTACTAGAGTTTTAGCTCCACACTCAGGACGGCAGTAATGTTATCCATGACCTTTACGAAGGGTGATATCATCAACCTTAACAACACCCAACTGTGGGCTACAGAGATTCCTCATGGTATGATGGCAGCAAACCATCAGCATTGGCTGAGCCTCAGTATGTTGGCAGGGACTACTGGCGACTGTCTTATAGGACTGGTCATCCTTCCACAACACCTCCAAGAGACGATAAATTGCCATTTCTTGTGGGTGATCCTGTCTCCTGTGTTGGAAGATGTGCATTTTGTGATATGAAAGGTAATGTCACTATTGCTGGTTTTCCAGCTCACTTCCACATTTCTATGCAGAGATACCTCAACAACACCAATCCTAGCTGGTGGATCAGACGAGGTGTCCCAGGCACCTGGCTCACACGGGCACCATACCTTAACCCTTCAGATCCTTACCTGTGGAAACATTTGAAAGAAGTTATGTATGTGGTACCTATCCCAGACGTCCAGACAGTGGAACAATGACTTCATGCTGCCTGCAATGTCATTCGGATGTAAGATGGCACATTAGAATGTGTGTATCAGTAGTTGCTGCAGCATGTTCATGCACAGTAAGAGGCCTGTGAGGGCCACTTTGAACACCTAGCCTAACTGTGGCCTCACCACATCATCTTGTGCACTGCATTGTTCTGTTCAGTTATGATGAATTACTAAATACCCTGTAGCATGACACCATGCATTTCTGGCCATATCTCCCTATGATCCATTTTGCTCCTTATCATTTCAGTTATGGTTTCCTAAAGTTTCTCCCCATTCAGTAAAATCACCCTCTAAAAGCTACTTGCTACAGCAAGAAGCTGACATTCTTAACCTCATAAGTTGCAAGAAAAGTCTCTTGAAATCAGAACACTTCGTACTAGACACTGTTTTTATTATACTTTAGGCTCACAGAAAACTACTCTATGATGTTTCATTCACAGTGCATTGGACCTTTATTACTCTCTCATATGACTTTGACAAAGGCCTTCGATCAAAGCCATTTGGTCAAATTATTGACTCTATACTAGGGAAGCTTTTATCAAAGATTTATTTGATCCAATATCATTTAAGAAGTTTGAGTGTGGGCGTAGCTTTGATTAAGTTCACCATATTATATGTTTGTTTGACTGCCTTCAGTTAATTGTAAGCTGTAAAATGACTTCAAGCTTCGAAGTTCAAAGGTTACTTGCTGTGTGGCTACCACCATTTTGATGATTTCAAAGTATTCTCCACAACACCAAACACATTGATTATAAAATGATTATAAGAACCACAATAAGTGGTTAGACTTGTGACAAAGCAGATTTGGCCCACACCATCCTCCTTTGTTTTTTATACATTTTTTTATACATTTTTTTTCTTAGCTTGCTGTTATTGTTCTCAAAATTTTGATGACTGAATCCATTAACTGAGCACAAATTACATGAATTTACATTCTAACATAAATTAATTTCCCCTGAAAACCTGTATATTCAGAGTACGCAATTCACTGTTCTTAACGTTTTGTATTAATTGGCCTTGCTGGAAATACTGTATTTCAAAAGTTATTGAATTTCAAAGTTTTCGATCTAGAAGGCATCCATAAAAATCTATAAAAGTAGATTATCTCTCAACTGTAGATCAATTTCTGCTCATTTTTAAAACATGTTTATTTTAGATCAAACCTAATTAATTCAGGAGATGTATTTAATTAAAAATTTCATCCAGCCCAAACTTTCAGCTCATATTGTGACCAAACCACTGTAAATTTCACGAGTGCATTAAGGTGCTATTGATGGGCTAAAGTTTCTGAACCCAGTGAACCAATAACCAATATGTAACTACCATAACTAAGAATTGCGTAATTTTTAATATCAAAAAATGGTTCAAATGGCTCTGAGTACTGGGACTTAACATCTGAGGTCATCAGTCCCCTAGAACTTATAACTACTTAAACCTAACTAACCTAAGAACATCACACACATCCATGCCCGAAGCAGGATTCGAACCTGTGACCGTAGCGGTCGCGCGGTTCCAGACTGAAGCGCCTAGAACCGCTCGGCTACAACGGTCGGCTTTTTAATATCCAAATTTTAATAACCAGTATGGATGGCATATGTAAAAGTCAGTAATTCCCTTAGAGCAAGCATTACTTGTTTCTGTATATTTTAAAAGCTACTGATCATATTGGTAATTTGATAAACAAAATCTGACAGTAATTATTACACCTATTTAAAAAGGAATAATCTGACCCAGGGAAATTTCAAATAATAGCCCGTGTCTATATAAGGGAAAACAACGCATGCAATTCCGTGATTACGCTTTTAGTTTTTCTCGGGGTTAAGTCTTGCTCAGTACGTAACTTGCTCTAGGATTTCAGTACAGTTGAGCGCCAAATTAGAGCCTGAGGCTACCTCTAATTAAAAAAACTTGGGTAATACGGAAACATCACTAAATCAATGGGTAAATCATGAATAAATGTTTAATGAGCACAATAATCATTAAAAAAAATAAAAGAACAATCTAGAACATAACTTTGTTGTATGTACATTTATGGGGACACCTTTCCAAATTGCAAAAATGTAAGTTACATTTTAAAGAAATTGTCCATAGTCCTTTGTTTTAAAATAGAACCTTGTTTTTTAGCAGCAATGTCGCGTATTCTTCAAAGACGGTTGTTGTTTGTTGGAGGAGCTACCGTTTGCTGCTTGATATAACCTAACGCCACTTCTAGCGCTGCCAAACCTTCGGTGTGAGTGATCACTGGTAGAATTTCTTCAGGCAGTTCCTAGTTGTCACTGTCTTCAGCGGGTTCACTAACGGTTTCAACAATTGCGAGATCGGTCGCGTCAAACTGCTCATCACTGTTCATCCATTCTGAACCATCACTCGCATTCGCATTTTCACATTCAGCAACTTTTTCATCAGCCAATGGTAGGTCAAGTTAGTCTGTAATGTAGGTATCCGTTTCATTCCATAATATCTGGTTTCAAGACTTTTTTAGTGTCTCTGTCTTTATTTCAGACCATTAATTATTCGGAAAACTACATCTTTTATCGTAGGTTTCTTTTAGAAATTATTGGATGGTTTCTTCTCGTTCTTTTGTTTGTAGAAGCGTATGAAGCAAACTACGACGATACCTTTTTTTCAAGTATTGTAAAATGCCTTGGTCCATAGACTGTATTAAACTTGTTACGTTAGAGGCGAGGAACAATGCGTGAAAACCGCCACATCGTAATTCTTCCTCATCAGCGTGTGAACCAGTGTTGTCAAGCGTTAAGATTACTTTGGAAGGCAAACACTTTTTTCTTCAGGTATCTTTTGGTCTCTAGAACAAAATCCTCAAAAACCATTTCTTAAAAATATTTTCATCCGGCCAAGTATATTTTTGGTGGACATAATTATGTAACAGGCACTGCAGGAGAAGCTCTGGGAGTAGCAGACTTCCTGCCGCGCGGGATTAGCCGAGCGGTCTGGGCGCTGCAGTCATGTACTGTGCGGCTAGTCCCGGCGGAGGTTCGAGTCCTCCCTCGGGCATGGGTGTGTGTATATGGGTGTGTGGGTGCCCTTAGGATAATTTAGGATAAGTAGTGTGCAAGCTTAGGGACAGATGACCTTAGCAGGTAAGTCCCATAAAATTTCACACACATTTGAACAGTAGCAGACTTCTTCATTACGAGCGGGTTCAGTTTAAGGTCTCCACTTGAAGTCGATGCAGCAAGAATGTTTAACCTCTCTTTACGTTTTTGTAGCCTTTTGTTCTTTTGAGGCTAGAGTTTTAGATGGAAGCATTGTATAATTTAGCCCTGGTTCATCACAGCTGAACAGTTTATCAGGAGTAAGATTTTTTTCTTGTATAATTTTTATTAATTTCTCACAAAACTCTTTAACAGTTTGAGAAACTGTAGAAAGCTTTTCGCGGCAAATTTCAAGCTGCCTTACGCCGTATTGATTCTTCCACCTATCCTGCCATCCTGAGGTTGCAGTAAAGTCATCCTCACATTCCTTTAACTCAGTTCTAAAAGTCAGAGCTTTTGCTTGTAGAATAGGCTCTGAAATTGTATTTCCTTTTTGCCTTTGTTGAGTAAACCAAACGAACAAAGCTTTACTCAGTGTTTCATATTCAGATTTATTCATTGACTTCTGTTCAAATGACGAAATAGAACACTTGTTTGTTGAATACTTCTCAGTTTTTATTCTGTTTATACGCCGATCTCCAACTGTCACTTCTCTGTCTCCATACCCAGCAGCAACTTGTTTTCATGTTTCCCCTTTGTCTACTCTTTTCAAACCCTCCAGTTTCATATTCAAGGTACAAATTTTCTCTTCCTCCTGACACTCATTCTAACGTATGAATTAAAACATTAAGAAACACACAGTTACATATGTACAGTTTACTGTACGTACATACAACACTTTAAAATTAATGTGACAAAGATGGTCTCACTACAGTACATATGTTACTACACAACTGTGTACAGTAGGGTGACCAAATTATTTTCGGTGAAAACTGGGACACATTCATCCAGGTGCCAATGGACACCTCATTCCACATGTACCCAGGTTTCTTAATTTTAAATATTAATGTTTTGTTGATACAATTTGTTAACCCGATTATTATAACTAATAAGAGGATACAAAAGACTGATATAATGTAGATTATCTGTATAATTAATGACATTTAATAAACGTATACAGTAATAAAGAAATGTATTACGATTTTACAAAATTTTACAGCCATTCAACTTTTAATCAATTAATATTAACATGAGCTTTAATATTACTGAACACTTGTAGATGGAATTGACTGTCCTTGGAGAAAAGGGTATTTTTCAATGCCTCCAGCCTTCTTGATCATGTCTTTGTTCTCTGAGACACAGTGATAAAACTCGGCACAATCCATTTTGTAGTTGTACAGGATCTGCAGGATTGCTTCAAGAGAGTCCACCTCCATTCTGTTTCTTTCATCAGTCCACTGGATATTCATGAACGAAAATATTCTTTCCACACTGGCATTATGGGCTGGGATTGCAAATAATACCTTGCAATTATTACCAACTCAGAGTAATGCTGAAGACAGTCACAGCTTTTAAAAAAACTCACCCACTTCTCATGACATTCCAATGGTGTTTTTTTTTCATCATTCCACTTGTGAAGACTCTTCAACAAAATTTGTCAGTATGCCGAACTGATCAAAGAGAATAGAATCATCGATTTCAGTCTCTTTACTCTTCAAATAAGAAACTGTCTCTTCAACACTTTCCCATTTTGGCACTCTCTTCAGTAACATCCAATCAAACACCGGCGATGAGGGTAAATATGAGGCGCTCCACGTGCTGAGATATTATACACAAGTGTCATAAAATTTGTTAACTTCTTCTCTAAAACTCCTTTCCGTTGCTTCTGATACTTCTGCTCTTTTAAGGACAGATTTAACATTAAAAGAAATGAACTGCTGTTCTCTCCTCTTAGTAACAGTTTCCAGAGTATTTTTCAAAACATCATTTATCTCTATTACACTTTTTGTGCTTCCCTCAATTTCCTTTATCCCATGCTGCAAAGTGCTAAGCTGACTGTGAATGAACCATAAGTATGCTTCACTTAAAGGGTTACTGAAAAACTGAACCAATATTTTGGGGGCTTTGTCTTCATTTAGGAAAAAATCTTTTAACAGTTCAAACAGGCGGATTACTCTTTCAACTGCTGGAAACAGTGATAACCAGCGAGTTTTCGAGTGACACATTACATTCATATATTCAGTTCCCACATAATCATAGAACTCCTTAAGCCTCTCTGTTCTAACAGTATATATGTAAAAGTGTGAGTATACCTTCATGACGATAATTTCAACATCACAGCTTAAACTGTCAGCAGATGTCTGCACGCTATTGTGTAAAACATGCGCAGGGCACCCTATGCCTTCAATGTTTTCATGCAATGTTGCCTTTAATTTGGTAAATACGTTGCATTTGCCTTGTCTTTTTAAACCACCAAAGTTTGTGTTGGTCTTGTCTCCACAAAATGCCACACATTTATTTTTCTCAAGATCAAACATTTCGATAGTATTCATACAAAATATTGAAATTTCGTCAGATGTTTCATTAGGTAGGGAACTCACCTTCAGAAGTTTGGTCTGAATTAATATCGAAAAACTGAACAATAAACGGAAATATTTTAGTGGCCTTATGATTGCTGGCATCAGTGGATATCCCGTAGAAAGAAGACTTTTTGATGTATTCAAGGCTTTCCTTTACACTCTGGGGAGCAATAACTCCTTTCACTAAGGCTGACACTTTAGTTCTCACTGAACTAAACTTTTTTGCAATGGAAGAATCATCAAACATAATGCTGTCAAGCTTATTAGTACAGTCACTAGATCTATAAGTTTGGTGATGTTTTACCGTGTGGTAGGCTAGTGTAAGCTCGGCTGCTCGAACTTTCGTCTCTTCACTTGACTGATGTTTCACAAAATAATTTTGTAGAGTTTTACAGCAGCTCGGTGCACTGTATCTGTTAAAGTGTTTCTTTGACCTGATGTGATCAACTATGACGGAACGCCCACCATGACTTATACTAATAAAACAGTTACATATGGAACACACTGCTTCGTAATCAAAACGACCTTTCTTAATGAAATTCCATTCCTTGGAATAACAGTCACTGAACTTGCAGACACGTTTCGGCATTGCGTTTCACAGTACTGCAGCAATAATACCACTAGAAAAAACTATTGCAGTTTGTCTGACAAAATATCAACTACTACACTGTTCTGACAATGAGTGTGAGAGTAAGTGGCGTGACAATCGGACGGTTTCATAGATCTGTTACAATAATACAACTTACTACTTGTTGGCCAAAGTACCGCTCAAAGTAAATTATTGCCTGATTGTATCAACACTGATACTGTGATTACTAGTATGGGACAATGGAGGTTTTAGACAAATAAGCTAAAATATATTAATTTCTTGTGTTGTATTTCCTTCAATATAGCGAAATGCCAAAAATTTGAGAAAGTTTCACGAAATGTATTTAAAAACTGAATTCCGGGACTTTTGAGCGTCCCGAAACAAATTCTCGGGACACCAGAACACAGGGATGAAAACCGGGACAATCCCTGTTTTCCGGGATGTTTGGTCACCCTAGCATACAGGGCATATGACAGTGGTCAGCCAATGTAAAATAATGTACTCTATTGTTACTTAGGCGTACTGTATTTTAATGACCACTGCTGGTAAGTAGGCGCAACGATAGTGGTAACAAAAGGATGGCATGCGCTGTACAACTGATTGTCAGGCGGTACCAATTACTGAAGGGTCGACAAATGAAAGAACAAGCGCCTCTAAACCTAATCGTGACAGCCCATCTGTAATGCAAATGCATTAGCATTCTGAGCCCAAAGTTATTTCTTTGCATTATGAACGAAAACCCAAAGTAGGACAGTTTTACCTGTATTGTACATGGAAAATTGAAAGAAAGCTCAAAACGTAACACATTCGAAGGACATTTGGACGTCGTATGAAAACAGGTTTTTAATCTAGTTTTATGTAAAATTATAATTTTCTTAAGACCGTCTCGAATTACACAAGGATTGGGGCTCGAATTACTGAATCTACTGTATTCTCTACACTGTGTGCTATAGAGCTGTTATTTGAAGTAGCCTCAGGATTCTTCGAGGATATGAGCAGTGACTATTAGAATTAGTAATAGAGTTAACAAGTTAACATTTGTAAACATACCACTATACCTTAACGACCTATAATCATCATTCCGTGTGCCTCGTAGGCAGTTTGTTAATCTGCTATAGGAAAAATTGCTTTGTGTGCCAATTAATTCATAATTCTCATCCTTTTAACAGAATCTGTAATGAGGTCTGGTCTGTAGCAATAGGAATTAAAGCCTGTAAAAAATATATGCAAAGTGATTTCGTGTGAATGTCTGAAAAGAACTACTGAGCTTCTCTTTTTCTTTATTAAGAGATATAATCCTGTCATGAACATTTTCAGCTAAAGAACCAGTGGTGCAGCTACCGAGAGGCAACATTAACAATCTATATATAGGTAGGTGCCCACTTGTAAATGTAGTAAAGTACTTACGCTGTAAGTTGTTATGAGGCCAGAGTGGATGGGACCTACCGCCATCTTAAATAGCCCAAAATTATTAGCAGACTACCGTTTATGATTGCTTCTTTTTCACTACTTCTACCGTGCGCACGCAACAAGAGCTTTAAAAACTAAAAATTAGAGTGCTTACACAAACAATGTAGTGTCCGGAAAACATTTTCGAACATTTTTCTCTTCTTGAAAGCGTATTTGCTGTAGTAAGGCGACACATTTGGCCTCGTTAATATAACTTGCTTCTTGTTTATATGCACTGAAGCGCCAAAGAAACTGGTATAGGCATGCGTATTCAAATACAGAGATATATAAACAGGCAGAATAAGGCGCTGCGGTCGGCAACGCATACATAACACAACAAGTGTCTAAGGGCAGTTGTTAGATCCGTTACTGCTGCTGCAATAGCAGGTTATCAAGATTTAAGTGAGTTTGAACTTGGTATTATAGTCGGCGCACGAGCGATGGGACATAGCATCTCCGAGGTAGCGATGAAGTGGGGATTTTCTTGTACGATCATTTTACAGGTGTACCGTAAATATCAGGAATCCGGTAAAACATCAAATCTCCGACATCGCTGTGGCCGGAAAATATCCTGAAAGAACGGGACCAATGACGACTGAAGAGAATCGTTCTGCGTGATACAAGTGCAACCCTTCCGCAAATTGCTGCAGATTTCAATGTTGGGCCATCAACAAGTGTCAGCTTGCGAACCATTCAACGAAACATCACCCTGCACGACACAAGGCTTTACGCCTCGTCTTGGCCCGTCAACACCGACATTGCACTGTAGACGTCTGGAAATATGTTGCCTGGTCGGGCGAGTCTCGTTTCAAATTGTATCGAGAGGTTGGATGTGTATGGGGATGGAGACAACCTCATGAATCCATGGGCCCTGCACGTCAGCAGGGGGCTGTTCAAGCTGGTGGAGGTTCTGTAATGGTGTGGGGTTTGTGCAATGGTAGCGATATGGGGCCCCTGAGACACCTAGGCACGACTCTGACGAGTGACTTGTACGTAAGCATCCTGTGTGGTCACCTGCATCTATTCATGTCCATTGCGCATTCTGGCGGACTTTGGCAGTTCCAGCAGGAGAATGCGACACCAAACATGTCCAGAATTGCTACAGAGTGGCTTCAGGAACACTCTTCTCAGTTTAACCACTTCCGCTGGCCACCAGTCTCCCCAGACATGAACATTATTGAGCATACCTCGGATGCCTTTCAACCTGCTGTTCAGAAGAGATCTCCACCTCCTCGTATTCTTAGAGATTTATGGACATTCCTGCAGGATTCATAGTGTAAGTTTCCTCCAGCACTACTTCAGACATTAGTCGAGTACATGCCACGTCGTTTTGCAGCACTTATGCTCGATCACGGGGGCTCTGCACGGTGTTAGGCAGTGTACCACTTTTTTTGGCACTTCAGTGTATCTCGAACAACCAAGAAGAGGAAGTGACACGAAAAGCATGCTTTCGTAATCCATTTAATTAGGCTTGTACTGTATTTGTATCGATATGAAATGAAGCTGGAACTACGATACCAATACTTGTTTGCCTACTGGTGCTGATTCTTGTTTGTTACATTTTCAACTTGTATGCACAACATTTTTAATGTCCGCGTTTGAAAAGCTCTTACCTATGTGTTCTTTGTTAGCCCATAAACGTGTGCAATGAGGAAAGAATCAAGGCATGCTATTGTATCGTGTGCATGTAAACAAAGTGAAGCATTATTAAAATTTCAAAGAAACGGAACTTCATACAGTTATATATCCGTGCAGAATAAAGTTCTTGTCTTATTAGATAGTCAGTGCACTAATTTCACTGCAGTTTACATATCTTCTCATTTGGAATCTTACCTACAATGCGTCATTCAGTGTGTGACCAATAATAGTAGTTTACAGGGTAAAAAAAAACAATATAATTTGTTTTAAATATGCTCCAGCATTCTGCAGTACTATATATGTGATTAAGGGAATGATCTCAAACGCTTAGATCCGGTAAAACGAATATCTTGCTTTAACATGTATGTAAGTCATTTTTAATAATGATAGCATAACCTGTTTAACGTACACTGTTAAGCCATAACATTACGACCACTGCCCACCGCGACATTGGATACCGCCTGGTGTCGTTGTGGGCACGTGACACGGTATCAAAGATATGGAAGCGGAGCAGACACGGCTGGGGGATCACCCTAGAGAAGATATCGGCTGCAAATGCGGAAATCCATTGACATGAGCAACTTGAACAAGGGGCAGATTATTAATATGCGGAGCCTGTGAACGAGTGTCTCGTAAACGGCGAAGATGGTCAAATGTTCACTTGTACTGTCATTAGGTATACGGAAAGAGATAGAAGAAAATGAAGCTACCATTAGATGCTAAGTAGTTGGACATCCACGACTTCTCAGAGAACGTGGGGTTCAGAGGCCTGTGCGCTCTGTAAAGTGGGATAGATGTTGATCTGTGGAATCTCCGCCGAAAGAGCACAGTGCTGGTGCACACACAAGTGTTTCAGAGCACGCTGTTCATCATTCATTGTTGTACATTATAAAATAAATAAATAAATAAAATAGCAATTATTGTATATGTATGATAGTGATTGGTTGTAATTAATATTTGCTCATCTAGAACGAGGACGTTTAATTATTTGGTATCAGACACTTGACAAGGGCATTTTCGTAAATGCAATGTTATTCGTAGTTGAGCGTGAAATGTAACTCTAATAATCAGACTTCGTATTTAAATCGTTTCCAAAGACTGCTGCGGTAGGTGCGGACTCAAAATCTCAATATTAGAATGATTTGCCAGCCATGTCAATACGTCGTACAGAGGTGACTGTCTACTAAACATAAAAAAGTTTACACAGTTAGTTAAATCAGATATATTCAACGAATAAGCCTACAGTTAAATAATTCAACTTACTTTCATAAATATAGAATCTTTACAGAGTCGAGTGCCTAGTGAGATTGCAACTCGCAGTGTTCTTATATAACATCAAATATGGCGGTGTGACAGTTAATAAAATATACGTGCTTCCCGCGCCAGCTATTGTACAAGACCTACTTCTTCTTAATGAAACATAAGAGTGTCGTAATTGTATTTTGTTTTATCAGCGGCATAGCGCTGCAGTTCTGTGCCATAGGCTTTATTTATTTGTCAGAGATTAATTATTTAATTAAGATTTCGCGTTTCCGGTGAAACTCACGCACGGCATGCAAATGTGCCTTTATAACATCGACCTCTGCAGTAGACCACCCTCATGAGTCAATTACGATTTCAGTAGGCACGGGACCATCGGGATTCGACCGTGTCGGCTCTTAGGGTGAATCACACTTTTGTTACATTAGGTCGATGGTCGTCTTAAACGCCGTCACTGAAATGAACAGCGGCTCGAAAAGTGCAGCACGCCACGGACGCAGGCCGGTGGGAGCAGCATTATTAAACACTCTTCTACGCTTACATGGGACCTGTGGTAGACCTGTGGTAGTAATCGAAGATATGCTGACAGCCGCGAACCACCTGTATGCTTCATGGTTGATGTCTTCCGCAATGGCGATGTCTCCTTTCAGCAACCAAATTCTCCTGTCATAAATCCTATGGGTCCACCTGGATCGCTATCGGGCACCATCACCATGTACGCTTATCAGGGGCTCGTTATTTACGCGAATTACATGACCTAAGGGTAGACATCTAATGCCAATACCTCCACAAACCTTCCAAAAAAAAGCAGAATCCGTGATGTATTACGTTTCAAAAATGGAGAAACAAGCTATTAAGCAGGTGGTCATAATGTTTTGGCTTATCAGTGTATAGGCCTACCTTTCCAGCGGTAGCCTATTTTTGCATCTTTCCCTTGGGTATTTCTCGCCAGTAAATCTGTCAGTTTTTCAGGAATAATCAAACATATCAAAATTGAAATGTTCGTCTACTTTGATCACCTGCTTCAATTTACTTTTGAGTTTCATTTTCAGGTTTTCGAAATATGTAAGTCTGTACCATGCTTTGTGACATACCAACAGTTAGGTAGTATCACGTTCCTTATATCATTTACACAATAAATCGTAATGTGTGGAATGAGTTATTTTTTTTTATATTTAACATCAATTTTTTGTAAATATGTCTCCTTTCTGATTATTTATTAGTTTTTTTAATTACAGACAGACAGATGTTAGTAATTCCAACCCATCACCATTTACACATTACGATAACATATAGCCCTCTACCAAACAAGAGGAGTTGTCAAAGAGTAACGTCTCCAATTTAGTTTAAGACTTTACTTCATTGCCCGGCAGGCCATTTTATATCATTGGGTACGTGAGAAAAACTTTTGGTTGCAGCATTGTGAATTCCTCTTTGTGCTGCAGACAACCTTGATGTGGCGTAATGAATGCCATTTTTTTCCTCTGGAATTGTAATTAAGTACATCATTGTTCCTCTGAAGTACAGTGGATTATTTACAACAAACTTCACGAGGAAATAACTATACTGTGAAGTGGATAGATAGATTGCAGCAGGCAGGCACGACGAAATAAGTGTTCATATAAGTCTCTGACCAAAGCCTTCTTCAGAAAGGAAGCAAAGCACACGCATGACTGCTGTCTACAGCTATTCTGAACAGAATCTTTTTTAAAGAGGGAGGAAATGTGAACAATGAATAATTATCAGAGTGAGGAATTTAGGATATGAGATGCTGCCTCAACAATCAGCGTGGTCACGTGGCCGAGTGTTGTGTGGGGACAAGACAAATGATACAGTATGGCTCAGATATTGGAGCGTTATCGATTTGGAAGGCAAAGAATAAAAGTAAACGGCGCAGTCATAATTCGTGTATGCAAAATAAAATATTGCTTGAGCGGCTCCACTTACGAATGAAATGTGATTACTTCGCTGGATTAGTAGACCCATAAACGATTCCAATTAGCATTTTTAATGAAACAGCTACATCTCTACACAATAAAAGCACCAGATGTTATTTGGGATACGCCCACAATGGTCGATAGACATCCCGAACAGTCGATTGTGGGCACAGGCATGTCAGAGTGACATCAATGGTGCGTATCACTGCGATGAACCATGGAGGTAGAAATGTGGAGAACTGTTTTGGGCTATGTAACACGGCGGACGTCAGCATCACGTCTGTGACGTAATAACGACTGCCTTCTCTTTTTAATTGCTCCAGTGAAGCACTTAGATCAAAGAAGTTTGACAAAATCTTTGACAAAGATTTCTGATCAAAGAATTTTGACAGTGTAATATCAGCCTTAGCATTGAATGATTCTACAGCTTCACTTCATTTAGGCATTCCTTTTCTGATCAATCTAGCCATCATAAAATATTATACGTTCTCACATTTCATATAAAACTAACGCGCATCAAGAAATTTTTATGTTTGCGCCTACTTTCCGCACTCTGATTCCCGAGTGTGCACTCATTCTGCAGACTCTCTCAGATCGCCTGCCGTGCACATACCTGCAGACGCCAGAATCACTCCCATACTATATGACGAAGCATCCTCACACCATCTGTGGGCTCTGGATCTGGCAGAGTGGGTCACTACGTTTAGATGCAGTGCAACTACCAGAAGCCGAAAACTGAATTTCAGGTACAAGTTTTTGTTAAGGCTTTGCTAGACCGGCCAAACATGGTATCTGTAAATCAATTGCACCAGTTTCTGGTTTCGCAAGAGCTGTTCCTCCTCAGTTAAATGTTAGATGTAGATAACTTCACGTTCAGTCTAACAATTACTCTCCTCTTTCACTGCACAAAAAGTCGATACATCCACATCACCCGAAAATTTTGAAAGGAACAAGTAACCTGACAGCCCAAGTACATTGCTAAAAGTATCGTTCGTTTGCATGAGAGCGAAAATCGATTGTGGAGATGGAAATCCAGCAGCTAGATCTGCATTTCCAGAATCGACAATGTATAGTGTTTACAAGACTAGCCAGAATCAGTTTTGGCAGATCAGTTTACGAAATCCAGTTTTAGAAGCTCTATGTAAAGATAGTAAGTAAGGGCAAGATACAATACTTCGTGACTGCATCGGTATCTGTATCCTTAAGGACAGTCCACTTGAAACACTGTCTACGAGATGTCTGCACCTGAAATAAATCGCCATAAATGTGCTGTGTCTACACTAGACAATTTCAGTCTTCTACTGGCCCTCCATCTGTGACACTAACCTCTAACGCAGGGAATTCTTCTGTGGTCTTTGTTCACAACTAACTTTTAAAATATGCAAACAAAGAGTGGGAGGTCGAAACAACGAACTAAATGGTCGATACATAGATCCTTAAGTTACGGCAGTCTTTGCATACAGGGTGTAAACAGAACTGTTTACAATGTACTACAATGGTCTACATAATATGAACAAATTATTGATATACGACAGTTGTGGTCTGTCAACACAGAAAACAACGTTAAATTCGCCTAAGTCTGAATTACTGATGTTAATGAAATAGCCAGCTAAGCCAGTAGCATAATAGAGCAAGAGTATGTTCAAAATCTTCCTCAGAGGGCCTGCGCTTTAGCATAAGTTGCGTTTGTAAGACAGGCTGAGGTTATTTCATAGCCATGAAATAGCACAGTCATACGTTGTAAACAATGTTATCGTTTACACCCATTATAAATTTACTTTGTGAGTACTGTATAGTTTTCACACACTACATTTACATGTGACAGTGATGAGAATCCGTTAATATTGAGAACATGATAAACATGTACACATTTGGTGATTTGTTATAACATTTTACATCAGTACACTTTATTACATGTTAGCCCACGCACAATCAATTTGGGTGAACCAGAACAGAACAACATGTAGGACCAAAGATGTAAAAACAGTCAAAGATAATACACACATAGCTCACCACATATTGATATCACTTAAATCAGTTTGACTAGCTTAACACCCCCACTTCAAAACATTTAAATGATTATCTTAAAAAATACCTAGACCCATACAGTTCAGAAAATCATAATGTTTTTCTCTTCTCAATCCTTTTGTCACTATTTCTGCAAGCAAATGAGCTGTTTGTAAGCAAACAGTTTTTACAACTTTATTGAACACAGTGTCTATTATATATTAATGTCAAACATCAATGTGCTTTGAACTTTCATGATTTGAAGGATCAACAGTCAAATTCAGGGCTCTCTGATTACCATTAAACAATTTGACAGACTTATTATAGCTTATCAGTTCACGTAAAAAGTTCCTCAAATAAATGGTCTTCCGACAAGCTTTGGAAAGAGCCATATATGCAGCCTCTGTGCTAGAAAGAGCAACAGTCTTTTGCTTAACACTCTGCCATGACAATATAGAAACACATAGCTTAAAAACAAAACCAGAATATGATTTTCTGTCTAAAAAAAAATTTGCCCAATCTGCATCTACATAACCACATAATTCTAAATCTCCTTTCCTAAACTTTAGAAAATAATTCTTAGTTTCCTTTAGATATGTCAAAATTCGCTTAGCACATATCCAATGTTTTTCAGTATAAGAATTATTGAACTGGCTCCCACTGAAAGAGATATCAGGTCTTGTAATTGCTGATAAATACAGTAAGCTACCTATTATGGCTTGATAAGATACATCATCAGTATTAGTTTCTTTTTCATTTATGAAATCAAGTTTTGTCTCAATATAAGTCTTTACAGTTTCACAGTCTATCATACTGAACCTTTTCGGTAACTGATCAGTAGTTCTCTTGACTCTAAGCTAACAAAAATGGTTCAAATGTCTCTGAGCACTATGGGACTTAACATCTGAGGTCATCAGTCCCCTAGAACTTAGACCTACTTAAACCTAACTAACCTAAGGACATCACACACATCCATGCCTGAGGCAGGATTCGAACCTGCCACCGTAGCGGTCGCGCGGTTCTAGACTGGCGTGCCTAGAACTGCTCAGCCACTATGGCTGGCGTTAAGCTAACACTCCATTAGCTTTATTATATTTGATTTCCATCTCCAAACAATTTTAGCCATTACTAAATCTTTATTTTGAACTCTGAACTTAATTTGTTTTTCAAAAAAATTCAGTATCATCTGAGTCATTGGAAAAATATAAAAGTCATCAACATATAAAGCTATCATAGTAATTAAGCCTTTAACTTTATTTTTTGTAAATAAGCAAGGTCAGATCTTTTGTAACCTAAGCAGGTTAAGACATCATTTACTCTTTGATTCCACACTCTGGATGATTGCTTTAAAACATACATAGCCCTTTTTAACTTCAAAACTTTTGTTTTAGCTTTACAAAGATTTACTCCTTAGGGTAGTTGTAGGAAAATATCTTCTTTGAGAATACCATTTAAAATAGCCATGTTAACATCAAGATGTGTAATGTCCAAATCTAGTTCAAAAGACAAAGCCATTAGACATCTAAGTGTTCAATGCCTTACCACAGGAGAAAATTCTCAGCATAATCAACTCCAGGTTTCTGAGTGAATCCTCTTGCCACTAGTGTAATGCGATATTGAACTTCACTTTAAATGTTGAATTTTTTCTTGAACACCCATCTACACTGCACAACACTTGCACTTTCTGGAAGATTTACCACTTCCCAAGCACTGTTATCTTCGAAAGCTTGTATTTCTTCATCCATAGCACGTTTCCATTCTTTTGCATCCGGCCTACCAAGGGCCTCCTTCAAACTTGTTGGGTGCTTGAGTTGATCTGAAGTTCTGGCAGAAAAGTAAATCTCATAATCATCAAATCCTCTATTTGGTTTGAGCTGCCTTTGTGATCTTCTAATTTTTTTACTTCATCTTCTTGCGTAACACATTTTTTATCATCAATGTCTTTGATGCAACTGCTTCTTTTGAGATACCATATAAGTCCTCTCTTAATATAGTATCAGACTTGTCATTTTTTCATCCTCCCCACTGAAGTGGCGAGTTCTTCATGGTTCTTTATTTCAGTTTCTGCATCATTAATATTTTCCATTATAGTCACATCTCAACTTATCACTACATCATTTGTTTCAGGGTCATAAAGTCTATAGCCTTTTGCAGTATTGCTACATTCCACTGAGATCATATCTTTTGCCTTTTTATCCCATTTTGTTCTCTTGACTTTGGGAATATGCACCATGACCTTGCTTCCAATTATTTTGAGATGCTTAGTGTGGGGTTCCTTGCCAGTCCATAATTCTTATGGTGTTTTATTCCTTAAACTTGAACTCACTGACCTATTTCGCAAATATACTGCACTATTAACTGCTTTAGCCCAAAATCTTTTATCAACCATCAAATAGTAAATATCTTGCCCTTTCTAAAACAATTCTATTCAATCTTTCTGCCAAACCGTTTTGTTCTGGTGTACAGCTGTCGAATAACTGATGTATAATACAGATTTCTTTCAACAAACTGTCAAAATTCACCTAACAGAACTCTTTTCTGTTATCTGTTCTTACTGTTTTGATTTTTCCTTTCTTGCTGGTCCTTCGCTATTTTCTGAAATTCTTTCAACTTTTCTGATGTCTCCTTCTTTGTCCTTAGAAAATACACAAATCCCATTTGGGTGTAATCATCTTCCAAAATGAGAAAACACACCTAATGATATAACTTTCGTTGGTCCACACAGGTCTGCATGTACTACTTGAAGTGTTTAGAGGCTCTAGTGCCTCCAAGTGGAAAAGGCTGTCTTATTTGTTTGCTTTCATTACATACTACACAGTTTTGCTTCTATTGTTAATGTCTTCACATACCATTTATTCTACAGCACCATTTTTCATTTTAATAAGATCCTTTGCATTTATGTGACCTAATCTTCTACGTCAATCAGAGGCTGTTATCATTCCCATCACTACTTTCATCAATGTTTAGCTTATACACGTCATTAATGAGATCTGCAGTTGCAACTAGTTCTTTATGCTTGTTACAAATATTGCACTGATCACTATTAAATTCAATAAACTTTCCTTGTTCAATCAACCTGTTCACAAAGAGCAAATTTATAGTTAGTTCTGGGGCACATAAAACATTTTTTATAGTAATATCAAAAGAGTTTTTTCGACTACTGTTGCTAAATCAACTTCTACAGAGAACAACACTGCGATTTCTGGCTGATTTGCAGCCATAATGTTTTACATGTCAACATCATTTACTTTGTTTTCCATCCAGTCTTCATTTGATGTGAGATGTACACTAGCATTGAATCTACATACCAGTCACTTCCATCAAAAGAGCCACTTATAAACACTGAACTGAAAACGTTTGAACTTTTGTTTTGTCTTGTATCATTGTCACTTTAGAGCAACTACTTTTAAAATGTTCTGGTTTCTTGTATTTCAAGCAAACAACGTCCTTCCTGCTTTGGTTTCCCACTGTATTTCCATTTTAGTGAGAAAACTTTGGTTTACTTTGTCAACTTTTAGCCCTAAAAGCACTACCATTTGTGGTGAATTCTTCTTCCTTTTCAAGAAGGTTACGTTTGATTGCGTCCATTGTGACTGGAATTCCTGAATTCTCATTTATCATTATCATGGGAGAATATTTTTCTGGTAATCTTGCTACCAGTAACAACCCAATACATTCATCATTAATAGCAAAACCCATACCACCTAATTTCAAACCATTATCTACCATCTGGTTCACATAGATCATGATTGAATCACATTTTTCTAGACGTGTTGATATCAGTGTTCTCAATAAATTTCTTCTTCTCGCAACTCCAGAGTCGACAGTCATTGCTTTCAGTTTCTTCCACAAGTCTGGTGTTGTTTTTGCTTCTCTTATGTGCACATATAAAGTTGGATCAATCGTAAGAATTATCTTTGCTTTGGCCTTCGAATCTTCTGATGAAACTACTTCTGAGACACATTTCGCTAATCCTTCGAGAATAACCACATTTTCGATAGCTAACGCCCAGTTTCAGTAGCTTTGGCACATTAGTTAGATAATTTGTCGCCATATTCGTTGACTCGAACAATTCTTCATTATGAACAGCAGCACACACTGCACTTTGAATCACGACACGTGGGTTTTTAATCAGCTATTCCTGATACTTTTAACCATCTGTTATCTGGGTATCCGTTGACGTTTCGTGGATATTGATAACATGATAAACATGTACCTATTCGGTGATTTATTATAACATTTGACATTGGTACACTTTACTACGTGTTATCACACACACAATCAATATGGACAGACTGGAAGTGAACAGTACAGCATGTAGGAATAAAGATGTAAAAACAGTCAAAGATAACACACACATATGAGGTGCAACAATAAAGTAATGAGACTGATTTTCTTTGCAAGATGTGGCAACCCTGCAGGCTTTCATAGGCCCATTATCTTTAACCTTGGTCTATAATCTACTTTTAGTCCAAGTGGCACATCGATGCAACTGCTAAGTCCTGAGTTGTGCTGTGATAACTTAACACGTGTTTGTGTCTCTCGTCACGGAAATGGAACCGCATAATATAGCGCTACAGTATGCCATTTCTTTTTGCATTAAATCGGATGAAAACGCGACGACAACTTACGGTAAGCTTCAGAAGGCTTTTGGAGAGTAGGTTATATCAAGAGCTGAAGTTTTTCATTGGCATAAAATGTTTAGTGAGGGCAGAACGAATGTTGAAATTGAAGACTGCAGTGGACGACCATCGACCTCACGGACGGATGTCAGCTTGGCCAGGGTGCGTGAACTCGTATGATCTGATCGAAGATAATCTGTGAAAATGATTGAAGAAGAACTGAACATCAAGAAACGGTTCGTCTAATAATAACTCAAGATCTGCATCATGATAATGTGCCATCCCATACTGCTCTGTCAGTACAGCAATTTTTAACCTCAAAACAAATTTCACTACTACCATAGTCACCTTATTCACCAGATATCGCTCCATGCGACTTTTTTCTATTTCCAAAAGTCAAAACGGTGGTCAAGGGACACCATTTTCAAACAACGCAAGATGTCCAAAAGGCTGTGACGAGGGTCTTGGAGGATATTACAGAAGATGAGTTCCAGAAATGTTACCATCAATGGCAGAAGCACTGGAAAAAGTGTGTGCAGTCAGAATGGAACTACTTTGAAGGAGACAACACTAAACTTGACTAAAACGGTAAGCAACTTTTTTTTCACATCATTCTCATTACTTTATTGTCACACCTCGTAGTTCACCACATATTGACATCATTTAAATGGGTTTGACCAGCTTGACAGATATAAATATCTTTCGAAAGACGAAAACTGAATTTCGGAAACCACCTTTCACTGCCGTGTTTACATGTTAAGGTCTGAAGCAGATTTGCTTACCCAGTTAAATATGGCATCTGGAGAACAGCTGATACAGTTTATGATTTAGTCAACACAATCGCTATTTCTCTTCAATTGGACGAGGTGCAAGTAACTTCAACCTAATATTTCTACTTATCCTTCACTGTACAGAAAGCCACTCTGTCGATATTAGCTGACAGTTTTTAAAAACAAGACGAAAGCTGACAGTCCAAGCATGTTTCAAAACCGCTTTCGTTTACATGGGAGTGAAAATAGGTTGCGGAATTGGAAAACCGGCAACTAGAAGCAATTTCCAGAATAGATTTGGAAGTGCTTACGCGGCCACCCGGAAGCTTTATTAAGAAAACGTTTTACGAAATCCGGTTTTGGGAGCGCCATGTAATCAGGGTGACAGACACTAATACAAAGAAGAAAATTTTAACAGGAGAAAGTGTTGCAAGTAAGCAGCTGTTTTTCACTTACAATGGTTCCTAATTTATGAAAGAAGAAACCATTTTTAATAGCTTACTATGTACCTGTTGAGTGTGTGCCTACCATGCCAATTTGAGATGTAGGTGCATGGCTAGCTGTCTGATTGAGCAGACTCATTAACTCTGTCACTGAGTTGGGGATGGAAAATGTAGATAGCTTCAATGTTATTTAAAAATAGATGTGATGTGAAACAACAATTAATAATACCTATGAAACTTCCTGGCAGATTAAAACTGTGTGCCCGACCGAGACTCGAACTCGGGACCTTTGCATTTCGCGGGCAAGTGCTCTACCATCTGAGCTACCGAAGCTCGACTCACGTCCGGTACTCACAGCTTTACTTCTGCCAGTATCAGCGCACACTCCGAGGCAGAGTGAAAATCTCATTCTGGAATAATACCTATTATACTTACTTTCTTTTCCATCTTAAATGTGGGCTCTGAGGTAATTTGGCAGCAGCTAAGTGAGAAACTCCTGTAAGCGCCTGTTTAAGTGTTTAGGTCTACCTTTCCCATGTATTTACATTATGGAGACTCTCATTTTTTAAAACTAACATAAAAGGCAAGCAATAGCACACCATTTAAACAGTGACAGTCATCACGATAACATTGTTGTTGTTGCTGTTGTTGTGATCTTCATTCTGAAGACTGGTCTGAAGCAGTTCTCCACAATACTCTATAATGTGCAGGCTTCATCATCTCCGAATAACTACTACAGTCTACATCATTTTTAACCTGATTACTGTATTCATTTCTTTAGTAGCATTAACTAGCCTAGCCAGGCGTTTTATTGGCATG
Organism: Schistocerca serialis cubense; assembly: GCF_023864345.2. Taxonomy (NCBI): domain Eukaryota; kingdom Metazoa; phylum Arthropoda; class Insecta; order Orthoptera; family Acrididae; genus Schistocerca; species Schistocerca serialis. Next base: position 875,948,496 of record NC_064641.1, read on the forward strand.
AGACACTCCATAGTTTCCTGCCATCTGTTGATAGGCAGAGTAATAACTTTCACAATATTATATTTCTTACATTTATTTTGCAAATACATAAATTAAAGAGACAACTGTAATAATTTTAGATATATTTTATAAGAATTTTGTATCATACATCTGTGAATATATATGAGATGCGTCTGCTAAAATATAATTTAACTGTTGATTACATTGTACCAGTGTTAAGCACACTGCAGAGCAGAGTAGAAGGAGGGAACTCATGATTTTTGGACAGTGAAAGCTGCGTTAATGACTCGCCTGCAGGATGGACATACTTGAAATGTGAAATGACACTATGATATAAAAGTATACAAACATACGAGGGTGGTTTGAAAAGTTCTTGGAACGTACTTACATCACTGAAACGTTTTCTATTTTTCAATGTAGGCTCCTTGTAGATTAATGAAAATGGCTCTGAGCACTATGGGACTTAACATCTGAGGTCATCAGTCCCCTAGAACTTAGAACTACTTGAACCTAACTAACCTAAGGACATCACACACATCCATGCCCGAGGCAGGATTAGAACCTGCGACCGTAGCGGTCGCGCGGTTCCAGACTGAAGCACCTAGAACCGCTCGGCCACACCGGCTGGCTGTAGATTAATGCATTTGGTCCAACGATGTTCAAGTGTCTTGGTCCCATCTTGAAAATGAGTTTCCTCCATATCTGCAAAATAGTTGTCAATTCTGCTATCAGTTCTTCGTTGGAAGTGAATCTTCATCCACCAAGAAAAATTTTCAGTTCTTGGAAGAGACGGAAGTCTGACAGAGCCATATCAGGATAATAAGGTTAATGTGGCAACAATTCATACCATAGCTTGTGTAATTTTGCCATGGCGATGGCATGGAAAGCATGAGCGATTTCACGAATTTTCAATCGGCTATCCTCCAAGACCATTTAGTGCACTTTTGCAATGATTTCTGGAGTAGTGACAGGTCTTTGCCAACCATTGCACGGATCATCACCTAAGCTCTCGTGACCAAATTTAAATTCATTTGTCCACTTGGCAACAGTTGAATATGAAGAAGCAGCGTCCCCCAGTGTCTCGAATCTCGAATTTTTCCATCTTCGCAGATCACTACCTAGGAACAACAACAGAGCCACGTCACTGCCACAGCTCTCTTCCAAGAGCAATGGCATGTCACGTGTTTACAGGCAACAGTAGAATGAGTATCACGTGAAGAACTCGATGCGCTAGCGCTGACGTCTCGTGGTGATTCCGAGAACTTTTCAAACCACCCTTGTGTGACAAGATGTATGAGTGCAGTGTATTGCAGAACAGAGACAGGAGCTTCTGTTCGCTATTCACGATGTTTTATTCCTCGTTCAGTGGTTCAAATACAAAGTATGCACTCATGACAATGTGGGACTTATGCTAAGTATAGTGATGTTTGTAAGTGGTATCTCTCAATACGTTAAATACTTTGTGAATTTTAAAATTTTCCCTGTGAATTGAATGTTCAAACAAATTTCGGGCTTACAGCTGGTCATTGTGTAATTTATCCCATGATATATCGACTGTGAACTTTCCAGTCAGTCTTCAGTGGTTCACCTGAAGATTACAGGCAGGTGTCCATTGGAGGTATCGTGAAATGAATTAAACGACGACTAGCTGCAAGCCAGAAATTTGTTTGAACACTAAATTCTTTGAATATTATGTGACTTGCATTCAAAAGTGATTTTATGAAAGACTACATTAATTCAACTTTGATCTGACATTGCTTTTCACCATTGTTTCAGTCATATGTACGAGGGTCACTCCAAAAGAAATGCACACTATTTTTGTAAAAATACAGTTTTCATTCTGCATGTGTGAAAGTTTTACAGTGTGTAGGTACATCCTTCCCACTTGTTTACAAACTTAGTTCAAACTGTTCCCATGAGTGGCGCTGTCAAAGCATGTCTTCAAGATGGCTGCTACACTTGATGTTTGTCAGAAGCAATGTGCTGTCATAGAATTCCTGCGCTGTGAAAACGAGACAGTGGGAAACATCCATAAGATCTTCTTGGTGCAATAATTTACCCACAGCCATAGGTATTGTAGAAATTTATTTTATTTTATGAACTTCTATGTGCTACCAGTTTTGGCATTACACTGATGCCATCTTCAGGCCCCACTCGTCATAGTCGTAAAATCGCTGTACACGGATCCAGTTATATGGCTCCTTCCGTGTATAGCGATTTTACGATTATGGCGACTGGGGCCTGAAGATGGCATCAATGTAATGCCGAAACTGGTAGCAAAATAGAAGTTCATAAAATAAAATAAATTTCTACAATACATACAGCTGTGGGTAAATTATTGCATCAAGAGGTTCATACCAGCCATCGTCCCACGATCCATAATGGATCAACGAAGACATCCACAAGAGGTTGAAAAAGGTGTATGGAGATGCTGCTGTCGATCACAGTACAGTTAGTCAGTGGGCAAAAAGGGTAACGTGATGAACACAGGCACGGCAATATTGAGGATTGTCCTCGCAGCAGCAGGCCTCATACTGCACACACTCCAGACAATGTGCAGAGAGTTAATGGATTGGTGACTGCTGACAGATGCATCGCAGTGAACGAATTGTCATGCTACATTTGGATAGGGGAAGGAAGTGTTTGCAGAATACTGAAAGTGTTAACGTTATAAAAGGTCTGTGCCAGGTGGGTTCCCAGGGTGTTGACAGTGACTCACAAAGAAACAAGAAAAACGGTATGCAGCGAACTTTCGGAACAGTACAAGAATGGTGGAGATGAATTTCTTGGAAGAATTGTGTCAGGTGATGAAACATGGTTCCATCATTTTTCACGAGAGACGAAGAGGCAATCAATGGAGTGGCATCATGCAAATTCACCCAAGGAAAAAAAAATTCAAAACCACACCTTCTGCTAAAAAAGTTATGGCTACAGTGTTTTTCGATTCTGAAGGACTCATGCTTGTGGACATCATGCCAAGTGAAACCACCATAAATTCTGATGCATATGTGACGACACTGAACAAACTTTAAGCTTGACTGAGTCGTGTTCGACCACATCGGCAAAAGCAGGCTGTTTTGCTGTTGCAAGGCAATGCATGGCCACATGGCAGTCAAAAAAACCATAAAAGCGATCACAAAACTCGGATGGACAACACTGAAACACCTGCCTTACAGTCCTGACTTGGCTCCATGTGACTATCATCTCTTTGGGAAACTGAAAGAATCTCATCGTGGAACAAGATTTGAAGATGATGACTCCCTTGTGCACGCTGCCAAACAGTGGCTCCAACAGGTTGGTCCAGTTTTTTACCGTGCGGGTACACAGGCGCTGGTTCCAAGCTGGCGTAAGGCAGTTGAGAGGGATGGAAATTATGTGGAGAAATGAAAATATTGTTCCTAAAGGATGTATCTACACACTGTAAAACTTTCGAACATGTAGAATGAAAGATGGATTTTTAAAAAAATAGTGTGCATTTCTTTTGGAGTGACCCTCGTAGAATAACTGATCAGAGATTTTCAGATATGCTACCGCAATAATTCTATCACATTCACTGCTGGCTGGTGTAAAGACTAGTCTATTCACAACGATCTACACGTGCAAATGTATGCACATGTGCTAATGAAACGTACATATTTTCTGAAGAGGTAGTCCTAATGTAGTTACTGAATTTATTACAAAGAAAATAAAAATAACAATATTACAGACGTGATTTTCAAAATTGTTAAAATGTATCAGCACAGACATGACTCAGAAGCTTGCTAGTTATCGTACACTGCATACTGATAATCGCCTGGAAAGATGGATTAATCTGTGTCCGCATTATCCTCATCACCAACAACAGCGACGTAGCAAAAGACTCCACAGGGTGGGATTGGCTGGCCACACAGAAATGCGCCACCATCTCTGGAAATTTTATGTAGCAAAGGTTTCGACCTTTTCTGTGCAGGTGTCGCAGCAGGGCATGCTACTGGCTGCAAAAAATAAATAAATAAAAATAAAAATAAAATCTGTAATAGCTTGAAAGCTTACTTTAATTTCTAGTATAGTTTTCATAGACTAGAAGAGACATTACAACAAGATGAACTTGAGTCAAATAGATGTAATATCGCTGTTCATAAAATGAATGAACAAGCTTATTGCAGTGCAAAGGAATAAATATCTAAACTGAAGACACCTAAATGTCGTTTTAGGTCATTCTGTAATCTTTAAGTTGTCTTTACCATTTATCAGACGCTCGTTTTCAATGGCCACGAAATCGTAATTACCATTATTATTGCTATCATCTACACACTCACAGCAACCAGTGAAAATGTAGTTGCCAAGTCGTCCTAGTACAATATGGGTGTTGATTCTAGTGGCTTTGAGTTGAAGGTTTAACAGTAACCATCAGATGCGCACCTATAAAAACCATGAGTAATAGTAACTGATGGTATTATGAGTGGTTAAACAATGTTATTCTCAGAGAAGTGTCAGACGATTCTCCCAAAAGGGATATCGAAATCAAAGGAAAAAGCATATTTGATATTAAGAAATCAGTCTTTGGAACATTATGAGCAGAAACAGAGAAACATAAAACATTAATAAATGAGATGAGGTACCTATATGAAAAGGATAATGTCTCTTGCTAAAGAGTAAAGAGGAAGTGAGAATGGTCATCATACAGTTGAAAAAGGAAAAACTTCCAACTAGGATAAAAGTGGAGTTTTTACAGGATACAGAGGAAGGAGTCACCTACTATCTGACATAGCTATCAAATGAATATGTATTGGAAAGTCGAATACCGAGATTAAGTAAAAGCTGTAATCTGATGCAAAGGCACGAGAAACTCTATGCAGCAAAAGTCATTTGACTATTTATGGTGCTGCACAGTCTTCAAGAAATGCTATAACGCTCTTGCATCACAGAATGCACGGACTTGCTGAACAGAATCAAAATCAGTACAGTTTCCGAAAGAAAATATCAATGCAAAACGCTACAAATAACATACTACATGGAGTAAACAATGTAACTGGTAATGCAGTAGACCTGATGAGATTAAATTTGCACTAGTATTTGCAAACCTATGGAAGTCTGCTCTTTTTATTTGGCTAAGAGGCAGTATTGTAGCTTCTTGGTATACTGCAAAGTGTAAACAATAGTGTAACGGATTCCTGAAACCAGTCAACAGAAACTGTCCTGGGAATTTGTCAGCAGGATTCCATATTTGGACAACCTTCAAATGTTATCGCTATGGGCTTACTGCAAGAAAGTTTAGTAGAAATAATGCTGACAAAAGGGATCACACTTAGTAAAAATGAACTGTTACTGCGATTTCAGGGAATTCAAGAATCAATTTACAAGTGAACAGTAATCTGGTCCTAGATATAACATGTAAATGGTGCTTCAAGAACAAGCTCAGAGTAGCAGCTCACAGGGCTTTGTGTATGTTGCTGGAAGGGAGGCTGTCCAAAACAGGGAACTCCACACTGAGAGTGAAGGGCGAAGCAGTCATTAAGAAGGAACTGTGGCGATACCTTGATGCTGGATGAGAAGCAAAATGTTACTGACCATCTCATCAGAAGATGTGAGAAAGCAACAAAATTTTAAATACAAGCATAAATAATTTTGGGTTATTATTAAAATCTGTTTGAATATCTGACACGGAAACATTTCCTGCCATTCTCAAGTTTTGGAACTATCACTTGGGTATTTAAGTTGCAAGTTTTAAATAAGTGAATGATCCTCTTCAGGATGCAAATAAAAGTTTTGCTGTGGTTTCCAAGGACATGCATAACAGTATCATCAGAAGTCATTCTGGTAATAATCGCCATCAATGCTATAGACCTAAATGTGGTAAAATGGCATTAATATACTGACTAAAGTAACAGAATGTATAGAATGTGAAGGATGTTAAAGGCAGAAGAACACATCATTTCACACTAAATGTATAAAAAAGACAAACTGTCACATACGTGAACCTGGTAGAATGAATGACCCACTTTCTGTGTGAATCTGGTCCCTTTCTGTCTTATCCTCACAGGAGAAGGAAAACAGACATAGTAGTCTGTCAATGTTTAATGAAGTGCTGTGTGGAGAATTAAATGAAATTGCAGATAATACTTCATCACTGCTACCAAAATTATTCAAAGATATTAGATAGCCAAAAGGCAGAAAACAAACAGTCAGTGGCAGATGGAAGACACAATGATGAAAGGTGCTACCAGCAGTTCTCACTAGAGACAGCTATAAGATAAAGCTGTCTTCAACCTGAAGGTATTGCATTCTCGATTCGACGATGGACAGGTCGCACCCTTACACTTTATCGATGTCTTTCACACTGGACATTACTCACCGTGCATCAGTTGAGTGGTACAGTTCAATTGCAACCGCCTCATCAATTCGTCTTTACAAGACTCTAACCTCACACAATCAATACAACCCGGCGGGACCACTATGATGCACTCTACACCACCGAAATCATCTTCCACTTCAGTTATATGCCTACATTAGCATTGTCACGTGGACACATCAAACAGGAGCATATCCTCCTACAGACTATTACGCAAGATTCTGATCCAAACTTCACGCCTGTGTGATTCCATTTGCCAAGGGTTCTAATGGTGCGTGAATACCTCTAGAAACGGGAATCACTGTCGCTCCCACGTCGGTTTCGCCACACGTCGAGGCCGTCATTTTTTGTGCTTGCATCATCCCCTTCCGTGCCCACTGTGCAGTGTGTCTCGTGTGAACAGCCCACCCCCTGTTCCCTCACCGATACATCAAACGAAGACACTGGCGCCTCTCGTACTGCGCAACGACAGGGTCATACGTTTATCGAAATTACCATAGCTCTAAATTACCACAGCTCTACATAGACATCCATTGATACACATGTATCGTCAGTGATGACATCATCAGGTTTGTGTGCCCTGTCACACAATTTAGTTATTATTCAGACATCACCAGTGACCTGCTCCTACTGTTACCCGCTCTGGCCAAATACACCTGTGCCAAAAACAGCATTATCGAGTGTTTATCACGCTCTCCAGAAGACGCCATATTATTCATAAGTTGCAGTCTCATCTCTGGCGTCGTCTACATGCTCTCGTCGACAGTGTGTGCACCCCTGTGGTCAGTGTGGTTGATAAAACTACCACAAAACTTGCAACTCCAATTGATATCACATGTCTCTGATCCTCTGCCTTGCTGACAGGGCATACCATATAATTCGACTCGACACGTGTGTACGGATAAAGAACGCAAGAGTGACCCAATCGCCACCTTCTGCCTCGCCTCTCGGGCAGGAGACACATCATGTCATGTGTGATGTCAGCAACTCCGGAGCTGCCATGCAGATAGCAGCTAGTGGCGCTACCGGCTCCGGACCCCTTCCCTGCTCCTCCTGCCGTCGAGCAGTCCTCTACTGGTAGCCACTATAGCGGGGATACCGCGAGGAACTGGTGTCTTCCTTGCACAGGGCTCCCAGATAACAAGTGCAGATCAGGTTAGGCACTCCGTGCCACGCAGTCGCAACAGGGTGCCACCTCCATCATCAGTCATCACTTCCTGTATCTTCTACCACTGGCAGACATTACTTGCTCGACCGTGCAATTGACACATTATTCCTGGTGATACCAGTACAGCTTCAAGAGTCGGTCTTCGCGCCCTCGATCCTTCAAGCCTTCTACCATCGTCGATGGTTCTATGGGTAGCCAAAAGCTCCAAGATCATTGTCTGCAGCGCCACCATACTTCAACTTCTCCTTATGCCCATGCTTCAATTTTCGTGAATCTTTTATGTCACTGATGTGGACGACCCAGTCCTCAGGGTAGAATTCCTTCTCCATTTTGGACTCTTGCTGGACATTCACGCTGCCACCTTCCTTCATCATCCATTGGGTATATACAAATCATGCTCCTTAAACCCCATCTCCCACCCCTCCTGTGGTATATTGCAAACCCCTTGTCTGCACACCCTCTGAGTGCCCTTCCCTAACTGCTTTTTTAGTCAGTTATTTCCGTGAATTCATGACTTAATACCACGACATAGATATGCTACATGTCATCAACGTCGTTCTCTACCAGCTGATCGACGATGCATCTACAAGTCTGGCATGTACTCGCTGCACGGTTGATGACCTCACAACTTCACTGCCACCCTCGTTTGGGGATCCTGCAGACTCATTTGCTGCTCCTTCACTGACCTCACCAAGGACACTGTAAGTCAGTGAACCTCATTCCATTAATGTTGAGTGTGACACTCCCCCTTCCACAGCCTATGAGCCACTGGTTCACATGATTACTAAAAGTGCCCACCACAGGCTGATTATGATTGAAGGTCCTCCCATCTGGTACAAAGCTAACCACCAAACAACTACATCATGAAAAGTTCGCAGTGCAAGAAGTCTTAGATGCTAGTTTCATATGCCTGTCTGATAGCAACTGGTCATCTCCTAAGAAAATGTACCTTTAGACTTTCTGAAGACTATCGCAAACTCAATGCATGTACTGTGATGGACAGCTGTTGAATTACCTGTATTCAAGACTTTGCACAACAGATCCACAGCATGCAATTCTTCAGTGTCATTGCCTGTCGAAAGGTTTACCATCAAATTCCTATACATAAAGATGATATTCCCAAGACTGTCATTACCACACCATTTGGCCTATTTGAGTATTGCTTTATGTCCTATGGCCTGAAGAATGCAGTCCAAATATGTCAACGATTCATTAACTCTTTGTTGATTACGAGCACATAATCAGATTTCTAAGCTTATCTCAATGACATCCTCATTTTCACCACCTCTACCAAGGAGCAAGAACAATATTTAACCCAAATGTTCAAAGTTCTTTTGGACAACAGTGTTGAAATGAATCACAAGCCATAATTCTGATGCTGTAACATTACCTTCCTCAGCCATACTGTCACCTCTGACAGAGTCTGTCCAACATCAGAGCAGGTCCCATTCGTTAACGACCTGCCTCTTCCTATGATTTATTGGGACTTACGCCATTTCCTTGGCAGGATGAACTTCTTTTGGCCCCACATCTCCCGTGCTGCTGTGCTTCAGGCTCCTTTGTCAGATTCTCTCATGGATAAAAGCACCTCCACCATACGAAAGGAGCAGTTATTGTCTGATGACATGCCTCGCTCATTCAATGAGCTCAGAACTTCTCTCTCTAATGTGGTGACCCTTGCACATCCGATTGCCGGCATTCGTATTTTCATCACCATAGATGCAACAGATTCTTTTATTGGGGCTGTTCTACAACAACACATCATGAACACCTCACAATCTCTGCACTTCTTCTCCAAAAAACTTTCACCTTTGCAATGTAAGTAGTCAGCCTTTGATAGAGAACTGCTAGAAATCTATGAGGCTATGCTTTACATCTGTGAGGACATAAATGGGTGTGATGTCTCTGTTTTTACTGGTAACTCACTGCTCCCAGATGGTCTCCCCCCTCATAGCTTCCAGCACATGGACCTTATCTGTAATATACTATTGACGTCTGCTATATTAAAGGTGCTGACAATGTTGTAGACTGCATGTTGCATTTAAACAATGTGTCCACCCCCCTTGACCTGAACAAAATGGTTCACTGCAGATACAGTACCCTGAAATGCTAGGCTTATTACGTGAACCTTTTCCTCTCTGAACACTCAGCTGTGCCAACTGCCTGTTTCTGCATCATCAATTTTGTATGACATGTCCACCAGAACTGTATACCATGGTCGTTGCTCCCCTCCTCTTTAAAGTTTTCTAAGTCTTACATGTGCTGTCATACTCCAGTTTCAGGACTATCATGTGCCTGGTAGCTGAGCGTGTTGTTTGGCCTGGAATTTAGAGTGACTGCTGCTCTTGGCCTCACACATGCCTACCCTATCAATGCAGTAAAGTTAGCTGCCACGCCCAGTCTCCAATGGGACACTTCGAGTTACCTAAAGTAGGTTTCGCTACATCTGTCTTGACCTCACCACTCTGCTGCCCCACTCTGAAGGATTCAGATACAATCTCTCCATTATGGACTGTGACACCAAATGGGAGGAAGCTGACTTTGTCAATGATTTCGTTCTTCTTGCTCCATCAGTGTTCCTTACCCTTGTCGAGTGTGTCTGCTGTCACATTGCTCAGTTACATATTCCTCCTCGCCTCCTCAGTTCCTCATAAATAGAATTTGTTACAAAGACTTCAGCAAATGCGAATTTGTCATGCTTCGTGATGGTTCTGTCCATACAGCCTTGCAGTCCCCTACTCAGGACCACACTGAGTGCTCAGCAGGTCAGTCAAGATAACAGACATTTCTCACCATGTGTCAAGCGAGTGTGGACTCTCAACAAGGATCCCTCCCCCTCATACAAGCACAGGTTGACCCCTTCTCAAGTGTTGCCACATCCCCCCAGTACCTTGACTTGCAGCCCCCTTCCATTGACGACCACAGTACGTCATCTGATGTTTGTACTCCATGTGAATTGTCTCCCCCTGGTGCTACCACTTCCTCTTTCCCCTGTATTGAGGATTCTGCAGATCTTCCATATGCAAAATCTCAAACGAGTATTTTGAGTGATGTGCTTGCCTTCGGCATGGCGACTTTCCACATTGATGTCTCCTGCACAGCACACTTTTCGCCCTTTCCTCAACTCCCTCTACATATTATCCTCATCCCTCCATTCCAAATCCTTGCTGATATGGACAATATTTCCACATCTATTGATACCAATGGACTTCTGACCACATCTGTCCTCCTCATGCACACTCCCCCACCCACATGCGACCTCAACATTCCCATGTCCCATGTGGGCCATCTTCTCCACCCTCCTCTGGCTCCTAGACTATTTCGTCTTTCTTGTCACCATCGAGCTCCTTCTGTCATTGAAGAATGGTTCACTCATGCCTACCTTTGGGTCCTGCCATGGCATTACACGTCAGCCTGCGCTGCCAACCAACAGACACATGTACAAATGTGTGTTGAAGATATTGCCTGTTCTGCTTGTCCTCTCCTCTGCTTCACACTGCCTGGGTGGGGAGATTCTGTCGCGACCATCTACCTCTGCACAATCGATAGTCTGATCTCTGCAAGCTAACTTCTTTGGACCTCAGTTTGTTCTGACCAGCCCTGTTGTATTCATACTGTATCATTGTGAAGATTCAGAGTATTAAAGTGTTTACCAACTACAAGTGTGTGCATGGTACACGTACACCCACAAACTGTTATAAGTTGAGAAATAATGTATTGTCATGCTGTGAGAAGTGGTATGGTTGATGTTTAGAATTATCCTTATTATTGGTATATGAACATGACAGTGATATCATGCTGGATATATTGTATATACGGCAGTAATAATTCATTTTATATCGTTAAAATAATTAGCACTGCAATATATATTGGGCTTTAGCGTTCTGACTGACCATTGCTACATGATCTGCTTTAGAGATCATTTTAGGATAGTACCTGGTTGGCACATGCATAGGCTATAGTGTCACATTCCATAATACTTGCTTATGAAACTGCAGCTGCGATCATTCTTTCTAATAATTACTCTTTTGTCCATAAGATGCTCCAATACTAACAAGGACAGTGTTTGGCAGTAGGGGGCTAAAGCCAAAATCTTCCATATAGCAGCCAGACGTTTATATCAGTTATGTTGACAGGCATTCATGGGACAGTGGTGCTGCATAATCTTGACTGATTATGGGAAGGTTCAGTGTTTGAGGTTTGCAGGAACAACGAACATCAATATCCTAGTCTCCTGGTGTAGTATGTCTCAGCACACCACAACATCTCTGGCACATTTTTCCCATGGCATCTAATATGAGCAGCAATGTGATCCAGTTTCTACCATTAATACAAAGGAATTTTATAAGCACTGAAATTATTGCTTCATTTTCCAATTGCACATCATGATCTTGACAGCCATCATCATCATCACTGGTCTCTGTATGAAGCAGTAACTGTACAAATGTGTGTTGAAGATATTGTAGGGAAGAAACAAAATTTTCTACAGAAATATTATATCCTCATGTGTACATTTCAGATCTTCAGGACAGTGATGTTACATTGCAATACTCTTATGGCCTACCTAATTCCCCAAATTATGTGTAAAAAGACAGAAGATGCTGCTATCATCAGAGTCTGCACTTTCAGAATGTGTAATTGAAAACAATAATGACATTTGACTATATATGTAGTTGCATTAGTAACTCATCAAAACGTGAGTCAATTTTCAATAGTTCTCAAAGTAGCCTCATCTAAAAATGGAATGTACTATTGACTCAATTAAAGAAAATAATTTACATGTCTTGTCTGTATCCTTTAGTCACAAGGATTCATTTGGAATCCAATGGTTTTATCTTGATACACAATTTTGGTATTGGTGATCATGATGAAAACCTTGCATGACGGTCGTTCAATAATTAAAGAGACAAATTGGTCTGGATAAAAATGTCTTTATTTTTACAAAAAAACACTTTTTCTGCTTTTCAATATAATCCCTCTAAATATTTACGCACTTGTTTCAATGGGCTACAAGCTTTTTTATTCTGACTGCAAAGAAATGTTTATCTTGACGTTTGAACCAATTTCCCACAAACTTTTTTCCCACATTGCCCTGGAACGTCTACCCACATAAAGCCTCCTTCAGTGCACCAAACAAATGGAAATCACTACGAGAATGAGGCAGTACTTCCCAGCCCATTTTGTCGATGGTTTCACAGGTTAGATGACCAATATGCGGACGTGCATTGCCTTGCTGGAAAATCTCACCTGTCCACTGAGATCCACAACATCTCTCTCTCTCATGGCTGGTTTTACCTTGTTTAAAAGCAAATACGAGTAGTAATGGCTGTTCATTGTATGCTGCACAAAAAACTGGACCTTCAGCATCCCAAAACACCATCAACATGACTTTTCTTGCTGATGCTTGGGTTTTGAATTTTTTCTTGACAGGTGAGTTGGTGTGCTTCCACTCCATGCTTTGTTTTTGTGATTCTGGCTCATAATAATTAATCCAAGTTTCATCACAGGTTAAAATTTTGTTGAGGAAATGCTCACCTTGTCTTTCATAACGTTCCTTTAGCTCTCACTCTCAACCTTGTTTCCTTGTGTAGCTGCATCAACTCCTTTGGCACCCATCTTGCCCATGTTTTGCAGTACTTCAACTTGTTACAGATAATGTTATGATCTGCACCAGTACTAACTTGAACCTTATCAACTATCATTTCCACAGTCACACAGTGGTCTGCACGAATAATGTAATCAATTCGACTTTCAAGAGAGGGATTTGAAACTGCAATTGGTTTGCCAGAATGGTGTTTATCAGTCACTGAGTCGCGACCATTTTTGAACTGCTCTACTCACTTTTAAAAATTTGCACGGTACATACAACCCTCACCATAAACATTAGACATCCTACAGTATACATTCACTGGTTTCTCGCCTTCAACAAGTAAAAAACGAATAACAGAACGTTGTTCAACTAATGTGCATGTTTTAAGCGGACTTACCATCTTGAAATGTATTTTTGAGGTTATGAACAAAACAATGTTGATACATCAGCTGAGCAGGGCTCATCCCAGGGATGCCAACTTAAAGCCACGAAAGTAGTAAACTCGCCCTACTAACAGTTTTTACTCCAGATCAATTTTTCTCTTTAATTATTGAATGACCATCATGATAATGACAATCATAAATACAAATACTGAACTGATGAAAGTAAAGCTTAGTACAGGAGAAAATGAACAGTACTTCTGATCTCATATGTTGTCCGTATTCTCATATACTTACAGTAGTTGATGGACATAAACATGGCTGTAGTGGTCCCACTGGAGGAAACATCGTGAAAGGTGGCATAAGGCGTTTCTCAACTTGCACAATTTTTGCAAGCTGACGGGCTAAATCATTTCGCAGGCTCATTTCTTTAAGAGATGAATTGCTCTTGGCCAGTTTCTTTAGCCATGCAGACGCCAGCGATCTGTCTTTCAGACAAAAATAAAATAAAATTAAAGATTAGATTTTACCATAGATCCATACTGAAGAAATCCTTAAGGATGTAGAACATGTCATAAAAAGGAATAAATAATACATATGTACAAAAAAAGGAAGATGTCCCTTTCACAGAGCCTAAAAGAAATTGTCCTCAGAAATGTAGAAAATGTCCTAAAATCTTAAACCTATTTTAATAGCCTATTTTATTTAAGATGTAATATCACAAAACATGCAAATGTACAGTACAGTGAAGTGCATTTGATAATTCTTACATTAATGTTTCCACACATCATCAAGAGAAAAATCAAATTACAGCAGTTAGTTACATTGATCACATTAATGCACTGAAGATCTGAAGAAGCCATATTTTCCAAAACACTCAAATTACTTGAGATTATTGATAATACATGAACATCAATATGTTCAACTAAAAAATTCGGCAATGAGGTAGAAAAAAATTACCCACCAACAAATCATACAGTTTTCTCATAAACTGCACTTTGTTAGCAGTTAAACTTTTTGTGTCCGCTGGTAAGTTGTTATATATGCCTGTTCCTGAATATTGAAGACATCTCTGGACCAAAGTGCATTACTTTAAAACTTTACGAAGATTATTCTCATTTCTAGTATGTATTCAGTGATTTGAGTTCTTGGTTTAGAAAAGAAGTGAATTATCTATGATAGATTTTGTTAAAGAAAAATTTATTGGGAAACAGTAGTTAGTACTTTCTTCTTGAACAGGTCTGAAGGACATCCTTGAGTCGACAGCAGAAATAATATACTTCACTCTTTTGCACTTGGAAACTTTAGCTTGCCTTGATGAGTCATCCCCCCTCCCCATCACAAAACAAAAATTCTCACTTATGAGTTTATGAAATGAAAGTAAGAGAAGTTTTTATATCACATATTTCTGACAATATCTTCATTGCATATAAAGATTTACTTATGTGATTTAGTAACTCTGTAGTATTCTCCTCCCAATTGAATTTATTATAAAGTTATGGTCCCAAAAACGTAGCACTGCCAATCTCCTATGTCTGCCTGTCATCATCTTTTAGACATAAACTGAGGGGCGGGGGACTTCTTACAATTTATGAACTGCATATAGTTTGCCCTTTTAATACTATAACGATGTTTAGTGACAAATAAATAGATAGGAGCCATTTATTAATGTCCATGAAAATTTCATTATTTCATTTTCAAAAACTATATTGATTTGATATTTATTTTAATGTTTCTATCATCTGAAAACCAAAGAAACATGGGCTTTGATAATGTTGCTGCTGAAAGTTCATAAATATATTCAAAACCATTGCCTTGTGAGGCACTATAAGTAAATAGTTTCCAGTTTGATAATGACTAATAACTTAACACAAGACTCTTTCGTATTCACACCATTTGTCTCTTGCCAGAGAGATGAGATTTGAAGTATTTTATAGCATTTCTTGTTAAATCATAATATTCTAATTTCTAAAAGGGATGTTTCGGTTTACACACTCTAATGCCCTTGACAGATCGCAGAATATAGCAACAGTCTGTGGTTCATGGTCTAATGAATTAAGTACACTCTTGCTTTTTGAAACTCAAGGTGTGGTATTGACAATACACTGTTTGTAGTCAGAAGGTTAAGAAGCTGTTTATGTGCACCAATGTGTCTTGAAAGAAGAGTCATATCTTGTTGTCACATTATTATAATCAAGTACCGGTTTACAGTGTGTTACAGATAGTGGCAATCAGACATCAAATTTGCTGGTATAACAGCATAGTCCTATGCAGAACACTGATATGAAAATAGTTGGCTGATTTTAACTTAACGCCTTGCTATTACTATATGTTAATAAATCACACAGACCTATGTTATAGTGATGCTCAAATTAATTATATACACATTTCACAGTAAGCAAAATTTTCAAGGAAATTATGTTTTAATCTCAAAAACATTATAGAAAAATAGGAAGTAAAACCGAGCTATCACGTAGCGAAGACATCATTTCTCCCTGCTTTATGTTATTACATAGGAATTTTCTATAATTTCTTAAACTTTAATACTTGACAGTATGTAATTCTTACAAAAAAGTGTGTTTAGGAATGTGCCATGTACTTATTTTGAAAATCAATTTATACTGTGCTCGCCAGATGCAACTCATGTATCAGTCATTATTTTGCTGTGTGGACACAAGAATTATTTTAAAACAGATCCCTGTCAATATTAATGCTAAATATTATTATAAATAGTACAAATACAGAAGATAGAGCTTCTCAACTGAGGCAAGGAAAATGTGGAGAACTGCTGTAAGAAAAATGATTCATGCATGATAAAAAAATTGTAGCGAAGGGAACAGTTGAAGAAGACAGAGATCGCCTTTGTTGTACAAACAATCCGACAAAACTGCATTAAAACACCATTTACTATGCAATAGAGATAAGAAAAGTTCAAACGATAATAGGTATCAAAACTTATTTGCCTACCACACTTGTAATGTATGAATTTTTACAGTTAATTGTTGCTCAAATTTTTTTATAATAATTTTACCAGAATCCTATTATAAGACTCCTTCGAAACCCCTGAGAGACTCAATCTTATGTTAAGGCAGTCACTGTGAATTTATGTTCATAAAGCTGTGTATTTCCAGGCTGAGAACTGAAAACAGCAAAATGAGAGAGAAAAACCTGAATTTTGTCTTCAAATGTTCATTTAACGAGAAAAATCAGTGAATGGTGCCACCATTTACATGCCACTCCATTGTGAGATCGATGAAATAACTATCAGCACCTATATAGAACTACAAATAATGTCCACTACTATCTAGAACTTAGCCAGTTACCTTTAGCAGACAAATATTTCCAATTAAAGTATGAGAAGAAAGATCACATCCATCTACAAGAAAAAGTAATAGAACTTATTGATGGCATGCACTACTATTTGTAGCAGGATTCTAGAACATATTATACCATCACAAAAATAATGATACCTAAGGTTGTCAACCTTTTTTTCTTGATAGGACAATCGTTTGATCAGCACTACCCTACTTGTCCTTTTTAAAACGCCAAACATCTGTCAGTTTTTTTCACTGGCACACTGAAAACCTAGACTTGGAGATCTCTCAGTCCCACTTTACAGTGGAGCAAACATCTTAGAAGATTACTGATGGTCTAAGTTACCTCCTCCTTCATCTATTACTTACCTAGAAGAACATTTTTAACTTTAGTGAAATTTTAAGTCAGTTAAATAATTCAGCATAAAATAATTTTTTTAACTTATTGATGGTTTAAAGCTGGTAAAATCTGGCTTTGAATATAGATGACCTTTATGGCAAAGTGAGATTAACTGTCGAGCAGGCATGCCTATGTATAAAGTGCGCCAACCACAAATAATGTTGTCTTCTTCCATTCTATTGTTGTTTTACAGTTGTGAGCCTGCATGTATTCCTTCATTATTGCTTCCATTACCACAGTCGTAAGTAGTTTTGTAAGACATCCAAACAAAGTGCAGTAATAGAAAACAAACATCGAGATAGGTGAAAAAACTTACTATCCATGCAAGAAAGTAACCCAGATTCCAAGCTAGCAGAATAATCCCACAATGAAACAGTAATCTATAAGGTAATTAGTATCGAATAAGTGGGTCGTTGCTAGCTAATGTAACTGCAATTTTTAATGTTTAGAGTCGGTTGTTACTATGGGGTAACACCTTTATACTGCATTATTGTTTAATTAAATTACTGTTTAATTAAACTATTGCTTAATTAAATAGTGATTTAGCTCATATAATGTATGTTTATTTCATTGTTGTTTAATTAAATTAAGTTTAAAATGTGATTTTGCTCATACATATTAATCTTGTTAACATACTTTACTTGTGTATTAACTACAATGTGTACCCCCTCATGTTATAAAACACAGTATGTCTGCTCAAGGATTAATTCCAAAAAAAAGGTCTTGACTCTGTTCAAGCGTCTGAACATTTTACAAAATGTAAAATATCAAGTGACAAATAGAGTATCTTTTAAATTGTGCAGGTAGTAATGGTGTGAAAATTTTTGAAATAGTTTCATATGGGATATTAATTCCCATAACATAAGCATATAGCGAAAGAATTGTCCGTGCTACGAAAAGTAAATGATGAAATGAACAAAATAAATCTTAAGCTGAACTTCTAAAAAATAAAATATTTTTATACAATATTTCAGTTGGATCGAAATTTATGAATTTGCTGGAAAAATACGTTATCCACATTTTCACAACTTTTCCATAAAAAAAGAACAGATACAATTTTAAAAATTGGAATCTGGCTCTAACTGCCACATATTTCAAGTTTCAAATATTTCAAAAAAGTATTTCTATATTTTTACTTAATGCTTTTAGTGAATTCTAATGATTTCTAACGTTAATTCTGAAGGTGTGTGACAAAAATTTACAACAATAACAAAAGAGAATGTATTATGCATATATTTTGTAGTGTCTAGGCTGTGATAGTGTTCTCTATTTTATCTTCTGTCGCTTATGACCCTGTTCTCAATGGAATTAGTTTATACCTAAATCTTTTTTTATTTTGAATCCATGCAGCTGGCAAGCTGAACAGTTTGGCTCATATTACTAAAGAACCACTTCTCGTGGTGTATTAACGCACAACTGTTTTGTGATAATGAAGTTTGTCCTTTATCATATTACACCTATACTAGCTGCATTTTAAACTAATCCGTTTAGTTTCGTGATTTACAGAAAGCTTTATATTCCTTTGTCTTGACATAAACTGAAGAGCCATGGAAACTGGTATACCTGCCTAATATCATGTAGGGCCCCCACGAGCACACAGAAATACCTCAATACGACGTGGCATGGACTCAACTAATGTCTGAAGTAGTGCTGGAGGGAACTGATGCCATGAATACTGCAGGGCTGTCATACATCCGTAAGAGTATGCTCAATAATGTCTATGTGTGTGGAGCTTGCTGGCCATCGAATGTGTTTAGACTCAGAAGAGCCACACTGTAGTAACGCTGGACGTGTGGGGTGTTGCGTTTTCCTGCTGGAATTGTCTAAGTCCGTCAGAATGCATAATGGAAATGATTGGATGCAGGCGATCAGACAGGATTCTTACATATGGTCACTTGTCAGAGTCGTACCTAGACGTATAAAGGGTCCCAATCACTCCAACTGCACACGCCCCACACCATTACAGAGCCTCCACTAGCTTGAACAGTCCCCTGCTGACGTGCAGGGCCATGGATTCAACAGGTTGTCTCCATACCCATACACGTCCGCCCACTCGATACAGTTCGAAACGATACTCGTTCGACCAGGCAACATATTTCCAGTCATCAACAGTCCAATGTCGGTGTTGATGGGCCCAGGCGAAACATAAAGCTTTGTGTCGTGCAGTCATCAAGAGTACAGGGTATGCTTTCAGCTCCAAAAGCCCATATCGATGATGTTTCGTTGAATGGTTTGCATGCTGAGACTTGTGATGGACCAGCATTGAAATCTGCAGCAATTTGAGAGTGGTTTGCACTTCTGTAACTCTGAATGATTCTCGTCAATTGTCGATGGTCCTGTTCTTGCAGGATCCTTTTTCTGGCTGTAGCGATGTCGGAGGTTTGTGTTATACTGGATTCCTGATATTCACAGTACTCTCATGAAATGGTCGCGCGGGAAAATCTCCACATTATCGCTACCACGGAGATGCTGTGTCCCATCGCTCATGCGCCGACTATAAAACCACGTTCAAACTCACGTAAATCTTGATAATCTGGCATTGCAGCAACAGTAACTGATCTAGCAACTGCGCCAGACACTCGTCTTGTATGGGCGTTGCCGACCACAGCGTAGTGTTCTGCCTGTTTACATCTCTCTGTATTTGAATACACATGCTTATAGCAGTTTCTTTGGCACTTAAGTGTATTCTGCTACTGATTAGAAGATCGCTTTAGTGTATCTATATCAGCTGCATCAATGTTACTCGTCATCAAAAGAGATAGAAGAAGACATGTGAAAGCAACGCAGAAAAACTGAATCACTACATCTGGCTTTAAAGATTAGACTGAAAAGAAGTAAAGCTGTGAGGACGGGGCGTGAGTCGTGCTTGGGTAGCTCAGTTGATAGTGCGCTTGCCCGCGAAAGGCAAAGGTCCCGAGTTCGAGTCTCGGTCCGGCACACAGTTTTAATCTGCCAGGAAGTTTCAAGAAGTTTCTTGTCGCTGTAAGTGGCTAAGCTATTTTGTATGATATTTATGAGACAGTACTGAAGAAGCAAACAGAAAGAAGGGTCAAGTATATCCTCAAGACTTGACTACATTACATCATGGTAATATTTCGTATTTTTCTCACATTTTACTGGATCCAGGCCTGCACTGTAGCAACAAAGCTTTAGTAAATCCAGCTAGTGAAACTAAATACACCATAGGAAAGGGTACAACAATGTATTACCAAGGAACTGCTCTTAGTGGCATACAAATGCACAAACGTTTTGTGACGTTGATATATGTCCTTACGCTGTGGGAAGTTTCATCAAAATCGAAGACACACATACACATACAAACATACATATGGACAGAGAAAGGGGGGCGGTGAGAGTTTTGTTTTTATACAACCAATTGCTTTCCAAAATAACGTTAATTTTCGTGGTTTTCATGAACATCTTTTCCATGAACATCTCCAGTAAACAATCTATATTTTGTTTGAGGAACAGCTTGTTTAGCTATAATACGAACGTAATTGCTGGGATTCACTCGGCATGATTGATAAACATCACCATTAAATGTATCCATTCGAGTTCACTATTCCATTTTTGCACACAAAATTTCGACGATTGATCATGTTATCAGTATCAGGTGCAACTGAATAGATACTGGTGCAGTCTGACTGGAGTCCAAGTAAGAAACACGTACAAGAATAAAACTATTTATTGTATTGTCTAGATAGCTATACTTTCTTCATATATAAGGTGATCAGATGTCAGTTGGAAAATTGGGATTTATCGAAGTGACAGTTTTCTGTAGTAATAACTATATGACCTGAAGATGACAACAACATGCTGGTAAAACTGGTGACCTTATACAATAAGGAATGTCTAGTGGTGTAGAGACTACAATAAAAAGTTTTGTATTTTACTGGGACCCCACACTCCATAGTTTAATTTAATCATGAAAATTTCTTGGTTGATTTGGGGAGGGGGGAGGAAGATGGAACAGCAAGGTCGTTGGTCCCATCAGTTTAGGGAAGGATGGGGAAGGAAGTCAGCCATGCCCTTTCATAGGAACCATCCCAGCATTTGCCAGAAGCGATTTAGGGAAATCGCAGAAAACCTAAATCGGGATGGCTCGATATGGGTTTGAACCATGGTCCTGCTGAGTCCAAGTCCAGTGTGCTAATCATGAAAATATATAAGAATACCATTCTCAGCACCCAGAAAAAATTTGCTAAGTCCTGGCATTGTATGCACCAGAACAAGATTGTCAATTAGTCAAAAATATGCTCTTTACAATGTGAAAAATCGTTTGTTTTTCAACAAATAAAGTATCCTCTTCGAAATTTATTTACTTAGCAGCAAAATTCATTTTTATGTCATGCAGTTTCTTCTTTGCATAAAGAGAAACTTGTGTAACTATCCAGTGACTTTCACTTGTGACTTAGTGGTAATGGGTGTTGTGACATAACTTATTAATGCACATTTTGAATTGAGATTTGTTTTTATTTTATTGCATGATTTGGTGTCATATTGTCTTTGAATTCGAGAGAAAATACATTTTTAATCTCTGTTGTGTATGAGAAAGATGATATGTATCTTTGTTTCGGCAGGAATTACAATATTTAGTCGATTTATCAGTGTTTCTTTCCCTTGTGATAAATATTATGTTCTTTTTTACAAACTCGCACTGTGTATCATGGTGCTGAGTAGAGCTGTAGGGAATTTTTTAGTTATACTCGATTCTGTTTCTTTCCAATAAATGGTGAAAGTTCTAGTGATATCAGCAATCATTTAGATTTACTTCTAGTACAGTATGTATGTATATTTGTAACTGTGTACTACAGCCTCCACTTAAGCTGCATAGCAAAAGTGTGTTTTGCCATGCTAGCTTCAACGGTATTATGATATTTTTTATTTATGCTATTTATTACGGCTACCACTACAACTGTTGAAATTTTTGTGTCCTTCTATTCGTTTTATTTCTGATAAATAGTTAGTGTTCTTGCGATAACCATCTCGATTTACTGCTGATACTTGCGCATATACATAACTGCTTATTGAACTGCTTGAGATACATATCTAAAGTATATTTTGTGGCACTAGTACTTCGTACAATTTTTTCCTTAAGGTCGTGTTGTATGTGGTGGTATGCATTACAACTGCAGATCTTCTTTTATGACATTTGATTCATTTTCTTTTCAGTAAATTTTTCTCATATTATTCTGTGACTGAACATAGTAGATGCAACAAGGAGATTAGAATAAAGGGAGATGCCACTACACATGGTTAGAACAGGCATTGACTGAAGCCAGGGGGCAGTGCAGTAAACCATCTTGTTGAGACCAAAACAAGGGTTCCTCCATTAAATCCTTTGTCAAACATATTCTCTCTACTTGAAAGCCACTGACTGGCAGTCACATTTGAGTATGAACTTAGATACGACTTTTGTAGAGGACTACTCATAATCAGACGGTTGAGAACTAACTTGCCTACAGAAAATTTTATTGTTAAGTATTGACTACATCACAGCAAAAGAGCTGACCATTTTAATTACCATCATTTGGTAACATGAAAAATTGGCACTAATAGTAACATCTGCACATGGGACTAAGATGATCAGACTTCGCATTTTATGTCCACTTCAGCGAATATCGCCCAGTAACCTTGGCACAGTGGTGATATCAGTTCCTGTCAGATCACTGAAGTTAAGCAATGTTGAATTTGGATAGCACTTGGCTGGATCAGTCGAGCACTATTGACAAGCAGGGAGCACTCATCCCTTGTGAGGCCCATTGAGCAGCCACTTGATTGAGAAGCAGCAGCTCTGGTCACGAAAGCTGACAACGGCTAGGAGAGCAGTGTGCTGACCAAACACTCCTCCATATCCAAAACCAGTGGCGCCTAATGACAGAGGATTGACACGGCGACTGATTGGTGCTGTGTTTAGTGAATATCGAAAATAAACAACATTTTAATAGCTTGATATAAAATGGATGCTAATACGTTCAATTTACTTAAATCATATTTTGTAATACAATATGTAAAAAATTACAAATTTGAGTATTAGCTTTTGAACATAGGTAGTTTATAAAGTTCATTGTTCTTACGCTAAAGTGACATAATTAAACAGCAGTGTTTCAAACAAAATAGTTTCTACAGCTGACATGTTTTTGCTCAGATACCTTGATATATATGCAAATCAAAGAAAAAATTACAAACTTTCTACACACATTTTATGTATGTTCACTGACCACTGTAATCGTTTGGGTTTATCACACTTGAAACACTTGCATGCCATCATTCTGTTCAGTGTGTATGGACGATAAAGACAGTTTTTTTCCTTTTCTAACTTGTCGTTTCTTTTCTGTGGGATCACCATCTCTTTGCTCTTCACCAAAATGTTTGCAGCAGTTTTCCTGCTGAAGTCATACGGTAAGTTTGGAATCTGGACCTCTCTCTGCATATGTACTCTGGTTAAGCTCCTTCCTATGCTCTCCATGAACTCAAATCTTGACGTTGTACATTTATGTATATACATAAAATAGATATTTGTGCAGCTCACTGATGTTAGAAAGTTAAATACTGCTAGTGGCCATCTCCTTGTTCCGCAGTTAGCTCAGTAGTTGCTCCACTTCATGCGTAGTGTGGCTGCACCAGATTTTGTGGAATTATAGAAACCGATAATTTCTGGTTCTTTGCTTTTTTCATTCGTATATGCAGAGAGGTGCGATGAAGAAGGCACTATAACTGCCTTAGATATTTTAACAAAAGGCGATGATGTTAATATGCTTGCTAAAACGTTAAATACTAGAGCTTGCTTCTTTTTTTGATTGGTAAGAAACTCTTTTGGAAATTATCTTTTGTCGGATTTTAGAGTTGCTGTGTATGTCAACTTGTCTTTCAGCAGCACCTTCCACAGTTCAGAGGAGGAAAACCAGTTCTCTGCTGTGATGTTCCTGTTTGTTCCATATACAGTACACATTTGAAAAGACAATTAACAAACTGTGTTGAATTTGGAACTTTTTCCCTTGCTCAGACACTGTTGCTTCATCACAGTAAGTTTTCCCATCAAGAGCTGCAAAGGGACATAGAACTATCAAATCAATCAGTTCCTCAATTTCAGTTATGTCAATATACCTATAACTAGAGGAGGAAGGATTCTGTAATGTATCACTTATAACTTGCTGTTTTGAGTTGGTATTTGCTACAATCTCATAAAAAGTCTCAGTATTGAGAAACAAACGCCATATTTCTTCTGGGTCTGGATTATTATCTAATGCCTAACCATGTAAGAAATATAACTTTCATTAAATTTTTGTGTGGTGTCTTAGTACCACAATTCAGCACTCTGAAACACCAAATGAAACAGTTCCTCTTCTCACAACAAGCTGTGTCGGTTTTGGAGTCATCATTTCTCTAATCTGAACAGAGTCAATACTACATTGTTCATTCTCAGATATACTGAGAATACAATTCATTTCTATTTCAAACTCACTGTTATGTTCAGAATCTTTTACATGATCTTCATCTGGAACATACATATCGTCTGAACAATGGTCATCATCACTCTAGTCAAACTTCTCTAAAGCCAGCTGCTCCTTTGTGAAACATGATGAATCCCTTCTTTAGTAGTCATACATAAATAATGGGACGTTCAAAAGCTTACACTTAATATCAGGTAATGCCTATCTTTGTCTCTTTTACACATTTTCGCCTTCTAAGGGTGTGTAGGTCATTCTATGCACTACAATTTCGTTTGACGATTTTACACAATCAGAAATACACTCCTGGAAATTGAAATAAGAACACCGTGAATTCATTGTCCCAGGAAGGGGAAACTTTATTGACACATTCCTGGGGTCAGATACATCACATGATCACACTGACAGAACCACAGGCACATAGACACAGGCAACAGAGCATGCACAACGTCGGCACTACTACAGTGTATATCCACCTTTCGCAGCAATGCAGGCTGCTATTCTCCCATGGAGACGATCGTAGAGATGCTGGATGTAGTCCTGTGGAATGGCTTGCCATGCCATGTCCACCTGGCGCCTCAGTTGGACCAGCGTTCGTGCTGGACGTGCAGACCGCGTGAGACGACGCTTCATCCAGTCCCAAACATGCTCAATGGGGGACAGATCCGGAGATCTTGCTGGCCAGGGTAGTTGACTTACACCTTCTAGAGCACGTTGGGTGGCACGGGATACATGCGCACGTGCATTGTGCTGTTGGAACAGCAAGTTCCCTTGCCGGTCTAGGAATGGTAGAACGATGGGTTCGATGACGGTTTGGATGTACCGTGCACTATTCAGTGTCCCCTCGACGATCACCAGTGGTGTATGGCCAGTGTAGGAGATCGCTCCCCACACCATGATGCCGGGTGTTGGCCCTGTGTGCCTCGGTCGTATGCAGTCCTGATTGTGGCGCTCACCTGCACGGCGCCAAACACGCATACGACCATCATTGGCACCAAGGCAGAAGCGACTCTCATCGCTGAAGACGACACGTCTCCATTCGTCCCTCCATTCACGCCTGTCGCGACACCACTGGAGGCGGGCTGCACGATGTTGGGGCGTGAGCGGAAGACGGCCTAACGGTGTGCGGGACCGTAGCCCAGCTTCATGGAGACGGTTGCGAATGGTCCTCGCCGATACCCCAGGAGCAACAGTGTCCCTAATTTGCTGGGAAGTGGCGGTGTGGTCCCCTACGGCACTGCGTAGGATCCTACGGTCTTGGCGTGCATCCGTGCGTCGCTGCGGTCCGGTCCCAGGTCGACGGGCACGTGCACCTTCCGCCGACCACTGGCGACAACATCGATGTACTGTGGAGACCTCACGCCCCACGTGTTGAGCAATTCGGCGGTACGTCCACCCGGCCTCCCGCATGCCCACTATACGCCCTCGCTCAAAGTCCGTCAACTGCACATACGGTTCACGTCCACGCTGTCGCGGCATGCTACCAGTGTTAAAGACTGCGATGGAGCTCCGTATGCCACGGCAAACTGGCTGACACTGACGGCGGCGGTGCACAAATGCTGCGCAGCTAGCGCCATTCGACGGCCAACACCGCGGTTCCTGGTGTGTCCGCTGTGCCGTGCGTGTGATCATTGCTTGTACAGCCCTCTCGCAGTGTCCGGAGCAAGTATGGTGGGTCTAACACACCGGTGTCAATGTGTTCTTTTTTCCATTTCCAGGAGTGTATATGAGGGTTGGAACTTAAATGGTGGCAACTATTTATTCACAACCGATATAAAAGTTACATGTTTGCACCTGTTACTGTCCTTCAAAGTAGTCTCCAGGGTTGTGTAGGACCCATTGCCAGCAATGTGGAAGGCGTAGTATACCGTTAGCAGAAACTGTTCTGTTGATGGTGAGAATGGAGTGGTCAAAAGTTATAGTGATTTTCGTGTACGACTGTGATGGTGTTATCCTAAAGCATTACGTTCCTCCACGGCAGATCGTCAATGCACAGTATTACTGTTCGTTTTTGGAGCATCACCTGTGACCAGCTTTGCGAAAGAAGCGGCGACACTTTCTGTGCAACCCACCCATCGTTTTGCACGACAATTTGCGGGCGCATATAGCACAAGCTGTGGCTGCTCTGTTCGGTCGATGGGACTGTGAAGTACTGTACCATCCACCGTACTCCCCAAACTTAGGTCCTTAAGACTCTGATTTGATTCCGAAGATGAAGGAACCACATTGTGACATTTGCTCCAGAACTGTTCCAGAGATTCGACATGCAGTAGGCATCAACAGAACAGGCTCTGTTAACGGTATACTATGCCTTCCACATCGCTGGCAATGGGTTCTACACAACGCTGCTGACTACTCTGAAGGACAGTAACAGGTGCAAACATGTAACTCTTTTGTATCAGTTGTGAATAAATAGTTGCCACTATTTAAGTTCCAACCCTCCTATATTTCAGCCATGATTTTAACTTACTATTATAATCACTAGTGCACAAAGTTTGAGCTATTATTCCCGTAAAAATGAATTTTAACAACAAATGGGTTATAGATTTAAATCATAATTTTATATGTAACAAAACAATATTCCAGTGCATTATGAAATTAAATGTTTAATTCACTTTGACAAACAAAATAAACGTAATGCTATTTTGTCAAAAAGCGACATTTTGAGCTCATGACTGTGTACAAAATACAGGTTGACTCTCACACAGAAGATAACAGCAATCAACCACATTTTACAGTGCTATTTATTTATTTAAATATCGCCATTACCGGTTTTGAACCGTGACAGTTAGTCAGACAGTTAGTTCACTTTTTACATTACCTTTCGCCTTTTGTTTTCCCAACTGCTAAAACTTCCTTGGAGTGGTGGTACTGATGAAAAATCCGCGACATTATGTCCCAGTGCAGACCGCTTATGATCTTGCAGCGGCGAAAATTCTATGATGCACTTTTTTGGATGTGTATGTATGCACATAACGTAAAGCACCACACACACACTAAGAAATTTAAAACCTGTCTGTTCAAAACTGGGAATTGCGATATTTCAATAAATAAATAGCATTGTAAAAAGGGACTGGTTTCTGTTATCTTCTATGCAAGAGTCAACATATAAATGCTTATTAAGCAGAATGCTTCATCACAATTCTAGTTCACTGTCCTTCAATGACAAATAGATTACTGTATTTGCATTTATTTTTCTTTCTGTGAGTAAGGATTTCAGAATTCTCACTTCAAGGGCCATACTAGACTTAACATCAAGTGATTATCAAGCGACCACTGATGTCTCAAGAGAATACTGCACAAACAAAATCTTATTTAAGCATTTACTCATAACCTCACCAGTCATTAAATTAGTGGAATTCTGTGGACATACATATTGCACAAAAGTATCATATATAACACTGACATAATCATATTCTCTTGTTGAATAAAGGTCAAGCATCAATTCAGAGGCCTCTAAGCTGAGTCACATTTTGTAAGAACAACAGAAAATATTGTCTTTGCAAACTGATGTGACAACTCTTCATTTACACTGGATATACTGTAGTACTCCCCATGTATGTAGTCCATCTTCTGTAAGGTCTTTATCACATGATTCAAATAACTATTTCACTATTTGAGGCAAAACTGATGACTGCTGAAGAAGCTTGATGTCGTCTGTCCTTTGCATATTTACATCACTAACACTGTACAATTTTCTGTTGATATGAACAACAGTCATGAAATGGTCTATTTAGATTGATTGGGGGAGGGATGTCTCTTGGGAACACTAAGAAACAAACAAATGCATAAAATCAGCATTAAATGTCCAAGTTTTATGTGCTAAATTATTATTGCTTTCCAGAGTGGTAGTTCCTAAAATAAAGAAGACTCTTCCAATATAACAGTTAGCACAGAGCAGAATAATCACATACGCACAAGAAAGAATTCTTATGTTGAAAATTTTCAATTGGTAATTTTTCGCTAGACGCAACCTGCATTCACTGAACTATCTCAAACGTAAACGTTTAAGTGAAATATAGAGTGCATAGACAACTGCTGTGACACCAGCTGCCATCCGCAAAGGAAAATGGGTTGAACATCAATTTCTATCAAATAAATAGCATCATTCATTGAAACACTACAGTTATTCACGAAAAATTTAGTCCCACTTACATTCTGCATGTAGAACAGAAACAATGAAAAATATAAGACTCTGATGTGAACACATGACAATGACAAATTGAGTTTTGCGGAAACAGTTTGAACATATTGTGCTGTATTTGAGTGGTGTGTTATATTTCATCGCAGTGCTTGCATCCACAAGATTTCCCTTCCACTGTCCTACAGGAACCTACATGTTATAAACATAAAAGTCAGTGAGGAAAACATCGAAACTAATAGTCAATATTCAAACCAAAAATATTATTTTAGCTTAATCATTTACCTGTAGAAAATAACAGCAAACTTTCTGGTTCCCTTTGTACATGCATAGCTAACAAGAGTAACCATTTTTACACAAATTTACATTTGTATTTTGATGAATGACACAACAATACATATATGCTACTCACAATGTTTTACTCTCAAAGATATGGTTGAGTGCATAAGTCATTGGCTTCACCTTTGTGGTGTTAGGGCATCTCCACAGATTCTAACCTCCTTGAGTTGGATCATGGACTTTTGTTTAAGAAACAGTTATGGTTGGAACTACAAATATAACAATTACCAATGCAATAAACTCCTTGTAATTAAAACAGTTTGTTTTATTTACGTTTGTAAACATGGACAATGACATGATATTATAGTTACCATGTTAATTTCGTTCCCTGATTCATGTGCACTATATCGCTTGTCAAAGCTGAAGACAGATAGGCCAGGTTTCCACATGCAACAAAAGTGACACCAAAGAAAATGGCATGACAGCTGATATGGTACTCGACTTTTGCCGAGCACCTTGTTCAATTGCCTCATGCTCCCAATCCACCAACTAACACAGAGCTATTAAATTGAGAAGTTAAAGGCACTAGGCTTGACATCCTTGAGCAGACGCAAATCTTTAAAGACATGATGTTCGATAACGAAAACTTACTTAATGACCAGCTACAATTGAGAAATACGAACTTTTTCGAAGGTTTCCAACCTTTACTTCACCGGCCCTGATGTTACTGTGCCTTGCAGTTGGCGACATCTTACTCCACTTTCTTTCATTGAATACTAATATGCTGTTCACACCACTTCTTAGCTGCCAAGTAAGTTTACTGGTACACCTTTCTTTCTCGTAACTCTAATCATGAGGTTAAAATGTGAGTATATGGTATGACCCATTTACAATTTATGGCATACAAATATCTTTAAGCTCCAAATATGAGGCAGTAGTTTTCTCCTACGACCTACCATAATTTATAAAGCACACCGTTTTTTCTCTTAACTATCTATGTGTGGGTAAAACTGGGGGTACACAGTACAAAGTTGCTTACAAAACCCATCTACATCTACATGCATACTCCGCAATCCACCATACGGTGCATGGCGGAGGGTACCTCGTACCACAATTAGCATCTTCTCTCCCTGTTCCACTCCCAAACAGAACGAGGGAAAAACGACCGCCTATATGCCTCTGTACGAGACCTAATCTCTCTTATCTTATCTTTGTGGTCTTTCCACGAAATGTAAGTTGGCAGCAGTAAAATTGTACTGCAGTCAGCCTCAAATGCTGGTTCTCTAAATTTCCTCAGTAGTGATTCACGAAAGGAACGCCTCCTTTCCTCTAGAGACTCCCACCCGAGTTCCTGAAGCATTTCCATAACACTTGTGTGATGATCAAACCTACCAGTAACAAATCTAGCAGCCCGCCTCTGAATTGCTTCTATGTCCTCCCTCAATCCGACCTGATAGGGATCCCAAACGCTCGAGCAGTTCTCAAGAATAGGTCATATTAGTGTTTTATAAGCGGTCTCCTTTACAGATGAACCACATCTTCCCAAAATTCTACCAATGAACTGAAGACGACTATCCGCCTTCCCCACAACTGCCATTACATGCTTGTCCCACTTCATATCGCTCTGCAATGTTACGCCCAAATACTTAATCGACGTGACTGTGTCAAGCGCTACACTACTAATGGAATAGTCAAACATTACAGGATTCTTTTTCCTATTCATCTGCATTAATTTACATTTATCTATATTTAGAGTTAGCTGCCATTATTTACACCAATCACAAATCCTGTCCAAGCCATCTTGTATCTTCCTACAGTCACTCAACGACGACACCTTCCTGTACGCCACAGCATCATCAGCAAACAGCCGCACATTGCTATCCACCCTATCCAAAAGATCATTTAATGTAGATAGAAAACAACAGCGGACCTACCATACTTCCCTGGGGCACTCCAGATGATACCCTCACCTCCGATGAACACTCAACATCGAGGACAACGTACTGGGTAGCTCAGTTGGTAGGGCACTTGCCCACGAAAGGCAAAGGTCCCGAGTTCGAGTCTCAGTCTGGCACACAATTTTAATCTGCCAGGTATTTTCTGGTTTTTCGTTAATCAGTGTTAGACCTGGACACTAACCTAATATTTAAGTACAAAATATTTAGGCACTGCTGCCTTTCTTTCTCCCAACCATTATGTTTTACTAAGAACATGTAATTCGACAAAATATACGTGCATGTACATTGTTCCATTGCATTTCTGGCGTTATACGCCAAATTTATAAAAAGGACCCTGGAAACCTAACACTTAGCTTTTTTTGTACCATGATTAATGTGTTACATCATGTTAAGTTACTTCCTGTATGTTCTGTTGGGCTTACCTGGTTTCTACTACCCTAAGCAATTTTCGTTAATGCTATCTTCACTACTGCTACTAATGCTATGTTAATTCAAATTCATGTGCATTTAAGTTTTTAGGTGCTGTTGCCTTTATTGATGCTTAGTCATACTGATGTACTCTCCACGATATTACAGATAAATCCTGTAAATAGCCACAAAATGGCTCTGAGCACTATGGGACTTAACATCTTAGGTCATCAGTCCCCTAGAACTTAGAACTACTTAAACCTAACTAACCTAAGGACATCACACACATCCATTCCCGAGGCAGGATTCGAACCTGCGACCGTAGCAGCCCCGCGGTTCCGGACTGCAGCGCTAGAACTAGCCACACATACGTTTATTAATGAACCAGGTAAAGTCTGAGTAATGCATTCAAAATTGAGAAATAGTGTCTCCGAGTAATAGCTAGTGTTTCTTACGGGCTCTGAATCATTTATAGGGGTATTGTTCTCCTCAGAAGTAAGTTCTTTTACATATTACAAGATTAAAAGTTTTAATAGTTATATTAATCCAATCCGTAATGTAAAGGTAGCTACTGTTATGTATCTATATTTCCACACATGCGTGCACATGACCATCAGCAAAGTTTGGTACACAGCTGATCACCACGTTTAGTTCCGGCACAGCTCTCGTGGCCTAGTGACCTCGTCCACACAGTGGGGCATGCTGTTTCTTTTCAGCCCAAGTAATGTAGATTTATGACTAGTTACTACCGTGCTACAGTTTTATACTTGACATGGCGAAACTTTGGCATGCAATAGTTTAGTGTCACTGGCTTGTGAAAAAGACCAAATAGTTTTAGCTGAAATCTGGGTAAAGATTGGTTTCTATTTGCAACTGAGGCTGACGTGTTACATGTTCAAGTTTTTGGTGCATCTTTACAATAAGACTATTAATATTCAGATGCAGAAACCATTAACATGAGCACTCACAGATTGAAACTCTGGTGCAAGTTTTATTTCACTCGCATTTGGGAGTGAATAATTGCAGTGAAAAAATACATTATGCCATGACTAATTTGATGACAAATTGGCCCCACAATGTTTTACACATAAACATTTTGCATTTGTTCCATATGCCATAGCACCCATAGAACACAAAGATAAAAATGTTTCTGCCAGGCTGCATATGAGCTCATTTGAAACAAAGCACTCCTATTGGCTCTTTATTTTACTTTTTATTTTTCACATCTAGTTCCGTATGATCAAATTGAGGAGAAAATTTCCAAGGGCATGGAACGTGTCAGTGCATGAAATTACAACATAAAAGTAATAACAGATAAAATAAAATGTTTATGAATCCAAAGAAGACAAGCCATAAGTTTCTGTAAACCCATTCACCAATGTAACACAGGAATCAGCTTAATTTTTCAAGGAACTCTTCGACAGAATAGGAGTGACCCATGAGGAAAGTCTTCAGCTTCAATTTAATAGTGTGTGGATTACTTCTAAGATTTTTTAATTCTTGTGGTAGTTTATTGAAAATGGATGCAGTAGTATACTGCACAACTTTCTGCACAAGAGAAAAGGAAGTGCAATCCAAATGCAGATTGGATTTCTGCCTAGTACTAACTGAGGGAAAGTTGCTAATTCTTGGGAATAAGCTGATATTATTTACAAGACACATCAGTAAATTATATATATATATATATATATATATATATATATATATATATATATATATATATATATTGAGAGGCCAATGTCAGAATTCCCAGATTAATGAACAGGGGTCGACAAGTGGTTCGAAAACTTAAACCAATTATTGCACAAAATGCCCGTCACTGAGCCAAAAATATCCTATGAGAATGGGAAGAGTTACCTCAAAATACAATACCATACGTCAAAAGCAAATGAAAATAAGCAAGGTAGGCTACTTTTTGTGTTGAACACTCACTTACTTCAAATACCATTCCAGTAGTAAAAATGGCAGCATTAAGTCTTTTAACAAGATCCTGAATTTGGCTTTCCATGACAGTTTACTACCTATCTGACCACCATTAAATCTGAATCGTTCAGTTTCACTAATCATATGCCTGTTTGGTGAAATTGAAACGTTGGGTTTTGTTAAATTATGTGTTAGAAAATGTAAAAATGGAGTCTTACTGTGATTAAGTATTAATTTATTTTCTACAAGTCATGAACTTATGCCATGAACTGCAGTATTTGAAACAGTGCCAATGTTGCATTCATCTTGCTACCCTGTATTGCTATTGGTTATTCTCGTTTCAGCTGAATTGTCCCTAATGGTAAGTGTTCGTCTTGCTTCTGATGCAAATCGTGGGTTGCGGAAGGAAAGTGGTGTCCCGAAGTTACAGCGACTGTTATCTATCTGTCATGGCTAAAACAGGCATCACTCTAGTGGCAGCACATAATTTCGGTGCCGCCACTCGAATGGCGGCCAAGTCGCATCAGTTTTGTTGCGTATGTGCATGTGATAACACGGCTATAGTATCGCAGTTTCTTCACTGCCCCCTTTGTTTGGTGCCTTATAATATGGAATAGTAAAATAAAATATTCTACAATTAACCTTAAATGGAAAGATACAAAATGATAAAGTTCTCATATGTGGTCTTGTAATATATATCAACTATAGATACTAGAAGACAAGACAACAAATGACTGATAAAAATATGAGTATTTTTACACATTGCCAATATAAACCTCAAAATGAAACGTAATATGGTATCGAACTGATCTATGTTCCAAATTAAAAAGTCACTTAAGACAAATTGAAACATCAAATCACAAATCAAAGCAAAACTACGCACATATATGAGGCACTTACAGAGGGAAATGTCATGTGGACTACTCACCCTTGTGTAGATAACCAGGCTTTCGGTTCGAAACTATAGACTAGTTTTTGCCAAAATTATGCTTAGATCACAGGCCAGCCACATGGCGTACAACTGCAGTTCTATTATAGTATGTCATATGGAATTGAATGGTGGCACTCTTCTATATCGATGTCGTCACTATCGGCACTACAATGAGTATGAAAGATATTCTGTTTTGATATGCTTACCTACAGGAGACGTTAAATTGTTGATGTAGCATTTGATGGTAAATTCTCGCTTATTAAACTCGTAATTGAGTTCTTTCAAAAGATCATCTACTTCAGACATTTTTCTTGGATACTAAAATGCATGGAATTGGGAGATAAGAAGATAATAACACTTGCAAAAATTACAATATATTTCCAAAATAAATAAAAAAATACTAAGATTTTATTCCCTTTTAAAAATACAGAGGTTATAAAAAGTTTTATTTCGTTTCTATGGATACTGTTATACTTCTTATGTTTAAAACTATGTTTACAGCATGGTTTCCCATATCTCTGGTACAGAAGTTCATATAGTCGTCTGTTATTGTATAAGAATGTCAGAATAACATTATGAATTCTTAGTCTGAGTTATCTGTCACTTGTTTCCTAATACGTGCTGTGACCAATTCTCATGTAGCGGAAACAGATTTAAATTCTTAAGCAACTTGTTTTATGAGGAGTATAGTTTCATACATTTCTCAGGAAATGAGAACATGAAGTTCTGTGGTGGAAAAGCGTATAGGGTAATGTGACAAATAAATTGTCTAAAGTTTAAGTAGTAAGGCGTATGTAAAGATAACACTAAAACTGTTTCATAATATTCCCGTGCGCTCCTGGGTCTTCGCAAATGATGTTTTCTGCGGAAAACTACAATAAAACATTCGATAGTTAATGGTTTAGCACGATCATTTGTAAATAAGAAGCACAGAATCATTCCACAGTTGCTTGTAGGAATAACAGTCCAAACAAAGAACCAATATTGTCATTAGAATTAAAAATTGCTATACATTTTCGGCTTATTTCGGGACATAATCGCCAATTTGTCGTATATTAACAAAAACTATGCTACTGGTTAACGTCTATTAAGTTGCAAGGCGATGACACCTTTGCATTTGCGTACTACTGAAAGGACCCAGAAACATTTGTTTGTATTTGAGTTTATACATGATTGTCATTTTGAACTAAAGTCGAACATAAACTGAAGACCGTATGTTGTGCTTCACAGCATCAGTTTTCAATGACGATCTTCTAATGCCACCTTATGAATCTTTTCCATTGGTGCCCTTATAATTTTTGTACAAAAACGTCACATCTGATTATCTACATTGTCCACGACTTTGATTAAACCAGATATAGGACATAACAATGAAACATTGGGTACTGAATCGAGAGAATCACAGATTATTCTGTGACGCAGTGTCCAGAACTATTTTTCCCTAAGTGTTGCACACTGGTTTAAGACTTCTGAAGTAATTATCACTGTATTGGTCATTTTATAACGTTTGATTGTCGTCAAACTGCATCGGTAATGCCATGAGAACTTTTATTGCCGATATTCCTTGATTTGTCTCGCACTGTCATCCTCATTTTAGTTCCCATCTCGCTGTATCCATTTCTCCCTTACATTTTCTGCAGGTCAACTTACATTATTTTGTGCGATTCTCTCAATGTAAGCAGTATATTTTCAACGTATTTCTGAAATTTCATTATCTTAACAAGAAACAGAAGATGTAAATAAGAAATTTTAAAACTCAAGTTCCTAGTGAAGAGCATCAAGCGTGTTAGCGTACTAAGGAAAAAAAAACAATAAGGAAACTGCCAGCATACTTAACTTATAAGCAACATTAAAATTAGAATAAGTGAAAAGCAGTGACAGTGTCATCTCACGAGCTCACAATCTTGCTACAAAACAAGAACTGCTTTTAGGTTCTGCGAAGTTACTTACGGAGTTTCTGCGACAGCGTATCCAGAGATGGTAATAAAGCATGTTGTGCGTGCTTGATTTGTTGACAAACAGATTACTAGTGAAGTAATGTAAATTTCGGGATTTTTGAATAATGTCTGATTCAGATGAGGACTACGTTGAATATGGAACTCCTCTAGACCCTTTAGATGAAGGTTCGTTGCAAACTGTTGTCCTCCTTTTGGTAGTGCTTGTATTAGGATCACTGTTACGATGTGGTTTAAAAGAAACCAAATGTTTTATATGCTGTCACGCCAACTTTCCTCTGTTAAATCAAAGATATGAGAAGGAGTACATAGTGAAACAAACAACACATTATGAAGACTGAGATTCAGATATGACTACTCATTCTAGATGATTTATTTACAAGTAGTTATCGAAGTCTCCTGTTGGACGAATGTCATTTCATATATAGAAACATAAATTCTGTTTGTTGCAGAAAATACTGTTTGTGTATATATTGCCAAACCAATTATTTTAAATTTGTACGTAATAAAAGCTCTAGTGTTATTGACTGTCTAGCAGGCTATTCTTCCCAGCTGTCCAATGTGAATATTGATTGTCACATCAGTTGTCATAGGTCCTTCCTCATACCACGAATACTACTGTAACCTTGTGCATTACTCAAATTTTAGATGCTGTTCCCAAGAAAAAGCCATTCAGGCTGGAAGAAATTGTTGCTAGGAATAGCAAACAGAGGTTTCATGGAGCTTTTACTGGAGGTTTTTCTGCTGGTTTCTTTAATACTGTTGGCTCATTGGAAGGATGGACACCATCAACCTTCAAGTCCTCTCGATCAGACAAGGCAGAGAGAAAGATTCAGAAACCAGAAGACTTTATGGATGATGAGGTAAATATAGACTTTAAATTTTACCATGTTTATCAGTGAGCTGAGATTTGTTGTTGGAGTATATACATAAATAAATTTCAAATATTGTAAACTAAGACACAGAAAAATGTAATGAAGACTACTGGTGCTCCCTTTATCAGAGATGAAATTTTGAACTCCCGTGAAAACAGAAAAATGAGAGCCGTAGAAGTGATTTCTAAAGCAATTCACCGATCAATGTAAAAATACATGATTATAAAATTTTAAATGATGGACCCATTTTCAAAACTTCGTGTTTATTCGAGTACAAACCCAAAATGAACAAGCTTTATATCAATGAAAAGAGGAAGTTTCGATTATTTTTTTCATAATGTTTGCTCTAAATTTAATAATTTGTAATTAATTAGTGTTTAACAATTTGAGCCTGTGTAAGTTATAATTGGTAGGGCTTGTACAGAAAATGCCGTCTCAGAACTGTCCATACAGATGGTCAGGTTATTCCGAGTTCTCGACTGGCTCTATTGGTGGACTTACTTTGACTGTGCACAAAACTTTCTTGAGTATGTTGAACATCATCCTCTAACACATGTGATCTTTAAATTGCTTAAACCAACGGCTAATGCTTTTGCGAGTTGATGGTAGCATACCAAATTTGGTATGAAATGCCTGCTGCGCTGCAATTTGCGACTCACTCTTTGCAAATTTGAGAACACAGAAAACCTTGTGCCCACAGTCTCCATCTCACTCACAACTGACAGTGAAGCGGAATAACGGCCCTATTGCCGCTTGAACTCTACCAGCTGCTTTGAAACCATCACTGCCCACCGAAAACTTTGAAGCTTTCTCTCTTCGTTGGTATAAAGCTTGTTCAGTTTGGATTTGTACTTAAATACATACAAATTTTTGAAAATGAGTCCATCATTTAGAACAACCCTGTTTTCTTAGAATACTGCTGGAAGGTATTTTATGAACAGTCTTCCTTATCAATGCAAATTATTGTGTTCCATAAGAAAATATATGTTCTGTCCCTCTCCCAATTTTGTCAGAATTTGATGTACAAGTGTGGTTGATTGTGGTCACAGAATTTCAGAGTTACTTCATTTGGAGTACAGAATTAGTTAGTTGTAGCTGATAATTCATTCAGTTTTTTTTAAAAGAAGATAAGCACCAGTGGTTCAGTTGTTTGAACTGTTAACGTGTGTTATTAAAAATATGAATTAAAAGAATTGTTGACGGGGCACTACTGTAAGAAACCATTACTCTAAAAGATGAAGTAAAAAGGTTAAGAGAACTAGTTGTCACAATAATTTACATTATGTACTGCTTAGAAAGACTCATCAGCTCTTTGACTCCCTACATACATTACAAGTATTGTAACTGAAGATGTGCAGCTACATAGTGAGGATCAAAAGGAGAGTTACTGGTGCAAGCTGCCATTCATACAAATTTAAACCCTTGGTTAAATCCTTAGTTTTTGAAGTTTCTAAAAATTCCAAAGAAAGAGGAAGGGGCACTGAGCTGAAGAAAAGATTGCTCCATGTCCTACATCAGGAAGGAAGCAGGGTATAGGCAATGACTTTGAAGCAATAATATACCAACAGTAAAGATACAAATTTGTAAAGAGCTACTAACATTAAACTGGCTGTAATTAATGAGGTAAATATTGATTCACACACTTCAGGTATCATAATAGTGACGTGAGAGAATGATGGCCAGTCACAATTTTTTCAAATTAGCATATATTTTTTCATGGCTGGTTTCAGACATGTTCTTTTGGAGTTTTACAGTCTTTAAACTAACACATAACATATTTAACTCTTTTACTTTTTATTCAGTTAAACTTATTGAAAAGAAAAAATCAGAATAGTATAATCCTGACCTACGAAATTCGATAATAAAAAAAGAATAAAAAGAGTAATGATAATACATTGCATATTTATTATGTATTCATCCACAGACCACCTGTTACAGTTGTATTGGACATGCCAGAAAGAAGCAGAAGTAATATAAACATATGAAAGTTTTACAAAATAGGATGGAAAAGGTGAGGATAGATTGGGAAATCGGCCATGGCCTAATGAAAGGAACCATCCCAGCATTCACCTTTACGACAAGGAAAACCCAAATCAAGATGACTGGACAGGGAAATAGGGAATAAACCCTGGTCCTCCTGAGTGTGAGTCCAGTACATTAAGGGGGGTAGGACGTCAAACGGGCCGACTTCGAGCAGGAGAGTCACCACAGGACATTTTAATTTCTGCTGTCTATACTTTTACAAATAAATTCATAAGACTTTGTCACCACGACCAGGAAGGATTGAGGACTCACACTCATCGGAGTGAAAGTTCAAAAATGTAGCAAAATACCTTTTTTTACGTGTGAAATTTCTTTTTTTTTTACTGGCTGCATTTGTTGCTATAGGTACACTTTTCTTCCTAAGTGAGAGAGATTCTTCGATGAATTTTTCATAGCATGCAAACAGTAGTTACAGGTGTATGAAACTCTAGAATTTTCCAAACCTATTAAAAAACTGTGGAAAAAATTGAGATAATTAACTATAAAACTTAAGTTTTTTATAAACATGAAGTTTAAAATGTAACAGTTCGTTCATTTTTTCATAAATTAAATAACTTCTAGAGTTCCATACACCTGTAACTATGGTTTGTATGCTGTGCAAAATTCATCAAACAGGCTCTCTTACTTATGAAGAAAAGTGTACCTATAGCAACAAATGCAGCCAGCAGCAAATGAAAAAGCGATGAAATTTCACATGTAAAAGAATGTGTTTTGTTATGTTTTTGAGCTTCCACTGATATGAGCATGAATCCTGAATTCTTCCTGGTCATGCTGTCAAAGTCTTATGAATTTATTTGTAAAAGTATAGACAGTGGAAATTAAAATGTCCTGTGGTGCCTCTCCTGCTCCAAGTCGGTCTGTTTGATGTCCTAACCCCCCACCCCTTAAGACTGGGTATCCCACCTTGCTTGGTACATGATTGGAAGGGAAATAACAAAACACATTATCTACATTGTGAGTGCAATATGCATTATAAGTAAATAAATGAAAAGAAATTTTGAAAGTATAAACACATGAACAAATTAAAAAACACTGCATAAATGTGCAACATGCACAGTAAGACAGTCAATGATGTAGGTAACACATGAAACTTTTAATAACACCCCTAAAAAAGTAAATGTTTTATACTATTGCCAAAAGGTATGAAGCATGAGCACACAAAAACCTGCCTACACTACAACCATTGCAATTAAGTTAGCACCAGATCCTTCCTCAGCAGAAGTGTGTTGCACCACATCTGAAGCAGAGAAAACAGAAGACCAACAGCAGAAACATTCTTCCACCTTGACAAACACAGCACTGATTGGTCGATTTATTTGAGGGAGTGGCCCAAACAGTGAGGTCATCCGTCCCATTGCCTTAGGGAAGGAAGTCAGCTTTGCCCTTTCAAAGGAGTCATCCTGGCATTTTCCTGAAGCAGTTTAGGGATATCATGGAAAACCTAAATCAGGATAGCCAGACATGGGTTTGAATTGTCATCCTTTCTGAATGTGAGTCCAGTGTACTAATCACTACACTACCTTGCTCAGTACATCACTGATGGTACATCAGTTAATAGAATCAAAAGAACCCAGCAATGACTGAAGGCCTAGTAATCCTATGAGGTAACATATTCATTTACATTGCAGAAAGACTTCTCGCAAGAAATGATTTTAACTCTGATCTAAACACCATTTTCTTCTCCAATCTCTGTATGTATATTGGGAGTGCGTTATAAAAAGACACGAAAGTGGCTCACATATCTTTGAGTGCAGGTTGGTCTAGCTAGTTCCATGTGGAGGGAGCCACATTTGCGAGTATTATAGATGTGGTAGTTGGAGTTGGTTAGCAGGTCACCAAGTCTAGCTTTTGTAATCAACATACATTTGTACATAGATTCTATAAAAAGTGGTGGGAGCACATTTATAATTCATACCAGTCTTTATTGACAAATGTTCACCCTATTACATGCCTTTAGTATAATCACCCCACATCTCGAGCACCTCCTCCCCCACAGATGGAAGGTGTCGTACACTTGTCAATGCATCTATCTGTGTCAATGATTGTTCTTTGGCATGGATGATGTTGTCTCTTGTGATGCAGCATATGCCATGAAGAGATTCCTTCATTTTGGCGTGTAGGTCATAACTGCACTGACTCATATCAGGTGAATACGGTGGATGTTCCAGTATCTCCCAGCCTCACATACACAGGAGCTCCTGCACAGGATTTACCATATGGCATTGTGCATTGTCATGAAGGATGATTGTATGCGTTTCACTGGCAATTCATGTATAGGAAGTGGCAAGGAGCTTAACTGTCGTGTTGACCATGGGTGGATGTCCCGAACAGGGCTGATCTTGAATGAAATCCCTGCCATCCCAAAACACTTTCACCCATCTAGCCACTGTACAGTGTGACAATGCTGCATCTCATCAAGCCTCACATAATCTCTGAAAATGTTGTGCACTCCAATGACATGCCACTTGTCTTGATCCATGCATGTTGTTCGTGTTTCTGAAACATTCTGTTAGGGCACTTGAACTGGCCTCCCACCCTGTCACACGGTACCCACTGCAACTGACTGAAACACAACCGTTGCCACTCACTGCACCATTTCAGCTGACCTTCTGCTATCAGATACAGAGAGTGTGCATGCCCTGGGATGTACATCTTCATGTTACAGCAGTGTTGGCACTAATATATTGTTGCCCTAATATATTTATGCGAAGAGAACAGTAAGAAATACAACTTTGTAAATAGGGGGCTTGCAATAAGCTCTAGCCAAATTGTGTGGCAAGTTTTGAATAGCTCTTTACGGTAATGTAAAAATTTCACTTATGTGATTAATAATTTTACCCCAGAAAACTGTTCCATAAGCTACAAGGGACTGGAAGTAACCAAAATAAGCCTTTCTGTCAACATCTGGGAGCAAACTTTAGAAATAATACTCAGAGCAAAACATGCAGAACTGAGTTTCTGAGAGGCATTAGATACATGGTCTTTCCAGTTTAAGTCATTCTCAACATGCATTTCTTAAAGTTTTGTGCAACGTATCTCTTCTAACTCATCTCTACCCAGTACCAGATGGAGATCTTTGTTTTGACTCTTCTTCCCAAATTGTATATAAAGTTAGTTTTCTTCACATTTAGGGCAGCCTATTGGTAATGAACCATTAATGTAAGGACTTTATCAATTGTAGTGGATAGAGATTCCTTAACATCACTCACTATTACA
The DNA here is from genome assembly GCF_023864345.2 of Schistocerca serialis cubense. Lineage (NCBI taxonomy): Eukaryota > Metazoa > Arthropoda > Insecta > Orthoptera > Acrididae > Schistocerca > Schistocerca serialis. Next base: position 875,990,859 of record NC_064641.1, read on the forward strand.
CTAATGTCATCTGCAAACAACATGATCTTGGGGGCAGCATCTGAGGTTTGTTTATCATTTATAGTTTAGGTACTGAAGGGGGCCTAACACACTACCCTGGAGTAAACCTATTTTGATTTTCCTTGCATCAGATACTAATGTGATTTTATGATTAGTGTGAGCTGACTTGAGCTCCACAACCTGTAATATCTTTATGAAATATGATTGAATCCACTTGTGTTCTATAGCTTTTATCTCCACAGCATCCAACTTACCTAAAAGCATTTCATGAGTAACTGCATCAAAAGCATTATAAAGGTCTAAATTAACTCTAACACTCTCATTCTTATCCAAATTACTATTTCATCAGTGTAATCATTTACTGCTGTCCTGTTCTTCCAGTTTGAAAGTCATGCTGCTTACTATCCAGTAGGCTGTGCTTGTATATGTATTTGGCAATTCATTGTTTCATTAATCTCTCAGTTACTTTGGAAAGTGCCAAGAGGAGTGTAATAGGATGGTAATTCTCAGCTTTATGCCTTTTTCCACACTTAGTCTGCAGCTCATGGTCTAGTGGCTAGCGTTGTTGCCTCTGGATCACAGGATCCTGGCTTCAATTCCCGGCTGGGTCAGGGATTTTCTTCGCCTGGGGGCTGGGTGTTTGTATTGGTGTCATCATTTCATCATTTGGGAAAAGTGGCAAGACTGGACATTGCAAAGATTGGGAATTTGTACGGGTGTTGATAGTCATGTAGTTGAGCATCCCACAAACCAAATACCATCAGCATCATCATTTTTCCACACTTGAATAAAGGTATCACTTTCGATATTTTTAATCTTTTGGGGAAGACACCCTCAGTGTATGATAAATTAACATGAGACAAGGACTTCGCAATTTGTGAAGCAGTATGGATTATAAGTGACACTGTTGCATCATCTACACCAGCTGACATTTTGCATTTGAGACCTTTAATCACCTTTACAACTTCATGCTCATTAGATGGATCTAACCTCATGCTGTATACTTCTGTGTAAAACCTAAGTTTAACCTTATTACTGAAATTTAAGCTAAGTTTTTGGGAAGCATTTATAAACCAATCATTTATGTAATTTGGCAGGCCATTTTTGCCACTATTGATCATAAGCATTTATAAGAGTAATTTCCTGCTGTTCATCTATCTTCCCTGTCCACTTTTTACAGTATCCCACACAGATTTTGATTTGTTACCTGACATTCTTATTATGTAATCATTTCTAAGCAGCTTTGCCTTTGCATTTACCTATCTATATATCTTCTTATAGGCCTTGACATATTCTATAAACTGAGAATCTGTGGGTGTTCTTATTTTAGAACTGATACCAGAGAAGGAAAGTTGCTACTCACCATGTAGCGGAGATGCTGAGTCGTAATAGGCACAATAAAAAGATTCACATACTCATAGCCTTCAGCCATTAAGGCCTTTGTCAGCAGTAGACAGACATACACACACACACGCACACACACACACACACACACACACACACACACACACACACACACTCACACTCACACTCACACAAACGCAACTTGCACACATGTCGTCAGTCTCAGAGAGCTGAAACTAGTTACTGTTTAAATTACATGTCTTTAACAGTTAAATTGATCTAAAGTATGCCTACAGATAACAGAAGATTAGTGAGAGAAACATTATGTTGCAATTTTTAATGTAATTTCAATTTGTTTTCAGTTTACAATTTTTCAAATTGAGCTTACCCATTGTACAATGCTATGATGTGAGGTATACATATAGGTCGTTATAACATTTTGTCTGCAGACGGGTGTGCATTTTATCGAGAACTTTAAAATTTCTCTGAAACTGTTTATACAAAATAAATTATTCATTTGCAAAATCTAGTAATGATAATTGCAGTTTTTTCTCATTATCTTGCATCCTATACACTTCCTTGTGGACATCACTGTACACAAAGTTAGGGGTACAAGGGCCCCACGCGATTTGAGGCGCCATGTCTCAAACTGCGCGGCCGCTCCAGCCGGAGGTTCGAGTCCTCTTTTGGCCATGGGTGTGCGTATTGTTCTTAGCATAAGTTAGTTTAAGAGGTGTGTAAGTCTAAGGACCAATGACCTCAACAGCTTGGTCCCTTAGAAATTCACACACATTTGAACATTTTAGTAGAAGGGCAGAGAGAGCTTTATAACACAAAATACAAATAGAGTATAGAGGGTAAAAACACTGCAGAAAGATCCAGGAAATAAAGAGTTAAGAAAGTTACATGAATTAAGACCATGTACATGATGAGAATAATACACTAGTTGAAGTACTGTAATACATCTGTGGAATTTGGAGTAATTTTTGGTTGGAAGGGCATCCAAATGATCTGATTAATGAAGTAACTTTAGGCCCCTCTGTCCCACAGCAGATCCATCAGTAACACATTTTATGTTATCTCTGCAAATAGTTTGTAATTGTCCACTTTGCCTAATGGGCACTGTTCATATACCAGTACAGATTGCTGCACAAAACTTACAAGTCAGTTGTGCCATCTCACGTATTATCTTTTCTTGTACTATGTAGGTATGTTGCACCAGTGATGTGACAGAAATGAATGATCCTGGCAGTGTGCTTAATCTGTATTTTACAAAGGATCCCTTTATGCATACATATGATAATGACAGGTGATTATGGATACTGACTGTGGCAAAACACAGTTTTTTTAGTTTATTTCACTAACATAAAAATGACTTTCGTCCATAGTAATGATATATGTTCACAAGAAATGCCAAATTGTACTGTAATTCAAATCACACATTCTGCCAATGTTTGATGGAACAAGTCTCAGGTTGAAGAAAGACAAGAATGTACAACCTCAAATAAGACTCTGCCCAGGAAGTCACTATGGTGTTCAAACCGTCTTTGCTTAGATGACTGCTGTACTTGTATTATATTACAGAGATTGAATGGATAGCAGAAGGGTAAGGGTGTGGGTTAGGAATTTCGGTACCTCACTCTCACTTCAGGGTGCGAGTTAAAAGAAGTTGCATTCTTTGTAAGTATCTTATCAGTATGATGTTTGATAAAGGGATGCTTTTCCCTTCTATTAGTTCTATTAGTGAGATGCTATTCTGCTTGGGCTAAGACACAACGGCCCACATCAAAGCAGATAGGGTTCCCCCCAAAGTCAAAGTCTGTAAGGCGTAACAACAGTGAGGCTGAAGATACTGCTCATGGCAGTGGGTTTCATTGTGGGCAGTAAGTGGATACTCCTGTGTACTGACAGTTTCACAGATCTGGAAATACATTTTTTTGAGACATAGTATTGTATTACCTGTATTATCCGTTCATTGGCCTTAGCGACCATTTGAAATTTATAATAGAATTTTGAATCACACCACACATTCAGAAATTAGTCTAATGTCTACATGTTTTTACGTGTGTGTTAAGTTGAATATACATACATCATATGTCCCCATTTTCAGTTCAGATTCACCAATTTTCCTGTTCTATGATGAATGTTGACATGGTGTGCCACAAATATGCAAGTAATGAATTTGATTGCCTCTGCAACCTTACATAGTTGACAAATATCTGGTTGTATATCACTCATCTTAAATATAGATGATGTTTTACAGGATGTAGGTGAATTTGGCATAGCTCCAAAGGTTCTCCGTTCAACAAGTGACTATGCTGATCACCTCAATGCAAGAAAAAGAGAGAGGGTGGGCCCAGCAACTGGACCAATTCCAGGAGAGCCAGTTTTAAAGCAGCTGCTACAGCCAGCAAGGTAAATGTTCATATATAGTTATGTAGTATTTTGTTGGATAAAAACTGAGAACTAACAGTTTGCACAGTTGTTGTACTCTGCACCCTACAGAGTAATATTTATGTATTTTGTAGGACTATTGTAATATTGTTTCTGTCAGCTTTGACTCATGACATGATCAGTGTATACATTGTGGCAAGCATGACTTCACTCATTACACCCATGAACAAACATGAATAACATGAGAAATATTTAACTCCAGCAAGAGAATGAAACTGATGGGACAACCATGGGAAGTAGGTGATTTTGGACAGGGGTAGACTAAGTATACGACAATAAGAATAATGACATCATTTCAAATCAAATCTTAACACAAAAATGAAGCACATGGATTTCTCAACACATAGGACAACCAAAAAATGCATAAACTAAACAATGGGAATCGTAAATTTCACTTGACCTATATAGCTGAAACGGAGACAACAATAGCAACAACCCATACACAGTGTGAAAATCCAGTACTGCAAATTTCACTGGAACTGTATGGTTCATCGTAGCACTCAATACCAAGTAACCTTCACACTAATCAAAGACTGTGATTGCAAATTTCATTTGACCTATATTGCTCATCTGAAGCCCTCAGCATAACATACATACAAGAACCTCCAAAACATGACACTACAAATTTCAGTTGACCTATATGGCAGCTGAAAGGATGTCTGCAGTACCAAAGACCAACACACTCAAATTGTCAAGCCTGTCATCCAAACATTCACTTACCATATCTATCTAAAATGAAGTCACAGTACAACAAACCAAAACTCACGCACCTAACTAATATCAAAAATGTAACCTAACCAATGACGATAAAGCAATATCCATGTTACCTAGCAACCATAATCCAACACAATTACCAAAGATCGGCAAGAAAAACCCCAAAATTCATGAAAACTTACATTGTCACCAATTTAAGTATACACAAACAATTGTGAACATAAACAATCATGGTAAAATCAAAACAAAAAATTCTCACCAGCCGAAGCCTTTGCACCGGCTGGAGTGGCTGAGCGGTTAAAGGCGCTACAGTCTGGAACTGCACGACCGCTACAGTCGCAGGTTCGAATCCTGCCTCGGGCATGGATGTGTGTGATGTCCTTAGGTTAGTTAGGTTTAAGTAGTTCTAAGTTCTAGGGGACTTATGACCACAGCAGTTGAGCCCCATAGTGCTCAGAGCCATTTGAAGCCTCTGCGATCAGTCCAAATAACTATAGGAACTTAATAGTATACAACATATCTTTGTCCACTGCAGCAAGAAATTACCATCTCGTAAATTTTTTGCCAAAAAAGATAAATAGTATTATATCTCAGACTATAAGAAACACATGGAACTAATAATTCCGAACACAAACATGAATCCATCAGCCACAATAAGCAAATTCAAGGTAACTCACTAGCAAACTGGCACAAACTCTTTCAATAATATCAAATCACAAATGTCAAATGACTCACTAACGTACCTACCAAACAACTTCAAACTATAAACATCCAAACAAGAGAGCACTACCAAACATTGCAACAAGCTACCCGCAAACTCGATCCACTATGATACCACACAACACGAGTCAAAGGAGATGGACGGTACTGCAATTTTCAGTTGACTCAAATAAAATAACAGTAGTACTAGTAGTAGTAGTAGTAGTAGTAGTAGTAGTAGTATTATAGTGGATGGGTATTTAATTTTTAAGTGCAAATGTTCTTTTGAACCATTTGCAGACCATTATTTTGCTATTTTATTTGACAATGTTCAGAAGCAGAAATTATTGTGTTCATTGCAAATGAGAATTGTGTTTTGAAGTGAAATAATAAACATAAAATCTTTCGTGTACTATGGGACATTCGATCCCTGTGAGAAATAACAGAAATCAAATGCTGAGGTATTGTAAATACGTTCACAAACAGTAATCACTATTGGAACTGTTGACAAATCTAAGTACTGTAGTTGCTGTGTGTAATTTGAAAAAGAGATGTGTAACAGAGTAACTTAACAAGAAACTTGGTACTTATCATTTGAAACTTATTGTGCGTTCCATTCTAACAGAAATTTATGATACTGGTTATCCTGTCCTCATAAAGCATCATTATATATTCGATGTGTGTGTATTTCGAGCTACTGATTTTCATTGTATTAGCATGACAATTCCTATATCATTGTAAGACATTCATTGGATAAATAAATAACTAAATTATCTGTTTCCTGTCTCATAAACTGTAACACATATACATCATAAGTTTTATAAGATACTTCCTTGTCATACATAATTGACTGCGGTGGCTAAGGGGATATGATTGACTTTCTCTAGCCTGATTTGCTCTAGGTCACTATATTAACCATTTCTTTCATTATGAGTAGCTTTCTGTTGTGTATTCCTCCCTTTCCGTTTGTGTTTGCCAGTTGTTGATTTTTGCATGGGTTTTTCCTCTTCTGGTTTGATTTACAGCACTGCAGAATTTTTATACATGTCTATTGTAATTAGTAACGAAAACAATTCATTTTCATGCTCATAAGATGTAGATCTGTTTCCCAAGACCTGAAGAACCAGCAACTAACGTATGAGAGAGAGAGGAAAAAAAGGGAGGGAGAGAGCACCAGATGTGATATGACACGTACGGGAATATATTCTCGAATCAAAATCGGACTTGTGAATCTTATTCTACCCATTTTGTTAATGTGATGCAGCAAATGAATTGGAGATCTCACGTCTTGCCCATTTTATTTACATGTGTCAGTCAGTCAGGAAGTACAAGGCAGTATGTCAGTATGATCACACACCATGCCAGACCAATCCTTTTACTGAGGCAATAGGAGTGCTATAAGTCACATGGCAGCTGTCAGCAATCTGTTTAAACCCTCTTACTTTATGATGGGCAACCTTTTGATGACTGCAGCAGTTCTCCGTATAACTAGTTAACCTGGCCATAACAAGCATGGACCTCAGGCTTTTATGGAAGTCTCACTTATGTGAAAGCTTGTTCAGAGGCAGAAATTTACAAAGTTACGATTGCAGCCAGTATTTGGTCTCATTTAAATTACTGTCCAGAGATGTTATCACTGCATAAGTTGACTAATTGTAATAGTTGTTCTGAAAGAGGTCGATACTCTTTGTAATATGGCACTTGAATTTTGTGTTTTATGCAGTTTCTTTACTTCATTCAGGAAGATTAGCTATGTGTTTTGAATGATTTTCTGAATCTCTCTCTCTCTCTCTCTCTCTCTCTCTCTCTCAATTTGACACTGGCAACAAGAAAAAATGAAGAAGAGCAGTTAAGGAACTCTGCTGTTTCTAGAAGAAAATTTCCTGTTACTAACTTCTCTTTCACATGTATGCGCATTTATATATGTGTTTGTTTGTTGGAACTGTTCACAGTAATCCATAACATGTGATCAGCTTTGAGTTGGAAAATGATGATTTTTCGGAACCTACAAAAAAATGTTGTGTCAATATAACTTAGAGACTATTTTACAAAGCAAATACTGCAGATTTAAGATTTTTTACTGCAAGAAGACACCACAATAATTTACATAAATGACAACTTTAGCAGCAGCAATGTGCATCAAATGGGTAAAATGTGAAACCCATCTGTAAGGCTACTGAAGACCTGGCACAGATCCAGTAACAATTCTGGAAGTGGCCATGTGACTGATTGGAAATAAAGACAGTGGATAATGGTGTATGCTGTCCCTCATGCCCCCCCCCCCCCTCCCCCCCTCCTCCACCACACACACATCTCCCTATGTAACTTCCTTATCGTCTGCCATTCCACCTAGACGAAGGTGCAACCGTGGTGACAGAAAAGGGTGTGCCATCCACAAACTAACATCATTATTCAGGAATCACTCCACAGTGAGAAAATAATACACAGCCAAAATACTGTGCGATAAAGATGAATGCATTCACCTTCAGTCATGACAAATGAATGGCAACAGCATTGATTGAAGCAGTTGACCAGTACAAAATCATTCTGTGTCAAAGGTAATGAGTTATAACAAAAACATACAGGAAACTGAGGCACACGTACTGGGTTTAGCAGTGTTTGCAGCAGCATTTTTGAGTGACATAAGGGAAAATTAAACTATGTATTTAAGGTACATTATAGTGTGACAGGTCACCAATTATTATACAGAAGAAACAATAGCGAAGTTAGTGGTGACAGCTGCTCAGGTTTTGGATATCTATTACTCATCAAGTTTGACTGCTCAGTCTAGCAACAATGAAGCAGGGGCGGGGGGATAGAAAGAGAGAGAGAGAGAGAGAGAGAGAGAGAGAGAGAGAGAGAGGGGAAAGCATATTTCTATAGAAGAGACTGAGTGGATAAAATGTACAAGACTATATAGAGAAAAAAGAATACTCAATGAGTTCAGGATTCTCACTTTGCCTGATGTTTGGTTGTAAATTAAAAATTAATTATATGTAGATTATTGAAGTATTGAAGTAAAAACTATTGAGGAAACTGACTCTTGTACTGAAAATAGTGAAAATGTTTCCCATCCTGTTGTATCGTATAATGGATAATGATCCTGGATCATTTTTTGGTAGAATACAGAACTAGGCAATTTCTCTTGTCTTATGAGAGTAAGAATGTGCAAAGTAAAAGTCATACAAGCACTTATTTGGCTATGAGATGCTTGGGAGAGAAATTGTGTGGCAGGATTACTATTATGCATCTTATAAAGCACAAAAAGCTTTATTAGTTTTTCACCAGAGATTTTATGTTAATTGATGTTCCATATTTTTAGCAGTCTACAGAACATGGAAAATTCAAATAAATTCACAAAATAAAACTGAATTATTCAGTGAAATGGATATCCCACTGATTACGCACCTCACATAATGTAAAAAATACTACCTGTTTCTTACACAGGAGCTTAAATTTTATCTGGAAGACACCATTTGGAAGTGTGCAAACTTCCAAATTGTCACAGTATATGCCCTAGAGGTACCACTAGCTCTTATGCTGCTGCCCTTCCTGAAACAGACAGTGTGTAATTCCTTGCATTCAATTTAGGTGCATAGAATTAACTTGTAAGTGCTGTCAAAAAGTTGCAACAGCAAAATGTCCGTCTGTTCAGAGCTGACCAGTGCAAAGTGTTGTTTAGCCTGTTAAAAATACTTCTAAGTAATGTGAAGCACCATTGTCTTAACCTGGACCTCACCTCACTCACACATTTTATATTCTTATGTGTAGGAACACAATTTTCAAAACACATCTTGTGTCACATCAGCTGTGCAGCATGCAGAATAACTATATCTTTAGTAATTCCCTTTGATTTATTATTGATTTCATTTAATATGCTTGTGGAAAATGGAACATGTAAAGAAATGAAACCACCATCATGTGATAAAAGGTGAAGGTAGTATGGAACACTATCTCTCACTTTACATTAATTTTTTCCTCTTTTTCCTGCGCTCTTCCATCTTTATTTTTATTAATTTTTTATTTTTGTGTGTTCTATGGTAATTGTTAGAGTACTTACATCTTTGCAAGGGAATCGTTAGTACAGATTAAGTACTTTTAGGAATTTGTTTTACACAAATACTATTTCTTCATGCAGGGACACAATTGGCATTAAGCTTCTGAAACGTATGGGATGGAAGCCAGGCCAAGGTGTTGGTCCTCGTCTTACTAAGAAGGAGAAGAAGCAAAGTAGAAAAGAACATTTGAAAATGACAAAGAAGGTTTATGGTTGTGCTCCTCCAGAATCTACTGACGGTTATAATTCAAGTGGAAATAGCAGTGAATCCTCAGATGAAGAAGACGAGAACATTACATTTGCCCCAGATGACTATGAACCTTTTTTGTGCAAACCCAAAGACAACTGCTTTGGCATTGGATACTCTGGTTTAGACAGAAGATCAGTTTTGTCTAGCCATATCAACCTTTTCCAGCCATCTTCACTTATAATGAATGAAAAAAATAAGAAGGTGTCAATATCTGGACAGGTAAGGTGAATATTTTTAATGCACTATTTGTACACTTTGCCTTGAACAATTGTGAAAAGATATATGTTAGATATTTCATCACTTTGGGGGTGGTCTGAAAGTTGTATTATTCTTGAAGAGTCACGTTAGCCAACATTGCTAGTGCTACATCTATGAGTTGCCGGGTATCAGTGCACACATCAGAGGACAGGCAAGGAACAAAGACGCCACACGGTGGGTAGACTGCCTGCGGTTGGGACTTAAAATCATGCTGAAGTTGAGCAACAGGTTAGACGAACGGTCGACCCGACATAACAAGAGCTAGGCAATAGCAATCTAGGCTACAGTGGAGTTGTGACAAACTTTTGCGACAACGCTGTCAACAGGTCAAGTACGATCCACAATCTAAATTGATACGAGAGAGGAAAGCCAATATCAAGCAAAGCCATTGGCAAGTAGTGAGTAGTACGGTGGCGATAGTAACGAACGCTGTCAGACAAAGAACATGATTGACTGAGTAGTCGAGGCATAGTGGTATTTATGCTGGCCATGAAGGACACTATTGGCCAGTGTATCCACGTACCGAGACAGTGGCACACTCACAAGGCGAGTGCAGTGCTGCAGTGACACTGACCTCTATTAGCCATTGAGATCCATTGATTCCAGTGGGCATTCAACTTCCGCACAACCCGAAACCAGAGCTAGCAATTCTTTGTATTAGCATGACCAGTTTTGGCAGATCTACGCTCTCATCATTGGAACCTGTAACATTATTAGTAGTATGTGCTTGTTATAATACTGAAAGTCACTTAGTAATGTTGCATCAAATGAAATGTGGCATGGAACATCAGCATGTCACAAATAGAACAACACAAAATTAAAACAAACAACATGTTGTGTTGGTATCCCAACATACACTAGTCACTTGTCACCACAATGGAACATTAATTTGCATGCGTGGATAGAGATTTGGACCAACTAATGTTCAATATTTCAACAACTGTGTCACATCACCCAGTGCCTTGGGAAGATAAGCATTGCAGATGGAGTAGATATCACTTTCCTTTATGCGGTTAGCCACATGTGATTTGTGACTCCTACTGACCATCAGTGAAAGTGAAAGTAAAACTTTGAAAATAAAAGTTACACAAATGGCTAAATGCGACAGAAACTGCATTGTAACTCATTTTAATACCAAACAGGTCACAGCAAAGTAAACTACAACATTCACTATGCATACTACTGTGGTACTGCACATAGTGTTGTTTGATCACTCAAGGCTGGCATTGACCTAAGAAAAAAAGATTGAGCACCCAAAGTATTCCAGGTTCCCCCAGTTAAAATGGGTAACTGAATTGTCAAGAAGCAGCACTATTTATTGATAATTCAGTTCCCAGTTTTTGAAATGGGAAAAGTTGGCAGATTTAGGTCATTAACCTTTTTTCTTAGTATATGTAAAAATAAAATATTTATGTATTATTTTGACTGTATGTAGTGTAGATTCTTGTTCATGAGTCTACAACAAATAATTAAAATAATTTTTTGCTCCATTCTTGTGCCTGTTTCCACTGAAGTATCATTAAAATTGTTTTCAGTATCACATTGACAACTATACCAGAAATAAATGGATACATTTCCTAGTAAAAAATTATTGTTTTTGTTTGTACGCACAAAAGTCTTTGCACAATGTTCATAATATGTTGTAGAACATGATATAATTGTGGTATTTATATCAAACAGCCAATTCATAGTGACTGAAATAGTATTACTAAAGTAATCTCATTTATGATTTTGAATTCTGGTTTCATCCAGATCTGTATTGCTGGAGTGCTGGAGTGAAACTGCAGTTAAGGCACTGCACAATGACTGGTGAAAATATGTTACAGGAAATGAATACTGCTTGGTCAGTTTAAATTGTGAGGGCTGTCTTCTTCTATTATTCAAGACTGACAAACTTTTCCAAGAATTAAACAGTATTTGGGTGCATGGCATTATTAAACTGATGGCAAGAGTAAGCTAGGTAGGTTTTTTAAAAAAAAAGTTAACAGAGAGAGGGTCTGTACAAACCCACTTATTCATATTGATTCTGTATCTTTAATTTCCCAAAATTTTGGCCATTCTTTCCCTGCGTTTAGACTTAAAAATTCATTTGGTAAACACAAACTGTCACCATTGAACCTGCCATTATAGCCTACACTGCTTCAGCAAGACATCATTTCCTGATAGGGTGAAGCAGTTAGAAATGTACTTGCATAAGTGCACCCTCACTGGCAGATGCTGCTGGGAACTAAGAGTATTAAACCAGTGCTTTACCAGTTTTCAAATGGCTCTCTTAACAAGTTGATGTTTCTGTGCTTATCTAATTAAAGGTTAGATATTTCACTAATTTGCTTGATATTTCCACAGGCATTTGGTGTTGGAGCATTAGAAGAGGAGGATGAAGACATATATGCACTGGAGGATATGTCTCAGTATGACTTTAGTTTGGGAGGCAATGACTCACTGAAGCTCCAAAAGAAGAAAGACTCAGTTAAAAGGGATAATAATAAGGAAGACACTCTGGATGGATTTGTCTGTGCCACACACTCAGTTTCTTCGAGGAAATTTTTCCCTCCTCCAGAGTTACCACCAAACTTTCAGCCATTCCATACAGTTCGCAAGACACGTTTCGAATCTGCACCTGACGAAAGTCAAGAGAACAACTTTAGAAAAATGGGTCTGCAAAGACACGCATTGTCATCTAATGACAGGGCACAAATTTTAAATGACAATAATACCTGTATGCATATGACAGCTTCAGAAGAAAGTGAAATGGATGAGAATAAAATGTTGGCCAAAGAAGCTGCAAAAATTACTGAGAAACTCTCTGAAAACTCAGTTGCAACAAAGTTCTGTCCATTTGCAGGACGTCCAGATAAACAGAGCCGATATGAACAGTATACTGCCCTGGTTAAAGCTGGAAGGAAAGGTTTGTACTCACGATAGTTGTGTAGATTTCTAGAAGAGAGTTGAGAGGAACCCACCTGTAGTTAGGGCTCATCCTGCGAAATGAGTAACCTGTCCTTCCTTTTAACCTTGTGTAAGGAAGGGGCGCTTAGTTCTGAAAGGTAAAAAGTGTACTGGTTTTACTTTCATATGTGTCTGTTGGCAAAGAATCTCATTTTGTCTTCTGAAGGTAGGTACAAGGCCAGTAACTTTGTTTCATAATTTATTAGTTCTCTTAATTGAATTATCCTTTGACACAAAGAATAGTCATTGAAAGAATAGTCATTGTCTGTTTGCACAAAACCGATGCATATAAAAAAGACTGAGATGGTATTCCGATGCCACAGAATTATGCTGCTTACCATAAACTGCAAAAAATAATGAGGCAGATTAGAAAATAAAGTAAGTTCTAACTGACTGTTTGTAAGCGCCAGTAAGAAAGTTTTTACAAGTTGACCCTCGCATAGAAGAAAATAGAACCAGCCAATGTTAATGATGCTGTTACTGATTTCGACCAGCAGGTTCATCTCCAGGTACCTGTTCACATCTTTATTCATTTGGTGTGATTTACATTAGTTGTTGGCTGCTTTTTTGCCAACAACTAATGTGAACAGCAACAGATGTAATATATATGTGAACAGCCATCTGAAGATGAACTTGTTGGTTTGAAACCATTAACAACACTATTTGGGTGAGTAGATAGCATTATTAATAGTGGCTGAATGCTATTTTCTTCCTTGCAAGAAGAAACTTGTGTTTTGAACACAGCCACAGTCTCAAAAACATCAGTAAGAATGTTTTTGTTCAAAATGCCATTAATACTGAGTCAGTACATTTTATCTGTGATAAATGCAGGTACTGAAATACTGCATTAATTTTTTAACTGGTAGAACTGCAGTCAACAGAAAGCACTGGTCATATCTTTTAAATTTTCCAACTCCTGAGGTAAGCACAGTTTGGCACAAAGACCATTCGCTATCCACAAGTGTCAGTCAGAAATATGGAAACATAATGAGAAATGCATGCTTGAACATAAATGTAAATGCTAGCCAAGCCTGCAGGTTATGCTGTTGTATTTGAGTATAATGGCACCTGTACTATGTCCTAAATACTTTGCAAGTGTCAGTCATGATCAGAACAGTGTTCTGTGTAGTCGTAAGTGCATCATGTCAGACCTAAGTGACTTTTAACATGGGCAAATTGTTGGTGCATGTATAGTGGTGTTTCCATAAGCAAGGTAGTCAAAGTTCTTGGTCTTTCAGGAGGCACCATGACAAAGACTTGTACCATGTACAGGGAAAGCAGAAAAACATAATCCGCTAAGCCACAGTGGGGATGAAGTGTATGTTGAGTGATTGTGACAGACTGTCATTGACAAACATTGTGATGAAAAATAAGACAACAGCTGCGGAAGTGAATGTCACCCAGGAATCCTGTTTAAAACAACATTAAGGGAGCTCCTTAAGCTGGAAATTGCAGGGCAAGCTGGAATTCCAAAACCATACATTAGTTTATGATGCCCGTAATAGAAAAATGTGGTGCCGAAGCCATAAAACATGTGAACTGTGTAGTAATGGAAGAAAGTAATTTGGTCTTTTGCGTATTATTGTGCTTTTTTCCAACTTCTGGACAAATGTACATCCAAAGAGTGAAACATGGTGGGGGTTCAGTGATGATTTGGGCAGCCATATCGTGGTATCCTATAGGCTCCACTGGTACTTGCCATGTTGCTTTACTGCCAAGCATTAAGTGGCCATTTTGGCTGATCCATCTCATGATACACCGTTTGTTTCACAATGGTGATGCTGAGTTTCAGTATGACAGGGCCACTATTCACACTGCAGGTTTTGTGAGTGGGAGGACAGATTGTCACATGTTCCCTGACCACTGCATTCACCAGATGTCAATATTATTGATTCTGTGTGGTGTAGTTTGGAGAGCACTACTTTGCAGGAAAGCCTACAGTAACTTTATTTATCCATTCCGAGATGATTGGCAGATGTTTTGAATGCCAATGGTTTTCCTACATATCATTAGGTGTGGTGATGTGTTGAGGTTTTGGTGTTCCTGTATTTTGTCCATCCTCTATATGAATATGTTTGAGAGACTTTCTCAATGAATTGGCTCCTAGATCACGTCTAGAGACATGCAACAGACTAACAAGACCACAGTAGCACTGAAAATGCATTTTATGAAAAAATAGCAAGTAGGAAACGTTCCATTTCCACTCTTCATTTGTCTGCAGTGAAATACTATAATTGTAAACATTTTTGAGTGGCCTTCATCTGCATCTATATTCTGCGAACCACTGTGAAGTACATGGCAGAGGGTACATCCCATTTTACCTGTTGTTATGACTTTTTCCCATTCCATTTACATATGGAGAGTGGAAAGAATAATTGCTTAAATATCTCTATGCACGCTGTAAATGGTTTAATATTGTCTTCGCAATCCCTGCAGGAGTGATGTGTAGGGCACTGTAGTATATTTCTAGATTCATCACTGAGAGTTGATTCTTGAAATTTTCTAAATAGGCTTTCATGAGGTAGTCTGCATCTGTCTTTAAACATCTGCCAGTTCAGTTCTTTCAACATCTTCATTACACTCTCCTATGGGTCAAACAAACCTGTGACCATTTGTGCTGCTCTTCTCTGTATATGTCCAATATCCATTGTTAGTTCTGTTTGGTATAGGTCCCACACACTTCTGCCATCTTCTAAGATCGGTCCCAGGAGTGTTTCGTTAGCAATCTCCATTGGAAACTAATTGCATTTCCCTAGTATGCTACCACTGAACTACAGTCAGCCACCTGTTTTAACTATGAAACTGTGTGATCATTTCATTTTGTATCCGTACAAATTAATACAGCCAGGTATTTGTATGAGTTGGCATTTTTAATTTTAGGAAGTGCACAATTTTACTCTTCTGAGTGAGTTGCCAATCTTTGCATTACTTTGAAATCTTATCAAGATCTGACTGAATATTTGGGCAGCTTACATCAGGCAGTACTTCGTTATAGGTAACTGCATAATCTGCTAAAAGTCTCGAGGTTACTACTAATGGTGTCTACAAGGCCATTGATATACAACGTGAATAGCAAGGGTCCCAACACACTTCAATGGGGCACACCCAAGTTAGTTCTACATCTGTCATAGACTCTCCATCCAAGATAATGTTCTGTGCACTTCCCACAAAGAAATCATCAATCTAGTCACAAACCTCAATTGCTGTACCATATGATTGTACTTTTGATAAGAAACATATTTGTGGTAGTGCGTCAAATGCTTGTTGGAAGTCAAGAAACACTGTATTTGTTTTCCTGCTTTGGTCCATGGCTTTCAGTATCTCTTGTGAGAAAAATATGAATTGGATTTCAAATGATTGATGTTTCCAGAATCCATACTGGCTGGCATGCAGGTTGTCATCTTTTTGAGATATCTTTTACATTTGCACTCAGAATATGTTCTAAGATTTTACAACAAACTGATGTCCATGATAGTACACAGTAGTTATGTGAAGCAGTTCTGCTTCATTACTTGTAGAGGGACATGACCTGTGCTTTCTTCCAACCACCGGGCACCGTTTTTTGTTTGAGGTATTGTGGTTAAAACGGGGGCTAACTCGGTATAAAATCTAATAGGGATTCCATTAGGTCCTGGAACTTTGTTCAAATTTAGTGACTTCAGCTGTTTATCAGTGCCACTACTCATCTTTGCAGTGATACAAGAATTAAGTTGGGGAATTACTCTTGGT
This sequence comes from Schistocerca serialis cubense, assembly GCF_023864345.2. Classification (NCBI taxonomy): domain Eukaryota; kingdom Metazoa; phylum Arthropoda; class Insecta; order Orthoptera; family Acrididae; genus Schistocerca; species Schistocerca serialis. The sequence continues at coordinate 876,007,313 of NC_064641.1, forward strand.
TTTTCGAAATTTTGAAAACAGAATTCAGCATGTCTGCTTTTGCTTTGTTACTCTCAATTTCAGTTCCTGCCTTATCCATGAGTATCTAGACACTAACTTGATGCCACTAACATCATTTATATATGAGCAGAATTTTTCGGATTCTGTAAGAGATCTCATGATAATATCCAGCTGTGGCTCTCATCGGAGGCTTCATGCAATGCTCTCCTGGCATCTAAACATGTGTTCATTCAGCATCTCTTTATCTATTAACTGTTCTAATCCCACAAGAGAACATCACATGATGGCTTGACATAACAAACTTGATAAAGTCTAGAAAACAACTTATTATAATGGGTACATTAGCCACAGAATGGCTCACAATAACAGTCTGGTAACACATATGCAGAGGTGAACATGTAACTGTGTTAGGGCTGGCCGGGCCCATCTCAAGAAGCTGTTGGCCAAACAATAGAGTGCACTGACGAGAGGCTGCACCCACATCCACAAGTGGCAGCCTCTGATAGTTGTCGAACTTTTAGCTGCATCTGCTGACTTGTGTGGTGTGCTCTATGGTTGCGCACCAGGATCTACAGTGTGGATGTATGTGGGTCAGTACACCCCTCGCCCCTTGGTGGACTGAGCGAAGTGCCGCAATGGTTCACACACTGACTCTCATTCGGGAGGGCGAACGGTTCAGACCCACATCTGGCTATACTGATTTAAGTTTTCTGAGGTTTTCCTAAATCACTTCAGGCAAATGGCGGGATTGTTCTCTTGAAACGGCACAGCTGACTACCTTCTCCATCCTTCCCTAATCCAATGGAACTGATGACATCAGTGTTTTGTCCCCTCCCACGAATCGACCAACCCCATGGGGGGCCAAGCATTGCTGATACCGCACCATGGAGGCCCTGGATGTGAGAGGCGCGATCAATCCCCAGTTAGCGGATATCTGGGGATACGGGCGAAAGTAGCCGGTGTGAGGAGAACCCCAACACTCCTCTGTCAGAACACAAGATGACAGGACCGACAATGGTCACTACAAGTTGGGATTCATGGCAATGTCCAGCAGTGGTGTGGAAGGTGGAGGTGACACTGCCACAGGTGGAGGTTGCTCCTGTGACATTCAACCAACAAGGAGTATGCACTTTGGCTGACACACCACCAGAGCTGTTGCAGGAGACATAGGCCCTTTGGATGGAGGTACTGCTGCAGATGAAAGAGGAGGCTGGAACCCTTGTGGGTATGCGGCACCCAGTGACCAAGGTACTAAAAAGGTGGTATTATGGCTGCGACAGGAGGAGAGGGGGGGGGGGGGGGGGGGGAGTGGATGCTGCTCACCCGGATGCAGAGCTGATTTTGATGGCACTTGACCTCACTCTTCCCTGTCCATAGGGTGTATGCAGTGGCCGTTCCAGCATACGATGATTGCTGGTAGCTAGCAGGGGCACCAACGAAAACCACATGCCAAGACTACCATCCTCAGTCTAAATCCTGATATGCTGGAGAGCGACGGTGGGCGAGATATAGGATGCAGGAGACGGAGCAGCGTCCTTGCCTGGTGCCCATGGTTAAGCTGTGTAGGGCTATGGGAACAAATAGGAGTCACCCAGTAGGCCGTCAGAAAAAATTTAATGCCTCTTTGGCAGTGGAGCCTTGCAGGCATTTTTTCATCTGGGTCTTGAAGGTGTGAACCACATGCCCCACAAATGCTTGACCACACACAGAAATCATGAAACATCTGAGACAGGAACTGGTGTCCATTGTCAGAAATGAGCATGGCTGGAAGACTCCAACAGAAAAAATCTTGGAAAGAGCTTGAATAGGACCTCGGTAGTGGCCGGGGGTCACCAGACCATGGAAAACATGCCAGTGACAATCAGCCATATCTATTCACTACAGGCCACAGAGAGAATAATGACCTGAGAGCTGCCTGTTGACTAGCACAGTGGAGATATGCAGCAGCTAAGTGTTCCAGCTCTCGGTCACTGCTGGGCCAGTAAACATGACTGTGGGCCAAGGCTTTGGTGCAGGAAACACGTTAGTGCTTCTCATTTAACATCTGTAAAACCTCTCACTGCAAACTCCTGGGAATGACCACTCGGAGAGCTGCATCGTCTGTGGAGATGAGCAGGATCCCATCTAAGAGTGGGAGATGATGGTGGAAGACAAAGCAGTTGCGATGCAGATCAGATGAGCAGTGTGGAGTTCAAAAAGTCCAACTCTGTTGTACAAGGCAGACTACTTGCCTGAGGATGGGGTTGGCCACTGTTGCCTTGGCGATTCGGACACTAATGGTCGGAAAACTGTCTACTTCTTGGCGGGAGGAGACATCCAAATGAAGACACACAATCTCCTCCTGATTGAACTCAGGGTCTGAGCCAACGGGCAAGAAGCATAAGACATCCTTAGGCGCAATGTGGGGTGAAAATGTATGTCGTAGCTGTGTTTGGAGAGCAACAAGGCCCACCCAGCAACTTGTGAACTGCCTTATCAGTGACTTGGGCAGATGCACTAAATAACAAAATGGTGGTCCGAAATTAGTTTGAATTTTGTGCCGTACAAAAAAACATGAAGTTTTTTGTTGGGATCAAAAAAAAAAAAAAAAAAAAAAAAAAAAAAAATCCTGCAGTTGATGCAATGACAAGGGATGCAGACAGGTCTGTAATGACCCTGAGAAAACTCTCCATGGGTCGGGCATACTGCCTTGAGATGATGTGGCCCAGACACCCAAGAGATGAAACTTCCTGGCAGTTTAAAACTGTGTGCTGGACCGAGACTCTAGCTCAGGACCATTGCCTATCACGGGCAAGCGCTCTACCATCTGAGTTACCCGAGCACGACTCATGACCCGTTCCCACAGCTTCAATTCTGTCAGTATCTGGTCTCCTACCTTCCAAACTTCAAACTGCCCTTGACACGGTACGCAGCATGTTTCCCAATAGGTGAAGTAAATCTCACTGGCTCGGTGGAAGACAGTACCATTCTGAGATATCCCTGGTTCGGTTCCTGTCTCCTCCGTACAGGATGCCTAAACCTACCACTAATGCCTTTCACAGTCAAATGACAAGTAGTGATAGATCCTGTACTTCCTGTAGGAAAGACATTAGCCAGTGAAGAGGATAATACTTGAGGTAACTTGTATCTCTGGTACATGACTCTTGGTTGCCCTTCCAACACACCATTTGCGGCAACTTTCAGTTGGCTGACAATAGAGTAATTTCTAGCTCCTTACGAACAGCAATTAAATTGTCCCGTGATTGAGGACAACATACAAAGTGGAGGTGCATTGTGCTGCTTCAGTATTTTACAGGGCAGTAAACAAATAACTCTAAACTACGTGTGCTTATTCTCCTTTAATTCATAGGTCTGAAATGATTAACAGCCAAAATGGGACATCATAACAAAAGAAAATATTTGCATAAAATTTACTGTTTCTCTGATAGATTAAGATTAAGTTCACTAACAAATTTGACACTAGCATTAATTTACGATAATGCAGACAATATACATCTGTGTTAAAGAGAAAACCAATGTAGCACAATATGTTCATTATTTACAGTGACTAAGTCACAAATGCTGGTTTACTACAAAATAAACACTCGTAACTTACAAAAATTGTAAGAAATACATGTTTTCAAGCACATGAAAATACTCAAAAACATACCTTGTCTATGTGGATATCATATTCTCATTACCTCAGAACAAAGTTTCAACGTTTGTGTGTCACTTTTTCAGTATTTAAATATCAGCATCACAAATGCTAGTTTTATATAAGATTGTATCTGTTCTTTCGGACATATCCAAAAGAACAGATAACATCGGTGACCATGCAGCTCGTTCAGCTCGTTAGAATGAAATTACAATGAAATGAATACCCCTAGCTGCATACAGGCATTGATATAAGTTAACGGGGACAGTTGAAAATGTGCGCCCCGAATGGGACTCGAACCCGGGATCTCCTGCTTACATGGCAGATGCTCTACCCATCTGAACCACAGAGGACACAGAGTATAGTGTGACTGCAGAGACTTATCTCTGACATGCCTCCCGTGAGACCCACATTCCCAACTTATTGTCCCGCACTATGTTAATAGTGCCCCTGCCCATTGTACTCATTACTCGTGGCTTTTTGCCTATTCCCATAAGAATTTGTGCACTATTTGTGAATCCGCACAGAAGAAGATGGTCAAATGGCTGGTGAGATTTAGACCAAGCAGCTTGTTAGAATGAAATTATAGTGAAATGAATACCCCTAGCTGCATACACGACATGTCCGAAAGAACAGTTACCGTCTTCGTATATAGTTAAGGCTCACTGGCCATTTGACTGCCTTCTTCTGTGCAGATACACAAACAGTGCCCAAACTCTTACAGGAATTGACAAAAAGCCGCGCGTAATGAGTATAATGGGCAGGGACACTATGAATATAGTGCGGGACAATAAGTTGGGAATGTGGGTCTCACAGGAGGCTTGCCAGAGATAAGTCTCTGCAGTCTCACTATCCTCTGTGTCCTCAGTAACTCAGATGGATAGAATGTCTGCCATGTAAGCAGGAGCTCCCAGGTTTGAGTCCCGGTTGGGGCACACATTTTCAACTTTCCCCCGTTGACTAATATCAACACCTGTATGCAACTAGGGGTATTCATTTCATTGTAATGTCATTGTAATTACTATTGTAAGACCAATCACATTTCTTATTTCCCGTATTTATTTTCAGAGTGATATTTGTTAGTGATTTGCGCTAATATATGAAAAGGTTGTTTCTTTTTGGTTGATTCTTTATGCTCAATTTTTCTTTCACCGTCATTTTTTGCTACTTAAAGTGCATGTCCACTAGCAAATAAATGTCTGCACATTGCTTGCAGAATCTACTTCTGAAAATTGTTTGATGTGGAAAAACTCCTAGCAAGTCAACGTCCGCGAGATTTATTAACTCGCAGAAGTAGCTTCCACAAGTTTCTTGCATCTCGCTGCAAGAACTTACCATCTTCTGGAAGTTTTTCTCAAACTCATAGAAATTTTTCGTGTTGACTACTAGTGTGAAAATGTCAGTGCGTTAGAATCCCAAAACAAACATAACCAGCCACCGCAACCAAGTTTCACCAGGTGAGGAAGTAGAATGACAATAGAGATGTCTTTAAATTTTATTGGATTGTTTAAGGTTAGACTAAACGTAAATATATTATATTAGTAATAAATACTGTTTGCAAAAATCAAAGAGGAATTAAAAGGTCATCTCTTGGTGGTACAGCTTGCCGCATTTTTGTATCCTGTTTTTGAATCTTTTATTGAACAATACATGAGAGAGATTCGAAACTAACGTACAACATTGTCAGAAACTTTTCAGTCTGAGTGAAGCCTCCTGATTTTATTTCATTCAGTAGTGATTCTTGATGACTTAAATATGTATGCCTCTATATCCATTTCTTCATCCAAACATTGTTTTTCCCTAATATGGTTTTTAGTAACTATTTTTCTTCGATAATAACAACAACAACAACAACAACAACAACAACAATAATAATAATAATAATAATAATAATAATAATAATAATAATAATGCAGTAATGGTGGCGGCTACTCTGTCTTTAATCATGACACGGTAAACTTCCACTTGCCCGCCTCATGATGCTGCTGTATTGGAAACACTTCTTCAAGTAGAAGTTTGGACAACATGGTTGTGGAGTGACAGCGATTAATATACATTAACTTAGTATTAAGAAAACAGTCAATGCGATTAAGACTATTTTCTTAATACTAACTTAACTTCTTCAAGTACTTGCAACAAGTTCCTGAAATTAACATGTGGTGAAGGGACTTTCAGGAGTAAACTTTTGCTGTAATGTAAACACCTCAGCAAGTGCTTGCAGAAGTTAGTTGCTGGTGGACACATGCCTGTATGTAAATATGAAGACTTGACTTTGAAAGTGTGGTGAATAATTAATCATTTAAATAAAAGTACAGGTAGGACATTGGATTTAAACCTGGAAGAACCATATTTTCTGTTCTTCTCCATTTAGGTTTCTTGTAATTTTTTTAGTTCATTCCAATAGAATAATGGCATGGCATCTTCAATATGAAGATGATGAACCCTTCCATCCTCTAATCCACCCTGTGTACACCCTGTACAGACTTATGGTACATAGTCATGTTATTTGAGTGGTGAGTTAGTCCAAAACTAAACAGGAAAAACAATTGAACATAGCTTTGAACATCTTTGTTGAATTCCACCGATTTAACATTCTTGATCATTTAAATAGGTATATAATATGATTTATTTTCAGCTGATTTTGCAAAATGCCAGCCACTGGATATGACAGAGTGGCAGCGGGAGCAAGAAGTGGCAGAATTTGAGCGTGTAGCCAAACTGGAGGCAGCCATGAATGACCGATTTGTCCCAGCCTCTGCTCCTGGTGCTGATGTTTTGCAAGAAGAAATCCCAGCATGTGTATCTGCTGCTAAGGCAAAGATGTTTGGCAAGCTCACCAGAGAGCGCTCTGTCTGGAAACCAACGAGTTTGCTCTGCAAGCGCTTCAATGTTCCTGAGCCACAGGCTGGGTAAGTAGTGTGTTACACTGATTGTGTTATTTAGCTGTGTTAGTTTGCTTCCTACTTATGTTGTTGAAAAGATTAGTAGATAAATTAATAAAGTATGGGAAGTTCTGGTTGAGAATTCAAGCTTGTGGGAAAAAATGAACATGCGCGCGCGCGTGCACACACACACACACACACACACACACACACACACACACACACACACCTGTCTCCCTACATTGTGCTCAGTCGACATACACATGAAATGGTTTGGGGAATCCATAGAACATAAATCAGATTTGCTGAATGGTGGTTTGGAATCATATATTTATAAATACAGATCCACCGTTTTAACGAGTGTGCAACATTCCTTAATGGAGCAGGGAGCATAACTTATACACAGATATTTTTTACTATTCAGGACAATTTTTAAAGAATCATCTACATCTCTATCTCAGATTCCCTGTACTGTGTGTGACAAAGATTACATATTCCTGTGGTAAGATTCTGTATTACCTTTGAATTTCTCTGATTTTATCACCATAATTATGCAGTGAGGTGTTGGTGGTAGAATGAAACATGTTATATGACTTTCCTTGGGGCACACATTCTTCTACTGTGAACAGTAAATCTTTTCGTAATTCACAGTTCCTCTGTTACAGTGTCTGCTACTGGACTTTTGATGCTGTCATGCTCACCAAATGAACTCACAATGAAACTCACTTCTCTTCTTTGGATATGATATGTTGCCTCTCTTAATTTTACATAGTAAGAACTTCAGAAGCCAGACTGAGATTCACAAGTGGCTCCTAAAGAAATGAAATGCACACACGAGAAAAGGGAGATTACAAAGTTCTTACTTAGTGAAATAGGCCTGTGTAAGCTTCCTTTTCTTGTGTGTGCATTTCATTTCTTTAGGAGCCACTTGTGAATCTCAGTGTAGCTTCTGTCTTTATGTGGTCATTATACTATAAATAACACTGGACACAAACTCCTCCCAGTACCTGTGATATTGTGCAATTAATGGCCTTGTTACTTCTCTGTATACAACAGCATCATCCACAAGCAACTTACATAAAATTCAATCATATGGATATCTCACCAACTTCTTCTTCTGAAATTAAGAAAATTATATATTCTGTCAAAAGTAAAAGCTCATGTGGAGTTGATGGTGTTTCTAATAGACTACTAAATGTCTGTTCCCATGTAATAATCATCATCTTTTCTGAAATTTGTAATGACTCATGGCATTTTTCCAGAGAGACTGAAGTGTGCCATAGTTAAACCCCTCCGTAAGAAAGGTGCTAGGAGAGATGTCAATAACTACTGACCCATTCCACTACTGACATCATTCTCCAAAATTTTTTGAGAAGGACATGTATTCTAGGATAGTATCCCATCTGAGCAACTGTAATATCTTCAGCAAATTACAGTTTGTATTTCACAAGAGTTGCTCAACTGAGAATGCTATTTACACATTTACTCACCAGATTTTACAGGCATTGAATAACAAGATAGCACCAGTTGATATTTACTGTGACCTGTTTATGGCACATGTGTGAATCATAATATTCTGCTGGATAAAATGAGGTCTTCTTGGGCTGGTGGTATAGATAACCAATGCATAATGCTATATCCATAGAAAAGAATGCAGAAAGTTGTACTTAGTAAGTCAACCAATGTAAGAGAGGAGGTTATTCCAACCTTAAAACAAAAGAGTCATATCATGTGGTACCTGTGTAGAACACATAGAAGATTCAGTTATGTCTTTAGGTCCCTTCCTTACAACTCGCTGTTACACACGCCACAGACACAAATTTGAATACAGTGAACAGACATGTCAATGACTGGACAGACAGTTCATAATTTGGAGGAGGAGGAGGGGGGGGGGATATGGGGCGCAAGGGAGATTTGAACATGGATCTCCTCCTTCGCAGTGCAACACCATGACGACAGAACCACAAAACCTTAAGTATTTAAACTCGCTTGATGTTGCAAATCTTGGGCTTGTACCATTCATGGTTTATATTTCACTTCTTTTTTTCACAGTTAATTACACCTTATTCCTGTTTTCATGCTTGGTCTGTGTTCAGTTTTTGATGGGCTATCCATTGGGACATCTTCCCACTAAATCTGAGTGGAGTGCAACTGGGAGTTTCCCTTGTGATATAAAGAGAATCTGCAGGCCACAGAAAGTCCCCTCCTGTGGAGATCATTTGCTGTGGTTCAGCTTATTAGGTGACATGGAGTTGTTTGCACCCACCCCATTTTGCTGAAACCATTAGACTTATTTCTGAATATCAGTTTCATAAAGATGTAGTTCTTCAGCAAGAAAGTTCTGTGATATCGTTGTGTAGTGCACAGATGTCAATTTGACTGCCTTCCCACCCTCTTAAAAAAGTACAAAACTATGATCTCAAAAAATATTACAGCACTGAAGCCAATAAATGTGATGTTTGGAGGGAATACACATGCATTGAGTGTGCTTTTGGATAGGACTACCAATCAACATTTTATTTCTTCACTGAACCACCTAAATGAAAAGTCATCCGTCAACAAAATTCACCCATGATTTCAAATCATTGGCTTTGGTATCACCACTAAGTTGTTGCACCATAGCCAGTTCGAATGAATAGAAACTAAAATAATTGAACTGTGTGCATTGTGTGGTGTTACTAGTTAGCTTAAGGATGGCAACATTTTGGTGTGTCAGAGTCCCTTATCGTGGCATATCTCCTTCTCTTGACTGCGGTATACTGTTTTCAGAATCAGTTTTAGCCCTCACTGAAGCAAGAGTTCCACAGCAGTGGTGTATCAAAAACTCCATTTCATTAAAACGAATAATATTATTGTAACATTTGATGCTCCATTGGTGTCATATTAGTTCTAGGATGGCAGCAAGGCACAATAATATATGAATCCTACTACTTTAGTTGCCATTGTTACTTAAAGTTTAAATGGAAATAGAACTTTGGTATTACCAACTTTCTGCAGTTTGAAGTATGTAAATTTTGTCTTGGATGTGACTTCTGTATTTCTTGGGTTGAAAGAAAGTCTAGAAAAAATTCTGAGGAGAGCACTATGTTATCAACAGACTTGTTTTGTTCGCATGAGAATGTCCCTTAAATGCCCACCAATCTACAGTGAGAAGAGGTTCAGGCAAGAAATGTGTATTGTGTGTATTTATAAGATTCTGAGAGTATATTTGGGTAATGAACTAAAAAACAATAATATTTATTCTCACAAATGTCTCCTGTAATGATATTGATGATAAAATTAGGAAAATATTGTCAGTTACTGTTGCATCACATTATCTGTGAATGGAATAAACTGTAATTGTACACTACGGACCTTCCGCCACATAATTTATGGTGCCTTGGAGAGAACTGATATGGAACCACTCCAGGGAAGTGTTAAAGAACCATTATTGTTCACCAAATATATAAAAAAATGTAGTGGATAAAATTGGAAACCCCTTGAGCTGTTTGCTGATGATTCTGTTGATTGAATAGAAGTTACAGTCCTATAAAATTGATGTGAAATGCACAAAAATTTGCGAAGTATCAACACTTGGTTGAGGCATTGGCAGTGTCTATCACATTGCTGATAAATAGGGAAAGATATGTCACTGTTTATGTAGATGATTGTCACACAGTCACTGGAAACAGCCACATCCACTAAATATCTGAGTGTATGCACATGGAACTATAAAACTGGAACAAAAACTCAATACTAATTATAGGAAAGGCAGATGTCATACTGAGATTCATTGGAAGAATCTGTAAAAAGTGTCATGCACCTATCGAGGAGGTAGCTTACAAAACTCTTTATCAACATATATCTGCATATTACTGCTCATACTGGGACTCTTACCATGTAAGGTTGATAGAGAGGAAAAAAAAAAGAGAAGATCCCAAGATGAAGAGCAGCCTGTATCATCATCGGTTCGTTTAGTAAGGGCTAAAGTGTCATGGAGACACACATCCAAGTGCCCATATTTGTTACTGAGCTCATGTGTATGCAGGCTGTGATGTACTTGTAACTGAATAAATATGACAGTTTTCCAGTATTTTTTATTTCGTTTCTCTGTTACAGTATTAGCCAGCCGTCTGCATCTCTAGTGAGAAAGAAAGGAGTGAGCAAATTCTCAGTATTTGATTTCCTAGATGCAGCAAATCATAATATCAAACTGACTGAGGCTCAAGTAACTGATGAAGCTGAAACTGCCAAAACTTCAGCAGTGTCTCCTGTTCAGAAAAAAGGAACTGTTCCTCAAACACAATCTACAACATCATCGACAGTTGCAGATAAGGATCTGACAGACCAGACAAATGATGATCGGGTAAGCTATGAACAATAATTGCTATCTGACTGTTGGAAGTGAATATATTAATATATAAACTGTGTTATGCCACTTGTGACTGTATGTTTGAATAGAGTACTTTGTAATTGTTGCCAGTAAACTCCAACATTGGCACCACAATCAGTTTTCACATGTGAAATCTCCTTTTATTTTCTGATGCTCTCTCCAATATCCATCATGCATTCTATTCTCAAGCAGTATGATAGCTAGTTTCTTTTCCTTCACTCGAATTTGTGTGCCTTTCATCATCCAGTCATTAAACCTACATCTTGCTTATTTTGTCTTTCAAGTACACACCTTGTGCTGCTCACTGACCCAAATTTCAAAAAACGCATAAAAACTGCTCTTCGCATCTGTAAGATGTTCACAAACAAATTATACTCCCTTTAAACAATTCATTAACCTTATTCTTAGCTGCTTATCCAGGGGTGCACCATAAATCTTTAGTTATGAGTAGGAAACAGTTAAGTAGTACACACACAGACAGTCACAAGACTTTTGGAACCACAAATCTCTTCATCTGGCAGATGTGATGGCACAAATATAGAAAGTAAAATGTAACACTGATTGAATGGTTAAAGTCACTTAGAAACACAGATCCAGGAAGATATAACAACACAAGATGAAATGGGAAAACCAGTAATGAAATCGAAGTAGCAAATGAAGTTTGAAAATGGATAGGCTAAAGATGGTGGGTCAGTTGCAAGTCAAGATGTATGGGAAGGGCAAAAAAAAAAAAAAAAAAAAAAAAAAAAAATATAAAAAAAACGAAATTGTCAGGAAACTGGTTCTGCAGCTTTGTTATTTAATGACCAGACTATCAGTTTTTTAAAATTAACACCACGTAGTAGAGGCATTGAGTTGCAGATGTTGTACACACACACACACACACACACACACACACACACACACAACCACTGTCGTCTCTGGACACTAAGGACCAACTGTGACTGCAACTGAACTGAGCAGCAGTTTTGAAAGACCTTGTGTGTAGAAAAAATAGTGAAGCTTTAAATGTGCAAGTATCAAATGATTGAAAGAAAGCCATACTGATTGTTGCCAAAATTCGTGGCTGGCTCAACAGAATTATCTAAAAGTACAGATGGAATCTTAAGTATTTCAGAATTAAAATAAACTGGCCATGAAAGATGTAGAAAGACAGTGAAGCAAAAACAGCTACTTGAGATTGTTCATTAAGAGTGAGAAATAGGTACAATGTTGGTGGGGTTGAATGTAATACGTTATAAATAGATGGGGGAACAGATTAATAGAGGTTTTCAAGAAAGCTATCTCATGTAACAGGACAGGAGATGATCACATTAACAAGAGATAATGGCAGAATAACAAGATATCAAAGGTATAAGGCTAGTACCAGAAAGATAAGTGAAAATGAAAAAAAATATAATGAAGAGGGAAGAACAATAGTGATAGAAAAAGTTAAGAAAGCAAAATTAGGGAAGGAAACTTGCTATGCTTTTTTTTCCCCAGAGAAACTGTCCCATCATTTGACTTAAGCAATCTCAGGAAACCACGGAAATCCTAAATTTGGATGGTCGGGTAGGGATTTGAATCCTAGTCTCCTCAGATGTGAGACCAGTGTCTTTAGCTCTGTGAAGCATTGTTTGATGTCATGGTTAACGAAAAACCAAGAAGGAAAGGGCACTATAGTAGGTGGTAAGAGTAGGTTGCTATAGATGTTGAGTGTAGGGAGTGTGAAAGAGCCGGATGCAAAAAACAAAAGATGTGGTGAAAACAGTAAGAAATAGAATTGGTAAAAGTAGTCTCCAACACAATCTTCAGTGATTACTGACAATGAAATAAAAAGAGTATTATTAGGGGTCATAAAAGGAACAAAAAAGAAATAAAACTAGCTGAGCAGTAAAAGAATAGAAAAATGAGCAAGAGAAGGCAAAGTAAAAATATGCGTTGGGTTGGTCCAGAGGTGGTTGCCGAGGAATCAGTGTGTACAGAGACAGAGAGCAAACTAATTATAAGCAGACATAATGTGTAACTTCGTTTATGTAATGTTCTTCTGAAAGTCCAAATTGTATGCCACACTAGTCTATCCCACAGGTATATTCATCATAAACAATTGCATAAGTTAGTAATGCTGCAAAGGCTCTAGGCGAGATCCACAGTTGGACTGGCCGTCATCGGTGCAGCCTCCTTTTAAGTCAGCTCACTTGTGGTGCTACTTGTGCATGCAGCCGAGAGTGGGTGTATGAGCCGGCTGTAGATTGGCAGGACAGTCACATCTGTTACTGCTAAACTCATGATGTAGAATGCCTGGTGTGGTGTTGATAGTTTATGACACCTCTCCCCCGCTCCCCCACAAAAGCTGTATTGGTACTGCTGGAAATGATAGCACGTGCCACTGAGAAGACAGAAGCCAAAACTCGAGCCGATGACAGGCTCCTGTCCGCACCCCAACATCCGTCTTGCGAATGGCTGGAAACTTCAGCTGCGAAACCAGCCATAGGGTGCCCAACTACACCTAAGAATGGAACATTTTCTTCTATTGATGAAGGTGCAACAGTGACTCGAGGGTACACTTTGAGCCACTGGAAGGTTGCAGGGTAAAGGGGCCCGTCTCTTGTGAATGGGGCTTCTGGCATTGTGGTGATGGTGACATCACAGCATCAATGGCTCCCTGTCTGGCGCCAGCAGTGCAGGACACGAGGGAGGTGAAGGTGGCTGAGGCTACAGGGTCGTCCTGGGCTCCGAAACTGCAATTGAAAACCAACAGCAGTATCAAGCAGCCCACACAAGTGAAGCTGATTCTGATGGTGCTTCTGCAGCCCAGCAGGACACTGTAATAAATATAAAGAATGGCCCAAGACTTTCTTGATAATGCCTTGCTCCAACTGCCCGTGTCTTCCGAAAACTCTGAAAAAGATGACATCATTAACATTAAACTTAGAGCACTCTGGAGGATGGACTGACCACTGCAGAGGATGCAGTAGTGTACTATCCCGACATTCATGCCAAAGTTCCACTGTTGACTCGTTGTTGCGTGGCTAGGAACAGTATGATGAGAGGAAGAGCACTAACACTTGCTCCCACATATGGGAAGCACCCCTAGTATGGGAAGCACGCAACTTGTTATCCGTTGCTTGAATGTTACGGTGAAACATCCCACTTCAACATTAGATTGAGGGTGTAATGGTGCTGTCGTCAAATGCTCAGTGCCGTTGATGTCATAAAACTGCTGAAATTCTGTTGAAGAGAACTTCTGTTAAACTTTCAATGTAAAAAATTGACATCAAAGTTGTGATGCTAGTAGTTGAAGTGGTGGATTCTGTTGATGTGGATTGGGGTCCATTATCCAAAACCAGCACTTCTGGTAAACCTTCATTACAACAAATCGATGTCAGAGTTATGATAGCAGTAGCTGTTGTGGTGGATTGCATGGGCGCCACAAACGGAAACTTGCTAAAAGAATCTACCACAATAAACCGATGAGAATTCCAGTAGAGATCCACAAAGTCAATATGCAGACACTGCCATTGGGCACTGGGCATGACCCAATAAAAACATTTCTGTGACGGAGCAGCCTGGCTCAAATGGCTCTGAGCACTATGGGACTTAACATCTGAGGTCATCAGTCCCCGAGCAGCCTGGTGTTCCACACACACTGGACATTGTGAAGTCAGTTGCTCAGTTTGAGTGTCCATGCCAACCGATGTGCAGTGGTGTCGGGTGAGCTGCTTATGGAGAAGGTGAAGAATGCCCTTCTGAAGCACATGTGGCACACCACTCAGAATTGATTATTGTCTGTGTGTGATAACACCCTGCTGGACATAAATTGTGCCACGAAGCAAAATAAAGGCATATTATTAAATCCCTGGTATGCTTAATTCAATGTGGCCCACTGATGTGGAGGTACTGCAACTAAATCTTGAGATTGGAGTCTGCAGCCATTGTGTGAGCAATCTGTCAGTGGTCGATGGGAAAACCATCAGGTGTTTTATCGTCCTGAACATCAGTGTGGAAACATGACACTTCAGAAGTGTCAAATCTGAATGTGCACCATCTGGGATGTGAGAGAGAGTGTCTGTGTGTGAATGTGTAGCAGTTGACCTGTGAACAATTTCTTACTGATAATTTGAGAAGAGCTGAGACCAACACTGCAGTTTTTGTGCCGTGTACAAAGGGACTGGTTGGAAGTGCTGGACAATGAGGTGAGAGGCTTATGACCCATCTCCAAGTAAAATTTTCTGCCATATAAGCATCAGTAGAATTTGGTCATCATATATATTGTTGCAAGAGTTTCCTTTTCAATCTGCAAATAGTTGCACTGTTGTTTTAGGAGGTGTTTGGATGCAAAGGCAATTGGCCTGTCAAACAATCCACTCTTGTGTGAGAGAACGGTGCTCCAGACAACAATCAATCACTAAAACATCTTTCAGTTCCTCAAATGCAACTTGTCACCCTTTGGTCCACTCAAACAGAACAGTCTTTCACCAAAGATGATGCAGTGGTGCTTCAATCTGTGCAGTGTTTGGAATGCGCTGAATGTAATAAGTCAATTTACCTTACACAGCTTGGAGTTCACTAACATTCGGTGGGTACGCTGCCTGTTGATTACATGTTCTAACAATTCAGTCTCATTCTGGAAGAAGAGTCACTTGCCTTTACTACACTTTAACCCAGCACCTGAGAACATTTGAAACAATTCCCCCGAGTTTTGAAAGATGTTAATCGGGGTTATGACCCGAAACAACTGTGTCATCCAAATAATTTGAACAAGAATGAACTGTAGCAGTCAGCTGTGTCAAATAATGCTGAACCCATGTGGGCGCTGATTACAAAAACCTGTTGAAACTGTTCATCCAAGGGAAGCCGCAAATAAGCATCACGAAGATAAGTCTTGGAAAAGAAGTGACATGCACCAAGATTGTCCATGAGTTCTTCAGGCCTTGGCAAAGGATAGCTGTCACTGTCTGTGGATTTACTGTCACCTTGAAATCTGCACATAATCGTAACCTACCTGAAGTTTCCTTAATTATCATGAAAGGTGATGCCTACTGACTGCCTGCTACAGGGGAAATCACACAATTGTCCTGCCTAGATAAAGAGTTCTTGTGCCATCTAATCCCAGATAGCATGAGGGATGAGTCATACTCGGCAAAACTGTGGTTACGCATTGTCTTTCATGGTAATATGACCCTCAAAATTAGTAGCTTTGCCTAGGCAATCTCAGAAAAGACACTAAATTCGTCACACAGTTTATCTACCCTTTCTGTAGGCACAAAATATTTCACAAAGAAAACATTGTGCTGAATGCACAAACCTAACAAATCAAAAGAATCCATACAAAAAGTGTTTCCACCGTCACTTGAGCACAAAACCGTGAAAGTTACTGTCTTGGTAACATTAGAAAAAGTGACAGGTTGGCTGCAAATACCTAATACAAGAATGTCATATCCACTATAATCAGAAAGAGTTGCCAGTGACTTACGAAATTTATGCTTGCCTGACGGTTCGTAAGTGCTTCAGTTCAGCAAAGTCACTGATGCACCAGTATCAAACTGCATGTATATTTTGCGATTTGGCAGTCTGTAGAATGTCAGAGATTTTATTTGCCTGACCCTGAGTAGAAGAAATGTGTGACTTTTTCATTGCAGCACTTGATTTGCACCTTGTTACTCTAGTGTTACTACTTGGCTTTGAAGAAATTGCTTTGACATTCATTGGCTATGACTTAGGAGAACACACAAAGTGTGTGTTGGACTTGTATTTTTGCAAAAAGACAGCTTGAATGTGATGGCGTGCTTGCCCCACCAATCACGACATGGGCACACCCGGTGCTTGTGCGTTGCGAAACACAGAGAACAAGATTAACAGAGCTAGTATGCTGCTTAGCACACTGAATCTGTTTACATTGCTGCTCTGGCTGAGACTTTGCATGAGCTAATGGCACAACCTGTTTTTTACTAGTCTTTATGACAAATAGGAGTGGAATCAATGTCAACTGCCACTTTGTAAAACAAATCCTGATGCTCCACTAATTCCAAAACCTGTTGCAAACTAGGATAATGATATTTAAGAATCTGTTTGTGTATGTGAGGATTTGACACATTTTGAGCAATGGTGTTCCTAATCATGGCATAACTGTCATAACGTCTACATTCACACTTAAATTTAGAAGGCATGTAAGGCATTGTAAGTCTGCTACTCACTGCTTATGAGTCTGATTAGGTTGCCTCTGTAAACAAAAGAATTTGTAATGTGCAGTTGCCACATTAATCTGTTCCTGAAACTACTTGCCTACCACAGCAGTTAATTCTTCATGAGGAACACATTCAGGGTGGGCAGTGGGAAAAAGCTAGCAGGCAAGTCTGGACAGAAGAACACCAACTGTTGCAATGAAATAAGGTTGCTGCAAAGGATCCAAGTGAATTCCATGATCATCTGGCTGACATAAGTGTGGCATCTTCTTAAGCAAGATCATTGGTGGCCGTACCCACATGTGCAGCATAGGGCATGTCTACGAGCCGGCTGCGAATTGTCAGGGCTGTCACATGTGTTACTGCCAACCTCTGAATGTAGAATGGCTAACGTGGTGTCATTAGTGTAGGACACCACATATAACATCTAAAATTTTCCTGCCCTGATGGACAGATAGTATGTTTCAGATGTCTGGCGAATAAATGAAGTCATCAGCCTGGCTGGACACTTCAAAGCATATTGGCCTTTAAATACATTCCGACTTTTTCTGTTCTATAGCTGCAAATGGACAACAATTAAGAATGTGTCACTTTTTTGTCTTTCTTTCACTTAATTTCTTTATTCCTTCTACTTTCTGTCTCATGTTTGTATGATGTCCTTTTCTGTTCACTTGCTCTTACCTCTCTTCTGTAGTAACTTTTACCTTTCCATAGGGTGGTTTGATGGCTTAGTGGTGAAGTGCTAGGCTATATATCCAAACATATTTGGTTCACTCTGCAGTCAATCACACAATTTCTATCTGTAAATTATCACTTTTTTGCGTTTAACAATGTTTCTTAGTGTGAAAGATGCAGAGTTGCACTGTAGTCAGATACTGTCTTAAACTATAGGTCTGCCTATAACTGGTTGAATAAGTCAGTTCAGATGTTGGAGGAAGGTAAGGATATACCACCTTCACCTAGAAAAAACAACTGTGTTGTTCAAATCAGCCTTCAGATTGATGACAGCTTTACCTTTTTCAGCAGTGTCTTATGACCCAGTGATTTTTTGCTGTAGAACAACCACTTCTGTAATAATTCTCACCATTCATTTTTCTATTAAAGTATTGTCACACCATTTGTTTTTCTAATGATGATGCAGTGAATTGTAACACTTTGAAGTAGTTAATTGTTTGGCCTATTGTCCTTACTGATTTATTCAAATCTGTTTCTTACAGTTTAAGTTTTTCTAGTAAAATAAAGTACACATACACATTTAATTTGTTTAATGTAGGTATCTTGTTAGACCATGACCGCTGTCAATGTCTGTGTGTTACATTACATATTAGAACAATTCTCAGTATGTACTGTTCATGTATAGGAATAGATAGGGAAAACTGAAAATTATTTTTGACACTTAATAGGCATATCCAATTTGTTGGTTCAATGTGCTTTATTAGTTTATTTATATACTGTATCTTTTACATCTTCTTCAGCATTCATTCATTGTTCTGCATATATAGTGCACTGTAAAAGATATTATCAGCTAATTACATAAACAAACAAAGTAAATGTATGGTTAGCCCTCTGTGTAAAGAGTATGCAGTTCTGCACACATGTTGTCCATTGTTCATAATCATAAAACCATATATTTGTTATGGGATGAGGGATGGGGGAAGGGAGAGTATCGAGAGGCAGAGGAACATGAAAATTTTTGAAACAAATGGTTTAATGCTTGTAGTTGCATTTTCATCAGTTGTTTGATGTCTGACAAAATTGAGTAGTAGTTCTGATTAAGTTCCTAGATAAATTGAAGCTAATTTATTTATTCTGATTAGTCATCCCAAAATTGTCTTGAGCATAGGCTTACTTGAAAGCAGTGCTTAGAGTATTGTAAATAACAGATATTGCCTCACTCAAATTTTTAGATACTTTACTCTCTTCTTTGCTGTTTAGGTGATGGACTTTGCTGATCCACCCTCAAAAATGGACCTGTACAAAGCTGTGTTCCTGAGCAGTAGTGAAGATGAATCAGCATCTGAAGATGAACGTACTAATACAAATAAGTCACCTAGTCAGTCTGCAATTACTCAACACATTAAATTGGAGCCAGGCATCACGAGAGCAGCTGAAGAAGTACCTGGTACTTCATCATTTGGAAGGTCATCTTTTGCAGCAACAGAACCGTTGAAGCAGACACCAGCAAGCGCACTCAATATTTTGAGGAATACATCACCACCTCGAGGGATTTTTTCCAATCTAGACCTTGATGCAATTAATACTCAAATTAAAGAAGGAATGCAGGGAAAGTCTTGTGATTTTAATCTTGGACTAAGCAGAACAGATTCTGACCCAGTACGATCCTCTGAAGACACTGTTAATGCTGATGCAATATCAGGAGCAAAAACAACCACAGGAGGTAGCAAACCTGCACAGGCACAAGTAGATGATAACAGTGCAGCCATGGAAAGTGGAATGTATGGACCCTCTCTACCAAGTACACCTATTCCCCATGTAACTAAAAATACAAAGCTAATATCAGAGTCTAATCTGACAGATGAACTGTCATCTTTCATTTGGGTTGAGAAGAAAAATAAAACTTCACGCAGAGAGAAACATAAGAAGGAACATAAAAAAGCATCAAAACATAAGAAACATAAATCAAAAAAGCATAAGAAAAGTAAACATTAATTTAATGTATAATAGTAAATGTGTACATATATGTAAAGTAAATGTCGTGTTGATATCGGCCTATCATTACCGTATGATGATTTCCTGTTGCTCAATATTTTCATCTTTCATGGTACTGGTGTGTGTGTGTGTGTGTGTGTGTGTGTGTGTGTGTGTGTGTAGGGGGACACGTGTTGATTACTTGTTTCAAACGTCATTAGTTTGTGTACGTGCTGTCGTGGTACTAGACTATATTTGTAAATTGTAATAGTGTAGATACTGCAGGCAGAATTTGTATGTTTCAGGGAATGTATTACTGGTCTCTCACCTGAAATTAGTAAAATTTCTATCTGGAAAAATATTTTTAAAAAAAGTCAATTAAAATAATCTTTTGGCTCTGTTTGACCACATATGTTTGAGTAAGAGTACAGTTATGCGGCACATAAAATTTTCATTTTTTTAATGTGTCAATTACATAATGAACAGCAATCCTTATGATAGTCCTGTGGATAGTTGTGACGTGTATTAGTGGCAAGAAGTAATATGCAAACAAATGTGTCAAGGTCAATAATAAATACACATTTCTATTTCAAAATTTGGTCCATTAGTTGCTGCCATAAATGATTTTAACTCACATTGAGATTTTATTGCTGTAACTCTTTTTATACTGTTGATCTCATGTTATAAAAGGTGTTGTAACAACCTGGTCAACTGATATGGAACTGAATTTTTTTTTTTTTTTTTGTAAGAGGTGCAGTGGGGATGAAAAGTAGATTGACATATGTGGATGTCCCCTTGCATATGAACTGCTCTATTTGTTGATTATTGAGACTTCTCAACCTGCGGAATATTGTGCCCAAAATGTGTTTAGATAGTGGGGGACGAGGACAAACATGACCTTCCAGCTACTAAACAGAGTAATGGAAGTATTGACTTGTGATCTACATCATTCTGAACAAAATACAAGAATGTTCAGTTCATTCCACTTAAACTTCTCAACCAACAAAAGGGATTGATTACCAGCTTGTGGAGATTGGGCAAATGTATGATCCTTACTACTGCTGGCTTGGTATCTGTCATAGGTGTGGATCACACACCACCTCATTGTGCCCCACAGCTGTGCTAGCTGAATATAAATAGGTTACACTAGTGATTTTACAGTTGAAATTCTAAATGTGGGAAGTTTTCAAATTAAATGTAAGCAAAACTGATTTATAATGGTAGACAACAGTGATATTTAAGTTTTGATGAACTGATTATTTATTCATCAGTGAAAAAAAAACAAGAAGTGGAATGGTAACCTCACAAAAAGAAAGCAGACATAGTATCAAGTAAATTCATTACTATTAATTGTATGGCAACTATATATCGCTTGAGAAATACAAATACAATATAACACAATATGTATGTAATTAAAAAATTTACAGATGTATTATTTATATAATTTGTCACATCTGCTGTAAGGCCCAAGAAATCCAAGGGGTTTCCATGGTATGAATTTTGATGGCACTCTTCCACCATTTGTGTGACAGCGTGTTTCGGAAACCCACTGGTGCACTCTTGAGTGATAATCTTTCCCCATGTGTATGGTAGGTCACTGCATCTCCCATGGTTCTTGATCCTGTTAAATGAACTCCATGTCCTGTGAGTCAGAGTCAGATGTATTATTTATATAATTTGTCACATCTGCTGTAAGGCCCAAGAAATCCAAGGGGTTTCCATGGTATGAATTTTGATGGCACTCTTCCACCATTTGTGTGACAGCGTGTTTCGGAAACCCACTGGTGCACTCTTGAGTGATAATCTTTCCCCATGTGTATGGTAGGTCACTGCATCTCCCATGGTTCTTGATCCTGTTAAATGAACTCCATGTCCTGTGAGTCAGATCAAGTTCCCATGGTTTGCTGTTTGCATGGAGCTCTGGTGGTGTATTTTTATACCATCTCACCTCCAAGTTTCATGCAGATTGAAGTTATTGTGCACCAGGTGCTATGTGTTCTGAGTGGGAGATTTCTGAAGTGGAGTCTGTTGATTCGGATAGCAGGTATGTCCTCATCAATTGACAGCTGCTGGTTGTTGCAGATTTTCTTATATTTGCCAAGAAGATTATTGTTTCTTCTCAAGTCAGGTGGTGGAATGCGGCACAGGCAGGTAGTCAAAATATTGGAGCAAACTTGATTGTGCCAGTAACAGTCCACATTGTTTTAGTTGTGTATCTACCAGACTTGTGTTGCTGCTTGGTCATCAATCACACCTCCCAGGCTGATAATATTATATCCACATTAAAGCTTGTGTATATGTGATTCAAGTGCTGGCAGATTCCCTCCATCAACTATTCATTGTAAATGCCCGTAATATAAAGTCTCATTGCCCACTAACTACTCATAAACTGTTAACAAATACATACAGGTAGTAGCTCTTTAAATCAAAATTTCCATGCTCTTCAGTCTGACACTTGTAAAAGGTAAAGACTTCCAACTTACTGCCAGATTCTAAGTTCACACTCCTAGCAATTCTCTAAGCACCACAAAAGTTAAAGTATCGAGTGACCGCTTTGGTGCTAGTCACGTGAGTACCACAAATCACACACACAAACACACATTACTATACCGCTGTCTCAGGAGAATGTGTCCTTAGTTCATTTGCGTGTGACTTTTTATCGCCTGATAACCAAACCAAACTACAAAGGCTTCAATAACTTTCACAAAATGATCCACTGTAGTGACTTATATGCAATAAATACATGATGAGAGTAGCTCCTCTGTTCGGCAGTCATTTTCCAGCCTCAGAGAATAACTGAAGCCTATTAGTTCATTTATGAACAATGAAATTGGACATCCTGTGCACATACACTAAACACTTATTACATGGCCCATTCAATAAGGAGTATCTTTTTATGCTCTTTTCAATGGTATTTTCAGAAAATGCATGGGTTACACCAGTTATGAATGACTTGCATCTTTATTTATGGCCAAATGAATTTAGTTAATTAAGTAAGATAGCAAACTAAGAACTATAGGTATGACATGTGAAAAAATAGGACAGGGTTATAGGTACAACATTCTGCATTCATGAGGAGTGTACTTTTCGAAAAATTGATGTGTCGCATATTTGCAGAATTGGCTGTAATTAAAATTGCTATAATTTAGGCTATGTATTATAAAGCGATGCGAGACAATCAGTGGCTATAGCTGACTTCCTTAGCTGTTGTCTGACACCTTGACTATAATCCTCTCTCATTGTGTTTACTAATTATTAATTTTGGAAGAGTTATTTGATAATTTTCTTATAATTGTGCTGACATAACTTCTGTGATTTGTGTCATACAATTATTATCATTCAAGTGGCATTGCATCCGCATTACAGTTGTGATCACCTTGGTGTATTTAGATTTATGATAAGACATTCCTATGACTTACTACTTAATATCTGAATTATTGGCCATAGCCATTTATCCTAAAAGTTGTAAAGTCTGCCACGTTTGTCGTGCTCATCTTTGACTATACTCCAGCTGCTTTTTGTTCCACTCAAGTCTTTCATGAAGCCCAGTCAACATCCAAAACAAAACTACAGGTATGCTGGCCGGTCCTGCCTGCTGACAATTCCTCCCTTTGTCCTGTGATAGCTTGGCTTCTTCTTACAGACTGTTCTATAATTCGAAAGATCCTTGAAACACTATTGTCACTGTGTTGATTGCTGAGCAAATGAGCTGTCTGAAATGTATCAGATGTGTACTGATCTTTGTTCAAGTCCCTTAATTGGAATATGATGTCACAAAACAAAACGAAAAAAAAAAAAATCTTCTCTACATTTCAACAGTTTCTGTAATTTACTACACTTTTTCCAGTGTATGGGAAGTTTTTCATTTGGCGAGCTGTTGAAATCATTGTAAAATGTACACAAACGGTTACCAAAAAACTGCACCATCTGCTGTTTGATTTAGAATGGGCGCCTTTCGGGCATCCCGTAATAGGGAATTAAATGATGCAAAATAAGGACTGTAGGTTTGCAGACAGTCCAGTGCACTTACATCAATTTCTGCCATGTCTGCACTACAATATGGAGCTAGTGCTTTTATGCAGTTGCAACAGGGGCTCTTGACTTGTGAACCAATAGTCTGGCCAGACTCTTTACATAAGTCTGCAGTAATAAGTAGCATTAACAAATATCTTTAAAGATCCAGAAAATTGTTTCCAATATTTTGTCTGCTGACAAACAGGCAGTGTCCAATGAAGGCTAAAGCGTCTCTTTTCAGTCTGTTTCATCACTCCACACTGGCTCTTTCATTTCTGCTATTCATTTATTTTCTTAAGTGGCAATGTGTTGCAGAAAATTGTCTGCTCCACTTGTTGTGTGCAAGAAGATCATTGTGTGTTTGAATGTCTCCTCCCCCGCAATGGGGTACGTTAAGTTGTATCTTTGTTGGGACCATTAGTTGGCAAAGCTCTTCAAGTGGATTTTCAGAACATGATAAATTGTGCCTCCTGAAACTCCCAAGTTGTCAACTGTTTCAGTTTTTGCTTCCACTGCTTTACATGAGCAGTCGCCTTAACCACCTTGGCTATCCAAGCACACTCTCCATCTGATTCAAATCCTCGAGTTATTTCACACGACCAAGTAGCTTCCTGTTCATTTACCTTCAGTTGTGGTTGACATTCTCATTGACATAAATTTGAACATGGATTTTTCAGTACTTATTTTAGTGCAGGACACCAAAGACCATGTCTGTACAAACAGACCTGTCATGCAAGACATGAGCTTTGCTATCACACCAGCAGTCAGAACCATGATGACACAGCACACATGCTTGATATGATAAAGTATCGCTCAGCTCTGGCAGTTTAGGGACTCTCGATGTCGACTCCTTACTGAGCTCTGCTTATGATTCAGTTATCTTTAGACTTACATGCCAAAATTTTATAATGCACATTCCTTGCTGATTAGAAATGGCATATTCATTCTTGAATGAGAAGTAGGAAACCTGTTAGGTCACTCCATCCCTTTTCCCTTGCTTTAAAAACATGAAAAAGCTCTTGTTTATGTTCACCACTCGGTCAGCAGTGTTGTTGAAACATATTCAGTGTGCTTTTTTTGTTTGTTCAAAATATAAGTACATGATTCTTAATGGTTTGAGAGTCACCAACTGAATTTCACACAAGTATTTTGGTCAGATGCATAATTTTTGTAGAAATAGATTATTTGTTTGTCAAGATTCCCTACCTTTGGTTGAATGTCATAGGGCTAACTTATTTCTTGCATTATCTACCGTATTTACTCGAATCTAAGCCGCACTTTTTTTCCGGTTTTTGCAATCCAAAAAACCGCCTGCGGCTTAGAATTGAGTGCAAAGCAAGCGGAAGTTCTGAAAAATGTTGGTAGGTGCCACCACAACACTTCTGCCGTCGAATATATGTAGCGCTACACAGGCATGCTTTGGAAGCACAAAGATAAATACTGGCGCCAAAACCTCTGCGTCAGTTAATAAATTTTAACAAAAAAAAGGTGGAAGACGAGCTTTTTTTCTCCACCCCGAGTTTCGACCACTGCATTTTCATACATTATCCAACGAAGTAAATACAAATTCCATATTGTTCATCTTCGAATGTAGCAGAATTTCAATGTACTACAAAAATCCGACTGGCAAGACTGTTTGGGATGTTTGTCAATATGGCCAACTCTACGTTCTGAATTTTTTCTTACCTGTGAGAAGAGTTGGTTGCTAATAGGAACCTGATGAAATGTGAATCACATGCAGTATTCTCTTCACCATAAGAATAATACGAATATAAACATTTTGTCATGTATTCTTTCGTGTTTGCTGCTATCTCATTTAAATCCTGTCTGCCTAATAAACTACGAAACTAGAGTGAGACAACAGCAAACGCGGAAGAATATACGTATCGTGTCATGCTTATATTCGTATTATTCTTATGCCTAATAGTGATACAGTCAGAAATGAAGCACGGCAGCTGACTAGATTTTTAAACCTAAGATGACTAATTTCTGTGCAGAATTTGATGTACTAAAGAAGCGGCCACAAAGATTTTCAAACTCAGAAAAAATTTCGCCTAACTCTTGTTCAGAACATGTTCTATCATACTCAGTCTATTATTTGGTTCTTGTTGATCATTATCAAAGAAAGCAGCAGTGTAAGTAATAACAAATAGCAGTCTCTTGCCATTGCCATTGTTTTCTTCTTCTTCTCTCTCTTTTATTTATTTATTTTTTTTTTTTTTTTTTAATTGTAAGCCCGGTAGCGCGCACAAAAGCAAGCCATGCCTCGAGCGGCGACAGGCCGTAAACACGCACTATCAGAATGCGACAAACAATGCATGACACAGTACAGTAATGCATTTTCAGCTTAGAGTGACGTAAACACCTATAACAAAGAAAACGGCACTTATCAGATCAAAGCAATATAAGCAATCGATTCAAACCAGACGAAGCGGGTGAAAAAGGAAGGGTACCGGTATAAATACGGACGGAGCGCCTGACGCATAGCAATGGCTACCTGGTAAAGCTTAACTGCTAACCTTATGACTCGAACCAAACTACTGTGGCTGTATCGTCATTCATTCGACCTAAATTGTCTCATATTACAATGGGCCAACTTTGTTTCGATTTGGAGGTGCGGCCTAAAACTTTTCTCTCCCCTTGAATTTCGAGTCTTAAATTTCAGGTGCGGCTTAGATTCGGGAATTTTTTTTTTCCTTTATTTCGAGTCTCATTTTTCAGGTGTGGCTTAGATTCGAGTGCAGCTTAGATTCGAGTAAATATGGTAGTATCTGGTGTCTAATTTTGTTAGCCATTTAACTTAAGGGAAGTAGAGTGGTGTTTCACATACATGCACCTAATTTGGAAAAGAAAATGAATAAACAAACACTTGAAGGGGGTCTTGCAACTGTTCTCTTCTGAGACTGTGCAGAAAAAAGGAAAAAAAAGGAATAAAAGTAGAGAAGCCCAGCACTTGTTGATCGGGCAGCTTTGCAGTATTTACTATTTTTTTCTCCCTTTGTCATTTTACTCGCATTCATCCTCTTGATTTGGTAAATTTGTGGAAGACATAATTTTTATCGAAAGTTTCCTTAACCAACTACGTATTTGTGAACTCTTTGGTGTACTTCTCTTAGAATTAGTACCTTTACCACATTTCGTTCCTTGTTGGCTGTTTCCATAGACTTTTCTTAAAAGCCATTTCAGAAGGATAATGCTTTCTGTTCAAGTCCTTATTTGTGAAATATAAGCACATTTCCAAACACAAGCGAGAAGAGATTGTAGCAGCAGATACAAAGAAACAACACCTGGTGTTCACTGTAAATCTTCCATATACCTCCTATGTGAATAACTTGCTTCAGAATGGTTCACCTCCTAAAAATTGTCGACTGCAGTTACTGTCTCCACAATCCTTGGCCTGAACATATATCAACTTCCACTTTGGCACATCTGCATTACAGCTAATTAGATAGACTGTTAAAAAAAAGTTGCATGTAAAGTTTTGTTTAATATTATAATAAACTGTTTCCTGAATATTTAACATTAGCATCTATACTCGCACAATTGGCAATTCAAATTGGGCCAAAATTTGACTGAAAGCCTCAGTAGCATTTGATTTGTCTACTATCTATGTGGTCACCACCAAATTTCACACTGACCCCTCCTCAAAAAAGTGTTGGTGAACTTTTTAGTGACAGGTGACAAGGTCTCTACAGATAAACAAAAACTTGAATCAGATAAGGTTAAGGAAAAATTTCAGCCATGTTCTTTCCAAAGAAATCATTTTAGCATTCATCTTAACCAAGTTCAGGAAATCATGGAAAACCTGTAATAGAATGGCTGGACAAGGATCATGACTCACCACTCCTGAGTAAAGTTCCAGAGTCTTAATCACTGTGGCAGCTTCTTGATCATTATACCCAACACATTCATGCACTAGAAATTTTATAATTATACATTGCATATCATGCAAGTGGCTCCTCCTCTCAGTTCTTGGAATCCACAAAACGTAGTTATACAGACAACAGACTTATTGTGGGGTACCTTTCATTCTTTCTTACAAATCTGTCAGTGGAGGGAAGTCCGCCTCCATAGCGCAGTGGTAGTGCTACCGCCTACCACGCGAGGGGGCCCGGGTTCAATTCCCAGCAGGGGACTGGGTGTTGTGTGTCCTTCATCATCATTTTGATCATCATTGACACGCAAGTTGCCGAAGTGGCGTCAACTAAAAAGACTTGCAGTACGGTGGCCGAACCCCGAAAGGAGATATCCTGGCCAATAAATGCCGTACAATCACTTCATTTCATTTTACTGCAGGGAAGTTTCTTTTATATTGTACCCCGATCCTTAACCCACAGTTTTTCACATCTGTCTACTAGATCTCATATATGTGAGGCTCAGAGAGGTGGTGCAATGGTTAAGACACTGGGCTCACAGAAGAGCTGTTCAGACCCCTATCCAGTCATCTAGATTAAGGTTTTCTGTGGCTTCACTAAACTGCTTATAGGAAATATCAGGAAATCCTATCTGAAAAGGCTATGTCTTTATTCCTGTATCATCTTAATCCAATTTGAACTTGTATGCTGTGTCCCAGGACATCAGTGTTGATCTGATGTTAAACACAAATCTTCCATTTTCTTAAACACTGTTCTTCTAAAAGGTTCCAAGACTGATTTTATTCCTGGCATGTAAATGGCATCAGTGCAGTAGCTATGGTGGTAGTTGGAACTAACAGGTATGAAAACAGATGTGCATTGAACCACAGTTGTGAACAGGCAGCATTAAGTCGTGGATGTGTGGTTGTAATGTGTGAACATTGCTGTGTCACAAATTACATTGTAACATCATCTCTAAATCGAGTTTTCAAGAAATTCTACAAAATGTTCTGTAGAAGAGAAAAGTGTGTTTAAGGCTTGTCCCACCCACCTGGACTTCCAAACAAAAAGACAACACATGGATGACTTCTGCAAATTGACTAAAATGCAAAGTGTGGAAAAAATCATCATGTTTAACAAGACTTGGTGTTATCAATACAAACCTAACACAGAAGGACAAAATGCAGAAATTAACGAGAAGGGTTAATGCTTTGACTACGTAGCTAACATTCAAGCCCTTGGCAAATGAGTTGAACAGCATCCCAAAGAAGGACTCCTGTGACAGTTTCACATCATTGTATGAACATTCTGTGCATTGTACTTGAGTGGGAGGAGACTGTGAAACACATGAAGCATTAAAACCACCATGTAGAATATCAAAGTCTATAGTGCCAAAAGCATTGCAGAAATCCAAAAAGGACATAATAGTCACCTCTCATATGTCCATAGCTTATTTTAGTTCATGAGTCAATTTTATAAGATCAGTCATGCTGTGATTTTTCAGAAACCAGATTGGTATTAATACAGAAAGTTGTTTGATGTTAAGTGGCCGGCCGGGATGGCCAAGCAGTTCTAGGCGCTACAGTCTGGAACCACGTGACCGCTACGGTCGCAGGTTCGAATCCTGCCTCAGGCATGGATGTATGTGATGTCCTTAGGTTAGTTAGGTTTAAGTAGTTCTAAGTTCTAGGTGACTGATGACCTCAGAAGTTAAGTCCCATAGTGCTCAGAGCCATTTGATGTTAAGTAATTCATAAGCTGGTCATGGACTATGTATGCTGGTAGAATGCAATTGGCCCTGTAATCAGAAGGTTCTTTGGCAGATTCCTTTTTGAGTAGAGATTTCATGAGTCTCTTTTTCAAGGCTCTTGGGAAGATGCTAGAGGTCAGAATGGTTAAAAATATTGGTTTTTAATGGGCAGTAATGGATCAACAAGGATACTGATCATTTGTATTGTAATATTGTCATGTCCTGCAGCTGCTGAACGAATTTGCGCTGTTGACTTCCTAACTGCGTTAAGGCTTACTGGCGCCAGAAAGAATTTTTTGTCTGTACCAACCACTGATACTTCAGAGGTTGATGGTTTGCATCCTTGTGTATTGGTCAAGTAGAGATGTAGGCATGGTGAAATACTCATTTAGATCCTCAGTGGGAACTAAGAGGTTCACCTGTAGACTGAGGTATGCCTATTCCTAGACCTCGTCAATTTTTCCACAAGACAGATGGTCCATGAAAGTCTTCAGTTAATGAGAGGTTGTACCTGAGTTTTGTATTTCACACTGACTGACTAACTCAGTTGCTTGTAGGCGCGATGATTCCAAGAGGTTGGGAGCCATTTACATTTCCTGTGTGCTGCATCTCCGGTACTCAATAAGGTGTTGAGTTGATAGGTAAGCCATGGTGCAGATTTTCTTATGACTCATAATTTTTATCAGAGCATGTTTATCATATAAATTACTGAGTCTCTCAGTGGAATTAGACACTTTAAAATTTATGTCAAAGTTATTTCTTGCCATTCCGTGCCAAGAGATACCACAGGCATCAGCTTTAAACTCAGACATCTTCCAGTGCTTAAGATCTCTAAAAGTGTCTACTGGTGGTTTGTTCTTTGGACATTGCAATGAGTAAGTCATGAACATTACATCATGAGCAGATACACCAGGTGCAGAGATTTGATCAGTGTGAATTACTCTGTTTAGAGCCTAGGCTGTGAAAATATCTATGGAGATATGAGTGTCTGCTCTGTGATGAATTGTCCCAAGTAGAAGCAGTGTAAGATTTTAGCAGGAAAGTATGCACTTGAATTTTGAAACTGAAGAACTGTTGTGTAGAAAATTTTTGTTCAGCTACAATTATGTATTCGTACAGAGATTCAAGACATGGGATTGTGCATTCAAAGCTAGAGAGCTGTCCAGTTCTGAGTGGATTTTATATCACACAGATAAGATACTTTCTGTTCGGAGGTGTAATTTCAATGAACATGTATTCAGGATGTTTGTCCTCATTTTTGGATGTGAATATGACACTGGGGAGTAAGTTTGGATGTATATGTGCTGCCACACTGCCACCTCATCCGATATACCTGTCATCTGTCAGAGGGACATAGCCATCGAGGCTTATAGAAATGGAAGTAGTACTCGGCTTCAACTGTGTCTCCAACAGGAGTATGACATTAAAGCTGACCTGAAATATTTTCCTGAACTCAGTCAAGTGGGCTGTGAAAGACTACACGTATGCATGCAGGATTTGTAGCATACAACAATTGCAAATCATTTCCAATGTAATGAGCAAACAGGGACAGCAGTTGCCCTGGACTCTGGCATAGCTAGTGACTTGCAGTATATGAGGGGAATGGAGGGAGGAAGAGGGTCCCATAGGCAGGTAAGGGGGGCTGAAGGAAGCATGGAGTTCCAAGATCACTCACATTTCCCTAGTACTAAGTGCAGTAGTTGACACAAAGACAGCGGAGCAGGAAGCAGGAGTATTTGTTATGAGGGAATATAACTGAGAATAGTGACGATTTTAGAAAAAATTTGCCCTCTGTATTAAAGGATGAAAAGTGGTTAGTGTACTGTGCTGTTGGGTTGGGTTGTTTTTGGGGGAGGAGACCAGGCAGCGAGGTCATTGGTCTCATCGGATTAGGGAAAGATGGGAAAGGAAGTCAGCCGTGCCCTTTCAAAGGAACCATTCCCACATTTGCCTGGAGTGATTTAGGGAAATCAAAGAAAACCTAAATCAGGATAGCCGAACGCAGGATTGAACTGTCGTCCTCCCGAATGTAGTGTGCAGTTCAAAGTGAAAAGAGAGAAGCAGATGATTTATAAGGCCAATGCTGCCAGCAGAGAAAAAT
Source organism: Schistocerca serialis cubense (assembly GCF_023864345.2). Lineage (NCBI taxonomy): Eukaryota > Metazoa > Arthropoda > Insecta > Orthoptera > Acrididae > Schistocerca > Schistocerca serialis. The sequence goes on from NC_064641.1 coordinate 876,038,733, forward strand.
AGTTTTAATAACTACAAGATTAATGCATAAAGCTAACAATTAAATTAGAAATTACTAAAACAACACCAAGTGCAATTTTGTTCTGGGCAGTTTAAATCAAGAAGATGAGTAAGTAATGTAGCCAAGGAAAGAGTAATAATTAGAGTGTTACTATTGCACACACAAGGTAGAGAATTTTGCAGGAAAATAGTTAGTGTTAACAGTGAATAAAATTAAGCAATAGAGCAAAAAAATGGCTCTGAGCACTATGGGACTTAACATCTATGGTCATCAGTCCCCTAGAACTTAGAACTACTTAAACCTAACTAACCTAAGGACATCACACAACACCCAGCCATCACGAGGCAGAGAAAATCCCCGACCCCGCCGGGAATCGAACCCGGGAACCCGGGCGTGGGCAATAGAGCAGACAAGGATAATATGTGAAGGCACTAGTACAAAGATAATTATAGAGTTACAATTAAAACAACAATATGCAAAGGCACAGATAAAAAGTGAGTTACAAAATCCATACAATTTCAAAATAGTATTTAGAGTGCAAGCATCTATTTTGAGCAAGTATCTATTTTTGATGTACAGGGATAATATTTTTAGCAAAATGTATAAATTTTAAAGTTTGTGACACTGCGTAACTGAAAATGAAATTAATTAGAAAAACAGTTATAGGAAATAAAATAACAACAGCAATAATAATAATAATAATAATAATAAAGAGAAGAGATAGGTTTTATTCTCCATAATAAGAACATTTTAAATGGAATATTTGCTTCTGCAAAAACTTAAACAGTTTTATCTGGCACAGTCTTTGCTTATTTTTTCGTTTTGGTTCTATTTAAGCTTTTAGGAAATGATGGTTTCTCTTGAGAAGCAGTATGTTTCTCTGTTTTGAGGTGCCTCTTCGCATTATTTTCATTTTCCCGCCCAGTTCGATAACTACAAAATCTGCAGAACACTAACTTTGAAGTGTAGTCTATAAGCCCCATTTAGCACACAAGTTTTGTGGATGTGAACTGATGAATTTTCTTTGGATTTTTCTCAGTGATGATAATTTTATATCGTGTTTTGGAGAAACATGAATTTGCTCTGGTAAGGTCAGAATTCTTCTGAAATACTGATTTTATTTGTTTCGTATTTTCTGTGTCATCTGGGATATATATTTCCATGCTTTCTATGGGTACAACATTCACATATCTTGATGACTGAAGAAGAGTTAGGAATTGTTTTTTTTTTTTTTAACTTCCAATTGGATGTATTGAGGAGATCATATCTGCAGTTGATGAGCTCAGTACATACACTGATCGTATTAGAGAGTAATTTGTAGTGTAATTTTACTTGGATAATCAAAAAATAGTGTTTGAAACAGTGACCTTAGGAAAGCTACACCCTCCCACCCTCAAACACCACTGAGCCCCCTTGTGGTGACCTGCAAAGTAGGATTAATCATACAGAGCTAAATAAGGTGGCATTTCCCCCATAATTAATACATGACAAATATGCTAGAAACTTATAATTTTTCTCATTCAACTTTTTATTTAGTGGACTTGAGAATCTTGTACGTGAATCAAGTTCTGAGGTGATTTCAAATATACTGAAGGGTTGTTGAAGATTCTTGGGTTTTTGTGAATAGTTGCACATTGCTTTTGATGAAGATGGTGTAAAGGAGTTACTGTGGTCATGTGTGTGTGGGCTGTTTCTGTCATCTATTTTTGACAAAAACTTTATTGGCCGAAAGCTTATTTTGAGACAGTCTTTCTGTTGTGCCTATCTGTGACTCAGCAACTACCTTTTCATAATATTGTTACATTTCACCCTGAATTTTCCATTATTTGATTTTTAGATCTCTAAATTACATTGTGATATTTTGGCTGTTTTTCTATATTTTTCTATGTTACATATTTTATGTTGCATTTCCATGTTTGCTGATTCTAGATGTTACTGAAAAGAGATTGTGAGTTCCAGTCTTTATTGTCTTGATAATTAAGTGCTTTGTTGATGTTTAGTCATAGGTTTTGTGGATAATTTATTTTTAAGGTGTTCTGGACATGTGAGGTGTTTTGGTTAACTTGGTGTCGTGGGTGACTATTTTTAGACTGTTGGTTGGATTTTGGTGGTGCTACTAATCAATGCATAATGGAGAAACCTACAGTCAGTCAGAGAGAGACCAGGACAGCACATTTCTGAAAAGTAAGAAAAGAAGAGAGAAATTAAGTGCTATGGAATATTCTGATTCAGAGTTCTTGTCAATGCTGCTACTCAGGGGAGTGACAATGCAATTAATAGTGGTTCTGTTATTATGGCTACGAACCAAGTAGCATGTGCTGCACCCAGTAATGTTAAGCTTTAAATTCAGGAAACCTCATTGTTGTTATGAATGAGAGAGAGGTCGTACTTGAGGTATTTCAGACACATCTGTGGTTATGTTTGTGTGCTAGAGATCCTTGCTTCTCTAGCTTGTCATGTTCTGATTTAACAACAGAATAGCAGTTCAGTTTCTGCATTTACTTTTGACCAGGGATTTCTAAATGAATTGGTGGCATCCTTAGATGAGAGATTAGAAAATGGATTGGAAGATAGCAACAGACAGCAAAGTCAAGAACTGAAGAGCACAATTTGAAAAAATAGAAATTAATAACAGAGTACAGTTTGAACAGCTGAGGGAGAATAGCAGGATTGGTGTACAGGTACTTAGTGAGAAATAGTAATATAATATAACAGAACTTGAGACTGATATGTGAGGACTTAATGAGAAAATATAAAATAGTGTGAAGAATTTTGGTGAGAAGTCAGGGGAGAGAGTAGACGTAGTACAAGAAAAATAACTGGGAAAATAGAGGCTACTGTTGCTACTTTACAAGGACAAATCCATAGTTTAGAATAAATTATGTATTTTTTTATTGAAGACGTTACAAGAAATTTAAAAGTCCTGCGTACAAGTTAAGGGAAGAAATACACACAGTTTAATGAGAGGATTTCAGATGTTGAAGGTAATCTTGCTACTACTGAGCAAGGTCAAATTAAATTTCAAAAGGTTATTAATGAAGGAATGAAACAAATGCAGAATGATTTTCAAAATTTCAGGAAGGAATGTGAGAAGAATTTGGGAAGGATAGACTGCTACTCACCATGTAGAGGAGACATTAAGTTGCAGACAGGCACAACTATACATTTGATCTTTCAGCTTAAAGGCCTTGTTCTAAAGTAGAAAGCACACAACCACAAGTCAAACATGAATGACCACTGTTGGAGACACAGACAGTGATCAGATGCAAATGTGTGTGTGTATTTTCTACTTTAGAAGACAGCCTTTTGATCAAAAGCTCAAATGTATAGTTGTGGCTGTCTGCAATCAACTCAGTCTCCTTTATATGGTGAGTAGAGTCTATACTTTTCACAATATTGTCATTATTACATTATGGATCTTCTATTGTTAGAAGAATGAAACAGATTTACTAGATGGACTTAAGGCAATCCTAGTCAGCAACGTATTATTCAGATCTGGGAACAGGTTTAAAATTATGCTACATTATTACAGGGGTTAGAAGAGAATGTTGAGGAGTTGAAGATTAGTTCAGAAAAGGTTTAGAGTGTAGGGAAGAAAGTATATGAATTGGGAACCTCTGTTGCGCAATTAGTGGTTAATCCTGAGCAGAGGCTCGAGTGGTACAGTACCTGTTAGCGTAAGAAGTAAGACCATTGTGAAGATTTAAAGAGAGGCGGAGTGATAGTTAGGGAAGGAAAGGTGTTAAGATAGCTATTAAATGAGAGATTATCAAAGACTGAAGGGAATTTAAGTGATGTGTTGGTGAAGATCACTGTTGTAGTAGGAGTCGTGCACCTGATGACGATGTAAATTCACTTCATGAAGATGAGTCATAACCTGTATCTCAGAGGACAATGCCCCATCATAGTTTTAGGAATTTCAGTCGGAGAATGTATGTTGTGAAGGGATGTCTGTTTTTGATTATAATCATTTCTTATCTGTCTTGAAGTTTCAAGTACTTAGAAATACAACAAATAGTATTCATCCATGTGCTTGTTTGGGGCATCTGATTTTTCACTTCTACCAGCTTGGCCCCCTAGTCACAACATTGCATTTGTATGTGGTTATGTGGAAGGTGAATCTGCAGTAACTGTGCATAGACTGATTAGAAATTGTGAAACTCATGACGAGTTTAGGTGCTTGTTCCTATCTGCATATAGGTCTGACAAGGAACCACTTGAGCACAAGGTTGCAAGTTCAGCCTTTCGAAAGGCTCATTTGAAACTGTAGTGTTAACAATTATGACAGGAAAAATATTAGCTACTAATGACTCACCATGTGCATCAGGAGGACAACAGAAAATGAGTGTCTGGGAAGTGCAAAGATCAACCTTCTGTGGGATGTACATATTACACTTCACAAAATGGACATCATCGACTTTCAAGAAATGTTCAAAAGAATGCATTAACTTGCACCATGAACACTGAATGAAAAATGGCACACCACAGTGATCACAAGGTTTGTACCACCAAGATTGAAAGCGAACTCCTTGGGACTTAGAAACCATGCAGGACATTCAACTAGGTAGTCACTTTAAAGAATGTATACAGGATCAAATTGGTGTAAGGGGTGATGAGAAGTGATGGATTGTGATGGCATGCAGCCAAATGCAAAATGTGGAGCCTATCCTGAAACTGGCTATCCTTTAAGGAACAGCTGCAGATAGTGCAGTAATATATTTTACAGGCATGGAAAAAACAAACACCCAGAGGCTGAATTTGTTCGGTGGTTCCACATGGTATGAACTGCAATGTGACACACTTTTCAGGAGGTATTACTTTACATGTGGCAAGGGCCTTATCGACTATATGCCTGCTCTATGAGCCTCTTCCACTTCTCTCTGTCCAGTGCGCTGTTTGTCCAGTTGCTGTTGCTGTTCATCCTAGTTGTGTCCTTCCGAATATTATCCCACCATCTGATTCTGGGTCTTCCCCTTCCTCTCGTTCCATCTATTGTTCTGCTGAATGCCATTCTAGGTAGTCTATTCTCTGTCATTCTTGCCATATGGCCTGCCCAATTCAACCTTCTCCTCTTGAACAATTCGATGATGTTACGGTGTTTGTACAGCCCTCTTAACTCTTCATTTCTTCTTATTCTCCATTCCATGTTATTTTCGTCATATACAGGTCCAAAAATTGTCCTTAGTACTTTCCTTTTGAATATTAACAGTTTTTCTTCATCTTTCTTTCTAAATGTTAATGTTTCACATCCATATAACATCACAGGTATAATGATCGATTGATATAAAGGGATTTTGAAGTTACTGCTAAGTGATCTTTTTCTTAGAATTTTGGTGAAACTAAAAAGTGTCTTGTTTGCTGTTGCTAAACAAGCATCTATTTCTATATCTGTTCTGTTGTTATTACTAAAAAGATTTCCTAGGTACCTAAAGTGGTCAACAGTCTTGAAATTGAATCCATCTACAGTGAAAGGTGCAGCTTTTCTGGTTTTCTTATTTATGGGCAGGTATTCTTCATTAACATGTAATCCTGTTTTCTCAGCTATTTTGTAGTAATTTTGCATCATTCTGATTCATTCTGTTTTGGAACTACTTATTAGTGCTACATCATGTGCATCGGCAAGTTTTGTAATGTTCACATCCTGTAGCTGGATCCCTTGTGGACTGGTTTTAGAAAATTCTCTGTCGATCTTCTTTAGGACAAGGTTAAATAAAATAGGTGAAATGGCATCCCCTTATCTCAGTCCAGTGTACACCTTAAAATCTTCAGTTTCTCCTACCAGTGTCCTTATGTGACATAAAGTTTCATCTATACACATTTTAACTAATTTGATTAATTTAGATGGTATTTTAAATTCCTTCATTATATTTAGGAGTGTCTGTTGGTGTATGCTATCATAGGCCTTTTTAAAATCTACGAATAATATGTGGACATCTACACTGAATTCCCACGCCTTCTCATTTAGAGTGTGGTTTTTGTATGTCACTTATGTTGGTCAATATTTTCCCATACTGATCCTTTATAAAATGTTCCCTTTTATTGAATTTACCAAAGGATTTTTTTTTTTTTTTTTTTTTTTTTTTTAATTTTGGTTCATCTGACGTGTCCTGTAATGTTGGAAATCATCCTCTGCTTCTCTGATCATATTGTTATAATATTCCCTTTTCTCTTGTGTTAGGGTTCTTTGCGTTTCTTGGCGGAGTTTATGGTATCTTTCCTTTAACATCATATTGTCCCTTTTTTAATCCATGCATTCCTCGCATTTCTTCTTTCCAGCACTTTTTCATGACCCTTTGTTTTAAACCAAATTTTATTAGGTCGTATTCTTTTACCTATGATTTTGGAAGCTGCTTCTTGAATACAGCCCTTCAGGTTTCTCCATCTGCTTTCGACATCCTGTGGTTCTGTATTGGTCTGTCTCGGTTTCTTTAGATTGCTCTCAATTTCTTTTGTAAAATTTTCTTTTATATTTACTTTCACCAGGTTTCGTATGTTATATCTTTTAATTTCTTCTCTATTTCTATTTACTTTCCTTTTGAGTTTCACTTTCAATTTTTATATGATTAACATGTGATCTGTGTCACAATTCGCTCCCCTAAAGGTTCTGACATCTTTAACAGTGTTTTGGAATCGTTTCTGGATAGCTACATGATCTATTTGATTGACCACCTTTCCATCTGGTGATATCCACGTTTCTAAATGAATGCGTTTATGTTGAAATTTTGTGCTGCTTATCGTGAGACCATTTGTCATTGCAAAGTTTATAAGTTGAACCCCATTATCTGAACTTTCCTTGTGTGAGCTAAAATTGCCGATGGTTGGCTTGTAAATTTCTTCCTTTCCTACTTTGGCATTACAAATTTCCTAACACCATTTTCATGTTGTGCCTACTTAATGAGTTGTACATTTGTTCCAGTTGGCTGTAGAATTCTTCCTTCATATTGTCATCATTATCTTCTGTGGGTGTGTGTGCATTTAGAAATGTATTATCTGACCACTGAATCTGCATATTTATGTGTGATATATGGTTATTAACATGTTTGGACTCCCTTATTGAGTCATCTATTGATTTATGAATGTAGAAACCGGTTCCAAATTCATGGCACTGACCACAGCCTCCATACATTATTGTCCCGTTTGCTATTTTCAGTGAATCTGTTTTCTGCCATCTTACTTCTTGGAGAGCTACCAGTTGCACTCTAGATTTTCTTAATTCATTTGCTAGTATTTGGGCACTTCCAGGGCAATACAGGCTTCTAAAATTCCATGATCCAAAAGAGAATTCCTTGTAGCTTTGCCAGTTTTTGTTCCAGTAAATCGTGTCCTGTTTCCGAGACTGGCATTGAGTATCCTGACCGTTTCGTATTTTTACATGAGTGTGTTTAGTAGCCCTCTGCACAACCCTCAACCTGGAGAACCAGGAGTCTTGATTCTGGGGCACTCTACTCCTAGGAGGGTTGCCTTCACTGCGGCTGAGTGAGCCTCTCCTGCCCGTGATAATTTTGGATATTTTATTTCCCCTGTACCCTCTATATCTAGAGAGCATTCCCCTATCGGGGAGGTGCCCGATGGGGGACTAGAAAACCCCACACAGGGTTTCAGGAGATATAGTTTGCTCTAAAGGAGTGTGATTTTTTTTACGCACAGCAGGAACGAAAAGCAAGTTATTTTTACCAGCTACTGGCCAAAAGCAGTGCTCATACCATGGTTATAGTGGTCTTATGCCCATTTTCCCACTCTTGCTTGCTGTGATGTAAGTATTTCCTACTGCCCTTGCAAGATCATGCGTACTAGAAAGAATCACTGGCAGGGGCAGAGCACCTCCAACTTCTCACAGCACAATAAATAACTTTCCATCCAATTTACCATGCAGTTTAACAGTTGGCATAATAAATATACAAATGTGTTTAGACATTGATGTTAGTTGATTCAACATTCTTGGTAGCTCTAATTTACTGGGTTCTTTTTGTGGAGTCACCGCCAGACACCACACTTGCTAGGTGGTAGCTTTAAATCGGCCGCGGTCCATTAGTACATGTCGGACCCGCGTGTCGCCACTGTTAGTGATCGCAGACCGAGCGCCACCACACGGCAGGTCTCGAGAGACGGACTAGCACTCGCCCCAGTTGTACGGACGACGTAGCTAGCGATGCACACTGACGAAGCCTCGCTCATTTGCAGAGCGGATAGTTAGAATAGCCTTCAGCTAAGTCAATGGCTACGACCTAGCAAGGTGCCATTAGTAGTTTATTGCCTGAATCTACAGAGTCTCACTTGTATCGTCAATAGCGATGTACAACAAGGATGGATTAAAGTTAAGTATTCCAGCAGCTACGTACTTTTCTTTATAGCATTCATTACGTATCCTGTTTCAGACCTCACGCCATCCTTCGTGTGCTTATAGCTTGCATTGCGGTCCCCTCAAACCACACTGTGTCGGCACTTCTGTCGACACATCACCTTTCATGTGCATTTCCTCTTCAAATCCCAGTTGGTTGGAGTTGAAAACAAATATCTTGCTGAATGATGGGATAAGTTTGTTTATCTCGTCTACAAATTTTTGGGCTGATTATTTAGTTTGCTGTGCATTGTCAAGTTGATGCTTTGCTTGAAACTTCGTTATCTTGCATCTTCCAATTCTGTAGCACTGTTTGAAGCTATGAAACCACCCATTACTTCCCTTGAAACCACTGCAATCTATGTTGCATTGCAATTTGATGTGCATAACATAGTAGGTTACTATCGTGCACATCCTGTAACTTGTGCTGAGCATCCTTGAAAAACGCAAACACCAGCTTTTGTAACAAGTGAACCTTGTCCTTCCTTGAGTATTCATAGTTTTTCTTATGCTCTACATGGTCATATTGCTGTAGACTTATTCAAAATCTGTTCATAATTATGGTTTTACTATGCTGTGGGTGATCTTTCATATATGTAATTATGTTTAGTATCCGCTCCTTGGACAATGATAATCCTTTACTATGTTTCACCTGAGATGGGATTTACAGCTCCCTGTCCAACAATAATGATGAACTACATGGCTCCACACCTGTTTCAGTATCACTTTTATTTGTTAAGCGCATTTTGTCATCATTGTACTCCTTATGTACTTTGTCCGCACAGTCGACTATATATGAGACCACACATTCCACTGTCTGACTCATCTTGCAGAAATGCTAATATTTCATCTGCCACTTCTTTCTGACTCTGCAAAATTCCTTGGGTTCCTTTCTGGCAAAATGTCAACTTCAGCAACTGTTATTGTAGATAGTACGCAATGTTAGCTTTGTTTATCACTGTCATTTCTCTGCTTTGTATCAACATCACTAGCACTGTACCACTGTTGTGAGTTGATCATCGACCAAGCAGTTCAGCTATGCTGCATAGTCTCATGCTGTGCTCACCATTTGATATCTCCAGTCGTGCGCCCTGTGGCCATTAGCAACCAATATTGTGGTTGCATGGTGGACAATAAGTGGGGTATCAAATGCTGTAAACATCATTGGCCTTTTGAAACCTTGTGTTCAAAGGATTCCTTTTGATGACTTTAGAAACTCTGTGTTTAGCAGTCCTGCCCAATTCTTTGAACATATGTTGCTAAAAAGTCAATTTGTATACCATCTTTACAGATGTGCTGAATTAATTTGCATTTGTCGTATGAAACTTCCTTCCCATTTACATCAAATTATTCTTGCTGGTTGAGTGAAAGATGATACAGAAGATTTTCAAAGTTTATTATAGAAGTTGGAGCGTGACAGTAGTGATGAAAATGATCATGATAGGAATAGTAATCAGTTGTTTATTCCGATCCGAGTCCACAGAGAATTAGAAATTGTGATTGTTGGTGATATGGATCATGATATGATAGATGTGGTAATAGTTCGTGGAGGCATGAGGATGAAGAACCTGATCACAATGAGAATGGTGATAGTGGTAGAAACTATATATGTAAATGACCTACAAACAATTATACAGTATCAAAATGCTTACCAGTTTGCTGATGGCACAAGCTTTCTCATTACTGCAGAATCAGAAAACCTACTACAAGAAAACATAACAAAGACAATGAATAGCATAGCAGAATGGTTTACACACAATAATTTAATCATAAATGAAGGGAAAACTGTAGCAATCAACTTCCATAATTTCAAGGAAAAGATTACACAAACTATAAATATCCAGTTGTCAAACAAAGCTGTAAATAGAGTTGATCTGACAAAGTTTCTTGGGCAGTGGATCCAGGATAATGTCAGGTGGGAAACTTATGTTGGCAGTGTCAGCAAAAAATTGAACACGTCGTGCTATGTGACAAGTGTTGTGACTTAGCAAGACAGCCAAGTCACAACGAGAGGAAGCTGAAAGGCACGCGTTAAGTTCACACAGATTGGCGTGAGGTCTGGAACAGTTAAAAGGAAATGAGAACTTAGAAAATGGACGCAGTTGCTGTAATACTTAACTTTAATCCACATTTGTAGAACATCGCTCTTGATGATACAAGCTTCACAATATTAATTATCAAAGCTATGGCGCCTTGCTAGGTCGTAGCCAATGACTTAGCTGAACGCTATGCTAACTATCGTCTCGGCAAATGAGAGCGTAATTGTCAGTGAACCTTTCCTTGCAAAGTCGGCTGTACAACTGGGGCGAGTACTAGTACGTCTCTCTAGACCTGCCGTGTGGTGGCGCTCGGTCTGCTATCACTGACAGTGGCGACACGTGGGTCCGGCGTATACTAATGGACCGCGGCCGATTTAAAGGCTACCACCTAGCAAGTGTGGTGTCTGGCGGTGACACCACAACGAGGATCCTTGAAAGCTGCTGTTGTAAAGACTGACTAAAAAGAGTGTACTATACAAGTGTCCATTTAATGCTGAAGTATGGAGTCATTTGCTGGGGAGCTTCTCCAAATACTGTCAAGCTATTAGAATCCAAAAAAGAATTATAGAAGATGCCAAACACAGAAAATCTTGTGTGTCACTCTCCAGAAAACTGCAAATCCTCCCACTTCCATGCCTTTATATATATATGACCCATAGCATTCATACAGCAGTATGTGACTGAAAACCCACACTCTTCCTCAAAACACAAGCCAAAAAATGGATCTCCATATGCATCATACAAAAATTAAGGTTTGCCAAAATGGAGTTCTACACCTCGGAAAAAAGATATTCAGTAAACTACCAAGTAACATACAATCAATAAACAACATAGCAGGGTTCAAAGCTGCAGTAAAGGTGTCTCTAATTGATCACTGCTTCTACAGTCTGAAAGAATGTTTTGATAAATAATAATGTGGCAGTATGAATAATAATGTACCAGTCTTATCCACTGAAGCCATAGTGACATTGTAACCACTGAAGAAATTTAAATAACGCATCACATGAATTCGCAATTGCAAATAATGAGTACCATCAGCTGTAGAATGGAATGACGACAATGACAATTTGTGCCGGACTGGGACTCGAACCTGGATTTCCCGCTTATTGTGAGCAGTCGCCTTATCATTTGGTTATCTGTGCACGACTCACGGCCAGACCCAAAGTTACATATGTCATCAACCATACGTCTGGCCGCGAGTTGTGCACGGATAGCCAAAAGGTTAGGTGACCGCTTGTGATAAGCGGGAAATCCGAGTCCGGGTCCGGTACAAATTTTCATTGTCATCATTCCATTCTTTAGCTGATGGTACTCATTATTCGCAATTGCAAATTCATGTGATGTGTTTCATAATGGCTGTGGTCGCCACAGTGCATCATCATCAGAATAACACAGGCACCGTAATATCGTAAACACAAATAATGTACCAATAATAAGCAGAGTAACCTTAAGAGATCAGTGATGCCAAAATGATAGAAAAAATATTGTATAAATGATGTCCAACATCTTACGTATATTCTATGTACCAACAAGCTCTACATCTACATCCATACTCCACAAGCTACCTGACGGTGTGTGGTGGCGGAGGACAAATAAAATAAATAAACAGTTGGAATGCAGGGTGTTTTTTGTCATAGCGGAGGTATCAAGGCAAATGGCAGAGGTGGTTACTGAACTGATAGAGATTCAGATCCAGCATTGTGGAGGTTGTGAAATAATGTATATGCTGGCATGCTATCAGCCACCCAAAGTTACTGTAAGCTTAGTGCGTAATTATTGATATGACTAAGAGGCCTAGGCAGGAGTAAACAGCTGAGCCAGCCATGGTAGTCCTGCTGCCACCAGCCAGCAAGCAGCAGGAAGTAGATGGTTTTCCCCAAGTTAGGGGAACGTGGTTAGCTGCTTGGACAGAACACGGATGAAGCAGCTGGCTCTAAAGATGGCAGAGGTCACAATATGGCAGACTGGTGCTACTTAAAATTAAAAAATTAAACACTAATTCATAACTTCAATGTACAGCAAAACCAATCACTTTAAAGTAACCATGACAATGAGGTGTATGTTTTGAGACCCTTACATCATGTAAATAACAAATACTACAGAAGTTATGCTGTAACGGCAAATTTATACTCTTTGAAAAATTATTAAAGCTTAATAACAATTGAACACTTCATGTGACCACGCCAAACAAGGTACTAAATTATGGTATATGTCACTAGCTAATGTATATGTTTTATTTATTGAATTAGTTCATGTTTTATATCTTTTTCTTTATATTAATGTATGAGATCATCATACTCCCTTTGCCAGAAAAGTTGCAGGACAGGTTTTTCTTTAGAAGTAGAAAATTGCACTTACTGCGTAATGATCCTAGCTTCTGTCATAGTCCCTGTATATCTGTACACAGTTGTCAATGTTTCTGGAAGTCTTGGGAGCTAGCAGGGAAATTTTCAACTGTGATCCTTGTAACCTCATTTGTCACAGGCTGCTGGATGTCTGCAATAACCTGAAGAAGCTTTCCTAAAGTTGCCTTCTCACTCACAGAAACAAGAAAATTACCCAGGGCGAGGGGTTGGGTGAATATGGCGGATGTGGAATGACAATAGCAGAATGTCTGGCCAGATACTCAGAATGAGATAAAGCAGAATGGGGCTTTGTATTGTCATGCAGTAAGAACCAGTCCTGAGAATGCCACAAATTGAGGCAGTGATGTCGAATTGCTAGTTGCCAACATTTCAAGTCTTTGATGCAAAAAGTTTGGTTCACTGTTTGACCCGGAGGAACATACTCGTGGTAAACTAATCCTTTGCTATCAAAGAATGCGATCAATATTGTCTTTGTTATTGAAGGTTGTCATTTTACTTTTTTCGGAACTGGTGATCCAGGACTCCACCATTCAGCACTTTGAGGCATTGTGTGATGGTCATACTGGTAGTACCAACTTTCATCCACAGTAATGTGGGATCACTTCTGGCTCTATCCAGTAGTTCAGCAGACATTCTTTGTTTTTCCTCTTTCTGTTCGTTTGTTAGTTTGTGAGGAACAAATTTCCATTTCCCTAAATCTTCACATAAAATCTTATGACACACATTATGATTCAAATTAAGTTATTTTGATATCATGTGCACAGTTACATGATGGTCTTTGTGCAAAAACTGTCTTACACGCTCCACATTTGCATCGGTATGTGCTGTAGACAAGTGACCATCTCTGGGATCATTTTGCAGTGAATCTCTGCCTTCATAAAACCTTTTGTGCCACTCGTAAATGTTACTTCATGAAAGTGCCTGGCCTGCATCTGCTTACTTAACACTGTCCATGTATCACAAGAGGTTTTCCGAAGCTTAACGCAGAACTTATTGTCCATGCTTTGCTCACAATCGTAATCCATTGTGTTACCATAACTAATGCATCAAGAACCCAAACAGTGTGTGACTAAGGACTGTCCTGCTGCCTAGTGAGTTTGTACAGAAACATGGACAAGGTCATTTCAAGGACGCACACATAGCAGGCAACATTAAAACAACATTTGTACCTTTTTAGCATTGCAAACTCAGAAAAAAAACCTGTTCTGGGGCTTTTCTGATAAAGTGAGTTCTTAAAAGGTCATGTTCTCTCAATCAAAAGATGTAGTCCACTACACAGTTTTCCAGATATTACACACATGGAAAAAAATATAGGTCCTCTAGCAACATACATGTTGATAAACATGTAGTGGAATACTGGGCTGTGCACACCATTGCAATTTATTGTATTTTTGTGAGTAATTTGTCAGGCCCATGCTTACACAGTCTGAGATCAGGACCAGTCAGTCTACTTCTACACTTAGATTTCACTGTGGTTTTCATTGAAAATGCTGCCTCACATAGGTAACTTCATCCAGAAACCTATAAAACATATGATGCAACTTTTACTTTTTTACACTCACTGATTTCAAAGTACCCTTCATTGTATTCTGACTTTAAGGAAATGTCATTTGCAAACTGAAGTATTTCTCTTCAGGTAAAGTTTCACTCACTTTCTGGTAATGTTGAACTGCAGAAGTTAGAACGGGTTGCACTGCCTTGAAACCTGGAAATTGGTTTTCAAACTCTGTCTTCAGTGCTGTCACATTGGCCGTTTACTTCCTCACAGCTTCTTGGTCCAATGACATTTGCTGAACTGATAGTTCTGACTGTATTTGAGGGATGTGTGCTACCCAAAGATCAAGTTTCTGGTTGAAACACTTTATAGAAGACATAACAATTATGACAGTCTGATTTTTCCTTGAAGTTCTTTGATTATCTCATTTAGTTTAACTGTCACGTTAGTTACAAATGCAAAATCCAACAACCAGCTCAAACTGTACAGTTTTGAGTAATCTTTCTCTCTTTCAGACACAAAAGATTTTATTAGTGCCAGAAGTTCCCTGAATCTGTTTAGAACCATATATTTATTCAGCCATTAAACGTCAGTGTGCATAAGCAGGTCTCCATAGTGGCTATCCAATTCTTCTAATAGCACTCTGAAGTTTCTTCTCTGTGGTGATTGTGAGCCAACTGAATTCACAATTTTTGTGACAATTCTCTTTAACATGTGGCATTTTCAAAGTATGTCCATAAAACACATGCTGATGGGCTATAGAATGACACTTAAAGAAAGGCAGTAAAAATTCATCATTCACATAGAAGGTAACAAATCCTTTGTATTTTCCTACCATACAAGTTATAGGCACAAGTTTCTGAACTGACAAATCATATTTGGAACTGAAGGATTTGAGTGCACTGTAAAAATATTCTCAATGTCACAATGGTAAGTAAGTCTTCTTTTACACTGGAATCAGAAATTTTCAGTCTTACAAAAATCATAACTTGAGATGAATTGACTGCATGTAGTGATTCATTTAACTACAGTGAGAATCACAAGCAGGATTGCAAATCTATTCTCAGTTTACCTTTTATATTTTCTGCCATTAACTGCACTTTTCTTGTTATAGTAGGTCTTGACGGAGGCATGGCTTTGATGGCTAATAAAATGTGACTTGTTTTTAAATATGGACAAGAACTCACTATGTGGGAAAGCACTCCTTAACTACTGTGCCATCATCAAATGGTTTTGTATGTTTTATCAGTACTTCGGATACATGGAATAATGCCTATGTTTGATGAAAGATTTTTTGCACACAAATTACAAAAATCGACTGCTGTTACTATAAATTGCTAAAGGTATGGCTAAAGTAGCACTACGTATCAATCATATACACCTGTCTGTAGACATTTTAACAAAATGTCATTCTTTCTACTCACCATGGAGATGGTATGTTTTCCTGTGTTTAGCTACACTCATTTTTCGCAAAGTGAAAATTTAACTTGGTGCATTGACTCAAGACACTGCGTTCATTATAAGAATATGAGAACTGTTAGAAAAGTATCAGATCTTTTTTTTTCCCACCACCTGATGGATTTGAATGTATCACATATGTATGAGCCGATCTTGAACATTTGTGCGTGTGCGTGGTTATTTTTTCCATGTGTTGATAACGTCGCTTGCTGGCAAACAGAAGTTGAGTGAGGTAGTGTGTAGTGCTCACTTCAGTTTTTCATTGTAAGGAAAATGACAGAATGACTGGAGCTGACATAATGCATTAAATTTTGCCAGCAACTGGGTGACAATCAGATGGAAACCATAGGGAAGATTCAGATGGCTTTCAGTGATGATGCTATGGACGTCAAACAGATTAAGGAGTGGTACAACCAGCTTAAGGATGGCTGTACATTGGAGGAGAACGAGCAACACTTCGGTCAGACATTACATACCAAAACAACCAGATCATTGCCAAAGTGAATGCTTGTGGTGATGCGGGACCATTGTGCGACTATTAGAGGAACTCCAGAAGAGGTGGACATCAGCACTTCTTCGACACATTCTATTGTGACCAAAGATTTGGCCATGAAGAGTGTGTTGGCGAAATTCGTGCCAAAGCTGCTGATGGCAGAGCAAGAGTAACTTCTTGTTGAAGTCTCACAGGACATGCTGGGCTCCACAAACAGTGACCCCACACTTCATGAACACAATAATCACTGGTGACAAGTCGTGGGTGTACGGGTACATCCCGCAAACCAAATCCCAGTTGTCGCAGTGGAAGCATTCCTCATCACCAAGACCAAAGAAGGCCCGCCAAGTGCACAGCAACATCAAAGTGATGCTGAGTGCTTTCTCTGTCTCGTGCAGTATGGTACATCGTGAGTACACACCACAGAGTCAAACTCTCACCAAAGATTCTATAGCGATGTCTTTCGCCATCTATGTGGTACTGTGCGGCGCAAAATACCAGACTTGCAGTCACCTCCATCATGACAATGCTTCAGCACATTCCTCGCACTTGATTCAGACTCTTTTGGCAAAAAACCAGATTCCTGTGCTTCACCAGGCTCCTTACTCTCCTTATAAGCCGCCCCCCCTCCTTCGACTTCTGGCTGTTCCCCATACTCAAGAGGCCATTGAAAGGAATGCGCTCTCAGACACGAGAGGACATTATGACAGACGACAGCCGAGCTAAACTCCGCTCCAACAATGGCGGCACCGCTAGGAGAATAGTGTGGAGGCCCAAGGGAACTACTTTGAGCGTGATTAGGTGTCAAACGTTCCAAGTAAGACACTTCTTTTTTCCCGGCCAAAGGTCGGATACTTTTCCAGCAGACATCGCACACATGATGTAAACATTACACCACGTATTCCCTCTCATTTGCTAAAATCTCCTTGGGTTTCCTATCACGTGGAGCAGAAATGAAGCTGTTACAAGTACAGTCATGTACGACAAGAAGGATACGTTTTGTGATGTGTGTTGTGCGCGCATCGACTCGGCGACAATAGGGGGCACCAGCTTCACCGGCGCATTTAACGTGGACAACACCGGCCAGCCAGCTGGTCCAACTAGCATGCGGTGATGTGATCAGATGCAGTTAAAACCTAAAGAGACGAATAATATACGGCAAAACTCCAGCAATATATTTGTCAGGAGACCTGACGGAAATCATTACATTCTTAGCTAACACCGGCATTGTCATCACTCTTATGTTTAGTTGCGATACTAACTTAAACACAAGGTAATTTTTCTGCGTGACGTATGTGTGATGTAAAGTCACAGGTTACGGATTTCTCCATGTAGTCAGATAATGAAGCCACTGAAGGTATTACTTACAAACAGTCGTCTGGTAATCTCTCAGCTCCTTCCATATCTGAATACGAGGAATATATTTCAGTATTGGAACTGTCATCTGCTACGTTGACAACACCGGTTCTACGGCAATACCGAACCGGGGCAAAAACTTGACAGTGGCGCCCTCTCCTCCTCGAACGTTTGAGACAGGACGTCAAAAATTTCTTAAAAAAGGAAATGTAAGACATTTTATTGGGTCTTACATGTGCCAAAGTGCAGTGCCACGCCTCTTCACACAGCATTCTTTTATCGCACGTCACTTTATTTCACTCCGTGGAGTTCAAACGCGTATATTTTGTAACGGAAGCCGTCGACCCTATATTCAGAACAGTGGAAATTAAAATGCACTGTGGCGCCTCTCCTGCTCCCAGTCGGCTGGTTTGACATCCTAACCCTCTTGAAAAATACAGTTAATACTGGGTAGAATTATTTGTGACTGGAAGAATCAGAACGAAAATTTGCACTCTTTATTGCCTATTAGCTAATACCTCTCTTTTGTGTGACATAAAATTAAATATAGGAAGCGTAAAACCAGTGAAGTCAAGAGACTAACAAGACGGTACATATTTCTTCAACCCTAAGGTCTCACGATTTTTTCTCTCTAATCTTGCTTCAGCTTTACCACAGCGTGCTTTCGTTTCTGCGAAAGAATCTTTCACCTCACAAAAGTTAGTCAAACGTTGTGCTACACGAAAAATCAAAATGTCGTTGTCTAATACTGGAAAAACTGTTCATACGAAGAGACTGGTGTGGTTTCTCGATTTGATTGCGTCTGTTTTGTCATGCGGCGTTTGACGTCGGATGAAAACGAAATTTAGGTGATGTGCCATCAATATTTAATTTCGTTCTACATTTAAGACATGAAGAGAAATGGAGAGAGATCTATCACATCTGAGAAATGTGCAAGGAACATGATGTGAATTGAATTCTGAAATGTAAGATGCACTTTGTCTGTACTTTTATGGGTGTTATTGTAAAGGAAACTGTTATGCACAAGTTCCAATCGTTTAGAAGTATAATTTCATTCCATCTGAAATTACGTTTACTTGATGTCTGGTTTATTTTCTGTAAAAATCTCTGTAGAGCAGCACGATTTGTATTGCTGAATAAGAGCTGTTATTATGAAACTATAAATAATCATGATAATGGGAGGAAAATTTCAGTAGCAGAATATACGTTATTTTGTATTGAGATTCAGTGCTGAAAGCTGGGATTTGTGTTTTGTGTACAGACATAAAAATTTATGAATGACGAATGTTCTCAGCCTAACTCTCAACAGCAATTTTTTCAATTGCATCTGTTCTAATAGCTTATGGTTCTCGTCTGAAATATTGTTATAGTGTCTGCATTGGACTTAGTAACGGTAGTAAAATGTCGTTAGCTTGTTAAATGCTAACACCATTTATGATAAGAGTATAAGCGGTCTTTTACAAATATTTTTGTGTGATCGTTTGAAAACCGAATGCTTCCTCTCAAATTGATATTTTTTCTTTCAGTCCTGAGTGAACAGTAAACTAAATAATTCACAGTTTAACAAGAATGGTTAATTTACCGAAAAAGTGATACTGGCGTTTGTAAACAGCGTGCACAGAGAGATATTTAAATACAACTTTTTCAGTTTTGTTTGAGTTCTCTGTTACGTGATCGAATTATAGACAATAACCATCAAATTAATACCGGGAATGTTGTAGTAACGAAGTTATTCAAAAAATGGTTCAAATGGCTCTGAGCACTATGGGACTCAACATCTTAGGTCATAAGTCCCCTAGAACTTAGAACTACTTAAACCTAACTAACCTAAGGACATCACACACACCCATGCCCGAGGCAGGATTCGAACCTGCGACCGCAGCAGTCCCGCGGTTCCGGACTGCAGCGCCAGAACCGCACGGCCACCGCGGCCGGCAACGAAGTTATTAATAGCTAAGTATGTAATACTAGTACAACAAGTCAGTCAGATGTTTAAATAAATTCTTGAATTCACTTGTAAACGGAAAAACAGTGATTGACAACTGCAAATGGCATAATGCCTAATGGTAGTGCCTCGACCTTATTCTGTCCGTAGATGTTGGTTTGAAAAGCTCAACGCGGCGGGGATAGGGGTGTGCGGTCTGCGCTCTGCGCTGAAAAGACATCTGACGTAATGGTGCATACAACACTGAGCTCACCAGCAATCACAGAAGCTTGCTGCAGATGTATGGGAGACAAGAAGGGTCACGTGGACCGTGAAAGCGAACGTGGAACACGACGGCTTTTGCGACGTCATACCATAGAATTTCACGCTGCAGAACATTTTCGGACGTCAAAGGCAGCATCGGTACGTCGGATTTCCCAAACGTGCTGTGAAACGTGTACCAAGGACATACGAGATCGCTTTCTACAGCGTGGGCCAAACTGAACAAAAGGCATATTGGAGCACATCTTTCTGGGGTACAGTATTTGATGGTTTTTATATTAGACCTTTCGTGCTATGAAAACAGGCTGTCCCACATTTAATATATTCGTACATTCAAAATTCGTCGTTTTTGTTACTATTAGTTACAACAAAATGTCAAGAAATTCCACGTAATTGGTTAAAAGTACTACCATGGAAGTCCTAAGCTGCTGACGGAAGTACATACCTGTCCAGACGTTTCATCAACAGGTGTTTGTGTGCATTTTCACTAATTATGCAAAAGCAAATATTTTGTTCCAAATGAACTTGGAAGACACGAAGAAGGAAAAAAGCTAGAAGCACAAATTGCAAATGCGCCATACTCAAATAGTGTATGTATAGGATATTGCTGTTGTCATTGGCATATGTGTTCGATTCCTCGTAGTTACTTAAAAGCGCGTTTGAAACTTGCCTTATCGAATCTGTCGTGAAAGGTACTTTCGAGGGACGAGTAGCTATTTGTAAACGTCTTTTTTCAATATGAACATCAATAAAAATAAAATAATGGGAATGTTTTTTGGACATTTATTTCGAATGCATGGCAGTAGATTAACTAATAAGATCTTCAAATATTTGTGGAGTAAGAAGTCCACAGCAAGCTGGGTCAACGAAGTCAAAGAGGATTTAGAAAGAAAAAAATGAAGAACTGAAATTGGAACATGTTCGCAGTAAAAAAGAGGGGGAGATGCATAGTAGAATAAAATCAGGTGATACAGGAATAATTAGATTAGCAAATGGTACACTAGGTGATGAGGTTTGCTATTTGGGCAGCAAAATAGCTGACGATGGCAGAAATAGTGAGAATTTGAAACGCAGACTGTCGATAGAACGACGAGTCTAACGACTGCAGACCATAACAGCAGTAACACCTTATTTCAACTTGATCCTTTGTACGCACTGATCTAAATCATATCTACATACACTATGTGACCAAAAGTATCCGGACACTCCCAAAAACGTACTTTTTTTTCATATTAGGTACTTTGTGCTGCCACCTACGGCCATGTACTCCATATCAGCCACCTCAGTAGTCACTGGACATCGTGAGCAGAATGGGGCGCTCCGCGGAACTCACGCACTTCGATCGTGGTCAGGCGATTTTGTGCCACTTGTGTCATACGTCTGTACGCGAGATTTCCACACTCATAAACATCCCTAGATCCACTGCTTCCGATGTGATAGCAAAGTGGAAACTTGAAGGGACACGTACAGCACGAAAGTGTACAGGCCGACCTCGTCTGTTGACTGACAAGAGACTGCCGACAGTTGAAGAGGGTCGTACTGTGTAATAGGCAGACATCTATCCAGACCATCATACAGGAATTTCAAACTGCATCAGGATCCACTGCAAGTACTATGACAGTTAGGCGGGAGGTGAGAAAACTTTGACTTCATGGTCGAGTGGCTGCTCATAAGCTACACATCACCGATAAATGCGAAAGGACGCCTCTCTTGGTGTAAGGCGCGTAAACATTGGACGACTGAACAGTGGAAAAACGTTGTGTGGAGTGACGAATCACGGTACACAATGTGGCGATCCGATGACAGGGTGTGGTTGTGGCGAATGCCCGGTGAACGTCATATGCCAGCGTGTGTAG
Source organism: Schistocerca serialis cubense (assembly GCF_023864345.2). Lineage (NCBI taxonomy): Eukaryota > Metazoa > Arthropoda > Insecta > Orthoptera > Acrididae > Schistocerca > Schistocerca serialis. The sequence continues at coordinate 876,060,340 of NC_064641.1, forward strand.
TGGAGGCGGGGGTGTTATGGTGCGGTCGTGTTTTTCATGGAGGGGGCTTGCACCCCTTTTCGTTTTGCGTGGAACTATCACAGCACCTTATTGCTTCCCACTGTTGAAGAGCAATTCGAGGATGACGACTGCATCTTTCAATACAATCGAGCACCTATTAGTAATGCACGGCCTGTGGCGGAATGGTTACACGACAATAACATTCCTCTAATGGACTGGCCTGCACAGAGCCTTGACCTGAATCCTTTGGGATGTTTTGCAACGCCGACTTCGTGCCAGGCCTCACCAACCGACATCGATACCTGTTCTCAGTACAGCACTCCGTGAAGAATGGGCTGCCATTCCCAAAGAAACCTTCCATCACCTGACTGAATGTATGCCTGCGAGAGTGGAAGCTGTCAACAATGCTAAGGGCAGGTCAACAACATATTTAATTCCAGCATTATCGATGGAGGGCGCCACGAACTTGTAAGACATTTTCAGTCAGGTGTCCGGATACTTTGATCACATAGTGTATATTTCCCGCAAGGAACTCTTGGCAATGCCCTGGTCGCTGATGAATACTGGTAGTCGAGAACAACGTAATAGTGTCTATTATTTAAGAAGCGAGCCAGTCACATCTTTGGGAACCTATTCCGTATGCTCAGACCTTTGTTAGCAGTCTGCAGTGGGGCACCGTGTCAAATGCTTTCTTGAAATCTAGGAATATGGACTCTACCTCTTGCCCTTCCCCCATGGTTCGCAGTATATCATGTGATACAAGGCCCAAGCTGAGTTTCGCACGATGGATGCTATCTAAAATCTGTGCTGGTTTGTGACAGAAGCTTTTCCGTCTCATGCAATTGATTTTATTCGAACTCAGGATATGTTCGAGGATTCTGCTGCAAGCCATCTTAAGGATATTTGTCATAATTTTGCGGGTGCGTTCTTTTACCCATATTATGTACAGGAGTCACCTTCTCTTTCCTCTAGTAGGTTGAGACTTTGCGCTGAGAGGGAGATTCGTGATATTTGTAGGCTAGGTAAGGGGCCATTACTGAGAGTCCATCCAGACCTGACGACTTACTTGTTTACAAATCTTTCAGTTCCTTCTGAGCGTCAGGGATGCCTATTTCTATGAATATGTCCTCCACGCGGCGCTAGGGGTGGCTGTTTCTGTTAGTATGTCCTCCACGCGGGACTGGGCGTCAGTCAAACGATGGTATGTTTGTACGATCTTCCTGCGTGAATGATTTCTTAAACGTAAAATTTAAAACTTCAGCTTTCCTTTTACGGTCTTCTATTGGAGCTCATTGGTCAACGAGTGACTAGATAGGAGCCCTCAACCCGCTTATCGATTTTACGAAGGACCAGAATTTTCTCGGTTTCTTGGCAAGATCTTTCGCTAAGATACGACGGTAATAATTGTTGTATACTTCGCGCAGTGATATTTTTACGGACGCACGAATTTCAATCGTGCGTTCTTTTTTGCACCTGGAGTGCAACAGTCTCTGCTTCCTCAACAGTTTCTGTATTTTGTTATGAAACCAGCGTGACGCTAAACTGCCCTTAATCCACTTACTCTGTACTGTAAGGCTTCGGGAAAGTTGTCGAAAGCTCCAGGTTGTAGCCTATTTCCACAATGGTCTTCCGAATATTCTGCACCAATCTTTTGACTGGTAGTGCAGTCAACGCTGCTAATTCACATATGTCCATTTGCGGAAACGACCTCTGTGTTTGGCACGTCTGATGTTGCCTACAACTGCCGATGGAGAGCGCTGCTCACACAGCATGTGACTGTTTCTGACAAGGGAAACTCCACATCGCTCCACCCTCAGCCTATCAAAAACTGAACACAGATCAAGCATAAAAAGAGGAAGAACGTGTTGTGAATCGCGAAAAAATAACCAAAATAGAAACAGTGAACGGTCCAAGCTCAAGAAGTGTAACAATGAGTGAACTGCCAGAACCACGGTGTCGCGGTTGTGTGGTCACGATGTTGCACTGCACAGCGGGATATCCGTGTTCAAACCTTCCTCGTGCCCATTGTTATCTTTTTTTTTTCCACAAAATTATGAACTTTCGGTCCGCTCATTCACGTAGCTGTTGTCCTTCTATAGCCTATGTTACTGTCGTAGTCTACATTGGTTGTAGAGTACGAGGCGTGGGGCAAGAATATATTACCGTCGCAACTAAATGTGATGAAGTAGGGGAGATTCCACATAGACCTCACAGGAAAGAAAATAACAAATAAATGGGTGTGAACTATGTTACAACAAAGGAATTCAAGACTCAAAACTTCCAAATCGGAACTCAAGAGTCATAATATGTGGTTTTATTTAGCGTATGGCTAATACAGACATATCATGAAATTAAATTACATATACATATGTACATATTGACACACAAGAAACTTAAGTTTGTCTTTACAACTGAATATCCAGTACTTTAATCCGCGCCCTGCATCTGGAGTTGCTAGCAGGAAGTCCTCTTTGGCGCCGTGATAGGCTCGAATCCTGCATTCACTGACAATGTGGTGAACAGTCTGGTATGGAGCCCCACAGTCACAGGCTGGATCAGGCAGCTTCTTCCACTTAAAGAGAGCATCCCTGCATCGCCCATGGCCGGTACGGATTCTGTTGAGAGCAGTCCAGGTCTTGCGTGGTAGGTCGAATCCACTTGGAAGCTTAGCACCTGAGAATATGTTATGCAGGTGCACATCTGTCACTGCTTCCCACCGAGCTTTCCATTCTTTAAGAGGTTTGAAATCCTCAGCAACCATGTCAGCAGCATCGCACAGAGTTGGATGACGTGATTTCAGTCTCTTACAATTTAAAAGTGGCAGCTCGCTATGCACGGGTAGGTTAGAATTCCTGGAGATCTTGTGGAATTCTCTCATAAGGGCAGTACATCTGCGTAGATCAGGAGGCATTATACCGCTTAACAGTGGAAGCCAATAAACTGGAGTAGATCTGATTGCGCCAAATATGATGCGCATTGTCGTATTCAGCTGGGTATCAACAAGCCTTGTATGATGACTGTTCGGCCAAACAGGTGCACAATACTGAGGGAGGTAACGTTGCTCACGTCCGTAGGTTTAACCTTAAAATACCCTACACGTGCCTCCTGGGTGGTGCTAATTGAGCAAGTGATTACAGGCAGCCAGACTATCCATAGGATCTCCTGGCAATGACATATCAGCTAAATAATATGTGGTACTTCTGTAGAACAAATAGGATGTATGTACGTCTGGAGGTCCATTCCTTACTCGCTGCCGCGCAGAGGCCGCATGGTCTTGGGCACCTTGTCACGGATCGCGCGGCCCCTCCTGCCTGAGTTTCGAGTCATCCCTTGGGCATGGGTGTGTGTGTGTGTGTGTGTGTGTGTGTGTGTGTGTGTGTGTGTGTGTGTGTGTGTGTGTTATTCTTAGCATAAGTGGAGTTTAAGTAGTGTGTAAGTCTAGGAACCGTTGACCTCAGCAGTTTGGTGCCTTAGGAATTCCCACACATTTGAACATTTTTGGTGACTTCAGCAGTTTGGTCCCTTGGGAATTCGCAAACACACACACACACACACACACACACACGCACACACACACACAGCCACACATACTCTTCGGTGTTGCAAACGCACGTTACACCACGACACAGACACAAATTTGAATACAGCGAACACATCAATGATTGGACGGATAGTACATAATTTTGTGAAAAAATAAATAAATAAATGTATGAGGCACGAGTGGGATTTGAACCGGATCTCCTCCCTCGCAGTCCAACACCATGACCACATAACCACGACGTCATGTCTACAGCGGTTTGCTCGATGTTGCACATGTTGAGCTTGGACCTTTCACTGTTTCTATTTTGCTCTTTTTCCCCACAGTTCAGTACCCATTCTTCCTGTAATCACGCGTGATCTGTGTTCAGTTTTTGACGGACGATCCACTGGGCCTCCCACCACTAAATCTGAGGTGGGTGCGATGGGGAGTTTCCCTCGTGAGGGGTCGCCAACGCTAAAAATGGTTCAAATGGCTCTGAGCACTATGGGACTCAACTGCTGTGGTCATAAGTCCCCTAGAACTTAGAACTACTTAAACCTAACTAACCTAAGGACATCACACACATCCATGCCCGAGGCAGGAGTCGAACCTGTGACCGTAGCGGTCGTGCGGTTCCAGACTGTAGCGCCTTTAACCGCTCGGCCACTCCGGCCGGCCCGCCAACGCTAGAACCACGTCAGTATTTGCATTCACGCCTAGTGTGAGGATGAATTCAGGCGGTGGGTACTGCGTCTCTACAGTGGCGAGCAGGACGTGCAAGTGCCCACGCAGCTGTCACTCCTCAGAGAGGGCTCCAAACAACTTATCTCGGATTAGGACCGGGGAGCGGGAAGCTGTTTATGTAGCTTAAAGGCAGCTCCAAGGTTCCGGGAAAGTTGTCGGAAGCTACCGGCTGTAGCAAGCTCCACGAGAGCTGGCCCCGTGCGCGTTTGCTCAGTAGGAGAAAAATCAGATTAAAAGGTGACAGTGTTGAAAACTCGTGATAGAAAAGATGAAAAGACGTACATAAATAACCATCGTCCAGTTTTCTTACTTATACATTACTTCAACGTATTTGCGAAAGCAGTGCAAGTATGTGTAGTGTTAGAAACACCTTACTTACACTGAGATGTTAAAAGTCACAGGATTCTGTTGTGCTCATATAGATATGGCGGTAGGATAGCGTACACAAGGTATAAAAGGGCAGTGCTTTGGCGTAGCTGTCATTTATACTCAGGTGATTCATCTGAGTACCAGTTTCGTGTGGTCAGAGCTGATTGTGCGATTCGAATATGGCGCAGACCCCACTAAGTCATGGACCCCAGTTGTCAACAAGGCACTGTGGACGCTAGTGGTGTGTCCACGATGGTGAGGGTAGTGTTAACATTGAACGGACTGAGTCCTCAGGTCCAAATGAATCGATCATTGACAGGAAATGGTTATATTCGGCTACTGGGAGATCGCTCGCAGCCAGAAAATGCTGGAATTTTTATGGATAATAGTGAGCCATGTCACCGAACCACAATTGTTCTAGATCTTCATCGTTAGTCTGCAATTCACACTTAAGTGCCTGGCAGAGGGGTCATCGAACCATTTTTATACTAGTTCTCTACCATTCCACTCTCGAATTGCGCGTGGGAAATAAGAACACCTAAATCTTACCGTTCGAGCTCTGATTTCTCTTATTTTATTATGATGATCATTTCTCCCTGCGTAGGTGGGTGTCAACAAAATATTTACGCATTCGGAAGAGATAGTTGGTGATCGAAATTTCGTAAATAGATCTCGCTGCAAAGAAAACCGCCTTTGTTTCAGTGACTGCCACCCCAGCTCGCGTATCATAAAAATGGTTCAAATGGCTCTGAGCACTGTGGGACTAAACAGCGGGGGTCATCAGTCCCCTAGAACTTAGAACTACTTAAACCTAACTAACCTAAGGACGTCACACACATCCATGCCCGAGGCAGGATTCGAACCTGCGACCGTAGCGGTCGCGCGGTTCCAGACTGAAGCGCCTGGAACCGCTAGGCTACATCGGCCGGCGCGTATCATATAAGTGACACTCTTACCCCTATTGCGCGATAACACGAAACGGGCTGCCCTTCTTTGCACTTTTTCGATGTCCTCCGTCAATCTCACCTGATAAGGATCCCATACCGCGCAGCAATATATTCGTGCAGAAGACGGACAAGTGTATCTGTATCTTTAGTGGCTTTGTCGCATCGTCTAAGTGTTCTGTCAACAAAGCGCAGTCTTTGTTTCGCCTTCCCCACAATATCATCTATGTGGCCTTTCCAATGTAAGTTGCTTGTAATTGTAATTCCTAGGTATTCAGTCGAATTGACAGCCCTCAGCTTTGTGCCATTTATCGTATACCCAAAATTTATTGGATTTCTTTTTCTACCCATGTGGATGACGTCGTACTTTTCTTTTTTTAGTGCCAATTCCACTTTTCGCACCATACAAAAAATCTCTCTAGATCATTTTGTAATTGTAATTGATCGCCTGATGATTTTACTGGACGGTAAATTACAGCGTCATCTGCAAACAATGTAAGGGGGCTGCTCAGATAATCACTTAGATCATTTATGTAAATCAGAAACAGCAGAGGGCCTATGACACTACCTTGCGGAACGCCAGATATCGCTTTTGTTCTACTGGATGATCTGACGTCTATCACTACGAACTGTGACCTCTCTGAGAGGAAATCACGAATCCAGTCACACAACTGAGACGATACTCCAGATGCACGCAATTTGATTAATAGTAGCTTGTGAGGAACGTGAAACGTCCCCTTTGAAAAATTGTACAGGACTGTGCTTAAACTGACACACAATATTTTTTTAGCGCAACGCAATCTGACTTTCAAAAATCCCTACAAAAGAATGGCCCTGACTAACATTAATCTATACCTTTCACAAATCACTTACCTCACAAAAATCTTCATTACTCGAACTACTGCAATATAGCGAGCGCCACTACTGCCAACTAAATAGAAGATTCAAACTACTGAAGGCACTAACTACTGATAGGCATACTTAGCAAATGAAAGATTTTGATAGAGAACAAACAATGTATTTACCTCAATAGTGTTTAAAAGTCATAATGTATATAGCAGTTCATGACATCCAGTCTAACAAATTTCAAAACTCCGCCATCTCTCTCCTCACATCCACCACCGCTGGCGGCTCACCTCCAACTGCGCAACGCTACGCGCCGTTCACATCCAGCTGCCACTGCCGAACACTACAATGGCAGGCAACAATGCAAACAAGCCACAGATTGCCCACAGCACAGCCAGAGATTTTCATACAGAGCGCTACGTAACATTGCCAATAAGAAAACATAAACCGCCTACTTACATAGCCCCCATGCTCCCCACAAAAAAATTTACAAATTGTTTTGGCAGTGGCCAATAATGATTTGATAAAATTTTTCATAATTACAATAACAAAGATATCAAATGCACACACTTATTGATACAATGTTGGTCAAAAGCTAAAATTTTCTCACAGTCCATAAAGACAGTCCTGATCATTGATCACAGTATTAATTTCAATTTTATGCACAAAGTTTGAGCAGTAAAAGAAAATGCACACGGAAGTAGTGGATTTCCATGCAGTCTTGAAGAAGTAGTGTTGTCCTTACAATGGAAAGACAGTGCTGACTCTCGACATGCAGACAGGTAATGGGCCACAACAGAGAATAACCCACAACAGAGTCAGTCGAAGTTGAAGAATATTGGTAGATAGGTCGTCACAGAGCAGACCACTGTAGTCCTTGTAGAGATTGTGGTATTGGTGGGCCACCAGAGGTGCAGACCCACTGCAGTCCTTGTAGAAATAATGGTACTGATGAGTCAGCAAAGGTGGAGACCCACTGTAGTCCTTGTAGAAATAATGGTATTGGTGGGCCACCAAAGATGCAGACCTACTGTAGTCCTTGTAGAGATGGCCAGCAACCATCTGTTGCAACTGTGCAGGTGCACAATCACCATCGAAGAGTCTTGAGGAGAATATAGCAAGTCCATAAACCACCACTTGTCCACTCACAAAAAATTTGTTTGAATGTCCTTAGAACCAGCAATGCTGTTATCCAGTCCCTTGCTGAATTATTAACACACATGCAAACACTAACAGTCCCTACTTCTCACATATTGTCCATATACTATGACCAACAGAAACGTGTGCAGTGAAATGTAACTTACAAGTTAATAATATGATGAACTGGTGTCAATTACAATTTTATAACATAAGGTTACAATTACAAAGGTACAAAATACATCATTAAAGAACATAACAATACAGATAACATTTGTAGTACAGGCTTTACAACAGAATAGAAATAAACATATACATCAATGTTACAGGAATTATGAGATGAGTAGATACATAAAAGATCAGAATAAATTTTGAAACATCAGCTTCACACATGAGCATTAAAACAAAATAGAATAAATAATGTCTAAGCATATTTACAAGGTAAATAACATATTATTAATGCCAATTATATTTGAGGATAACAGTATTCCTCATCATAGTGAACGTAGCTTAGTATTAGAAAAATTCTACAACATAAGTCTTATCAGATAAACATATAAACACAGGAAAAACATAAATACAGAAGGGTACACAAACAAATAGCGGAATAATACAAGGAAAGGACAGGGTTTGTTTTACTGCAGTATTTTGCAAACAAAACTTTCTTTACTTCTCGGAGATCTCCCTTCGTTCTTCATTATTTCCAAAAGTCCTATCTATACCTGCTTTCTGTACTTTGCTCGTATAGCCTCTCAGTGCATTTCTTCAAATTCATCGCAACTCATTCACTTATAGGCTAACTTAAATCTACTGAGCTCAGATGCTAAACTAAGGGACGAGGCAATGCAGCAGCACAAAACAATTAACACAAACAGCAATGGGAAAAAAAATGGAAATTGTCAAAGCAAGCTGCATTACATCTAAATTACCACGCAATGCAACATTACAACTAATATGAGCCAATGTGCAGCAACAAGAAAAATAAATCAGTAGTGAAACTAGATTAACAGAGTAATACAAAGTGAAATTTAATAGCACTATGCCTGGCAAGCAGCAGCAGCAAATGAAATAACTTATACCTAAACATGACAAAGTTCAAGCAGAAAAAATATTACACTAAAAATAACAACGCAGATAAGGGAAATGTATAATAACATCTTAATGTCTATGTAATTAAAGTGGTGCACCACAACTATTTCTACAAAAGAAATTACCAAGTACTTGAAAAGAAAATTATATATGCAGTTACTGTTATTAGTCCCTTCTTATTGTTCTTTCCATTCCAAGAGCTCCTTTTTTGAAGAATGTGGATCATAAAAAAAATATTTAATAGATCTGTTGACAGAAAGTGTTCACATTAGCAAATGCATCAAAGTTTATTTTATAAAACTAATGCTGCAACACAGCTGGAAACCAGATATTATACAAAATGAGCAATCTCTCAACTACAAAGACAATAGATGGAAAATGTTTCTCATCATTTCATTAGGCATTTTAGTAAATACCATAAATTAAGAGCTCCACAGTGTTATCATGTTTTCAAGTTTGAGGGTGTCGTATTTACGATGCTTTCTACAAAGGAATGTCAATAGCGAGGATAATAGCCTGTTTTTTTTTTTTTTTTTGCACCTAATGGCTTTCTTTTGTCAGACGACTACCTCTCAGCTGGGTGCCCACGACTCGTTACGTGAAGTTGGTCACTTAACTATCTTATTGAAATATTTACGACACCAGTTTGCCTTACAGTGAGTCTCATATAAAAAATTTCACAGGTCGAGAATTTGCGTTGCAAATCTGTAGAAACAAAATCTTATGAATATAACAGTGTCCAAAAAATTTTCACCGGCATTGTGATACATTCACGCATTTACATACATTTCATAACTCTTAAAGTACGATTCTTGGTTTCCAACAACCTTTCTCACAAACCAGAGTCCCTAACCACTACTCATTATTCCTTGCTTTATTACACACATACATATTCGTCGACACTTCTTCAATATTTCATCATAATACATAGCATAATCAAATTCCTCATATAGTATCAGCTTATTGATCATAAACATACCGCAACAGCATAATACACATAGTCATCATAATAATAACATCATAACACCTCAGTCAACTCTCAAAATCGTCGTAGCTTCCTCCAATAATTTCAAAACCTAAAAAAACTTCTCTGCTCATTTCAAGAGTGTCATCTACCTCAAACGTACTTTAAAATCATGCTCCCTTACCAAATACATCATTCAAAGCTCTCATAGTATCACAATGGTTCTGAAAAAATATGAACAGTTCACACAGTACAGACAAAATACTATTTCATAAGTGTGAAGTTATCCAACTGTGTAACTGCGTAAACATGTGTCACTGATGTAGTAAAAAAAATGTTTATCTCTCAGTTAAATAATCAGATAGCTGTGTAATTTGTGTGTTAGAGAAATATGGTACCGATGTGTAAAGTTGTATAAGCAAATACCATATTAGCTAGGGCTCCTTGTGCTTGCCAAACACATGATACACAAAGTAAGCGTGTACCCCCCTGAGGATTAATGTAATTATACCCTCAGGTGTTACAGATTACAACAATGGAATGAAATGTATTACGAAAAACCTTTGTATCATTGTACTTCAAATATCTTTAAAAATAAATGATTTAAGTACAAAATTAATCACTCAAATATGTGTCCTGTAGCGCTAAATGTGCGTCTTGTTGTAAAATAATCTCTGTGGAAGTGTCTTAGTTATCGTCCTCCGAAAGCTAAGTTCTGCAGAAGCCAATGTACTTACCTCATGATACACAAAAGTGAAATGCTTTGCGTATAGATATCTTAGTTATTCATCTGGCATTTCACAGAAAGCACCTCAAATCCAGAATCCACTCTCAAGCAAACCAAAAAGTTGCACGAAATTCTCATTAGCAGTGCCGGTATATGTTCCAAGTATGTGAGCCTCATAGTCGTTACGCGATCATGCAACTAACAAACAAGAATGTACAAACAACAACACTGTGTCGTCCGTTCACTATAACAATGCATTCGTAATTTCTGTTTAAATAAGTTCTCTTGGTTCTTGACTGGATATTTAACTTCAAACACTGTTGCATGTTAACAGATACTAAGTCTGACAAAGCATACTGGCAATGTAAAGTGAAAAGTTATATGGCAAAGACAAAGTTAAAAAGCAGATTATCTCTCAGTAAACGGTTTTACATGTGAAATGTGGTGTAAACCTTTACTCTTCCTAGTACGCAGAGTTTCAACTTCAACACAATTATCATGTGGTATACGTCGGATTCTGTAAGGTCCATTGTAAACTAGAAAGAATTTGTGACTCAAGTGTTTCTTCTTATGTGACAATGAATGAGCTTTAATGAGAACTTTCTGACCAATATATAATTTCTTTGCATTTGCTTTACCGTGTAGTTTTCTCCTTTTGTTTGCTGCAGATTTTATATTTTTAAGAGCCAAATCAATTATGTCTTTGTGTCGAAGTTTACGTGTATTCGGGAAAGGTACAAGCTCTCTGATTCTGTTCAGTGGTTCTTCATTCTTTAGTACAAGAGCAGGTGGTAAAGCAGTGGAATCATGAGGCATTTCATTCAGCACATTTTGAAATAAGTGTAAATATCTGTCCCAATGCTGATACTTTCTGTGACAATAAAGTCTGCAAAGCTTATTGATTTCTTTCATAATCCGTTCAGACGGGTTACAATGTGGTGAGTACAATGAAATAAAAACAGGTTTGATTTTATGATTCCGAAGCATGCGTGACCAAACAGCAGATCTGAATTGCGGTCCATTATCTGAAATGACTTTACTAACATGTCCAACTTCACGTAAGAAATTTTTAACAAAGGCGTTGGATACAGACCGTCCAGTGGCTTTACGTAATGGAGTGAAAGAAACAAATTTTGAAGTAAGTTCAACAGGGACTAGAACATACGAAAATCCATTCGATGTTCTGACAAGGGTTCCAAAGAGATCAACAGCAGCAAATTCTTTTAATTTAGAAGGAATAATAGGAAACAATGGAGCACAATGTGAGATAGTAGATGGTTTCGCCTTTTGACAAAGTTTACAAATAGACAAGACTCTTCGAATTCTCTTTTCCATATTGTTAAAATAACAAGTCGTTCGAAGAATATGATAACATTTTCGTGGACCAAAATGTGCATAGCTGAAATGAATGTACCAAATAAGCTTATTAACAAAATCGTCAGGAATGCAAAGTACCCATAGCTTGTCATCAACAGTGCAGCATTTGAACAGTATGTTGTTTCTAACCAGATAATAATGCCGAATCTGAGTGTGCGGTTTTTCATGCCATTTACTTTTGATGTCTTTCCAAATCGGATCTTTATCTTGTTCATGAGCAATGTCCTTTAAAGATGTGGTGATGAAGTTTTCAAAGGCGACTTTCTGAATGTAAAGAATACTGAAATTTTTCTCGATGTTGCCTTCTGTGTTACTTTTCTCAAGCCCAGCCGGTGCGCGTGACAGCGCGTCCGCAACAATGTTCTCCTTGCCGGGAATGTAGACTATCGTGAAGCGGAATTCTTGCAGAAACAATGTCCAACGTTTTAACCTGTCATGATTTAATTTTGAAGACATAAGAAATTGTAATGCACGATGATCACTGTATACTTTTACGTGCTTACCAGAAAGAAAGATCGGAATTTGTTAAATGCCCAATCGATAGCTAAAGCTTCTAATTCAGTAACGGAATAATTTTTTTCAGATTTTGTTAGCACTCGGCTAGCAAAAGCAATGGTTAATGTCATTTTCTATGGCTTCTTGAAATAAATGGGCACCAAGACCGACTTTGTCGCTTAAGTGGTGGAGAATTTCTCCCTGAATCGTAACTGCGCGCTGGACCGTTGCGTCTAAAATTATTCTGTCTCCCGTAATAATAATTGTTTTGGTTCCCATATTGTCTGTTTCTCTGATTGTCTCTGTGATAGTCATTACCGCGGAGAGGTGATCTTTCCCTGTAATTATTACTACTCTGCCAACGGTTGTCATACGGGTGGTGTCTGTTTTGGTCACGATTTGTGTTGTGAGAATAGCCTTGTCGTGTCCAGTTATTATTTCAGTCATCGCGGAATTGTGACGGATGTGACCTGTAATTGTTGTGCTCCTGTTTTCGCGTTCCGCGATTGTCAGTGTCAATTTCCAGTTCTTGTAAGAGCCCCTGAAAAGCTTCAATGTCGTCTTTGCAACGTCCTGCCAAAATAATATGCCGTAAATGTTCAGGTAATTTGATTAAGCAAATGCGGATGAGTTCTGAGGGACTGTATGGATTTGACAGGTACTGATTCTTGTGCAACATGTCTTCAAAATATTTCACAAGACTAGAAAATTCAGATTGTTCGAAATGTTTCATCATTATGATGCCATGTTTTACTCGGTCTTGTGTGGCTTGAGACCAATATGCTGAGAGGAAGGCATGGTAAAATTCTCCTTCACTGTGGCAATCGTGAATGACCTATCGCATTCTTAGAGCTGGTTCATTCTCTAAGTAGCCACACATAAATTCTAATCTGTGTTCTAATGACCAGTTGGGAGGAAAACAATGAGAGAATTGATGGAGCCACGCTTGTGGATGAATGTCGTTAGCAGAATTCTTAAACGTTTTGAATTTACGTGTGGTAATGAACAGCTTATAGTCAAAATCATCATGTCGGCGAGTCGCATGTTGGTCATTGTTACGTCGTTTCGGCGGTTCCATCTCAAAGTTCGGTGTACCTTGCCAATTTCTTTCATAATTTCCGAAGTGCCCTGTGTTATTATTTTGTTTCTGTTCCGTATTTCTGTGTCCCTCTTCCCGTATTGGAGCGCGAGTGTCCTCTGAAATACGTAATTCTTGTATTACCTGTGTCAGCTGATCTTGTACTTCCCGGATTTCTCTTTGGTGTTGCGTATTAATTTGATTCAGATTTTGTTTCAGTTTCCTAATTTGTTCGCACTCTTCTGTGTCATTAAAGACTACCGGTTTTGTGTCATTCAGATTATCATCTACCTTCGTAGATAAATTATTTAGCTGATCCGAAAGTTCAACTACTTTCTCTGATAATGAACTAATTTCGTCCATGTGTCTTTCTGAACCAATTTTCTGAGTATCTACTGTGTCCTTTAAGTTTTCTTGAGTTTTTGCAAGTTGCGTAACCAAATCAGTAGATGCAACTGAGTCAATTTGAGCTTGCAGGGTCTCATGATTTTGATGAACAATAGTTTGCAGTTCTTTTATGGCTTCTTCGTGATTCTGTAATGCATTTTCATGCCGCGAAAAAAAGGTTGAAAATGCTCACAAATTTGTGTTTTTACGTCATTACAGACTTTTTGACATTTCGATTCAATGTTATGTAACTCAGTAGTTAAATCTTCACGTGTTTGTGCAAGTGTGGTGTCTAACTTTTGAAGCTTTTGCTGTGTTTGTCTCTGATTTTGTTCCATTGTGTCTAACTTTTGAAGCTGTTGCTGTGTTTGTCTCTGATTTTGTTCCATTGTGTCTAACTTTTGAAGCTTTTGTCCCATTTGTTGCATTAATTGTAATAACAATGCACTGGTGTCTGAAACATGTTCCTCAGTGCTATTCGGCAATGCATCTGAACCGGCAATATTCGCAGTTTGAAAAGCAGAAAATGTGTCTTGGCTTATTTGAGAAAAGGGTGAGGACGCAAAACCTGAATCTACAGTATTTGCAAGATTGTGTCCTGTCATTTCGGATTCCTGAGGCAAGCTGTTGCCGACCGATCGATCGATAATACTTCCCTGTTCACTAATTGTTTCACTGTCTACACCATTGTTTGCAGCCTGTTCCATTTCCCTATGTACAATTACCAAATTACTGTCTACACCATTGTTTGCAGCCCGCTCCATTTCCCTATGTACAATTACCAAATTACTACTTTGAACATTTATTAATTCAGTACTCGGTGGCGCTAACACACTGCTTTCGTCTTCACCGTCATTTCTCAGTTTACTTTGGAGCCTAGTATTACGTTTTTCACACGCCATTATTGTCACAATATTTCACACGATAACACAGAAAAACACAGTTTGAAGAGCAACAATAAGAGAACACATTAACATAGCACTGAAAATAATATCTCGTTAATTGCAAGCGCAGCAGCGAAATACTTGGTGCAAATCTACATGTCATGCCACAACTGTTTTACTGTACAACAATGAAAGGCTGCAACTATAAAGGAGATTCTCTCTACAATTACGCGCTAGCAATAAACAAAATCTACACTAATTACACAAACTACAAGAAAAAATCAGAAGATTCCAGTGAGGTAGCCTCGTCTAAGGGTCGACATATGAAACGTCCCCTTAGAAAAATTGTACAGGACTGTGCTTAAACTGACACACAATATTTTTTTAGCGCAACGCAATCTGACTTTCAAAAATCCCTACAAAAGAATGTCCCTGACTAACATTAACCTATACCTTTCACAAATCACTTACCACACAAAAATCTTCATTACTCGAACTACTGCAATACAGCGAGCGCCACTACTGCCAGCTAAATAGAAGATTCAAACTACGGAAGGCACTAACTACTGATAGGCATGGTTAGCAAATGAAAGATTTTAATAGAGAACAAACAATGTATTTACCTCAATTGTGTTCAAAAGTCATAATGTATATAGCAGTTCATGATATCCAGTATAACAAATTTCAAAACTCCGCCATCTCTCTCCTCACATCCACCACTGCTGGCGGCTCACCTCCAACTGCGCAACGCTACACGCTGTTCACATCCAGCTGCCGCTGCCCAACACTACAATGGCAGGCAACAATGCAAACTAGCCACAGACTGCCCACAGCACAGCCAGCGATTTTCATACAGAGCGCTACGTAACATTGCCAATAAGAAAACATAAACAGCCTACTTACGAACGGTAGCAAAAGCCTTCTGCAAATTCAGGAGTATGGAATCGATCTGAGATCCCTTGTCGACAGCACTCATTACTTCATGGGAATAAATAGCTAGCTGTGTTGTACAAGAACGATATTTTCTGAATCCGTGTTGGTCATGTATCAATAAGTCATTTTCTTCAAGGTTATTCGTAATGTTCGAGTACAGTATATGCTCCAAAATCTTACTGAAAATTGAGGTCAGTGATATGGGTCTGTAATTGAGGAATGTTACTGTCCACAAGTCATGACGTCACAAATGCTGCTTTATGACAATGTGCAATGTCATGCTGATACAAACAATCACCGTTTCCTAACCGTTCTTCCAATGTACTTGGCACCAGTGTATTCATATCCTTTCATATTTAAAATTTTATTGAGTGCAATAACGAGACCACACCCCCATAACCTAAGGTCAGCTTCTTCGGACATCACTGTTTGCCACCACACGTGATAGTAGATAACGCTCTGCAGACTTTCAGTAAAACCCAAGCGTATCCATCGGACTGCTGCAGGGCAGAACACGATTCATCACTCCAAATAATTTGTTTCCTGTCATTCACTACCTGGTGGTGATGCTCTCCACGGCAGTCCGAGCGTTGCTTAGAGGCGACTACATGAATCGAAGATAGTTTTCATTTATTGTTCCTGAGGCGTGGTAAAAATTGCTGTTTTGAAGAGCGCGCTGCAGCGCGTAGTGTGAAGTAGTCGCTCTCCGTTTCTGGCGGTGGCGCCGCTGTGGCAGTCGCAGCTTTGGTGTCTCCCTCTTGTGGGAAAAGGGAAAGGCTGCTTGTTAACGTGCATTTAAGGGGCGCAATGAGCTCGCCAGTCGGTCAGTCTGGGTCAGTCTCTCGTCCCCAGCTTGCTAGTCTCTGGTCCGCATTTGTTAGGCAGGTAGTGTTTGTCTGTCGGTCGGAGTGCTAGTATGTCTGTCGTTCGGATCAACCTTCAAAGCCGGCAAAATGAGAGTCTTTCCACTCCGCCAGTAAGAGAACTCATCGAGTGGTCGCCCGGTCGGGGCTTAGTTCCTGCATCTGTGTCTGCGCGTTAGGCTGCCAGTCTACTCGAGTTAGCTCAGGCAATGGTCATTGGCGGTTGGATCGATCGGTTGGTCGGTCGCGCACGGAGACACAAGATGACTTGTCCGTCTTGAGCGTCGGCGCATGTGAGGTCGCCACCTGAGTCCAGTGGGCCGCGGCGTATAGCGAGGGGTAGTGACTTCGCGGTCGACACGAGAGCAACAGGAGTCAACCCACGACATCAGTCTGGCCGGCGCGAGCTGCCTTCCTGCGTCCGTTGAAGCGGCTGGCAGCGGACGGTTCGTGAGAGCGATTTGGCGGTGCTGCGCCAGGTCTTCTCGAGAAATCGCAGTTGAGTAGATGTTAGTGATTTGTGATATGTTAAATTCTACTTGTTTTCTTGGCCAGTGTCTCGTCCGCATTTGTTAGGCAATTAGTGTCTGTCTGTCGTTTGTAGCTACCTCTGTCATCTTTGTCGGATTTGATGTATTAACGAATTTATTGCTTGGAGTGTAACGGCCTAATTCCTGAAATATGATTTGATCTTACCTATCATCTTGAGAGGCGCTATCTGTGTACTGTAGAGCATCATAACTTGTTTGGCCAACCTTGTAGAATTTTGTATAAGATTGCGTTTGATGGGCTTTTATTTAAATGATCATCGTAAGACTTTTCGTAGAAGTTAAAATCAAGTTGCACATTCTGTGACAAAGTTAATATTTTAATTTTTAGTGTTTTGTACAATTTCCATCCCTCCTACGGGGGTGCATAGTCTGTGCGCTTGTGTAAATTGTTAAATCTTTAATTTAGAGTAATCTGGTGTGTTGCAGATTTGCGCCAGTGTAGTCTTTCAGAGGCTGTTGTGAGCGGACGTAACTACGGCCGTGTCAAAAGGGAGCGGAAAGGTTCTCTACCCGAAAGCTCATACAGTGAAAACTTGTTACTTTCTGTCTCTGAATAAATTGTAACCTGATATTTAGAGGGTGCTTTCTGATTATAATTTTAAATCTGTTTCTTTTAAAAAATGCCTTTAGCCACTATTAAAGTGAATACAATTCCCATTTGTTAAAATGAATTTGGTTGTGATTTCATCAATTACTCCTTGGCAACTACTTCCACGCTTACATAGTGTGATTAAATGTGTTAATGTTCTTGATGAATCGCTAGTAAATAAAATAAATTCTTAAGAATATTCGTTGAAAAGAAATCACGGTTCAGTTCCGTCACAGTTGCACATTTTTAATTAGATTACATGTTTCAATCACTCAGGGTCACCTTCAGATCTAAGAAGTTGCGAGGTTCTGAACAGACAAGACGGATTGCTGACGCAACTGCTTAGATCTGAAGATGACCCTGGGTGATCGAGACATGTAATTAATTAAAAATGTGCAACTGAGACGGGACAATACATTAGAATTACCTTGAATACTGCTGTTCTCACGAGAAGAATATGTCGACTACAGTGACTACATTTATCGCTAACGAGGAGTCGCTCGACCTTTGTACCGCATCCTTTTTAGCTCCCTATGCGTAGTCATTGTTCTAGCTGGACTCCTGTACTGCGTTGTAACACACGATTCCTGCTGACTGTTTCCTGCGATTTCTTAAACCATCTGCCACAATGCTCGACGGGCTCCATCCGTCAGAAGGGGAGTTCTCCCTTGTCTTGGTTCATCTGTGGTTGTTCCTCCGCGTTGCCATTCCACAATCACTTCACCAACAGTTGCTTGGGCAGCTTCAGAAAAGTTAAAATGCCCTTGGTGGATTTGTTACTCAGCTGACATCAAATGATCAGCGCACATTAGCAGTCACTGACCCCTACTAACTGACGCATTCTGCTGTTACCTCTTCTATACTGGCAATACAAGGCTTCCTGCCCCACTTTGCACTGGCGGTTCCGCCTCCCGTATCACCTAGCGGTGTCCAGGTATTTTTAATCAGATATTTTGTACGTTGGTCTGTTGTCTTGTGTTTCAGCGGCTCTTACTATACACTATGCGACCAAAAGTATCCGGAAACTCCCAAAAACATACGTTTTTCATATTAGGTGCATTGTGCTGTCACCTATTGCCAGGTACTCCATATCAGCGAACTCAGTAGTCATTAGACATCGTGAGAGAGCAGAATGGGGCGCTCCGCGGCGCTCGCGGACTTCGAACGTGATCAGGTGATTGGATGTCACTTGTGTCTTACGTCTGTACGCGAGATTTCCACACTCCTAAACATCCCTAGGTCGTCTGTTTCCGATGTGATAGTGAAGTGGAAACGTGAAGGGACACGTACAGCAAAAGAGCGTATAGGCCGATCTCGTCTGTTGACTGACAGAGATCGCCGACAGCTGAGGAGAGTCGTAATGTGTAATAGGCAGACATCTATCCAGACCATCACACGGGAACTCCAAACTGTGTCACGATCCACTGCAAGTGTTATGACACTTAGGCGGGAGGTGACAATACTTGGATTTCATGGTCGAGCGGCTGACCATAAGCCATACATCACGCCGGTAAATGCCCCGTTTGTTGTAAGGCGCGTAAATATTGGACGACTGAACAGTGGAAAAACATATGTGGAGTGACGAATCACGGTACACAATGTGGCGATCCGATGGCAGGGTGTGTGTATGGCGAATGCCCGGTGAACGTCAACTGCCAGCGTGTGTAGTGCCATCAATAAAATTCGGAGGCGGTGGTGTTATGGTGTGGTCGCGTTTTCCATGGATGGGGCTTGCACTCGTTTTCGTTTTGCGTGGTACTATCACAGCACAGGCCTACATTGATGTTTTAAGCACCTTCTTGCCTCCACCTGTTGAAGAGCAATTCGGGGATGGCATCTTTCAACACGATCAAGCTCCTATTCGTAATGCACGGCCTGTGGCGGAGTGGTTACACGACAATAACATTCCTGCAATGGACTGGCCTGCACAGAGTCCTGAGCTGAATCCTACAGAACACCTTTGGGATGTTTTGGAACGCCGACTTCGTGCCAGGCCTCACCGACCGACGTCGATACCTTTCCTCAGTGCAGCATCCGGGTAGAATGGTCTCCCATTCTATAAGAAACCTTCCAGCATCTGACTGAACGTATGCCTGTCTTCACGGCTAAGGGTGGGCCAACACCTTACTGAATTCCAGCATTACCCATGGAGGGCGCCATGAACTTGTAAGTCATTTTCAGCCAGATGTCCGAATACTCTTGATCACACAGCGTACATTTCGTTGCAGCTGCATGATAAGCTTTTCTAAGATATATGAAACGCAGGGAAATTGGTGATACTCATTTCCCCTTTCTATACTTTCATTTTTGACTTACAAATGGTGCATTGTGCTGCATGCACATCTAAAGTCAATTTGACCTTTTGCCTGATCAAAGTTAAATGCACTTTTCCATGTTGTTGGTGATGATAATAGTGAATATCTTGTTCATTATGGAGACTTTTAACTTATCACATGTAATTTTCGTTGTTTGTCTTTCGATGAGAGACGTCCTGTTTGATCGATGAATTTTGTCATTGCGAGAATATATTTACCTGTGTTGGAAGTGATCATCCAGTGGTACGAAGATACATGAACAGTGCGTTACCTCAGAAGCGACGTACATTACGAAGCGTCGCAAAACAGTATATGCATTGTGTAACGAACCCTGGAATTCCGAAACACTTTTCATAATGATAAAATTTTCTTTTTCGAGGAAACCTATAATTATTTTACAGACAACTTCGTGTATTCTGATCCCATACTAAACTTTGGAACTCACAGAGGAAGTTAAATCCTTATCCATATTCAAAAGACTAATCTATTATAAAGCAAAAACGTGAAAGCCTGAAAAAGAGAGCAGATGCGTACAGGCCACAGAGAGACGTCCGGTGCTTGTCGCGTTAAAAAATGTCGCAGTCACTTAAGCTTGTCTCTCTCTGTACCATTTTTATGTTTGTAAAAGAAAGAGGAAAAACGAGAGATAATTGACATCACTGCGCGAAAGAGGAATTCTGCGAATGTAGATTACATGGCTTCGGGGGGTTTTATGCCAAAATGACGGACAGCTGGTGGAAATGCGGGAAGAAAAGAATGCACATAATTTATAAACGCTCTCCCGCGTGGCAGCAAAAGGGAGCGGGAGGGGGGGGGGACTTGACAGCTAACACGGACCACGTTTTACTGCTCAGTGGATTCGTGGCAGCGCGTTGCCCATCCAGCTTCCCGCTGGTGGGTTGACGTCGCACGCCCGATTCCCCCACCCCTTCTGAGCAACACCTCGAATAAAATAACTTGGTGGTTGACAGATGTAAGAGACGGGGGCGGCGTTGCCGGCTGTAACACCCCCTTCACGCCGTGTAACATGTCTCGCATGACAAAACAGGAAACACAGCAAGCACGTGGATCCCTAGAAAGAACTGCGGTTGGCTGACATCTGGCCCGTGCCTTCTGTCTCGCCGAAACGTCAATCACAAAGTTATTTCAATTCAAGTGTAACAGTGGCGCACGAAACTCACTCCATCTGCGGCCATCGAACGGCCATTGAAATATTAAGTACACTGCTGGCGAAAAACTGCAACAACATGGAGGCGGCATTAAGCAAACGCCAAAATGGCGCGCAGGTAGGGCGGAGTAGTTGGCTGTTTTCGGAAAATGTTCCTGCAAAACTGTTTCAGTGAGCCCAGTACTGCCCGCAGCTAAAAAGAATGCACGTGACAGGAATGATGACGCACTCTAGACAACAGTCTAGACCTGGGTTCCTTAATTTTTTCAATTCAAGGCGGCCGGGGTGGCAGAGCGGTTCTAGGCGTACAGTCTGGAACCGCCCGACCACTACGGTCGCAGGTTCGAATCCTGCCTCGGGCATGGATGTTTGTGATATCCTTAGGTTAGTTACATTTAAGTACTTCTAAGTTCTAGAGGACTGATGACCTCAGAAGTTAAGTCCCATAGTGCTCAGAGCCATCTGAACCATCTTTTCAATTCAGCGAATCCTTTCTGCTGTTAGCCGGCCGGAGTGGCTCTGAAAAACCTGTTTTCTCCGTAACATATTTTTGTACAACATTCTGTAAACCATATTCTTTGCAGTAAAAACGACAATTATTTCCAATTAATACTTATTTCGTTCAAAAAGTGATTTCAAAATTAACAAACAAGTTTTTAAATTAACTTCAATTTAAATTAATACAATAAAATCGGATTCTGAAATTCAAATATTATTTGGGTGAGTGATAGTGGCTCTTATTTTCCCAGATATACTTAATATTAGGATGAAAGCTGAATTTTTATAACAGGTTCAGGATCAAGTCATTTTGGGTATTTTTTGTCGACGCATAACTTGAGAGCCCTCTTTCCCAATTCTGTGTGTAGTTGTGAGTGGTAAATGTATCCACGACGTCTTTTTAAGTGCAGTAGAATTTCGCTAACAGCATTAATTTGAATTTTTCTTCCAACAATGAAATAGATGCATTAACGATAAACACGTTTTTCATCTAAAGTTTAATCTGCTGTTCATTTGAAAAATACTGATTGAAAGCTTCATTTAAACTTTGTAGGCGTGAATAACTTCTTCAATAAATGTTACTCCTAATTCAACATGTTTCTCTTCTTAAACGCCATTTATTATTAGAAAGGAACCAAACGTAATGGACACCATACAAAGTGTACAAAATTCTATCTTTTCTTGAAAGCAAACATTTCTTTGTGAATAGTAAATACCTTTTCTTGTTTGCCCGTAAGTGTTAAGTCTAAGTATATTTGTAAAACTGTAGCTTTAAGAGGCAATTTGAAGCAGCCTGTTTCCATCATACATCGACGTTTCAGTCAGAAAATTTGTTCTACAAAGAAAAGACACTCCTAATCCCTCAGTTCAAAAATACTGGTTATTGTCTTTCCTCCTGACAACCATCTGATCTGTATATGTAAAAGAGTAGGTATATGAACACCTGTCATGTCCTCACACAATTTCTGAATAAACAAGCCTTTAATGGCTGCGATTATGTAAAAAATGATTTACATCAAGAGAATTCTAGTGACTGAACAATAATTTTTGTGGATTAAGTGTCTGCCTATGGCTCATGCACTGGCTACTGGAACATATCCCGGCGAATATATTTAATAAACAGTACAGCCCCTAGTTATGTCACTCATGGCCTTTGTTCCATCGATGCAGATATCAATGCAGTTGTCCCATGGTACTTTCCTCTCTTCAAGAAAAATAATTAAGAGACTGAGTATCTGAACCCGAGTAATAGGTGTTTAAAGAGATTTACATAAGAAAAGATCCTCCAGTAATATGTTTTCGTGCTTATATCTAACTACTGGAATGAATACTACGAGATCGAGAGAGTCATTAATTTGCAATGAAAACTTGCGTGATATGCAGAGGAAAAGTAATTTCATTATTTACATTGGTTGCTAAAGCGGTGATGGGCTGGGCAAACGTCTCATTCGGATGTGGGATCTTAGCTAAATCTTTTGCTGATTTTTCACCCAGCCCTCATTTTACCATCTCCATCGCGGACGGTTTAATAAGGTATCTCACAAAGGCTTCGAACGCTTTAGAAATCTAAGGAAACTCAGCTGCTTTTTCATTTATCATTTTTGTCGTTTAAACTATAACCGTTTTTAATTTTTAGAGTTTGTCTAGCTTTCGAATGAAGAATTCAACATAAGCTCCCTGTGAACATACCCAAAATGACGAATATTTCAGTTGGAGCCATAGAGCTATTTTGGAGAGTTTCACTGTATATAACGCATTGAGGGTTATCATTATTGTTCAAGAATCCTAAAGATATATAGCATTCATAAACAGATGTTTCCTAAGTTTGCTAGTAACAAATTTAGGTTGATTACATGTAGAAGCATTAAGTAGACTAACTTCTTTTGAGTGGGTTTCATTGCGATCACTCGCAATACTGCAATTATTATCTTTATCAAAAGAGCTAGATTTTTGAGCCCTAAGCAGATGAAAAAAGTTCTGCAGCAGAACTCTTTAGAGTGCCTTTTTTAACCCTCCTCTTCATCCCACAACGAGATATCGAAAATGATTTTAAGCCAAAAAGGATGTGCTGCTATCCTTGAAGACTGTATAAAGTCAACGCGGTTACTTACGTTCATAAGTTTGTGAACAGCGTGCAGTTTCACTGGGGTTGGCAGCAAAAGTCTTTCCTCAGGACGTGATATATCGTCCAAAGACGCGTGACAGAAAGATTTTGGGTGTATGAAATGATTTCCAGGAACGCATCAAGAGAATTCTAATAATTGAGTTGTAATTTTTGTGGAGCAAGTGTCTGCCTACGGCTCATGCAGGAATGGTCAGTATCCATGGATATCACAGAAACGATTATTTGAAGCAAAAAACTTTATATAGATGTATGCCCTATTCGGAATGGTTTCGAAGACAGAAAACATTTAATGCACATTCTTATTTGTTCTTTGTATTATTCAGTAGGCTGTCAGGCTTACGCATCATCGCATGTACAGGAGTAAGTAAATGCTACAACCGGCGTCTTAGGAAGTATCACTTAAAAAAATAAGTTTTTTAACACATTCGCCTCTAAGGATAATCGCGTGTGTCACATTACAGCAGTTGTACATTTTACTATAAATGTTCGAATATCCTATCGTCAATTTAATGCATTTGTGCAGTCATGGGAGAACGTGTTGTGTTGCTTGTCTGAGTTCCTCTGCACGGACCCTATTGAGTGCAGCAGCGCCTGTGATGCGACCAAACAGTTCATGCCGCGTACGGTCTACGCTGCATCATTTCAACATGTGATACTGGTCCTGCACAGGCTGTGGAACTGCACGTACAGAAGAATAATGGGAACTTCGAAGAATACCTGTTTCACGCAATGTGCTGTAAAGTCTTATAAACGCTCTACGACCAGGAATTCAACGTGTAGGAAAGCGCCGACTGCGTTCTTCGACAGCAGCAGGAGCAGTACCATTGCAGAAGCCATAAATATACACTGAGCTGACAAACGTCGTGGGATAACGATATGCACATATTCATCGTGTACACAAAGTATAAAAGGGCAGTGCATTAACGGATCTGTCATTTGTACTTAGGTGACCAAATTTATGGAATTACCTCTCGCTATGGATAAAGCTGTTGCCGGGCCTTCACCTAAGGACCGAGAGCAACGCCGTTTGGTTGTACTGGGCATACTGAGAACAATGGTAAATGTATTTGTTAAAATGTTATCTGTGCTATGTGTCATAACCGAATGAATGCGTGCACTCAGTAGCGAGCCAAGGTGTGAATCGGACATTCACACATGCTACAACCACCTCTGAAGATTTTCTCTGAAGATGGGGACCAAAACATAGTGTTTCCCCAAGAAATTCTGCAAGATGGCAACCTATATGGGCAATGCACTGGGAGTGCGAGGCCCACATCAATCGCCACTTCGCATTTCTGAATAATTAATTAGGCCAGTAGTGAAAAGCAGCAGCCATGATGAGAAAAAAATTTGTGGTTCATCGCGTTATCCTAACGGAGGTGGCTAAGGGATTAGTAATGAGAACGTACTGCATTGTGTTACGTGCCAATAATTTTTGTGAACAGAGTTTCGCGTGGGGTTTTGCTCAGGGAGCAGGTGGTGTGAAGCTAGCAGCGCGTTGGCCTGAAGGTCAAACTTTACAGTCTGCAGTACTCCAGGAGGTGCTGGCCCGCCAGACCAGTCTCCAGCGGCAGGCTTTTGATGTGGGCCGAAGGGCAGGCGGCGTTGCCTTCAGAACACTGCGACGCAAGCGGAATGTCTCCCCAAAGTTAATAACGCATAGAGACGCTGTTTCCCTCTCGGCTGCGTTTCCCCGGGCTCACAAAAGCGTCACGAGCAACATTGCTAACAACGAATGTAGCTCCGTGAATCCCCTACTCCATATACGAGGGCTATTCAGAAAGTAGGGAACGTTTTGGCATTAAAAATCCACTAAGTACAAGAAATACATTTTATCATATACACGTGAAAGAGCGACTGACATACTACATTTCCTCAAACACACTGAGGCACTTATCATAGCGATGGACAAGATTTGAAATACCTTCGTCGTAAAATTCTGCCGCCTCAGACTTCAGCGAGTCATGCCCGCCTGGAGTTCCGCGTCGTCATCAAAGCGCTGCGTTGCAAGCCAGTTCATCTTGGGAAACAAGTGGAAGTCGCTTGGTGTGAGATCAGGGCTGTAGAGAGGATGAGGGAAAATTTCCCATTTGAATGAATTAAGGAGTTCTTTAGTGCGGTTTGCCATGTGACGTCGGGAATCGTCGTGCAAAAACAAAATTTTAGACGTCAGCTTCCCTCGGCATTTGTTTTGAACTGCTCTTCTAAGGCTGTGCAAAGTTTGACAGTACTGGGCAGAATTTATGGTTGCTCCACGTTCGAGAAAATCAATAAGAAGCACACTTTCCCTATCCGAAAACACTGTCGCCATCAACTTCCTTGCTGACAAGGTTTGCAAACATTTTCTTGGCTTTTGGGGGGAACTAGTGTGTCCCCACTCCATGGACTGTAATTTTATCTCGCAATTGACATGTTTCACCCAAGTCTCGTCACCGGTTGCGATTCGACCCAGAAATGAATCACCATGTTTGTGGTAGGCCTCCAGAAATGTCATAGTTGCCCCCATTCGCTGTTCTTTATGGTGCTCTGTTAGCATTTTGGGCACCCATCGTGAAAAAAATTTGTGGTAGCCTAGCTTTTGAGTGACAATTGCCGGCCGATGTGGCCGAGCGGTTCTAGGCGCTTCAGTCTGGAACCGCGCGACCACTACGGTCCCAGGTTCGAATCCTGCCTCGGGCATGGATGTGTGTGATGTCCTTAGGTTAGTTAGGTTTAAGTAGTTCTACGTTCTAGGAGACTGATGACCTCAGATGTTAAGTCCCATAGTGCTCAGAGCCATTTGAACCATTTGAGTGACAATTTCAAACAACAAAGTGCGTGAAACCTGCGGAAAAGAAAGCGAAAACTTCGTTATTGTGAAGCGACGGTTTTCACGAATCGTTTCATCGACTTTAGCGACAAGACCGTCAGTCACAATGCTCGGGAGTCCACGCTTCTCTTCATCATGAAACGTTAAACCGAATGCACCATTTGTGGACGGAACATTCACTCATTACTTTGTTTCCGTACACTTCGCACAATTCACGATAAATTTCTATAAGTTTTAGGCTTTTTGCCAACAAAAACCGTATCACAGACCGCACCTCACAACTGGCGGGATTTTCGATTGCAGCGCACATTTCTGATTCGAATATCGAAAAAACTGGACGCGCAGAGACGTTCCCTCTGTCACGGATGGATGCCGACTGAGCTGCCGAGCACGCACATACCAAAATATACGCGATCGGCGCTCGCCTAGTGGCGTCAGGTGGAAACGTTCCCTACTTTCCGAATAGCCCTCGAATTTTTACCGTGGGACAGAGGAGTGTAATGTATCCGTTTAGATGCTGGCGCGAAGGAACTGTCTGGAAAGTTTCTCGGATGAGTGGCGACTTCCACAGGCGACCGTGTTTGACCAGACCGATGTGACCACTTAAGCAGTGTTTTCCACGCACTCAAGAGTCAAGCGGGGAGTAGCGCCCATTGGTTAAAATTTGTTAAAATGTTGTGACTGATCAGTCACAGCAGTGGAGCGGCAAGCCACGCTAGATTTTGGTAGCAATGAGACTCTCGATTTCAGCGTCTGTCCAATAAGGGCGCAGTACTCTGCATCGGGCGATACGGAGTTTTTGCGGAGTAGCTGCATACCATATCCGGAACTTCGGATAATTTCGCGGAATTGTGTCGTGCACCCGCGCCCGGCGCCGTTGTTTCAGCGGCATCACACTTGATCGGCACAACAGCAGGACGAGAACAGCTGGCTGGGGACCCTGTAGTGGAGCAGAAGAGCAGAACAGGTAATATACGCAGCTCTGGCGGTAGTACGACCACCCTTGCAGTTTACAGAAGTTAGACAGATGGACGTTGACCCATTGAGCATCGGAGCATTCTCACGTTATTTCTGTGATTAGATACTGATGGAAAGTAGTTGACGTAGAATCTTGTGCTCTCTTTCAGTTAAGGGGAAGTGCCAATCCGATTGCTCGGTCTTACAGTTGTAGATTCGTTCAAATGGTTCTAAGAACTATGGGACTTAACATCTGAATTCATCAGTCCCCTAGACTTAGAACTACTTAAACCTAACTAACCTAAGGACATCAGACACATCGGTGCTCGATGCAGGAATCGAACCTGCGACCATAGCAGTAGCTCGGTTCCGGACTGAAACGCCTACAACCGCTCTACCACAGCGGCCGGCCTGTAGATGCGAGTTATACTCCTTCCTCTTTATTAAGGTATTAATCTGTCCACATTCAAGAGGAATCACCTCGTTAATATTATTTATTAGTATATGTAAATTCTAAAATGGAATAAATCTGATTATTTTTGCCGATATTTCAGACTACATATATTGTCACGCCAACCCTATCCTACAACCTCGTCAAAAATTTTTGGTGGGGTTAACTTTATGTTAATAATTTACATGCATCACTAATTTCTACACTATTGCCCATTAAAATTGCTACACCAAGAAGAAATGCAGATGATAAACGGGTATTCATTGGACAAATATATTATACTAGAACTGACATGCGTTTACATTTTCACGCAATTTGGGTGCATAGATCCTGAGAAATCAATACCCAGAACAACCACCTTTGGCCGTAATAACGGCCTTGAAACGCCTGGGCATTGAGTCAAACATAGCTTTGATGGCGTGCACAATTACAGCTGCCCATGCAGCTTCAACACGATACCACAGTTTATCAAGAGTAGTGACTGGCGTATTGTGACGAGCCAGTTGCTCGGCCACCATTGACCACACGTTTTCAATTGGTGAGAGATCTGGAGAATGTGCTGGCCAGGGCAGCAGTCGAACATTATCTGTATCCAGAAAAGCTCGTACAGCACCTGCAACGTGCGGTCGTGCATTATCCTGCTGAAATGTAGGGTTTCGCAGGGATCGAATGAAGTGTAGAGTCACGGGTCGTAGCGCATCTGAAATGTAACGTCCACTGTTCAAAGTGCTGTGAATGCGAACAAGAGGTGACCAAGACGTGCAACCAATGGCACCCCATACCAGCACGCCAGGTGATACGCCAGTATGGCGATGACGAATACACGCTTCCAATGTGCGTTCACCGCGATGTCGCCAAACACGGATGCGACCATCGTGATGCTGTAAACAGAACCTGGATTCATACGAAAAATGACGTTTTGGCATTCGTGCACCCAGGTTCGTCGTTGAGTACACCATCGCAGGCGCTCCTGTCTGTGATGCAGCGTCAAGGGTAGCCGCAGCCATGGTCTCCGAGCTGATAGTCCATGCTGCTGCAAACGTCGTCGAACTGTTCGTGCAGATGGTTGTTGTCTTGCAAACGTCCCCTTATGTTGACTCAGGGATCGAGACGTGACTGCACGATCCGTTACAGCCATGCGGATAAGGTGCCTGTCATCTCGACTGCTAGTGATACGAGGCCGTTGGGATCCAGCACGGCGTTCCGTATTACTCTCCTGAACCCACCGATTCCATATTCTGCTAACAGTCATTGTATCTCGACCAACGCGAGCAGCAATGTCGCGATACGCTAAACCGCAATTCCGATAGGCTACATACAATCCGACCTCTATCAAAGACGGAAACGTGATGGTACGCATTTCTCCTCCTTATATGAGGCGTCACAACAACGTTTCACCAGTCAGCGCCGGTCAACTGCTGTTTGTGTATGAGAAATCGGTTGGAAACTTTCCTCATGTCAGCACGTTGTAGGTGTCGCCAGCGGCGCCAACCTTGTGTGAATGCTCTGAAAAGCTAATCATCTGCATATCACAGCATCTTCTTCCTGTCGGTTAAATTTCGCGTCTGTAGCACGTCATCTTCGTGGTGTAGCAATTTTAATGGCCAGTAGCGTATAAGGCAAGTGACCTCACCCAATCCGATTCTTCAACTGGGCCCTGTATTGCGTAGTCAGATGTCATTAAGAGCGTAAGACTCACATTGGGGGAATTTATAATTGAATTCCGAGTCCGGTAAATAGTTCATTTGCATATCGCCTCAGGGTAGCAAAGGAAACTCAGAGGTCTCTTGCCGCGCGAGGTAGCCGCACGGTCTGGTTCTAGTCCTCCCTCGGGCATAGGTGTCTGTGTTGTCCTTAGCGTAAGCTAGTTTAAGTTAGATTAAGTAGTGTGTAAGCCCAGGGGCCGATGATCTCAGCAGTTTCGTCCAATTGGAACTTACCACTAAAATTTCAGAGGTCGCTTCCCAATTCCTTCGACCACGGTGTAGTAGTGATGATAACTCTAATAAATGGGACATTTCCGGACGGGAAAGGGAGCGTTTTATGAAAAGTAAAAGAGCAAGAGACAAATAAAACAGTATATTAGACTCCCCTATATTTCTGACACATTCACATTTTATGACAACAATAATTTACTTCGGTCTACATTGGCCATCTTCAGATACTACGTCACAGGCGTCACTTTGTGAACAAAACGTTCATTACGTGTGTTGTAGTAAAATGGGATTGTGTTAGAAATGAATTGAACTTAGTAAGTATTATGTAATACTCCTTTGAAGTCATCCTGTTGGCTTCGCTACGCGGATGAAAAATTTGTCGTATGGCCACACTGCCAAAAAGAACTTCATGCGTTCCACAAATGGAACTCACCCCAAAAACAACGTAACCTCTGAAGCTGAAAGTAACGTTGGTCTCCCATTCGCCGATGTGTAGGTACATGGAAGGTCTGACAACACGTTAGTACACAGTGTGTGTAGAAAGCCCACTAACACAAATAGGTATTTAAATGCAACTGCCGGGCGCGGTGGCCGAGCGGTTCTAGGCGCTTCAGTCCGGAACCGCGCGACTGCTACGATCGCAGGTTCGAATCGTGCCTCGGGCATGGATGTGTGCGATGTCCTTAGTCACTCCAATAGAAAGGATGAGGAACTGCCTTCTCAGTCTGTTAAGTTACGGCTTTTCTCTTGGGTCACTGATCGCATAAGGTTTAAGTAGTTCTAAGCTCTAGGGGACTGATGACCTCAGATGTTAGGTCCCATAGTGCTCAGAGCCATTTTTTTTAAAAGCAACTTCGTACCACTTTCCAGCCAAAAAGCAAGCAGTGCTCAGCACTCTGTCGTAATGTCCCTTCCGTATCAGCGATGACAACAGCTTGGGATCGACACTGGATTTTTTGAAGAAGACAATGAATGACAATGGCTACGACAGTTTGTCCATACACAAGACTTTTAAGCGAAATATTAGTCACTCCAACAGAAAGGATGAGGAACCGCCTTCTCAGTCTGTTAAGTTACGGCTTTTCTCTTGGGTCACTTGATCGCATAAGCTGATTTCTACGGAAAAATGGTATTCAGACCACGTCTTCAGTCAAAACAAAGCGAAAGACTTTTTCCGACGGAAAATGGATGCACCTGACTGACTCCATATTGCAGACGTCTATGAAATGATGTGTGGCTGCAGCAAAATGTACGAGGGCAGTTCAATAAGTAATGCAACACATTTTTTTTCTCGTCCAATTTTGGTTGAAAAAACCGAAATTTCTTGTGGAATATTTTCAAACATTCCCGCTTCGTCTCGTATAGTTTCATTGACTTCCGACAGGTGGCAGCGCTGTACGGAGCTGTTAAAATGGCGTCTGTAACGGATGTGCGTTGCAAACAACGGGCAGTGATCGAGTTTCTTTTGGCGGAAAACCAGGGCATCTCAGATATTCATAGGCGCTTGCAGAATGTCTACGGTGATCTGGCAGTGGACAAAAGCACGGTGAGTCGTTGGGCAAAGCGTGTGTCATCATCGCCGCAAGGTCAAGCAAGACTGTCTGATCTCCCGCGTGCGGACCGGCCGTGCACAGCTGTGACTCCTGCAATGGCGGAGTGTGCGAACACACTCGTTCGAGATGATCGACGGATCACCATCAAACAACTCTGTGCTCAACTTGACATCTCTGTTGGTAGTGCTGTCACAATTGTTCACCAGTTGGGATATTCAAACGTTTGTTCCCGCTGGGTCCCTCGTTGTCTAACCGAACACCATAAAGACCAAAGGAGAACCATCTGTGCGGAATTGCTTGCTCGTCATGTGGCTGAGGGTGACAATTTCTTGTCAAAGATTGTTACACGCAATGAAACATGGGTTCATCACTTCGAACCTGAAACAAAATGGCAATCAATGGAGTGGCGCCACACCCACTCCCCTACCAAGAAAAAGTTTAAAGCCATACCCTCAGCCGGTAAAGTCATGGTTACAGTCTTCTGGGATGCTGAAGGGGTTATTCTGTTCGATGTCCTTCCCCATGGTCAAACGATCAACTCTGAAGTGTATTGTGCTGCTCTTCAGAAATTGAAGAAACGACTTCAGTGTGTTCGTAGGCACAAAAATCTGAACGAACTTCTCCTTCTTCATGACAACGCAAGACCTCACACAAGTCTTTGCACCCGAGAGGAGCTCACAAAACTTCAGTGGACTGTTCTTCCTCATGCACCCTACAGCCCCGATCTCGCACCGTCGGATTTCCATATGTTTGGCCCAATGAAGGACGCAATCCGTGGGAGGCACTACGCGGATGATGAAGAAGTTATTGATGCAGTACGACGTTGGCTCCGACATCGACCAGTGGAATGGTACCGTGCAGGCATACAGGCCCTCATTTCAAGGTGGCGTAAGGCCGTAGCATTGAATGGAGATTATGTTGAAAAATAGTGTTGTGTAGCTAAAAGATTGGGGAATAGCCTGGTGTATTTCAATGCTGAATAAAACAACTCCTGTTTCAGAAAAAAAAGTGTTGCATTACTTATTGAACTGCCCTCGTATATAGGACTGTTAAAGAACGCCGCACACGTCTGAAACAAAGTATGAAAGTGGCGGTAGCGGAACATCACGAGAACTGTGGCCTTGACATCGATTTCAACAACGTACGTGTGTTGGTTAAGGAAACCGAAATTTTAAGAGGAAAAGTCACGACTGAAATTTCTAAGAACTCACATAACTTCAGTAGAGCGAACGGCTATAACAGGCTTTCCTCATAGTGGTTCCCCGCCACCAAGGAAGTGAATACACGGCCACGGCATGCGAGCAATACAAACAAGGCCCTGCAAGCCACCTCTGCGGACAAGAATACTTTGAATAAACATTCCGCCTCTCGTGCCCTCCCCGTTTCGCTTCGAGGCAGTGACGTGAGACCAAATGGCTCAAATGGCTCTGAGCACTATGCGACTTAACTTCTGAGGTCATCAGTCGCCTAGAACTTAGAACTAATTAAACCTAACTAATCTAAGGACATCACACACATCCATGCCGGATGCAGGATTCGAACCTGCGACCGTCGCGGTCGCCCGGTTCCAGACTGTAGCGCCTAGAACCGCACGGCCACCATTAGCATCAGAAGAAGTTTTAACCAATAGCTCTTCTCCAACATAAGTGCGGGGAAAATCCCTTTGTAACCTATGACATTGGCCCACCAATGGTACAACAGGAATTTTAGCCAATACCCCCATTGTTCAGCATTAGCGCGGGAAAACTTTTCTTAGTACCTAAGGACGATGGCCTGCCAGTGGTAGCCCAAGATGTTTACCCATCAATCCCACTTCTCCGACACAAGCGCGGGAAAACTCCACTTTATAAGAGAAGACGATACTGGTCTCGTGACAGTATTCAATCTACAGCGGACACCACAAAATCCTGAAGAAGATCCTAGTAGAGGGGTCGAAAGGTTGATTGTTTGAAGAAATATGACACGGCCTAAAAACCCAGAAGATTTTAACTTGACAATGGCCACGAAAGCCTGCAGACTTAATTAAAAGTTTCTGACTTTACTCGTCTTCTTCTAGCTGTACGGGCACACCCAGTAACTTATTAATGTCTCCATCCCCGCTGCTGCCGGCATTTGCACGCAGAGGGCTGCTTTGGCGAGAGAATATGGTGATGACAGCTTCCAGCCAGCTGGAAACTACATAATTCATGGCCTCCAGGAGGCAGCCCCTTACAGCATTTGCCCATTAGGCTTCACACGGTCCCTGGTGTCACTGGAGTTGGAATTATCGGCCTCCAGACGGCAGACTGCCTTATGCTTTTCGATCGTAATGTGGGAAGATTGTACTGCTTAAGAGTCGTGATATCCAACAGAAATCACATTAATTAATGTTTTTACCAGTAGCATTTATGTTAATTGTCCAAGTGTGGTAGTACACAGGAAACAAAAGATTAGTAAACTGAGATAGTCCGCAGGAACTTAGGAATAAGGTGTGTTTCCATTGGCTGGTTTTCCTCAACGATGCACCTACTTTATAAGAACGATGACATAATGCAAGTTGCAAGAATCTTTCCAGTACTGCGGTCAGGGGCACCTTGCCATGGTTCGCGCGGACGTTCGAGTCCTCCCTCGGGCATCGGTGTTTGTGTTGTCCCTAGCGTAAGTTAGTTTAAGTAGTGTGGAAGCCTAGGGACCGATGACTTCAGAAGTTTGGTCCCATAGGAACTTACCACAAATTTCCAAAATTTCTTTCCGAAGCGCTCCAGACTAGGGCAGAAAAACAGTTGGACTGACAGCTGGGTAAATACCAACGAGGGTTCAGGATACGACACTCATATGTCTAACATATCATGAATCTTAAATGTTTTATTTCTTATCTGGAACGCAGAAGTACTCACAATGACATTAGTAGATTTCAAAAATTGATCGGCCAACCCTTCTCTAAATCGTGATAAATTTTGCCTTAAAAAGCAAAAGAAGGGCTACTATCTGACAGACTTTTGCAGATACTGACTCCAAAGTGAATTTTATGGGAGGAATCTCACATGCTTTTGGAATCAGGTTGAGATTCAGGCAAGGAGGTGCATTCTCTCCTCTAATTTTCAGCTGTGTGCCAGAGGAGGTCATCTGCCATTGGTGAAAGTGAGTTGCAACGATCAGGTTTGTCATTGAGGTGGGTGGCGTTAATGGATAGATCGATCCCAGAAGATCGATGTACCACCATCCAGAGCGAAGATGAGAAGTCGTGAGGTGAGTGGATGCCTGTTAGATGCCCAGCGAGACGTCAGAGAAACCCTACAGGCAGCGTAAACATTTATTATTCAGAGTACGACACTAGGCGTGGCATTGCTCCAGGCAGCCAGCCCTCGTAGGTCAGAACCAGCATATGTTCAGTCACGAGAGATGATGTCATCAGAGTGTGGCCAGTGTTCTCACAGGGATTGATGTCAGAGGTGACGCAAGGTGTATGACGTGTCAGGTCATTCCCCCTCAGATCTGCTGCACTGCCTAGTAGCAGCTGAACATCTGATGTACACAAGATGATGCCGACCTGCAGCAGCAGAGTCTGCCCACAGGCGCAGAAGTGGCAGCAGGGAACCCAGTCGGTGGAGGAAGAGTGGCTGCACAACTCCAGGCTGGCACTCCAGGCCACTAGGAGGTCTGCTAATTGAGAGGAGTTACGTTTGCCACATCAGACTCGCCAAGAACAGTGGCACTGCCGCCAACAGCGTCCAAGTCCCCTGGGCGGGACTTGACAGTTCCACAGAAACGTGTAGACTGCTAGATAAGAAGATGGCAGGCCCATCCTTGTAGCTGGGCGTTGACATCCTGAGCTCATCTAAGAACATCTGGGAACATTGAGAACGTCCAAGGGTGAGCGTCTGGTTTTGATTTTTGGGGGGGGGGTGGGGGGGTGGGGGTGGGGGAGGGGGTAGTTATGAGAATCTGATGCCCGGTACTCATCCAACGGGAGCACCGCTACGCTGGAAAGAGCAACAGACCATAGTAGCTAGGTGTCGCCATTTTCTGTGATGATTTTATTTGTTCTTACCTTGTTTAGACAGCTCCTGAAGGAACCTAACCAGAGCTGTAGTATTCCCCAACTTCACTCTTCAGAGGCGATGGGTAGCTTCTTACTCTTCGTCAGCTTCCAGAATGAGTGTTCATGTACTTCTTCCCTGATATTGCGTGCTCACCACAATGACGGCACCTGTTTCCTTCCGATGTTGCTACACTGCTTTGGCGCTCGATGTTTCAGTGCCCAGTACAAGGGGCAGGTGTTGAAAATGGGGTAAGGGTTGACATAGAAACATCGATGTGACTGTTAACTGCCTGGTCTTAGTACATGCTCTCACACTCTTTTTCTGATTCATTAGGCACAGTTGAAGAACAAGCCAATGGTTTAAAGACAGAAGCAACAAAGGCAGTACGTTTGTGTCGTCTCGTTGTCACTGTAGGCTTATACCAAGGAGAGGATCTTGGTTGGTGGCTGGTATCCTCATTTTATAACACAAACTGCATACATATATTAACTGCGTTCTTTATTCGTAAGAACAGGAAGTTACTTAAGTAAGCCCAGGTGTTGTGGTACAAGCTCTCTGTAATAGACCACGTTAGCCTTACTGCTGGTGAAGAAAAAAGTGCGCTATCTACACTACTCTGGTCGCTATGTGCTGCCTGCAACTGTCTGCGACTGTAAGTGACTGGGCTTCGACTGATGTCTCGGTGACTCGCTGGATGACAGACTGGAACTGACTCCTCCGGCCCGCAGCAGCGATATAATACTGGTGACCGAGAGAGCGTTGGCGGAGCGCTTCTTCCAGTCTATCTTTGGCCTCTATCGATCTTTGCCACATGGTGTGCTGGCGCCAGCTTACGCCATCACATTGCTTCCCCCTGAAATGCCACACCGTTGTCGTGTAGTGAGGCTGCGAACGACAACAGGGAGGGGGGCAGGACACTGGATGTAGAGATGAGCTGGGAGATGTAGCTTTGGAGGATGGTGTATTCTTGACTGTACCCTGCCATCTGGCTTGCGAGGCAACAGGAACATCCTCGAGAAAACTGCTGCCTGGTACAAGTCCAGCCCTGAGGACGTGTCCTGGGGCGATGACGACGACGGCGACGGCGATGGCGGGACCAGGTCCATGGGGTTGGAGACGGGGACGGCGGTGGCGAGGGCGTTTCGTGTGCCATGGTGGCACCAGTAGGCGGCTGCAAAGGCCACATGGTCCCATGAGGTCGTGAATCTGCAGCAGAATCACGGGGCAAATGACATGCACGAATTGAGTTCTGGTGGCGGCGCAGCAAATCATCGGTACCTGCAATAAAATACACAGCCAGTGCGTTCCTGGACCACACCTGTACCCCAGCGCCCACGGTCACAGAACAAGATCGCACGGCTGGATACTGTGGTGTGTGTAGGAACTCTAGCGGTGTCCGATGGCGGCGGCCATGTTTCGCCGATGATGGTCCGTCTCGTGGGTGGAAGCGATAGGAGGCGAGAAAGAGTTGCAGCGCCTGTTCCCGTGTGTGGGTGGTGCGAAGCTTGGCCGTCTGTTGCTTAAAAGTGTGTACGAAGCGTTCTGCTTCTCCGTTTGACTGTAGGTGAAACGGAGCACTTGTTAGATGATGAATGCCGTTGCGTTCACAAAACTGTTCAGAGTCACTTGAAGTGAACCGTGGTCTGTTGTCCGACACAATTACTTCTGGCAACCCTTCTATGCCAAATATGGAGGACAACACTTGAATGGTGTTATGTGATCTGGTAGAAGCTGTAGGCACCGCAAATGTTCAAAAATGTTCAAGTGTTCGTGAATTCCTAAGAGACCAAACTGCTGAGGTCATCGGTCCCTAGACTTATACACTACTTAAACTAACTTATGCGAAGAACAATACAGACACCCAAGCCCGAGGGAGGACTCGAACCTCCGGCGGGAGGGGCCGCACAATCCGTGACATGACGCCCCTAACCGCGTGGCCACTCCGCGCGGCCACCGCAAATGAAAACTTGCTAAAAGAATCTACCACCATGAGCCAACGAGTGCTCCAAAATGGTCCTGAAAATCAAAGTGCACTCGTTGCCAAGGCGACTGAATCTTTGTCCTAGCTGAGAATGTCTGTGGCGAAGCGGACTGGTTCTCCACGCATGCGCGACAGTGTTACATCTGTTCGATGTGGGCGTCCATGCCGTGCCAAGTACAGTGCCGTCGCGCTAACTGTTTAGTGCGAGCAATTCCCCAATGCCATTGATGGAGCAATCGCAACGCATCCTTTTGCAATACTTAGGGAATACACACGCACGATAGTCCGCTGTCATTTTGAACTACACTCCTGGAAATGGAAAAAAGAACACATTGACACCGGTGTGTCAGACCCACCATACTTGCTCCGGACACTGCGAGAGGGCTGTACAAGCAATGATCACACGCACGGCACAGCGGACACACCAGGAACCGCGGTGTTGGCCGTCGAATGGCGCTAGCTGCGCAGCATTTGTGCACCGCCGCCGTCAGTGTCAGCCAGTTTGCCGTGGCATACGGAGCTCCATCGCAGTCTTTAACACTGGTAGCATGCCGCGACAGCGTGGTCGTGAACCGTATGTGCAGTTGACGGACTTTGAGCGAGGGCGTATAGTGGGCATGCGGGAGGCCGGGTGGACGTACCGCCGAATTGCTCAACACGTGGGGCGTGAGGTCTCCACAGTACATCGACGTTGTCGCCAGTGGTCGGCGGAAGGTGCACGTGCCCGTCGACCTGGGACCGGACCGCAGCGACGCACGGATGCACGCCAAGACCGTAGGATCCTACGCAGTGCCGTAGGGGACCGCACCGCCACTTCCCAGCAAATTAGGGACACTGTTGCTCCTGGGGTATCGGCGAGGACCATTCGCAACCGTCTCCATGAAGCTGGCCTACGGTCCCGCACACCGTTAGGCCGTCTTCCGCTCACGCCCCAACATCGTGCAGCCCGCCTCCAGTGGTGTCGCGACAGGCGTGAATGGAGGGACGAATGGAGACGTGTCGTCTTCAGCGATGAGAGTCGCTTCTGCCTTGGTGCCAATGATGGTCGTATGCGTGTTTGGCGCCGTGCAGGTGAGCGCCACAATCAGGACTGCATACGACCGAGCCACACAGGGCCAACACCCGGCATCATGGTGTGGGGAGCTATCTCCTACACTGGCCGTACACCACTGGTGATCGTCGAGGGGACACTGAATAGTGCACGGTACATCCAAACCGTCATCGAACCCATCGTTCTACCATTCCTAGACCGGCAAGGGAACTTGCTGTTCCAACAGGACAATGCGCGTCCGCATGTATCCCGTGCCACCCAACGTGCTCTAGAAGGTGTAAGTCAACTACGCTGGCCAGCAAAATCTCCGGATCTGTCCCCCATTGAGCATGTTTGGGACTGGATGAAGCGTCGTCTCACGCGGTCTGCACGTCTAGCACGAACGCTGGTCCAACTGAGGCGCCA
Organism: Schistocerca serialis cubense; assembly: GCF_023864345.2. Classification (NCBI taxonomy): domain Eukaryota; kingdom Metazoa; phylum Arthropoda; class Insecta; order Orthoptera; family Acrididae; genus Schistocerca; species Schistocerca serialis. The sequence continues at coordinate 876,099,109 of NC_064641.1, forward strand.
GGTGGAAATGGCATGGCAAGCCGTTCCAAAGGACTACATCCAGCATCTCTACGATCGTCTCCATGGGAGAATAGCAGCCTGCATTGCTGCGAAAGGTGGATATACACTGTACTAGTGCCGACATTGTGCATGCTCTGTTGCCTGTGTCTATGTGCCTGTGGTTCTGTCAGTGTGATCATGTGATGTATCTGCGTCAATAAAGTTTCCCCTTCCTGGGACAATGAATTCACGGTGTTCTTATTTCAATTTCCAGGAGTGTAGAATCACATCCTGTTGAACTGAAAGTTTATGCCGACGAGCAAAGTATCGGCGCAGAACTGAGTTCCGCATAGTGTTCAATGAACGAGGCCAAACGTGAGAATGTAATTCAATAAAATCCTGAGATCTGGGTCTGCTTTCGTGGCCTGTGCCATTTTTCTGTACTGAAAGAGAAAGGTCCAGCAATTCAGAATCCTGCGCATCGATTTGGCAACAAGATGCAGCAGATGTATCAAAATCAGAGTTTGGGCCAATCAGAGGGCGAGATAGGGCGTCTGCATGGCCATGCTTCCCGTAGGTCTGTACAAAATTTCATACTGATACTGCGACAGTCCACCTCCGGCCAGAGTGGCCGAGCGGTTCTAGGCGCTACAGTCTGGAACCGCGCGACCGCTACGGTCGCAGGTTCGAATCGTGCCTCGGGCATGGATGTGTGTGATGTCCTTAGGTTAGTTAGGTTTAAGTAGTTCTAAGTTCTAGGGGACTGATGACCTCAGCAGTTAAGTCCCATAGTGCTCAGAGCGATTTGAACCAACAAAGTCCACCGTTGCAGTTTTTGGGCGTGTGTGTAGGAACCAGCTTTGACTGACGAAACAAGGGCTGCAAAGGCTTGTAATCTGTCGGTAAATAGAACTTGCGACCATACAAATAAATAGTGATGGAGTTTGGTCACACCATACACAACAGTGAGATCCTCTTTTTTTTATTTGAGGATAATTGCACTGAATTAGAGTTAAAAGCAGTAGGTCTGTCTTGTGCACGAATTATGTGCGAAAGCTCAGCGCCGATTCTATAGGAAGAAGCGTCGACTTGCAGAACTACCGGCTTGGCAGGGTCAAAATGCACTAAACATCTGGCACTAAGCAAAGCGTTTTCGAGTGTCTGAAATGCGTCTTGCCAGCGTTTAGTCCACACATAAGGTACATTTTTGCGACGCAAGCGATGCAGTGGCCGCGATCTGAGCGGCATTCGATATGAACCGAACGTAGTATGTCATCTTGCTTAATACTGACTGCAGTTCAGACATATTGCGAGGGACAGGCACGTCACGGGTTGCAAGCAAATGAGAGTGGAGGATATGCACACCCTGACCGTTTGTCGCATGACCTAAGTACTGTAGTTCAGTTTGAAAAAGTCATACTTTTCGAGACGACAATTGAGTCCTGCGTCTGACAACACTCGAAAAAGAATACGCAAATTGGCAATGTGTTCCTCTGCTCTACGATCTGAGACGACAATACCGTCAATGTAGTTTGTATATAATGGCGCCTTTGCAGTCAGCTGTTGCAGGTAACGTTGAAAAATGTCGGGTGCGGAAGCACTGCCGAAGTGTTTATTTACAACAAACACCTTCTGCAATTCTTCATCCAATGGAATTTGCAAGTAGGCGCCACGAAAATCTATCTTAGAAAAGTAACGTCCTGCACCAAGCCTGTCCATGAGGTCTTCAGGGCGAGATAACGGATAAGTGTCAACTACAGCCTGTGGGTTGACTGTAGACTCGAAGTCAACACAAAGGCGAATGAGGCCAGAAGGCTTAGACAGCAAAACGAGAGGACTTGCCCATTGACTAGCTTGAATGGGAGCAATGTCTCCATTATCTTGCAATTCTTTCAATTCACTGGCTACCTTGTCTCACAAAGCAATTGGAACCGGGAGGGACCGGAAAAACTTAGGCTGTGCATTGTCTTTCAACGTAACGTGCGAAACGAAATCATGCTTTTCCCATTCCTTCGGAAAATAGTTCAGGAAATTCTTTAAGAAAGCTAGCGTCATTGTCTTTTGGATCACAAGCCGATATGTAAAGTACATTGTCTTAGATGCTAAGGCCAAACAAATGAAAGGCATCTAAACCGAAAACGTTCTCACTATCTCTTGACTTCAACACAGTAAAATTCACTGTCCTAGTGTGAGATTTGTAAGTGGTAGGCGAACTACACTGTCCAAGCACTGGAATTTCCTGCCTGTTGTAAGCAGTGAGGTGTTTGCTAGATTTAGAAAGGGGTGGTGAACCTAACTTAGTACGTGGCACGGTTAAGCAAAGTTACTGATGCACCTGTGTATAACTGAAAGTTCACACGACGGCCAGCAATTCGTAATGAGACAAAAAGTTTATTAGAACATCGTCGCACAGCACTAGGGCGAGAAGCTGGAACAACCTTAATCTTGCATTTTTCGGAACCTGTTGCAGGTTTGGAAAACACAACGTTCGCTGCATGTGCACGAGCCTGTCTTTTCTGGGAGCCGGCAAAATTGGCGTTTTTGTGCCGTTGCAAACAGACTGCTTGTACATGGCCTTTTTTCCACACGTGTTACACGTTGCGTTACGTGATGGGCAGTCTTGTCTTTTATGGCGAGCAAAACATCTAGGGCAAGACTTTCTGAAGTTCACAGGCCCGTTTACTTGTCTACGTGGCCGCGTACTTGCTCGTTGTTGTGGCTCTGGGGCGGTCGCGAGCAACGGGCGACTCGAACTGACAAATAGGGACCTGGTCAAATTTATCGGCCGCTATGGCATCCGAATCATATTGTTCTAAGATTTGCAATACTTTGAGAAGTGATGGATCTGAGTACTTCAAGGTCTGTTCCCGTATTGTACTATCTGGGACATTGAATGTTATTGCATCCCTAATCATTAATCCATTGTAGAAGTTGCCACAACAACACTTAAATTTACACTTCTTAGTCATGCCCATTAATTCTCTTACCACTGACGATACGACTGTTCTGGATTTTTCTGTAGGCGAAAGAACTGATAGCTGGCTGCAGCTACTTGGACTTCCTGTTCATAGTACTTGGTTAATGCAGCGATCGCTTGGTCCTAACTGAGTTCATCGGGAGACGTGGTTGGTAATAGTTTTTGTATTTACCTGAGCACTGGGGACCCCGCAATCGAAAGAAAATAATGTAGCTTTACAGTACCTTGAACTCGATGAACTACACTATGTGCCTGGAACTGCGTCAGGTATTCGAGACTTTCCTATGCTGTGTCGTTAAATTGCCGGAACGTTGGTATGCTGGTCGGTGGCACTTGTTGGTTTGTCCGTTGGGCGGCCGACACGGCTTGTGCAGACAGAAGTTGTTTTACCGTCGTCAGTAAGGCAGCAATTTGTTGGTTCTGAAACTGAAAAGCTTGTGTTACGAGGGTCACTCCAAAAGAAATGCACACTATTTTTTAAAAAATCCATCTTGTATTCTACATGTTTGAAAGTTTTACAGTGTGTAGATACATCCTTTAGGAACAATATTTTCATTTCTCCACATAATTTCCATCCCTCTCAACTGCCTTACGCCATCTTGGAACCAGCGCCTGCATAACCGCACGGTAGAATTCTGGACCAACCTGTTGGAGCCACTGTTTGGCAGCATGCACAAGCCTTGTTCCTTGAAGAGAGTCTTTCAGTTTCCCAAAGAGATGATAGTCGCATGGAGCCAGGTCAGAACTGTAAGGCGGGTGTTTCAGTGTTGTCCATCCGAGTTTTGTGATCGCTTCCATGGTTTTTTGACTGACATGTGGCCGTGCATTGTCGTGCAGCAGCAAAACATCCTGCTTTTGCCGATGTGGTCGAACACGACTCAGTAGAGCTTGAAGTTTCTTCAGTGTCATCACATATGCATCAGAATTTATGGTGATGTCCAAAACCAAGAGTCCTTCGGAATCGAAAAACACCGTAGCCATAACTTTTCCAGCAGAAGGTGTGATTTTGAATTTTTTTTTTCTTGGGTGAATTTGCATGATGCCACTCCATTGATTGCCTCTTCGTCTCTGGTGAAAAATGATGGTCCCATGTTTCATCACCTGTCATAATTCTTACAAGAAATTCATCTCCACCATTCTCGTACTGTTCCAAAAGTTAGCTGCATGCCGTTTTTCTCGTTTCTTTGTGAGCCACTGTCAACATCTGTCATCCAGCGAGTCACCGGAACATCAGTCGCAGCCCAGTCACTTACAGTCGCAGACAGTTGCAGGCAGCACATAGCGACCAGAGTAGTGTAGATAGCGCACTTTGTTCTTCATCTAAAATCATTGGGGGAAGTGGCAACAAAACGACTATTCACGTTGGTGTGTAGAATATATGAGTCTGGCGATATACCATCCGTCTTTCGGAAAAGCATCATCCACACAATTACGAAGACGGCAAGAGCTGACAAGTGAGAAAATTATCGCATAATCAGCTTAACAGCTTATGCATCGAAGCTGCTTACAAGAATAATATACAGAAGAATGGAAAAGAAAATTGAGAATGCGCTAGGTGACGATCAGTTTGGCTTTAGGAAAAGTAAAGGGACGAGAGAGGCAATTCTGACGTTACGGCTAATAATGGAAGCAAGGCTAAAGAAAAATCAAGACACTTTCATTGGATTTGTCGACCTGGAAAAAGCGTTCGACAATATAAAATGGTGCAAGCTGTTCGAGATTCTGAAAAAAGTAGGGATAAGCTATAGGGAGAGACGGGTCATATACAATATGTACAACAACCAAGAGGGAATAATAAGAGTGGACGATCAAGAACGAAGTGCTCGTATTAAGAAGGGTGTAAGACAAGGCTGTAGCCTTTCGCCCCTACTCTTCAATCTGTACATCGAGGAAGCAATGATGGAAATAAAAGAAAGGTTCAGGAGTGGAATTAAAATACAAGGTGAAAGGATATCAATGATACGATTCGCTGATGACATTGCTATCCTGAGTGAAAGTGAAGAAGAATTAAATGATCTGCTGAACGGAATGAACAGTCTAATGAGTACACAGTATGGTTTGAGAGTAAATCGGAGAAAGACAAAGGTAATGAGAAGTAGTAGAAATGAGAACAGCGAGAAACTTAACATCAGGATTGAAGGTCACGAAGTCAATGAAGTTAAGGAATTCTGCTACCTACGCAGTAAAATAACCAATGACGGACGGAGCAAGGAGGACATCAAAAGCAGACTCGCTATGGCAAAAAAGGCATTTCTGGCGAAGAAAAGTCTACTAATATCAAATACCGGCCTTAATTTGAGGAAGAAATTTCTGAGGATGTACTTCTGGAGTACAGCATTGTATGGTAGTGAAACATGGACTGTGGGAAAACCGGAACAGAAGAGAATCGAAGCACTTGAGATGTGGTGCTGTAGACGAATTTTGAAAATTAGGTGGACTGATAAGGTAAGGAATGAGGAGGTTCTATGCAGAATCGGAGAGGAAAGGAATATGTGGAAAACACATAAGGAGAATGGACAGGATGATAGGACATCTGCTAAGACATGAAGGAATGACTTACATGGTACTATAGGGAGCTGTAGAGGGCAAAAACTGTAGAGGAAGACAGAGATTGGAATACGTCAAGCAAATAATTGATGACGTAGGTTGCAAGTGCTACTCTGAGATGAAGAGGTTAGCACAGAAAAAGGAATTCGTGGCGGGCCGCATCAAACCAGTCAGTAGACTGATGACAAAAAAAAAAAAAAAAAAAAAAAGAAAAGAAAAAAAAAAAAAAAAAATCAGAGGCACTGCTCCTGTACCACCGTTACCACCAGCGTAGATAGCTGGCGGTTAAATGCGGACGTGGGAAAACAGCCTCTGCAGGACCTCTCTGGCTGCTCGCAGTGTAGCGGCGCAGAGCGACTTCGTTTGAGCGAGACAGATGTCAACGTCACAAACGGGACACGACCGCTGCCGCAACAAACGGAGTCGGCATTCGAATTTCGGAGCGAGGGTGGGACCAGGCGGGGGCGGCGAAACGAGATTTTCTGCAGAAGGACAAGTCCATCGACCGACCCTGCTCCCTGTCCGAGCCACCCCACACACCGAGCGCAGCGCAGAGTGTGCGGGGCCGCCCGAAGAGGAGGCGGCGGTGGCGGTGAGTCGCGATCAGAAAACCCGCCGCCATATTAGCCGTGCAGGGGGCGACGCTTTAATGAGGCGGCAGCCGTGGCGTGGCCGTGGCGTGACGTCAGCGGACGCCTGGCTGAGCTAGCGCCGCTTCTTTGACAGGCGGCGGCGTTCATTAGCAGCCGTCGGCGAGCTGAGGAATTAGGGTCCGCGCCGCTGACTCCAGTTTATTGCGTCGCGCTGGCACTTGCCGTGCGCGTCTAGTACACTTCACAGCGAAAGCGGAATTAAACCACGGAGCTGGTACAGGTACTCTTCGGAGAGATTTTACTGTTAGTGGAACACCTGGCGTGCAAACTACCATCGTCAAAGCTCGGCAAAGGTTTTCCTCAAACAATCCGACGAATTATTTTGGTACGATCTTTGCATCGATACCTACCTCTGTACCTTACACCAGGAAATCTAGTGGATTAAGGTTCTAAGCACTGTGGGACTTAACATCTGAGGTCATCAGTTCCCTAGATTTAGAACTACGTAAACCTAACTAATTTAAGAACATCACACACAGCCATGCCCCAGGCAGGATTCGAACGTGCGACCGTAGCAGCAGTGTGGTGCCTAGAACCGCTCGGCCACAGCGACCGGCGTGCATTAAGGACAGCGCTCTGCACATGTAACCAATATTAAGCAGGCTTAACGAAGGTACGAACGTACGGAATAGGTTCCCAGATGTGAGCGCTTCAAAGATTTCTTAAGTAATACAACCCAGCATGTTGTCCTCGACGACAAGGGTTCATTAACACAAGGATCTCGTCAGGATTGCACCAATAAAGTCTGATAGGACCTCTGTTATTTTGTATATACCAAATGAACAGGTGGACAGGGTTGGCAGCAATCTGCTGTTGTTTGCTGACGATGCTGTGGTGTACCGAGACGCGTTGAAGTTGAGTGGCTCTAATGTGATACAAGCTGACTTAGACAAAATTTCTAGTTGGTGTGATGAATGACAGCTGGCTCTAAATGTTGGTTGGTTGGTTGCTTTGGGGAAGGAGACCAGACAGCGTGGTCATCGGTCTCATCGGATTAGGGAAGGATGGGGAAGGAAGTCGGCCGTGCCCTTTCAGAGGAACCGTCCCGGCATTTGCCTGGAGTGATTTAGGGAAATCACGGAAAACCTAAATCAGGATGGCCGGACGCGGGATTGAACCGTCGTCCTCCCGAATGCGAGTCCAGTGTCTAACCACTGCGCCACCTCGCTCGGTGCTCTAAATGTAAAAAAATATAAGTTAATGTGGATGGACAAGAAAAGCAATCACATTATGCTAAGATACAGCACTGCAGTAATTACATGCAGACAAAATTTCTAGTTGGTGTGATGAATGACAGCTGGCTCTAAATGTAAAAAATATGTAAGTTAATGTGGATGAACAGGAAAAGCAATCACGTTATGCTAAGATACAGCACTGCAGTAATTACATGAACGCAGTGGTGCCAGCTTGCAAGAAGATGTGTTATATTGTTTTCATATTATTTTGTCCATCCACGCGCCGGGTTAGCCGAGAGCGCTAATGCTCTGCTTCCTGGACTCGGGTAGGCGCGCCGTCCCTGGGTGCAATCTGCCCGGCGCATTAACGGCGAGGGCCCATGTGTTGGCCAGCCTGGATGTGGCTTTTAGGCGGTTTTCCACATCACCCTAGGTGAATACCGAGCTGGTACCCACGTCCCACCTCAGTTACACGACTCGCAGACATTTGAAAACGTTCGCACTATTCCATGACTTACACTAGACGCAGACAGCTGGGGTATACTTATTCCGTCCCGAGGGGTCCGGAATGGCAACAAGAAGGGCATCCGGCCACCCTCGGTCACTAACAACGCCAAATTTCATAGTAACGAAGCCGACCCAGCGCTGGAGTGGGACAAAGGCCCAAAGATGATGATGATGTTTATGATTTTATCCATCCCCTGTATAGTGCAGGCAGAATAACGTGGCCGGTAGGTGCACAGTCGGCAGGACAAGCATAGGGAGAGGTAGTAGTGGAGGGTTGTGGGCAAGCTATCAGTGCACTGTAGGGGAAATGCTGACCGCTGGAAGGAAAGTGCTGCTCTTAAGGTAAAGCAGTCACTCATAATTTTTTCTAAATAATAAGTGGAGCTCCCCATGCCCACATTTGCATGGTGACCGTCCATAAACATATGTCACGTCTGCTTTTTTTAGTATCTAAGAAGAATTCCGCTGAAAATGCAACAAAAGCAGCAATTGTCAAGCATTTGTAACTTCCAGAGAAGCGCCATGTGCGGCGAATTGTGAGTAAGAGCTACATTTCTCTTGTTCACTTGCTAAAATTTGGTCCCTTTGCCAACACAACTGAATTTTCACAATGTCACCTCACTAACATGTTGCCGGCCGTTGTGGCCGAGCGGTTCTAGGCGCTTCAGTCTGGAACCGCGTGACCGCTACGGTCGCAGGTTCGAATCCTGCCTCGGGCATGGATGTGAGTGATGTCCTTAGGTTAGTTAGGTTTAAGTAGTTCTAAGTTCTAGGGGACTGATGACCTCAGCTGTTAAGTCCCATAGTGCTCAGAGCCATTTGAGAACTAACATGTTGTACAGACGCAATGCGTGAGAATCCTGAAACAGTGGGTTATTAAGTTTATTAAGTGATCAACTGAGGACAAGTATGGTCAATTGTTTATGAAAAAGAAGATGCTTGGTACAAAAATAAATGTGTTATGTCCTCAGTTATGTTATTCCAAAACCTCAGCATTTTTCGTTTCTCAGCTATCTATGTCCCTCAAAAATTGCATTCTTTCACCGAAAAAAATCTCTAGTTAATGAGGTAGCATAGCAGATAGCGAAGTTTTGCGTAATAGCCATATGGTAAAACACTCTCCTCTTTGCTGCTATATTTTGCCAAAATCTCGTTTCGATATGTCAAACTGTTTATGAGAAATGTTGCATATTACGTATATTTCATTCTGGTTCTATCGATAGCGTGCGCGATCGCAAAGGAGTGCGCTACATAAGACCATTTTTGTTGAGATTGCTGATAGAGACCTCCACCCAGGTCTGAAGAAAAGTTCAGTATGTTAGTTAAATTTCATGTGCAACAACATATTATGCAATACGCACCAAAGGCAAAATCATAGCGACTCCTATTTTTCATTGCAAACTTCTTCGTATTTTGCGGAGTGTTTTACTTGTATGCAAATATCACAATTACTATGACCATGAACAAATTCATGAACGCCGTCATCATTAAGGTAACGTATACATGGTGGTCCATTGATCGTGACTGGGCCAAATACCTCACCAAATAAGCGTTAAACGAAAAAACTACAAAGAACGAAACTTGTCTAGCTTGAAGGGGGAAACGAAATGCCGCTATGGTTGGTCCGCTAGATGGCGCTGCCATAGGTCAAACGGATATCAACTGCGTCTTTTTTTAAAAATAGGAACCCCCATTTGTTACTACATATTCGTGAAGTACGGAAAGTTAGTAGGACCACTTTTTCCTCTTTGTGGTAGATGGCGCTGTAATACAGGGCTATTACAAATGATTGAAGCGATTTCATAAATTCACTGTAGCTCCATTCATTGACATATGGTCACGACACACTGCAGATACGTAGAAAAACTCATAAAGTTTTGTTCGGCTGAAGCCGCACTTCAGGTTTCTGCCGCCAGAGCGCTCGAGAGCACAGTGAGACAAAATGGCGACAGGAGCCGAGAAAGCGTATGTCGTGCTTGAAATGCACTCACATCAGTCAATCATAACAGTGCAACGACACTTCAGGACGAAGTTCAACAAAGATCCACCAACTGCTAACTCCATTCGGCGATGGTATGCGCAGTTTAAAGCTTCTGGATGCCTCTGTAAGGGGAAATCAACGGGTGGGCCTGCAGTGAGCGAAGAAACGGTTGAACACGTGCGGTCAAGTTTCACGAGTAGCCCGCGGAAGTCGAATAAAGCAAGCAGGGAGCTAAACGTACCACAGCCGACGGTTTGGAAAATCTTACGGAAAAGGCTAAAGCAGAAGCCTTACCGTTTACAATTGCTACAAGCTCTGACACCCGATGACAAAGTCAAACGCTTTGAATTTTCGGCGCGGTTGCAACAGTTCATGGAAGAGGATGCGTTCAGTGCGAAACTTGTTTTCAGTGATGAAGCAACATTTTTTCTTAATGGTGAAGTGAACAGACACAATGTGCGAATCTGGGCGGTAGAGAATCCTTATGCATTCGTGCAGCAAATTCGCAATTCACCAAAAGTTAACATGTTTTGTGCAATTTCACGGTTTAAAGTTTACGGCCCCTTTTTCTTCTGCGAAAAAAACGTTACAGGACACGTGTATCTGGACATGCTGGAAAATTGGCTCATGCCACAACTGGAGACCGACAGCGCCGACTTCATCTTTCAACAGGATGGTGCTCCACCGCACTTCCACCATGATGTTCGGCATTTCTTAAACAGGAGATTGGAAAACCGATGGATCGGTCATGGTGGAGATCATGATCAGCAATTCATGTCATGGCCTCCACGCTCTCCCGACTTAACCCCATGCGATTTCTTTCTGTGGGGTTATGTGAAAGATTCAGTGTTTAAACCTCCTCTACCAAGAAACGTGCCAGAACTGCGAGCTCGCATCAACGATGCTTTCGAACTCATTAATGGGGACATGCTGCGCCGAGTGTGGGAGGAACTTGATTATCGGCTTGATGTCTGCCGAATCACTAAAGGGGCACGTATCGAACATTTGTGAATGCCTAAAAAACTTTTTGAGTTTTTGCATGTGTGTGCAAAGCATTGTGAAAAAATCTCAAATAATAAAGTTATTGTACAGCTGTGAAATCGCTTCAATCATTTGTAATAACCCTGTACTCACAAACATACGGCTCACAGTTTTAGACGAACAGTTGGTAACAGGTAGGTTTTTTAAATTAAAATACAGAACGTAGGTGCGTTTGAACATTTCATTTCGGTTGTTCCAATGTGATACATGTACCTTTGTGAACTTATCATTTCTGAGAACGCATGCTGTTACAGCGTGATTACCCGTAAATACCACATTAATGCAATAAATGCTCAAAATGATATCCGTCTACCTCAATGCATTTGGCAATACGTGTAACGACATTCCTCTCAACAGCGAGTAGTTCGCCTTCCGTAATGTTCGCACATGCATTGACAATGCGCTGACGCATGTTGTCAGGCGTTGTCGGTGGATCACGATGGCAAATATCATTCAACTTTCCCCACAGAAAGAAATCCGGGGACGTCAGAACCGGTGAACGTGCGGGCCGTGGTATGGTGCTTCGACGACCAATCCACCTGTCATGAAATATGCTATTCAGTACCGCTTTAACCGCACGCGAGCTATGTGTCGGACGTCCATCATGTTGGAAGTACATCGCCATTCTGTCATGCAGTGAAACATCTTGTAGTAACATCGGTATAACATTACGCAGGAAATCAGCATACATTGCGCAATTTAGATTGCCATCGATAAAATGGGGGCCAATTATCCTTCCTCCCATAATGCCGCACGATACATTAACCCGCCACGGTCGCTGATGTTCCACTTGTCGCAGCCATCGTGGATTTTCCGTTGCACCACAGTGCATATTACGCCGGTTGGTGAAAGACGCTTTGTCGCTAAATAGAACGCGTGCAGAAAATCTGTCATCGTCCCGTAATTTCTCTTGCGCCCAGTGGCAGAACTGTACAAGACGTTCAAAGTCGTCGTCATGCAATTCCTGGTGCACAGAAATATGGTACTGGTGCAATCGATGTTGATGTAGCATTCTCAACACCGACGTTTTTGAGATTCCTGATTCTCGCGCAATTTGTCTGCTACTGATGTGCGGATTAGCCGCGACAGCAGCTAAAACACCTACTTGGGCATCATCATTTGTTACAGGTCGTGGTAGACGTTTCACATGTGGCTGAAGAGTTCCTGTTTCTTTAAATAACGTAACTATCCGGCGAAGGGTCCGGACACTTGGATGATGTCGTCCAGGGTACCGAGCAGCGTACATACCACACGCCCGTTGGGCATTTTTATCACAATAGTCATATATCAACACGATATCGACCTTTTCCGCAATTGGTAAACGGTCCATTTTAACACGGGTAATGTATCACGAAGCAAATACCGTCCGCACTGGCGGAATGTTACGTGATACCACGTACTTATACGTTTGTGACTATCACAGCGGCATCTATCACAAAGCGACAAAAGTGCTCCAACTAAAACATTCATATTTCTTTACGTACTACACGAATATGTAATAAAAATGGGGGTTCCTATTTTAAAAACGCAGTTGATATCCGTTTGACCTATGGCAGCGACATCTAGCGGGCCAACCATTGCGCCATCTGGTTTCCCCCTTCAAGCTAGACTAGTTTCGTTCTTTGTAGTTTTTTCGTTTGATGCTTATTTCGTGAGTTATTTGGCCCAGTCACTATAAATGGACGACCCTATATAAGTAACGCAGAAATGAATTTTTTTAACAGATAGCTTCTGTAAAATCGTTTGCGAAAGATTGCAGGGAAGGCGCCACGATTCTGTCAGTGCAGTGCGTCACCAACTGGCCGAAAGCATTCAGTGACCTCCCCTTCCGAACGAACGAAAGAACTGGCCCAGCGCTTTGGCGGGAAATTTGTCATCGCACTGTGGTCGACATATCATGAGGAGACTCTACACTCTGTATTTAAAGAAACATTTCACAGCGGTATTCTCATTCAGAAACCCCATCTGAATGCTCTCTGTGACAGGCTCGTGTCAGGCCTTGCGGAATAAGGAGACAGGTCTACCACCACGTGTCGGATGTCGTAGCCTATCAATACTGGTCAACGTATCATGGTCAGACTGTCCACTCTGTATTTAAGGAAAGATTTCACAGTTGGCTCTTCATTCAGAAACCCCATCTGAATGCTGCCTCTTTGTAATGGGTTCATGTTATGCCTCGTGGAAGAAAGAGCAAGATCTACCACCATGTGTCGGACTTGGACAGTGTCAGGATTGTGGCCTGTCCACATTGTGGTACATCGTTTGCGTTATTGCTGTTCATATTTGTCACGTGAATATGCAGCTGGTGGGTTCGGGAGAGGGGGAGGGGAGTCACATTCAGCGCTGTGCAGAATCTCAGTGGCCTTATGAGGCTAGTGCCCGAGAGGATAGACATGTTAATCATTCTGTCGTGCAGGACTGTACAGCCGTGTCAAGTTCCTTGAGTCAGGAAATCAGTCTGTTTCCAGAAAACCAAATATTCAGACAGTGCCGACGGCTGGAGCAGAATGGACAGTCAGCATGGAGGTTATTGGTGTGGCTGCCATTGCTGGGGCAGCAGGCAGAGACGCACTGACGGTGGCGGGCTGACGAAAACACTGGGCAACGGTGTGACACCGCGTCCTCTTTCCAGACGACTCTCGGCTCTGTGTACAGCATCGTATTGGACGAATCCACATGTGGAGGCTCAAAGAAGAACAAATGTTACTAAATTCCATTCGTCATCGTGATACATGCCCAGAAACTGAAACGATGATACGGGATGCCACTGGATGCACAATACGATCACTTCTGATTGGCATAGCGGCTAATCTGGCCTCCACCTTTCACATTGTTGACGTGTTAAGGTCGGTAGCGGTACCCTACCTTCAAGGCTCTTTTATTTTTTACAAAACAACCGCTTACGCATTTCACAATGTTGCAGACGATTTCTACCAGCCAATGGCCTGCTTGAAACTAAGACTACATGCTAGTAGCAGTTTCTGTTGCGTTTTCAGCGATCTTCGGAAACTGCATGTCGTTATCTTCCGACAAGATAATGCAAGACCGTACATTATCCGTGCTGTCCTGGCCTACCTCCACACACAGTGCGGTCTTCAGATCTCTCATCCACTGAAAACAGCTGCTCACGGGTTGCCGAGAGACTGCTCATCTTTGCTAGCCACTACGACTGACAAACATTGGCACAGACTTGAACAACATGGAATGATGACCCTTTATCAATCATCCCAATTCAACTCGATACCCATCCGTATTTGAGGCATTGCCGATGACAGAGGTGGCAAGTCTGTGCACTACTTTCCCACCCTGTATACTTCCACATCGCCTATAGGTTCAAGCCACATTCTTCCTGCAATATTGTGTACGCGCAATATGTTTAATTTCATTGTTTTCCGTTGAGTTTTAGTACTCAGCAGTGTATTACCTTTAACGGAAACTATTAACTACTCATCGATCTTAACAATACTAGTCTTTACGTATTTTAGTGGGATCAAAGACGCAGATCTAGAGCGTCCAATAATTCTACCATTGAAACTTCCTGGCATATTAAAACCGTGTGCCGGACCGAGACTTGAACTCGGGACCTTTGGCTTTCGCGGGCAAGTGCTCTACCAACTTCAGAGCACTTGCCCGCGAAAGGCAAAGGTCCCGAGTTCGAGTCTCGGTCCGGCACACAGTTTTAATCAGCCAGGAAGTTTCGTATCAGTGCACACTCCGCTGCAGAGTGAAAATCTCATTCTGGAATTCTACCATTATCTGCCCATTCATTGCAATAGCTCGCTCAGTATTAGCGTGACTGCCATACTGAATATTTTTATACTAGTATGTGAATCAAATGACAATATGTAAGTTACAAACGAAATCTGAATAACTGCAGCGAAGTCGAAATTATCAAGTTGCGTGGTAGATCTCTCAAAGGGGCAGACGCCAACTGACTTTTATTGGTAGTACGAGAAATATGTTTCACTATTGTGATGTTGTGGCCATTGTCACACGAATAATTACCCACAAACTCTTGCGTACTTCGGCATTTCAGTTACTCGTCGATAGCATTACACCCGATCATACTGCACTTGTTTTATGCAAGACAGTTTTAGATGGTTATGCAGTTTACAAGAAATTAGTAACATATTGCTTAATTAAGATGTTTATCCTTTGTATCAAAAGTGCATATAGGAGTTAACTACGGAAATAAATCTGAAGTCTTTTGTTAGACGAAAATATTGCAGAATTCGATACGGTGAATTGTCATTATCATCAACAGCTGCTAGTTTTCGCCTGTGAAGGCATTCATTACGAAGCTAATTACTGATGTCTCCCTGTGAAACTAATTGGATTTCATTTAATTAGACGAACTCTCACAGAACGCGTGAAAATACAGTACAGATAAGAAACAAATAACAAAATGCTCTATATCATCAAAAATGCACTGACAACACAATGTTAATGTCATCATTCATCTACATAAATGTTCCAGGTATGCTTTCCAATTAATACAGTTCAATATTTGCTATCAATATTGATAGCTAACCGGCATTCGTACTAGTTCGAATTTTTGGCTGAAAATATGTGTCCTGCAGCTCGTGTTGGAGACTGCACATACAGTTCCTCATATTAACAGAAGCAGATCTGTCCAGAGCCTACACTGCTTTGATGCAGTGGACCTTCTTTTAGTGGGAGCTGTCGTAATATACCGGTATTATGAGCGGAGACACCCACACTCTAAGCAAATTGTTCTCATAATGCAGAAGAGTAAGCCCCAAATATACGGATGCCTGCTTGACCAAAAAGATTGGGAAAAGTTTCCTGGAATCTTGTTGCCTAAACAAAGGGAATATTTGTACTTCCAGTTACTCGTCTTAAGCACTTACGCAGCTGAAGATTTAATCACACCCTTGTGTACAATAAGAAACTCCAAATGTTGTTCCTCAATGGTCAACAGAAGGCTATGTAGTGATACGAAAGATTCAGCCGTACCGTTGTTGGTCTTTGCAGTGGCAACGATGTACAAGACGAAATCATTCTATAGTCCAGTTGTGATTTATTATTTTAGGGTATTAATTTGTAATGTTCGCGTTTAACCGTAAAAGGTTACGTTCTATTTTGTTCCATGAGAGGCGCAGCTAGAAACTGGCAGTCTTCACATCCGAGAGAGCAGTTAACGTCACAGGAGACATTCATTCTAGTCGGCGGGCAGAGGGACGAAGAAGACACCAAGAGTGTCAAGTTATTGCTATGCCTATTTTTGTTAAAAATTAATAAAGAAAGAGACATAATTTGTACTGTAAAACTATTCAGTCGGTCTTGAAATCTTGAAATGTCAAAGAGTTGTAATCTGATCTTGTTATTAAAAGTTATTCGCTGTATACATTGTGTTCCAATAAAAATTTTGTGAAGTTGTGGGAATTAATTTTAAGACACCTGTGTTCTGATTTATCTTGAAAATTTTGTGAACAGGATCTTCGAAGAAGTGTTATCGGAAAAAGTAATGCCATTTTACGAAAATACGAAATTAAAGATGAGATTCAAATTGATGCTAACGAAAAAAGATATCTTTGGCTTCTAAAACCGCACCAAGTGAGCAAGTAGATTTTATTAATCTGATTGGAGGCAGGAAATCAGTTCAAAGTGATAACTGATACTGAAAGATTCTTTAGTTAGAACAGTTTAAATAGTTCAACAAAATGAGTGTTAAACTTTAAAACCAGTTTGCATTTGATTTGAAAGCTGAGTATTATTTATCAAATTATGTCATTCAACTGTACGGGAAACAAATCATAGGGATTATAAACAAGTTGTGAAATTATTTTGGATGATATAATAGGCCCATATTTCTCCCGTAAGTGAAAAATATTTGAAACTGAAGAGTCAGTGTTTGTAAGAAATTGACCATACGCTAAGCGTTTTTTTACAGAACGAATATATTATTACTAGCTAAGTTGACGAATTGTAGAAAACATAGACCATATACAACAAAGACAGCGCATCTCCCTATCTCTGCTGTGTTAAGGCTTGGAACCAACATGTAAGTCACGTGACTCGGGGGAGAAAGCTGAGTTCATGTCATTACGCGCTGTGTGAAGTGGAGCTGACAGTTATAGTTTTTCTCATCTTTAGTTGGAATCAAGAGTTTATTTTGACAATTCAGCGAACTTTAGTACTACTGTTACACGTGTAGTAGTGCAGTTGACTTAGTTTCTCTGAAATACCTCATAATAAAGCAGTGGTTATCGTTTTTACATGTGCTCATATTGAAACGTATTGACAGCTCTTTTTAACAAGCGACTGAATTGTTGTTCTGTAGTGAAATACTCTTTTTTTTTTTCACTGTGAATTCCTGCAGTTCACAGCTTCCCCAGGAGTGGAAGACAAAATAACAATTTCGCATTCAGCATTAGTTTTCCAACATTTCACAGGAATATGTGTGAAATGTTTTAGTATGCTTTTCTAAGAAAGGAAATTCGTTTATGTGCACAATGTCAGGTATTTTGCTTAATCCAGCACAGATGCCGAAACGGTGTCAACATAGGAAGCGTAATATATTACAAAACGTTGACCATACTTGTGTAGTGAGCTAGATATAAAAGATACGTCGTCTCAAAATCTTAGTCATTCACCAAGTTTGACATCCAAGGACCAACATCCATCCTACCTTTCAACTCTCGGAAATACCTCTACACGAATTTTGAAATAGTTGTCTTTCACAAATGAGATTTTCATCCGTTTGCGAAGTGCGTAGGGCCAAAAGAAGACTTCTCTGGGCATGTATGAAAATCATTAATTATGCTGTGGTTCTCCTACTCTTGGACATGTTGTTTTTCGTCCAGGTGTGGTGGTGTTTCTTCGTCCTCGGTGAGGGGCGGCATTGTTGGTGCTAGTTCTGGGAATGGTTTGGTTGTGTTTTGGGCCACTGTCCTGTTTGGGTAAATGTATTTGAATTTTGGTTTTCACCAAAACAAGACAACCAAAATTCAAATACATTCACCCGTATAGAACAGTGGCCCAAAACACAACCAAAGTATTCCCATAACTAGCACCGACAATGGCGCCCCTCACTGAGGACGAAGAAACACCACCACACATTTGAATTTTGGTTTTCAACAAAACAAGACAACCAAAATTCAAATACATTCACCCACATAGAACAGTGGCCCAAAACACAACCAAAGTATTCCCATAACTAGCACCGACAGTGGCGCCCCTCACTGAGGACGAAGAAACACCACTACACATTTGAA
Organism: Schistocerca serialis cubense; assembly: GCF_023864345.2. Lineage (NCBI taxonomy): Eukaryota > Metazoa > Arthropoda > Insecta > Orthoptera > Acrididae > Schistocerca > Schistocerca serialis. Next base: position 876,117,207 of record NC_064641.1, read on the forward strand.
TTCTGGTTTTCAACAAAACAAGACAACCAAAATTCAAATACATTCACCCGTATAGAACAGTGGCCAAAAACACAACCAAAGTACTCCCATAACTAGCACCGACAATGGCGCCCCTCACTGAGGACGAAGAAACACCACCACACATGGACGAAAAACAAGACCAAGAGTAGAAGAACCACAGACACAACCAAGAACAAGAACGTAGGAACCAACTTCAGTAAACAGCAAGGGGACCTTCGCTCCACAAAAAAAAGCAAACATTATAGTAACCAGTCACTGCACAGAGCAGTGGGATCTGTAATCAAGAATAAGAGTAGAACAACCAAATATGTGTAAACCTAAGGCCGAATAGAGCATGAAGAAGCTCTCTAATGGCTTCAGGGAAGGGAATGAAAAGATTAAAAAAATAAAAACGAATACAAAAATTAAAAAAGATGCTGCTTATACAAACCACAAAATTTGATCTGTAACAAAATTACACTGGAGATAGAGAACCCTCATGAGTCGAGATCTACAGTAACAACACGCAAATTGTAGACATTCTGTGTCAACATTAATGCAGCATAGTTATATTCTAACCTACAGTAGCTACTTAATTAAAGTAAAAAGAATGTTGCCACTTTGAAAAAAGCTGCAGCATCCCAAATTGCACTAAATACTCGCTGTTTGCCTCCCACTGTCCCCTTAATACTAACTTGATTACATTTTAATTTTTCAAAGAAAATAGTTACTTATATCTGTAAAAACTGAGTCCCACTTGCATTGCATGACTATTTAACATATAGCCTTACAACACACATTCGTATCTACCAAGTAACCAACAGAACTTTGTAATTATTGAATATAGATCTTCAATCCATTACACCTCTCAGAACACTGGGCAAGAATGCAAAGCTCACATGAAAACGATTTTGATTGAGTTGTATTGTGTTAAGTCCTTCACAGTTCAGCTGAAACTGGTTTTTGTTGTAAGTAAAAAAAGAACCGCTAAGTAGTACAATTATTAGGGACCAAGAATTCCAAGAGTGTGGTTATCTGCTTTACACAATAGTCTTGCTGTTCACTTCTTGTGAACAGACGCTATTTACTACACAGGCCCAAACACTTTATTTACTTAACGTGCCCCGCCCCAGAGGATTCATTTACAGAAGAGTGAAAATACGCCAGCACCAATGTCCAACAACCCTCCCCCCCATCCCCCCCCCCCCACACACACCCAAAAATTATCATTTATGTGGACAGCAATTTACACCCTAAACATCTTATACAGAAATTAATCAAGCTTGATACCACTGTGTTTTCTTAAAATTATTGCATATTTCTCATAGATCAGCTGCTTTCTCAGAAGAATAAGATAAACAGCCTTATTTAAACAGGATCATTATCAGTTTCATAACTTCCTTGGGATCTGCAGTAGGCTATATTATGTGTGTTACAGTTGCAGCTTTTTCTGGTAAAGTGTCTGGGGGGAGAAAACATTTCTGGCGAGAACATTTTCACTTCCTCACCTGGTGCCAAAAAGTTGGACAGAATTCTAAAATCAGCTATTAACACAAATAAAAATGAACGTACTGATGTTAATAATACAATTACTTAATACATAACAGAAAAACAGCGCTTATGCAAAACTTATATCCTTGTACTGTGGAAATTTTGTATTACTCAACCACTTAACATAAATCTTTTAGAATCAACTATATTTATTCCAGTTCTTTGATACTGTGGTAAACATTGTATATGGGCGAAGAAGGACAAATAATTAAGTCAATTTAAAAATTAATTTATTTCACAGAAAAACAAAAACTACAGTTTGTTTGTAGGAGTCAGACTCCTGCCAATACTAGTACATACATACATTTTGAAAACACACTATCACTGATTGTTAAAAAATACTACTTTGGTGTAGAAACTTCTGATCCGAGCGTCAGGTAGTCTGTCGCTGCAGAGTCTCACTTCATGATGCAGCCTTATTTTCAAATACTCAGTGAGTACAAATTTTTTCACCTGGTGAATGTGACTGTCGAGGTGAGGAAAATTTATGACATATTCATTCAACTGAGGAAAAACATCATTACTTAAATACTGCAAAGATGTTGTGACCAATTTGTCCAAGAAGTTTTTCACATTTAAAATTGATGTTTACCTTAACACCCTCTTGCCCATTTTACAGAGATAAACAACATTATTCAATGCAAGAGACAAGCCACCTCTGTTCTTCACGTTCAAGACCCTTGAACTTGAAACATTGCAACGTAGTGCAAATATAGCTCTTCACTTTTTTGACGAGTTTCCTGGTCACAAATCCATCAATGTATTCGACAATATCATTCACATACAAAGTGAGGGGAGCTGGATGCGGTATATTATCATGGTAATGGTTTATTAATGCCACCTCTCGAACAGATGGCGACTCATTGCATTCAACATCTTCATTTCGATGATCAGTTGATGTTACACTGAGAATTGTAGTAGCATCAATGGCAGAACAATTTGCGCTTGAAGGTGTTCCAATCTGGATCCACACCAGAAGTCTCTTGAAAGCAGCTTCAAATTGATGGGTTGTGCGATTATTATTCTGCCCTCCCCCCCACGACTTCTCACAGCACTGAACAATACTTCCAAGTGGTCTTGACTAAGTTTGTGTGTCAATAAAAATGTAATCCATGGTGAAAATCTATTTGTAATATCCTCATACACAGCTAAGGATGAATACAGACTAATGATTATACTTATAAACCCAGTTCTTCTCGTGGAATGCACCAGTAACGTTCATCCACCAGATTCTCTTATTGTAAACATTCAATTTTCGATTCCTCTACATATTTGCACACATCACTGTATGTCTTTTGAATCCCTTGCAAAATAGGTTCCTACTGTTTAATATAACAAATTATTTATCAACCTAACAAATTTCCCTGTTGTTTCACAGCCCTGAAACGGGACAAGCCCAAATTTTTGTCACAGTACGTAAGGGCACTGGCTACACTTGCACTAAATGTTTGTGCAGCAAGTTTAACCTTACTGGGTTCTTTGCGCAAATTAATATGACGTTTCGTCTGTTTAGTCTCCAAACGCAATCCCTCTTGCGCCTGAAATTTTTGTAGTTCCACAAAAGAAGTCCATTTCATTGGGACATATTTACGGAAAATAGCCTTCTTTGTAGCAAGACAGTTTCTTACCAGTTTTATCACGCGGCGAGCATCCAACAGAATTTGTATTTTTAAACCTCTTGATAGATTTATAAACCATGGTTTCATAGCATCTGTACTAAGTTCAGCCCCAAAATGACAAGCCATCGCCAAATTAGTAGCTGCATCGTAACTTGTTAAGGAGAGCGCATTAATATCTATGTGCTTCAGGAAACCAAGACAAGCCAGAACTAAATTGTGTTTCACTAACACACAAACTGCTTGTCAGAAAATACCCCACTGGAATTTTCCAGTTATCATTCAATGCAACAACTATGAAAATCAAGGCACGTTTTGCCTCACGTCAATTATCACACCTACTTTCAGCATTTAGAGAAAACGAGGAGATTGACAAAGAGGAGAAGGAGATGGTCAATGAGAGAGGCAGGAGCAGACGGAGATAGAGAAGGCAGGAGGATATGGAGAGATAGAGAGGGAAGGAGGAGATGGACAGATAGATGGGGAAGCAGGTGATGGAGTAGTAGAGAAGACTGGAATAAATTCACGCGCTGGCAATGCCAGGTGCTCAGCCACTCGTAGTAATCGTGGCTGGCAACAGCAACAACAACACGTGATGTAATGTGTCCCAGTCAGACTTCAGTCACTGCTGTGAGCGTGTCAGTAGAATTCCAAGTCCAGTCGGACACCTATCCCTGTGCTAAATCGCAGTAGTTAATTCTACTGGCGGATAAGAATGTTAAGGCACAGAGTCCACTGCAGGCCGATGTCGGCGAAGGGCTCCGGCGGCGATGGCTGGCTGCTTCTCGTGGCTGCTGTAGTGTATCTCCCAGGTGGCGCTGCGGCTGTGACGTGTAGATCCAGATTTGGTACTGTGACGGAACTGCTTGGCTCAGCGAACTGAACTACCTGCTACCAATCGGGCGCCATCTTTAAATGTTCACCCGGTGGACGGACATCTGTTCTGTGCTTAGTGGACATGTGATTCGCGGGCGCTAAGCAGTGTCCGCGAATGTCGCATTTTCTGTGCTGAAACAGGCGTCGCCTGTGGCGAAGTGGGAGCCTGCTGGTGTTTCTGTTAACAACAAGCGGGGTCGTTTGGTCATACGTACTGTTGACATAATACGCGGCGGACGTTGCGAGTGTTTTGACTGATAACGTTGCCTGCGGTATTTGAGAGCGGGAACCCACTGATCTCGGATGTTTACCGGGAAGCTGTACATTGCAGTCACAGGCGATGCTTGTGGATACAGCAAGGACGATATACGTTTTTAACAGATTTCAAAAGCTCTTGAAATAGGAGTAGAGTAATACAACACTCGTTAATACTGACGGTGACACTTTTTTCGAAAATGTACGAGATACATTTGAAATTTTAAAGGCACGGCAGTCGAAATCGGCTATTACGGAATAAATTCCACTAAGCCAGGCTGTATCACTACACACAGCAAAAAGATAGGCCTACCCTGTTAAGATCCACTGCCTAATAAAATGAGTAAAGCACTCGGAAGGCACGCTCATACGTCAACGTAGCTTCGTAGACCCTCACACCATTGGCAGGTGTGTAAATGATTAGAGCTGCAGTTCTTTGTAACAGGTAGAGTGTTGTTCGGTTTTGGTGCTGTTACCATGGCTGGCAGGGTGTTTAAGGAGCGTGAACGGCCTCAGATGTTGAGCGATCACTGTGACGAATATGGGGACGCCAAGTACTCTTGTTATCAGCATCTAGCAGAGTTTGAAAGGGGCCCCCTTGTGGATCTCCATTTGGTCAACAGAGGATCACCGTACTGTGCACCATGTACATCGAAACTGCTTCACATCTGGTCTGCCATCCAAGAACGAATAGTGGGGACATTCTGAGTCATCCTACACCGTTGGTCGGAAACTAGCAGCAGTCAGATTTCGGAATTGCTGCCCCAATGAATAGGAAGCCGTCAACACCACAACACAAACGGTTACCTCTGGAATGGTGCCGTGACAGGGAAGCACAAACTGGTGATGAATGGCTTCACATCGTGTTCAGTGATGCATTGCAGTTCTACACTGCCCAGGACAAGCATCGTCGGCGTGTATTGCAGCGGCGTGGTGGGAGGTCCCATTTTTCCAATGTTTGTAGAGGCACAGTGGCGTCACTCGTTGCGTCATGATATGGGGAATCCATTAGTTATGACTTCACGTAATGGCCGGTAATGACTAACGGAACTCTTACGGCACAACGATATATGACGAACATCCTGCGCCCTGATGTATTACTTCTGATAGCACTGTACTGTGATGCCATTTTTCAACAGGACAATGCTCGTCTGCGTATGGCGCATGATGGCAATAAAGCGCAAGAACTCAATCCGAAAAAACCTAGAGAATCACAACCTCGCCTTATTGAAACAGTTTTGAACAATACGTAATAACTGATATTAGCGGAGACAAGAGGAACCCATACGATATACGATTAGTGAATGCCAGCTTCATGCCCACCAACGGTTCAGAAAAGCATTAACATTGCGAGCGTGTGGGTGCTATTCTGTCATTCTGCGCAACGGATTAATATGAGATGTACCCTTTACCCTGTGGCTCCTGCAAGATGCAATTTCCACCCCCCACGCTACTACAGAAGTCAGACAGACGCTCCTAACGTTCTAAAGAGAAATGCCTGAAAAACTTTCAGCAATAAATATCTTCTGTAGTCGTCCGCTGTGAGGATATGACACAAAAATTCACAAAATTTCTTACGTAAATGGTGGGATACATGGGTACTGGGGTAGTGCTAGTTAGTGTAAGAAAAACATGAAACTAACGAAAATTATTATTTACTTTTGCAGAAATTCTGAGAAATCACAATGGCACTTTTAGTTATGAACTGAACAAGTTATTTCCGGGTTCTTTTATGAATGTGAAGTTACCTCTTAAGGATAGGATTCTCTAATGAAATTTCTATACAAAGTTTAAGAACGTTATTGACTTGGCAGAATGGCTGAGAGCCGCGCCTACTCAACTCGAATAATTATCCGTTAGAATGTTGCTAGGTATGGTCGGGGCTGTCGCGTGTGAAATGCAGTGAAGTGTACCGTTATGGAGGAAATATGGGGCTCGCAAGAGCTGTAGCGCACAATACCGTAAGCTGTGACGACTGCTGTCTGCGCCGTTCGCTGCTGACAGATAACTCTCGTTCTATCTGGATTGACCTTCGCCAATCAAACTCTCCCTACGCCTTGATGAAGTCAAGGACTCCTATTCGCCCCTAGTCTAACTATTGGCGTAGTACACCGGTCAGATAACCAGTCTACCGCGATGCCACTCAAAAATTTGCTCGCAGGCGTTTAACTATAACTCTGTCCGTTCACACCGCACAATAAGTGTGATGGCCAACACAGTAAATAATGCTTAATAGCAAGGACTCAATATAGAGTCGCACTCCGATTCGCTCTCGACAGAGGTGCTCTCCCAGTGAAGCACTGAGGAGAGACTTGTTCCTCGCTCTTTGAGTACACGTACGAGCGCGCATGCTCTCGTTACGTGTTCTTGCTCCAAGAGCGACAACGGAACGGCCCCTCTCCACGCCAGACTTGAAGGGGTATATCTTTCGGTCTCTTCCATTACTCCTTCAGCTCAAGAAATCAGGAATATCGTCTGCCGATCAGCATTGCTCTTCTAAAACGGGAGAATGACGTTTCGTTTAAGGCAACCAATCCGGAAACCCGTAGCATCAGCGTTTGGCGTTTGCTGTCCCCCTGTGGAAACCTCTGAAACTGCGTGCTATGTTTGTAAAGAATGCGTAGGCTGGGCGCTCCCACACAATGTAGCGGAATTTGCTTTTAAGCCAAACATGGGGTCGTTCTGCCTTTCACTCGGGCAAATTCTGTCTGCTCTACAGGCGGTCACCGTCCAGCGTAGATAGGCCGACTCGTCCTCTGAAGGGACCGGCCTCCTGGTGTGCGGCTTGATCCTCTTGAACTAAAAGCTTTTGGGAGCATTGTGTCTTGAATGTGTGTGTGTACGCCAGCCTTGAGCATTTCAACCTCGATGCGCACCCGCGATCCACTTGTTATTTGCATATCGTTTACATGAATTCATACAACACTGACTTTATCTTATCGAGTCTGGGTTCGAATGAAGCGTCTTGATGAGCGGAATATGATTGTGAGGGCGGAATATGTAAGCAATGAAGGTCAGGAGACCATGACGTCTTACAACATATGGACCTTTTTTCTTTTAAAATCGTAAAAATACAACACTAAGAAATATACCAGCTTCGATATACCACCCGAAGGTATGGTAACATACAAAGTTAACATCCTTTCCTTTAACACAGAATGTAGTGACCGCTTGCTATTAAGGCAAACATTCGGAAATTGTGTCAAAGACTCTGAGGAGTAGTACAAAACGAATACAGCTTATCTTGTGTTCCGTCCACAGACTGGGATCCGATACCACCGCCGCACACAGCGGCGGACAGGGTTAGCACCACGTCAGCCCGACCACTGGACAGTCGACGGAGGGAGAAACAGTGTACCGGTAGACTACATGCGTGCGAAACGAGGACCACAGGTCCCCACCAGACTCGAACACTCACGCCCGTGCGTAGCAGTGCGAGACCCACAAGCAGTCATGTTTATCGTAGACATTTGGAGTTCAGAGGAAACATCAGTAAATATTAAATTACCGAGTAAATATTGCATTATTACTTGCACACAAAATAGAATCAACAGAACTAAGCTTAGCAACCCCAATGAGCCTCTAAGAGCGGGGACACAATTTCAAACGAGTGTACAAAATGTAGATTACAAACACATGCGGGGGTTACAACAAAATGAAGAGAACAACCCAAGGAAATTTAAATCTTAAGATGCCTGAGTCAAATCACTTCAGGATTTCCATAAAACTAGTTCACAAAATACATTACAGTCATTCCAGAATGAGATTTTCACTCTGCAGTGGAGTGTGCGCTGATATGAAACTTCCTGCCAGATTAAAACTGTGTGCCGGACCGAGACTCGAACTCGGGACCTTTGTCTTTCGCCAGCAAGTGCTCTACCAGCTGAGCTACCCAAGCACTACTCACGCCCCGTCCTCACAGCTTTACTTCTGCCAGTATGTCGTCTCCTACCTTCCAAACTTTACAGAAGCTCTCCTGCGAACCTTGCAGAACTAGCACTCCTGAAAGAAAGGATATTGCGGAGACATGGCTTAGCCACAGCCTGGGGGATGTTTCCAGAATGAGATTTTCACTCTGCAGCGGAGTGTGCGCTGATATGAAACTTCCTGGCAGATTAAAACTGTGTGCCGGACCGAGACACGAACTTGGGGCCTTTGCCTTTCGCCGGCAAGTGCTCTACCAACTGAGCTACCCAAGCACGACTCACGCCCCGTCCTCACAGCTTTACTTCTGCCAGTATCTCGTCTCCAACCTTCCCAACTGGCAGAAGTAAAGCTGTGAGGACGGGGCGTGAGTCGTCCTTACAGTCATTGCTTATAGGGCGCAGAGGCAACACCCAAAACTCCTCAGAAAATGTCTGGCGGAATAACAAGGCTGTCGAATAATCTCTGTTCAGCAATACTCAGTGCTGCCTGGAACAGACTAGTTGCCAGTACTGAGAAAGGGTAAAACAAAAGATACTCACAATGATCACAGGATTTTTGAACGTAACAATGTCAGTGAAAAACTCAAATCTTGGTGCGGATAACTTGAATGATTATTCAGGACAGCACTGAACTTAACGGATCGTAACACCGACCCGCACAAGAAATCATGAAGTCAGAGTTCAGGAGATAAACGCGAACTGCACTTAAAAGAACTTCAGGGTAAACACACCTGCGGATATAGAGGCCAGAAAACATTGTAACGCAGTGGCTTTGTTAAGCACGTGGCAAGGCAACAGCATCTGTCCAGAACAGTCCTCACCACAAAGGAAGTTCCAATAGTTCTGATCACAGATTCGAATTCCATATAAAATTTCGAGTAAAGTGAAACCGAATTCCGACCAGTCAAATAATTAATCAACAATTCATCAAACTTGATCAGTGAATTAATACCACTAAATTAATTCTCCCAAGTCCACAGACACTACCGAGATACTGTCTACATAGACGACCGTCAGTTAGAGGAGGCAGGATAATTTTAGGATTCTCCGTTTACTTAATATAGAAAACGTCCAAGATCGTGAAATCTAGCTTGCTGTTCTGGCCGTTATCTCAGATCGTCGTTGGAGCCACGCAGTGGCGGAGGCACACACGATTCTCCCGCTTTCTGAGAACTGTCGCCAGTTCAGGGCACCCAACGTGAAGGGCGGAACTCTGCCACTCCAGCAGACCAGAACAGCAGGAAAGGTTCCACCTTTCACTACTGTTAGGTTGGCTACGAGGACCTTATCGTGTACCGCGGAGGGGCACTGTAGCTCATCGACCGAACCTTTAATCAGCCTGGAGAACACCTCTCCAGCCATTCCGTTGCAGTTTATAGAGGAGTCAACCTCGTGAGTTCAGTGTACGGCAGTTTCCACCATTTAATGGCCAGTGCTTTCCATTGCCTCGGGAACTGCACAGGTTCAACCATCCGGAAACCACTAGTGATTCTTCTGAAGCATTCAGTAATTACGATGTTTGTGACTGCGTTAGTGCCGCAAGATACTATCGCCGCAGACTGACATGTAGCGTAGTGAGCTGTTTTGGTCGACCCCTGTTGCTGTTAGCGTGACCCATGTTTAGTTTCAATAGTTCAAATGGCTCTGTGACTTAACTTCTGAGGTCATCAGTCCCCTAGAACTTAGAACTACTTAAACCGAGCTAACCTAAGGACATCACACACATCGATGCCCGAGGCAGGATTCGAACCTACGACCGCAGTGGTCGCTCGGTTCCAGACTGTAGCGCCTCGAACCGCTCGGCCACCCCGGGCGGCCATGTTTAGTTTAGTTTCTCTGGTTCTAGTGATACCCGCTACCTCATTCCTGTGCACTCTCTGGGGATTGGCTTCATACGCCGGACGTGGTGGCCGAGCGGTTCTAGGCGCTACAGTCTGGAACCGCGCGACCGCTATGGTCGCAGGTTCGAATCCTGCCTCGGGCATGGGTGTGTGTGATGTCCGTAGGTTAGTTAGGTTTAAGTAGTTCTAAGTTCTAGGGGACTGATGACCTCAGAAGTTAAGTCCCATAGTGCTCAGAGCCATTTTTTTTTGGCTTCATACTGAAAACGCGTTTGTGAGTGACTAACGTACTTTCAACTTGTCCTACAGCAAATATACTCTCCCAGCGGCTACATTACGTGTGTAACAATTAATGAATTCTTGTGTCCACCCCCCGGTAGCTGAGTGGTCAGCCGGCACGGTAGCTCAGCGTATTCGGTCAGGTTTAGATACCCTCTGTAATAAAAAAACTGAGTAAACGGATCAACGAACAACCTGAACGAGTGTCATCGGACGTCCGCCACGAACAAATTCAACGAACAATATAGAACAAAATGAGATTTTTTTTTTTAAAAGTGGTCAGCGTGACAGTCTGTCATTCCTAAGGGCTGGGGTTCGATTCCCGGTTGGGTGGGAGATTTTCTCCGCTCAGGGACTGGGTGTTGTGTTGTCCTAATCATCATAATTTCATCCCCATCGACGCGCAAGTGGCGTCTAATCGAAAGACTTGCACCCGGTGAACGCTCTACCCTATGGGAGGCCCTAGTCACACGACATTTAGATTTTTATTTTTATTGAATTCTTGTGACAGGTCTACCTCTCAACTTGTGTGTTCATTTCTGAATATATACTTCGCCAGATGACCCCGACTTTCACTGTCTGTGGCTTCCCTGCTGTCCCTTTTGTAAACCGATTTCTTACTGGGCTACGAAACACCTTCAGAAGAAACGAAGTCCGACACCTGGGACGGGAGATCCTCAGGTGAGTGATCTGCTAGGGAGCATTGTCAGTCGGAGCTCCATTGCCAATCTGCTACACTTACTTCCACCAAAAACCAAAACGCTACAACACGTTCAAATAAGACAACGTAAGCAGAGGAAAATCACCTAAGACATTTCCAAGAATCCACCTCTGACAGCGTAAATTCTCATGTTGGCAGATAAGTGAACTAAATCCAGATAGCAACCCCCGTCTACGCCCCCCAAGAGCCTAGGCCCCCGACTATACTCTGTTCATCATAAGACTAAACCTGATCTAAACATTACGCCATGTATTCTTTCGCGTTTGCTTGAATCTCATTAGATTTCGTTTCACGTGGAGCGAAAGCCAAGCTGTGGCCAGTACAGTCAGTTACGACCATAATGATACGTTTTTTCTGTGTAATACGCACATGGGCCGAGACAACAGCTTTAACGTCGCATTAAACTTTGACAGCACCGGCCAGCCAGCGATCCAGATAACCTGCAATGGTGTGGGCATTTGCAGTTCAGAAGTAAAAGGAGACGAGCAAAGAAACAATATAGCTTCGAATGTCATTTTATTTTTAAAAAGAATGAAATAATATTCGGTAAAACTCCAGTGCTACCGCTCGCTTCTTAGGTGCCCAGACAGAAAGCATAAAATGCTTTCGTTCTCACCTTACATAGTATTCTAATGACAAACAAGAGTGATGAAAATTCCTAACTTAAACACAGGGTAATTTTTATGAGCGAACTATGTGTCATGCAAAAGTTTACTGCAGGGATTTCACCGTACTGTTGAATACCGAAGCCAACGAAGGTATAAATTACTGTCAGTCGTCAGGTAATCTCTTAGCTCCTTCCTCACTCGAATCCGAAATACGTTTCAGTACTGGAGCTGTCATCTGCTACGTTGAAAACGAGTCGATCAACAACAGAATCCACGGAGCCGCCCAGACACCGCATTTTCTCCTCTTCTTTTGTGACTAGCCGTTTTATTTCCCCCCAGCGTTCGGCAGTGACATGTGAAAAAGCTGCGTGTGTTAGTTCTATTACGTCTGGCAGCTTAACAGCCAAGTTATTTCTTGGTCCAAATCCCTTAACTTCGCTCCAGGTCAGTTCTGTTGGGTTCATATTGTAATGGTACAGCGGCAAATGTAAAAATGTAGCATTTGTATTGTGTGCTAGACGCAGTAGAAACGATTGTTTTTTATATTTCCACAACACTTATCTTCATCTATGGAATAAAACAATGGACACAGTCAAAATAAAGAGTATTTGGTTTTTAATTTCTACCTTAAAAATTAAATTGTTATGTTTCTTTTTTTTAAGTTAAGCAACCATTGTTAACTGTCTTTCATAAAACATCGATAATTAAGAATTTATATTTGAAGTGAAAACAGGAGTTTCGCGTGCAATATGTAATTAGACACATAACGTGCATTATTCATAAAAAGTGATGATTAATTTTATAGATACGAGACGTAGGTATTTCAAATAGAACGATAAAAAAAAGTAACTCAGACGAGACTTGAACTATCGAAGCATGATATGCAGAAAATTGTTAATTTACTACTCTACCGATAGCGCCATACATTGTCGGTTAATGTGTTAATTGTATCTAATACAATCCCTCGGAAAACTTAAAAGCCGATTATCTCTGTAAATATATGAAAAACATTAAGAACAACCTACTTCGCAGCACTTTTTAACCGTTTTACACACGTGTGTTTCACTACGGAACAAGCAGGCTCAGCCATTTTCATATTGCGTATTAACAGCTAGACAATCGGAGCACAACAGCGCGGAGGCTGTGACTGTAACACGATTTTCGAAATAAAAACTACGTAGCTAAAGCGTGATTAAGAAATACGTCGATGAATATCTTAAAGATTTATTTAACGTAACTTAGTAATAATATATATCATCCATAACTTAAGCAGGCAAAAAGGAATACAAACGTCTCAAAAATGATATCGACAGGAAATGCAAAATTGCTAAGCAGGGATGGCTAGAGGACAAATGTAAGGATGTAGAGGCTTATCTCACTAGGGGTAAGATAGATACTGCCTACAGGAAAATTAAAAGAGACCTTTGGAGAAGGGAGAACCACTTGCATGAATATCAAGAGCTTTGATGGAAACCCAGTTCTAAGCAAAGAAGGGAAAGCAGAAAGGTGGAAGGAGTATAAAGAGTGTCTATACAAGGGCGATGTACTTGAGGACAATACTATGGAAATGGAAGAGGATGTAGATGAAGATGAAATGGGAGATATGATACTGCGTGAAGAGTTTGACAGAGCACTGAAGGACCTGAGTCGAAACAAGGCCCCAGGAGTAGACAACATTCCATTTGATCTACTGACAGCCTTGGGGGAGCCAGTCCTGACAAAACTCTACCATTTGGTGAGCAAGATTTATGAGACAGGCGAAATACCTTCAGACTTCAAGAAGAATATAATAATTCCAATCCCAAAGAAAGCAGGTGTTGACGGATGTGAAAATTACCGAACTATCAGTTTAATAAGTCACAGCTACAAAATACTAACGCGAATTCTTTACAGACGAATGTAAAAACTAATAGAAGCCGACCTCGGGGAAGATCGGTTTGGATTCCGTAGAAATGTTGGAACACGTAAGGCAATACTGACCCTACGACTTATCTTAGAAGAAAGATTAAGGAAAGGCAAACTTACGTTTCTAGCATTTGTAGACTTAGAGAAAGGTTTTGACAATGTTCATTGGAATACTCTCTTTCAAATTCTGAAGCTGGCAGGGGTAAAATACAGGGAGCGAAAGGCTATTTACAATTTGTACAGAAAGCAGATGGCAGTTATAGGAGTCGAGGGGTATGACAGGGAAGCAGTGGTTGGGAAGGGAGTGAGACAGGGTTGTAGCCTATCCCAGATGTTATTCAATCTGTATCAATCTGTATATTGAGCAAGCAATAAAGGAAACGAAAGAAAAATTCGGAGTAGGTATAAAAATCTATGGAGAAGAAATAAAAAATTTTAGGTTCGCCGATGACATTGTAATTCTGTCAAAGACAGCAAAGGACATGGAAGAGCAGTTGAACGGAATGGTCAGTGTCTTGAAAGGAGGGTATAACATGAACATCAACAAAAGCAAAACGAGTATAATGGAATGTAGTCGAATTAAGTCGGGTGATGCTGAGAGAATTAGATTAGGAAATGAGACACTTAAAGCAGTAAAGGAGTTTTGCTATTTGGGGAGCAAAATAACTGATGATGGTCGAAGTAGAGAGGATATAAAATGTAGACTGGCAATGGCAAGGAAAGTATTTCTGAGGAAGAGAAATTTGTTAACATCGAGTATAGATTTAAGTGTCAGGAAGTCGTTTCTGAAAGTATTTGTATGGAGTGTAGCCATGTATGGAAGTGAAACATGGACGATAAATAGTTTAGACATAAAGAGAATAGAAGCTTTCGAAATGTGGTGCTACAGAAGTATGCTGAAGATTAGATTAGTAGATCACATAACTAATGAGGAGGTATTGGATAGAATTGGGGAGAAGAAGAGCTTGTGGCACAACCAGACTAGAAGAAGGGGTCGGCTGGTAGGACATATTCTGAGACATCGAGGGATCACCAATTTAGTATTGGAGGGCAGCGTGGAGGGTAAAAATCGTAGAGGGAGACCAAGAGATGAATACACTAAGCAGATTGAGAAGGATGTAGGCTGCAGTAGGTACTGGGAGATGAAGAAGCTTGCACAGGATAGAGTAGCATGGAGAGCTGCATCAAACCAGTCTCAGGACTGAAGACCACAACAACAACAATAAGTAGGACCTACAGAAGTGTTAAATTATTAGGCTCAAGGTTGTTTTTTCTTAAAATGAACACATTTTACAATTTAGAAGCATTTATTCGGCAGATGAGAATACATTACTACTTTGTCTGCATGCCTTTATTCTTAATAAGCAATTCAACACGTCTTGGCATTGTTTCTATGAGTTTTGACTTTTGAGCATGACTTTTTGACATCTTCATCATGATGCCATATTTTTACCAGTTTCTCGACGAGTTACAGCCTCGTTGTAACGTTGATCGTCCTCACCTTCTGCTTAGCAATAGCCGCAAATTCTCTATTGGATCCATGTCTGGACTATTTCCAGCTCATGGAAAAGTTTTTTTCATTGTTTTCAGCTAATAACTGTACAATTGACTTACCTACATGGCAAAGTGCATCATCGTACCATTCCTTCACCTGAGGCAAAAGAATCTTGTCCAGGACTTTCCGATACTGAGTTTGATTCATAGTGCCTTCCATAATGAAAAGACGGCCAGAACCCTTTGCTCACATGACACTCGACACGACAACAGATATCGGATGTTTACGGTTTGCTCTGCACAAAGCTCAGAAAACTCATCTTCAACCGTTCTTCGGATGTACAGGCTGCTTTCTTCGCATATAAAGAATACGGACTCGTCAGAAAAGTAGAGCTGAAAGCATGGCCGGTGGCAGAGGGGGGGGGGATATCACCCCCCACCCCCAAATGGAGTATCATATTACACTGGATAAAATGACTTCAGAAGTCAACGAATATATAACTCCAACAGATTCAATTATTTTCTGTGTAATGATGTAACAATATAGGTTGCTATGTATTTCAAACATATTTTAACAAAAGAATAAGAGCGGCCAGTAGCTTACTATCTGAACCAATAAATATCATTTAACTTAAAACGGGCGTCTTATTATTTATTAATACACATTTTTTCCCTGAACTCCAAAACAGTTAGGAATAATTACTTTAAGCAAATTCAAATTTTACCAATTTGTCGGTGGAGGACCCCAGCTCTCCTTTTGTTAAGCGATATTCTATTCCCCCAAACCCCCTCCTCCCCACATTAACCCCCCCCCCCCCCCCCACCCCTTGACCGACTTCTCGAATCACCACTGGCTGAAAGGAATAAAATCAATTTAATCGTAAGGCATTCATGATTTTATATGTCATGTGCACATATGAACAGAAGAAAAGAAAGAAAAGTTCTCCATGTCTTTTTTTCCAATATTTTGTTGAAAATAAATGTTCATCTTTCAAAAGAAATTTTTCAATACAGGTTCTCACTTGGTTTAAATAAAGTTTACTTACCTTTCTTCAGCAATCTCCAAACCGATTTCTGGCTCCATGAAGCCATTTAATGCTCTTTGCACTCACTGTAGGGCTAAGTTTTGCTTTTTTGCGTGGACAACGATCTGCAAGCCCTGCACTAACAAGCTTTCTGCGGACTGTGGCGGTACAAGCATCGAGTCTGAAGTTCTCCTCCGTTGTTTCTCGTATCTGGACATGTTTGCATTGAGTTCTGGGGGACAATTTGCTCTTGCGTGGACGGTTCACTCGACGTGCAGGACTGAAATTACGGTCACTTTTCACTGCCTGGAAAATGACATAATTATTTTTGTGGAATTTATAACCTGTTTGCTGTTTGTCGGTATGAACAGTATTTTTCTTCGAGTAATAGTTTCACAGAAGCAACTTTTCTTGGTGACAGTTCGCTTTCCGCCCCATAACCAACAAATATCTGACAAACAAACGAATTATTGATAACAATGAAAATTTTATATATTTTATGGCTAAAACGCAGGTAGACACACTAATAAATAATTTTTGATCATACATTAAACATAAAACGCGCCTTACGTACGCCTCAGCTGAATTAAACCGTCTCCAAAACAGCTGCAACAGCTTCTTGCAGCGGTGTACCGTAGGTCTCTAGAAGAGCGTAGCGTTCCAAAGGATTGGAAAAGGGCGCAGGTCATCCCCGTTTTCAAGAAGGGACGTCGAACAGATGTGCAGAACTATAGACCTATATCTCTAACGTCGATCAGTTGCAGAATTTTGGAACACGTATTGTGTTCGAATATAATGACTTTTCTGGAGACTAGAAATCTACTCTGTAGGAATCAGCATGGGTTTCGAAAAAGACGGTCATGTGAAACCCAGCTCGCGCTATTCGTCCACGAGACTCAGAGGGCCATAGACACTGGTTCACAGGTAGATGCCGTGTTTCTTGACTTCCGCAAGGCGTTCGATACAGTTCCCCACAGTCGTTTAATGAACAAAGTAAGAGCATATGGACTATCAGACCAATTGTGTGATTGGATTGAGGAGTTCCTAGATAACAGGACGCAGCATGTTATTCTCAATGGAGAGAAGTCTTCCGAAGTAAGAGTGATTTCAGGTGTGCCGCAGGGGAGTGTCATAGGACCGTTGCTATTCACAATATACATAAATGACCTGGTGGATGACATCGGAAGTTCACTGAGGCTTTTTGCAGATGATGCTGTGGTGTACCGAGAGGTTGTAACAATGGAAAATTGTATTGAAATGCAGGAGGATCTGCAGCGAATTGACGCATGGTGCAGGGAATGGCAATTGAATCTCAATGTAGACAAGTGTAATGTGCTGCGAATATACAGAAAGATAGATCCTTTATCATTTAGCTACAAAATAGCAGGTCAGCAACTGGAAGCAGTTAATACCATAAATTATCTGGGAGTACGCATTAGGAGTGATTTAAAATGGAATGATCATATAATGTTGATCGTCGGTAAAGCAGATGCCAGACTGAGATTCATTGGAAGAATCCTAAGGAAATGCAATCCGAAAACAAAGGAAGTAGGTTACAGTACGCTTGTTCGCCCACTGCTTGAATACTGCTCAGCAGTGTGGGATCCGTACCAGATAGGGTTGATAGAAGAGATAGAGAAGATCCAACGGAGAGCAGCGCGCTTCGTTACAGGATCATTTAGTAATCGCGAAAGCGTTACGGAGATGATAGATAAACTCCAGTGGAAGACTCTGCAGGAGAGACGCTCAGTAGCTCGGTACGGGCTTTTATTGAAGTTTCGAGAACATACCTTCACCGAAGAGTCAAGCAGTATATTGCTCCCTCCTACGTATATCTCGCGAAGAGACCATGAGGATAAAACCAGAGAGATTAGAGCCCACACAGAGGCATACCGACAGTCCTTCTTTCCACGAACAATACGAGACTGGAATAGAAGGGAGAACCGATAGAGGTACTGAAGGTACCCTCCGCCACACACCGTCAGGTGGCTTGCGGAGTATGGACGTAGATGTAGATGTAGAACCACGCAGTCTCCGCCTCAACAATAGCAATTGACTGCTTAGGGAGTGCTGCCGACATTGTTGTTGGCACAGTACTGTCAATACAAAAGGTAGATGTTGACATATAGATGTAATTCGGTGAAAATGCCAGTATCACATGGCTAAATAATTCCAGAGTGAGAGAAACTAGAAAATACCAAACTTTTCGTTTTGAGTCTAATAATTTTCACACCTCTGTACTTCTAGGAGCGTAACACCACCAGTGTACATGTACTACGGCTCTTGACCAATCATTGCGTATATGTTTGTTTACATCATTCTTATGATGAACGGAATATAGTGCACGCAACACACCGCAAGTAGTGCCGACACTGGCCAGATCGACGATCACTTGGCGAGACACCTGCCAGGTTCGTACTGCCCTCATCTTGTCTTTCCACCAGAGCGCGCCACCTCACGTTCGAATCTCAACCGACGACCAAAGATCCAAACAGAGGGCAAGGATCGCCATCTAGAGAGCCGCCAGGGTTCAAGCTGAGTATGAAGTGTAACTGTTAAGTGTATGTGACTGTAATTCGGTGTGTGTGTAGCGTAGTGTCATGTTCGTGTTAGAGATGATGGGAGAATGGAGGGGCTGAAACCTGGTGCGAGCACGTAGTCTACTCCTCTCGAAGAAATTTAAGGGAGGCCACGAAGCTTAACGTTTCACCCTGAAAAACCCACCTTGACCAATTCACCACATGGAGCAATCAGTGGTGCCTCCGTATCAACCCCTCCAAGACCCAGGCGATCATCATAGACTGCAACACCCTCCCCTTCCGTTTCCATGATTTCTACCTCATCATTTATGGCCATTCTATCCACTCCTACCCTCAAATACCTTGGCCTCACCCTCGACCGCTACCTCACCTGGACTCCCTATCTCCTTACCGTCCAACACAAAGCTCACAACAGACTCCGCTTTCTGAAACTCCTGTCCGGCTGAACATAGGGTCTGCATCCTTCACACCTACAAATACTTGATGCTCCCCATCCTTTGTTATGCCAGTGTTGCTTGGATTTCCACCCCTCCCAGGTTCTATAAAGCCCTTCAAATCGTTGAACGCCATTCAATCCACCTCGCCTTCTGCATCCACCTTTCGTCCCCCACATGCATCCTCTACGGCTTCATCCCCTTCCCCCACCTTGTGCTTTTCCTTGAACACATCCGCACCCTGTATATTGTCCGCCGCCTCGATCCCCCTCACCCCCTGGTGTCTCCTTTCCTCTCCATCCCCAGCCCGTTACTGTGCTTTTATTGTTGTGTCCCACCCTCTCTCCATTTTCACAACCTCTGCCTCCTTTCCCAACGCAACTTCCAGCATCTGACCCTCCTGGATGATGAGCTTCACCCTGACGTCTACCCTTCCTACAAACTCTAACCCCACCTTTCTTCTGCCTCTTCCTCAGGGCTCCCTCTCCTCCCCCTCCCTTCTCCTGAGTGGCTTTACCCACCTACACCCCCAACCTCTCCTGTGCTCTTCAGTGTCTCTGCGCTCCCTCCTGCCTTGTCTTCCCTCTTCATCTCCCACCCCAACGGTCACCTGTCTTTTGGTGCACACCCTGATGCCCCTACTCTTTTCATCCCGCCCCCTCCCCTGCTGCACCTTGCTCTCCCCTCCTTTTCCATCCTCTCAGGCCTCCCCTCAGCAGATCCCTCATGGCAGTTTTGTTCTTCATTGTGTGTGGTTCTCTCTCCAAGTGGGTTTAAAGTATCTTGTTCTGGAGTGTTTTTAATACTGTGGCCAACTTTTAACCTGTGTGTGTGACTTCAGTGCCTTTTTTATGCTCTATGAATCACCAAATGAGTTTTTTCACTTAATGTAACTTTTTTAACTGTCCTCCCATGAACGTCTCCATGCCAGTGTATTTTTACCTCCATTATCTCCCTTTACTGTGTTTTTATGTCCCCCATTTTTATCGCCTTTCTACATTACTGGCCATTAAAATTGCTACACCACGGAGATGACGTGCTACAGATGCTAAATTTAACCGACGGGAAAAAGATGCCGTGATATACAAATGATTAGCTTTTCAGAGCATTCACACAAGGTTCGCGCCGGTGGCGACACCTACAACGTGCTGACATGAGGAAAGTTTCCAACCGATTTCTCATACACAAACAGCAGTTGACCGGCGTTGCCTGGTGAAACGTTGTTGTGACGCCTCGTGTAAGGAGAAGAAATGCGTACCATCAAGTTTCCGACTTTGATAAAGGTCGGATTGTAGCCCATCGCGATTGCGGTTTATCGTATCGCGACATTGCTGCTCGCATTGGTCGAGATCCAATGACTGTTAGCAGAATATGGGATCGGTGGGTTCAGGAGGGTAATACGGAACGCCGTGCTGGATCCCAACGGCCTCGTATCACTAGCAGTCGAGATGACAGGCATGTTATCAGCATAGCTGTAACGGATCGTGCAGTCACGTCTCGATCCCTGAGTCAACAGATGGGGACGTTTGCAAGAAAACAACCATCTGCACGAACAATTCGACGAAGTTTGCAGCAGAATGGACTGTCAGCTCGGAGACCATGGCTGCGGTTACCCTTGACGCTGCATCACAGACAGGAGCGCCCTTGATGGTGTACTCAACGACGAACCTCGGTGCAAGAATGGCAAAACGTAATGGTCGCATCCGTGTTTGGCGACATCGCGGTGAACGCACATTGGAAGCGTGCATTTGTCATCGCCATATTGGCGTATCACCCGGCGTGATGGTATAGGGTGTCATTGGTTACACGTCTCGGTCATTTCTTTTTCGCACTGACGGCACTTTGAACAGTGGACGTTACATTTCAGATGGGTTACGACCCGTGGCTCTACCCTTCATTCGATCCCTGCGAAACCCTACATTTCAGCAGGGTATTGCACGACCGCATGTTGCAGGTTCTGTACGGGCCTTTCTGGATACAGAAAATGTTCGATTGCTGCAGATCTCTCACCAATGGTGGCCGAGCAACTGGATCATCACAATACGCCAGTCAATACTCTTGATGAACTGTGGTATGGTGTTGAAGCTGCATGGTCAGCTGTACCTGTACACGCCATCCAAGCTCTGTTTGACTCAATGCGCAGGTGTATCAAGGCCATTATTACGGCCAGAGGTGGTTGTTCTGCGTACTGATTTGTCAGGATCTATGCACCCAAATTGCGTGAAAATGTAATCACATGTCAGTTCTAGTATAATATATTTGTCCAATGAATAGCCGTCTATCATCTGCATTTCTTCTCGGTGTAGCAATTTTAATGGTCAGTTGGGTATGTATCATTTTCGTCTTGCATTAACTGTCATACCACTCGGCTGAAGAGCGGGGGATTGTGCCGCTGACAGCACTTCCTGCCCATATGGGGCGAGGGAATCAAATAACGATAAAGGGAAAAAAAACTTAACATTTGCATCCGACGGACGGATCACCATCAACAGAGTCACGTGCCCTCACTTAATCAGACAATTCCGAGACGTCTGGAATGTAGTCCAGGACATCGGCTAAACGTCTACTGATCAGCAACTTTAAGACATCATCTCTCCTCCCCTTGGCGGCTAAATAAAGGTAGCATTCGAACCGATGTACCTCTGAGCCGAACGCCACCGCACAGGCGTGCGTTAGCGACCTCGGCCACGGGTTTTGGCGCATTTATTGTCATAAATTCAGTTTTCGTTCCGGGGTTTGAATTTTAGTCTAGTATGTTTGAAATATTCTCTCCGTCTGCTTTTACATTTCTAACAACGATATAAAACTACTGAAAGACCTTTTATTTATAGCTCATTAACCAACTGATCAGGTTTTTAATTTTTCACGCACTTTCGCTTTACATTGAGAATTCAAATCATCCGAATACAATATTTTTCATTTAATTTTACGCTGGCTTGAGAAAATTGAGTGCTAGCTTAATAAAAATAGGATTAAAATAATTTTAATATATGCAAAACGTTTTTACATATTATTGAGTTGGAAAATATAAATTAAAGATTGTATTAAAATACTTTATTATTTAATGTGGTTTTATATTCGCTCTAATGACTAGCGTCACATCCTTTGCATACATACTGGCCACGCGAACAACTTCAGTCAATAATACACTATTGGCCATTAAAATTGCTACACTACGAAGATGACGTGTTACAGACGCGAAACTTAACCGACAGGAAGAAGATGCTGTGATATGCAAGTGATTAGCTTTTCAGAGCATTCACACAAGGTTCGCGCCGGTGGCGACACCTACAACGTGCTGACATGAGGAAAGTTTCCAACCGATTTCTCATACACAAACAGCAGTTGACCGGCGTTGCCTGGTGAAACGTTGTTGTGACGCCTCGTGTAAGGAGGAGAAATGCGTACCATCAAGTTTCCGACTTTGATAAAGGTCGGATTGTAGACTATCGCAATTGTGGTTTATCGTATCGCGATGTTGCTGCTCGCGGTGGTCGAGATCAAATGACTGTTAGCAGAATATGGAATCGGCGGGTTCAGGAGGGTAATACGCAACCCCGTGCTGGATCCCAACGGCCTCGCATCACTAGCAGTCGAGATGACAGGCATGTTTTCAGCATGGCTGTAACGGATCGTGCAGCCACGTCTCGATCCCAGAGTCAACAGTTGGGGACGTTTGTAAGACAGCAACCATCTGCACGAACAGTTCGACGACGTTTGCAGCAGCATGGACTATCAGCTCGGAGACCATGGCTGCGATTACCCTTGACGCTGCATCACAGACAGGAGGGCCTGCGATGGTGTACTCAACGACGAACATGGGCGCACGAATGGCAAAACGTCATTTTTTCGGATGAATCCAGATTCTGTTTACAGCATCATGATGGTCGCATCCGTGTTTGGCGACATCGCGGTGAACGCACTTTGGAAGCGTGTATTCGTCATCGCCGTACTGGCGTATCACCCAGCGTGATGGTATGGGGTGCCATTGGTTACACGTCTCGGTCACCTCTTGTTCGCATTAACGGCACTTTGAACAGTGGAGGTTACATTTCAGATGTGTTACGACACATGGCTCTACCCTTCATTCGACACTTGCGAAACCCTACATTTCAGCAGGATAATGCACGACCGCATGTTGCAGGGCCTGTACGGGTCTTTCTGGATACAGGAAATGTTCGACTGCTGCCCTGGCCAGCACATTCTCGAGATCTCTCCCCAATTGAAGACGTTTGGTCAATGGTGGCCGAGCAACTGGCTCGTCACAATACGCCAGTCACTACTCTTGATGAACTGCTGCATGGGCAGCTGTACCTGTACACGCCATCCAAGGTCTGTTTGACTCAATGCCCAGGCGTATCAAGACCGTTATTACGGCCAGAGGTGGTTGTTGTGGGTACTGATTTCTCAGGATCTATGCACCTAAGCTCCGTGAAAATGTAATCACATGTCAGTTCTAGTATAATGTATTTGTCCAATGAATACCCGTTTATCATCTGCATTTCTTCTTGGTGTAGCAATTTTAATGGCCAGTAGTGTACTTGGACGGTGGTATTTACAACTCGTACTGGTGCACAGATGGGTCTTGTTTTGGCAGCTAAGTATCAACAGTCTTCTAAGGTCGATCTGCTGCAGACGTCACAGCGCTTCATGTTACATCAAATCAGTCCACAACGTACAGCAGAGCCCCACACTGGCAGGAAACGTCAGCTCAACGGAACGGCACGAAATACTAACGAGAAGTATTTGACGTTGACGGAACCGAGACGCCACATGTCATCTGCTGACATCTTGTAGCTCCTTAACATTTACTTTATTACATTTTTTGTATTTGTGAAACACTGCTGTGATGCCACCACACTTTCGCCTAGGAGTACTCTCTAGCGGTTCCCGAAAGCAAATGTAAATAAGTCTTCATGTGGAACGGATGTAGAAGAAGCCGAACACTGCGTATAAAATTTTTTCTAAACCGATTTTCTGGAAAGCTTTTTTTGTTTTTAATGAAAACTGCTTCAGCAGTGAAAATCAACTCTCATTACTATAGAAAGATGCAACTTTGGCACTATTCTGATATTTGAAAGAAAATAAGATGCAGATATTAAAGTAAAATAGCGATCTGTATGGACATTTTAACACTGTTATCCTGTTTGTATGTGTATATTTTGGCGAGTGTATGAACGATGAGCCGGCCGGTGTGGCCGTGCAGTTCTAGGCGCTTCAGTCTGGAACCGCGTGACCGCTACGGTCGCAGGTTCGAATCCTGCCTCGGGCATGGATGTGTGTGATGTCCTTAGGTTAGTTAGGTTTAAGTAGTTCTAAGTTCTAGGGGACTGATGACCTCAGAAGTTAAGTCCCATAGTGCTCAGAGCCATAAACGATGAGGACCCAAAATATTTGTACAGTACTTTTGCCACTATTTCAGCCCCGTCAGAAACATCCAGTATAAATTTGTTCTTTGGATATTAATTAATCGCAATAGTCCCCTGTGTACTGAAACTGTAATTCGCTATTTTGTGAGACAGAGCACCCACCTAACTTCTTCGCCGTTCAGTACAGGGCGCTGCGACGTGACGTGCTGCTGTCAATCAGTTCAGTTCGAACGCTCCACTATTTGATGGGACGTGACGTAATGTTCACCTGTCGTCTCGTCCTGTACGAATTTCCCTTTAAACAGCAATTTTGACTGGTGTACGAAATTAGACAGACGATGGTAACGCCACGTGAGTTAAAGTTACTCACTTAAATTGTCAAGCACACTTGCAGACATTGCAACAGGATGGGAAGAAACGCTGTTGGATGAGGGAGAGTGTGTGCTTGAGTCCCTGCTGTGTCCACAACGGTGGAAGCACTGTATTCCAGATCAGATCTTAAAACATCAGAAGCAGTCACTTCTGGAAACGGGACGGGGCAGGGGGGAAGCAAAGGACGCGGCAAAACTGTGGGAGGAAAAATCTTACAGGAGGTATTGCTGTGCTTCTGAAATTAATTGACACGCAACGACAATGAATATATGTCCCTTGCACAATCAATCCGGACTTTTGTTTCTACTTGTAAGAGAGGATCTTACCTACATTTTTTACTGCTGTTGAACCTGACTTACAACCTGACTACCTTCTAAATTACTCAGTACACAAAAAGTTTGTATTTATAATAGAATCAGTGTTAGCAGAGACCATATCGGAAATTAGCTTAGCGGATACCAACACACACACACACACACACATTTTACACAATACACAGACAGAAAACATTGCACCCCTGCAGCTAGTCATCCCAACAAGTAATCTAGCAAAGTGGATGAATAAAATGTTTTGGGCTTCTAGCCACCTCAAGTGCTTAAAATTCCTCGAGCTTTCGACCAAGTCCTCCTTGGGCTCCCTCAAGTGGTACCGTATTTTAAGGACTATAAGACGCACCTTCTTCTTCGAAAAATTGGCTTTAAAATCCAGGTGCGTCTTGTACTCGAAACTAATACAAAACTGCACAGTGTTTGATTTAAAATTCCCGCCGGCCTTAAAAACGGCCATACATTCGACGCCGCGGGAAACCTATCTCTATCTGGCAATATTGGCAGCAGCAGTGCACCGAAGGGACGAACATGAGTTGCTGGGATTCACAAGCTCGCTAACATTGTCTCCCTCCCGCCCCGCCACTACAAACCCTACACTGCCTAGCCTATGATGCGTTATTGCAGCCTACGGTGCCAGTGAACTTGAACTGAAAGTGTCTTGTGTTAACAGTGACAGTAAAATATTTTTATTAGTAGCTCGTTTCGTAATGTAAAAAAATTAAGGCATTCATATGATGTGGGCTATAAATTGAAAGTAATAGCAGACGCAGAAGAACATGGAAAGAGAGAAGCTGAGCGGAATTTCGGCCCTCCTCAAACAGAAAAAAACCATTCGCCATTGGCGGGCTAGTAAAGAAGAACTGAAAAATGTGAGGAAGGCTAAATGTACAAATAAAGGACTGAATGCAAAATGGCTTAAACCAGAAGATAACGTACTGAAATGGATTCAAGGACATTGTCATGCCGGCACTGGAATTAATACAAAAATGATTCAAATACACGTTCGTAAATAGCGTTACAGTCGAACTTAACAGACTTTAAGGGAGGATTTGATTGGTGCTACAGGTTTATGAAGCGTCATAACCATAACCAAAACACCTCATAAAATGCCACAAGAGTATGAACAGAAAATGTTATCTTTCCATCGCTTTGTTATTCAACGTCAAAAGAAAACTGGCGTTGAACTAAGCCAGATAGCGAATAGGGACGCAACTCCTCTGACATTTGATGTGTCGAGTAACAGAACGGTTGCCATGAAAAGTGCTAAAAGTGGAACTATAAAAACAAGTGGACATGAAAAAATTCACTACACTGTTGGTCTTTCATATTGTGCTGACGGTGCTAAACAAAATCTAATGATTATTTTCAAGTGCAAAACAGTGACAAAGCCTTCTGAAGTACAGCCAGGTGTCACGTACATGACAGGGGTTGGATGGACGAGGCCGGTATGAAATTATGAATGAACAGAATGTGGGAGAGAAGTTCAAATGTGTGTGAATTTCTAAGGGACCAAACTGCTGAGATCATCGGTCCCTAGGCTTACACACTACTTAAAGCAACTTATGCTAAGAACACACACACACATGCCCGAGGGAGGACTCGACCCCCCCCCCCCCCCCCGCCCACGGCGGGAGGGGCCGCTCAATCAGTTACATGGCGCCTCAAACCGTGTGGCCACTCCCTGCGGTCTGGGGGAGAAAGAAAGCTCCTTTAGAGAAGAAGAGTTCTCTTCTAATATTAGATCAGTTCATCAGTCATTTGAAAAATTCTATGAAAGAGAAATTGAGACAGAGAAATACAGAGCTTGCTGTTATTCCTGGAGGTCTTACTTCATAATTCCAACCCCTTGATGTCTCGATAAATAAACCATTTAAATTGTATATGAGAGAGAAATGGAGCAAATGGGTGATGGATCAAGCCCAGTATGAATTCACGCCGAAGGGAGCTTTAAAACGTTCTACAACTAAACAACTGGTCAGCGGATAAAACAGTCGTGGTCTAGAGTAAGAGAAAGCATTACTGTTAAATCTTTCAAGAAGTGTGCCAGAAGGAACGCTCTCGGTGGCAGTGGAGACTGCCTTATATATCAACGGGACAACGACGACGGCGAAGAGGAAGAAGAAAATTCAGGATTTTTAAAGGTCAGCCGGCCGGTGTAGCCGTGCGGTTCTAGGCGCTACAATCTGGAGCCGAGCGACCGCTACGGTCGCAGGTTCGAATCCTGACTCGGTCATGGATGTGTGTGATGTTCTTAGGTTAGTTAGGTTTAATTAGTTCTAAGTTCTAGGCGACTGATGGACTGATGACCTCAGAAGTTAAGTCGCATAGTGCTTAGAGCCATTTTAAGGGTCAGTTCGGTTTTGTGAACCAAGAATTTTTACTCTGGCTTTGCAATCTAATAATAAAAATCGTAAAAATGCTACTTTTTAAAAATTGCCTAAAAATTGAGGTGCGTCTTATAGTTTGTACCGTCTCATAGTCCGTAAAATACTGTATGATTGCCATTGGGCTGCTGGCGCGCTTTTAACTGCCGGCTGTGACGTCACTGGTGCTCGCCACATTGCCCTGTGTGGGTATACGTTGACTCGGTGTTCGATGCGCCCATTTTAATTTCGTGATCTCTGGGCCCCAAGCCACGCTGAGCAGCAGGCTACCATATCGACTAAGGATCTGATCGCTGATACTTATTCCCATGTGTTCTTTAATTACACAGTCCCAGAAGCTGTTAGTGCGTTCCACTACTCAGGCTTCGTCAGATTTGTTCCGGTGACTGGTTTCTACAGGGTGCTCAGCTTAAGCGAATTTCTCGGGGGTAGCGGAGGCGATAAAACCTCTCTCATGTTCCTTCTTGCGTTGTTGTACAGTGCATACTGTCTGTCCAGCGTAAGACTGGCCACTATCGCAAGGTATCCTGTAGACCCCAGGTGTTCTGACACCTACTGCATCGTTAACTGGCATCAGTAATTGCTGATTCTTTGTCGGAGGCCTGAAGATCGATTTGATTTTGTTTCTTTTCAGCATGCGGCTTGTCTTTTCTGACATGGAGCCACAGAATGGCAAAAAAGTAAGTTTCTTTTCCTGCTCTGCTTGGGTGGTCTTATTGTGCTTCTTACTTGTATCGCATAATGTATTTGGTGAATGTTGTAGCCGTTGTTTCTGGAGATCTTGCGTAGGTGGCTCAGTTCATCGGGTACGTTATCGGCGTCTTGCGCGATACACCAATGTTTGTGACACAGTGTCAGGGGATGATGCCTGCTGGCGGGGGGAATTGACATCGGTGTGGATGGCTTTCCTATAGACGCTTCAGGGAATCCTTCGCAGCGGGCGAGAACGTTGATAAAGGGCAATGCATCACGTTTTTCTACCTCCATGGTCAATTGAATGTTGCTTTTATGTTGCTGAGATGTTCCAAGTCAAGTTTGTCACCTCCGTGGAACCAAATGACGAACATGTCGTGAACGTATCGGTAGAAACAACTAGGGTTTAAGGTAATATCTAAGGTAATATCCTGTAATTTTCTGTGAAGAGGTTTGCATCAGCTGGAGCTAACAGACTTCCCATCGCAACCACATCTGTCTGATCGTATCATACCGTTGTACAGACAATAAGAAGACGCAAGAGTGTGCCTAAATAGCTGGACCAAACACTTACGAACAACTGGGATACTAGGTCCAAAGAGCCTTTTGATAGACAATTTTGCGGACAGTGCCACCAAATCAGAACTAAACATAATGTAATCCTCACTTACTCGAAGGTGGTTAATTCGGCTAATGAAACTGGCTGAGTTTTCGATGTACACTGTGTGCCAAATGTGGAGAGAGGAGATTGATCAAGTCCTTGATCAGCTTGAATGTTGGTGAGCCAATGGTTGATACGATGAGGCGGAAGAGCGTCCCATCCTTGTGGATCTTCTAAGTAAGGTCTTAATCAGAACTGAGAAGACAGAGGATGTGGTAAGAAAAACGATGTCTAGCCGAGCTCACGTAATGCGGAGAAGCTGTCCACATGTCGTTTCAGTTGTCCACGAATTTTCAGTGGCGGCGACGTTGGAGATGGGCCGAGAGAGAGAGAGTGACGAACTCCTTTTTATCGGTAACGAGATGATGGTGGTTTTACAGTTTCGTCGTTCATATTTGTCCATGGATCAGTTTTCCCGCTACCTAGCTCCGGCTTCCAAAACATGAAGAAACCACTCCCAACAGTTACCCTACATCGCATTCGGGAGGACGACGGTTCAATCCCGCGACCGGCCATCCTGATTTAGGTTTTCTGTGATTTCCCTAAATCACTCCAGGCAAATGCCGGGATGGTTCCTCTGTAAGGGCACGGCCGACTTCCTTCCTCATCCTTCCCTAATCCGATGAGACCGATGACCTCACTGTCTGGTCTCCTTCCCCAAAAACAACCCAACAACCCAAGTTACCCTACACAAGCGAGGAACAAGCTCCTCCCACATTATAAGATAATGAGTGCAGCTGCACTCGTAGGGGTGAGTGGTGGTGGTGATGGGCTGGAGGGCCCAGCGGAAAATCTGTTGACAACAAAGGAGGCTTTTGGCTGGCTCTGAGCACTATGGGACTCAACTGCTGTGGTCATAAGTCCCCTAGAACTTAGAACTACTTAAACCTAACTAACCTAAGGACAGCACACAACACCCAGCCATCACGAGGCAGAGAAAATCCCTGACCCCGCCGGGAATCGAACCCGGGAACCCGGGCGTGGGAAGCGAGAACGCTACCGCACGACCACGAGATGCGGGCAAAGGAGGCTTTTAGCCAATCTTGATACATGCTTTGTCATGGCTCGGTGAGGGTGAACATGCCTCATTCTGTTGAAGCCGGCCAGTGCTGATGCATGGGCGGCAGTTTCTGCCCTGATGAAAGGATGGTGCGTAGGCGTACCACAATGCTCATGGCAAGGCCGTGGGCAGCCGGTCGCCTCTGTAGGCCATGGTCACATCAATGGTGGGCTACTGCTCCATCGTGATGACGCCTGGTACGAACCCTCAGCTCCACAGGCGGTCATTGCGGTGGCGTGGGGAGACTGCTATGCGGGGATTCGACCCACTACTCCCAGCGGGAGTTGAATGGTGGATTGCGCCGTGGTACTAAGTCCTGGGGAGGGAACTCAATGCTGGCAGCCACAGGCCTAGACGGCAGTTTGATCGTGCTGTTACACTAATTATCGTGAGGAACTTAGTGCTGGCAGCTGCAGGCACAGCGCAGTCTCCAATCCATGGCTGCTACTGGTGATGCCCAGTCGTGTCTGTGTCCGGCATGGTCCTGGCATTGTGGTGGTGATGCTGGACTATGGTGGTGAGAAGTGCATCTTCCTCAAAATTCAGACATATTCACATCGCTCCATGGTGAACCTATTTCACTAGAACCTGCCAGCAAGTCATGTGGCCCATAAGTTGAGATTTGCCCTGATGTAGTGACCTCGACCCACCCACTATGCTCATTACCACTATGTGGTACAGTTTTCCACTGAGTGTGGTTAGCGCCGTCTTTCAACCATCTTCCATCTGTGTTATTTTGCCCCACATGTCGCCACACTGCAGCTGCAATACTTCGTGGTGACCTTCACACTACTTTTCTTACTTTTGCTAAAAGACTTACTGCTTTTGCAAAAGACTGGGTAGCAACACTACACTGCCCTCCTCCACAGAGCTGACCCAGTCGGCCAACGATTTCTTTGGCTCTGTTCTCTACAGAAATCACCTTTACACTCTTCCTGTAGAACACAAGTATACTACTAAATTGGCTATTCTTGGTTACCATACAAATATCATATTAATCTTCAACTTCAAAAATCTATTTCCCACCCCTTGCTCGTACTGCTTAAGATAACAAATTCTCTCAAGGGACCTTCCCCTGTACATTAACTCAAGCACTATTAAACATATTACACTGCTAGGCCTCTTGCCATCCTTATGCTCAAAAAACTTCTCACTCTCCATTCCATACCTACAAACTGAAAATGACTTTCTTTCTTATCAAATTAATCTTGACACAAAAACTTCAACAAAACATGGTCTGCATTCAT
This sequence comes from Schistocerca serialis cubense, assembly GCF_023864345.2. Lineage (NCBI taxonomy): Eukaryota > Metazoa > Arthropoda > Insecta > Orthoptera > Acrididae > Schistocerca > Schistocerca serialis. The sequence goes on from NC_064641.1 coordinate 876,148,393, forward strand.
TAAACTCGTACGCTTGGCATCGTTTGTCTGTGTGGTGTTTTTTAACCTTTTGCTTTGGAACAACTTTCGAAACTTTGTCCTCGCAACAGTAGTTTCCATTATGCTTCCCAGGACAACATACTTTAAACAAAATTATTCATACGAGAAAACCACATAGACCACTTCCATCCACAAAACTTCGACAGGTAGTCCCACTTTTTCTCCTTTTGTAGTGCCGATTGAAAAATAAATCCTCCTCAAAGTGCTTGGTTCTCTGGTACTTCCGCTCACCCAGAGTAACTTTTTGGTGCCTGGTGGAACTGTACCATGCGAATTACTCGTTAATGTATTTGTACACGGATTTATTGGTTTGTCTTGTACAACAGACACACCTCGTGACAGCCCTACACCGGCAACAGCTTTCCGTTGCCAAGATTTGACTTTGGCATGATGTTCCGTCAGTACGTTTGCTTTCAGGCTGACGTCGCACCCTTCACCCACTTCATACTCATCGTATACATGAGACTTCGACTGTGCTGCAAACAGCTCGCTGGGTACGTCAGATGCTTGCCCTGCAATGTTTTGACCCAGTACTTGTGTTCGAGGTACATCCTGAATTTCTGGCGTACACCTTCAACAGATTTGACCCTAACTACTTGATTACCCACTCCACAAGCTTGTCTCCTCTTCCCTTTCCTTCTATCACCATGCTTCTGAGGAAATATGTGTGCGTGTACCGTTTCTGTCACAACATCTGCAACATAACTATCAACAATTCCTTGTGCATTCCCTGTAGTCTCTAAAACAACAGCATCGTCAGTAGGTCCACACTGCACGACGCAACGATCACTGGCACATGCACTTATCCGTGCATCTGGCCCAAGCTCTCCAGTTAATTACAGCTTCCATTACCGTCCAGGGCGGTACCTGCTACTGGACTTAAATCACCCATCTTGCTATCCCGACACTCAGTCACTACGGTACAGCCCACACTCATTTCTGTAACCTAAGACTTGTAACATTATGTGATTGCCTTATCATTTTAAATCATTCACTAATCGAGCAGTCGCTCGGCAACAGCTACAGTTAGCAAATAATGTTCCGAGAATGTAAAGGGTGAACGTCCTGTGACGTAACGTGTTTTTTGTCGAAACGCCGTCAGAGATACAGTGAGTTACTGACTTTGAAAACCGCGGCGCAAAAAACGGACAGAAGAAGAACACTTTTACACATTCTTTTGATGTACTAGATATTCTTGATGAACAGTTTACTCAGTTACTCATTTTTATTCTCTTGTCTCTTGTAACTTGTGTTGGACGCGCATGTCTTGCCGTCGTATTATTGTTGTTAAAAATAATATTATTTTAGTGTAAAGTAAAAGTGCAATACTGAAAGTGCAATACCGCATAGCAGTAGATTTATTGTGCGACGTGTATGTGAAAACGTCAAAGGAATTATTTTCATTACGAGAAGAGAAGTGCCAGTCAAAACGGCATACATGTTAAATCCTTCATTGCAGTGCAAGTTCATCTGTTAATTGCCATAAATTCAGAGTTAAATGGAACTGGTGTATGGACTATTTATTTAGTATAGAATCTATGTCTCATTCCTTCATGAAGTCATTTAATTTTCTTTATGTTTCTGCCAAATAGTTCATAGTCACGAATTCTTTCGTCGAAATCGGACGGAAATTGCATGCGGCGAAATATTTTCTCCGCGCCTTATTCTACCGGTAAATGCATGATAAACTACGGTCCATTAGGAAATTCATGTTGAGCTATCCAAACATAATTATACGAGGGCCGTTCAGAAAGTAACCTCCAGTTGATTTAAAAAAATACACCAAGTTAAATAAAAATATTTTAATATATACATCTTACAACTACATCTTTGCACTATTTTTCTACATAGTCTCCATTGCGATTGAGGCACTTATCGTATCTCTTCACAAGCTTTGAAATTCCTTCTGCATAAAAATCACCCGCTTGTGCCTGGAGCCAGCCTGTGACCGCATCTTTGAGCTCTTCGTCGTCATCAAACCGCTGTGACCCGAGCCATTTCTTCAAATGCATGAAGAGGTGATAATCACTTGGCGCCAGGTCTGGGCTGTAAGGTGGATGGTTGATAACGTCCCACTTGAAGGACTCAAGAAGGGTCGTTGTTCTGCGAGCAGAGTGAGGACGGGCGTTATCGTGCAAAAAAACGATACCGGAAGTCAGCATACCACGGCGTTTGTTCTGTATAGCCCGTCGTAACTTTTTTATTGTTTCACAGTACACGTCTTGATTAATGGTCGTACCACGTTCCATGAATTCAACCAACAACACCCCTTTGGCATCCCAAAACACCGTTGCCATCAGTTTTCTGGCAGAAAAATCTTGCGAGTCTTTTCTTGGTTTGGTAGGCGAATTTGAATGTGCCCACATCTTTGATTGTTATTTTGTCTCAGGGTTCACGTACTTAATCCAGGTTTCGTCACCGGTCACGATTCTGTTTAACAATGGTTCTCCTTCGTCCTCATAACGTGACAGAAAGTCTAATGCAGAGGCCATTCTTTGAGTTTTGTGGTGGTCGGTAAGAATTTTGGGCACCCATCGTGCACAGAACTTACGGTAACCCAATCTTGCTGTCACTATCTCGTACAAGAGAGTCTTAGAAATCTGTGGAAAACCAGTAGACAACTCCGACATTGAGAAACGTCGATTTTCACGAACTTTTGCATCAACTGTCTGAACGAGTTCGTCAGTCACCAATGATGGTCTACCACTCCTCTCTTCATCATGAACGTTTTCTCGTCCACTTTTAAATAAACGTACCCATTCACGGACAACTCCTTCACTCATAACTCTTGGTCCGTACACGGCACAAAGCTCACGATGAATAGCTGCTGCAGAATATCCTTTGGCTGTAAAAAACCTTATGACAGCACGCACTTCACATTTGGCGGGGTTTTCTATTGCAGCACACATTTCAAACTGCCACAAAAACTAAACTAGCGCAGGTACGACGATCACTCGACCACGGCTTGATGCCGACTGACCTGTTGAGTGCTTGAACGCACAGATGGCGTCGCTACTCCCCCCACAACCCGCACTGTGACCAATCGGAGGTTACTTTCTGAACCGCCCTTGTATTTTAAATAGCCATTTACTCTCCTCTGCAATGCAACTTCCGACTGATCAGAAGAACGAACAAGAAACAGCCGCACACTGTCGGCGTTCGCAAATATATTTCCACCGCTGATTATAGCTATATGTTACAGCACAATAGTAAACATATTGTTATAATTAGCGACTACGAACGGGGACATTTATAACTGCATGTTTATGTATACACATTACGTAAACATATCGTTATAGACTCCACAATACCACTGGATATTGGAGCTGATACTTCAACATTACTCATCCCAATTTTATCCTGTGCCCCACGTAAATTCTCAGGAACTTGTATTTAAAATTTAGTCCCTCTCTACAGCTATTAACCCTCCCAGGACAGATAGATTCAAACACATTACGGTAGATGACTGTTCTGCAGGAACAGGTTAACTATCCACACTCCTGGTCCTCTCCCTTTCAGCTTCTTCATTCTCCCTGCTTGCTCTCTTTTCTTTCTTTGCATTGTCTCTATTATCAAAATGTTTCTTACATCCCCCGAGGCCCACTTTCAGTTATCCAGTCCTGGTGTTCTCTCTACAACTTCTACTTATACTCCAGAGTCTTTTGATTAGCTATGTCCTTCACCTCGTCACCGAGGGCTTCTAATCTCTTAGACCTCTCCACCGTCTCCGTTAGCAAATTTTTAGAAATTTGCAGTACGGTCTTACGGGACCAAACTGCTGAGGTCATCGATCCCTAAGCTTAGGCACCACCTAATCTAACTTAAACTAACTTACGCTAAGGACAACACACACACCCATGCCAGAGGGAGGACTCGAACCTCCGACGGGGGGAGCCGCGCTGACCGCGACAAGGCTCCGGAGACCGCGCGGCTAATCCGCATGGCTCCCTGTTAGCAATTTATTTACTTCGGTTCTTAAAATTTGACACCTCCTCTGTGGTAGCCTCTTGTAGTATGGAAAACCCTGCTCCCTGTGGTAATGATCACGTCATGATAACCTTTTATCAATTATCCAGTCATAAATGAGAAAAAAACTTAAAACATACCACTGTCCAACTTCTCACTACCTTGTGTACTTAAATACTGAGTCATATTTCTTGTACTGCACAGAACAAACTCAAATCACGAGAACACTTAACCATAATGCTGTCATATTACATCTTACTATCGCTTAACCACCCACACTTGAGTGGCTGCTCACAACAGATTAAAATGGTTCAAATGGCTCTAACCGCTATGGGACTTAACATCTGAGGTCATCAGTCCCTTAGAACTTAGAACTACTTAAACGTAACTAACCTAAGGACATCACACACATAAATGCCCAAGGCAGGATGTGAACGTGCGACCGTAACAGCAGCGCTGTTCCGGACTGAAGCGCCTAGAAAAGCTCGGCCACAGCGGTCGGCTCATAACAGATTACTACTACCCATCGAAACAACGACGAAACTTAGCTTCACTCTTGAGTCACTACTCATGGTTAACAGCTTATACTGCTAGACAATGACCCACACTTCTTGCTCATGACACCCGTACACTATTGCCTGTATCAAACAGGTGAAAACTATAATTATATTTACGCCTCTTGAAAATGCCATCTGAGTGCACGAGTCACCTACCGAACTTAAAAGCGGTCTAAGGCGCTGCAGTCATGGACTGTGCGGCTGGTCCCGGTGGAGGTTCGAGTCCTCCCTCGGGCATGGGTGTGTGTGTTTGTCCTTAGAGTAATCTAGGTTAAGTAGTGTGTAAGCTTAGGGACTGATGACCTTAGCAGTTAAGTCCCATTAGATTTCACACACATTTGAACATTTTTTTGAACTTACAAGTGTAACTCAACTCCTGCCACAACCAACTGTCTGGCACGACCTTGCAGTCAAACAGAAACAAAACAGGAAGGCTGCACTCATCCCGTCATGTGTCGACGAAACTACCCATGCAGCAGTCGAGTCATCTTCTTCATTCACAGATGATAGTTTTAGGCGCTGTCGCTCCCTCTGCTGTCACCAAACAGTGTCGTGACGAGCTCCAAGACTCCATGCTGACACCACACTGAACAGTGGCGTCCTCTGCGCTGGTGAATGGCGACTGCTGACACTGGAATTGGACCCTCTGCTCCCGGGCAGGAGTCGGACGACAGCTGGCGGTGCAGTACTAAGCCCCAGGGAGGGAATTCAGTGCTGGTGGGTGCAGGTGTAGATGACAGGTTGGCAGTGCTGTGGCACCAGCTCCCTTGAGAAACTTATATGCTGGCAGTGGCAGACACAGTCCATTCTCGGACCCATGGCTGCTGCGAGTGGTGTCCAGTCGTCCCGCTGTCTGGAATGGCCCTGACATCGTGGTGGTTCTGCTGCAATCGGCAACGACAAGTGCCTTTGGCTCAAAATTCTGACACATTGGTTTCTCTGAAAGCTGGTACGTAGACACGTCGACCATAACAAGAGGCTTTCTCTGGTGTGGTGGCATTCACCTGCCCGCTATGGTCATTACCGCTGTGTGATGCAGTTTTCTGCTGAGCGTGGCTAGCCTTGCTTCTAGTTTGATCCACATATCGCCATACTGCGGCTACCGGCCTCCAGTTGCTAATGCAATACTTCATGACGGCCTTATCTCGTCTTCTTATTACATTTGCTAAGAGATTGGGTAGTGACTCACTCTCTCTGTCTCTCTCTGTCTGTCTCTGTCCGAACAGTCCTCGGTACCGACCGTCCGCCGTGTCATCCTCACCGATAGGCATCACTGGATGTGAATATGAAAGGGCACGTGGTTAGCACATCGCTCTCCCGCCCATTGTTACTTTCCGTGACCAGAGCGGTCACTTTCAGTCAAGTAGCTTCACAATTGACGTCACAAGGGCTGAGGGCACCCGGTTTGCCAACAGCACTTGGCAGGCCGAGACGGTCAATCATCCAAATTCTAGCCAAGCGCTTAACTTCGGTGATCTGACGGGAACCGGTGTTACCACTGCGGCAAAGCCATTGGCGAGTAGTGGGTAGAAATGTGCAAACTCGTTCTATCTTGGGAACTAGCCCACTAGTGATCGCTCTTTTTTTGAGACCCGTTCATTGTTATTCGTTCACCGTTCATTTTTTCACGGTATATGGTTCTTATGAAAAATTGAAAATTAGAAGCATAGGCGACTGAAGATGGAAGGCGTGAAGAGGGGGCACTTGCCTCCCCCCTGGAGTACAGAGTTTTTATTCATTACAGTATTCTCATACACTTGTAGAAGTAATTTTCGTGATTGTGCAAAACCTTTCGTTTAGCCATCTGTAGCGTTATGTGGCTAATCGCAGTGAAATACGAGTAATATAAGATGGCGCACGAAAGACTGTCCCCGAGTACAGACTGCTCGCTAACTACCCACGATTTGTTGACCACTACAAGCAGAATGGACAAACTGGGTAATAATTAGGCAGTAAAGAAATAACAAATAAACTAATGATAACAACAACTTCGAGACTAAAGATGACGACTGGTGGGCGGCAATGAGCAGTCTAGTACTCGGGGCCGATTTTTCGTCCTCGACCCTGTACCACTGAAATAATATTGTACGAGGTGCATTCAAGTTCTAAGGACTCCGATTTTTTTCTAATTAACTACTCACCCGAAATCGATAAAACTGGCGTTACTTCTCCACGTAATCGCCCTGCAGACGTACACATTTTTCACAAAGCTGACGCCATGATTCCATGGCAGCGGCGAAGGCTTCTTTAGGAGTCTGTTTTGACCACTGGAAAATCGCTGAGGCAATAGCAGCACGGCTGGTGAATGTGCGGCCACGGAGAGTGTCTTTCATTATTGGAAAAAGCCAAAAGTCACTAGGAACCAGGTCAGGTGAGTAGGGAGCAAGAGGAATCACTTCAAAGTTGTTATCACGAAGAAACTGTTGCGTAACGTCAGCTCGATGTGCGGGTGCGTTGTCTTGGTGAAACAGGACACGCGCAGCCCTTCCCGGACGTTTTTGTTGCAGTGCAGGAAGGAATTTGTTCTTCAAAACATTTTCGTAGGATGCACCTGTTACTGTAGTGCCCTTTGGAACGCAATGGGTTAGGATTACGCCCTCGCTGTCCCAGAACATGGACACCATCATTTTTTCAGCACTGGCGGTTACCCGAAATTTTTTTGGTGGCGGTGAATCTGTGTGCTTCCATTGAGCTGACTGGCGCTTTGTTTCTGGATTGAAAAATGGCATCCACGTCTCATCCATTGTCACGACCGACGAAAAGAAAGTCACATTCATGCTGTCGTTGCGCGTCAACATTGCTTGGCAACATGCCACACGGGCAGCCATATGGTCGTCTGTCAGCATTCGGGGCACCCACCTGGATGACACTTCTCGCATTTTCAGGTCGTCATGCAGGATTGTGTGCACAGAACCCACAGAAACGCCAACTCTGGAGGCGATCTGTTCAACAGTCATTCGGTGATCTCTTAAAACAATGCTCTCCACTTTCTCGATCATGTCGTCAGACTGGCTTGTGCGAGCCCGAGGTTGTTTTGGTTTGTTGTCACACGACGTTCTGCCTTCATTAAACTGTCGCACTCATGAACGCACTTTCGACACATCCATAACTCCATCACCACATGTCTCCTTCAACTGTCGATGAATTTCAGTAGGTTTCACACCACGCAAATTCAGAAAACGAATGATTGCACGCTGTTCAAGTAAGGAAAACGTCGCCATTTTAAGTATTTAAAACAGTTCTAATTCTCGCCGCTGGCGGTAAAATTCCATCTGCCGTACGGTGCTGCCATCTCTGGGACATATTGACAATGAACGCGGCCTCATTTTAAAACAATGTGCATGTTTCTATCTCTTTCCAGTCTGGAGAAAAAAATCGGAGGCCTTAGTAATTGAATGGACCTCGTAGAAGTTATCATATTCTCTTTACAAAATATGACGCCAGACAGTCGATTACGGAGCGGGGGCTTCATTCGGTTGTAATTCAGTCTGCCTTCCATAACAATGAACATGCTGTTTTACCTTGGATAAAAAAAAAGACGGAAAATGGCCACTCGTGTGTGCCGTGCCGACGTCCTTTGGATTTGCAATAAAAAAAAATAAAAAATAAAAATAAAACTTGCCGTTTTGTAAGTACATCTTCTGCTGTTTATCGAAATAGTGAAGTAAGCTGATATGCCATTTTGTTACCTCAACAGATGTATGTATTACATACCATGTAATTTTTATGCAATTTACGTAATTATAAAATACGTTTTAATTACCGGTCGTGGACGCTGAATAGAATACGAAAAGAACCAGAAGTCCAGAGTTCAAAAAAGGTTTGAAACAGATCTATAATTGGCGTGCGCAGTGTACGAAATGAACAACAACTGGATAGGAACAGTCGGCAGTGGAACTGCGACGAGTGGCCACGCGAAGAAGGACGAGTCCGGCCGATTCAAATGGCTCTGAGCACTATGCGACTTAACTTCTGAGGTCATCAGTCGCCTAGAACTTAGAACTACTTAAATCTAACTAACCTAAGGACATCACACACATCCATGCCCGAGGCAGGATTCGAACCTGCGACCGTAGCGGTCACACGGTTCCAGACTGAAGCGCCTTTGACCGCACGGCCACACCGACCGGCTAGTCCGGCCGAGCGAAACAGAGACCGAGGCAGACGGGAACGGGACCGAGGCTGGAACGAAACCGGCCGACGTGCCGTTACGGGAACGAGATCGACCGTTTCCCGTTCCCGGGAACTATAAGTAGAAAGCCGCGACCGATGAGAACTATCAAAGACCGTTCCCCAGAATTCGTTCCTCGGTCCTTCCGTTCATTTCTGTGAACCGTTCCTTTGGACCCGTTATTCGCGAACGACCCGTCTCCAGCAGCGACGCTACAGACGACAAAAGTGCCGAAAGTTCTGAATGCTGCTTGTGTGGTATACGCTTTCCACCCTTGCCATTGTTCTCGCGCCCAGTCTTCTGAGCAGCTTGCTCCCACATATTTGCAGTATACTGTTGACTTAAATAAATGTGGCATCGATTGCACACTTAATGGGACGAAAGTAGAACCAAAGGACCGTTAAGTGAGATAATTAGCTCTTCTGGCAATTTACAATATTATTATGTTTAAGTGACATATTTAAGTGCGATATTCGAAGCGTAAGTCATTTCCATTTAACTATTTCAGATGAAAGGATTAGTCATACGCAACCCATTTATCTCTCCAAGCGGCAATCTCCCACTAATTTGAACATTCACGCCGTATCTTTCTAAAGACAGTGCGGCAGCTGCCGCCTATCACTCGTGTCTTAGGAACGAAGTGCTACGAAGTATTCTTATAGTAATGACGGATCGCTACTAAACACTTAATGGCTCTAGAATAGTAAGTAATTAACAACTCAAAAATTTAATAAAACACACGCAATCATATTTACTTTTTTATAGCTTCATCGTTGCTGGGCAGCAACATCCCTACTGGCTAATTTCAGCGCAGGTATTCCACGACCTGTCGGCAGACATATGGTATAAAAGAGAAATAAAGAGAGTGGAGGGAGCTCAGTAGATACGTGCAGAAGACATAAGCTGAGATTCATGACCATGGCTCTGAGCACTCTGGGACTTAACATCTGAGGTCATCAGTCCCCTAGAACTTACAACTACTTAAATCTCCTGCGACCGTAGCGATCACGCGGTTCCAGACTGAGGCGCCTAGAACCGCATGACCATTCACTATAAAGCCAACACAAATACAGGTAATAGGATTGGAGAATGGCATCTAAACCAGTTACCTGAGATACGAGACACAGAGAGATTGTGAACACAAGTAAGAAAAAAACAGTATACTGGAATCAGACCCTTATCTTAATGAAATTAAATACAGATGGCAATCAAAAAGAAGACGAAAAAACACATATTACTGACAGGATTGAGAAAAACTTTTGAACAAACACCAGAGCTGAGTTTACAAGGACCCTTAAAGTTAAAAATAAACGGAAGAAAGTAAGGGACATGATAAAATTAAATCGGAATGATTAAGAAGAGAACGAAGGGAGTATGGTTGGAAGAGTGACAGATGAGGTAGTGCAGTTCGGTCTAGAAAGAAAATGCAGAGGGTGTGGTAGACAGAAAAGAGAGAAGATGACCAGAAAATCTATGAGACAGTGAGAACAACTGATAAAATAATAAAACATGCTAGGAGAAACAAGACCATTAAAACAACGGGACAGTTGGATGACCCAGTCAAGAAAAAACAAAGCATGAGCTATGTTCAAAGAGTGGAAAAGCACGATGTAGAGCTACTGAGCTAGAGAGCCCTATATCAAAATGCATCAGGGTGAACTGAAAATAGGAGAAAAAATGTATGTGATGAAATGGGAAGGTATTTCAAATATCTGCTGAACACACAAATATCTGCAGAAAGTTTAATACTGCAATACATCTGGGATGACAACAGAGTTCACATGTCCACTGCAGTGAAAGCAGTGCAGCAAAGGGTATCAAGAAGAACAAAGCTTCGGATAATGATGGTATTCGCGTTGAAAAAGTTAGGTGGGAAGTCCAGGAACAAAAGACAACATATATAAAATTAATAATGGACGTTTGGGTGAATAGAAATATACCAGAAGATTCGAAGTGATCATTATTATAATACATATGAAAGGTGAAAAAACGTATAGGATAACTATTGAATATCTGACACAAGATATTCCAGGGACTGTAGTTAAAATGAAAGAACGAGTGTAGCATTGCGGGCTATCACACTTGTTTCGGAAAAAGAGGAAGTGTATGGAATATTCAAACGGATATTAGGACATCGACACAGGAATGATGATGTCATAGTGATCTCTGTGGACTTTAAAGCTTGCGATTCTGTGGAGAGGTATGTGTTCGTGAATATTTCTCATGCCAGAGGATTGGACAAACTTACTCATGAATTACTAAGACACACATTCGAAGAAGTAATTACTAGCGTCAGGGACTGAAGCTCATTGCCGGAAAGTTTTGAAATACGGACGGTAGAACGAAAAGTAGAGGGATTACTTGCTGATTCTGTTCAAATTTGCTCTGGATGAAATGATCCAGCGATGAAGACAGGAGTAAAGAACTATGATTTTTGAAGGGGGTACAAGTTAAATATAAAATGAAGTTTATAGCAGACCTCATACACTTTGTCGATGATATGACATCGCTACACGAGAACGAATACGATGCGAGGAAGATGCTGAAAAATCTTACAGCGAAAGCCGGCCTCCAGGTAGCGTATAGTAAGACTAAACTAATGAACGCGGGGATCAACTTGAGGGTTCACAGTTTATCAGTGGTATCTGGAAGAGAACATAATAGGTAAGCTACAGACGGAGAGGGCCGTAATAAACAAGTCCCAAATGCAGCAGTCTGCACTATATACACTCCTGGAAATTGAAATAAGAACACCGTGAATTCATTGTCCCAGGAAGGGGAAACTTTATTGACACATTCCTGGGGTCAGATACATCACATGATCACACTGACAGAACCACAGGCACATAGACACAGGCAACAGAGCATGCACAATGTCGGCACTAGTACAGTGTATATCCACCTTTCGCAGCAATGCAGGCTGCTATTCTCCCATGGAGACGATCGTAGAGATGCTGGATGTAGTCCTGTGGAACGGCTTGCCATGCCATTTCCACCTGGAGCCTCAGTTGGACCAGCGTTCGTGCTGGACGTGCAGACCGCGTGAGACGACGCTTCATCCAGTCCCAAACATGCTCAATGGGGGACAGATCCGGAGATCTTGCTGGCCAGGGTAGTTGACTTACACCTTCTAGAGCACGTTGGGTGGCACGGGATACATGCGGACGTGCATTGTTCTGTTGGAACAGCAAGTTCCCTTGCCGGTCTAGGAATGGTAGAACGATGGGTTCGATGACGGTTTGGATGTACCGTGCACTATTCAGTGTCCCCTCGACGATCACCAGTGGTGTACGGCCAGTGTAGGAGATCGCTCCCCACACCATGATGCCGGGTGTTGGCCCTGTGTGCCTCGGTCGTATGCAGTCCTGATTGTGGCGCTCACCTGCACGGCGCCAAACACGCATACGACCATCATTGGCACCAAGGCAGAAGCGACTCTCATCGCTGAAGACGACACGTCTCCATCCGTCCCTCCATTCACGCCTGTCGCGACACCACTGGAGGCGGGCTGCACGATGTTGGGGCGTGAGCGGAAGACGGCCTAACGGTGTGCCCAGCTTCATGGAGACGGTTGCGAATGGTCCTCGCCGATACCCCAGGAGCAACAGTGTCCCTAATTTGCTGGGAAGTGGCGGTGCGGTCCCCTACGGCACTGCGTAGGATCCTACAGTCTTGGCGTGCATCCGTGCGTCGCTGCGGTCCGGTCCCAGGTCGACGGGCACGTGCACCTTCCGCCGACCACTGGCGACAACATCGATGTACTGTGGAGACCTCACGCCCCACGTGTTGAGCAATTCGGCGGTACGTCCACCCGGCCTCCCGCATGCCCACTATACGCCCTCGCTCAAAGTCCGTCAACTGCACATACGGTTCACGTCCACGCTGTTGCGGCATGCTACCAGTGTTAAAGACTGCGATGGAGCTCCGTATGCCACGGCAAACTGGCTGACACTGACGGCGGCGGTGCACAAATGCTGCGCAGCTAGCGCCATTCGACGGCCAACACCGCGGTTCCTGGTGTGTCCGCTGTGCCGTGCGTGTGATCATTGCTTGTACAGCCCTCTCGCAGTGTCCGGAGCAAGTATGGTGGGTCTGACACACCGGTGTCAATGTTTTTTTTTCCATTTCCAGGAGTGTATTTACGCCTCTTGAAAATGCCATCTGAGTGCACGAGTCACCTACTGAACTTAAAAGCGGTCTAAGGCGCTGCAGTCATGGACTGTGCGGTTGGTCCCGGCGGAGGTTTGAGTCCTCCCTCGGGCATGGGTGTGTGTGTTTGTCCTTAGAGTAATTAAGGTTATGTAGTGTGTAAGCTTAGGGACTGATGACCTTAGCAGTTAAGTCTCATAAGATTTCACACACATTTGAACATTTTTTTGAACTTACAAGTGTAACTCAAGTTCTGCCACAACCCACTGTCTTGGCACGACCTCGCAGTCAAACAGAAACAAAACAGGAAGGCTGCAATCATCCCATCATGTGTCGACGAAACTACCCATGCAGCAGTCGAGTCATCTTCTTCATCCACAGATGGTAGTTGTAGGCACTGTCTCTGCTATCACCAAACGGCGTCTTGGCGAGCTCCAAGATCCCATGCTGACACCACACTGAACAGTGGCGTCCTCTGCGCTGGTGAATGGCGACTGCTGACACTGGAATTGGACCCTCTGCTCCCGGGCAGGAGTCGGACGACAGCTGGCGGTGCAGCACTAAGCCCCAGGGAGGGAATTCAGTGCTGGTGGGTGCAGGTGTTGATGGCAGGTTGGCAGTGCTGTGGCACCGACTCCCTTGAGAAACTTAAGTGCTGGCAGTGGCAGACACAGTCCAGTCTCAAGCCCATGGCTGCTGCAAGTGATGCCCACACGTCCCGCTGTCTGGACTGGCCCTGGCATCGCGGTGGTTCTGCTGCAATAGGCAATGGCAACTGCCTCTGGCTCAAAATTCTGACACATTGGTTTCCCTGAAAACTGGTACGTAGACACGTCGACCATAACAAGAGACTTTCTCTGGTGTGGTGGCATTCACCTGCCCGCTATGGTCATTACCGCTGTGTGATGCAGTTTTCTGCTGAGCATGGCTAGCATTGCTTCTAGTTTGATCCACATATCGCCATACTGCGGCTACCGGCCTGCAGTTGCTAATGCAATACTTCATGACGGCCTTATCTCGTCTTCTTATTACATTTGCTAAGAGATTGGGTAGTGACTCACTCTCTCTGTCTGTCTCTGTCCGAACAGTCTTCGGTACCGACCGTCCGCCGTGTCATCCTCACCGATAGGCATCACTGGATGTGAATATGAAAGGGCACGTGGTTAGCACATCGCTCTCCCGCCCGTTGTCACTTTCCGTGACCAGAGCGGTCACTTTCAGTCAAGTAGTTCCACAATTGACGTCACAAGGGCTGAGGGCACCCGGTTTGCCAACAGCACTTGGCAGGCCCAGACGGTCAATCATCCAAATTCTAGCCAAGCGCTTAACTTCGGTGATCTGACGGGAACCGGTGTTACCACTGCGGCAAAGCCATTGGCGAGTAGTGGCTAGAAATGTGCAAACTCGTTCGTTCTTGGGGACTAGCCCACTGGTGATCGCTCTTTTTTTATTCGTTCACCGTTCATTTTTTCACGGTATATGGTTCTTATGAAAAATTGAAAATTAGAAGCATAGGCGACTGAAGATGGAAGGCGTGAAGAGGGGGCACTTGCCTCCCCCCTGGAGTACAGAGTTTTTATTCATTACAGTATTCTCATACACTTGTAGAAGTAATTTTCGTGATTGTGCAAAACCTTTCGTTTAGCCATCTGTAGCGTTATATGGCTAATTGCAGTCAAATACGAGTAATATAAGATGGTGCACGAAAGACTGGCCCCGGGTACAGACTGCTCGCCAACTACCCACGATTTGTTGACCACCACAAGCAGAATGGACAAACTGGGTAATAATTAGGCAGTAAAGAAATAACAAATAAGCTAATGATAACAACTACTTCGAGACAAAAGATGACGATTGGTGGGCGGCAATGAGCAGTCTAGTACTCGGGGCCGATTTTTCGTCCTCGACCCCGTACCACTGAAATAATATTGTACGAGGTGCATTCAAGTTCTAAGGCCTCCGATTTTTTTTTCTAATTAACTACTCACCCGAAATCGATGAAACTGGCGTTACTTCTCCACGTAATCGCCCTCCAGACGTACACATTTTTCACAACGCTGACGCCATGATTCCATGGCAGCGGCGAAGGCTTCTTTAGGAGTCTGTTTTAACCACTGGAAAATCACTGAGGCAATAGCAGCACGGCTGGTGAATGTGCGGCCACGGAGAGTGTCTTTCATTACTGGAAAAAGCCAAAAGTCACTAGGAGCCAGGTCAGGTGAGTAGGGAGCATGAGGAATCACTTCAAAGTTGTTATCACGAAGAAACTGTTGCGTAACGTTAGCTCGATGTGCGGGTGCGTTGTCTTGGTGAAACAGCACACGCGCAGCCCTTCCCGGACGTTTGTGTTGCAGTGCAGGGAGGAATTTGTTCTTCAAAACATTTTCGTAGGATGCACCTGTTACTGTAGTGCCTTTTGGAACGCAATGGGTTAGGATTACGCCCTCGCTGTCCCAGAACATGGACACCATCATTTTTTCAGCACTGGCGGTTACCCGAAATTTTTTTGGTGGCGGTGAATCTGTGTGCTTCCATTGAGATGACTGGCGCTTTGTTTCTGGATTGAAAAATGGCATCCACGTCTCATCCATTGTCACGACCGACGAAAAGGAAGTCACATTCGTGCTGTCGTTGCGCGTCAACATTGCTTGGCAACATGCCACACGGGCAGCCATATGGTCGTCTGTCAGCATTCGGGGCACCCACCTGGATGACACTTTTCGCATTTTCAGGTCGTCATGCAGGATTGTATGCACAGAACCCACAGAAATGCCAACTCTGGAGGCGATCTGTTCAACAGTCATTCAGTGATCCCTCAAAACAATTCTCTCCACTTTCTCGATCATGTCGTCAGACTGGCTTGTGCGAGCCCGAGGTTGTTTTGGTTTGTCGTCACATGATATTCTGCCTTCATTAAACTCTCGCACCCACGATCGCACTTTCGACACATCCATAACTCCATCACCACATGTCTCCTTCAACTGTCGATGAATTTCAGTAGGTTTCACACCACGCAAATTCAGAAAACGAATGACTGCACGCTGTTCAAGTAAGGAAAACGTCGCCATTTTAAGTATTTAAAACAGTTCTCAATCTCGCCGCTGCCGGTAAAATTCCATCTGCCGTATGGTGCTGCCATCTCTGGGACATATTGACAATGAACGCGGCCTCATTTTAAAACAATGTGCATATTTCTATCTCTTTCCAGTCTGGAGAAAAAAAATCGGAGGCCTTAGAAATTGAATGCACCTCGTAGAAGTTATCATATTCTCTTTACAAAATATGACGCCAGACAGTCGATTACGGAGCGGGGGCTTCATTCGGTTGTAATTCAGTCTGCCTTCCATAACAATGAACATGCTGTTTTGCCTTGGATAAAAAAAAGACGGAAAATGGCCACTCGTGTGTGACGTGCCGACTTCCTTTGGATTTGCAATAAAAAAATAAAAAATAAAAATAAAATTTGCCTTTTTGTAAGTGCATCTTCTGCTGTTTATCGAAATAGTGAAGTAAGCTGATATGCCATTTTGTTACCTCACCAGATGTGTGTATTACATACCACGTAATTTACGTAATTATAAAATACGTTTTAATTACCGGTCGTGGACGCTGAATAGAATACGAAAAGAACCAGAAGTCCAGAGTTCAAAAAAGGTTTGAAACAGATCTATAATTGGCGTGCGCAGTGTACGAAATGAACAACAACTGGATAGGAACAGTCGGCAGTGGAACTGCGACGAGTGGCCACGCGAAGAAGGACGAGTCCGGCCGAGCGAGACAGAGACCAAGACAGACGGGAACGGGACCAATGCTGGAACGAAACCGGCCGACGTGCCGTTACGGGAACGAGATGGACCCTTTCCCGTTCCCGGGAACTATAAGTAGAAAGCCGCGACCGATGAGAACTATCAAAGACCGTTCCCCAGAATTCGTTCCTCGGTCCTTCCGTTCATCTCTGTGAACCGTTCCTTTGGACCCGTTATTCGCGAACGACCCGTCTCCAGCAGCGACGCTACAGACGACAAAAGTGCCGAAAGTACTGAATGCTGCTTGTGTGGTATACGCTTTCCACCCTTGCCATTGTTCTCGCGCCCAGTCTTCTGAGCAGCTTGCTCCCACATATTTGCAGTATGCTGTTGACTTAAATAAATGTGGCATCGATTGCACACTTAATGGGACGAAAGTAGAACCAAAGGACCGTTAAATGAGGTAATTAGCTGTTCTGGCAATTTACAATATTATTATGTTTAAGTGACAAAGTGCGATATTCGAAGCATAAGTCATTTCCATTTAACTCTTTCAGATGAAAGGATTTGTCATACGCCACCCATTTATCTCTCCAAGCGGCAATCTCCCACTAATTTGAACATTCACGCCGTATCTTTCTAAAGACAGTGCGGCAGCTGCCGCCTATCACTCGTGTCTTAGGAACGAAGTGCTACAAAGTATTCTTATAGTAATGACGGATCGCTACTAAACACTTAATGGCTCTAGAACAGTAAGTAATTAACAACTCAAAAATTTAATAAAACACACGCAATCATATTTACTTTTTTATAGCTTCATCGTTGCTGGGCAGCAACATCCCTACTGGCTAATTTCAGCGCAGGTATTCCACGACCTGTCGGCAGACATATGGTATAAAAGAGAAATAAAAAGAGTGGAGGGAGCTCAGTAGATACGTGCAGAAGACATAAGCTGAGATTCATGACCATGGCTCTGAGCACTATGGGACTTAACGTCTGAGGTCATCAGTCCCCTAGAACTTACAACTACTTAAACCTCCTGCGACCGTAGCGATCACGCGGTTCCAGACTGAAGCGCCTAGAACCGCATGACCATTCACTATAAAGCCAACACAAATACAGGTAATAGGATTGGAGAATGGCACCTAAACCAGTTACCTGAGATACGAGACACAGAGAGATTGTGAACACAAGTAAGAAAAAAACAGTATACTGGAATCGGACCCTTATCTTAATGAAATTAAATACAGATGGCAATCAACAAGAAGTCGAAAAAACACATATTACTGACAGGATTGAGAAAAACTTTTGAACAAACACCAGAGCTGAGTTTACAAGGACCCTTAAAATTAAAAATAAACGGAAGAAAGTAAGGGACATGATAAAATTAAATCGGAATGATTAAGAAGAGAGCGAAGGGAGTATGGTTGGAAGAGTGACAGATAAGGTAGTGCAGTTCGGTCTAGAAAGAAAATGCAGAGGGTGTGGTAGACAGAAAAGAGAGAAGATGACCAGAAAATGTATGAGACAGTGAGAACAACTGATAAAATAATAAAACATGCTAGGAGAAACAAGACCATTAAAACAACGGGACAGTTGGATGACCCAGTCAAGAAAAAACAAAGCATGAGCTATGTTCAAAGAGTGGAAAAGCACGATGTAGAGCTACTGAGCTAGAGAGCCCTATATCAAAATGCATCAGGGTGAACTGAAAATAGGAGAAAAAATGTATGTGATGAAATGGGAAGGTATTTCAAATATCTGCTGAACACACAAATATCTGCAGAAAGTTTAATACTGCAATACATCTGGGATGACAACAGAGTTCACATGTCCACTGCAGTGAAAGCAGTGCAGCAAAGGGTATCAAGAAGAACAAAGCTTCGGATAATGATGGTATTCGCGTTGAAAAAGTTAGGTGGGAAGTCCAGGAACAAAAGACAACATATATAAAATTAATAATGGACGTTTGGGTGAATAGAAATATACCAGAAGATTCGAAGTGATCATTATTATAATACATATGAAAGGTGAAAAAACGTATAGGATAACTATTGAATATCTGACACAAGATATTCCAGGGACTGTAGTTAAAATGAAAGAACGAGTGTAGCATTGCGGGCTATCACACTTGTTTCGGAAAAAGAGGAAGTGTATGGAATATTCAAACGGATATTAGGACATCGACACAGGAATGATGATGTCATAGTGATCTCTGTGGACTTTAAAGCTTGCGATTCTGTGGAGAGGTATGTGTTCGTGAATATTTCTCATGCCAGAGGATTGGACAAACTTACTCATGAATTACTAAGACACACATTCGAAGAAGTAATTACTAGCGTCAGGGACTGAAGCTCATTGCCGGAAAGTTTTGAAATACGGCGGTAGATCGAAATTGAATGCTGCTTTCAAGAATTCCAAAATTATACTCTGTACATGGCATCCAGTGGATAGAGTCACTTCTATTTGCTGTAATCGTTAAAACTGTCCTTATCAACTAATTAAGGTATTTAAGGCTTTCATAATTACTTCGGTATCCTTTGGGAATGAACTTGCTTTTCCAACACATCTTGAATGTATGTAGTGGTCCAAGATCCAAAATCCAAAATCACGTCGTAAAGTTTAATAATGGACTATTTACATCATTCACACCAGACCTTTTTAGATTTTCGCATGCCTTAATCACTTATATCACTTTTCCTCAGTGTAATTTATCGACACTGCTTGTTTCTCATTCTTCCATATTAGCTTCTGCTGAGGGCATTTCTTCATCCCACGAGATTTACTGTAGTCGGAACATTTCTGTTGTTCTGCCTTCCTTTTGCATATTTGTTTTTATTACTAGTTTTGTTAAGCACTTTCATGTTTTCGTATGCATACATCTGTATACAAGGACGTCGTTCTCAGTTTTGTTACTAAATACCTCTCAGCGTTTCGGTGTGCATCTTCCCCTGCTTTCCCTGTAGTATTTCTCCCGTGTTTGTAGGCGCTTCAGTTTTCTCTTGATGGATTGTTGAGAAGTCTGAAACCGAGTTCTGGCTTTCGTTCCATAAGAAAAGGAGACAAACGAATTATTTTGAATTGCACTTGGCAAAGTGGAATCCTCAGGACTAGTCCTGGTGAAACGTTCACGGCTGCAGCTTCCGCCGACTTACTTGATTACCCAAGATTCCCTCGTGCCCCTGCAAAATTGCGCCACTTCTTTCTCTTAAAGCGCAACGCCACCTTACTTTCAACTTATACTGCCACTGGACGGAAGCCTGGAGAAATTGTTTTCATTTTAATGCAGATCACGGCATTAAAACTACACCACCGTGAAGAACAAGGTTCGCAGGAGAGCTTCTGCTAAGTTTGGAAGCTAGGAGACGAGGTATTGGCAGAATTGAAGCTGTGAGGACGGGTCGTGAGTCGTGCTTGGGTGGCTCAGGTGGTAGAGCACTTTCCCGCGAAAGGCAAAGGTCTCGAGTTCGAGTTTCGGTCCGGCACACAGTTTTAATATGGCAGGAAGTTTCAAGTTGCAGATACAGGTACGTCATTCGACGCAGCTTCAACACTATGGTCAAATGGCTCTGAGCACTATGGGACTTAACTTCTAAGGTCATCAGTCCCCTAGAACTTAGAACTACTTATACCTAACTAGCCTAAGGACATCACATATATCGATGCCCGTGGCAGGATTCGAACCTGCGACCGTAGCGGTCGTGCGGCTCCAGACTGTAGCGCCTAGAACCGCTCGGCCACTCCGGCCGGCTCAACACTATGCCAGAGTTTATCAATAGTAACAGCAACCTAGTGGTGGCGCGGCAGTCTTTCGGCAACCCGTGACCAGATGTTGTCAGTGAGTGAGAGGTCTGGAGTTTCTACTGGTCAGGGCAACAGTCTCCTGCCCTCTGTATCGAGGTAGGTGAGGACAGTTCTGGCAACGCGCGATATTGCGTTATCCTGCCCAAAGGTAACGGCAGGTACGTCAAGAAATAGGGTACAGCAACCGCCTTAACACATCTGAAAGGTAATGCCTGCAGTCCGAACTGCCGGCTATGTGCACCAGAGATGAATGTGTTATGTTCCAAATTGCACTCCGTATCAGCAATCTGGAAAGTTCGTCCACTTCTCCTTATATACAGAATGTAGATTTCGTTACTCCTATCCCCTTGTGTAGTTGGGCGAAATGTTAATCGTTTACATTCCCAAGCATGTAGCGCGCTTCAACCCATATTAACAATTTTTAAATGTTGCATCCCTTGTACTGCAATTTTAATGGGCAGTGGTCTCCTTTTCCCTATCGATCTGTTTTAATTACAAAATCCACAAAGTATTCATTTTCACTAATTCACTTCTCCTACCTGTTTTTATGGCCTCCCGTCTGTAATCTACTCCCTTCTTTCTTCTTTGTTGTTGCTACTGTCCACTATGGTAAAGTCTTTTCTGAAGATTCGAGAGGAATAAGATTTACAATAAACTTTTTATTTATCTTTTGTTGCACAGTTGTCTCCAGTTCTTCATGTCTAAGGGTTTGATTCTTGCAGCTGAAATTCTCACGTTTTAGGTTCTCATGGTTCAATTGATCTAAATAATTTTGAAGAATCTCATTGCAGAATCTTTGTTTTTACGTTAATTTATTGTGTCACATTTTATTATATCACACTGTCTTTTGAACTTTCACATTAACAAAGCCAGAATTGCATAGTTCGCCCAAAATACAAAAATATGTCCGATCACATCAGAGGCATGCTTACAACTCCGTCACTCTGCGGTAATAACAGTATTCTAAAGGGTTTACAATTTTCTTGACAAATGAATTTATATTAGGTTCAATTATTATTTCATAAATGAATCATGAAATAAATGTAATAAACACTACTATATTGCGTAATTAATAACAGAAATTTTAAGTGTGCTAAATAGTTCGTAATTTCAAATGTTCCTAAAAAACAATTTTAGCTGTACATTCAGAGTTAGAACATATCGATTGTAACAACGAAAGCAAAGTAATTCCTATTCATAAATTTTAGCTTGAAATATAAAATATTGTGTCTAAAATTATATGAAATTTTACAGAAAAACAGCTGAGGTAATACTGACCTCACCAAAATTTGAGAGATATTACTGGTATCGACTGCTACTGTTGATAAAAAGTAATTCTAGAGGCGGATATCCCTTTACAAGTTCTTTCAGGCGCCACAACGTCACCTTCATCTCAACAGAGGAAATGTCTTCTATGAAATCTGTATCTTAGAGCACTGCATCAGTTGGGATACTGGCACAAAGGACAAATTGTTCTCGATATCAGAAATGTCAAACATCAGTGTTCTCCAGTGTGAGGCAGCCGTGAGAGTTACCTCCAAGGTTAATGTCTTCCCCCTTCCATTCGCCCCTCCCCCACGTCTCTACCCACTGCTACAAGGGGTCCAATGTTCTCTACGAGCCAGCCACTTGGCCTAACCACCTTGTCTCCTGTCACTTTCATTAATGACCTGTGCTATTACTGCTATAACTTACTGTCCAATTAGTGCAATTTGGATCATTTATTACCCATTTTCTGTAAATAATGACTGACCCCTTTTATTGTCACCATTTATTTCCCTTCTATAATTTATTACTCAATTACGATTATTTATGTCCCAAAAATGACTGCCAAGGATGTTTGGCCGTTATTTTCTTGATTTAAAACAGAGGGAAATGAAAACGGGCACTGCCCTGTAAGTGGGAGGGATGAGGCCAGGCTGCAGATCTAATCATTTATCACATATTTTCTATAACTTATAACCAAATTATAATGATTTATTGCCCAAAGAAGACTGTCATGGATCCCTCCACCATCAACCACCACATATCCAAAAAAATAGTTATCCTCTCCACATAACTAACCATCAGACAGAATGCTTGCTCGTGTTCTGTACACTGTAGTGCCAGCAACAGCAGCAGAGGTCAGCCATCAACCCCAGGCAGAATAAGAGAAGAAATTAACGTGCAAATGCTAGAAAATCCATCTTGCTTGTTCTAAGGAAAAATTCAGATAACCTGCTTTCTCCAAGGTTAAAATGGCACAAAATCAAAACAAAACCTTTCTTTTAGGAGTGTATACAGCAGTATCACATTACAAAAATCCACTACAGACATAGTCAGCACTGTATTAAAATTTAAAAGAAAAGTGGAAATGGCCTGTGTGCTAAAACTGTTACTGCTACATTATTGTAACAGTGAGCATAGGCCCATTGCTGGAAGTCCATTATCATACAGCTTAGGTAACCGACACGGTACTCTCCTGCCACTAACAGTGGACATAGGCCCATTGCTGGAAGTCCATTATCACAAAGCTCAGGGAACATATCAAGCACTCTCTTGCTACTGAACAACCGAGCTACAGGTCACACACAAGACATTGTGTAGCCCCTGTAGTGCGTTTAAAATTAGTTGCGACTTTTGACATTTAGGTACGGAGCGAGTGGAGGCAAGCGCAGTTGCCAGCGCGTGCTGAAAGCGTTCAGCGGGCTACGACAACGCCAGGCCTACTCGGCGCGTATCCTGTCAGCCGCACAAGCCGGATGATCTGCAGTCTTTCTCAATCGATTTTAAAGGAACTATACGGTAATAGACTCTGAGTGTCGCGCATCTTATAGCTTCGTTGGTCAGCTTCATGATGAATTACCTATCATTTCGTTAATGGTCATAGCTCTTGTGATTATTCGGTATTAGCTAAACTACTGCAAGAAGTTCTTAAAGTTTGTGGTGAAAAATAGGGGTCGCTATGAACTTGGAATTGGTGTGTGTTAGGTCATATGTTGCTGCATATCAAATTTAGAGAACATGTTAAATTATTCTTTAAAGGATGTCGCTATCTGTCTCCAGTATCGAAAAAATTGAGAGTATGTAAAGTGCTCCATCACGAACGCACTCACCAGTGAAAAAGTCAGAATGAAATATTCATCAACCCCTCAAATCTTATAAACGGTCCGAGATATTGCAAAAAGGATTTTGGCAAATGATAGCATGCAGAGTGAGGAGTATTTTGCCATATGATTAGTATGCGAAACCTACCAACATATTCGAGCAACTAGAGATTCTTTTACCTGAAATAGTGAAATTTTTACGGACCATCAATAGCCTGTAAAACGATAATTGTCGTGGGTTTTGCAACAACAGGAGAGAAGATGCTGCACATTTATTTTCATACTGAGAATGGGTTTCTCATAACTATTGATACGTCTCGCAGTCAGTTACTAGTTTAATAATACGCTGTTTTAGGATACTGCCATAATTTCAACAGCATTAGAACGTTAGTGAGACGTATACCTGTGAAGTCTGCTGTGTGTAGGGAAAAGAAGCAACGTTAACACAGCAATAAGAGGAGTAACGTACTACTCAAAACTCAACACTGTCCTTCATGAATCCACGAAGCCTGTGATGTAACATTTGCAGTGACTTATTTTATCAGCAAATCAACCTCACCGAGCGTAAATTTGTTTTTTTGCCACATTACTTATCATCTAGGACTATATATTCTCAGTTGGATTTAAATGAGCATGAAACGGAGGAGGCCTGATCAAACTTTGATCTTTAGCGTTAGCCATTTCGATGACTTGGTAAGAGTGGTGCTTTTAGCTTATACAGTACTACAAGTTCCATTAACTTCGCCTTACACAACTTTTTCCAATCAAGCACTTCTTTCTACCCGGATAAAAATAGCCGCTTTCCTCCACTACATTGTTGGAGCTTTATCCGTCGCAGCCCAGTGGTATTCCGCATTGTCCATTACTATTGTGAATTTGGAGGAACCTTTGGAACAGAACGTTATCTTCACAGCCGGTGAACATGTGCTTGGACGGCTACAGTAATTTTATTGGGGATCTCGTGTTCGGACGTGCTTCACTATTGTTGGTAATGCAACGCCAATGTAGGAATCAACATGGATTCCGGAAACAGCGATCGTGTGAGACCCAACTCGCTTTATTTGTTCATGAGACCCAGAAAATATTAGATACAAGCTCCCAGGTAGATGCTATTTTTCTTGACTTTCGGAAGGCGTTCGATACAGTTCCGCACTGTCGCCTGATAAACAAAGTAAGAGCCTACGGAATATCAGACCAGCTGTGTGGCTGGATTGAAGAGTTTTTAGCAAACAGAACACAGCATGTTGTTATCAATGGAGAGTCGTCTACAGACGTTAAAGTAACCTCTGGCGTGCCACAGGGGAGTGTTATGGGACCATTGCTTTTCACAATATATATAAATCACCTAGTAGACAGTGTCGGAAGTTCCATGCGGCTTTTCGCGGATGATGCTGTAGTATACAGAGAAGTTGCAGCATTAGAAAATTGCAGCGAAATGCAGGAAGATCTGCAGCGGATAGGCACTTGGTGCAGGGAGTGGCAACTGACCCTTAACATAGACAAATGTAATGTATTGCGAATACATAGAAAGAAGGATCCTTTATTGTATGATTATATGATAGCGGAACAAACACTGGTAGCAGTTACTTCTGTAAAATATCTGGGAGTATGCGTATGGAACGATTTGAAGTGGAATGATCACATAAAATTAACTGTTGGTAAGGCGGGTGCCAACTTGAGATTCATTGGGAGAGTCCTTAGAAAATGTAGTCCATCAACGAAGGAGGTGGCTTACAAAACACTCGTTCGACCTATACTTGAATATTGCTCATCAGTGTGGGATCCGTACCAGATCGGTTTGACGGAGGAGATAGAGAAGATCCAAAGAAGAGCGGCGCGTTTCGTTAAAGGGTTATTTGGTAACCGTGATAGCGTTACGGAGATGTTTAATAAACTCAAGTGGCAGACTCTGCAAGAGAGGCGCTCTGCATCGCGGTGTAGATTGCTCGCCAGGTTTCGAGAGGGTGCGTTTCTGGATGAGGTATCAAATATATTGCTTCCCCCTACTTATACCTCCCGAGGAGATCACGAATGTAAAATTAGAGAGATCAGAGCGCGCACGGAGGCTTTCAGACAGTCGTTCTTCCCGCGAACCATACGCGACTGGAACAGGAAAGGGAGGTAATGACAGTGGCACGTAAAGTGCCCTCCGCCACACACCGTTGGGTAGCTTGCGGAGTATAAATGTAGATGTAGATGTAGAACACTAGTGCTCAATACGTGATGACTGTAGCACACTTCAACGCCAGAAAATATCACTTTGCATCGAGAGCTAATGAACATAGGTGCCTCTAATGCGTGACACCACGTGGTACTCTCTATAAACCGACAACGGCAGGGACGGAAGCCTAACTGGAAATGGAGGAAAAAAGGTCATATGAACATGTGTCCGGAAGTGCATCGTTGCTACGGTGGACGGCGCTGACGAATGAAAGTTCCTCTGACCATGTACTGTGTATTCCTCGTGTGTTGAAAGCTGTGCGGTAGACGCAGCGTGATATAAGCAGTAAAATGGTCCGGTACTCATGTCAGGAACAAGCCGAGATGGTGTTTGTGTACGGCCAAGCAGACAGAAACGGTCGAGAGGCAGCACGGCTAAGCTAAAACAAGTACCTCCACAGACATCAACCACATCGTACAACATTTCAAGCAATGTTTGGGCGTTTGTGTGATCCCGGGTCCTTTCAGACAGATGAAAGTGCAGGGAGGCGACAGATTGAGCGTACACCAGATCTGGAGGACTGCCTCTAGACCGTTTCCATCTGATTGTCGCTACATATCATCATCTCAGCTTGCTCCAGACATGAATACCGGACAGTTCTGCTGCTTGCAGTGCGCTGCATCAATCATACAGCCTGCAATGCACATGGAACACACGACACGTGGTCAGTTGAACTTTCATTTTCCGTGGCTACGATGCATTTACGGACACATGTTCATAGGACCTTTTTTCTGCAATTTCCCGTCAGGAATCCATCCCTGTAGTTTGTCGATTATATTAACGGTCGACCTGTAGACAGTCGTTATTCAATTTGCGAGTGATACAGAACAGCCTGGAAAACGCCCGAGAGGACGCCCAAGGATGCAATGGATGGATCTAGTATTAACAATCCTCAAACAAGTTGAGCCACAGAGAAGGAAAATGAAGCTAGAGATCGGCAACGAAGGACTGCCATCTGTAGTATACAACCGAACCGCTACCGGCGTTTTAAGGAAAGTCGGCTCGCCATCGATGTTACCTGGGCAACGCCGTCACGTCCCCTACGGTGAGCCAAACGTCAAAATTCGCAACTAATTTTAAACGCACTGTAATTATAGTTGCTGGAGGTAGTTTTTTGGCCATGCGTATTACGGAAACAGTGGGTCAGTTATGATGATTTTTATTAGAAAAACAACCACAGCAACTGGTGCAGCCACTAGTCATGTTGGAGAGGGCACTGTAGTAACACTTCTGGCTGCTACAGTCCCACCGTGCTGTTATGAGAGATCTCCCTTTCCAATAACCTCCCAAACCAGATAGGACACGTCCCAGCAAGGTGACGGCAGCAGGAGCAGAACTTTCAGGTGGAAAACGCTGCAGTGCTTCCGGCTATGAACTAAATGATTTTAAGCAAAATTTTACGTGGTCATTCGATAGAGCGGCTACAGATTAGTCTATCTCGATATTCATTTAATCAATGTGTTAACATAGGCATTAAAACAAGAGGAGAAATTACCAATATTATAGCAGTGATCAAGTTTCTCTTTGAGCATTGTGCATGCACTATATAGTTAGAGGTATCTCTTGCAGGAATCTGCAAGTAATTTCTTTAATGGGGATGCACCTAAGTCTACACGATACGTTGCCTCATTTTCTTTAGACCTGCAGGATAATGAATATTTGTGGGAACTGTAGCAGTATAAGGTGCTTTTCTTTTCTTCAGACCCATAGAATAACCAGATACATAACAATGGCCAATTCACAAAAAAAAAAAAAAAAAAATGGTTCAAATGGCTCTGAGCACTATGGGACTCAACTGCTGTGGTCATTAGTCCCCTAGAACTTAGAACTACTTAAACCTAACTAACCTAAGGACATCACACACATCCATGCCCGAGCCACGATTCGAACCTGCGACCGTAGCAGTCGCACGGTTCCGGACTGCGCGCCTAGAACCGCGAGACCACCGCGGCCGGCGGCCAATTCACCACACAGTGATACAATATACATGTATACACAGATGGGTGGAAAAGTAGATTCATTACATCGAAGTTTGCATCGTATGATGATATTACACATAACAATGAGATTACCGCTTTCGAGATCCACATGTACAGTCGTGCTCAAAAGTATCCGTACGACCTGAATTGCATTTCGCCTGATTCGAATGCAACCAGCCTACCGCAGCAGTGTAGTAGGTCATCTAATCGCCCCTCGGTACAGACGTTTGACTATCGAAAATGCTTCCAACAAGTCACCACTAGAAAACACTGCTCTGTATCGCAATAACTCAAGATGTAAAGTAATACCAAGGTACTACAAATTTCAGGGAACATCTTATCACAGATAAGACGGTTCTTCAGGCTTGTAAGTTCACATTTATTACAATAAATGATATACACGAAATGTTACCACTCTCATTATTACGTCAGATAGGTAATTCACGTAGTAAGTTCGTCGTATTCATGATTTCCTCTTCGAAATAACATACCGTACTTATTATTTAACACAAAATGACAATAAAAATTTAAGTTATTCACGAGCAGCTAGTTGAGAATATGTATGAACTTCAAATGACACGACGAACCGTTCTGCATATGGATTCAAACCCGGGTCATGCAGACTAAGCAAAGACTTCGTGATTGACGGAAACTAACAGTCATTCCTGACTAGGCATACAGAGAGTGATATACCTCGATTTTAGACAGTATCACTTAGCAAATATCAACTTTAAATTACATAACGTAAACATTGTTAACGGACGGGAATTCCTACCCAGCATCTAATGTCCTTGTTAACGAACTACGAGAGATGTTAAATATTGCTTCTTCACAAGTAACTTACTTGAAATGCCGTGAGGTAAAGCTTTGTGTTGGACAGGGATTCGAACCCAGAACCTAATTGGATTGTCATCGAAGCACAATCAACTGTGACATATCGGATTTTCTCGGCGGTAGCTATATGTTTTAACTGAAATGACGAGACGAAATATTAACTTTTTCTTTCCCAGGACTCCAACCTGGCACCTGTCGCTGTTATATTCTAGAGAAAACGAACGTTAAAAATGGTTTTGTTACACCAGCAGCGACATGTGAGCATGTTTAAACTAGAAATAATATGACGAAGAGTTCAGTGCTGACTGGGAATCGAGCCCCACACATATCGTTGTTGACTGCACACAAAGAGACGTCAGCTACCGAATTTTTCTCCACCAGCAGCTCGGAATAACATCCTTGAATTTACAATGATTTCGCAAACAGTTCTGTGTCTCACTGGGACTCAAAAACGTCAGATACCGTTAGTGTTAACAACGAATGGAAATACATTAAAAACCAAAATTATTACCCTCCAGCAGATAGGTGTTCTCATGCTAGAGCTTGATAATACATAATGAAAGCTTTAGTGCCGGCCAGGATTCGAACCCTTTCACGCCCAGTATGTGGAGACGTTGAGGAATATGCAGTTTTAAACAAACAACAAATTGCAGTCGAGCTGTATTCTCACGAAGGGATCAAATTCCGCGTTAAGGGCGGTCTGAGTTGCATTCCCAGATCAGAACCAATTTTATCGACTTACAGAAGCTCAAATAAAAGATGGAATGAGTGTCCTGTGACCCTACATTACGTGTGTTTTGTCACTAGAAATAAATAACTAGTATAAGAAAGGTTACTGCTGATAGAGTTTCTACGTGACGCAACTCCTGACTTGATTGTGGTTCAACCTAACGTCTACTTGGTAGAAAGGAATATCATGTTTAACGTGAATTTCAGACCACAATGCCATTATACCTTCTTCACTTGGCGTAGCCAGAAGAGAACAGAATGTGTTTCTCCTTATCAAAAATCATCAGCAGAAGTTGGAATCGAACCAGACCATAAGTATATGAACCTAGCATCAATCCAAGGGACCACCAAATTCGCATCTGTATCACTCGTTATTCTATCACAACAATGTTGCGCCACACTGGATGAGAATTCTGACACACAGACTCCCTGTAGTGGTTTGCAGCATGTTCAGTACATTCATTTACTTGGTTGACCGAATCACCATGAACTAGCTGCCTCGGCTACCCAGTGCATACATTCGACTCTTTTGTAATCACCGAAATTAAATCACGTAACTGACACCTACACAGAACTGCCAACAGTGTAGGATGCAGAAATTTAAACAGGAAGTGTTCCTTTCGACTTGAGCTACTCTATTGCGCTATATGTTTTTTAAAAACGTCGTGCACTGCAAAAGAAAAGCTGTTACTGTCTTTCTCTCAGAAGTCTAGATCCGGCCATATGCATTATCTCACAGCACTGTGCAATGCGCAAGTTCTGGAGGTGGGGTAGCTATGTGTTAGCTAGTAGCGTAACGGTAAGCGTCGCGCACTGTTGATAAGACGTCGCGAGTATGGGTACATTCACTGCTAAATTTTTTAAAACGCCATACTGCTGTCTGCTGAAGTTATCGATCTAATGGAACTTTGAACATAATTCCCTTCACTTCTCAACCCAAAATAGTCGCATGTGGAAAAAAGGCTAACTTCTGCGACATTTTGTTCTTTCCAGGTTTAATAGATGGCCAGGCTGCAAACCATCTCGAAACTTTTGTATTGTGTATAGGGAGAGCGCATCGTGCAAAAATACGTCAGAAAAAGTATTCTCTACATTAGCTGTCGTATGGCAATGGCAATTTATTCTTCATAAAACCTTGTTTGACAGCTTTAACTCAGAACAAGTTTTCTGCATGCATGTAATCAATAAACTGCATGTGCATTGTTAGACTGTTATAGATAACATCAGAGAATTCGCATATATCGTTGATGATTAATTTCTCTCTCATGTTAACTAATGTTTTAACAACACTAAAAGAAACCGTACGAAAATTTTGCACTGTATTATAAGAAATAAAATAAAACTACTCACCATAACCTTTCGATGAAAGTCTGTTTCAGTAAAACTGAGTATCTGTACACAAGCGTGCCTCTATCGGCACGAATTAGTAAAATACTAATCACTTAGATTTCGATTGGGTCTGTGTTTGATTGGTATGCTGTGTCATACTCAAGTGGTATGCAAGTGTGGCATTTCATAAATAAAGTTATGTATTCCTAGAAACCCAAAATATGTTTGTCAGCAGCGGAAAGAGGCGTTGCCTGTTGTGCAGCATTGTTAAGTTTTTCACCATTGCACTATGAGCCGAAAGTATTGTCTTGCGATTTCCTTATCGATGTGTGATCTGATTGCTTGTAGCTCTTTCACAGAAGGGATAAAAACTTTACTGTCAGCAAGACTGGAACCGCAAACCATAACAGACGCTTTCTCTCAGGTTAGCACGTTTCCACAAAGCTAGGGAAGAGGCATGCGTGTAGGTTTCCTCTTATGAGACCATTAGTGGCTAGAGCCCGTAAACCACTATTTAAAGGACGAGATTAGATGAGATTTTCACGTGCAACGACTTTCCTGGGCTGCAAATCGTAAATTTACAATCTTTTGTTACAGCTCAAGCGTTAATTATAACTCAGATTATTCAATGGAAATGACAGGAAAAATCAAGTGAACTTTGAGGCTTAATTCCGTGCACACCAGGAAGTAACTCGTCGATCACAGTTGCCAAATATACCTTGCCTTGTTGCCAAATCTCAGTTATATTACCAGCAGGAAGAAGACGAACCGATGTGATCCTACAGCGGGCTGGGAAGTGACCATAGCTGGCGTCTCAAAGACGCGGCTGCTACGGCCTAGAATACGTAATCTGTCTGATTCACATGTCTGTAACTGGCTTTAGGGACTGGAGCGTAGTCACTAATAATACTCAGAACTGATTGCAAACTAAGCTTCATAAATCAGTAACTCTCATAGTTGTTTTTATATATCTTTCGTAGGTGTACTCAAAATTAAGAAAATCATTGACGAACGTTTTCGTGCCTCGCCGATAGTCGATCACAACAAACAAATAAAAATAAAAAAAGACTGTGTGTGTGTGTGTGTTTGAGAGAGAGAGAGAGAGAAGAGAGAGAGTGCAAGGGAGAGAGATAAAAATAAAAAAGAATGAGAGAGTAAAAAATTGTTGCAAAGAAACTGCATCATGGTATGTTGTAGCCACCCACAAAAATAAAATAATATTATGAATAATATCCTTATTTAGTGTATTCTCCCACAAAATAAATTCAGTAACATGGTAATAATACAATGTGAGTAACCTCTCAATTACATTATTGTCGCTCACATATAACCTTTCAATAACTGACTGTGAATTTAAACTGGTATATTTTGGACGTCAGCAGTGCTGCGTCATGGCCCTGAAAGATCATTCTGAAAAAATTGAAAATTCTTACCTCAATTAGGTCGCCGGATAATGCATGTATATATATCTGCTCTTACAATAAATTTTTCTGGCACAGCCCTGTGCAATGCTGGCCGATAGACTTGTCACTTATAAAAGGAAACAACTGATTTTTCTTTTCAATAATCGGGACGACCAAGGATTGGAGAAATTAGTTAATTCTTTAAATTGAAATGAATGATCGTCAAAAGTTATTTTTTATGAGAAAGATTATTATTAAGAGATTTTTTTTAAACATTTACTTGGGACTTGATATAACAATACTACACATGCGCGAGGCTGCTTTTACCCTATACAATAATGCTCAGGCTCCACCATCGCTGCACCACGACCGGCCCAGCCAACACGATACACCAGACTGCTCGCTAGCAATAACTTACTGCTACTGCTACACAGTTCCTACTGCAGTCAACACTGCTCTTTGGTCTCAGATTCTCTTATAGCTTACATATCGCTGGCAGCCCGTGAGCAATCCATTGAAATTACATCTGCTCGAGTGCGCTATATTTCAATTCTTATATCTTGGCGGTTCGCGCATCCCCGCCCGGACGCAGGAGATTACTGCGTTGCCAGTTGTATGCCCCAAGAAAATCAGCGCCGTAGTATAGTATAGTTCGCAAACTTACGTTTAGGGGGGAGTGCGCAGTTTATGAAGTAAAGCCAACACGGCCGCATAAACCCTTTCGCTCCTACAGAGATGTGCTCCCCGCATTCCAGACTGTGCGCAATTTTGTCATCACTGCACTGCTCGCCTGTGCAGACACGCGGTGTTCCGACTGCTTTGACACACTTTATCATTCCATTTCACAAAAACTATTTGGCCCAAAAATTTGATTTTTACACATCTTCTTGACTGATACCTTCTCCCATAAATGACTTAATTTTGTTTCGTTGTTCAACGTAGTTATGGTGCAGCATTAGATGTAGTAAACCATTGCACGAAATTTTGAAGAGTTTGCAGAGCTAAAAGTCCATAGCATATACTTTCCGTATGGTCGATTTTAGTTGCCACTAGAAATTTCAAAAAATTCAAACTCATGAAGTAAAACACTTCGACATTGTTTTTAAATAAAGAAAATATTAAGCACCGATCACGGTTTGAACTCAGCACCTTTCGCTAAGCAGCCATTCACTTTAACCATTACGCCAACGCATTTTGTCATTCAATATATCTCCATGAGGACTTGAACGCCGAACGCAAAATACCGACAAACACTGTTGGTATGATTATGAATTACTCACGTTTCGTCGAAGTACAATAGGAAATAAACAATTACCGCTGTTCTTTATTGCGAAAAAGCGGTTAGTGAGAATGATACAAACACCTTTCCTTGCTATCGCCTGAATTAGGAGACTTATTGCTTGTTTGGTTTAATTAATTAATAGAATATGAAGCAATTGGTATAAAGAAAGCTTTTTCCAAACTTTCTTTTATAGAAAGTCTGCTATCGAGACATTGCTTTTGTTCAATTACTTTATTTATGACTGAACGTTTCTAAAACTGAGGACACTCCTCTGTGGTCTGCACTGCAGTCGAGCTCTGGCAATGTCGTTCTCTGTTCATTGGTTGACAGTGTTTTGTGACGTCAGATGCGCAGAACGAACCTAAACTCGGCCGCCGTCATAAATGACGCGCACTTTAGCAACAAATTCCTTAATCATGGACCTATTACATAACCCTCCACTGGGGGGCAAAAATTTGGCAGCGATGGTGAGTCAATTGGTCTTGCCATGAGCAACAAATTTTTCTATAATATACTTAATTAACTAAGTCTACAGTCACAGAGTATATACATGATTGATAAGTGCAGAACATATTAAGAAAGACAAAATGTATGTGCAATGAATACAAAAAATATTAACAAATGACATAAAGTGCACACGCACTGTAAAACTTGTAAGTAGGCTGTTTAGGTTTTTTTATTGGTAACGCCACCTCTGTATGAAAATCACTGGCTGTGCTGTGTGCAGTCTGTGGCTGCTTTGCATTGTTGTCTGCCATTGTAGTGTTGGGCAGCGGCAGCTGGATGTGAACAGCGCGTAGCGTTGCGCAGTTGGAGGTGAGCCGCCAGCAGTGGTGGATGTGGGGAGAGAGATGGCGGAGTTTTGAAATTTGTCATGAACTGCTGTATTTATATATGATGATATCAAGGTAAATACATTGTTTGTTCTCTATTAATATCTTTCATTTGCTAACTATTCCTATCAGTAGTTAGTGCCTTCCATAGTTTGAATCTTTTATTTAGCTGGCAGTAGTGGCGCTCGCTGTATTGCAGTAGCTTGAGCAGCGAAGATTTTTGTGAGGTAAGTGATTTGTGAAAGGTATAGTTTAATGTTAGTCAGGGCCATTCTTTTGTAGGGAATTTTGAAAGTCAGATTGCGTTGCGCTAACAAAATATTGTGTGTCAGTTTAAGCACAGTCATGTATAATTGTAAAAAGGGGACGTTTCAAACTCTTTAGCATTTTTACAACAAATAAACATATCAAGGAGTGAAATAAAGCGCACTCACACTGTAGAAGTCTTTAGCAGTTTTACATAACATATCATAGAGTGAAATAAAGTGCACACGCACTGTAGAAGTCTTTAGCATTTTTACATAACATATCATGGAGTGAAATAAAGTGCACATGCACTGTAGAAGTCTTTAGCATTTTTAGGACAACTGATCTTGTTAACAAATGAAATGAAGTGCACACGCACTGTATATGTCTTTATCATTTTACAAGAATTTAAAGGCACTGTATAAGTCTTTACCATTTTACAAGAACTAGGAAAGGAATGGGAAGGATTGCATTATGGTTGTAGCACAGTAGGTTGCACGTAGCTGCACTGAAAGTCCATATCTTTCTATAGAAGTACAACACCAAGTGAGACAATCTGAAGTTCTCTTCCCTGAAGTATTTATCAGTGTAGCCAAGACACTGAAATGTTGTATTAATATTCGATGTTATCATTTTGGTAGTACATTAGGTACACCAAACAGTAGGACCATAATGACATCTCCATCGTTCAAGGTGGTGGACAGCTTGATATGTCAACACCACATTCTTGTAGAATCCATACTCTCACATCAACAGAGAATTAGTGCAAAAACCAAATATAGTTCTCCATGATCATGAGGAGGGACAGGACAAACGGATATTGCAGTAATTTCTGGTAATTAGGTCAGAAGGTGAAGGACATTACGTCTTATGCTAGTCATCATAGAATTTCACCAGTGTATCAACCGATTTGAATAATTATTGGCATTCATTGGCTATTTACACAGCATTTAAGTAGTATGTATGGAGTATTACAGAACATTATTCATAAGTCATCTCAATATAGTAATTATTGGCACTCATTGGCCAGTTACTAAACATGTAGCAAGTGTTGAGTATTACAAAACACTATTCATAACTCAACTGATTGCAGTAATCATTGGCACTCATTGGCCATTTACAAAGTATGCAATAGTTTTACAAAACATTATTCAGTATTATTCACAAGTCATCATTCAAAACAAGAGTTAATTATTGGCATACCATTTATACATAATTCAGCTAATTATAGTAATCATTGTCATTCATTGGCCAGTTACTAAACATGTAGCAAGTATTGAGTATTACAAAACACTATTCATAACTTATCTGATTGCAGTAATCATTGGCACTCAATGGCCATTTTCAAAGTATTCATATAGTTTTACAAAACATTATTTAGTATTATTCACAAGTCATCGTTCAAAACAAGAGTCAATTATTGGAATAACATTAATGCATAAGTCATCATTCAGTATTACTCAGAACTCATCATTCAAGTGACATAGGACATATTTAAAATGTAACACACTGTAACTATTGCTCAAGGTCTGTAGGCCAATAATACATAGATATAATGGATTCAATACAACAGAAAAATTTGCATTATATTTAGGACTAGAAATATATATTCAACTGGTAGCATTATTTAGTTGTACACTAGTAATAACTGGGACTGGCAATAAAAATTTTTTTTTTGCTAGCAATGCATTGCGTTGGGATCGATAATTAATTACTGGGGCATGAAAAAAATGGTTCAAATGGCTCTGAGCACTATAGGACTCAACATCTTAGGTCATAAGTCCCCTAGAACTTAGAACTACTTAAACCTAACCTAAGGACATCACACACATCCATGCCTGAGGCAGGATTCGAACCTGCGACCGTAGCAGTCCCGCGGTTCCGGACTACAGCGCCAGAAGTGCACGGCCACTGCGGCCGGCTTGGGCATGAAAATATTTGCTTTTGACTTATTGCTGGAAATAAGGATTAATAATGTCGTTCGTCATGAGTCAGTTGTAGCAAGGTTATGAAACAAGTACAGTATATGTGATCACATTCATGAATGATACACAACTGGGTAAAGAAAATGCAAGTACTAGAACAGATTTAATAACTAAGTGTTTATAGCATATTAATATCATGAAAAGCATCTCCTGGAAAAAATACAAAATGGATTATTGAGCTGAAAGAAGAAATACATATTGTGCTGAAAAGTAGTGAACTTCGAATTAACAGGTAATGAAACGTGTACTCAATATGTATGTACTCTAGCTGTCTTTCCCAAAACATTCGGTCATTATACCATGCAACATAAGACATACTGTCAAAACGAACTGCAACAAATACTTAAATAACTACATAGCATTTCTTAACTAACAGTAAATATATAAATGTCATCATTATCATCATCTGCAAAGAAAAGCTTCATTATTCATATTACCATAACTTCATCACTATCATCACCTGCAAAGAAAAACTTCATTATTCATATTAGCATATTCTTCATATAACTATTCATCATCATTTATTATCATCTACAAAAAATTGACATTTCATTATTCATATTCATATTACCATTTACTTCATACAACTATTCATTATCATTCATTACTTCATATAGTATAGAGTTTCTTACTTCTAGCATATTTCATCACTAAAATTAACATCTGTAGTTCTGTCTGACAGCCTGCATCAATCACCTCATATTCTGAAAGAAAAATAATTAGTTAAGACTGCTATCATATGGTGTGTATAGTATATTCTGATTAATGCTTGTTAATTCTGATCCATTTATTCTTCATGATACAGTACTGCATTTTCTTTCCTTCATTCCGAAGGTGTAATTCCATTTCATAGTAAACCACTGTGGTTTCTTTAATTTATTTCTTTTACACGTCATTGCTTTCTGAAAATGATGAATAAGGATTAATATCTTGCATTTAAATCACATACTCATTAAATGAAAACTTGTTTCTTGTGATATAATTAAGCATACAGCATAACATGACAGAAAACGTATTAGGTCAAAAACATAGACAGTTTTCAAGTGAGAAAATGTAGACACAGTATCATAATGTAGTAGACAAAATGTCAAAGTCAACTGGTGTTTGTTGCATTTTAAAGATTTCATAGTACATACAGAGAAAAATTCTACTTTCGATAGGAAAACAGTCATACATACACAAAAAATGGAAAATGTGCACGGTCTGATGTCTAACGACAAGAAAAGCGACCTGCTAACCTTAACTTGCCGGGCACTTGCCAAGAAAAAATATGATAATCATCAGTAAGTGTTCATATAAATATCTGCAAATGGCATTACAGTGTGATAAATCATAAAGTATGTTCATTCAATAAAGGGTTTAATATTGGAGACATGGTGATTGCCCTTGGTTTTTCTGGTTCTCAAAGTTTCGACGTGTACTACATTGGGGTGAGGAATGCTTTGTATTCTATATGAACCTGCGTATAGAAGTTCAAATTTACTGCATCTACTCTTTCCTCTGTCGGATAAATAATGTGTGCGTACTAATATCTTCTGTCTAATGTGAAAGTCACGGCATATACAAACCTCTTTTAGCTGTCTTCTCCGGCGCTCTGCGGCACGTTTGATGCTGTTGAGTGCAATGTCAATTATTTCATGGTGGCGTAGTCGACGAGATGTAGGAAAGGATACGAATTCTTTAATTTTGTTAGGTGATTCAACATTTTTCAATATAACAGTCGGAGATAGCATAGTAGATTCATTTGGTATGGAGTTAATTACATCCTGGAATGAGAGTATGTGTGTGTCCCAATCAATATGTTTTTTATGGCAGTATATTCTACATAGTTTACCAATTTGTTTCATTAGTCGTTCACAAGGGTTCGAAGAAGCGTGATACTTGGATATATAGATCGGAGAAATGTTTCTAGCTCCTAACATACGTGTCCATATCACAGATCGAAATTGTGTTCCATTGTCGGAAATTACTTTCAATACATGCCCTACATGAAATAAAAAATGTTTTACAAATGCATTCGAAATCGATTTAGCAGTAGCTTTGCGTAACGGAGTGAAGATTACGAATTTTGAAGTGAGTTCAACAGCGAGAAAGATGTAGCAAAAACCTCTGTTAGTTCTGGGAATCGGACCAAAAATGTCTACAGAGGCCATGTGTCTCAATTTAACGGGTACAGTAGGATTTAACGGAGGAATATGTGAAGTCGTGTCTGATTTAGCTTTCTGGCAGATTTTACATGACGCTAAAACTCGTCGTATACGTTTCTCCATGTTGGCAAAATAACAGTTCTGTCTCAGTATAAGAAAACACTTTCTGGCTCCATAATGTGCGTAACTTAAATGAGTATACCAAATTAATTTGTTAACAAGTTCGTCAGGAATGCATAATAAGCAGTTGTTGCTGTCAAGGTGAGAGCGGCGAAACAGAATATTATTGCGTACAGTGTAATGGTTTCTAATGGTAACGTTATTCTTATCTTGCCAAAGGTGTTTAATTTCTTTCCACACGTTGTCTTTGCTCTACTCTTGTGCTATGTCTCGTAATGACGATGACATGAAATTTTTAAATGCGACTTGTTGAATATACATGACGCTAGAATTTGCTTGGCAGAAGTTGGTTGCAATGTCTTGCTGATTGTTGCTGAGAGAACGGGATAGTGCGTCTGCTACAACATTTTGTGTACCGGGAATGTGAACAATTGTAATATTAAATTCCTGTAAATAAAGTTTCCATCTGCTTAATCTGAAGTGTGTAAATTTTGCTGAAAGTAAAAACTGTATAGCTCTATGACCTGTGTAAACGGTCGTATGTCTTCCAGAAAGAAAATGCCTAAACCTCGTAAATGCCCATACAACACATAATGTTTCAAGTTCTGCGACAGAATAATTGCGTTCAGCAGGTGACAGAATGTGACTTGCAAAGGCGATGTTTCTAATTACTGTAGTACCGTCTTCTTCAATTTCCTGAAAAATGTGTACGCCTAAAGCTGTGTTAGAACTGTCGGTGGCAATGGCAAAATTTCTGGTAAGATCTGGGTGTGATAAAAGAGGTGCGTTCAACAAAGCTTGTTTTAGATTGACAAATTCAGACTGTGCTTGGCTATCCCACGACCAAATAGCGTTTTGACCCGTCAACTGGCATAATCTAGGGGTGTCTAAAGCAATGAATAAATTTACGGAAAAAGTTAATTTATCCCAAAAAGCTGCGTAGTTGTTTCTTCGTCGTTGGAACAGTAATGTCACGTAAAGCTTGAAGTTTTTCCGGGTCAGGCGCAATGCCTTCTGCTGAAATTACATGTCCAAGAAATTTTATCGAAGTTTTGCCAAAGTGCGATTTGCTAAGATTAACTGTGAGTCCTTGTGCACGAAAAGTTTGCAACAGTTGTTCAAGAATCAAATTGTGTTCAGACCAGTTAGTTTCTGCAATAAAAATGTCGTCTACATACGTTGTGATTCTGTCTTTTAGTTCTGTCGGAAGTATAGTATTCAAACCGCGAATAAATGCTGCTGAAGAAATTGTTAAACCGAACGGTAAATTACAAAATTGATAACAGTCACCAAAACAGAGAAATGCTGTGTACTTTCTGCAGTTCGGATGGAGCTGAATTTGCCAAAATCCCGCTTTCAAATCTAATGTGGAATAAACAGCAGTACCATGAAATTTCTGTAGAAGTTCTTCTAGTATTTGAGGACGATCTGTTTCATTAATAATAATGTCATTGATGTGACGCGACTCAAGTACGAGGCGAAGTGAGCCATCCTTTTTCTTAACAATATGGAGCGGGTTTATGTACGGACTAACTACCGGTTCAATAATTCCTTGGTCAAGCATAGCTTGCAATTCTTTCTTAACTTGTTCTCTGTGAATATACGGAATGGGATAATGTTTGGCTTTAAACGTGTCGTGCTGTTCAACTTGAAATTCACACATAAAACCGGACATAGTACCAGGGACGTTGTCAAAAAACTGGAGCTCCCCGTAAAAGAATATTGCGTAGTTGAGTACGTTCGTCGTCTGTATTTGCACTGCTCTGTTTAACTTTATCAGAAATCATTTGCATAACGTCATAGTCGGCTTCGTCTGGTGTATTGTAGTTGTGAACATACGTATCTGTGAACAATGTGGAATGACAGTCTATGTTACGTGATGCAGAAATGACCTCTGTCCGATTAATTGTTTGTTCTTCTGCAGATAAAGAGTGCTGAAATTCTAATGCCAGTTGTACATTTTCATCCTTTAACATTAAATAGGAATTTTGAAAGTCAATAATTGCATTGTATTGTACCAAAAAATTCGTACCTAGAGTAACGTCTGTTGTCAATAAGGGAACAATCCAAAAATGTGAGTGGAACGTATGACCTGCAATACAAAACGATAAGTGTGTCTGTAATTTTACATCCACTCCTTTACTAGATACTGCTCCTTTTACTTTAGTTTTGCCTAATGGTAACGTAGGATAAATATTCTCTTTATTACATTAGTTGAAGGTTTCTTCATTTATGACTGCCATAGGTGATCCAGAATCGATTACTGCTGAAAATTTGTATGATCCAATCTTTACTTCAATGACAGGGTGGGAAATGGTTTTTTGAATAACTAGTTTTTCCTGCAAAAGAGTGTCTCGGATGTCGTCAAAAGTAATAACATTTTCCTGAACAAGAGTCTGTGTGTGAAAAGTATTGCTTACGTTGCTGGAAGATTCAATCTGTACTGTATCTTGTCAAATTCTTTCTGACGTGCTGTTATTTGCGGGAGGATGCTGTGGCATCTCGACTATTTGTACTGTTCCGTTATTTCTTCCTGACGTATTAGGTTCGGGATGATACCGACTGTCTGGTTCATTCATAATAATCTGTTGTTGTGGATGATTCTGCTGCTGGTAAGACCAACTGTTATTAAACGTACGCTGAAAATTATGCTCATTACTTTTACGTCTGTCATGATAATCATTGCTATACGGCGCGTTGCGATAGGAGTTGAAATGATGTGTTTTCTGTACGTACTGATTTCCTTGTTGCGGTGCGTTACTATTTGGTGGAGCCGACGCTATACGTGTAGGAGGGAAAACATTAAAGCTTGGTTGACCTTGCACATTACATTGTTGGTTAGGAATGCTAACCGGCTGGTTTTGTTGTTGTTGTGGGGAAAAACCTCTATTGTTGCCAAAATGCGTCTGCGATATCTGAAAGTTTTGTACATACTGATGATTATACTTCTGTCTTTCATTAAAATTACGCTGGTAGTTCTGGAGTGTCTAATGAAAATTGTCACTTTCGGTCAAACTTGTCATATCGGGTTTTCTTTACACATTTCTAATCCTAGACAGATCGATAGTTGAAGAGTTGTTTTGATAGGTATAAAGGATAGTAAAAGAGAAGGCGGCAGTGCAGAAAACTAAAGATGAAATAGCACTACTACGGCTCGGGGCCCTGTGCACGCTACGGCACATATTCATCGAAGTGCAATGAATCCCCTGAGGTCTCTTATGCGCTGCAAATAAATTTTCCTAGCACTATTGTTCATTACAGGCAATGCCGGTGAAAATTCAAAAGCAAATTGTTGTATCCAGTCCAAAGCGTGAATCCGTTTTCTGTCATTCTTAAATACCTTAAATTTTCTCAGCGATAGGAACTGTTTGTAATCAGAATTATCGTCTCTGAGTGTCTGAGTAGGTTCAGGATTGCA
Organism: Schistocerca serialis cubense; assembly: GCF_023864345.2. Lineage (NCBI taxonomy): Eukaryota > Metazoa > Arthropoda > Insecta > Orthoptera > Acrididae > Schistocerca > Schistocerca serialis. The sequence goes on from NC_064641.1 coordinate 876,190,437, forward strand.
TGAGACTCTATTTGTATGTGTTTGTTCGGAATCTTCTAAGTCATGTACTCTCTCTAAATTACCTAAGTTACACTGGCTGTGTGAGTGTGAGAAATGTTCAGAATTTGGCGTATGCTGTGACGTGTTAGAGACTGCAACATTTTTCGTCTCTGTCACTTTAAAACGTTCGTCAATTTGGCTGTTCTGTTTTTCAAATTTCTTGTCGATTTCGCATTCAGACTGTGTTAAAGTGCTGCTGACATTAATACAAACTCATCGCGTAACTGTGTTACGTTTTCAGAACACTGTTTAGCGACTGCACTAATTTCATCTCTAAGTAATTTCGTTGTGGCTGCGTGTGTATTACGTAATTCCCGTGCAACGGATCTAATTTCTTCACTATTGTTCCTAGCACAAGCCTTAATTTCCTCACGTAATTGTTCTTTAATATCATGACGTCGTCCGGTAACAGCTATAATCTGTTCACTAAGTTGTTCAATAGGGGTGTCAAGTTTTTCATTAATTTGTTTAAACGACCTGTCGTGTTTTTCTTTCGACTGTTTGTAACTTTCATTAAGTTGTTTGTTTGATTCATTAAGTTGTTTGTAATTGTTGTCTTGTTTTTCATTAAGTTGTTTGAAATTGTTGTCTAGTTTTTCATTCCACTGTTTGAGATTTTGATTAAGTTGTTTGTATGATTCATTAAGTTGTTTGAAATGGTTGTCGTGTTTTTCATTGAGTTGTAGTAATAATGCAATAACTTGATCCATGCCAAAATTAGCTGCTGTATTCTTTGTGCTGTGTGATGGTGAATGTGCATTTGTCACGTTTTGTGTACCGGTAACCATTTGGTCATTGTCTGATTCACAAAAAGGTTTGCCAATCGGATGTGCACTGTTGGTCACTACCTCGGAATCAAATAAATCTGACGTATTTTGACTACATTGTTCATCTTCGTGAGAAAAATTTATCTGTTCACTATGCAAATTTTGCAAATCAGGCGTGTCAAGCTGGGCAGCGTTCATTGTATCGGAACGTGCCGCGTCATCAGTTGTTAAATCTACTGTGGACATAATTGAATTTGTTTGCCAATCATTAGGATTTAACTCAATACTAGTGATCGGCAGGCACTGATTATCTGTAATTAGAGGATTATCACTATTACACTGAATGTCGCTAGTATTATCGGTCAAATTACACGAGTCGGCTTTTTCACTCATTGCACATCGCAATGTGCTGTTACCAGTTTTGCGCGGCATTTTCACAAATCAAAGTTAAGCACAAAAAGAAACAAAGACAAAGCAAAAATGGAACAAACACAATTACATCAACAAAGAGCAATAAATTGCCGATGATCTGTGAAAGAAAGAGTGACAAATTAGTAAATGCGTTGCGTCAGATGCAAACTACATTTAAGTAAATAAGAGCAGATATATGACTGACTACTACTCAGAAATTCACAAAGAAATACGATCCTGGCCGGTTGTCGCCAAGTGTAACCTCCCCACAAAAATAAAATAATATTATGAATAATATCCTCATTTAGTGTATTCTCCCACAAAATAAATTCAGTAACTTGGTAATAATACAATGTGAGTAACCTCTCAATTAAATTATTGTCGCTGACATATAACCTTTCAATAACTGACTGTGAATTTAAACTGGTATATTTTGGACGTCAGCAGTGCTGCGTCATGGCCCTGAAAGATCATTCTGAAAAAATTGAAAATTCTTACCTCAATTAGGTCGCCGGATAATGCATATATATATATATATATATATATATATATATATATATATATATATATATCTGCTCTTAGAATAAATTTTTCTGGCACAGACAATAAGACAATAAATTTTTCTGGCACAGCCCTGTGCAATGCTGGCCGATAGATTTGTCATTTATAAAAGGAAACAACTGATTTTTCTTTTCAATAATCGGGATGAAGGATTGGAGAAATTAGTAAATTCTTTAAATTGAAATGAATGATCGTCAAAAGTTACTTTTTATGAGAAAGGTTATTATTAAGAGATATTTTTTTAAACATTTACTTGGGACTTGATACAACAATATTACATATGCACGAGGCTGCTTTTACTTTATACAATAATGCTCAGGCTCCGCCATCGCTGCACCACGACCGACCCAGCCAACACGATATACCAGACTGCTCGCTAGCAACAACTTACTGCTACTGCTACACAGTTCCTACTGCAGTCAACACTGCTCTTTGGTCTCAGATTCTCTTATAGCTTACATATCGCTGGCAGCGCGTGAGCAATCCATCGAAATTACATCTGCTCGAGTGCGCTAGCAACAAATTCCTTAATCATGGACATCTTACAATGTAAAGAAATCTTTCATTAAAATGACACGTTCTACATCATTACGAAATGTCGTATTCATGATCTGTGGAACAAGTATTAACCTAATCTAATCTAATTATATCATATTGCTGACTAGTCATGAAAAGGCACGAATTATGGAAATTTTCGCCAATATCAGTAACCAAATCTAAACTTCAAAAAAAAGACGACAGTTTTTGTAATAAACCGGGACTCCTTTAAAGACCCTTTCGTCCCTGTTAACTAACCACGAAAGATGTGTGATATACCTCCATTCAGAAGGAACAAAGTGTTCATGCATTTAAAGATGAAGCGCATGGTGTGAAGTTCTGTGACGGAGATACGAACCCAGCACGCAATCGGATTGTTAACTAAGTAAAATCAAATGTTACGTATTGGTTTTTCTTACCAGCTGCTAGATGTTTGAATCTAAAATAAGGATACAAATTTTTGTGCCTGAGCGACAATCGAACCGCACACCTACCGTCCTTTTTTATCATCCACGAACATAGCTTAAGTAACACTTGCTTACTCACCAACAGTAAGATATGTACGTGTTTGACCAGAAATAACGACACATTTTGCGATTGTTGGCAACACATGAACAGACATTAAAAATGCACATTAATTTTCACTAGCAGATTGGTAGGCACGTGATAGGGCGTGAAATGAAATAATGAATACTTTTGTACTGGATCAGGATTCGGACCCACATACGTACCTTTGGAGGAGACCTAGAGAAGATTGCAGTCTTGGGAAAAGGAACGAAATGATTGAACTATACTGTTCCGAGAGATTCAGATCCTCGAAAAATGAGATACGAATTCGAATCACAGTCCAGCACCAAATTTTTCAACGTCTCTAGTTCAATCAAGTACAAGAAAAATAAGAGCCCTGTTCCTTTAAATCAAATAAAATAAAATTTTCTAATGTAAGTAAGTTTACTGGAGACAGTATTTCTGTTTACCATGACTTCCGCCTATGTCATTTCCCAACGTAAACCGGTTCTGCCCAATTGGTAATGAAGGAACGTGATGTTTAATGCGGATTCTGGGTTATAACGTGTTTCTCTTGAGGTTACCAGAGGTAAAGTAAATCTGTTTGTGCCTCTTAAAAGTAAATGCCTGAAACCACGCATTACAGCTGTGACAGTTCGTTCCACCAGACCATTGTGGCCACATTTCCCAGCCCCAGGAGTGTGCTGTAACGGATGAAGTGCTTAGCTTACAAAATTAATCACGGTGTAAAGAATGCGAGTCTATTAAATGGTTAAGTAGAAGCAATTTTCTGACGTGTAGATTATGCTATTCTCATGCCAGGTTGATAATCATGTTGATTATTTAGCTGTACTGTACCCATTGGTGTTGAACTCGTTTTCAACCAATGATTCCCACAGCAACAGGAACACTACTTGTGATACCTCTTAGACAAAATACATATTCGGTGCTATAAGACGAAAATATAGACCCGACTCAAATTGTGGGAAGTTTGTTTTACAACTTTCGTACCTGGATAAAGAGCTTTTCCTATTTGAGATATCTGTGAACGTTGCTGCATAAGACGATTTAAGAAGAAACTAAATTGCTTCAGTTACGGCAATGATTAAATAAATCGTCTTAACGGCAGTAAATCGTGGTTTGTGAATCGTTTACTGGCTGTACTCTGCCGCATTTCGCTGGCTGGAAGGCAAAAAGCTTACTGGCAAATTTCACACAAGGAAAAGGGGGACGAAATGTCTCCCACTGGAAGTTCATGTTGTTCTATTTAAATGATTACAAAATCAGCTAAAACGAACAGTGAGGCTGACAGTATAAGCACAGTACTGTTGTCAGAATGATGTTGCACTGCCCAGGGCCTGTAATGATAAAGTACCCGTTTAGGTCAGGCATATTCTATACAGAAGTGGAAGAGAGAGCACCACTAAACTCTACAATCCGTATGCATTGCATACACACAGAAATTACTGTTACAGTGTACTATAAGAGCCCAATGAATGAATTGCATATTTGCCGGTGAAAAAGAGCACTGGCAAACAGTCTTCGCTACATTGTGTTACTTAAACTGGTGTCACTCTGAGCTAGAATTTATGGTCAGCGACTAAGTATAAGGTCAATGAGTCGGATGCGAGTTTTGCAACTGTGAAATACTTTCCTACATTATAGAAGTGAATACTAAATCTGACCTAATAATGCGAATATTATGAACTTGGATAGATTACAATGAAAATTTTTCTGTTTATTGCAAAGGAAAAAATTGATTTTCTAAAACATTATCTGCCATCATCATCATCAGTTATCTGCTATATTAGCAGGTCCTTTGCCTCTCCATTTTCTGCGATCCATTGCTTCCTTCTTAAGGCTGCTGTATGTTGTACCGTCCATCATGTCATCCAGTATCTGGAATCTCTTCCTTCCTCGCTTCCTTTTCCCTTCTACATAACCTTCTAAAACTGTTTTTATCAGTCCGTCACTCTTTCTTAATATATGCCCAATCCAATTTCTTTTTCTTCTCTTTATTACATCTAGTAACTGTCTTTTCTCTCCCACTCTTCTCAGTACCTCTTCATTTTTTACTCTGTCCATCCAACTTATCCTTTCCATCTTCCGCCATGTCCAGATCTCGAAAGCCTCCAGCCTTTCTCTGTCTTTTTTCCTCATAGTCCATGTTTCAGCGCCATATGGAAGAACACTCCATACAAGACATTTTATGAGTCTTATTCTGAGTTCTCTGTCCAGACCGCTGCAGAAGATTCCCCTTTTCTTATAAAACACCTCTTTTGCCATTGCTATCCTTGTTTTAATTTCTGTGCTGCACTTCCAGTTGGTATCTATCCTGCTTCCAAGATACCTAAAATTTTGCACCTGTTCTAGTGTTTCTCCATTCAGAACAATTTTTATTTCCTTATTTCCTCCTATTGCCAATACTTTTGTTTTATTTGTGTTAATTTTCACTACATATTTTTTCCGTTAGTTACAATGGTGTCCACCAAATCCTGTAATTCTTTTTCCCCTGTGGCTAGAAGGACCATATCATCAGGAAATCTCAAGCATCCTACTCTTCTTCCTACTCTTCATCTAATGAGCAATGGTCAATCATATTTTCCAAGTACAGGTTGAAAAGAGTAGGTGATAAACAGCATCCTTGTCTTACTCCTTTCCCTAGTCTGATCCAGTTTGTACTTTCTCCTCTCACTTTAACTGAAACTTTTTGATTAAGGTATAATGAGTTTATAAGTCTTCTGGTTTTCCAGTCCACTCTCTTTTCCCTCATAATAGTCGCCAGCTTGTCCCAAACCACATTGTCAAATGCCTTTTCTAAATCGATGAAGCACCTATATAGGTCTCTTCCTTTTTCAATAAACCTTTCTCCCAAGATTCGTAGGAGCCCTATTGCATCTCTGGTGCCCGTATTCCATCTAAATCCAAACTGCTCCTCGCCGAGATTCTCCTCTACTACTTTTTTAAGTCTTTTATTAATTATTCTTAACATCACTTTGGCTGCATGTGAAATGAGGCTGATTGTCCTGTGCTCGCTGCATTTCTTGGTTCCTTGTTTTTTCGGCAATGGAATCATTACTGTTGTCAAAAAGTCCTCAGGCCATTCACCTCTGTCACATATTTTATTACATAACCTCAATATTTCTTTTATTCCATTGTGGTTCAAGCATTTTAGTATTTCCCCCAGTATTGTATCTGTACCTACTGCTTTGCCATTTTTCATTGCAGCAATGGCAGACTTTACTTCTACCATTGTGATGGTCGGTCCTTCCTCTTCATCACTTACACTGTTGTGTGATTCAAGTTCCAGAGTTTCTGATTTGCTATTTGTGTCATATAGCTCTTTTATATATTCTTCCCATCTCTGGAGGACATAGTCACGATATTTGTACACTACCTCTTCGTCTTCACTCAAAATTTCTGTAGTAGCATTTCCTGCTCTGTTTTGTTCCCCTGTAATAGTCTTTACTCTGTTGTATAGTGAGTCGTATCTTCCCTTCTTGTCCAGTTCTTCAATTTCATCACATTCCTCTTTTAGCCATTTTTTCCTAGCCTGCTCTGTTTCTCTTCGCAGTTCGTTATTTAACCCTCGGCATATCTTTCTTGCATCTTCAGTGTTCTTGTTTTTCAATTTTCTTCTCTCCTCCATCTTGGAAATCATTTCTTGTGTGACCCATGGTTTTTTTGACCTTTTCCGTTTTACATATCCTATATTTTGCTGTCCTGCATTAATGATTCCTTCTTTCAGCATATTCCAGTACTCGTTGGCCAACTTTAAACAGGTCACATCGACCAATTTTTTCCACCATGACTAATTTTGTAAGCTAAGCACTTCATCCGTTACAGCACACTCCAGGGGCTGGGAAATGTGGCCACAATGGTCTGGTGGAACGAACTGTCACAGCTGTAATGCGTGAGTTCAGGCATTTACTTTTAAGAGGCACAAACAGATTTACTTTACCTCTGGTAACCTCAAGAGAAACACGTCATAACACAGAATCCGCATTAAACATCACGTTCCTTCATTACCAATTGGGCAGAGCCGGTTTACGTTAGCAAATGACATAGGCGGAAGTCATGGTAAACAGTAATACTGTCTTCAGTAAACTTACTTACATTAGAAAATTTTATTTGATTTGATTTAAAGGAACAGGGTTCTTATTTTTCTTGTACTTGATTGAACTAGAGACGTTGAAAAATTTAGTGCTGGACTGTGATTCGAATTCGTATCTCATCTTTCGATGATCTGAATCTCTCGGAACAGTATAGTTCAATCATTTCGTTCCTTTTCCCAAGACTGCAATCTTCTCTAGGTCTCCTCCAAAGGTACGTATGTGGGTCCGAATCCTGATCCAGTACAAAAGTATTCATTATTTCATTTCAAGCCCTATCATGTGCATGCCAATCTGCTAGTGAAAATTAATGTGCATTTTTAATCTCTGTTCATGTGTTGCCAACAATCGCAAAATGTGTCGTTATTTCTGGTCAAACACGCACACAACTTACTGTTGGTGAGTAAGTAAGTGTTACTTAAGCTATGTTCGTGGATGATAAAGAAGGACGGTAGGTGTGCGGTTCGATTGTCGCTCAGGCACAAAAATTTGTATCTTTATTTTAGATTCAAACATCTAGCAGCTGGTAAGAAAAACCAATACGTAACATTTGATTTTACTTAGTTAACAATCCGATTGCGTGCTGGGTTCGTATCTCCGTCACAGATCTTCACATCATGAGCTTCATCTTTAAATGCATGAACACTTTGTTCCTTCTGAATGGAGGTATATCACACATCTTTCGTGGTTAGTTAACAGGGACGAAAGGGTCTTTAAAGGAGTCCCGGTTTATTACAAAAACTGTCGTCTTTTTTTTGAAGTTTAGATTTGGTTACTGATATTGGCGAAAATTTTCATAATTCGTGCCTTTTCATGACTAGTCAGCAATATGAAATAATTAGATTAGATTAGATTAATACTTGTTCCACAGATCATGAATACGACATTTCGTAATGATGTAGAACGTGTCATTTTAATGAAAGATTTCTTTACATCCCGTGATTCAGTTTCTTTGCAGCAATTTTTTACTCTCTCATTCTTTTTTATTTTTATCTCTCTCCCTTACACTCTCTCTCTTCTCTCTCTCTCTTTCTCTCCCTCTCTCTCTGTCACACACACACAGTCTTTTTTATTTTTATTTGTTTGTTGTGCTCAACTATTGGCGAGGCACGAAAACGTTCGTCAATGATTTTCTTAATTTTGAGTACACCTACGAAAGATATATAAAAACAACTATGAGAGTTACTGATTTATGAAGCTTAGTTTGCAGTCAGTTCTGAGTATTATTAGTAACTACGCTCCAGTCCCTAAACCCAGTTACAGACATGTGAATCAGACAGGTTACGTATTCTAGGCCGTAGCAGCCGCGTCTTTGAGACGCCAGCTATGGTCACTTCCCAGCCCGCTGTAGGATCACATCGGTTCGTCTTCTTCCTGCTGGTAATGTAAATGAGATTTGGCAACAAGGCCAGGTATATTTGGCAACTCTGTGATCGACGAGTTACTTCCTGGTTTGCACGGAATTAAGCCTTAAAGTTCACTTGATTTTTCCTGTCATTTCCATTGAATAATCTGAGTTATTATTAACGCTTGAGCTGTAACAAAAGATTGTAAATTTACGATTTTCAGCCCAGGAAAGTCGTTGCACGTGAAAATCTCATCTAATCTCGTCCTTTAAATAGCGGTTTATGGGCTCTAGCCACAAATGGTCTCATAAGAGGGAACCTACACGCATGCCTCTTCCCTAGCTTTATGGAAACGTGCTAACCTGAGAGAAAGCGTCTGTTATGTTTTGCCGTTCCAGTCTTGCTGACAGTAACGTTTTTATCCCTTCTGTGAAAGAGCTACAAGCAGTCAGATCACACATCGATAAGGAAATCGCAAGACAATACTTTCGGCTCATAGTGCAATGGTGAAAAACTTAACAATGCTGCACAACAGGCAACGCCTCTTTCCGCTGCTGACAAACATATTTTGGGTTTCTAGGAATACATAACTTTATTTATGAAATGCCACATTTGCATTTTGAGTATGACACAGCATACCAATCAAACACAGACCCAATCGAAATCTAAGTGATTAGTATTTTACTAATTCGTGCCGATAGAGGCACGCTTGTGTACAGATACTCAGTTTTATTGAAACAGACCTTCGTCGAAAGGTTATGGTGAGTAGTTTTATTTTATTTCTTATAATACAGTGCAAAATTTTCGTACGGTTTCTTTTAGTGTTGTTAAAACATTAGTTAACATGAGAGAGAAATTAATCATCAACGATATATGCGAATTCTCTGATGTTATCTGTAACAGTCTAACAATGCACATGCAGTTTATTGATTACATGCATGTAGAAAACTTGTTCTGAGTTAAAGCTGTCAAAAAAGGTTTTATGAAGAATAAAATGCCAGTGCCATACGACAGCTAATGTAGAAAATACTTTTTCTGACGTATTTTGGCACGATGCGCTCTCCCCATACATAATACAAAAGTTTCGAGATGTATTGCAGCCTGGCCACCTATTAAATCTGAAAAGAACAAAATGTCGCAGAAGTTAGCCCTTTTTCCACATGCGACTATTTTGGGTTGAGAAGTGAAGGGAATTATGTTCAAAGTTCCATTAGATCGATAACTTCAGCAGACAGCAGTATGGCGTTTTAAAAAATTTAGCAGTGAATGTACCCATACTCGCGACGTCTTATCAACAGTGCGCGACGCTTACCGTTACGCTACTAGCTAACACATAGCTACCCCACCTCCAGAACTTGCACATTGCACAGTGCTGTGAGATAATGCATATGGCCGGATCTAGACTTCTGAGATAAAGACAGTAACAGTTTTTCTTTTGCAGTGCACGACGTTTTTAAAAAACATATAGCGCAATAGAGTAGCTCAAGTCGAAAGGAACACTTCCTGTTTAAATTTCTGCATCCTACACTGTTGGCAGTTCTGTGTAGGTGTCAGTTACCTGATTTTATCTCGGTGATTACAAAAGATTCGAATGTATGCACTGGGTAGCCGAGGCAGCTAGTTCATGGTGATACGGTCAACCAAGTAAATGAATGTACTGAATGTTGTGAATTGGCAGGAGCCAATTCACGGGGTTTGGAGGAAGCCGAAAGGCACGCGTTAAAGCTCACGCAGGCTGGCGTGAGGTCTGGAACAGGTTAAGTAATTATACTATCAGGAAAAGTACGTAGCTGCTGGAATACTTAACTTTAATCCATAATTGGGGAACATCGGTCTGACTGTACATGCATCCCAAGATAAATAACAAATGATAATGGCGCCTTGCTAGGTCGTAGCAAATGACGTAGCTGAAGGCTATGCTAACTATCGTCTCGGCAAATGAGAGCGTAATTTGTCAGTGAACCATCGCTAGCAAAGTCGGCTGTACAACTGGGGCGAGTGCTAGGAAGTCTCTCTAGACCTGCCGTGCGGCGGCGCTCGGTCTGCAATCACTGACAGTGGCCACACGCGGGTCCGACGTATACTAACGGACCGCGGCCGATTTAAAGGCTACCACCTAGCAAGTGTGGTGTCTGGCGGTGACACCACACTGAACATGCTGCAAACCACTACAGGGAGTCTGTGTGTCAGAATTCTCATCCAGTGTGGCGCAACATTGTTGTGATGGAATAACGAGTGATACAGAAGCGAATTTGGTGGTCCCTTGGATTGATGCTAGGTTCATATACTTATGGTCTGGGTTCGATTCCAACTTCTGCTGATGATTTTTGATAAGGAGAGACACATTCTGTTCTCTTCTGGCTACGCAAAGTGATGAAGGTATAATGGCATTGTGGTCTGAAATTCACGTTAAACATGATATTCCTTCTCTACCAAGTAGACGTCACGTTGAACCACAATCAAGTCAGGAGTCGCGTCACGTAGAACCTCTATCAGCAGTAACCTTTCTTATACTAGTTATTTATTTCTAGTGACGAAACAAACGTAATGTAGGGTCACAGGACACTCATTCCATCTTTTATTTGAGCTTCTGTAAGTCGATAAAATTGGTTCTGATCTGGGAATGCAACTCAGACCGCCCTTAACGCGGAATTTGATCCCTTCGTGAGAATACAGCTCGACTGCAATTTGTTGTTTGTTTAAAACTGCATATTCCTCAACGTCTCCACATACTGGGCGTGAAAGGGTTCGAATCCTGGCCCGGCACTAAAGGTTTCATTATGTATTATCAAGCTCTAGCGTGAGAACACCTATCTGCTGGTGGGTAATAATTTTGGTTTTTAATGTATTTCCATTCGTTGTCAACACTAACGGTATCTGACGTTTTTGAGTCCCAGTGAGACACAGAACTGTTTGCGAAATCATTGTAAATTCAAGGATGTTATTCCGAGCTGCTGGTGGAGAAAAATTCGGTAACTGACGTCTCTTTGTGTGTCCTGTCAACAACGATATGTGCGGGGCTCGATTCCCAGTCAGCACTGAACTCTTCGTCATATTATTTCTAGTTTAAACATGCTCACATGTCGCTGCTGGTGTAACAAACCCATTTTTAACGTTCGTTTTCTCTAGAATATAACAGTGACAGGTGCCAGGTTGGAGTCCTGGGAAAGAAAAAGTTAATGTTTCGTCTCGTCATTTCAGTTAAAACGTATGGCTACTGCCGAGAAAATCCGATATGTCACAGTTGATTGTGCTTCGATGACAATCCAATTAGGTTCTGGGTTCGAATCCCTGTCCAGCACAAAGCTTTACCTCACGGCATTTCAAGTAAGTTACTTGTGAAGAAGCAATATTTAACATCTCTCGTAGTTCTTTAACAAGGACAATAGATGCTGGGTAGGAATTCGCGTCCGTTAACAATGTTTACGTTATGTAATTTAAAGTTGATATTTGCTAACTGATACTGTCTAAAATCGAGGTATATCACTCTCTGTATGGCTAGTCAGGAATGACTGTTAGTTTCCGTCAGTCACGAAGTCTTTGCTTAGTCTGTATGACCTGGGTTTGAATCCATATGCAGAACGAGACGGTTCGTCGTGTCATTTGAAATTCATACATATTCTCAACTAGCTGCTCGTGAATAACTTAAATTTTTATTGTCATTTTGTGTTAAATAATAAGTACGGTATGTTATTTCGGAGAGGAAATCATGAATACGATGAACTTACTACGTGAAATACCTATCTGACGTAATAATGAGAGTGGTAACATTTTGTGTATATCATTTATTGTAATAAATGTGAACTTACAAGGCTGAAGAACCGTCTTATCTGTGATAAGATGTCCCCTGAAATTTGTAGTACCTTGGTATTACTTTACATCTTGAGTTATTGCGATACAGAGCAGTGTTTTCTAGTAGTGACTTGTTGGAACCATTTTCGATAGTCAAACGACGGTACCGAGGGGCTATTAGATGACATGCTACACAGCTGCGGTAGGCTGGTTGCATTCGAATCAGGCGAAATGCAATTCAGGTCGTTCGGATACTTCTGAGTACGACTGTACATATGATACATGGCTGTGTTTCGTATCCCTAGGCTGAACATGATGAATGATTGTTCGTAAATCTGCTAGGTAGCCCCAATTTCTCGTATGCGTGACCCTGAAATCATTCTTAAAGACGATTTGTAAGACACTTCTTTCATAGGCGGTGAAGAAAAGCGTGTCTTTAAGACCGTGCCGAAAAACACCTAGCAGGACATCGGAGTCTACTACAAGTTGTATTATATAATCATTCTACATTAACTCGATCCCAATGGTTACTTCGAGATTTTATATGCTTGTTACTAATTCGAATGACTAGGTACCAACAGCGTAAACGAACAGTAATGGACATGTAGCCTTCTCATACTGAGTGTGTTACATTTATTTACATCCAGTCTCTGGTTGGGAAAATCGGCTTTATTCATGGATGAATTACATTTCCGTAAAATTACTCTCAGCCAGCCAATTTTCGCGGTAATTCCTTTTTTCAGTAATTGTGTAGTGCAGTTCTTCCCCTATGTAAACGCGGTACATGAACCAACAGCATTAGTGGGTAACAGTAGCAGTTCAGAGTGCTTCTTTTCTTGAGACTTTTGTGATAACAAGATGTACGATGTCCAGTCTATCACACCGTCTCTGACGCAGTTAGGTGTTAACAGATATTATTTAGACACCTGGCGTATTAAACGAAATTCACGATGACTTGTTAATGAAAAGAATACTGCGAAAGATTGATTAATACTTCTCTACAGCAATGGTCAGTTAACTCTTGCTGTAGCACCTATAATTACACATTTCTTAGTATAGTGTAACAGTATATTCTTGCGATGTGTTAACAAATGCATAATTCATTTTGTCAGCCGCGGTGGGTAGCGGCGTGGTCTCCGGCGCCTTGCCACGGTTCGCGCGGATCCCCCCGTCGGAGGTTCGAGTCCTCCCTCGGGCATGGGTGTGTGTGTGTATGTGTGTGTTGTCCTTAATGTAAGTTAGTTTAAGTTTGATTAAGTAGTTTGCAAGCCTAGTGACCGATGACCTCAGCAGTTTGGTCCCACAGGAAAATTTCCAAAAATTCTATTTTCTTACGTGCTATTCGAGAGTGCCATAATTTTGAAATATTTAGGGTACATTATCATATATATTTTCCTACATGCGCAGTGTGCATATGCATAGAGGTAGTTATTGTAGATACACTTTAGATCGGATGCTCCTGGATGTTTTGCAGTAGCTACTGTTTTAAATTACAATCAACTTGACGACAGATTTTCATCACCACTATATTTTCACAAGATGATTCTGTGACAAACGTAAGCATATCTAAATTCTTCTTTCTAAGGAACGTACCATTTTAGTGTAACTTATGCTGCCAATATCAATAACAAAAGTGTCCAGTTTCTCCAGTAATAACCACTAACCAAAGCGTTCGTCAGTTGGACTCGTCTAGCTCCACAATAGCTGAGGGAGGTTTCGCACGTGACTGTGGCCCCACAAAAGCTTTCCCAGACGATGCTAACCCGGGGTATGCCGAAAATGAGACGCTGTCGTAATATTTGGTAGAAAGTGTATTTCCACTATTTAACCCACGTTATTCTTGTCTAGTAGGCTGACCAACCAATTTTCTCCGCCCTAATGCGGGTAAGAAAAGTTTCGCAATATTCATCCACCCAGAGCGGTTATCGACGTAGGCTACGAACCTACGGAGACAGTTACTGCTTCTGCACCGAATGCCTGGCGAAACGTGGCCTTATCTGCATTACAATACAGCAACCGTCGATCTGCGAAAGCTGTAGGACAATTCTACATGTACATCTACATCTACATGGATACTCTGCACATTTAAGTGCCTGGCAGAGGGTTCATCAGACCACCTTCACAATTCTCTATTATTTCAATCTCGTACAGCGCGCGGAAGAAACGAACACCTATACCTTTCCGTACGAGCTCTGATTTCCCTTATGTTGTTATGGCAATCGTTTCTCCCTACGTAGCTCGGCGCGAACAAAATATTTTCGCATTCGGAAGAGAAAGTTGGTGCTTGAAATTTCGTGAGAAGATTCCGCCACAGCGGGAAACGCCTTTGTTTTAATGATGTCCACACCAAATCCTGTATCATTTCAGTGACACTCTCTCGCCTGTTTCGCTATAGTACAAAACGTGCTGCCTTTCTTTGAACTTTTTCGATGTACTCCGTCAATCCTATCTGGTAAGGAACCCACACCGCGCAGCAATACTCTAAAAGAGAATGGACAAGCAGTCTCTTTAGTAGATCTGTTGCATATTCTAAGTGTTTTGCCAATAAAACGCAGTCTTTGGTTAGCCTTCCACACAACATTTTCTATGTCTTCTTTTCAATTTAAGTTGTTCGTAATTGTAATTCCTAGTTATTTAGTTGAATTCACGGCCTTTAGATTTAATTGAGTTATCATGTAACCGGACTTTAACGGATTCCTTTCAGCACTCATGTGGATGACCTCACATTTTTCCTTATTTAAGGTCAATTAATTCTCAAAGTCGGCATACACATCACACTGATACGAGGATTTTAATAATCCTCGGCCACAGCAGCAGTAACGACTGTGCCCGTCTATGTATCGGAAGGTACTGACATTTGGTCCCAGGTCAGTCACAGGATTTGTATTTGCCACTTCCTTCAACTTTGTTAATCTTTCTTTTTCTGTTGAGTCAAACATTGTATGAAGGTGAGTCAAATTAAAACCTTAAATTTGTAATAACAAATCGAAATTTCGCGCCGTTATCCTGTAAGTTGGTAAGCGTGCTACAAACAGCATGCAGAATGGCCTGTAGGTGGCAGCATAGTGCAGACGCGCACATACCGTCATCAGTATAAAGATGGCCGCCCCACTTGCGACTTGCACCAGGGAAGAACAGCGTTATGTTATTCGGTTTTTGCGTAGTGAAGGTGTGAAACCTATTGAAATTCATCGACAAATGAAGGTTCAGTACGGTGATGCATGTTTGTCACAGCAGCAAGTCTACGAATGGAGTAGGAAGTTCGCAAATGGTGTGACTTCAGTGGAAGGTGCTCTTCGTCCAGGTCAGGCACAACGAGTTGTGACTGCACAGAACATTGCAGCAATTGAATACACAGTGAAGGAAAACCGCCGACTGACACTGAATGACATTGCAGCATGTTTACAGGTTAGTGATGGGTCAGCACAACACATTGCGCATGATGTGCTCCAGTTTCACAAAGTGTCTGCAAGATGGGTGCCACGGCAGCGGACTCCTGAAATGAGAGAACGACGTGTTGATGCTTGTGAAGAACTTCTTCGGCGCTTTGAACGAGAAGGTGGTGGCTTCCTTGCAAGAATCGTTACTGGGGACGAAACCTGGGTTCACTTCCACCAACCGGAAACGAAGAGAGCAAGCAAGGAATGGTGGTATTCCTCATCACCAAAACCAAAGAAGTTTCGTACAGAACCATCAGCAGGAAAGGTTATGCTGACTCTCTTTTGGGACGAAAAAGGCGTCTTTTTGGAGCATTACATGTCTAGAGGGACCACTGTCACCAGTGCATCATACGCAGATCTCCTAAAAAATCATCTGCGGCATGCAATCAAACCAAAGCGACTTTGATTGCTGTCAGCAGGTGTCCTTTTGCAACGCGACAATGCAAGGCCCCAGACTGCCCGTACAACAGTTGCAACAATCACAGACCTGCATTTTGAGTGTCTTCCTCGTCCACCATACTCACCAGACCTTGCCCCAAGTGATTTCCATATGTTTGGAACACTCAAAGACGCAATGGGAGGAAAGATGTTCCGTTCTGATGAAGAGGAACGCCACGCGGTGCATGAGTGGTTGCGCAGACTACCAGATGAATTTTCTCTAAAGGAATTTATGCACTTTGTAAACGCTAGAGGACTTGCATTGAGCGTGGGGGAGATTATGTTGAAAGTGATACAGATTTGTGCCACTTCTGCACAATAAATAATATTTAAAAAATATTTAAGGTTTTCATTTGACTCACCCCCGTAGTTACAAACCGCAGCTTAAGGGCGAAGCCCTCTTTGAACGCTCGAAAAATAGAAGATGATTTTCGTGATTTTTTTCAAGTAGTATAAAAATAAGTGCTAAATTTGATGATATAGTTTTATAAGTTATATTTTCGTATTTAAGACATCATTTTGTCCCCATTTCCGACGCTATTATTCCCTGAACCAGGTGGAAGGATGCCTCGTAGTCGGAACACTGGTCTTCGACCGGAATTCCCGAAGCCCTCCTATAGGGCCTGTAACAAATTAATTATGTATCAGTCATTTTCAATATATTTTCTATCAGCATACGTAGGAACACTAAAAAATACTGACTTCTAACGAAAGAATGACATGTTGAAACAAATGTCCTTTTCTTTGTCCACAAAATCGAAACAATAACGTGCACCGAAAATGGGCGTACGAAGATATCGTAAAACGGCTCATACTCTAGTAGAGAATTTGAATGAGAAAGTTGGAGTCAAATCCGATCATAATCGTATGTACCGTTCTCATGTTGTGTTTTCTGCCAATCTGAAAAAATTCGGTTCCAAGGAAAACGGTATTAAAATTTTGTGTAAAATATTTTGTAGTTAAGTTGAACATACCACTAATCAATGATCCCTGGGCCATACGCCTGTTCTTCCACATCCAAAAGGAGGTCCTCCTCCATCTTCTTCGTGGCCGTGGTGGTCCTGGGGGCCTCTTTTTTAGTTCCTGTCATCCATTGCTCTGCTCGCTTGATACGCTTTTCGTCCGCTTTTGCGCAGATGTTGTAACGGGCCATCCGATCTTAAGTTCGGGCACGCTCATAATTTCCAAGCTGTCTATTATGCTGTCGTTGAAATTGCATTATTTCCCCCTGTGAATGGTTTTCGCTGACACTTTTTCACAAATCTCTTGAATCTCGATAGCGGAGTTTCGAGCGAGCTTGTCATTAAGTCTACAATACAGTAGATAACGCAGAGACCATTTCAAACAAAAAAAAAAAAAAAACGATTTTTTGAAATTATGAAAGAGGACTACCCCCTTAACACCATGCTCTTTACTCATGAAGCCATTTATTAGAGTATTGTATAAGATGAGTACCTAATTGTAACTCTCCAAGCACGTCTCTGAAGCCTGAAGTATCAGGTAAATTAATCTGTATTGCTATACGTCACAGTACACTTAGAAAATGTGACAAACCTACTAAAGAAAGACTGGAGTATATCCACCTACTATGTTCCAAGTAGCCCCATGATGTAGCTGCTTCGTAGATCACTCACAGTCAATCATGTAATACGATTTTGTCGATGGTAGTGCTTTAGAACCCACATCTTACGTACATGAATTACTTTTTTCTCAGCTCGGCATCTGCTTCTGTATATTTATACCTATTTCACGTTATGCCGGTTAGACATAGGTATTTTACAATAGCTACTGTTCTCAAAATAGCTTCGTATAACAACAATGGACTTTGTCCAGTATGTACGCACAGTACGTCACATACAGTTTCAGCTCCGTCTCGCTGTACCAGTCCTCAGTTACTCTGCAGTTCGCTACAGTCTACCGGCACTGTTATATTCTGCTTATAAACAACTAAACCATCTGCGGCAAGTCTTTGAATTTTACGATAAAAATATGTATTTTAAAAGGTCCTTGGAGAAACGAAGTAAAACATGCCCACTTTACTTAGCACTGTTACGCTCAAAGTATCTCCTTTGCTTGTAAAAACAGTTCATTACCTACTTTCAGTTCTATTTATAACCTGTGCCACACTTTTCCACCGACAGGAACTACATCCAGAAAAATCAAAATAGTACCCCTCCCCACTAGCGAATCCAACCGGCCCACCCTGGACCAACGGGTTTCAACTTGGTTGCTCTCCCCACCACTTCAGATAGATGTGGACTAGCATGACTAATAGATGGTAAATACTGTGGGGGACATATGAACCCGCCAGTCCACCCATCTAGTTAGCTGTCAAATCGAAATGGCTGTTTGCCATTTGACCACCAATGGGTCGAAAATGTCTTATATTGAATTTGTATTTGTAGTAAAAGTAGAAAACGCGCAGGGAAGTATGAAGGCGAGACTTGTTCAAATAGAGTGGGAGCAATTGTGTAGCAATCTGGCATATACTGAGGGTCAGTTGACAACCAAGTACAGCCAATTCTATCTCAACATTCACATCTTTGGCATCTGATGCAGTAACAGTAGCCAATGTGTAAATAACCGTGATTTTAGTGTCAAAACATGGAATTGTCAGACAATATCGCCGTTTGTCACTATAGCAGTCTTCCTTATGGATAAAAAAGCCTTAGATTCCTGGTAGAATATTACTACTAAGATCAGCTGCATCTTCTTCAAACATGTGTTTTGTGTTGTAGTAACAGCACACGAGAGGCAAGTGGCAGACTCCGCTAAGCTATATTGGGATGTACTGCGTGGAAGAAAGAATCTGATTCCGTCACCACACATCCACATTCGAGTTATAACTACAGTGTGTTAACTGTTAAGACGGCCGAGTTGTGAGGGGAGCGCGGGGAGAGGAGGAACCAAGCATTGGCTGGAGAGGGGAGACGAGCCGCTGGCGGGGGGACAAGGCACGCCTACCAGTTGCAGTGCTGGCACTACAAATTGCGCGTCATGCTATTTTTAACACGAAAGCAAACGAAAGGCTTGGAAGTAAAACTCGCTTTAAATGTTGTTCGTAAACGAAACTGAAATCGTCATGTACATGAAATATAAGGTAATTCGGACGAAATTGGGGCTCCTTCAAAGTGATCGCGAACAAAATATCTGAAATGGAAACTCACCTTTTCTTGCCAGGCGTTTGTGGTGATACGCCAGGATGATTCTTGGAAAATTGTTTGAATCTTCCAATGCTACGCATGCTTTGTCCTGTGTATGTAGCAGCTCTCACTGAAGATTTGTAAATGGGGTGAAGCAATTTTTCTGCACCCTTTCCCTTTCGCAGCATTCAATCACACGCAATATAATTTTGCGAGCATTGCTACGTAATACTGGTTTCCTTCTAACTGTAGGCCTACCGGTAGGGGTTGTTGGCGACTCCCGAGATGGGCCAGCAACTGCCTCTTCACTCATTTTGATAATGTTTAGCACAACTGCACAATAAAAACACACAGAACAGTACAGCGCAA
This sequence comes from Schistocerca serialis cubense, assembly GCF_023864345.2. NCBI lineage: Eukaryota > Metazoa > Arthropoda > Insecta > Orthoptera > Acrididae > Schistocerca > Schistocerca serialis. The sequence goes on from NC_064641.1 coordinate 876,209,899, forward strand.
AACAATAACGAAGCAGACGACAGTGGCTACCTTGTACAACACAGTCAGCTACGTAATGTTGGCAGCAGTCGAAACTGCGTGCCTACCGAGGCCTCCCGACGTTTACCGAATTATACCGATCCAGGACTAGGGAGAGGTCTGCCATCTAGAAGTTTACACACTGTAGCTGAATTTCCTGATTTACAGATAGGTAAAAGAAAAGTTATAAAGCGTAAGTGATTATAATCAGCGGCAGAAGCTGGGAGCACTAGATATTTGAAGGGTATGACACTCCATATTGGTACTTTAATAGAGGGAACATTCTAGAGATACGGTGTCATGACGAAAATAGTACTTCTCCTACCCCGGAGCAACACTGTGGCACCAAGAATCAAACTGAGAGAAGTCAGCGAGGCAGCACTGGATGCTATTTCAAAGAAATCTACTGTTACGCTACAATTTGTAGCTATGCAATAGATTGCTCGTGTTTGACCCTAGCTAACTAGATGCGTGGACTGATGGGTTGGTATGATTCCCAACTCCAGTTTCTATATTCCAGTCATGACAGCTCATACCTGTCTAGAGTGGTGGGGAGAGCTACCAACATGAAACCTATTAGACTAGGGAGGGGAAGAATGGTAGGTACTATTTCGAATTTACTGGGTGTAGGGCTTGTCGTCGAAAAAGTATGCCATAGATTGAAAACAGAATTGAAAGTAAGCCATGAAATGCTTTTATAAGTAAAGGAGAGAGTTGCAGTTGGTAATGCTTTCCTATACAGTATACATCTTTTATCAAGATACACTAACGGAAAAAACTGTAGCACCAAAATATAATTAATGTTGTTGTTGTTGTTGTGGTCTTCAGTCCTGAGACTGGTTTGATGCAGCTCTCCATGCTACTCTATCCTGTGCAAGCTTTTTCATCTCCCAGTACCTACTGCAACCTACATCCTTCTGAATCTGCTTAGTGTATTCATCTCTTGGTCTCCCTCTACGATTTTTACCCTCCACGCTGCCCTCCAATACTAAATTGGTGATCCCTTGATGCCTCAGAACATGTCCTACCAACTGATCCCTTCTTCTGGTCAAGTTGTGCCACAAACTTCTCTTCTCCCCAATCCTATTCAATACTTCCTCATTAGTTATGTGATCTACCCATCTAATCTTCAGCATTCTTCTGTAGCACCACATTTCGAAAGCTTCTATTCTCTTCTTGTCCAAACTATTTATCGTCCATGTTTCACTTCCATACATGGCTACACTCCATACGAATACTTTCAGAAATGACTTCCTGACACTTAAATCAATACTGGATGTTAACAAATTTCTCTTCTTCAGAAACGCTTTCCTTGCCATTGCCAGCCTACATTTTATATCCTCTCTACTTCGACCATCATCAGTTATTTTGCTCCCCAAATAGCAAAACTCCTTTACTACTTTAAGTGCCTCATTTCCTAATCTAATTCCCTCAGCATCACCCGACTTAATTCGACTACATTCCATTATCCTTGTTTTGCTTTTGTTGATGTTCATCTTATATCCTCCTTTCAAGACACTGTCCATTCCATGCAACTGCTCTTCCAAGTCCTTTGCTGTCTCTGACAGAATTACAATGTCATCGGCGAACCTCAAAGTTTTTATTTCTTCTCCATGAATTTTAATACCTACTCCGAATTTTTCTTTTGTTTCCTTTACTGCTTGCTCAATATACAGATTGAACAACATCGGGGAGAGGCTACAACCCTGTCTTACTCCCTTCCCAACCACTGCTTCCCTTTCATGTCCCTCGACTCTTATAACTGCCATCTGGTTTCTGTACAAATTGTAAATAGCCTTACGCTCCCTGTATTTTACCCCTGCCGCCTTTAGAATTTGAAAGAGAGTATTCCAGTCAACATTGTCAAAAGCTTTCTCTAAGTCTACAAATGCTAGAAACGTAGGTTTGCCTTTCCTTAATCTTTCGTCTAAGATAAGTCGTAAGGTCAGTATTGCCTCACGTGTTCCAGTGTTTCTACGGAATCCAAACTGATCTTCCCCGAGGTTGGCTTCTACTAGTTTTTCCGAAATTTCGGGAACACGTTTGTCTAGCTGATTAACATCGCAAGATCACGGGTTAATGCAAGCATGAGATTAGATATTGCAAATGTGAACTGCTAGTACATTAATAACCGGTGTAACTGCCAGAATGTTGAATTATAACACGCAAACGTGCAAGCATTGTGTTGTACAGGTGGCGGATGTCAGTTTGTGGGATGGAGTTCCATGCCCGTTGCACTTGGTCGGTCAATACTGTGACAGTTAATGCTTGTTGCGGGTGGCGCTGGTGTTGTAGTCTGATGATGTCCCACATGCGCTCGATTGTAGACAGATATGGCATTCGAACAGGCAAAGGCAACTTGTCGGTACGCTGTAGAGCATGTTAGGTCACACCATCAGTATGTAAGCAAGCGTTGTCCTGTTCGAAAACACCCACTGAAATGCTGTTCATGGATGGCACAAAAGCAGGTCGAATCACAAGATTGACGTACAAAAGTGCATTCAGGGTGCGTGGGATAAGCACTAGAGTGCTCCTGGTGTCATACGAAATCGCACCCCAGATAATGACTCAAGGTGTAGGTCCAGTATGTCTAGTATTCAGACAGTTGGTTGCAGGCCCCCAACTGGTTTCCTTGTAACCCACACACTGCGATCACTGGCACCGTGGCAGAACCAGCTTCCATCAGAAAACACGACAGACCTCCACCGAGCCCTCCAATGAGCTCTTGCTTGACACAATTGAAGTCGAAAATGGCGGAGGTTTGGGATCACTGGAATACATGCCACGGGGCTTCTGGCTCTGAGATGTCCTTGAAGTAACCAATTTGTAACAGCTCATAGCGTCACTATGGTGCCAACTGCTGCTCAAACTGCTGCTACAGATGCAAATGCAGTGCGATGCGCCAGAGCCGTACGCCGAACAAGATGGTCTTCCACCTCGGTAGTGCCACGTGCGCAGTCTTTCTGCGACCGTACTTTACCGTGACCACCGGTGTCAGCAATGATGTACAGTGGCTACATTTCTGCCAGGTCTTTCTGCAGTATCGCAGAAGAAAAGTGGAGCTTCTCGTAGCACAATTACACGATCTTGTTCAAACTCAGTGAGGCGTTGAATATAGCGTCTTTGTCGCCTTAAAGGCGTTCTTCACTAACATCAAATCACCACGTCCAATATCAAAAGTAATTAACGCTCACAACCGCTAGAGCGTGCATTTAAGTAAATCTTATTTGCAGACTTCTAACGCGACTGGCTTGAAATCTGAATAGACATAATCTTTCAGATGTATATACACGCCTACCAAATGACGTTTTGTCGCACAACTCCATTTTGGTGCTGTGGTTTCTTTCCGTTAGTGTACGAAAACACTGGCTGCAGAAGATATAGTTCTCAATAAGAAGAATATAGCACTGCTGGCCGATTATAGCGCATTGCAGGATAACCGAGGACCAGTACAGACAGACTCGGAGCTCAAACTGTCCATACATCCTGTAGTCCTCCCCCCATGAACCATGGACCTTGCCGTTGGTGGGGAGGCTTGCATGCCTCAGCGATACAGATAGCCGTACCGTAGGTGCAACCACAACGGAGGGGTATCTCTTGAGAGGCCAGACAAACGTGTGGTTCCTGAAGAGGGGCAGAAGCTTTTTCAGTAGTTGCAAGGGCAACAGTCTGGATGATTGACTGATCTGGCCTTGTAACACTAACCAAAACGGCCTTGCTGTGCTGGTACTGCGAACGGCTGAAAGCAAAAGGAAACTATGGCCGTAACTTTCCCGAGGGCATGCAGCTTTACTGTATGATTAAATGATGATGGCGTCCTCTTGGGTACATATTCCGGAGATAAAATAGTCCCCCATTCGGATCTCCGGGCGGAGACTACTCAGGAGGATGTCGTTATCAGGTGAAAGAAAACTGGCGTTTTACGGATCGGAGCGTGGAATGTCAGATCACTTAATCGGGCAGGTAGGTTAGAAAATTTAAAAAGGGAAATGGATAGGTTGAAATTAGATATAGTGGGAATTAGTGAAGTTCGGTGGCAGGAGGAACAAGACTTCTGGTCACGTGACTACAGGGTTATAAACACAAACTCAATTAGGGGTAATGCAGGAGTAGGTTTAATAATGAATAGGAAAATAGGAATGCGGGTAAGCTACTACAAACAGCATAGTGAACGCATTATTGTGGCCAAGATAGATACGAAGCCCACACCTACTACAGTAGTACAAGTTTATATGCCAACTAGCTCCGCAGATGACGAAGAAATTGAAGAAATGTATGATGAAATAAAAGAAATTATTCAGATAGTGAAGGGTGACGAAAATTTAATAGTCATGGGTGACTGGAATTCGGTAGTAGGAAAAGGGAGAGAGGGAAACGTAGTATGTGAATATGGATTGGGGCTAAGAAATGAAAGAGGAAGCCGCCTGGTAGAATTTTGCACAGAGCACAACTTAATCATAGCTAACACTTGGTTTAAGAATCATGAAAGAAGGTTGTATACATGGAAGAACCCTGGAGATACTAAAAGGCGTCAGATAGATTATATAATGGTAAGAGAGAGATTTAGGAACCAGGTTTTAAATTGTAAGACATTTCCAGGGGCAGATGTGGACTCTGACCACAATCTATTGGTTATGACCTGTAGATTAAAACTGAAGAAACTGCAAAAAGTTGGGAACTTAAGGAGATGGGACCTGGATAAACTGAAAGAACCAGAGGTTGTACAGAGTTGCAGGGAGAGCATAAGGGAACAATTGACAGGAATGGGGAAAAGAAATACAGTAGAAGAAGAATGGGTAGCTTTGAGGGATGAAGTAGTGAAGGCAGCAGAGGATCAAGTAGGTAAAAAGACGAGGGCAACTATAAATCCTTGGGTAACAGAAGAAATATTGAATTTAATTGATGAAAGGAGAAAATATAAAAATGCAGTAAATGAAGCAGGCAAAAAGGAATACAAACGTCTCAAAAATGAGATCGACAGGAAGTGCAAAATGGCTAAGCAGGGATGGCTGGAGGACAAATGTAAGGATGCAGAGGCTTATCTCACTAGGGGTAAGATAGATACTGCCTACAGGAAAATTAAAGAGACCTTTGGAGATAAGAGAACCACTTGTATGAATATCAAGAGCTCAGATGGAAACCCAGTTCTAAGCAAAGAAGGGAAAGCAGAAAGGTGGAAGGAGTATATAGAGGGTCTATACAAGGGCGATGTACTTGAGGACAGTATTATGGAAATGGAAGAGGATGTAGATGAAGATGAAATGGGAGATACGATAATGCGTGAAGATTTTGACAGAGCATTGAAAGACCTGAGTCGAAACAAGGCCCCAGGAGCAGACAACATTCCATTGGAACTACTGACGGACTTGGGAGAGCCAGTCCTGACAAAATTCTACCATCTGGTGAGCAAGATGTATGAAACAGGCGAAATACCCTCAGACTTCAAGAAGAATATAATAATTCCAATCCCAAAGAAAGCAGGTGTAGACAGATGTGAAAATTACCGAACAATCAGTTTAATAAGCCACAGTTGCAAAATTCTAACACGAATTCTTTACAGACGAATGGAAAAACTAGTAGAAGCCGACCTTGGGGAAGATCAGTTTGGATTCCGTAGAAATGTTGGAACATGTGAAGCAATACTGACCAGTTTAGACCACAACAACAACAACAACAACAACATCCTGTAGTGTTCTATTGTACTAGAGCTATAAACAGTTGTTGTTGTTGTTGTGGTCTTCAGTCCTGAGACTGGTTTGTTGCAGCTCTCCATGCTACTCTATCCTGTGCAAGCTTCTTCATCTCCCAGTACCTACTGCAACCTACATCCTTCTGAATCTGCTTAGTGTATTCATATCTTGGTCTCCCACTACGATTTTTACCCTCCACGCTGCCCTCCAACGCCAAATTTGTGATCCCTTGATGCCTCAAAACATGTCCTACCAACCGATCCCTTCTTCTAGTCAAGTTGTGCCACAAACTTCTCTTCTACCCAAGTAGCTGTCTTAAAATACATAGGAATAACCAACCTAAAGTGGAGTTGGCACATATGGCTGACGCAGATGCCGGGCTGAGCGAAATGTAGTTCATCCATAAAGACATGGAATCCTGAATAGTACGGGGGGGCGTTTGAAAAGTCTGTGCAAAGTCCGAGAGATGGCACCACCGGTGCGTATCGTCGTCATGTTTAGTTAGTAGCATCCTTCGGAAGAACGCACACCATTTTCAACCATATTCGTCTACTTCTTTGTGTTTGGCATTCGTGTGAATCAAGGACGTCGAGTGATTGTCAAAATGCAGAACAAAAGCTATTTGATCACAAAATTCTGGCTTTACATAATGAAAAACGCCCGAATCGAAGCATGACACACCATTTTTGGGTGTTGGGCCTTTCGTACCATGAAATCGACCAAGATTACGTCCTCATAGAAATTAATAAGAAAAAAAAATCTAAAAAAACAGGTATGTCCCAAAAGACTGGATGGACTTTGTTGCATCTTCAACCCCCAAGTTTATTGTAACACTTACGGCGAATGATTTCGTTAACATGCTGCAACTGAAAACTTTCTTTCTGAGAAACAGTAAAATGAATCCGAGAAGTGTAGGTTCTTTATTAAAAAAAAAAAGTCCAACCACTCTAACCACTCTCTTTTAGAATACTACATCAGTAAGTAATGAGCTATTCAAATAGTTTGCAGTCACTCCACCCTGATCGGGTCGCCTTCCTGCACAGCTCTCAGATCTGGAACCGGCGTGTACGAAACCTAAACTGAAAAGGAAAAAAAATGACAACCTTATCGAACTGCTACAATTTATTCCACCAATCCAACATCAATTCTGTTTTTGGCCGCCCCATAACACGACAATGGAAGCAACCACGCCAGTTGTTGAAGAAGAAGAAGAATGGGAGCCAGACTATGTTTATGACGCCGACAATGATGATGAGATTGTCTTATACATGAGATGTATTCAATGAACTCTAAAACTTAGAGATTTTATAAGTTTGTATAATAATTAAAGAATTTCATAAAAATACTGCAGTCATTTTCCCTTCCATTTTCTTTAGAAGTCGAGGGATCTTTGTGATCTCTTCTAAAAAGACAAAGAATACAAGTGCAACACAGCCCTTTTTAAATTATAAAAACCTAATACGAAGAAAATCAACAAAGGTGCGAAGTGATATTGAATGTATAAGACCTGAGTAATACTTTGAAGCACAGAAACACAGTTGACCATTTTATTCGACTCAAAAATAATTTTTCGAACTTTAAATTTGATTTACTCAAAATTACAAAAATTGCACTTAGATCTCTTGCGTTCTACGGTCCATAATTACGATATTATCCCGTAACTAGCCACTGGTGACAACTTTCCCTTACACAAAATAATCAGCAACTATCAATGAACAACTCCGAAATTTCGTCCGTAGAGTTCGAGTTCATCTTGTAGATGTAGACTGAAACAGCTGTCGGTCTCACAAACTGGAACAGACTACCCCAGATGATATGTCTGATGCATAGGTTTATCGTGCTTTAACTATTTTGAGTTTCCCCTCTAATGGGGAATCAAGGGAATCAACTTAGCATTGGCATTGCGGGAAACTAAAAAGCTTACCGTGACGGGCTGATCTAACAGGCTAACGGCTGTAATTTTGGGGTTTGGATTTTATACTGGTCTGATTATGATTATTTGCATTACATTGTACGAGCGGGCATCCGCAAAAAATCCCCTTCTCTAAGAATGGATTGTACGAAGTACTTACAAGAAGACAATACCAGCTTGAACTCCTATATTAAGGCAAAAAGATCACACCTGCTAGATATCAGCCGTTGCAATCGATCCCGCGTGAAAATTTGGGCCACAATTCTGACAGTACACAGTTATGACCTGAAAATACAAAAAAAAAAAAAAAATGGCTCTGAGTACTATGGGACTTAACTTAACTTAACATCAGTTCTCTAGAACTTAGAACTACTTAAACCTAAATAACCTAAGGAGATCACACACATCCATGCCCGAGGCAGGATTCGAACCTGCAACCGTAGCAGTCGAGCGGTTCCGCGGCCGGCCTGAAAATACAGCTTTCATACTTTCGTGCGTTTCGGTTGCTTGTCGATCGCCCCGCCTTACTGCAGCCGCCTAATGCCCCAGCGCGAAGTGCAAACTCTATGTTGAGTAACAGTTTTGTGACTTACTATTCTGACATTGGTAACATGTTTTGTTCATTGTATCGAAGTGCGCCGTTCTTAACCAGTAGCAGGTGCTTTAGATCTCTTTGCTTTGGACATTCTTAAGCCCGGTCCACACGCAACGATCTGTCTGCGCAGACATCGGCGCAAATGTCTGTACATGCAAAAGATCACTGCAAATGTGGAGTGTGCACACGACACAAACCCCAATCTACTACTCGCCCGCCATCTGTCGGTATAGAAAAGAAATATCAGTGGCAAGCGACTACGCTCCCCGTAAACGTCAAAAATTTAATTCAGTTATTTTGAAATATAGAAATGGAGGAAGTTCTGTTGTGGTTTGTGTTCGCAACTTGTGCTGCAAAAAACATCCAGACCAACCACAAGAAACAGAGAAAGCGGTCAAAATGGTGTAGACATTGGCTGCTAAAGCAAAAGCAGTTTTCTCACGTAAATTTACTGCGAGAGTTGCAGGGCGAACCTAACGACTGGCGAAATTATTTGCGTATGGATGTCGAAACTTATAATTATCTCTTAAAGCTTGTAACCCCTCATATTATGAGACAAAATACTTTTTTAGAGAAGGGCTATTTCTCCTTATGAACGGCTGGCGGTAACATTAAGATTCCTAGCAACAGGAAGAAGCTACAACTGCAATATCGAAACAAGAGTTGAGTGAAATAATATCCGCAATTTTTCAATTAGAGCATTGTATGCTGCAGTTTTTTTGTCTCTCTCACTATATTCTTTACTCTAATCTTCCACAAACATTGGTGGTTTCTATATATTTCAATGAACTCACAAACTCTCGAGAACACTGACGAGTATCAGCCATTTTAATGCCCTGTGCGCACAAATACAAACACTAGACTGAGAAAACAGCTGTTTCACGCCAGATTTGCGGCGATCTCCTGTCCACACGCTCCAACGTGTCGGCGCAGATGTGGTTTGAACCCACAGATTTGAGAGGTTTCGCTCAAACCTCCAACTTCCAGGTTTGCGCACACCTCAGGTTGGTGCAAATCTTCTGTTCACACGCAACCATCTGTCTGCGCAGATGTGATGTGCGCAGACATTTGCGCAGACAGATCGTTGCGTGTGGACGGGCCTTTATGTTGCCACTCGCAGATACGGTGTAAATGAATGAAACGAACTAGCGCGTCATTGAAGAAGTATCGTAGCGCTGTTTAATTACGAGGCGCGTTCTGTAAGTAATGCAACATTTTTTTCTGAAAGTAGGCTGGGTTTATTCAGGATTCCAACACAACATATTGTTTCCCACTATTGTGGCTACAAAACCCTGTCTCTGATCACTGCAACGGCCTTACGCGACCTTACTGGGAGATCTTGAATGCCAGTATGGTACCAGTCTTCTGGTCGACGTCGGACACAACGTCTTGCTGCATCAATAAGCTTCCCATCATCCACGTGCTGCTTCCCGCGGAGTGCATCCTTCATTGGACCAAACAGGCGGAAGTCGGAAGGTATGAACAGTTAAATGAAGTTTCGTGATATGAAACTTCCTGGCAGATTAAAACTGTGTGCCGGACCGAGACTCGAACTGCCAGGAAGTTTCATATCAGCGCATACTCCGCTGCAGAGTGAAAATCTCATTCTCGAAGTTTCGTGAGCTCGCGTCGGGTGCACAGATTTGTGTGAGGTCTTGTGTTGTCATCGAGAAGGAGAAGTTCGTTTGCGTTTTTGTGTCGATGAACACGCTGAAATCGTTTCTTCAATTTCCTGAGGGTAGCACAATACGCTTCAGAGTTGATCGTTGCACCATGGGAGGAAATCAAACAGGGGAAATCAAACAGAATAACCCCTTCAGAGTCCCCGAAGATCGTCGCACCCGGCTGAGGGTGCGACATTGAACTTGCCTTCACAGGAGAGCTGGTCTGATGTCGCTCCATTGATTGTCGTTTTGTTTCCGGTTCTATGTGAGAAACGCATGTTCCATCACCTGTGACGATATTCGACAACAAATTGTCACGATCAGCCTCGTAACGCGCAAGCAATTCCGTTGCTCTTTACGGTCTCCTGTTAGGCGACAAGGAACCCAGCGCACACACACTTTTGAATACCTCAACTGGTGGACGAGTGTATCAGCACTGCCAACAGAGACGTACAGTTCTGCAGCGAAGTGTTTGATTGAGATCCGTGGATCACCTCGAATGAGAGTGTCCGCACATCCGAGCCTTGCAGGAGTCACATCAGTGTGTGGTCGGCCGGCACGCGGGAGTTCGAACAGGTTTGTGCGACCTTAGGCGTCGTTGACAGACGCCTCGTCCCCTCGGCCGACTTACCGTGCTTTTGTTCGCTGCCAGGTCTCCGGAGACATTCTGCAAGCGCCTATGAATATTTGCGATGCTCTAGTTTTCCGTCAAAAGACACTCAATGACGGCTCTCTGCTTAGATCGCACCTCAGTTACAGACGCCATTTTGTAGTCTATGTATAAAGCCGCCACCTTTCGGAAAGTCATGAAACTGTAGGGGCTGAAGCGGGAATATTGCACGATATTTCACGACAAATTCCGTATGTTTTCAAACGAAATTCGCCGAGAAAAAAGTGTTACATTATTTATTTAACGCCCGTCGTACTAACATCGCTATTATGCTTATTTTGTTTGGATTTTATAGCTGCAAATTTCCAAGTGAAGTGCATCTGCAGGAGATGCTCTGTTCATCACCATGAGTGACATGATTAATTTGTAAAGCTAAAATCATGAACTTAACTCCATAATTCTTTAGTTGCTCGAGTTTATTCATTTTGGTTTTGAGGCGCGTATATATAGCTGCAGTATATCAGTACGAGAGTATCGTTAAAATAATACTGAACGTGCGGGTGCCATACTCTTATTACGTAACATACTCGTATTACCAACTATTTTTCGGGGAGAATACCACGTGCTCTCGAATACGATTTCAAAACACGTTTTGGGCAGAGATGTCCACCTGTCTCCTCCTCTTCCTTCTCCTTCAACATTCCACGTATAGGAGGGCTCTGGTTGTCATGTCCGTAGCTCGTGGTCTAGTGGCTAGTGTTGCTGCCTCTGGATAACAGGGTCCCGCGTTCGATTCCCGGCCGGGTTGGGGATTTTCTCTGCGTAGGGACTGGGTGTTTGTGTTCTCCTCATCATCTCATCATCATCATCATACGTGACAGTGGCTATATTGGACTGTGTAAAAATTGCGACTTTGTACAGGCGCTGACGACCGCGCAGTTTAGCGCCACACAAACCAAACATCATCATCATCATCATCTGGCTGTCACTCCTCTGCACAATGCTTCGCGCTCGGCCGTTGGGCGGCTGCAGTGGACGGAGCAAGCAATACACAACCGAAGCGCGCGGAAGTTCAGAAGCTGTACGAGGGTAATCCCAAAAGTAAGGTCTCCTATTTTTTCGTAAGTACAGAACTCTGTTTGCGTGACATTTGGTCACACTGTTATGAAGAGCCGGCCGGGGTGGCCGAGCGGTTCTAGGCGCTACAGTCTGGAACCGCGCGACTGCTACGGTCGCAGGTTCGAATCCTGCCTCGGGCATGGATGTGTGTGATGTCCTTAGGTTAGTTAGGTTTAAGTAGTTCTAAGTTCTAGGGGACTGATGAGCTCAGAAGTTAAGTCCCATAGTGCTCAGAGCCATTTGAACCATTTTTTGTTATGAGGAGTGCATCTCGCGCTGTGTGTAAACACGCGCACGCCGCGCTGCGGCGCTCAGTCCTGGCTGGCTTGGCAGCCGTTGAGAATGGAGCTCCCGTTGGATGTTACCGCCAAGTGCGAATTGCGCGCAGATATTCGGTTTTTGAACGCAAAGGGCACTGCGCCGATTGAAATCCATCGCCAATTCACGGAAGTGTATGGTGAGTAGTGCATGAATGTCAAAAATGTTCGTAAGCGGTGTAGTTTGCATCTGGTCGGACCGAAATTCACGAAGAACAAAGGAGCGGGAGACCGTCAATTTCTGAGAAGACAGTGTTGGTTCAAAAAATGGTTCAAATGGCTCTGAGCACTATGGGACTTAACATCTATGGTCATCAGTCCCCTAGAACTTAGAACTACTTAAACCTAACTAACCTAAGGGCATCACACAACACCCAGCCATCACGAGGCAGAGAAAATCCCTGACCCCGCCGGGAATCGAACCCGGGAACCCGGGCGTGGGAAGCGAGAACGCTGCCGCACGACCACGAGATGCGGGCCGACAGTGTTGAAGGTTGAGCAAAGCGTGCGCTAAGATCGGCGGATCACCCTGGATGATCTCTGCACGTTGGTTCCTGAGGTTTCCCGAAGCACCGCTCACAGAATTTTAACGGAAACATTGAACTACCGGTAGGTGCGCGCAAGATGGGTGCCACGCATGCTGACTGAGGACCACAAGCGGCAACGAGTTGCTTTCCGCGCATTTCTTCACCGCCTTGCAGCCGAACGGGATAACTTTCTGGACTCAATTGTCACGGGTGACGAAACCTGGGCATACCACTTTACACCTGAGACCAAGCAACAATCACGCCCGTGGCAGCATCCTTCTTCGCCAAAGCCGCGGAAATTCAAACAAACACAGCCTGCCGGCAAAGTCATGACAATCGTTTCTTTGGATCGGAAAGGGGTATTGTTGGCCGACTTTATGCCACTGGGACCACAATTAAAGCTGACAGGTACTGTGAGACTCTGAAAAAACTCAAAACGGGCAATTTAGAACCGGAGAAGAGGAATGTTGAGCAAGAGCGTACACATACTCCACGACAACGCTCGCCCCCATATCTCTCGGCAAACCGTTGCTCTCCTGCAACAGTTTCAGTGTAACATAATCACCCACCCATCCTATAGTCCTGACTTGGCGCCCGGTGACTATCACCTGTTCCCTAAGTTAAAAGAACATTTGGCCGGAAAGCGATTCAGCTCCGACGAGGAGCTGAAAGAAGAGGTTCGTCACTTTCTGAACAGCATGGCGGCGACCTGGTATGGCATGGGCACACAAAAACTGCCACAGCGTCTACAAAAATGCATCGACAAAAGGTTCAAATGGCTCTGAGCGTTATGGGACTTAACTTCTGAGGTCATCAGTCCCCTATTTAAACCTAACTAACCTAAGGACATCACACACATCCATGCCCGAGGCAGGATTCGAACCTGCGACCGTAGCGGTCGCGCGGTTCCAGGCTGTAGCGCCTAGAACCGCTCGGTCACTCGGCCGTCAATGCATCGACAGAAATGGTGATTATGCCGAAAAATAGCTAAATGTTCAAGCTGTAAACTGATGTAAACCATTCTAGAAATAAACAGGTCTGTGTACTTATAAAAAAATAGAAGACCTTTCTTTTGGGATTACCCTCGTACTTTCAGAAAGTCATACTTGCGTACTGCCAAAATTGTGGTTCAGGTTTTCGCGCGAGATCGGTTGCTGCAGCTTGTTTCTTGCAAGTGTTCTTTTTTCTCCTTAAAATATGCTGTCAAGTTGGTGACTTGCAAGACGTTTAAATTTGTTGCAATAAGAAGTCGGATGACAGAGAGCCCGCCGGCCGAAGTGGCCGTGCGGTTAAAGGCGCTGCAGTCTGGAACCGCAAGACCGCTACGGTCGCAGGTTCGAATCCTGCCTCGGGCATGGATGTTTGTGATGTCCTTAGGTTAGTTAGGTTTAACTAGTTCTAAGTTCTAGGGGACTAATGACCTCAGCAGTTGAGTCCCATAGTGCTCAGAGCCATTTGAACCATTTGAACAGAGAGCCGAATTCGTTTCACAATTCCACCCGCATCAGGTAAAGGAAAAGTGTCTGACTGATCACACACGTACGGGACTCTCAGAACGCTCTGCCAGTGATGATTTGGTTTCAATCAGCGACTTTCAATTAATTACTTGGTAATGCACGATTTACATATAATTACCACCTCATCGATTAATCACGCAGCTGATATTTTGATAGTACAGCATTTCTTCTTCTCATAATGGAAAAATAAATATTAGCGAAAAGGAACGGACAGCCGTATCGCTTTTGACGAACTGGCGGGGAGGGGGAGGGGATTTCGTAATGGTTGAATAAAACTTAATTATTCCAAATACTAAGGGTAAACAGGAGGCAAATTCAAGGACAGAAGAGCGAGTGAAACATTCCAGCCAAAATTGTCAATACTAGTAATAAGATGGGTATCAGGCATAGACATCTGCACTTTAATATCACAGCAGTTGGCAATTAAAGCTGCTGGTTTAGTATCCTAAAATACAATATTCACTAGACACGTTTCTCTGTCTACTGAACATTCAGTGCCTTGTTTGTTACCTATTAGTTCTTGTAACACAATATCAAAGTTGTGTGGGCGAGTCAACTGGTGAGTAACAAACAAAAAAATTAATGACTTAACAAAAATTACACAAGACCAGTCATTCAGTGAATGACCGGATTTAGTTTCCCTTGTCAGCTGTACCTCGTGTTCCGTGTTACATCAGAGCACGATTGTGGAAGAATCCAACCAGTTTACAACAGGCAAAAAACTACACGTTTAAAATTTTAGAATGTTTAAAGGAGATAAAAAGAAAAATTTTTAATGTGATAATGTCCCAGAGGCAACGTTTCTCCACTAAGGGTCCATGATGATTTTGATGCTAGAGAAATTCAGAGATGGTGTTCAGCTCAGTTAACTCTTTGGAGCACGGTGGTATACATAGTATACCACCTTTTGAAAATTTTCTTGGCTCTTTGCACAGTGGTTTAACTGCACGACCACCACTCTAATATGCTCACCTAGTTCTCTACTTATCAGACAGATGGCACTCACTGCCTATAAGGAATCAGTTCCCGCCAAGAATTGCATAGATTACAACTGTGAAAGCTGCGTGCTGAGTTGTGCATGGTTTTTGCGTGTGAATAGTGGTTTATAACGAATTTCTTGTTGCGCCTGTGTTTTTTCCATATCTTGGACGTCACAGCTACGGTATGAACCCATGTATACATTCATATGCACAATCTTCCGTTATTTATATACAATTTATTTTGGTGGTATATTATTTGTACCACCGTGCATGTAGCAGTATTCTATTGCATTTCGTTTCCTAGTATAAAATTCGAAATCCTCCGCTACAAAGTTTAGTTTTTAATTGTGTTGTGACTTATTTTAGCTCTTTCTCCATTTTGTTTTGCTTACGTATTCTTTACTTGGATTCAGGCTGTTGTTTGAAAATGAAAATGTCAAGAAGAGGCTTACGAGATGAAGAAATCGAACGATTATTGTGTGAAATTCCATCAGACGAGGATTCCACTGTTGACACCACAGATGACGAATCTGATTATGAAGCAAGCATTGTTGCGGAGGCTATTGTGTCGTCTGAAGGCGAAGTTTCAGAGAGCGAGGAAGAAAGTGAGTCCACTCCGCCAAAACGCGCTGCTGACACAGCGCCAACTTGGGGACAACAATTCAATGCTACCTCAGGAATGCAGTTCGACAGTGAATCAGGACCAAGTGCTTTTATTAGGGACATTGATGATCCAGAACCTATCGATATATTCGAAAAAATATTTCCAAAAGAGCTAGTTCAGCTAATCGTTTTCCAAACAAATTTATATGCGACGCAATCTGGCAAGTCTTTCACTCCAACAACTGACAATGAAATACGAACTTTCCTGGGAATCAACATTTTGATGGGTATAAAGCGTATGCCAGCATACAGAGACTACTGGTCTAGTGCCCCAGAACTTCATGATCGTTATATTGCATCTCTGATGGCAGTAAATCGGTTTGGATGGTTACTGAGGAACATTCATCTGAATGATAACACATTGCATCCAGAAAAAGGACACCCAGGTTATGACAAACTGTACAAGCTGCGACCAGTGATCAAGATACTATCTGAATCTTTTTCCAAGTGTTACCAACCCAGCAAACACCTAGCAATTGATGAGTCAATGATCAAATTCAAAGGCCGCAACAGTATGAAACAATACATGAGAGATAAACCCATAAAGCGTGGTTACAAAGTGTGGATGCTGTGTGACAAGACCTCTTACAACTTGAAATTTGATATTTACACCGGAAAAGTAGGTGACACAGTGCAAACAGGCCTTGGGGAGCATGTAGTGCTGAGTTTGTCCTCTGAACTCGTAAATAAAGGCCATTATCTTTATTTCGACAACTATTTCAATAGCTATAACTTGTTGGCTGGTTTACAGCAGAGAAACATATATGCCTGTGGGACAGTTCAACCAACAAGGAAACATTTACCCAAATTAAAAACAGACAAAGAATTAAGCAGAGGTGAATTTGACTGGAGGGTCAGCAACTGTGGCATCCTCTACTTGAAGTGGAAAGATAAGAGAGCTGTTCATCTCCTTTCAAATTTTCACAGTCCTGAAGTTACTACAGTGACTCGCCGTGAAAGAGATGGTTCACGCATAGAGCTACCTTGTCCTCAAGCAGTGATGGATTACAATGCACACATGAACAATGTCGACAAGTTCGACCAACTGAAAAAATCATATGAAATAAGCCGGAGAAGTAAAAAGTGGTGGCACCGAATATTCTTTCACCTGCTTGATGTCAGTATCGTCAACAGCTATATAATTTGGAAGGAACTAGGCGATAGAGAAAAAATGACTGCCAAAGTCTTCAGGATGAGTATCCTGCAAAGCTTAGTAACCCAGAAAACACCATTGAGGCCATCTAGACTTCATGAGAGTCAAGTCCACGTAAAGAAAAACAAGCCATATGTTTCCTCACGCCAGCGTCTCGACAATTCATCCCACCAGCCAGAGCGTACTACCGCCAGACGTTGTGCGAAATGCAGTACAAAAAAGAAGCAAGTGCGCACTTTCTGGATGTGCGCTGAATGCAAAGTGCCTTTGTGCCTTAGCAAAACAAAAAGGTGCTTTCAAGATTTTCACAAAAAGGAATAAGAAACATATTTTATTTGTAAGGTTTGTAATTTGATTTTGTATTGTAAATGACCAATTGCCAGAAATAAAATTATTTTACATTAATTATACTAATTATTACTGCTTAGAGTAGAATTTAAAGGTGAGTTACAAGCACAAACCAAGATATCTCAAAAACTTTAGGTACGGCCCTAAGTGGCATGGTGGTATATTATATATACCACCATCTAAAACCAAAATCAATACAATAAAAAATTTTAATTCATGTTTTCCTTTATTAGCAACCCCACCAGACATAGAAAATGCATGTTTTATTAAAAAATTAATTAAACATAAAATCTGTGCATCAAAGAGTTAAGGAAACAATTGAAACGATGCAACATACGAGTAATGTTACACACACCACATCGCAAAATGAGCGCCATAGAAATAGAAGAATCCATTACATTAAATAAAATAGCCCTCTCCCATAGCTGTTTTTGGTTTAACAGTCGAGTATTAGATGAGAATACGGTTAAGCAACTCATGTTACCCCAACGTGCACGCAACAATGGAAGACATCTGACAATCGGTACGATCATTTCCGAGGTAACGATCTCTGTCAGTTGATGCATGGTGGCCAATGCGACACGTTGTGATCCGATTGCAATTCGGCTGCTTAAGTTGGAGAACTACTTCGACTGCTGCAGGCAATTTGCCAAGATACGCTACGGGTCAATTTCGCCTCGTAATTATGTGCATAATACTGTGCTATGTCTAAATCTTGAGTTATGAGACTGCAAGGTTTGTCATTTTAATGAACGACCCGAACTTCGTTAAGCAGTAGTTTATACATAGCATATCGAGATCACTGTGGAGAGCGTTTTTCGCTTTCCATCCAACGATGTTACAAATTCACCAGTGTCAGTCAGCGATTTATCCACTATTCAGTCTGAGCACATTTTGCTTTTGAAGGCGGTTGTTGTACTGTATGTACGTGTGATACTGACATTTAAGAAAACCACCGATTTTCTGAGCTTGCGTCTCATAAAACGAGACAACTGTTACGAGTTAATAAGAGGTAAGAATTTTCAGTTATTTGTTTTATGTTAATGTAACTTGTGAACGCTCATAAAGACCGTTCGTGTCGATTAGCGACACCTATGATGGTGTCTCTCATAAGTTATGGATCGCTATGCGTGTGCATAAAAGGAATGAGTCCATAAGCGTAAAAATGTAGACGCATTATGTTCACACATACTCGACCTTTTTTTTCTAGATGTGTCTGTCTATCTATCGCTTCTTACTTTTATTTCCAATTGCTTCAGATTCAGTTAAAGTATTATTTTTATTTTCTGCCATTCTTGGAACTTTGACTGGTACAGTTGTTTATGTTTCCTGATGGAATTATCTCCACCAAAATATAAACATCGCTAAGAAATTAGTTCCAATTTCACTATCTTCAAATGTATGAATATCATCAGCCTGATGTATCCAATTTTCATACATCTGATATCACTGTAACAGACATCCTCTTCTGGTATTACCACGCTGTCAAGAAATTTTCAAACTATATCTGTTTTTCTTTCTTTTCTTTTTTTTCAAAAGTGATCGAAAAATTATATGGCAGCGTTTTATCAAAAGCGCTCCGATAATTGCATGACAATGTGCTAGTGCTGGGGGAATGTTGACAACAATGAAATACTGATGTAGGTATGAGAAGACTGTAGATGTCTTTGTGATGAACTTAGATGTCTTGACTATTTGTTCTACTCGTACAAGTGCATTAATAGAGGTGTGTGAGACATTACCCATTCCCATAAAATAATATAATAAATACCTTTTTGGAGTATTTTCATAAATAACATTGTCTTGAATCTCACGTAGTATCTTATTGTTTTCTAGACGGGGGATGAACTACACCAGTGTCTCTCTATACCGCTGGTACACCCTTATTCCAGGCATGAGCTGGAATCCATCCCCAGCTCAGTACACTGCTCCAATGATGACACATATCCTATGGAAGACGTCCAGAAACCATGGGATGTCGACTGGCCAGGATTCCCGTAACATTACCGTAAGTGCCTCCAGCTGAACAAGAGCACAACTTTTATTATAAACTGAGAATGTGAATATCGGATTTTATCTCTTTATACATTTAATTTTAGAAGCGATCAATAACAGATTATGAATAGAATCTTATCTGCAACAGAGATTTTAGAAGGCTTTATTTTTCACTGTGAACCCTAGGTCTCGATTATATTAAGTGTATAGGCATGTGTGAGTTATGGAAGTGAATAATGCTGTTATAAAATTTGTTTTCCTGTGCTCAAGAGCAGTGAGTAGAAGATTTTAAGGCACGCAGCGAGGTGACTCAGATACATTCTGAATTCACATCGTGAAACCACTGTTAGGTGCAATTTGACACTTTATTTCATTGTCTCTGTTCTGAGAATAGTTCTGAGACTCTCATTCAGTCGTTCCTCAAGAAATGGGATATATGTGTTGTTTACTGGAAATTAAAGTTATTAATGCCATTCATAAGGTACAAATCATGTTATTGATTTAGCCATTACGAAAGTCAATAAACATGAAGTTGCATTATGACAGTAGACAACTACAAAACATCCAGATAGTGATACAGCAGAGTAAAAGGGAATCTGGCGTCACGTTAAATGTCATGTGATAACTGTAATTCTGTCAGGCTACTGAGATGGCAAAAAATTCATTTGCAATATTGCAGAAAGGATTCATTTATATTATTTATATTTAAACTGAAATGTTGAGAGCACAAAAGCTATAGCAAACCGTAGGCTCGCTCTAAATAACTGTCGTAACGAATAGAACGTTCAACGATATCTGAGAGTACAAAACAGAGAACATGACTGCGAAAGGGTTCTTAAGCAGAGCAAGAAGGAATCGTGATCCAGTACTGCTGCAGTGTGAACAATGATACTAGCATCGCTAATGTTTAAACAAAATGTGCATAGAGAAATGCTGCCGTAAAGTCAAACGTTTGTGGCTGGATCATTTTGCAGATAAGACTGCTCCACCCTCTTGTCAGAATTGTACAGCTATCCTCCCACTTATCTGTATACAGGTTGCGAATTTTAAAACCTCACCCTATGAAATACTCAGGGACGCACCTTCGACAGCACTTGTTTCTGCTTCTTAATACGTCTGTTGATTTGGATTCAGCTGTAGGGAACATTATTGGAAGAATCATTTCCATGAATGCAGTGATTTCCCACCAGACTAGTTTTCGTGATTATTGTGTAACAATATAAAAGTTTTGTTCTTCGTCGCACATTTTTTTCAGACATCGAAAAAACGTTTATAGATGTTTCTATTTTCCCTACATATTACGTCAGCGTACAACAGTGTTCAAATACACATTCTTCTCGAAAAATTAAGGCAAATTCTGCTTCCAGTATCCGGGATATATGGGGGTCTTAACGTATTTGTCAATAAGCGTGATTTGAATACCTCGCAGAAAATAAGTATTTGACCCTAGGATTCTCTGAAGCGTCCTACCCCTAGGAGCCCTTTATAGCCAACTACAGGGGATTTAGAAAACATCCTACAGCTTAACTGCCGTATCCTTAACATTACGATGATGTCTGCTTTTACATATCTGACCCACTGGTTCAAATGCTGTCATGCCATATCGAATATAGCTAAAACATAACTTCGTGAAGTATTTATTCACTGAAGAATGTTTGCCTAGAAAAGACTTTAGCATTTCATCAGAAAGAACTTCTGTCATATTCAGAAACATGTTAGTGAGTTCAGAAATTGCTCATCCCCAGTCAACTAATTTTTGTTCACGGAGTACGATGATAGGCCCCGACGTATTCCACGCATTACGACGGTGTTAAATATTTGTAATTGAACTAAGACTGTGAGTCTTTGATTGACTAGAGTGCGGTGGGGAGCAAAGTCCTATCATCTTACTAATGTTGTATACCAGGCATGGGCAACCTTTGGTGAGCCTGGAGCCTGATGCACATACTTAAGCTCATGATGGCCACCCCGTCACGTGATGCGACAGCAGCGCTCTTGTCGCAGGTGGTCAAAACTATAGCGTACGTGACGTTAATGTTTAAGGGGTAACGTTCCGATGTGAATGGAACCCCTTTCCCTGAATGGAACCCCTTTCCCACCCGCGCCAGCAAATTAGGCAACAAAAGACGAGTTTTTGAGAGTACATTCGTTTTATGTTCATCCCATTTTCAGACGTTTGCGTCGTAGACAGAATTCTTGACGTACGACGTTTTACAATAGCTGTTTTAAAAACTTCTGTTGCAATGATAATCTAAAGTACTTAGACAGATTGGCCAAACATCAGTACAATTGCCTTCGGATTTGTCTCGCTTTCATGGTAGAGTCCGGAGAATTAGCGCTTCAGATTAGAAGACATAGTTTTGTAAGCAGATACGTAAAAGAGAATAGAAGTGTAAGATACCATCAAGTTACGATACCCAAAGCGCATAGGGACATACTGGCAGAGTCCAGGGGAAGACAGTGAACACCAGACAGCTATTACAGCTTTCTAACATGGGGGAAATTGTTTCAAGCCCTGTTTCAAGCCCTTTGCATCCTCTGCCTGTAATTTATGTGGCTCATAGTGAAAAGTCACGAAGTAACTTGATAAAGTAAGAATCTTTGTATATCTTCGATATTACTGATCCGATCCAGTACATACTTGTACTGATGGCTCTACACGTAGAACAGTAGATACTGTGCCCATCGCGTTCCACTTGTTCCACAACGAGACACTCTGAAATATTTAAACTTTTTACTGAAACTTCGATGTTCCCGGCAGAATCGATTGCTGTATTGAAGGTAGTGTACGATGCTTGTACTTTAACAGACGAAAGGCTCTTTAATACTGTCAGATATAAGAAGTATGCGCCTATCGGTTGAACAGCAAAACTGGTAAATACATATATCAATGAATACCTGACGGAATTTGGTTTCAGTAGGCAGAGTTCTCCCGTGAAAGAAGTACATTTATTTCGTTTGGATCAATGTATATGTAGGAATGCACAACAGTGACATGTTGCGTAATTAGGGAAGTGAGACAGCTATATCCGGGAAGTGTCTTAGAGTCAATGTAGCGTTTACTGATATGTTGCAATGCGTAAGGACAAATATTAAAAAGACGTGGAAGAAAAACTGGGAGACGCCGAATAAACACGAATACTGCGCCTCAACCCAATCAGACATTCCTCTTATGGCCTGGTACTACAACTTAGCAATATCACGACAAGTCATAAAATCAACTGCGGCAGTTTCCCGAACGTCTACACCGCTTGAACTTAAGTGGTACATTTGCGACTACGGCAACCACAATACGGTACTTTGGCACATAAATTTTTTTTTTTTTTAATGCATGAAGTTGCTAGAGGTTGAAAGAATGTGTAGACTAATTTTAAATAACTGAAAATGCCATTTTGTATTAATATTCTGCGACATCTGTCATTATATTTTCAAAATGTTCCCAAATATTTAATGATATCTTTTTCGAAAGTAGTTTAAAAAATCTAAGTTGTTGAACTCGTTTTCTCTAAGCGTTTAACGAACGAATTATCTTAATCGAATTATTGTCGATATCTTCTACCTTTTCTATCACATGTCTTAAAAGATCCGTAATTTAATTTTGAAAGTCACATTCACAATGTTGTAATCATTATCTCTCGTAATCTGAATTTTTAATGTGCAGCGTGATGCCGGTATGGGTGCAGTATCTTTTTTCACGAAAGGTACTTTACGTGTACAGGTCATGATACGACCTGAAAATTTGCAGTAGTAACAATAAACATCAATTTAGTATTTACAGAAAACCTACCACCACAGATGTCAGTATTGACACAATATATACAATGAATTTACACATTTTCCAGAGTTACTATTCAATTCAGAGTCTGCTGTCTGAGGATTATTGACTTATGAAAGTGTGTTGTACCAGGCTACGGTTATACTGCATTTACGAAAGATACACTCCTTTAAAAGAAAAGTATTCGTTTTCAAGTTCGTCTGATGAAGCGACTTGCCAAACATCGTTCCAAGTTAATGAGAAGTAGGAAGTGTCTATTATTTGTTTTAATAGGAATTACTCCTTATTAGTCAACGCTGTCAATGACCATTCGCGTGTTATAATGCAATTGAATATACATTAGCAGTATGTATTATGAAGCCAATCATAAGTAGTCATATTGCTACGCGCTTCAAGTCGTTAAGAAAAAGGGAGAATATTGTTAACTGTAAACAGCAGACATATTTATTCTGCAGATTTCGGAAGCACGCTCCCTGGCGATCATTTTCGCTTTCTCTTGGTCTTTCTCTTTTTTCGTTGCTCTTTTTCAGGTGATTACAGATCGATTAAAGTACAATTTTATTTCCTTCCGTACTTGAAACTGAATTGTAGGATTGTTAGATTAGGTTTTGTACCAGAATAATCTGATCATTGATGCTTGTATTGTTCAGAAACTGATGATTATTTCACTGCTGTATAAAGACTTGTGGATACACTACATATCTATGCAACTGAAATGGAGACAAGAAGTATCTCTAGTATCATAAACCAAGCCACTGTACTCAAAAAATTATATTTTAAGCCGTTTGCAGTTATAGAATATGTTCAAATGACAGAATTACGTTCAGTTTGCGCCATCGTGACATTACCTGTATATAACTGTGAAAAGAGGAATGGGAAAAAAAGCTGTAATTGCTACGGCGTAAAGCTAGTAGGCCTAGGTAATTTCTAAAAAGGACCATATTAAAAGTAAAATTGAACCTGACTAATATGCAATAAGGGGAAAAAAGTCCCATCAAACAACCACGTTTACATAGCATCGCAGTTCTTTCCGAACACACGTTCGCCGTGAGAAAAGCTGTTCATAAAGAGATCAACTGCCACTAGTTTGTACACAATGCACAAGAGGCACTACTGGGGCTCCCAGTTATCGTTGCAAACATTTCTGTCATTCGGAATAATGCTAAAGCTTAAGCCTTGTCATATGTTATGGTAATAGCGTTGGGTTTATTTTAAATTAGTTGTAACCTCAGCATTTTTGAACAAATGCATTTAACCAACTTCAGCAACATTGATTAGTTACTCAGTACCGCACATGTTTTCTGTATGTCTTTTGATATTACCACACGGCTACGTAATTTTTCAACCGCTCTTCTTTTGTTGGGTTTTGTAAGAGTGATATTCCCTCCAAGTGATTGCTTCCTCTTTTCATATACATGTATGAAAAACATATCATTTCATTGATCATATTTTTAAATAGGCTATACTCGGTCGTCCCCTTGTTTTCTTCCCTACTATCTTGACTTCAAAGATCGCAGTAGGTATTGCCACTCGAGTGACAATAGCGTCACACTCCGTGCGCATCCTCAGGCACGCGGGCGGTTCATTATATTTAATAAGTCACAAATAATCCTGGAGAAACTAAAAATGTTCTGTGTTCAGGAAACACTCGGTATTAAATAGGCTATATATGACGTGATTTTGAAAAAAAAACTAGTTTAAAAAAAACGATAATTATAAAATTATGAAAAATGTGTTTTTCTTTGTTTCACGCAGAGTTTTAATAGAAAACCTGTACAAGTGGTTCCTGACTTTTCTGAGTGAGATCAGATACACCATCTCGTACCCCCCACCCGCCACCATTCAATATTAGCTGCTAACTAAACTTTACAATCAAAAATAATTTTCTCTCAACACTTTTGCATATTAGTTTCTATAGGTGTTTCATTAAACCACAAACTAATGACAGTGACACAGTTGTTACTGTGTATGTCTAACAACCTTTTTTTATGTAGTGTGCATCTCAGTGCGACATGAGTGCTACCTACAACTCCTCAGAAAAGAAGGCTAACTGTCCTTATAGAGGATAGACACTTGTTACAAAACGTGCTTTGTCTGCATCGTTCCTTTCCTTATCGACACTTACTTCACCCACACCCCTGCACCACATTTCAAATCAACCAAGTTAAAATGGTTCAAATGGCTCTGAGCACTATGGGACTTAATATCTGAGGTTATCAGTCCCCTAGAACTTAGAACTACTTAAACCTAACTAACCTAAGGACATCACACACATTCATGCCCGAGGCAGCATTCGAACCCGCGACCGTAGCGGTCGCGCGGTTTCAGACTGAAGCGCCTAGAACCGCTCGGCCACAACGGCAGGCAAAGTTAAAATGTCAGTCCTATATTTACTATTCGTAAAACAGTTGAATACTGAAGTCCATACTGCTAAACTTATGGAAATTGGAAGACTACAAGCTGCTAATGCTTCCTGTATAATCACTGCCCCTAACAACAATAATATGTAGTAATAATAATTACAATAATGTGCAGGCCCTACAGCAGTGCAGACATCATTACACAGTTGCTGTTGTGATGTCAGATAGTTTATTTGTCGATTGCGAAGCGAATAATGAAGCAAGTTATGGTTCCCTTTGGGAACTACGTAAAAGCTGGAGAACGCATTTTCACGACGTATTTAAACATATGTGATGCGTATGTGTCTGTTTTACTCTGTACCTGCATGGTACAAAGTATAAAATATGAGTGTAGTGCGTGAACTATGTGAGGAAGAAGATGTTCAATATTTGTTTCAAAAGATATAACCTCCACTATATTGTGTCACGTGTTAATGGTAGTATTTGAAAAATTGTAATTGTAATTACCCTATGTAAGCAGTATTACAGCTTTAATAAATAGTGATAGATTAATGATATTTTAAAAATAATTTAAGTTTTATGTCCGAAACACAGTCAAACCCTTTTGCTTTTACGTTCAGAAAATTACATGTCATCCCTCTGTGGGTAATCACACCTGGGCTCCGAACCCATGCTGTAAACAGCTTGAAGGTATTTAGAAACTTTTACGACATCTACTGATCACAACCAGGATGAGCGAGCTTTTCAATCATTAAAACACTATGCAGGCTGTTTCCTTACAACGATCATGAACTTACGGATTTCACACCCTTTGCCTGGTGACACATGACTTGAGGCAAGAAATTTACTATTACTGCAAGATTCTAGTGATACTCGATTGGAAGTCTTTTCACTTCATTATTTGCATACGTAAAATAATGTACAGAAATAAGACGCACTACTGTTCAAAGAACTGGAGCAGAATGTGGATCAGACACTCCTCACACAAGAATATGGATATACTGCCATCTTGCATCATAAAAACAGAGTATGTAGGCTGCAGCATATGACCACTAACATGATTTGGAGTATATAGAACCTCCCAATATGTTAACAAAGTATGATTCTGATGTGGAGTGCGGGAAGTTCAAACTGTTCGACGAAAATTGCCTTGGCCTGCTATTTAGTGATGACGGCTGGATACCCCTCATACCCCTCGCATATCCGTGAACATGTGTGACCGTGCATACATATCATAGGCTCGGTCCATATTTAACCTTGTACAGAAAAAAGCTGCTGCTGAATTTTACATACTATTCAAAAGAAGAAAAAAACCAATCATAATATTTGATCATAAGACAAAATCTTAAGTCAGTTGTGAATGATTTGCACACTTACAGATGTAATGTCATTGGCTATGTATGTGCACAGATGAAACTTGTGCGTCAAATATACAAAGCACATCCTCTGATTTTTTTACAGAATGCCCGAAAATTGAAACACTTGTCAACGCGTATAATATGCGGAATAGTACAAGATCATGCATACAGTCCCCGAACAGGACATTTCGGCGTTGCCACCGTTCTCACATCATGTCTTACACGTATGGAAACGTTCTTGACTTTTTGGGACAAAAAAAGGCAATAATAAGTCAGATAGTGGATTATTCACCAATTAATGAAACTGAGCAAAATTTACCTTTATGCAAAAATATCAGCTTTGTCATCTTTTGCTCGTATCTTACCTCTAAATAATTTTCGATTAGACCTCTCTTATCTCAGGTGTGCACTTTCATCTGCCACTACCTTTCATGTGGAAACATGCACCTATTAGGTTTGTACACTTCAACACTCATTAGCCGATACAGGTTATTTTTGTGGGTGGGGCGGTATCTGACGGATGATGGAACGATGTGTTACTGTACTTGAGCTGAAGATTACTCAGTGACCGAAAAGTCGCAAAATATCCCTTGAAATTTAACTCTAGTATGCATATCCTGGGTCCAATGGACCCAGAGGGAGTTTTAACTTTTAATTGCTGTATGAAAGACTTAAAATTGATCCCCCACTCGTCAGGTATGCTCTCTTGCAATATTCAATAAGATCAGATCATCTAATCCCTTTCTACAGAAATCTATATTCCTAGGTTTGGAGAAGCTCATTAGTATCACTCAGACACAATACAGCTGTAGTAAGGGCAACAGAACAGTGCGTCGTCAGAGAACTTGCTTCAAAAGACAGGAAAATACTGTGCTGGAAGTGCACAAAACATGCGTGCCAGGGACATACCTCTACGGTGTGCTACAGTTGTAGAAATGAATGTTTTCTTTGTTTGATGATTTGTTCTTTATCAATATTATAACACTAACTTGTGAAAAGTTTGTGATAAATAATAGTGGTGGCGTGATAAACAGTAATGGTGGCTTATGTCTCAGTTTTCATATTGTAATTTATTTAAAGAAAATGATTCAGGATTAAAAATATACTGTTTTTTATTTAATAAAATGATCTGACATGTTTTATATTGATAGATCTTATAACCAAATATTCGTTCAAGATAATATTAAAAAAGACCATGTTTTAAATTAGAAGCTTATATTAGATATAATGGTTCCAATGGGCCCAGAGTATGTAAATGTGCGAATGGTGTAGGTCACGCATAGAAGGTTAATAACGCTTAATTATTTTCGATCGAAGCGGAGGCCACGCTCGCATATACAGATTCGCCCTTACACTCTCTTACAGCAATATTGAGTAAAACATTTCATTCAACACACGTCCAAGATACCTTTGTCATACGGGCAACAAGAAGCAGAATACAAGCAGTTCCAGGTAAGTTCTCTGGACAAGGTTTATATCGCTCTACCCTCCGATCTAACGCATTCTTACGAGAGAGCCTCTAGCTTTTGAACAAAATAATTCATCTGTAACTAAAAGAGCGGTTTCAGAAAGACTGTTCTGATTGTACACGCAATGACTTGGCGGGAAGCATCAGAATTCCGAGAGACATTGACGATTATCGAAATTCGATTTCCAGTCTGGAGGCCACCCCAACTTACGAGCGGTTATGCGTGTAGCACTTCTGGCGTTCGATCTGTCTGCTAAATATGGGAAACGGTGAACCATTTTCAGCTGCTAAAAAAGGATACCTACATTTATGGAGATACATAATATACCGAGTCCTTTTCATTTCAAGCCACTGAATTCTACAGTGGCACACAGAATTTACTAAAAATGAAACGTTGTGTACTTGATATTACAACTGCTTCATAAGCACTTTTAGCTAGTTTAAACTCCGTTAAGATATGCAGAAACAGATTGCACTTAATAAAATAGTGAAAAGATAGTAAAATCACCACTCACGTATAGCCAATGTAATACCGCGCGTTTTTGAATACACAAAACAGTTAAGTTTCTTCATGATTATTTCTGAATTATTAAATGAAGCCTAAAGAACCAGCCTCCCTGGCCGAGGACGCACACAGAATGAAAATATCCATGTGACCCAATCTCAACTGGAGTGGCAGTATCCACAGCCTTCAAAGATGTTTTGTGAAAGACTACCATGTCTAGTTAACTGTCCAATGGGTTTTGCTTCGCGCTGGCCAATAACTTTCGGTAGTTCTTTCTTATCTCCTGCTTCTTGTAGAACCGGATCAATAGGAATATTCATTACGAGTCGTCGCATTTGAACAGTAACTTTGGAAACGTGCGACATATGGCATAAACAATAAGGCGACCATAACGTAACGTGAGTGGTGAGTTTGACATACGGTCTAAGCTACAGATCGGTCTGTCACCTCAACCAATTATTCTTTCTTTCACATTCGTTAGCTTCACCAAGTAACAACAAAATACAGGGTGAGCACAAAGTCTTGCCCTGGTTACAAAAATTTATAACAGAATAACCGTTTGACATAAGTTACATTTGATGCCGTTACATAGGTTGGTGTTACTAGTTTTTTTAAGACCACTTACGTTTGTAAACCTCAACGTGTGCTCCCTTGGTAGCTGGGAGAATGTCGAGGCGGTATTCCAGTTCCCGCCAGGTGTTTCGTAACATGTGTTCTGCCACAGTACCCGCAGCATCTTGTCTCCTAGCCTTCAGTTCGTCAACGTCAGCAACTGGTGTGACGAAGACTCTGTCCTTGATATAGCTCCAGAAAAAAAGTCAAGGGGCGTAATGTCTGGAGAGCGTGGTGGCCAGGGTGTTGGACCGTTTCTTGCAGTCCACCGATCCGGACATTACTCCCCTCTCCAGACATTACACCCCTTGACTTTTTTTCTGGGGCTATATCAAGGACAAAGTCTCCGTCACACCAGTTGCTGACGTCGGCGAACTGACGGCTAGGATACAAGCTGCTGTGGTTACTGTGACAGAACACATGTTACGAAACACCTGGCAGGAACTGGGATACCGCCTCGACATTCTCCGAGCTGCCAAGGGAGCACACGTTGAGGTTTACTAACCTATGTAACAGCATCACATGTAAATTATTATGTCAAACGGTTATTCTGTAATAAATTGTTATAATCAGGGCAAGATTTTCTGCTCACCCTGTATTACATCAGTGGTCAAAACCGACGACATGTACCGAATATACCATATGACGCGTAGAACTGTCCATTCGTTTTTCTGTCAGTCCAGCTAGTTCCTATAACTATTCCCCCAGGACCACACTTCCGTAGTTTCTAGGCGAGCTTTGTCCTGTTTTGCTAACGTTCAGGTTTCAAACTCGTATGTCAGGACACTCCTTACAAAGGTTTTTACAAATATTTTCATGGTGTCGATGCTTATGTGCTTGTGCAGCAAACGGTCCTTCTTGTTTTGGAAGGTGCTCTTGGCCAGTGCTATTCTTCTGTTGATTTTCTTGAGACATCTGTTGTTATCTCCCACAATACTACCGAGATAATGAAATTCGTTTGCTTCCTCGAGTTTCTCACTGCCTATTCTTACATCATCTCATAACCAAGACTTTTGCCTTCTTGCTACTTATTTTTAGTTTTAGTTTTGTTACCTCTTGATTTACGTTCTCAAGCATTTTATTTAGTTACATCTCTGAGTCCGTCGTTATTGCAATATCATCGGCAAATCTGATACAGTAAATATGCCATACGATTGACTTCGATTCCAATCATCTTTCATTTCATTGTTGTTATTGCCTCCTCGCTGAACGTATTAAATAAGTATGGTGATAGAATTTCTTTGTCATTCCCCTTCCGATTTTTACGTTGTTCTTTCTACCATTAATATCCAGTTCAGTGCTTTAACTTTTGTATCTTCTCAAAAATAATGGGCCGCCCCGACTTCGCACGGGTAGCAGCATCTACCGCCGCGCGACTCGTGTGATGTAACGGTCATTTTGTCTATGGGTCACTGTTATGATTAAAAATCAGAGAACAACGTTAGTTAGCTGAATATGAAATCCAAATTCTAGTGGTGATTATATTTGTGTAGAAAATCGAAGAAAATTTGTTGCATTTAGCCTCCAGAAGTAACCCTGAAAAGGTTATTACTTATGTTTTAACTACGGCCCGGCAGATATTTTATGTGTACTTAAAATACAGCTGTATCAAAAAGAATCATCCGATTTAAAAAAATGATAACTATTATGTTAGTTGAGATATGTGCGTGAACAACGTGCTGTTGGAAAGAGCAAACTCTTCCAGTAAAAATGGTATCTGGACAACAGAAAGCGGTTTGTGTTCTGAAGTTTTACGCAGTGAGGGTCAATAATAACTGTCCAGAGTGACTTTTGTACTAGGTATGGGGTGGATCCTCCAGCGTGGAGCATTAGACGATGGCATGAACACTTCCGAGAAACAGGTTGTTAGTGAATCGACGGGCCGTCACCGAGTGTCTGACACAGACATCGTACCCATCCGCCATAGTGTCACGAGGGCTTCGCAGAAATCCGTTCGCCGTGCAGCTCGACAGCTCAACATGCCCACGATGCCCGTCTGGCATGTGCTACGTTGACGTTTACATACGAAACCATACAAAATTCACCTACTGCAAGCTCTTCGTGAAGGTGACAAACAACAACGTGTGGAGTTCTGTAATTTCGTTCTTGGTAATATGGAGGATGACAGTTTTCTTCCACCCTTAGTGTTTAGTGACAAGGCAACATTCCATTTAAATGGAAAAGTGAACCGTTATAATGTGAGAATATGGGGTACGAAACAACCACATGAAGTTTTACAACATGAGAGGGGCTCTCCGAAATTTTATGTGTTTTGTGCAGTTTCATGGGAAAAGGTGTATGGTCCATTTTTCTTTGCCGAGAATACTGTCACAGGAAGCTCATATCTCGATGTGCTTGAGAACTTTCTTTTCCCACAGTTGGAGACTGATTCGAACGACTCCATTTACCAACAGGATGGGGCACTACCACACTGGTATCTGCAAGTGCGGGAATTTTCAGGTCAGACTTTTACTGAACAATGTATCGGTCGCACTGGACCAAATGATTCAGCCTTACATTATTGGCGTCCATGGTCACCGGAGTGTACTGTATGCGATTATTTCTTGTGGGGATTTATAAAAGATTCTGTTTATGTGCCTCCGTTACCAACAACAATGAATGAACTGAGACATTTGAATACCGCGTTGACACATGCCCCCGCATATTGAACACCTGTGAAAAGGTATGAAACAAAACTTTTTGAGCTTTCCGTTCATCAAAAAACAAAAGTTATTGTTTATGTTTCTTAGTTCCAGAAATACAAACGTTTCAAATCGGATGATTATTTTTGATACACCCTGTATTTCTTCGTGAACTACACTGATAACTTCTTCAGGAACAGGTGCAAAAAAGAACTTCTTACGCTTTTGTCTCACGTGACAGGACCGCATATGAAAACCACACTCACGTTGATCAGTTCTAGCGAAGTTCGGTGTCTGGCCCTGTGCTTTGTTAATTGTTATACCAAAGGCGAGTTTGATAGGGAGCTGCAAGCGTATGAAATGCAAAGTTAGGTCTGCGAGTATCATTGGTATTCCTAGTTTGAAAACCCTTTGTCCAGTTCCACAGCCAGTTAGTATTGTGCACTCGATCAAAAACTTTTGAGATTGGTTATTCGGAGTCTTGTTCCGTTGCAAAGTCGGGATGAGTTTAAATTTCTCAGTAAAATAATAGGTGCTTGTACCACTTTTAGTATTAATTCACGCGGTGGAGTTCTGCGCTGCATCAACGAATTTAAAAATTAAATAGGGCAGGGCAGGTCACGGCGTGGCTAACTGTACGCTTACAGGGTGTGCGGGCCAAGGCTCGACCTGTTTCGGATTTGCACGCTCTTCTCGTTTTAACTGGAACAGCGCCATGTTTCATGAATACTGCGGTGTGGCGTTTTTCGGTTGGCACAGCTCTCTGCACAATTGTGGTTTCAGTACTGTTTGTTCTTCGAAATATGTTTGTAATATGGAGGACGTTCATAAGTTCATTTGCTGTTTCCACGAAAACAGGCAGCCTAGCAAAAAAATTTGGAAATTTGTGGTAAGGTCATATGAGACCAAACTGCTAAGGTCATCGGTCGCTAAACTTACGCGCTACTTAATCTAACGTAGACTAACTTACGCTAAGGACAACACACATACCCATGCCCGAGGGAGGACTCGAACCTCCGACGGGGGAAGCCGCCCAGACCGTGACAAGACACCCCAGACCGCGCGGCTACCCCGCTCGGCTGTAGTCTAGCGATCTTTCCTCGCAAGCCTTGATGAATGGGAGTTACAGGAGAGAGGGATGAAAATTCTCAGTATATATTATGCAGTGACGAGTACTGCAAATTTGCTGTGGAACTACATTACAATACCTCCTTTCTTTCTTTCGCATATGCCATAGTCCCTCTGCGATCACAGGGTCGGCGAGGTTACAACGGAATTGGCAATGTTAGTTTTAGGGATGGCCGGACGCCCTTCCTGCCGCCCCACCCACCCTGCCCCCCCCCCCCCCCCGCCCCCTCACCAGGACGGAATCAGTGTACCCCAACTGTCTGCGTCTAGTGTAAAGCGTGAAATAGTGCGGGCGTGTTGCAAATGTATACGGCGCGTGCAACTGAGGCATAACGTGGAGACCAGCCCAGTATTCACCTAGTGGGATGTGGAAAACCGCCTAAAAACCGCTTCCAGGCTGGCCGGCACACCGGTCCTCGTCGTTAATCCGCCGGGCGGATTCGATCCGGGGCCGGCGCGCCTACCCGAGTCCAGGAAGCAGCGCGTTAGCGTTCTCGGCTACCCTGGCGGGTAACGACATTACAATACTATGGAGAAAAAATTTAAAGATTTAGTTGACAATGGAAGTGCAAGAATTTACGACAATCGACAGATGGGATGTATTGTTCTGTACATCAAGTAACACTAAATTTTCAGGCATGGAGTACGTGAAGAAATTGGTGGTAAACGTAGTAGTTGCACCAGTTTTCGGTGGAACTGAACGAAGAGTACGGATACTTTATATTATTGCAAAGTAAGCAGATTAAGCCTGGAACGAATTTTCAATTTAAAACTTGCGGTTGTTGAATTTATTAAGGAAAAAGAAGTGCTAGAATAAAAATTAGAACATCTAGAATGGATTGTTGACCTCGTGTTTTAAGTAGACATTACTGTACACTGCCCAAAGTAAGACATTGCAAGGTGTGAAGCAACTAATTTCTGATTTTATGGGTATGCTTTGAAGAAGAAAATCGAGTTGTAGGAGGGACACAATCTGCTAAACACACTCCAGTTTCCTAACCTCTATGACGTTAAAGAAAACGCAAGGTTTGAAGAATTCATTAGGTCATAAAAGAATTACAAGGATAATTTCCTAAACGGTTTGAGGCCACTGCCGGTCTTATATCTGTTTTCGAGCTATTTTCGTGACCGTTTGCCGTTTCAGTTGAAAGCGCCGTCGTGCATGTGCACACCCCTTTGGTGTTGTAACTGCCCAGCACGTCTACATTACTTTCCCCATTTCCATACGTAATTTTCAAAAGTACTGTAATATTTCGACTGACATTTGTGTTTGAAAGAACTGTTTTCAATTTTAAAATTAAATAAGTCCGATTGTTTGGCAATCTAAGTGCGGAAATACCTGAAATTGTCTTCGGCTGTATGCCGACAGTTTGTACCAGATAAAAATTATGTCGTCAGCGCGCCAAAAATAGTTGAAGAACACAGAATTTATTTTGTTTTTGATGTATGTTGCTGAGAAATGTGATATATAAAACCAAGTTATCTGGTTATGCTAGCAAAATGTATATTATCTTTCCTAGAAGATAGAACACTCATTTTCAGTTTTCTTATGTGCGGCAATAGGTATGATCTTTTCAAACATCTTCGTTGCTCTCGTCCCTCTTGAGATTACTATAGTCCATTTAAAATTAGTTCGCAGTTGACGTCTGTCACTTGTCAGTACCATATTGCCGCATCGCCCGATGATCGGTAGCGCTCGGTTACAGATAACACACAAACGCGTCAAGTCACTTCACAAATTCTGTTAATGTGTAACGCGGAGCAATGGTGGAAGTGGCTGCCAAATGCGAGATCCTTTGTCGGCGGATGATTTTAAGTGGCTAATGACAGATCTGCGGCAGGAGACACGTTTTGTAGCCCTGAATTTAAACTCATGTTCTAAACCGGTCACAACCTCACAGCTGCGCGGAGTGGCCGTGCGGTTTGAGGCGCCATGTCACGGGTTGCGTGGTCCTCCCGCCGGAAGTGCGAGTCCACCCTCGGGCATGGGTGTGTGTGTTCTTAGCATAAGTTAGTTTAAGTAGTGTGTAAGTCTAGGGACCGGTGACCTCAGCATTTTGGTCCCTAAGGAATTCACACACATTTTTAACAACCTCATGATGTGCAGTGTGTCAGAGAAAGCGGTGGTCAACAATCTGCGGCAGAACTACCTGAAACTATCCTCTCGCTGGTTACACGAGCTGCCGCCTTACCAACCGATGAGTTGTCCTCATTGGCACAACAGGCAGATTCCAGACGAAAGAAGGACGATAGGTAAAAAGAGCAAAAAAAATTAAAAAGGTTACATTTAAACCAACTAACTGAACAGAAATTAGAATTATAGTCTTTTGATTAGAGTTACAGTAAAGAAATTTCGTGACGTTAGACGAGATTAGAACTTACGACCTTCAACACAGCAGGTTTATACGCCAACTATTGCGCTGTAGTATAACACAGATTCCATGTATTATATTTTTGACTGTGGTCTCCTAGTCCCAAAATGAATTGCAGCCTTCAAAAACTTGGATTCACGAAATATCGTGTCAACCTTATCTAATGTACGCCGATCTTTGTGATTGTGATAACTGCATATGTGCGGAAGTATCCGGTAGTGTTTAGTTAGTGCTGTGTAGGAAACATGTGTATTTCATTAGCATCATTATATGTGTGTGTTCTTTTTGGTGTGGATATCATGTATGATGAAATACGAAATAAAAGTGCCAGATCCATGATACGTGGTCCAAACACGTCAAGACAGAACACCGGACAAGCAATTGAAAGTGCACTGACCAGTTGTTGTGGCAGTTTCGCAACGGCGAACGGTTCGGATTTGACGTTGAGCGTTCTGACTGGAAGAAATCAGCTCCACCGCGTGAAAAAAAAATTGGAAATTTGTGATAAGGTCTTAGGGGCCAAATTGCTGAGGTCATCAGTCCATAAGCTTACACACTATTTAATCTAACTTAAATTAACTTACACTAAGGACAACACACACACCCATGCCCGAGGGAGGACTCGAACCCGCGCGGACCGTGGCAAGACGCTTTAAACCGCGCGGCTCCCCCGCGTCCACTGCATGAACGTGAAGTTTCAACTAGCAAGTTATTTTAATCAGACTGTAGTAAGATTTGTCGGAAGTCTCCAGAGAACAGTATTCATAGGGTTACTGTTGTTAAGCAAATTTGGCATTGTTCTGTATAATGTTTCAACGGATATTTTATGGGACATCTAAATCTCATCCTAAACGCAATTCTGCATGTTTACCACTATTGCTTTGCTTAGAAACGTTTGAGACTGCACCGTAACATTTCAATCCGAGTTTGAATGTAGAACGAGCAAATCGCCACCTTCTGAAAGTGTGGCAGCAAAGCCAGACGATGCCGAAGTGAGTGTAATTTTTCTAAATCTGACTTTGGAGAGTATTAGAGTAATTAAAAGTTTCTTGCCAGTGCCTCCAGCAGCATACAAAAAGAATTTCATTCGTTGTTGGCTGATGATATTATCAAGTCGCAAACTTTTTTTGCTCGTTATGCAGACGATACTGATTTTGACCGGCCTGTAAAAGTCGAGAACGATGGTACTTTCTTTATCGCAAATAATACGTATTGGTTGATGTATTTACATTTGATTTTATCGGCAAAGAAAGTCTATGATGTTTTACAGATTTGCTTGTCCGATATTCAATATCTTTACTTTCATTCAGCTCAACTAAAGCCTCATCAAACATATTTTGCTCGTAATCTGTATCATCTGATGACAATTCTTTTCATTTGCGGTGCTCACCGGAAGGCTGCATACACTGAGGTGACAGATGTCATAGGATAGCGATATGTGCATACACATATGGCTGTAGTATCGCGTACAAAAAGTATAAACCAGCACTACATTGGCGAAACTGTTAATTATACTCAGGTGATTCATGCAAAAAGGTTTCCGACGTGATTATGGCCACATGACTTAGAACTCTCACCAACGACAACGCAGTAGCCGACGGCTAATGAAGTGACGTTTGTATGAAGTTGTCTGTACTAACAGACAAGCAACACTGCGTGAAATAACCGCTAAAGACAATGTAAGACATACGACAAACTTATTCGTTAGGACAGTGCGGCGGAATTTGTCGTTAAAGCGCTATGGCAACAGACGACCGAAGTGTCTTGGCTAACTGCGCTACATCGCATGCTGCACCTCTGCTGGGCTCCCAGTCATATCGATTGAATCTAGACAACTGGCAAACTGTTGTCTTGTCAGACAAGTCCCGATTTCAGTTGGTAAGAGGTGAGGGTAGGGCTTGAGTGTGGCGCAGACCCCAAGAAGGCATGGATCCAAGTTGTCAGAAAGCCACTGTGCAAGCTGGTGGTGGCTAAAAGTAATGGTGTGGGCTGCGATTACATGGAATGTACTGGGTCCTCTTGTCCAACTGTGCCGATCAGAGACTGGAAATGGTTACGTTCGGCTACTTGGAGACAAATTGCAGCCATCTACGGACTACATGTTTCCAAACAACAATGGAATTATCATGAATGGCAATGCACCATGTCACCGGGCCGCAATTGTTCGCTACTGGTTTGAGGAACATTCTCGACAATCAGATTGAATGATTTGGCCACTCAGGTCGCCCTACATAAATCCTATCGAATATCTACGGGACATAATCGAGAAGTCAGTTCGTCCACAAAATCCTGGTCCGGAAACACATTCGCAATTATGAACGACCATAGAGGCCTAATATTTTGGCAAGGAACTTCCAGCGGCTTGTTTAGTCCGTGCCACTTGGAGTTGCTCCGCTACTCTGGGGAAAAGGAGGTCAAACGCTGTGTTAGGATATCCCACGACTTTTGTCACCTCAGTATATTTCACACTTTACACAGTGCTTAGGCATGCAAAAGAAGCGTGACCTTTAACAACGTGGAGTAAAATTCTCAAGTGAAATCCTTTGCTGTTGTAGGGGTGAACAACTTATACCCTGCGAAGAACATCCGTAGTCGTAATGTATGACCATCAACAACTGTTCGATGCTTCCGTCGATAGAAATTATTAGTAACTGCGAATTTTATCATAAGCCAGTGTTTTCGCAAAGTCATCTTCTACACATAATTTGGAAAATGCTTTACCCGTTGTGTAACGAGTATTAATTACATCTTTTAGGTTAATTTTCGGTGAAGTCCACTCATTGCTCATTTTCGAAATAAACAGCAAGATGGGTAATAGTTGGCGCTGGTTCATGTACATTAATGAAGAAAATTCGCGAAACTGCCTCTGAATTAGAAATGTAGCGGCCTGATTTAAATTGTTCCACTTCATTTCTGGACTGCAAGCTAAACATAGCTTGATAATATATTTTGTGACTTATTTTATAGATTTCACAGAACTACAAAGTTCAAATTTAGTGTGCTGCAAATATTTTGAATAGAAGTTTATTGTAGGGCGCTTCCCATGTAACGTCAATTTCATAGTTTCGGATAGTAGCCTCTAGTGCACCTTCGTCAGGAGTCAATCGTCTACATTTTAAGTATCCATCATAAGCAGTTGATGTACGACTCTGAAAGACTTTTGCAATTTTTTGAACATTTTTCTTCATTTGAAGCTCCACATGGGACATGAACCACATGTCTTACCACAGAGTGATGAAGCACTGGGTCTTCATCTTTGTTTGGTATCTCTGTTGTGATCACACTGTCGGTGTGGTCTAGTTTGATGTTAATGGTTGCCACAGTAGTAGATGTATGTGTAACATCCACGTTTCCGCCATTCAGCGATGTTCATGTGACAGCGTGGAAGAATGAAGACATGTGCTTTATTTATGAGAAATCTGGTTTTTGAAATTTTGAAAGAAATACTCAGTTAGCTGTGTCACAATACAAGGTGATTTTATTTAATACACGACCCGTTTCGGGGTTGTGCCCAACTTCAGGCGGTTCACATTTATGCAAATCGCCTGAAGTTGGGCACAACTGATTGTGGAAACATGTAAATAAATTTATTTACATGTTTCCATAATCAGTTTTGGAGCACAGTGGAGTACTCATATCGTTTCCCCATTAAATTTATTACATTTAAGTACAATCATATTTCGATTTTTAACACGTTAACTGTATATTAGTCACATTGGTAATTATTTGTACTTCGACATCATACCTACTTTAATAAGTTCAGAAGCACATGTACTCACAACATCGAACGCGTTTACATTGGAAAGTGTAAACATTTTGGATGTTGTGAGTACATATGATTCTGAAGTTACTTATAAAATATTAGCACGTACTGTGTCGATAGCACGCTTGAAAACTGTGCTCGCAACTACTCACAGCGGCACAGCTGCGCCACTACGCCTATCACCGCTGGGGGTCACGTGAAGGAGGCCTTCGACGAATTCAGATGATAGGTGAATGCTGGGGGTCATCAGTCCCTGGTACATCGTTACCCAGCGAGGAGCCGTAAGGTCTTTCAAGGTACGGTACAACTCTAGTGGGGAAACCATCCCGGCTTGGTGATTTACTAGCAGCCCCTTTTGAGAAGAGCACCTCCACTATCATCGGTCGTGTTCGGGTCTGTTAGAGACGCCGTAAACTCTCCATCGAGAATCTCAGTCAGCGAATGTAGAGCTTCGTCCATCGCTGAGGTGTCATGAACCGCTGGTTGTGTTCCACTAGAGCATCTGCAACATCCTTCTGTGCCGTTAGGCGTCGGCCGTCCGGCACGGTCGAGGGTATGCACCATCGTTCCCTGGCATCGCTATTTTTTTTTTTTTTATACTGATGAGCCAAAGAAACTGGTACACCTGCCTAATATCGTGCAGGGCCCTCACGAATACGCAGAAATGCCGCAGCACGACATGGCATGGACTGGACTGTCTTACGTAGTGCTGGAGGGAAATGACACTATGAATCCTGCGAGGCTGTCCATAAATCTATAGTGCATATACACTGAATCGCCAAAGAAACTGGTATAGGCATGCGTATTCAAACACAGAGATATGTAAACAAGCAGAATACGGCGCTGCGGTCGGCAATGCCTATATAAGACAACTGTCTGGCGCAGTTGTTAGATCGGTTACTTCTGCTACAATGGCAGGTTATAAAGATTTAAGCGAGTTTGAGCGTGGTGTTACAGTCGGCGCACGAGCGATGGGGAACAGCATCTCCGAGATAGCGATGAAGTGGGGATTTTCCCGTACGACCATTTCACAAGCGTACCGCGAATATCAGGAATCAGGTAAAACATCAAATCTCCGGCATAGCTGCGGCTGGGTAAAGGTCCTGCAAGTACGGGACCAACGACGACTGGCGAAAATCGTCCAACGGGACAGAAGTGCAACCCTTCCGCAGATTGCTGCTGATTTCAGTGCTGGGCCATTTACAAGTTTCAGCGTGGGAACCACTCAACGAAACATTATCGATGTGGGCTCATGTACCCTTGATGACTGCCCGACACAAAAAAATGGCTCTGAGCACTATGGGACTCAACTTCTGAGGTCATCAGTCCCCTAGAACTTAGAAGTACTTAAGGGGATACGGAATCGGATTTTGGGTTAAAAAAT
The DNA here is from genome assembly GCF_023864345.2 of Schistocerca serialis cubense. Lineage (NCBI taxonomy): Eukaryota > Metazoa > Arthropoda > Insecta > Orthoptera > Acrididae > Schistocerca > Schistocerca serialis. The sequence goes on from NC_064641.1 coordinate 876,250,374, forward strand.
CGAATTTTTTTTTATTGGCGTATTATATTCTGCCATGTTTCCTCTTTAAAATGACGTATCATACATAGCTCTACTACAATTATAACTATTTTATTTTTATATATTTGTGAGATCGGGTATTGCGCTTTAGTTATACACGTCTCTCGTGGCTGACCATGAACTTTTTGGCAGTACCTTTAAAGTGACATGAATTTAAATATCCCGGTTTCCAGCGACTATTTATACACTAGTTGCCCGAAAATGTTTCTATCTGGTTTCCTCAAGTTACTCTTTGACTTTGTGGCGGGACTGTTTTGTAAACAGTGTGATATAAGAAAGTAGTTGTTGTTGAGTTATTTCGTATTTAGTGCTTCATTTTTCGCAGTGAAAATGCCTAGAGCTAAAGCAAAAGTATTTAAAAAGCGTGTGAACTGGCAAAAGAAAAGAAATAATGATTCATTAGCAAAGCAAAGCAGTTCATCATCATCACTGTTGGAAAATGTGAATCCACTTATTACTGATTTGCCGAACGAACTTACACCAAATGAAAACAGTGCTTCTCATAAAAAACTAAGAGATTTGGAAGAGAAATATAATTTACTTGATAGAGGGAATGAAGTTTTTGAACTCATTGATACGAATATATTGTGTGAAGCTCTTGAAAACAGTTTGTGCTGCAAAAAATGTCATGGAAACGTTTCTCTGAAAGTAGAATCCCATGTTGGCCTGGCTGCCCAGTTTAATTTAATATGCAGTGTTTGTAAATACAGCTGTAAGTTTCCAAGTTCGCTTTCAGTAACTGTAAATAATGGATACAAGAAAACTGAACTTTATAGTGTAAATATTAGGTTAGTTTATGGATTGCGAGCAATTGGTAAGGGCAAAGCAGCTGGTGATATGCTATGTGGTGTTCTAAATCTTCCAAGTGCACCTTCAAAGTTTGAAGCTTACAATTATGTACTAGGATCTGCAGTTGAAGATGTAGCACAGAAGTCAATGCAGGTTGCTGTGGAAGAAGCAGTGGAAGAAAATGACGGCAGTCGTGACCTCACAGTGGCGTTTGATGGCACGTGGCAGAAAAGGGGCCACACCTCCAACAATGGTGTTGTAACAGCAACTAGTGTTGATACTGGCAAGGTTATTGATGTTGCAATAATGTCTAAATACTGTAGGTGCACAGGCAGGCTGAAAAATGAACACAGTGATGACTGTATTGCTAATTATTATGGTAGTAGTGGTGGCATGGAGGTTGCTGGGGTGAAGAAAATTTTTCATCGCTCTTCACAGTGGTATAATGTTCGCTATGTCAAATATCTGGGAGATGGTGACTCTAAAGCATTCAAAGAAGTTTTGGAAAGCAAACCATATGGGAACAGTGTAAATATAAGCAAACTTGAATGTATAGGACATGTGCAGAAGAGAATGGGTGCCAGGCTGAGAAGGTTAAAATCAGTTATGAAAGGGAAAAAACTAGATGATGGGAAAACCTTGGATGGCAGAGGAAGATTGACTGATTCCATAATAGACCACATTCAGAACTGCTATGGCCTTGCAATCAGGCAAAATACAGGCAATCTTGAAGAAATGAGGAGAGCTATATGGGCTTTATATTTCCACACCGCATCCACGGATGAGCATCCACAACATGGTTTGTGCCCCAAAGGTGAAAACAGCTGGTGTAAATACAATAGGGGACTAACAACAGGAGAGAAATACATTCACCACCACAGTCTACCATCAGCCATCATGGCAGAAATAAAGCCCATTTTCAGAGATCTGGCTGACAGAAGTCTTCTGATGAAATGTCTTCACGGAAAAACGCAGAACCCCAACGAGTGCTTGAATAGTGTGATATGGCATCGTCTCCCAAAAACAGTGTTTGTCGGAATTAATACACTACATTTTGGTGTGTATGATGCTGTGGCAACCTTCAATCTTGGAAATATAACTAAATGCCAGCTCCTTCAAAAGTTGGGTATGTGTGTTGGTTCCCGTACGGTACGTGCTATGTTCTTTTTAGATCAGCACAGACTAAGGCATGCTGATAATATAATCAAGACATTAGTGAAAAAAGCAAGACAGGTGCAGAGGGGTGCCAAAAGAAGACTTGAAGATGATTATGAAGACTGTGAAGGGGGTATTAGCTACGGATCAGGAATGTTTTAATCTTCTTTCTCCGTTTCCCGTAAGTTTACTTTTTACTTCATCTAGGAACATTATCTCAGGTACTGGTCAACCTAGAAGTCTGAAATTTTTATGACGTAGTGACATAAGTCCCTATTACATACTGAAACAACGATTTTTTAATTACTTGATTTACAAAAGACTTAGGGGTGATAGTCTAGTAAAAAGCGATGGAAAAAATTTACTTAAAAATAAATGTACAATATCTCTGTAAGAAAATACTTTGACAATAAACTGTTGTTTCAGTATTGTTGTAACATATGAATGCACATACAGTAAAATTTTTACCTCTCTGTCTCCAGTAGTTTGTGAGAAAATGTTCCCTATAGTAGGCATATATTAACATTGCGGGGATAGGTGATTCCGTATCCCCTTAAACCTAACTAACCTAAGGACATCACAAACATCCATGCCCGAGGCAGGATTCGAACCTGCGACTGTAGCGGTCTCGCGGTTCCAGACTGTAGCGCCTAGAACCTGACCGACACAAAGCTTTACACCTCGTCTGGGCCCGTCAACACCGACATTAGACTGTTGATGACTGGAAACAAGTTGCCTGGTCGGACGAGTCTCATTTCAAATTGTATCTAGTTGATGGACGTGTAAGGGTATGGAGACAATCTCATGAATCAATAGACCCTGCGTGGCAGAAAGAGACTGTACAACCTGCTGGAGGCTCTGTAATGGTGTTGGACGTGTGCAGTTAGAGTGATATGGAACCCCTGATACGTTTAGATACGACTGTGACAGTGACACGTACGTAAGCGTCCTGTGTGATCACCTGCATCCATTCACGTCCATTGTGCATTCCTGCATTGTGCACTTCTGTGAGCTCACGGGGGCCCTACACGATATTTGGTAGTTGTACCAGTACCTTTGGCTCTTCAGTGTAGGATTAAAATACGCAGAGAAATACATTTACAACAGAGAAATATTTCAGATCGATTTATTTACAATAGATAAAACATACGATTATAACGTACAACTGTTCATCGTTTTATCGTATTTTCTCAAGGGGAAAGACTTGGACATTCTTGATGGCATAGAAATGACATGATTTTATATAAATTCAGACAAGGCCGAAAGTTCGTTTTTTGTTTAGAGAATAAACTGCTTACCTGCGAGAGCTGAAATTTGTTGAGTTCGCACAGATGCAATGCGCACAGATGGTCCTTCGTTGTTCTTTATGAACTTCTGTAAGGCGGTGAGGAATCCAGCGGTCACACACATTTGAGTTCAACACAACTGAGCAGCGATGTGTTTGTGATCCGTTGATCACCTCAAATGAGTCACATTTGTGTGCGGCTGTCCGGCACGCGAGAGATGGACTGGTTTGCGTGACCTTGTTGTGATGAAGACAGACGCTTTCCCAACGACTCACCGTGGTTTTGTTCACTGTCAGATCTTCGTAGACGTTCTGCAAGCGCCTGTGAATATCTGCGATGCTCTGGTTTTCCACCAAAAGAAACTCAATGACAGCTGTCTACTTGGAACGCACCTTCGTTGCGGACGTCATTTTGAAGGCTACATATAGCGCCACCATTTATCGGATCTCATGAAACTATAGGAGCTGAAGCGGGAATATTCTCAGTGTCCACAGCAAATTTCGACTTTTTTCCACGGAAATCGACAGAGAAAAACATGGGTAGCGTTACTTATTGAATGCCCGTCGTACCTTTTGTTGCTGGCGCGCCGCAGCTTAGATCAGTCGCCACATTAGAACACGGCACACCGTGTTTGCTTGATGTGGAACATTTTTTTTGTGAGAGTTGGTGCTGGAGATGCATTTTGAATTCCTGTGCATGGAAATCCGCCGACACCTTTTCGGTAGCACAACCTCTTTAAGGAAACGGCTTCAGTTCGTTTCTGAGGTACGTGTACACTTTACCCTGCAGGAATCCTGTTTACTTGTCCTGCAGGAACGCTGTTTATTTATCCTGATGTTCGTTTAGCATCTTACCAGGGATCGGGATTACGCAGGATGCACTCATTCTGTATCCATTCCCACGATTGGTCACTGTTTATCAGGCGCACACCACTAGTTTGTTTTTCACTATAAGAAAACTCTAGATACCTCCGTACGTAATTTCTTATTTACTGTGGTCTCTTATATTTGCAGTTTTTGTGTCCAAGCCATTTTATCCGCTAGTATTATTTTATTTGTCCAATAACTTGATTTTAAAAAGTTGTAACATATTTTCAGCCTTTTAAAGTATACTTAAGAATCTGTTTAGTATTCACATGTCGTGAAATCAGTATTTCAGTTAATTATATACACATAAAAGTCAGGTTAGAGAAAAGTCACTACAACACACCGCAGCCTAAAGTACGTGAGTGCAAAACAGCCAAGTACCTATTAGAAAAACAGTTCAGTTACAACACTAATTAACGCTCATAAAAAAGAAGATGAGGAAAGAACCTCTAATTAAAAGTTTCGCACCAGCGGTGCACGACCATTCATGTTGCTTAGCTGTGTTTCCTGTTAAGTGCACTAATGATGTTTACGTTGTGTGTACTCCAGTACATTACGTACATGTGTGTGGTCGTGTTATGTGTAGGTGATACATGGCTCGCAGTGCAGTGTATCTGCATAAATACTTACGTTTCTTGACAGGGCGTCATTCTCTGGCATTTTGCTACATCCGCAGTTTTTTATCAGTGCATGACCATCCTTTACTACCTTCACAAAGAACCTTCATAGCATTTAAATGCGTTATCATACGAAATATTCAGCAACATAAGTTTGAGGTGCATCTTCGAACAGAGAGAATATAATCTTGTACCGAAACAGGTGAAAATATTTGACTGTATAACAAACATAGAAAGTCATAGATGAGCGCGAGTTGGTACTGCAACATCTCCAAATCAGCGTGTGTGTATGTATGTAAACAAATAACTACAACAGCAACTATTATAGATCTTGTATCACTGATACATAGGTGTCTTACAAGTTTAATGCTTGTTCTAAATCGAAGTCAAGATATTTGAGGTTTCATGCTTTTCAATTTATTCGGCGCTCAGCACGACGATTTTTTTTTTAGCTAGTACTTGCATTTCATATCGTTGATTTCCTGGTTTTGTATACATTGAAACTTCATATCGTTGGAAGCGTTCAGACGTTGAATCTTCTTGGTTCTTGGATTTTTTGAGCAAATAACAGCCTGGGTCTGCAACGCTTGTGATGAGCATGTGGTCCTTCATAAAGTAATGCCAAATTGCTGTTTTTTCGTTTGAGCTGTGAAGATTTGCGGTGAGTTGTGAGTGAAACATAATTTCCTATTTCATTAGTTTACATATTTATGAGATTCTAATCATACTGCGATTTTCTAAGATGTGTCCGACGAGTAAGTACGATTAACACGGCTCTGATATTTTCGTCATAGGATTCTACTTGTCTCGAAAATTTCGGAGGAGGGTCTACCCACTCGTTGCTTTCTCTGACATTCAACATCAAATCTGCGGGAGTGAACTGTGTGTTTATAAATAGAAAGATGGTTCACTATCTGCTCAAACAAATCAAGATACTGCATCCAACGTGAATGTTGGTTAAAGGTATATGTGGGTATGAATCTGTTCAGTTCGCGAAGCACCCGTTCACAGGGAATTGCTTGCGAGTTAATACGTCATAGTGAAGTTATTTGTATGCCACTGTCTTGCAAAAATTGTCTCCATTTATAACCAATGAAATAAGATGCGTTGTCTGTGAGCTGTGACTTGGGTTTTCCTACTATGGTAATGAAATCATTTGAAATTCTTGTAGTTACTGCAGACGTAGCAGACTTTCCAGCATACAGCTTTACAAACTTGGAAAACATGTCATATAATACAATAACATGTTTCATACCTCCATGGGCAGTCGGATATGACCAACAATATCAAGGGCTACTGTTTCAAGTGGTTTACTAGGCAAAATAGAGTGCAATTCAGTCTTACTAGTTTTGGTGATGGATTTTGCCTTCTGACTGATGACACACGTGCTTAGTAATTGATGTACTTTTCTTTACATATTGGGAAAGTAACAAAACACACTTTGAGGTATCGTAATGCCCCCGGGCATGTTGTGTACACCAAATAAATTTATCTCCATTCTCAGAAGGAATGCATACACACCAAATGTCTGTATTAGGATGTCTCGTGTAGAACAAAATGTGATTGATTGTGTAAAGTGTAATACTGTCCCAAACTGTCTGCGTTACTCTGTTTTAACTGTGTTCACACCTTGTGCGAGCGTGGATCTGCTTCTTGTAGTCCTTTCATGTTCTTCAGTAGTTCTGCTGTCAGTAGTGTTTGGCCTTCGTGAGTAGTACGCGATAATCTGTTACTTGTTCTAGTGTTTCTGCATTTTCGGTAAGACATTGTGGCAGTCTACACAATGCGTCAGCTACAATGTGTTGTTTTCCCGCTGTATCAATTACTTCAAATAAATATTCCGACAAAGTCAGTACACAACAACGCAAAGTGCTGGTGTAATAAATTGTACCACATCCAAAAACTCTAAGCTTGGTGGTTAGTGTATACTTTTATATTTTTACCATGTATGTAGTAATTGAATTTTTTGAATGCTCACACAATCGTCAGTGTTTGTAATTCTGTCGCTGAATAAGAACGCTCGCATTCAGTGAGTGTTCTGCTTGCAAAACTGGTCTCTTCGCTTCATACTTACCCTGTTCTTGATCAATTTCAAATAGACATGAGCCCAAACCTATCTTTGAAGCATCTGTAGCGACACAAAGATCTTGGCTCACATCAGGTTGACGCAAAGACATCGGAGTTAACAATTGCATCTTTAATTGCGTTAAAGTCATCGATACAGTCCTGTGTCCGAAGCCATAGAGCGTTCTTCTTAAGTAAACCTAGTAACGCTGTACTGTTTAATAACTGGCCTGGAACGAAACGTCGGAAGAACGAGCAGAGTCCAAGGAATGCCTTTAACTTCTTCTTGGTGTTTGGATATGGAGAATTCTCAAGTGCGCTAGTTTTATCAGAATCTGTTCGTATTCCTTGTGAAAATATTATGTGTCCTAAAACTTTGATTTTCTCTCATAGCAACGCAAACTTGGGAAGAACACTTATACATTCTAGAAAGGACACTAGAAAAGTTTTCACAAGCAGGAGAAACGGCAAATTAACAAAAAATCCAAGTTTGCCATTACTCCTGCTTGTGAAAACTTTTTTAGTGTCCTTTCTAGAAGGTATAAGTGTTCTTCCCAAGGTTCTGTTGCTATTAGAATATCGTTAACATACAGTGTTACACTTTCTAACAGTTTTGGACCTATTACTGTGTCTCAAGCTGTGATGAACATCCCAGAAGTAACATTAAGTTCGAAATGCACCGTAGCATGGAAAACTGGTAACTTCTAGCGCAAAAAAGGCGGTATAATTGCTAGATTTTGGTGTTAACTTTATTTGGCAGTTTGCACTTTTTAAATCGATGCTTGTATTTGACACCATGGAATTTTTATAATTGCTTATTAAGATTTTCAGGTCTTGTGCGTACAGGCACAATTATTTATGACTCGTGCGTCTAACAAGAGGCGAATACTCCCATTAGGCTTGGTTACCGTTAACAATGGATTACATTGTGGTGATGTAGAGGGCTCAATTGTGTTCCAGTCTAGTATTTGATTGATCTCATCCCCCACTGTTGCTCGCTTCGACCAGGGAATCATATAGGTGTTGTAGCGAAATACTTCATGGGGGGAACTTTCATATTGTAAACAAACCATTTGATAACATGTGGTTTTAATGTAAATGTCTGTATGTAGTAGACCATATGCTAACATAGTTGTTCCCTTGTAATTGCTGTAGTTTCAGTTTATCGGTACGAGTTCTGGTATTTGAACTTTTGTTACGGGGTGGCTAACGTTTTGAGACTCACCATTGTCTAAGAATTGTATATGATAGCTCTGGCAGTATTTTCCATGATTTAAGTGATGTCTGTCCATAACTACTTAAATCTTGTTAATATTCTGCATAAATAAACATTTACCTAAGGAGAAATCAATTATTGCGTCTTTCTCTCTCAGAAAATCCACGGCTATCAGAGAATCAAAAACTAATCGAAAATTACTAGGAACAGTCATTCTATCGCTCCATTGCCCAGTTCAGCTGTTACAAAAATCTGCATCATAACCCCACGTGACTTAACGCCAACTGCACTCACGATTCGGTATTTAAAAACAAGAAAATACGGAATAAGACCTAGTTCTTTCAAGCTCTTATATCAATTGTATGATAAAGCACATATTTCTGCAGCTGTATGTATAACAGTTGTGGTTGCCATACCACCCACAATAGCTTGTTCTGTCACTTGTATCACTTCATTCTTTGGGCCACATTTCGTATTCCCTTCCGTTAACTCGTCGAGAAGATCAATGCTATCGTTGTACCTTAATAAAAAATATAGGATCTGACTGATTACTAGCTGGCCTTTTATGGTTCTTGTAACTAACTTGTGACAAGGTGTTGCTCCCTTCATGGTCCCCAGTCATCACCTGGAGGTAAGATGAGACAGAATCTAATCTGATGGGCCGTCATATTTGACGATTTACGTTCATTCACCACTTCAGTGATATTCACATGAGGATGCTGTGTCCTCCAGTCACATTCAAACACACGACTTTGCGCGTTGTTTTGCGAATAACTTCGGTGGCTACTATTATTACTAAAGGCAGGCGGGTTCCCAGGACAGTTATTACCGCCATTTGGTGGCCACCAACGCCATTGTCCATTTCAGAAATTATTATTATTATTATTATTATTATTATTACACTGAGCTGACAGAAGTCATGGAATAGCGATATGTACATTTGCAGAGGGCGGTGGTAATATGTACACCAGGTATAAAATTGCAGATTGGAGGAGCTGTCATTTGTACTCAGGTGATTCAAGTGAAAAGCTTTCCTACGTGATTTTGGCCACACGACGGGAATTAGCAGATTTATAGCGCGAAATGGTAGTTGGGGCTAAACGCATGGAACATTTCGGAAATCGGTAGGGAATTCAATATTCCGAGATCCACAGTGTCCAGAGTGTGCCGGGAATACAAAATTTCTGGTATTGTCTATCACGATGGACAAAGCAGTGGCCGACGGCCTTCCCTTAACGACCGGGAGCAGCGCGTTTGTGTAGAGTTGTCAGTGTTGCCAAACAAGCAACGCTGCCCAAAATAACACCAGAAACCAACATGGGACGTACAACAAACGTATCCGTTAGGACAGTGCGGTGAAAATCTAGCATTAATGGGTTATGGCGGCAGGCGACCGACGCGAGCGTCTTTGCTAACAGCGCATCACCTACAACGCCTCTCCTGGACTCGTGACCATAACGGTTACACCCTAGACGACTACAAAACCTGTTGAGATTAGTCCCAATTTCAGATGTAAGAGCTAATGGTAGAGTTTGGCGTGGCGCAGACTACAAAAATCGATGGACCCAAGTTGTTAACAAGGCACGTTGCTGGTGGCTCCATAATGGTGCGGGGCTGTGTTTACATAGAATGGACTGGATCTCTGGTCCAGCTGAACCGATCATTGACTGGAAACTGTTATGTTCGGCTATTTGGAGACTATTTTCAGCCATTCATAGGCTTCATGTTCGCAAACAATGACGGAATTTTTATGGATAACATTGTGCTGTGTCACCGCCCCACAGTTGCTGACGATTGGTTTGAAGAACATTATGGACAATTCGAAAGAATGATTTGGCCACCCAGATCGCCAGACATTAATCTCATCCAACGTATATGGGAGGTAATCGCGAGGTCAGTATGTGCACGACATCCTACACCGGCAACACTTTGGCAGTTATGGATGGCTGTATAGACCGCGTTGGCTTTAATATTTCTACAGGGGACTTCCAACGACTTGCTGAGTGTATGCCTCGTCGAGTTGCTGCACTACTCTGGGCAAATGGAAATCTGACACGATATTAGCAGTGTATACCGTGACTTTTTGTCACCTCAGCATGTTATTGAAGTTATCACGGCATTTACTTCCATCGTCATTCCGTTTCCCATTCCATTTGTTTCGTCTGTTCTGATTGTCATTGCATTCAGGATGGAAACGGTTCCCAGTCTTTCTTTTCTTATTTGTCGGATTCGATTCACGGTTTAATGGACGCGGATTCGCATTTGTCGGCCAGGAAGCCGGTCCAACGTAGCCAACGTAGTTTTGACCGCGCGTATTACGTTGGCCATACTGTCGCTACTGCATTATTGCGTGGGGCGTATCACTCAGTATTATTATGTCGCGAACTGCGAATGTCTACCTGAATTACACTTTGTGAATCGAGTACAGACATGAAGTAAGCTATGTCTGGCCCCGGAATTTGAATAACCGGTAATTCTGATTCAGTATATCCAACACATCATGTTTTGAGAAAGGATCGTCCCAGTAATGCTTCGTATTTAGGTATTTTTCAAAGTAACGCCTTAAACTGCCTTGGCGCGCATTGAGCAATTCTGGTTCAAAATCTGTTTTAACCGAGCTTGACCAAAATTTGTTCATTAAAGTGCATTGGAACTATTCGTAGTCAATCCGCAATCAATTTATCCTCTGTATCGTTCTCCCACACTGAGGGCTCACCTTGTATGTACCCGATCACATAATTGAGAGTCACAAGTTAGGTACTGCCCCTGGATTACACAACAGGTAATTCGTGGAGAGCTGAGCACCATACAGATTTTTATTACCATAACTTCGTGCTCGCTGCAGGTGACTAAGAGTTTTGAGGGGTGGGTGCCACCGTAGGTGAAGAATGTCACTCCTTCCTGTAATTGTCTCAATTCCCACTGCAAACTCGACAACTGCGACAACAAAGTTTGTTACCAAACTGGCAGATCTATGTCAAAGGTTTCCTTAAGGTGTTTCAATCCACAAATGTTTCAGGTTTTGCAACAGCATTGTTTGCAAAGTAATCGCTTACCGAATGTTGCATCACCTGCAGTAATTCTTCGCTCATACACTTATCGGTGTGTTGGTCTTTGTAGTCAATCCATTCTGAAAAATTACTACTAAAGATATTCATCTGATGATAAAATTGTAGCTTTAACCGTTAGCCTACTCTATGGTGAAACGCTCTACTTTAGATTGAAGTGTGTGTACAATTTCAGCGAGTAGTGTTTCCTGTAGTGAGCTTCTCTACATCCGTAGACAAATTTTGACAAACATTTGACAATTTTGTCACATTATTGGGTAGTGTCTCTTACTGTTGTTTCAAATTTTTATTTTCTTCTGATATGTGCTCTAGACATATTAGTCGAAGGGTGGACTTTTTGATGTTCATTTCACTTTTGAATGTGGTCATATCGTCTTCAGTGGTTATATTGGTTATTATTTCTTGCAACGTTTCAATATTTTGTTCGCTAAAAGATTGTCCTGTCGGGAATGCTAGGTCGGCTGAAGATCGAACCATTGCGATGGCGATCCGTTAATTAGTAGTGGATGGTTGCACATCTTGTTGTACGGCATCATGTTCGGAATGCATACTGCTTTCACTCACAGAAGCGTTAATATCTTCCATATTTACGTTCATTTCGACCTCATTACTTTTTTCGCCTGAAGATGAGGCGCTAAAATAGGTTGCTGACATTTTTCGTTTTTTGCCAAATTTGGATCATATTGATGAATCGCAATAAAGCTTTTTTTGAATACGTGACATTAGCTGTTAATGAAAATATTAACACTGCTGCTGAACAACCAAAGCATGTACTGCGCGTATCACAATAATGGGATACGCTATTACGCGCGAAATACAACAAGATCGTCCATCTTGTACCAGCTAAATTGTATATTGTTGAGTTCATCGCTGTTACTGTATTGTATGATATAGTGGGACAGTATGCTATTAATCAATCTGCAAAAGTAAGTTACTGTTGATGTGTTAAAATAAAAACACATACGACTGCAACCTGGCACTCACTGCTCCAAGCGACAACGCGCAATAATGAATTTCTCTTTCAGCAAAGGCCTCCCTTCTGGTTCTGGGTTATTTTAGGTAGTTCATTTTATATATTTCCTGTATATTTCCTTATTATCTTTTCCCAGATGTTTTAAGTTCAGATTTTCGTTTACCATGTGTTCTACCAATAGAAATTTGAGCTATCGCTCGAGCATCAAAAAGACAAACAATTAGTAGAATGAAAATAATGACAATTGCACACAGTAGGTGTTATTTAACAACTGTGTAGGTGCGGTCGCCACTGTAAGTTTACTTTCACCTCCGCCAACTTAAATATTTTAGGATTTCGTTACCAGAATGGATATCGTTATACCAGGTGGGGTGGCGCAACAAGAGGGTGTGGACCTATTGAGTTTTAGAATTTATAATTTGCATACCCCGATTTGTTAATCGCTCTATGCAGTTTGACTGATTAAAAATAGCTCGGACTTTTTTACTGACTGAATGCAGCTTGCACATACACAGTGAGTAAGAATGGACATTGTAAGTTAGTAACTAAACGCGCCAATGGCAGATCGGTACCACATCGACGTGTTGCGTCTTCCCTGCTAAAAACACTGAAAGATGAACATGTGAACTGGAGGATTTATCATAAAACAGCATCCGAGTAACTCAAAATAAATAACCACTACAACTCACGACGCTTACGGTACATTGTGGAGATTGAGAGCAGAAAGACAACTTGCGGACAGCTAAGGCTTCTACTAGCTGCTCTCAAAAAGTTTTAAGGCTGCTCCTTCTCTTATTACATATGAACACTGACTCTTTGGTTAGAGAATGTTTAATTTTTTTTACATAAAATACAGGTTTAGAAAAGGGGTATTACAACTATCAAGCCTAATTCGAATTCTGCTCAAGCTTCGGTGTTCTGGAGGCTTCTGTACCGCTGGATGGCAATGCCAGCGGCGGCGGACTTGAATTCATCACAGTTCATCCAGTTTTCACGAAATATTTGTAAATTATGTACTGGAATCTTATCTATTAGTCTAAACCAGGTCAAAATCGCTACAGTAGGTTCTAAGATTATCTCGCACGTACAGACATAAGTGAGGAGGGAATTTTAATATATATATCTAGAGATTAGTCGACTATCCTGATTCTAGTGATACAGATATCCTCGCGTTATGAATATAGCTCTAGAGGAATATACCTGTGTAGAGACTTGGCTACACTATGTTCAAGACGTCATTGAAGTTTGTTTTTAAATAATATATTATTCAGAATATCAGCTATTATCTTATTGTTATCTAGGGACGAAATCAAGAGGAAGAATACTCCTTGGTACAGCTGGAACACTCATTTTTTCCAGAGGAGTGGAGTCCTTCCGCAACTCAGAAATCTCCTCCAGTGCCCACACCACCTGTCAGAGAGCGCCAGAACCCCTGGCTGGAATGGCGACTGTCAAGGACTGCCGGGATATTATTGTAAGCACCACAGCGTCACAAGAGTACAACTTCCGTCCGAAACTGTACGCTTGTACACCTGATTTCCTCTCTTGACATGTATAATTGTAGAGTTTTGTGTCACTGAGGACATTTATTTAAAGGCATCTTGTCAGACGTTTTAAATTGTGTAACTGTTGTGTCTCATATTACGATGACTTTGTACACACAGTAATTTAAGTGATGCTAGTCAGTTATTTCTGGTCCCTTACTAGATCACTTTAACTGGAGGATTCTGAGAGTGAGAGATGGTTGAAAAGTGTTCCAGATTAGGACTTAGAACCAGTTACTAGGAAAAGTAGTTCATTTGTTCTCATTCTGAGACTCGTAAAAAGTCTGTAATGAGATTTAATATTTATGTAGTGTGATCTGAAGTAAAACCACTCTCGCCCTTGAATATTTAGCGCCCCTCAGTATTCATATACACTTGGCAGATGGTAAGGTCCTCATAGGAAATAATGAGCATTAAGTTGCATGATAACACCAGATAACCACAATGTAGCATGTAAAGGGGTAATTGGCATCTTAGTACATCTCATGTGGTACCAGTGCTGTAACATTATGAGATTTCTGCGGTGTCAAAGAATTAGTTTGCAGTCTAGAAATAATGATCCAGATAATTATGTCACATGAAGGAGACAGTGTCGTACCTTGGAAAATTTTTAGAATGTCACCCTGTAATAGACGATTCATGAATTCTCTTTTTCTATTTTGAAGCGTAGCATTCACTTTATGTGTGCTGCAGTCTCTTTCTCAAATTATAAAAATTACTCTGATAAAGTAAGGTTTTTCCAAATGTGAAAAACTGCTCCAAAGGACGACAAGGTCATGTTCTTAGGAATAAATATTGTATTCCAAATTTTTGTTGCAATCGAGAAAATCTCTTCAGTACCGTATTTAATAGTCTATGGTAGATTACTCTTCTACATAGCAGTGATCAGTATGTGGAATCAAAGAAAGAAGAGGTAGTATTACAAGTAGAAAACAGGGAAAACTGTTAACACGTTATAGACATTTATTTCATTTTTGGATATCAACCTTTGGTTTCAAGGTACAAGACGGTGCACGACTGACGAAATATGGCTTAGACGTCCACACTTTATGTAACTAGTTGAAAAAATACAGGGTTTCAGTCATCATAAAACTCTGTAAACGGATAATTAACAGTATCCTCCAAATAGCTTTAATTTACGAAATAAGTTCAGAAAGTAAAGACGGCTGACCTTGGCTTCAGTTTGGCGGCAACTACGATCCAATTCGGTTGCTTACTGCCTAGATGTGTGACTTCAAACGGAAAATGTGAGGTGCGTAACGTTATCCGTTTTTGAAACGCGCAAAAAGTGCAACCCATTGAAATTTGTAGACAGGTTTACGGTAATGTGATGTGTTGTGTCTAGACAAGACAGCCTAGACACAATGAGAGGAAGCCGAAAGGCACGCGCTAAGCTAAAGCAGGATGGCGTGAGGTCTGAAACAGGATACGTAATGAATGCTATAAAGAAAAGTACGTAGCTTCTGGAATACTTAACTTTAATCCATCCTTTTGGTACATCTGGAGATTGTGGCGATACAAGTGAGACTCCATACATACATGCAATGTTACTAATGGCGCCTTGCTAGGTCGTAGCCATTGACTTAGCTGAAGGCTATTCTAACTATCTGCTCTGCAAATGAGCGAGGCTTCGTCAGTGTGCATCGCTAGCTACGTCGTCCGTACAACTGGGGCGAGTGCTAGTCCGTATCTCGAGACCTGCCTTGTGGTGGCGCTCGGTCTGCGATCACACAGTGGCGACACGCGGGTCCGACATGTACTAATGGACCGCGGCCGATTTAAAACTACCACCTAGCAAGTGTGGTGTCTGACGGTGACACCACATGATGAACGAATCTTCAGTTCGAAGTGGTGTATGATGTTTAATGGCAGGCGGAAGAATGTTCACGATGATGTTTAATGGCAGGCGGAAGAATGTTCACGAGGAAAATCGCTGGGGCCGGCCCTCAGTAGTGACAGACAGACTCAAAGGAAAGATTGAAACGAGAATCCAAGAAGATAGGCGTTTCGCAATTAGAAGACTGCACACATTCTTTCCAGACGTGTTAAGAACTGTATTGTACGAGATTGTTAATGTAGATCTGGGCTACGGAAATGTGTGCCAGATGGATTCCTCGAATTTTGTCAGATGAACACAAAACCAAACGATTGGGAGGTGTGCAGACATTTCGCAGTCGCTCTGAAGAGGCTGTTGATGGATTTTTTGATCACATTGTCACTGGTAATGGTACTTTCATGACAGAATCATAGCGCAAATCAATCGAATTTAATCATTCGCAATCCCCAAAGAAACCGAAAAAAAAACGAAATAAATTTTGAGTACCAGAAAGATTATGGCTACGGCGTTTTGGGATCCTAGACTACATCCTGGAGGTGAGGCAATAAAGGGAGCGGCCTACCGTCAGACGCTTCAACGACTTTGCAGCGCCGTTAAAAACAACCGGCGGGTAATGCTAGCTAACCAATGGACTCACGTTCCTTCACGATAAGGCACGTCCGCATGCAGCAGGAGTGACACAGGGCGTGAGTCAGCGATTTCTGTGGGAAAAAAATTCAACATCTGTAATACAGTCTAGACTTAGCCTAAAGTGGTTATCACGTATTAGCAAACTGAAAGATTTTTTGAGTTGACAACGCTACGGAAGTGATCATGAACTTAAGAAGCCGCTAGTCAGTGGTTCAACAACCTGACGGCAACTGAGTAAGCAAAAGGCATAGAAAAAAACCTTTACTTTCCGAACGACTCTCGTTTTATACATGACTTACAAAAGTAAAACCAGTAACATTTTCAAATGCTGCACAAAACGCAACGTCATGTCTCACAACGACAAAAACAGCAGAAAAGTCGTATGGCGGTCTCTAGTGTGCGTTACTTCTAGTCGTTCTAAACTCGGTCACTAGAGCGAAACAGCGGTTGGGAAACAATTTGATGCTCCTAGGTACACTATCCTCCAGGTACAATACTCTTCCCTAACTACAATTTACAGTGAAATGCCTTTTCATATGTCTTTGTATTTTTTCCCTTGTACGGGGCGGGACAAATGAATGTAGCCGTAGAACACACTTCGAGGGTACGAAGAAACACAGCAAGGGGAAGGCAATACAGTACTAACCTGACTACAGCAGATGTTGAAAGTGGCCTCCCTTTATCTCTTGGCACTTTTGGGCAAGTTGCTGACGGCTGATCGAAGCTGGACAGCTGGAATTGCTGCAGCCTCATCCGAAATGTTCTACTGCAGTTCTTGAAGACTATAAGTAATGTTGCGATACACCTTAGAGTTCAGGGCTCATACACCTTAAAGCTGAGGGCTCTCCATACAAAGTGATGGCACACTGACAGATCAGGCGACCTGGGTGGCTCCAACCAGGCTGAGCTCTGCTAACAACTCTGTCAGACACGGAGACTGTGTTAAGGTGCTAGAAGGTTCAGCCGCCCATACGGGCAGTTGCTCCATCCTCTTGGAAGTAACTGTAGGTCTCTTCCTCATCCGTTAATGCTGCCACAAATGGTTTCAAAATGTTGATATAACGAGCTGAACTAAGCGTCTGTTGAAAGAATATGGGACCAATAACGTTGTGTGCAGACACTGCATACCAAACCCCAATTTTCTGATCATGCAGTAGTGTTTTATGGTCGATATTGAGATTCTCCTTTGCCCAGAACCTGTGATTCTGTTGAACTAACCACTCAGGTGAATCCAGGCTTCATCAGACATAAAGAACGGATCCATGTCCAAGCCATTTATTATTATGTCAGTGAACAGCCACTCACAAAACTGGAGCCGCTGAGGAGCATCTGATAGTTTTAATGGTTGAAATGGCGCTGAGCACTATGGGACTTAACTTCTGAGGTCATCAGTCCCCTAGAACTTAGAACTACTTAAACCTAACTAACCTAAGGACAACACACAACACCCAGTCATCACGAGGTAGAGAAAATCCCTGACCCCGCCGGGAATCGAACCCGGGAACCCGGGCGTGTGAAGCGAGAACGCTACCGCACGACCACGAGCTGCGGACTAGTTTTAATGTGTGAACAACAGATACTCGCAGGCATGCATGTGCAGGACCAGGTGGAGTATTCGTCTGCGTGATCGACGTTACATTCCGATCTCTTGCGACAGGTTTGCTAGGACTCTGAATCATTTTCTGATTAACTGCAGCCACATTTTCTGGCATATAGGCATGTTTCAGAACCTTTTTTTACTTGTTCAAAACTTATCTTGCACTAAGCGTTGCATGGCACTGTTTGCTGGCACTTTGACACCATTAAACTTCTCAGCAAACAACTGACCACTCCACTGCCATGGCTTACTTGTCACGTAACTTTCCACAATGAACACCCGCTGCTCCACTGCGAGTACCATCGTCCCCTCTACACTGCGCCACTCACATTGAGACAGCCCGCACTACGCTCTAAATAGATGTGAATCACGTGGGAGGCATGCACGTGGTGTGCACTTGACAGGATGTGAGTATATGCAGGCCGGCCGGTGTGGCCGTGCGGTTCTAGGCGCTTCAGTCTGGAACCGCGTGACCGCTACGGTCGCAGGTGCGAATCCTGCCTCGGGCATGGATGTGTGTGATGTCCTTAGGTTAGTTAGGTGTAAGTAGTTCTAAGCTCTAGGGGACTGATGACCACAGATGTTAAGTCCCATAGTGCTCAGAGACATTTGAACCATTTGAGTATATGCATAAATTGACATCCAATCGTATCCACTTGCCAGGCCATTTTTATTTGCCCCACCCTGCATCAAGATGAGATATAATAATGCGAGAATAACTCAGCAATGGGTAACAGCACATTTTGAAAAGCACGTAATTCAAATACACAGTATTATGTGTAGTCACGTGTTTCGTTTGGAAACGGGATAGTACACAGTAATAAACATCACAGTTTCTAGAGATCATAGCTCACTTCTACAGCCATTAAATCGATTTAAGACAAAATCACAGCGGAGAACAAGGAGCCAGTCGCCTCAACAATCGGCGGACAAGAGAGTGAGATAATTAGGGTCCGAAGTAAGGCATAAACAAAGCGTGGCGGATGATAATGGGGCACTTGAAAAAATGGCTCTTGTATATCTTAGATATCTAGTTAGGATACCAGAACGTCCAGATTTGCTTAGATATCGGCTCTTACATGTAAACGCCAATACATTTTATGCATGCATTCATTGCTATACATGACCGCAGTCATTCTTCCAAACGTTAAGCTAAATTTAAACCTCCATTGTTCCTTTATCTCCAACTACATCATTCGTTCCACCTTTTTACATTTCTCCTGTTTCTCATTCTCTCCCATAAAGAGAAGTAAATACTCATGTCTGCAATACATAGCACGCCGAAGTGACGAGAAAACAACTGCAAATCTGGTCCAGAGTTATTTGGAAACTATCAGAACAGTATTTCAGTTCACTCAAAACATCGTGAGATCGTAAAATCCGAGCATTATCATGAGAACGGTAAATACCACAAATCCAATCCTCTATTGCACAGGTGCGGAGCTGGAGCATCCTTCTCACAGTGTAAAGCAGGGGACACGGGCCCGGCGCTTTTCTGCTGGAGGTCTTGTCTGAGGAGGTGTACGAGTGAGAAGAAGACGGGAGAGAAAGGAGACGAGGTGCAGATGCGAACGCCGGCCGCCTCAGACAAGAAGCAGCTACTGCGAGACCTGGAGTGAACCAGCAGTATTCACAGGAAGAGAATGATGAGGCAACATGTCGCTTCAGTCTTGTGCACTGGCTGCAGAAGTTTTCCTGTGCTCGGCTGCAGTAAGTGTGCTCCAGCAACTCTAACCCAGGTTAATTACTAACCTAGAAATAATTTTATGCAAACCTTGGCAGTGAATTAAGTTTTTACATTATTGCCACAATAAGAAGCTTTTGTCTTTTTAAGGGCATGATCAGCAGAGAGAGTAATATCAAGTTCTAACTGTGAGGAGGTGTGATGTGAACCATTTTCAATCATGTTCCAATGGTCTAGAAAAAAACAGAATTTTAATTGGAAATTCTGTCACTCAACCATGCACTTTCTAGTATACATACTGAGAGGAAATATTTCCCACTTATTGTATAGAATTCGCTTTATCATTAGGGTGGAAATGAGGAGCAGATATGGTTATCATATAATTAGGTGTATTGCTGTTATTTGTAATCAGCATGTTGATCAAGAACACAGTTTAAATCACTATTGCAAATTAGAATATATTTACCTATGAAGGTGTATTTGGAGGTATGTAGATTCTCAGTTGGTTCACAATGTTAACGACTGTCATACTTACATCCAGAAAAGCAATCATGTGTTGATGACGCATGAGGTTGGCTTCTAACGAAATCAGGAAGATCCAATTTGTCACTGTGTACCTGTACAGCTTGAGTGTTCGCATTACTTTTAAACTGATTCTATTTTTCTCTAACAACACAACACAAACTCTAAAATTATTGCTTGAAATGCTTATCTGGCTAAAGTACGAAGTTGTGTGGACAGTATCCACGGTGCTAAAAGAGAAAAAGTGACAGGAAAAGGGTGATACTACAATGGTTACTGAGGGTTGGTGGTAGGAGCTGTGCAGAGACTACGTAAGTTGATGATTTATAATTTTGCATTTTAATATCTGACATCTGCACCAAAACGTAAACCTATTTAGAATACAAAGGTATTTTGTACGTCATTCATTTATTTAAACAGTCAGACACCTTGTCACACCCTATAAAGAACACTAACTTGATTCTTGTCCTCAGTGACCAGGTTCAGTTTGTGGCTGTTGAAAACACAGAGGTTCCTCAGCTGCATGCAACAGTCACGTCTTTTTCTCCTTTGCTAATAATCTCCTCATGTTAGACACGGCAGAGCGTGACAGAGTGTCATGGTCAGCTAATAGTGTCGCAACTGGATTCCGGCCGCGGTCGCCATTCTCTGAACGAAACTGCAATGCTGATGGAACTGCTTCCTTGGTGACGGCCTCTGACTGCCTGCACAGTTCCCACAGCCAGCTGTCGGTGGCCATTACCGCCAGAGAGTACTACATGATACGGAGGAGAGCCCACTCCTTCAGTTGAGGACACACATGCTGTATGCCAGCACCAATGTAGCTGTTGCAGTGGCAGGTTGTTAATTACCACATTGCGAAATCATGCCCGCCTCCGTAGTGTAGCGGTAGCGTTACCACCTACCACGCAGGGAGCACGGGTTCGATTCCCGGCAGAGGACTGAGTGTTGCGTGCCTTGCATCATCATTTTAATCATCATTGACTCGCAAGTCTCCGCTGTGGCGTCACCTAAAAAGGGCTTGCAATACGGCGGCCGAACTCCCCCGAATGGGGCCTCCCGGCCAACAGTGCTATACGATCATTTCCATTTCCATGCGAAATCATTATATGCTACTGTAGTCTCATTAAATTACGTCACATACACAGTCGCGACACTCACTGCTGTAAAAATTGGTACCTTCCGGTAGTTGGTGCTACACTAGCGCCCCAAGCGGCGAGAAAGCAGCCATAAAACAAAGTTCATACTTAATAATTTTTCTAGTGAATTTGCGAAACAGTTATCAAATTTTTGTGGTACAAGCATTAGTAAATTATCAAGAGACATGAATGACCCTGAAATACATGTAAAAACAGCCGAATCTCTGATTCAGTGACATAAGCTACAACTCAATGATATATATTTAATTCATCAGAAGAACATATATTTTTTTGGCCGTTCTTATCCTTGACAGACGTAACAACTTTGTAGGGAACCCAATGTTTCGCATAGTATTACAATGTATTCGACTTTCTAATAAAAAAAATATTTTTGGAAATGTAATTACTTTTGCTTCAAAAGTGAATGTGTTGAAGATTATTGCCATTTGTGACTCAGGTTCTGCAACAATTGCGGAATTGGTTCTTCTCAGTTGGGAAACAATTTTATTCCTTCTGTTCTTTATTATCGCATCTGTGTGCTTTTTCCTTGAGCTATAGTTATTTTACCTTATCTGCTACTTTAAACAATGTAGGTATTGCATCCCATACACATTTCCTATATTCCACATTTACTGATTTGTCTGGAAGTGTAATGAAGAAAACTTAACGTTTTTTATTAGATCTGCAACGCCTTTCTGCTAAAGGTCAGGTGTTCTTCTGTTTACTAGCATTTTTTTAAAAATACGACATTCTCCAGTAAGCATCTCTATGTTACAAGAAAGTCGCAAATCAAGTGTTCTGTAATGCAGCGGTTTACACCTCCTAGGGTCATTAGGAAACCTAAAAAAGACGGGTATGGTGGCATCTTCTTGTTGTTGCTGCAATGTATTGCGCTCCAGACGCTCCCCTTTTTAAAAACCATTCTGTAGACCAATGTAAACAATTATGATTGACTTTCGCTTTCACAAGACCTCGCCAAACTCAATGGTGTAACTTCCTGGCCAGTATCGTGACGGTTAGTATTAGACTGTGATTAAGTTCTGTGTTATGTATGGTCTTTGGTGTTAACAAAGTTACGTCTCTCTGTCGTTGCATTTAAAAGTTAAAGAAGGCCTTTCTTTTATTTGCAAACAATCGCATGAAATTTCCTTCATTGCAGCAGAGATGTGAGATCGTCGCTGACTGTTGGACTAAATGAAAAATGTACGAACGTTTGTTTTGTGTCAATAAAATGGATTTGCGTTGTGATAGGGACATTGTAGAAACAATACAAATCATTATATGCTGTCGCAGTCTCATAAAATTATGAGGCTACATAAATGTTCACATATTGCTGGTTAACATTCTGTGTTGTGTAAAATAATTGGAGTTAAATTATATTTCATTTGTCGTTGCGTTGAAAAATTAAAGAAGGCATTTCTTTTTCTGGAACAAACCGCACAAAATTACAAAATTTTCTTGAGTGAAATGGTGTGATTTTGCTCTGTTTACTCCGGTTCATCAAAAATAACCATTATTAATAGTCCCTTACTTGAGTCAAATCTCCGCTGATTGTTATCTTTGATCTTGTAATCAGCATAAATCAATACTACATTTAACGCTCATTATTTAGTACCATCAGCTTAGATTGTTATTGTGGAAATGATGATAATACCTGAAATTCACATACTTAGGAAGCAAGGTTAGGATTTAACCAAGGAGATTAAAATAAGGGATGATGGCGTTACCTGTACTGAGTAAAGCACTGGCTGAAGCCAAGGAGGGTGGCAGGCCGCCATGTTTTTGTGCCCAAAACAAGAGTTCCACCCCAAAATCTCAGAGTGAAACCTGCCATCTCTACTTACAGTCATTGAATGGACAGTTATATATGACAGTTATACACGACACACTTTCCGGGACGAATACTGATAATCAGACAGCTGAGAACGAAATCTGTTTGGAAATTTCATTCGTTAAGCATACCTAGATCATGGCAAAACACCCAAATGCTTTAATTTAACTCTCATTATTAGCAATATTTGTTCACAGAAGAAGATCCTTCCGATCGTTTTACTACATGCGCCTACCAAAATGAACGGTTTTCAGACTGTGATCACTGGAATGGCGGCTTTAGTCAGATCAAAACATGGTATGAAAATTGTTTCAGGTTAGGCATATTTAAGCACACCCACTAAAACGAAAATTGTACACTTAATTTAAGGCAAAACCTTTCTTTCTCTCAAATAATATTATCTTCACGAAACATTTTGGTCAGTCTTTATTATGTCTATTTCGTGATTTAGTTTTGCATATTCCAGAATACTCACCTATCATGCTTTGAAGTTACCACTACTTTCAGTAAAGCAGATTTATTCAGTTATCACGCTTGTCAACGGAAATTTCAACACCAGATATCACACATGTTATTTGCACTCCAGCGCTCTCTCTCACAAATTTTTTATTTCATTTCACAAAATTACTAAGCAACATAGTTAGGGTCATTCTATGAAAAGTGGAACGAAAATGCATTATTTTGAAATGAAAAGGAGTTTGTCATCTTTTATATCACTTCAAAAGTCCGAATGTATAATTTATGAAATGGTACAATACTTCACACCATAATTCTGTATAGAGAACATTCTTACTGAAAAAGATCTGATTAAGATTTACTCAGAGTGGATAAAAATTAATACCTTTTGGTACAAAATGCATTAATCTGCTATGTGAGTGTTTATAATAAATAATTTTTTCATCTCCATACAATTTGGAAACACTTTCTACATTTTATAAACACGAGAACAAAATAGTTCTGGGAACACATTCACTGCTACATTCATAACAAATTAAATGGAAAAGTTTACCTGGCAACTATAATTTCTTATTTAATGAAACAAAAATTATTATGCTGTTTTAAGTGGCTACTATAGATAAAGTTCCTGTGAAGAAATATTTTAAAACAGCATGGTTGCAAGAAATGCTGTTACAGATGTAATGCTTGATGTTCCTCTAATGTTTGAGATAATAATAATAATGAAGAAAGGTAAAAAGTAGTTGTGGCAATGCACTGGATGAAGACATAAAGTGCACAGCATTAACTTTGGGGAACATGTTGATACATCATATTGTGCCCCCAGCAAAAAGAATATAGTGGTCACAGAACAGCTTTTTGTAAAGAGAAACAACAAAAGAAGTATCCCTATATGACAGTACCTTTATTAAGTGTAAGAATTACCCGAAACGGAACGTTCAGATGTGAAAATTGCTTTCCCATTCTTTGTATCTTTCAAAAAGCCCAGTAAATGTTTGCATTTGCACTTATCATCATAAATTCATTCTTCTACTGTCCAGCTCAGTCAAGAGTATCAAAAATTTTCTATGGAAAAGCAGACATATTGTAAAATTACACAGCATAAAACCTTGCATATTTGGCGAATTCCAGAAATGTGGTAATTTAAAGAAGCTCGAGGAATCCCTGAACTCATTGCCTTCTTGTTCAGATGAACCTATCAGATAATGTCAATGAAATAATGACGAGTCAGTAGTTGAAGTGATTCTGAAAGGTTCTACAGATGTTTTCAAATTGTTCGACAACAAATTACAGTCTTTTCTTATCTACTGTTTCGCCAAAAATAAGCGAAGTTTTGTTGTAAATGACAAAAGCGTAAAATTTTTCAGTTAGGACAATTTAAGTTCTCCAGATTGATTTCATTGAAAACTTCAGTACTGCACATCAGGATAAAGTGCTGAGTGCTCACATATCATTATTTACACAGAAATGGCTAATACAGTTACAATGCCAGTTTCGTATTCTGTTATGTTTGATTATTTACAACATGATGTACTACGTGGTCATGCTTTTAATCAGAAAATATTTGAGAACATAAAAAATAAATTTCCTAATCTTAAAGTGGTGGAAATGTTCTCTCAACATTTCAAACAGCGGAACGTAGTAGGCAACATAATTTTCAGAAAGGAAGACTATGATCTTGTGATAAACTGGCATTTCTTTTGTATACTCCATACAAAAGAGCTGCTGAAACATCATGTGTGGCAATGCGTGATAGCTAGACAAACTCTAATTACTCGTTGCCTAACTTTTGTAAAATGTGCAAAATCCGTAACTGATAAGTGATTTTAATGTAAGTTCCAGCAGATGACGTGAAAATGTATGCTGATCAGCGAAAGCATCATTGGAGCAATATCGGTCCTTTTCCAAACCTCAAGTCCACAGTTGTCGAAGCCCTGTGATATATACTGTTTCAATAAGTTGTCTGAGGAAGATGCTGCACACTTCCACCTCATAAACTTGTTGCAGATCACAGTGTTGAAAAGGATGCATCCATGAATATTTCCATTATCAGTTTCAGTGATGAAAACTTTTCCCTGATGATTTGTCAGTGTGTTAATGTTAAACTAGAATCAGAACGATGAATCTGCATAAATTTGTTGGGCCAGTTGCAAGTGAATAATGTGAAAAAAGATTTTAGTTCAATTCCTTAACAAACTAGGCAATAAATTTGTATGGTGAGAAAAGATTCATATTAATGAAACTGACATTTTCGAAGTCGTGTGTGAGTCACAGGATCCTATCACAGATTCTCCAGAAGGATTAACATTCGCTCGACTGAAATTAAACGTTTTAAAATAAATCTGTTTTCTGATTGCTGTTCATTGATTCATAAATGTCACTATACAATGATTTAAAAATTCTTAGGTATATGATTTCTGTCCTACACTATCAACTGAATGGCTGTGGTACATCTGTAACACTAACTTGTTACATCTGTAACATCAAATTGTTTTATTTTCGTGTTATTACACACTTCCAACTGCACAAATGTCATGTCCATAAGAATGGAATCACCTTCTCTCATAAATCTGTTACTGATATTGGAATACTATAAGATTTTTGTATTTATGTCGAATTCTGTTGATGTGGACAAAGTAATTTTGCATTTTCACCCCGTGGGCAATTCTAGATTCTAGGTACCGTTTAACAGTTGCTTTTAAAAGTAACAAAAAATGATTGTCCAGTGGCAACTGATCCTTCATGTGAGCACTCATGTGAAGAACCAAAAGCTTGATTATATTGTGCATGTACTCAAAACTTAATTTATCTGCAGCCATAACAAGTGCACCATGAGTCCTTCTTTGTGTAATAGAGAAGGAAAGATGATTACCATCACCTCACAGAGCACTCATACAGATTTCACACTTAACTTTCTGTCCTAAATATCTAACAACAAAACCAGCTACATAGACAGCAACACACAGAGAAACATCAGACAATTACTGCTGGAGATGTTAGTCATGACTAACCATACTGTCAGTCTTATCTGAAATTAGACACTTTCTGTCTCTTATCACGTTCATACGTTCTACAGGTGTGACGGTGCTTGGTACTGTACGAATTCGTATATGAACATGTTCAGTACCATTACCTTCCCCTGACTGTCTTAGTTTATGTTTAACAAGGCTTTTTTTGTAATCTGACGTACACTGTCTGGCAGTTGGATTGTTCTTCCAATATCCACGTGAGCTTATGATATAATTTTCAAATGATCTTGTTAACATTTATATATGGGCAAATACTTAAGCACAGGTGCACATAAATTTCCTTCTATTAATTGAGCATAAAGATGCTGCAAACTTGAAATGCAAACCAGAAAGCCAACAAAACCAGTTTTCCTATTTGACTGAGTGATTAGTTCACCAGAACCTTTCAGTTTTAGTGAAAGTGAGTACTGGCTCAATTCAGTGAGGAATTTGCTGACTTCTTCACAGTTTGCAACATTTATTGGTTTCTTCCAATTACTTTGGAACATGCTCCTTGAATTCATTATGCCAAGAAGGCAATTCCTAACTGTATTAAGTTTGGCAGTAGCACTGCAGTCAGCAGAAGCTGGTAATTCTAAGGAAGATGCTTCCTCCAGACCATTAGCAATTGAATCACTGAAAAGCTGAGTAGCTAGTCAAGCTTTCGTCTTCTTCTTGAACAAGTTATTGGGACTTGTGTGTAAGTAATTGGGTAAACGAACGCCCTCACTTTCCTGGAGCCTGTGTACTCCTTCAGTATAACTGTGTGAAATAATGTTCCCATCAGAATCAATTAAATCCCTTTTGTGTCCTGACGTAATGATCTTCAACTTAAGCATATGATATAGATCAAGGAAAAGTGAGACTTAATTGTTTATATCAGTAACTTTAAAAGTACTATATAAAATTTGTGGTCCAGAGGATAAACAAGAGCAGTTCCCATGGCAAGATTTGACAAAGCACCTTTACACATTGAAGATACAACTTTGGCTCTTGCAGACTCTGCAAGAACAATGTATTTCCCCACCACATTTGCTCTTTGAGCTCCACTCATGCCTGCAACTAAAATTATCCAACAGACAGTTTGCAGCTGCCATTTATGCTCACAAGCATGAACACCATTACCTTTTTTGCTAAGGGTAAACTATTTTATTCAATAACAGAGCCCGTGTCAACATGGCTAAAGTGTTTAAGACCCTCAAATTCCACAAGCTATTTTATTGCCTTGTCATTCATTATCATATTGCAAAGAACAGGATAGTGTGAACTACTTGAGGCCGCTTCCTCTCTTAAAAGCTCAAATGCCTCACTTGTGAATACAAGTGCCCCATCCACACTTTGATACCACTTACGTATTGTTCGAGGAAGTGGCAAGAAGTGTCAAATGTGACCCAGACGTAATCATAAGCTCTCTGTGATCAAAAGTTAAGCGTTAAAGCTGAAGACCTCAAAGCTCTGTCATACTATCTAGAACAATAGAAATTGTAGTCTTTGCAGACTGACATGACAATAATTGTTCACTTTATCCTGATAACCTTTTCAGCACTGAAATACCTTCTTCATCCACATAGTTCTTCTTTTGCAGTGCCGTCTTTACATAATTAAAGTTAATAGTTTGCTTCTTGAGGCAACGGCCTATTTGCTGATGAAGCTTTATTTTCTTACAGTACTGCTTGTTTCCTTGACACACAGTGTTCAATTTTCTCTTCAGATGAGCAGCAGGGTCATCGTGGTGTGTGTATTGATGGCACTATCTTCTGGCAACACAAAACAACAAATAGATTCATGAAATTCCAAAAGTATCGACTCATGTTAAAACATCTATAATTCCATAAATTTATCGTTTCTGGGACGATGGTGCCCATCTCTATTCTGTCCTTCGTAGTTGTTTGTTGGAACCAAAAGGGACCAATCGTCAATGTCATCAATCCCTATGTTTCAATTAAAAGCTTAATCTCATCTACCTCTCCCCCCTCCCCTTATTACAAGTCTTACCGACACGAGTAGCAGATAATGTGTGAGGCAGGCTAACGATGCTCTGTCATATAAATTTATTAAGCCACGAGATCCACGGGACGAAACCCTGCGCAATTTGTGTGATATCCACTGTAAAACTTACTCTATTGAAAACATGTTGACTGTTTATTCATCTCTTCATCATGTTTTATATGTGGAATGATCTCCTGCGATGGTTTCTGCAAAACACGTCTCTGTTCTGGAATCTGTAACATTACAACATTTGCCCAATTATACAGCATGTATTCAGCAGGTTATGCTCGAGTCCTTCGGCCTGAAATTGTAATAATTTGGGCATATAATGCAATTATGTTATTTTTAATACTACCAGTAGACATCAATGTTACACCAAAAATAGTTCACTGTCTGGCTGGAGGACTAAGAGTTCATATACAGACTGGATGGCAGTTGCATGATTATTGCAAACCACTATTTGTAACTACTACAACATTACAATAACACACACAGCTGTTTTGTACATCCATTTTGAGCAATAAATCTTAAACCAGTACCACCCAATACAGATAACAGGATGTTAGCAGAAATTTCCACTGCCAGGCAGTTTCTGAGGGCATTAGCAGATACCGTTGTGTACCACATGAATTTAACTATTACATGAAGTGAAACTAACCATGGAATCACTTTTATGTTGCTATAAACGAAGCTTGTGTCTACTAGTCATCTCATCGCAACGTGCTAAGAAAACAGCAGTAGAAATACAGGGTGTCCGAAAAGTCTTTCCCTGATTACATAAATTGATAACTCAGGCTAGAAGTAAGATACAAATATGAAACTGGTGTCTAATTGTTTACAAACTATCAAAGTTTTTTCACACATCAGTAAGCTTCCACATGAGCACCCTTGGTAGCACGTAGCACATCTAGGCGATATTCAGTTTCCGTCCACACATTAGCCAACACCACTGGAGGGATCGATTCAAAGACTGTGGTTATCCGTTGCCACAGGGTTTCAAGATCTGGTACACGTGTTCGGTAGACCTCGTCCTTGACATAACCCCATAAAAAGAAGTCTAATGGGCTTATGTCAGGAGAGCGTGGAGGCCAAACCGTTGTCCCATCACGACCAATCCATCGCCCAGGAAAGGTCATATCGAGATAGACACAGACGTCCAAACCCCAATGAGGCGGTGCACCGTCTTGCTGAAACAAGACATCGGGGTGATGCTGAAGCAGCTGAGGAAAAGCATGCAGTTACAACATGTCCAGATACACTGCAGATGTGATGGTAGCCTCAGCGAAGAAGAATGACCCGATAATTCGATCGTGCAATAGCGCGCACCAAACATTCACCTTTGGACTGCCTCTGGTGTACTCCATGACCTCGCCAGGGGGTTGTGAACCCCAAATGCGCAGATTATGGCGATTCACTACTCCACTGACAAAAAAGGTCGCTTCGTCGAAAAAGGCAAATCGTTTAAGATAACCATCATCGGCCTCAATACGTGATAGCATTTCGACCGCAAAGTCATATCGACGTGTACTGTCATTGGGCAACAAGGCCTGAACGATTTGCACTTTGTATGCACGAAACAATAAACGTCTGTGTAAAATGTCATGGAGAGAGCTTTTCGTCATTTGTAATTCACGTGAGGCCCTGCGCACCGATTTCTTCGGACTTCGCAGAAAAGACTGCCTTACAGCTTCCACCCCACTCTGCTGAGGTTCTTGGTCGACCAGACCTCGGAAGGTCAGCAACCGATCCTGTGTTCTTGAACTTCTCATACCAGGCTATAATGCTCTTGACATCAGGTGGATTTCTTCCAAATGTTAGCTGGAAGTGTCTCTGCACTGTGGTTGGTGATAGTGTCTCATGGTACCACAGGACACAATGTGCCTTCTCCTGATTGGTTAACATGGCTTCTTGGGCACTGCACCTCATCCACTACTTACGTACTGTGATCCAAAAACAGAAAAAAAACTTTGATAGTTGTAAACAATTCGACACAAGTTTCATATTTGTATCTTACTTCCAGCCTGAGTTATCAATTTATGTAATCAGCGAAAGTCTTTTCGGACACCCTGTATTTTTGGACAGCTTCACGTAGCCTACACACATTAGAATATACCAATCGATTCTCAGCAGACTTACACACTTTGAAAATGGGCATCTTTTAACTTGACAATCACGTACACTGATCAACCAGAACATTCTGATCACCTACCAATTAGGCAGTACGTCCACTTTTGGCACGGGTAACAGCGGCGACGCGACGCATCGTAGCATTGAAGCAATGAGGCCTTGAGGCCCTGACAGGTCGCTGGAGGGAGTTGATACAACATTTGCATACACAACACATCTAATTCCCGTAAATTCCAGGGAAGGGGGCGATGTTTTTTCAAGAAACACAAAAACTTTCTAACACAATAATTGACAACAGCGCACAGCAATCATGTGCACAAAAAGTTCATAGTCTATGTTATACATTTTAAATAAATGATCGCTTGTTGGTCACAATATTCACTCAATGGATTGTCTCAAACGTAAACAATGAAATAAAAATATGCATGGCACACCAGTACCACATAGAATTATACTGTTAGCAAACTGTGCCGTACAAAAATCTAGTGCAACGTACACTCTGCAGGTACGAGGGAAACGATGATAAAATGCACGTCACGTCGCCGTCTCTGAGGCGAACATTTGATAGTGACGTATGATCGACAGCTTCTCGGAAAGCCCCTGAACATATTCTACTACATTTTGTTGGTTTCCAGTATTTTCGTCGCAATGTCTCGATCCACAAACTTTTCCTTGCATTGTCCTTTAGGAAGCTATGTATTGTGAACATAAAAGTTTGAAGGCAATGAGTGAAATCATTGAAGCGCACAGTCCTTATTTAAACCAGGATTATTTGTTTTGCCACAGCATTTACCTGTGGAAAGTAACAGCTGACTTTCTGCTTCCGTTAATGCATTCGTAGGCAACACAAGTAACCATTTTTACGTTATTATTTCAATGAGCAACACAGAAATGGGCACAAGCTGCACACAATGTTTTGGTTACTGGCTCACTTTTCCGGCGTTACGGCATCTGCATGAATTCAAACCTACTTGGGTTTAACGTCCACTTGATAAAGGAGTATTAGAGATGGAGCAGAAGATAGGGGTGGGGAAGGACAGGGAAGGTATGCGTCCATGTCTTTCCACGTAAATTATCTCAGATTCACCTTATTCGATTTAGGGAAATATCGGAAACCCTAAATCTGTATGGCCTGACTGGAATTTCAGATACCATCCTCCGGAAGAGAAGTTGAATGTCTTACCACTGCACCACATCACTTGGTCCCTTAGGTGATAATCTGTGATTTATCATCAGTGTGTTGATGAAAAATTCAGGTTATGCTCTAAGATACTTTGCAGTGTTTCTGAAGTAAGTCATTCAGATGCAGTTAATGTCAACATGAAGATTTGAATATACAAGGAAATGAAGATACATTTGGAGCTATGTAGATTCTCAGCTGGTTCTAGATTTTATCATTGCCACACTTAATTTCTGAAGAACTATCATGCGCTGATGAAAACTCAGGGCATCTGCGGAAATGAGATACGAAGTTCTATTTTTGTCATTATTATATTAAATTTCATCCTCACTGCCCAAAGAACTATTTGTATTTTAGATGTTATTTCCCTACAGAACTGTTTGTAATTTTCCTCAGTATCATCGACAATGTCATGGGCAATATCAGCAACATGAAACTATATGCATGCTTTTTGAGTTGTGGTTCAGTAAGCAGATCAAGAAATTGCACCCAACAGTGTCAACCCCGTATTGATCTTCTTCTTGCTACAATTGTATTACATTGACCAATCATGCATAACGCCCCATAGGCTTCCGTTAATAGCCCTGTTCAAAGACATGAAGTGAATTACGTCCTTAACTACTTGCTTTATGGCTTAATTAATACCGTACTGAGCAAGCAAATATGCTTCACTGAAATGTATACTTGTTCTGATAGTTAGCTGTAGTTCAGTGCAGTTGTTACACTTCTGGTTTAATTTTAATCTCATAGTTACTCAAAATACAAAGATGGAAATAAAACTTCAGTTACACTGTACAGTATTCAGTGTGTGGCTAATGCTGTAACGTGTAGTTCTGTTTGACACATGCTGATACATATTTTAGTATGTTGACGATTCCCAAAGATTCTGTGTCTTTTAAATCTTTGTTTCTCCCTCGGATTTTGGAGATGGATATTTCCTATCATACGTTGATTGTCATGCACTATTCGGGTTCATCTTTTGACTGTCTTTTGTAGAAGCGTTTGTGATCAAGTGTGGTTCGAAGCGGATGACAATCTTCCGTTTCATCCGAGGTTTTACCGAGAAGTGACATAGTTTTTAAACGATCTTGTACCTTGACATTTGTGGCACATGAAGTATTAGTTTTATATGACCTGAAGATCTACCTTGAGGGTATGAAAACACAATAAACAGTTATTGCGGATTTGTAATTTCACCCAGTTTTAATATAAACTATTTTACTGTCTGATTTAAATAGTTTGATTGTCCTTTACGTTATGTACAAGTTTTTTAGTTGTGGTTGCCCGGCCTATATGGCTATTTGTAGGACAACATTTACTTGTCTCTAATACAATTACAGTAGTTCACTCAAAACCCCTAATCAAAATTATTTGTCCCGAAATGAAAAATACACTAATATAATAACTACTACTTGATTTTGCGTGATTAAGTCCATACATTCGTTCATCGTTGTTTCACAAACGTCTACTACCAGTAAACAACACATTGCCTTACCAGAACCAGCCCATTTTCTCTTGTTGTAGGCTGATTTTAAGTGATTGATATATTGCGAGATGACAAGCCTTTACTTGTTCCCTGTAACAACAGTTAACTTATTTTCCTAATTTCCTGGTCGTCGTCTTGTTTTCTCGTGATCTTGTGGTCCAGCTATGCACTGCCACGTATTTATCCATTGACTTCTTTTCCGATTGGAGAGGAGCTAGGGCTATAAGAAAGCTTCTGTATTTAAACAACTCACTACGAAATCACAAAACACGGTTTCCGTAATTCATTTCTATTCAGATAAGTTCTCAACTCACAGCAACTGATAATAAAAATGGTTCAAATGGCTCTGAGCACTATGAGACTTAACATCTGAGATCATCAGTCCCCTAGAACTTAGAACTACTTATACCTAACTAACCTAGGGACATTACACACATCCATGCCCAAGGTAGGATTCGAACCTGCGACCGTTGCAGTCGCGCGGTTCCGGACTGAAGCGCCTAGAACCGCTCGGCCACCGCGGCCGGCAACTGATAATAACAAAGCTTTTAAGTCAACATGTTCATACATGATGCTTGACCAAAACCATAAGTTGGTACTTAACTCGAGATAGCATAGCATAGAGTCTCTTCAATATTTAGTGCTCGACCATTGTCATCTTCTTTGGAGTCCACAACACCACAAAAACACGACTGCAAAGTGTAAGTGACCCATCACTGGCCAGTACAAATTACACTTCGTCGTCGCTTTCTGTACTGTGCCCACAGCTTCTTCTGTCACACCTGCACATAAATTCTAACAAACCCGAGCTCAATAGATGATTATTACGCTACTGCTAAGTAAAGTCAAGTTTTTCACATCTTTTATCACTCTAGTAATAGGGAAGTGAGACGTGATGCTGTGCTTTGCACCAACATGTGCCACTGCACCTGGTATGGATGATGTCAGAATAAAGGAATGAAAGTGCGATAAGTATGCGTTCAAATGTATTCTCCAGTGCTCAAACAACAACGAAGAGACTGTAATGAAATACGATAAAGAATAAACATACTTGTAAATTAAAAAGTGAACAATTCGTTAGACAATTTTCCGAAACAACCTTGATAAACATACATACTCTCCTGACATCGAGCGGTTCATTACATACCCCTCACCTGCTGGTAACATGGATTCGAAATGTTCAAAGTTACCAATACTAGTTCCTGAATAGATTGAATTGTCACATTGCCATTGAAATCCCAGTATAGTAACAACCTTTTTTGACATACTGTGACATTAATTAACATTTACCTTAAATCATACTAAACACTGCACAGGAGTGAAGTATTTCGAGCAGGAATGTTCGTGCATTGTAGCAATCACTCTAGCAGAGGCCAGACAGAAAAATAAAAAAAGATGTTAATTGCATCATTTTCATGCACTAGCCACATGCAATGTGTTATGCTTAGGATGACACGATCCACATGTGTTATGTTCAGGTTATTATGTTATCATGCATTACATCGCTTCTATAACATAAGAAAAACCCTAAGTAAGTTAAGGTGCACTTTATTTACTCAAAATAGGCACACAGTTTTACTTCCATTGTAGAAAACCAGAGGAGAAACAGAAAATAATACAATGAAACAAAATTTTCATAACTTTTAATTTTTCTTTATACTTGCTTCTTTCCCAAGCTACAAAACAACATAATTAATATCTACTACATGCCAATATCACTATAGTTCTGTTTATAACTGGAAGGTACCAACTTATCCCTACTGTACATGAATAGGAAACCGATAGCCTCTCAGGGCACTATTCTTTTGTGAGTATTCCCTTGACAATTAATGAATATACTTTGTTACATGAATCTCTATCATGTGCTAAAGCTTTCTCAATCCACTCCATGAATTATTCCGCAAAGTAGCCTTACGCTTCGTGATGTGCTCTGCCTGGGTCTGGACAATAAACACACATTAAGCTTTTCCCTTCACCATGTACCGATACGTTACGTAAATTTTCTGTCTTAGAATCTGTATCTGACACACGATGGACTTCGAAATTAATTATTTGTCCCTTACCTTAATGATTTAATCAGATCATTTGAGCCCTAAACAGAATCTCTGCTTGGATATTATTCAGACAATTGGCGACTAAAGAATGTCAGCTCCAATCTGAGGCATACAAACATTTTGTTCCAGAATTGTAAGTTTTGCAAAGTCATGTGTCACTGCCCAACGCCACTTCAGTGTCGCCAGATGCTCGACAACGTCGTAGATCCCCGTTCTCTTCATGTCGTCGTTCTTGATACTGTGTCTCAAACCCACACCGTGCGTTGTGTTCTGTGTTGCCCTCTAACAGACCCGTAGACGATTTGCGCTGCTTGTTGTATATGCCAAAGTTTCGAGCCAGTAAACTGTTACTGACAAGATAAATATGTCAGAAACATCTAAAACTTTTACATCTATAGGGATAGACGGTTTGTGAACAGTATAAGCAGTTTCCCAATGCCATCCAAATGAGGCCAATACGCAGGGTAATCTGTGCTGTCTGATTATCTTTTCTAGGTTGGATTTTATGTCCCAGGTAAATTTATTCATTTACCGCTTCTCGAAAGTGGTTTTCGAGTGAGACCATAACATTGGCAGGCCTCATGACTTTGATCTCTTGAAGGTTAATTTTGAGCCATAAAGCTTGGGAAGTTTCGATCATGCTGAAAGCCTCCTGACTGCCTAAGAAGGCCGTGTATGCATACTGCTTTGACATCAGTTGCACCGAAACAATTCCATTGAGTTCTAAGAACATTGTTGACACTTCGTTTGTGTTGCTGCCAAAAAGGATGATGTCATCTGCAAAGCGAAGAGATGTTTTCCATTTCTGTTGATACCTTTCCGTCCCCAGGATAGACACTTGAAAACATTCTCTAGACTGAGGGTAGATAACTCAAGTAAGACTGTGTCTCTTCGCCTGACGCCTCTTCTCACGGGAGCCTTTACAGTGATCCAGTCGTACTTTATTTTCGTATGTAGAGTAACACTCTCAGAAATGTTGCGGATTAAGTTGGTTATATTTGTAGCAAACTCTGTTGGTCGCCCTCATTACCTCCCAAGCTTGATCGTGTCGAAAGCCTTCTGATAGTCTAAGATGTTCGTGTGAAATGAGATATTAGACTCTGTACATATCTCTATATTGTATGTACTGCTTTGATACCGTCAGTTGCACTGAGATCTTTTCAGACCCCAACCTGTTCGACTGGCCGCTAAAAATAAAATTTTTGATTCAGCAGACCATAATGATTTTCTCTTAGCAGCTTTTGAAAGGTAGGTAAAAGACTTACAGGCCTGTAATCCTCGAGGAGGAGAACCATTTATACATTTTTTCATGCCTCTATAATCTTTGCTTCCAAGATACACAAAAGAATTAGGAGTGCTTCTCCACGTGTCCCGCGCCGTACAATTCTTGTGTTGTTTCAGAGCCGTTTCTGTTTCAGTTTTATCAGTAGATTCCAATTCTTCCGATCCCAAATTCCTAATACATCATGCAGGCTTTGGATTGCCACTAATTATCTGTAGAGTGTCCGATGAAAGTGCTGTTCTATTGCTAATCTTATTCTCGTGCCTGCTGCTATATGGTTGACTGTGAATTAGGCAGGCAAAGTGCTGTTTGCTTTGCCACGTTGTAGAAATCACTTACAGGTTTATTTCCTTTGGGTTTGATACTAACAGTATGTATTAAGAATTGGGAGACAAACTTTAGATTCATACGCCATGAAGTATATTCTCCAGATGTGTCACTAAAAAAGAAAGTTTTGTCCTTGCTCGGTTAATTTCCAGCATCTCCAAATTCCGGCGGTGTCTGGTTATGAACATGTCATTGACTTTTGATGTACTGGAGAAGTATTTCGTCCCGGAGTCATCTCTTGATCTAAAGGTTATTACTTTCATTTTATCTTGCTCCATTGTATGTTTGCAAGACAGTATGCTAAGTGTGGTAGATTCCATAGAAGATATTGTTGGTTCCCCACTTACAAGTAGTCCAGCTCCTTCAACCAGTTTTGTGTCTTTCACTGTATTACGATACTTCATGCAGGTACCACTTTATTCTCTGGTATGACATTGAATTAGATGTCATTGCTCGAGGTCTTAATTGGATCCTTTTCATTGCCGTTAGAGAATTCCCGATAACTCCAAATTTTGAGGAAAGGAGGCCCAATTCAGATAACTCTGACTCCCCAGGGTTTGTCGACAAGTGGGTTAAAAAGAAACCAGAGCCTGGCTGTGAAACGTGCTGGAACGAAGCTCTCATTCCACTTTCTTGCGTTTTCCGTAGCTTGAATTCTGCATAGGTTGGACTAGTATTCAACTGAAAATTAGATAGGATTTGACAGTTTCTTTCTATTCTTCCAGTAGAATGGTTGATCTGTCTGCTTTTCCTAATTCAAGACGATAAAGTTTCAGTTACTTGTTCCAGTCACATTAATGCGACCACCGCCTTTGTTCGACATGAACATGCAATAACCACTCACAGACGGAAGGTGTCAGCACTAGCAGCTGAGGGTATATAAATTGTATTGGGAGGGGGAACTGGAAAACAATGCAGTCATTGTCGAAATGCGGAAAAGAAGCGATTTATCTGATGTCAAAAGTGCATGATATTAGCTTTCGGAACAAAGATGGAAGAATTTCCGAAATGCCTAAGTTTGTAAACTGTTCGCTTGCCACTGTGGTTAAAATAAACCGTACATGACAAAATGTTGCTACCCAAACCAGGCACTGAGGCAGCTGTGGTGTAGTGCACCACAGGCCATAGATGACTGCGGTGAACGACAGCTGCAGAGATGTGATGGGCGTATAGACGTGTATCTTTTGAGCAGCTGATCACCCAGTTAACCAAGGGTCTATCAACACGGTCTCTTCAACGAGTCCAGGGAATGTTGCTGTGTGGGTCTGCGCAACCGGCGCCTGGATTACGCATTGTCGCTGTCTCCTGTCCATCGGAGACAAAGGCTGGAATTTCCACGCCAGTACCGTGACTGTACGTCGACTAAGTGATGACACGTGGCCCTATTCAGATGACAGATGGCCGTTGGCGTGTACGGCGTGAAACAGCTGAAAGCAAATACCCTGCATCAATAGTCAGAAGGGGTCAGGCCGGAGGGGGGACCGCTGTAAACTGGGGAATGTTTTTGTGGCATCACCTGGGTGATCTCGTCATTCCGGAAGCGCAATCAATCAACACAAATTTACATTTTCGCTGGCTCTCTGCTTTGTTATTGCTCGCCTAACAACTAATATATGAAATAAAATATGTTGCTACGAAAAGAGCCCTGAAATACTTTTTAGGGGTGCTGTGCTGTGACTTTCTTTGGATCATTAATTTTCAACAAAACAAAATATATTATGTTCTTATTATTCGGGATCTGGCTTTCTACTAAGGGAACATTGTTTCGTTACTGTAACTCTCTATAAAGTTCAACATATCTTCCTTAGTTTACAGTTATTGAAAAGGTTACTGAAAATTATTTCCTTATCAATACTGATGTTACAGTATGCAATGTTTGTTCAACATCAAAATTTTTCAGTGGATTTTTGTTAACAGTAAAACACCAATAAGTACCACGACTAACACGAGAACATGAGACCATTATTAGAGAAAAATATGTTTTTACTATAATGTTTGCCAGACCAGAACTACGCACAGCAAGATTTCTTTTATGTTATGAAGGTAAATTATCTTTTTGCACTGTTAATCATCCGCAGCCAGCGTCCACCTGTAAAACACATAATAAAATCTGCTGCTCTGCCCTACAGTTCCGAAAGCTGAAAGAAATAATTTTATTTCACTATCACCTATCCGCTTCTTCGCGGTATGATTGGTTTCATTTAATGCAGTTTGAATGCGCCGCGGCTCGTTCGTTCGTAGCGCAGCTCTGCACCACGAATAATATTTAAATAGCAGAAAATGTCTTAAAAGGATGGGATAAAATACCAGGCAAGCATATTACAAGTCATAATGCAAGTTTTCACTAAGTAACTATATTCAAAACATTTAGACAGAGTAAATTATTACACACCTTTACAAATCAGTATCTAATGGCGTCCTTCTCTCTATCTTGACAAAAGAATGCTACAAAAGCATACAATATAGCGTCACAGGCTCTTCCTACTCACGTAACTCCAAGA
This sequence comes from Schistocerca serialis cubense, assembly GCF_023864345.2. NCBI lineage: Eukaryota > Metazoa > Arthropoda > Insecta > Orthoptera > Acrididae > Schistocerca > Schistocerca serialis. The sequence continues at coordinate 876,289,641 of NC_064641.1, forward strand.
AGACGACAGAGAAATTAATGCTCGGTCACTACTATTTATACTCGTTGTGACATATTCTCATCTTTGTTTGATATTTAATAAGTACTCGCCGACACAGATATTATCTTTACAAAAAATCGGTACATAATTCTATACAAGTGTAAAACATGGCACATAATGGTTTCTCTTTATTACATAAAGTTCAAACAATCGTTGTCCACGCAATTACAATCATCCAGTTCAATTATTCTTTTCTCCTTTTTTACTACATATAATATGTGTTTTGCTAGGAGACGTTACAATATCTATTCCTGTGCACGATGGAATCTCCCAGTAGGACAATGCGACGTGTCAAACAGCGTGCAGTGTATATGCGTAGTTCGAGGAGTACCAGGAACAGTTTACTGTACTCCCATGGCCATTAAACTCCCTGGATTTAAATACAGTCGAGAATCTGTGGGACCACATGGACTTGGCTGTTACCGCCATTGATCCTCAGCCAAGAAACCTAGCACACCTCCCAGTGGCAATGGAGTCGCCCTGGCTTCACATTTCTGTCAGTGCTTTCAAGAATCTCGCTGACTCTCACGTCTCGCAGCGGTCCGCTCTGCAATAGGTGATTATTCAGGCTTTTGACAGGTGGTCACATTGATGTGACAGGAAAGTGTATATGGAGAAACATTCGCACCATTATGCCAGCGGATGCACTTGCACTGTGGTGCTTTTTTCCTCTTTCTTTGTGTGTGAAGCAAAAGCTGTAAATTTATGTAACAAGAGATGTTGAATGTTTTCAATATTTGCCGTCATCTCTTCTTCTATGTAAATTAGTGATCCCGTTTGTTTGACACTGATATCCCATACCTTCTTCTTAACCATCATTTGCCTTTTTGTTTTGTAGACCACATATCTCTTATCAAAAAGTAACATGAATGGCTTTATCCACTCAAAGCACAACGTAGGACTTTGTACAGCATTGCTAGTCAAAACCTTGTACGTGCTCTTACACACTTGGGCTGCAGTGACACTTATGACACACATTTCTAGGATAGCACGAAAGGTATGTTTTCGATTAGTCACATCAGGGTTCCATTACAGAATCCCCATCACCACACTTTCAACATTACTGCCTATGGCTGATTGTTAATTACGTAGGAAGTTTGTCTACTAGTTCCCTGACGATGACATTGCCATGGATATCACTGAACTTCTGTAGACCAATGGATTCTTTCCTCGTGTTTCTTCTACCCTAGCTCATAAACACTTGATACGGTTTCTGTCACCTTTGGTGCTTGATTTCATAACAATGGGCTTCATACTGATTCTTTGGATTATAGTTTATTTGCGAAGTCTTTTCCTGTTAGTCGTGCATTCTCTGGTAATATTGTCAGTGCGAATAAGAAATTTATAATTCTTTTCAAAGTAAGAGATACAATGGTTTCAGAAAATAGACGTCATTATAACAAAGATTTTCATTTGGTTTCTCTCATGAACAATTCACTGGAACGGTCCAGTCAAGGCTAAGAACACATCATATTTTTGTGAAATGTGCAACATTTGGAAGCGAAGCGCCCTGCTTTTTTTTACTTCCACAGAGAATTAGTCAGGTTGTGAATCGGAATCTCTTACTAGTTGTAGGATGTAAAGCACACATGTTGTCCTACTAGCCGTAAGATGACAATAATGTTGAAATAACTCATGAATTTGCTTTTACCCTTTGTCAAGGAAAGCAGTTATATCCTTTCTTTTTCTCATGAAGTGCATAATCGATTAAGTCAGAGTTAAATCTAACCGCGGAAGTGAAAGATGAGATTCATATGCCAAATTTTCTGAATAGTCATCCTCTCTACTACGGTTAAGACTAGTTCTAAGAAACTGTATGGCACCTTCAACCAGCACTTTATCTTTTCCTTTCAAATCTAATGTTCTTTTTCAGTCTCAAGAATCCCTAATGACTTGTTGGAAAGAAGAATATTCGAGTTATAAGCATCTATGAAAACTGTTGGGTCCACCTCCTTCGCAGTAACAGCAATCTCACTATATACACTCCTGGAAATTGAAATAAGAACACCGTGAATTCATTGTCCCAGGAAGGGGAAACTTTATTGACACATTCCTGGGGTCAGATACATCACATGATCACACTGACAGAACCACAGGCACATAGACACAGGCAACAGAGCATGCACAATGTCGGCACTAGTACAGTGTATATCCACCTTTCGCAGCAATGCAGGCTGCTATTCTCCCATGGAGACGATCGTAGAGATGCTGGATGTAGTCCTGTGGAACGGCTTGCCATGCCATTTCCACCTGGCGCCTCAGTTGGACCAGCGTTCGTGCTGGACGTGCAGACCGCGTGAGACGACGCTTCATCCAGTCCCAAACATGCTCAATGGGGGACAGATCCGGAGATCTTGCTGGCCAGGGTAGTTGACTTACACCTTCTAGAGCACGTTGGGTGGCACGGGATACATGCGGACGTGCATTGTCCTGTTGGAACAGCAAGTTCCCTTGCCGGTCTAGGAATGGTAGAACGATGGGTTCGATGACGGTTTGGATGTACCGTGCACTATTCAGTGTCCCCTCGACGATCACCAGTGGTGTACGGCCAGTGCAGGAGATCGCTCCCCACACCATGATGCCGGGTGTTGGCCCTGTGTGCCTCGGTCGTATGCAGTCCTGATTGTGGCGCTCACCTGCACGGCGCCAAACACGCATACGACCATCATTGGCACCAAGGCAGAAGCGACTCTCATCGCTGAAGACGACACGTCTCCATTCGTCCCTCCATTCACGCCTGTCGCGACACCACTGGAGGCGGGCTGCACGATGTTGGGGCGTGAGCGGAAGACGGCCTAACGGTGTGCGGGACCGTAGCCCAGCATCATGGAGACGGTTGCGAATGGTCCTCGCCGATAGCCCAGGAGCAACAGTGTCCCTAATTTGCTGGGAAGTGGCGGTGCGGTCCCCTACGGAACTGCGTAGGATCCTACGGTCTTGGCGTGCATCCGTGCGTCGCTGCGGTCCGGTCCCAGGTCGACGGACACGTGCACCTTCCGCCGACCACTGGCGACAACATCGATGTACTGTGGAGACCTCACGCCCCACGTGTTGAGCAATTCGGCGTTACGTCCACCCGGCATCCCCCATGCCCACTATACGCCCTCGCTCAAAGTCCGTCAACTGCACATACGGTTCACGTCCACGCTGTCGCAGCATGCTACCAGTGTTAAAGACTGCGATGGAGCTCCGTATGCCACGGCAAACTGGCTGACACTTACGGCGGCGGTGCACAAATGCTGCGCAGCTAGCGCCATTCGACGGCCAACACTGCGGTTCCTGGTGTGTCCGCTGTGCCGTGCGTGTGATCATTGCTTGTACAGCCCTCTCGCAGTGTCCGGAGCAAGTATGGTGGGTCTGACACACCGGTGTCAATGTGTTCTTTTTTCCATTTCCAGGAGTGTATTATTTTATTATTATTATGTGCATATGGACCCTGTCGGATCACGCATTACATTTATGATTCGCTTCTCTAATAGCCCACATAGCTTTCATTCTTTCGCTATGTGGTTTCTTCCATTCTTCTGACCACTTGGGCCCTGATCTCTTACGGACTTCATTCTCGGGCTTTACTACCCACGTGTTTTTCTTCTGACAGTAAAACTTCCTGTCTGGTATATGCGATGTTCCTATCTGTGACTTTTCCAAGTTATATTTGACTTCTTCTATACATTGTATTGTATTGTATGTTAACCGGGGACCTAGAAACGACGGAGAGGCTTCGTCCCCGCCGCAGCCGCAGTTGTCCACAACCCTACGACGACCACCGCAGTCCACTTCACCCCTCCGCCGCCCCACACCGAACCCAGGGTTATTGTGCGGTTCGGACCGCGGTCGACCGTCCAGGGAACGTCTCACACCAGACGAGTGTAAACCCTTTGTTTGCGTGGTAGAGTAATGGTGGTGTAGGCGTACGTGGAGAATTTGTTTGCGCAGCAATCGCCAACATAGTATAACTGAGGAGGAATAAGGGGAACCAGCCCGCATTCGCCGAGGCAGATGGAAAACCGCCTCAAAACCATCCACAGACCGGCTCGACACAAATCCGCCAGGCGGATTCGTGCCGGGGACCAGGTCTTCTGTACATGGAATGTTCTTCAGTTTTGCAGTGTATGTCAAGATCTTGTGAGTTAGCCTTGAAGATGGGAGTCTATGAGTGCGTCCATAGAATTTCGGCCTTCGTTTCCTGATATCTGCGGCAAGGTTGGACAGTTCTTATATTGCTTGGCTCGATTTAAGTCCACCCCTCTTCTGTTTTATCTGGTCCCATCATTTTCCTCATGATCTTCCTTTCCTCCTTCAAGATGCTCTCCAGATCTCCTTTTCTATTAAGACCAAGGTTTCGCTCACGTGCAGCACTTCAGGTTTTAATCACTGTGTTATAATGTTTGATCTTTGTATGAATGTACATAAATCGCTTGGTGTAGATTTCACGCGTTCTCATATTGTCTCACACTGGCTCGTTTGAGCTTTTGTAGACGAACTTTCTGTGCTTCCTTTTTCAACCCTGTTGGTTCTATGACCTCAGCGAGATATTTGAAGTGTGCAACTCGTTTGATCTGCCCGTATTTTGTGTTCAGTTCCTGAATGTCGAATTTAGTGCAAATAAACTTGGTCCTCTCGAATGAAATTTGGGTTCCAGTTTTCTCAGCGCGTTCATTGGGGACTTATGTCTGTGTGATCTCTGTATTTTCGCAGACCGCTAGTATCGCTAGGTCGTCTGCGAAAGCTAAACAACTGACCTTGATGTCATCATTATTTCGTCCGATTTGAATGGGTTTCCAGTGGTCCTGGGTTTTCAGTTCTTTCTCCCATTCTCAGGATGACGTTATCCAGAACAAGGTGGAAGGGCAGTGGTGACGATTCATCAGCTTGTCGCATACTGGTCGTTATCTCGAAGGGCTCTGACAAATTGCCCATGAATTTCACTTTTATTTTTGTATGGTGTTTGTAACCTCCCCAGCAGAAATACTTAAATGGAAATGGAGCCAAATGTAAACTCCCCACAAAAAATGTAAATGAAAATGAGCCAAGCGTAGCCTCGCCACAAAATAATAATAATTAAATGAATTTTTCTAATATTGTGACCTCTGAACAAAATTGGCTCCCATTTATAGACTGTGTGCAAAAATGCATTTACATTTAATGTTCCCACAAAATTCTTTTCTCATTTAATATCAAGTTCGAAACAGAAAAATTCCTAAACACCAAAATAATAAAAAAGTTTTCTAACCTGATGAATTTTATGAGGACAGCAGCGCTGTCCTTCGGCCCTGTATTCTGAATAAAAAAGCAAAATTTCTTACCTCAATAAAACTGCAATTATATCTGCTCTTAATTAGTCATTTTTCGACACAGCTTCGTGAAATGCTGGCGTATATATATATATATATATATTTGATTCTTTGAAGCAATGATAATGCATTGAAAAAATTCTTTAAATTGAAATGAATGCTTTTCTTTAAAAGAGTTGCTTTATATTATAGAAATTATTATTGGGACATTTCTTTGAACAAATTAAATTACAGTTAACATACATTATTTAATATGCGCAAGGCTGCTTCTTTACCTACAACAATACTCATCCTCCAGAATCCTGACCAGAATCGCGAGTAGAGCACACAGCCGACGCATGCCGGCTCCACCAGACAACTCCAGACTACTACTACTACTACTACTACTGTCGACTCGCGCAGTCAAGCGCAGACTAGAGGCGAGCAACAACTAACGATAAACTACTCTCTGGTCAGAGATTCTGTCATGCCTCGCCCATCGCCGGCAAAGCATACGTCTTACATAACCCTCCACTGGGGGGGGGGGGGGGGGGCCAAAATTTGGCAGCGATGGTGAGTCAATTGGACTTGCCATGAGCAACAAATTTTTCTTAATTAACTAAATTTACAATCACAGAATATATACATATATATATAGGGTGTTTCAAAAATGACTGGTATATTTGAAACGGCAATAAAAAATAAACGAGCAGCGATAGAAATACACCGTTTGTTGCAATATGCTTGGGACAACAGTACATTTTCAGGCGGACAAACTTTCGAAATTACAGTAGTTACAATTTTCAACAACAGATGGCGCTGCAAGTGATGTGAAAGATATAGAAGACAACGCAGTCTGTGGGTGCGTCATTCTGTACGTCGTCTTTCTGCTGTAAGCGTGTGCTGTTCAAAACGTGCAAGTGTGCTGTAGACAACATGGTTTATTCCTTAGAACAGAGGATTTTTCTGGTGTTGGAATTCCACCACCTAGAACACAGTGTTGTTGCAACAAGACGAAGTTTTCAACGGAGATTTAATGTAACCAAAGGACCGAAAAGCGATACAATAAAGGATCTGTTTGAAAAATTTCAACGGACTGGGAATGTGACTGATGAACGTGCTGGAAAGGTAGGGCGACCGCGTACGGCAACCACAGAGGGCAACGCGCAGCTAGTGCAGCAGGTGATCCAACAGCGGCCTCGGGTTTCCATTCGCCGTGTTGCAGCTGCGGTCCAAATGACGCCAACGTCCACGTATCGTCTCATGCGCCAGAGTTTACACCTCTATCCATACAAAATTCAAACGCGGCAACCCCTCAGCGCCGCTACCATTGCTGCACGAGAGACATTTGCTAACGATATAGTGCACAGGATTGATGACGGCGATATGCATGTGGGCAGCATTTGGTTTACTGACGAAGCTTATTTTTACCTGGACGGCTTCGTCAATAAACAGAACTGGCACATATGGGGAACCGAAAAGCCCCATGTTGCAGTCCCATCGTCGCTGCATCCTCAAAAAGTACTGGTCTGGGCCGCCATTTGTTCCAAAGGAATCATTGGCCCATTTTTCAGATCCGAAACGATTACTGCATCACGCTATCTGGACATTCTTCGTGAATTTGTGGCGGTACAAACTGCCTTAGACGACACTGCGAACACCTCGTGGTTTATGCAAGATGGTGCCCGGCCACATCGCACGGCCGACGTCTTTAATTTCCTGCATGAATATTTCGATGATTGTGTGATTGCTTTGGGCTATCCGAAACATACAAGAGGCGGCGTGGATTGGCCTCCCTATTCGCCAGACATGAACCCCTGTGACTTCATTCTGTGGGGACACTTGAAAGACCAGGTGTACCGCCAGAATCCAGAAACAATTGAACAGCTGAAGCAGTACATCTCATCTGCATGTGAAGCCATTCCGCCAGACACGTTGTCAAAGGTTTCAGGTAATTTCATTCAGAGACTACGCCATATTATTGCTACGCATGGTGGATATGTGGAAAGTATCGTACTATAGAGTTTCCCAGACCGCAGCGCCATCTGTTGTTGACAATTGTAACTACCGTAATTTCGAAAGTTTGTCTGCCTGAAATTGTACTCTTGTCCCAAGCATATTGCAACAAACGGTGTATTTCTATCGCTGCTCGTTTAGTTTTTATTGCCGTTTCAAATATACCGGTCATTTTTGAAACACCCTGTAGGCGCAGAACATGAAATAAAATATAATGCACAAGCACTGAGTACAGAACATATCAAGCAAAGACAAAATGTATACACAATGAGTACAAAACATATTAACAAATGGCAAAAGTGCACACGCACTGTAAAACTCTTTAACATTTTTACAACAAATAAACATAATGAGTACAAATCATATTGACAAATGACAAAAGTGCAGACGCACTGTAGTTCAGAACATATCAGCAAGTCACAAAATTTATACGTAATGAGTACAAATGGCATAAAGTGCACACATACTGTAGATCAGAACATATCTGGGAATCACAAAATGTATACGTAATGAGTACAAATCATATTAACAAATGGCATAAAGTGCACACGCACTGTAAAAACATAATAAGTACAAATCATATTGACAAATGACAAAAGTGCACACGCACTGTAGTTCAGAACATATCAGCAAATCACAAAAATGTATATGCAATGAATACAAATCATGTTAACAAAATGACGAAAGTGCACATGCACTGTAAAACTCGCTAGCAATTTTACATAACATATCATGGAGTGAAATAAAGTGCACAAGCACTGTATAAGTCTTTATCATTTTACAAAAATTTATACGCATTGTATAAGTGTTTACCATTTTACAAGAACTAGGAAAGGGATGGGAAGGATTGCGTCATGGTTGTAGCACTTTAGGTTGCACGCAGCTGCACTGAAAGTCCGTATCTTTCTATAGAAGCACAACACCAACTGAGACAATCTGAAGTTCTTTTCCTTGAAGTATTAATCAGTGTAGCCAAAACACTGAAATGTAGTAGTAATATTTCATGTTATCATTTTGATAGTACATTAGGTACACCAAGCAGTGGTACCATAATAACATCTCCATCGCTCAAGGTGGTGGACAGCATGTCGTGTCAACACCACGTTCTTGTAAAGTACACCAACGTAGAATTAGTGCAAAAACCAAATATAGTGCTCCATGATCATGAGGATAGACAGGACAAATGGATATTGCAGTAATTTCTGGTAATTAGGTCAGAAGGTGAAGGACATTAAGTCACACACAAGTCTTCATTGAGAATTACACTAGTCTAACAACTGATTTGAGTAATTGGTGGCACTCATCACCCAGTTACTGAACATTTCTGTACCATGTATGTAGTATTACAGAATAATGTTCATAAATTATCTGAATAAAGTAATTATTGGCACTCATTGGCCAGTTACAAACCATCAGAAGTCATCATTCAAAACAGGAGCTAATGAATGGCATAGTATTAACATAGTTCACTTAATTATAGTAATCATTGGCATCATAGGTCATCTTATTACAGTAATCAGTGGCATTCATTGGCCAGCTACAAAGCATTTTTTAATGCATTATTCAGAAGTCATCATTCAAAATGAGTTAATTATTGGCATAGCATTTATACATAATTAATCTAATTATAGTAATCATTGGCATCATAGGTCATCTTATTACAGTAATCAGTGGCGTTCATTGGCCAGTTACAGAGCATTTTTTATGCAATATTGAGAAGTGATCATTCAAAATGAGTTAATTATTGGCATAGCATTTATACATAATTCATCTAATTACAGTAATCATTGGCATCATAGGTCATCTTATTACAGTAATCAGTGGCATTCATTGGCCAGCTACAAAGCATTTTTTATGCATTATTCAGAAGTGATCATTCAAAGCAAGAGTTAATTATTGGCATAGCATTTATAGAGTATAACAAAAATATTATTTACAGAAATTATGTGCATAGTATTTATGCATTATTAAAAGCATCATTTAGTGTTATTCAGAAGTCATTATTGAAGTGACATACTATTCAGAGCTGATCAGTATTACTCAGAATTCTCTTAAACTGGTAGCATTATTTGGGACTGGTAATACTTTTTTTTCTTGCTAGCAATGCATTGCGTTGGGATCGATAATTAATTACTGAGGAATAACAATATTTGCTTTTGAGTTATTGCTGCAAATGAAGATGTGTAACATCATTCGTCATGAGTCAGCTGTAGCAAGGTTATAAAACAAGTAGAGTATATGTGATCACATTCATAAATGACATAGGTTTAATGAACAACTAAATAGCACATTAATTTCATGAATAATTTCTCCTGCAAAATATACAAAATGGATTATTAAACTGAAAGAAGAAACGCATATTATGCTGAAAAGTAGTGAACTTCGAATTAACAGGTAGTGAAATGTGTATAAAAAATATATATGTTCTCTAGCTGTCCTTTCCAAAACCTTCAGTCATCATACCATGCGATATAAGACATACTGTCAAAACGAACTGCAACAAATACTTAAATAACTACATAGCATTTGTTAACTAACAGTAAATATATAAACTTCATCATTATTTTCATCTGCAACGAGAAAACTTCATTATTCATATTACCATAACTTCATTACTATCATCACCTGTAAAGAAAAACTTCATTATCCATATTATCATAACTCCATTATTATCATCACCTGTAAGGAAAAACTTCATTATCCATAGTAGCATATTCTTCATCATTTTCATCACCATTCATTATCATCTGCAAAAAAGTCCTTCATTATTCATTATACAACTATTCCTTATTTCTAGCATATTTCATCACTAAAACTAAGATGTGTAGTTCTGTCTGACAGCCTGCATCAATCGCTTCGTATTCTGAAAGAAAAAATTAGTTAAGACTGCTATTCTAGGATGTGTATAGTATATTCTTGTTAATGCTTGTTAATTCTGATCCATTTACTCTTCATCTAGAGGTATTGCATCCTCTTTTGTTCATTCCGAAGCTGAAATTCCCAATTCTGTTTAACTTATTTCGCTTACACCCTATTTCTTTCTGAAAAAGATGAACAAAGATTAATGTCTTGGATTTAATTCATATACCCATTAAATAAAAACTGGTTTATAGTAAAATAATTGAGCATACAGCATAGCATGATAGAAAACGTAATATGTCAAAAACATCGACAGTGTTCAGAAGCAAAAATGTACACAGTGTAGCAGCAAAAAAAAAAAGCAAAGTAGTCACGATGTTGAGATATCATATGGCAAAAATGTTAAAGTCAACTGGTATTTGTTATATCTTAAATATTTCGTACAAACAAAATAGGAAAACAGTCATATATACATGAAAAATGGAAAATATGCACGGTCTCATGTGTAACGACAAGAAGACCGACCTGCTAACCTTACCTTGCCGGGCACTTGCCAATAAAAAATACGACAATCATCAGTAAGTAGTCACATAAATATAATTGCATAAGTGGTCAAAAAATGTGTAAGTTCATCTGGAAAAATATGCACGGTCTGATGTGTAACGACAAGAAAAGCGACCTGCTAACCTTACCTTGCCGGGCACTTGCCAAGAAAAATACGACAATCATCATTAAGTGTTCATGTGAATATAATTGCATAAGCAGTCATAAAAAAATTAGGAAATGGTATTACAGTGTGATAAATCATAAAGCATGTTCATTCAATAAAAGGTTTGATGTTCGACATGTGGTTCTCTTTGGTTTTTCTGGTTCTCAAAGTTTCGACGTGTACTACATTGGGGTGAGGAATGCTGCGAATCCGATATGGGCCTGCGTGTAGAAGTTCAAATTTACTACACCTACCTTTTCCTCTATTGGATAAATAGTGCGTTCGTACTAATATCTTCTGTCCAATGTGAAAGTTACGGCGTGTACAAACCTGTTTTTGCTGTCTTCTCCGGCTCTCTGGGGCACGTTTGATGTTGTTCAGCGCAATGTCAATTATTTCATGGTGTCGTAGTCGACGAGATGTAGGAAATGTTACTAATTCTTTAATTTTGTTAGGTGCTTCAACATTTTTCAGTATAACAGACGGAGATAGCATAGTGGATTCATTAGGTATGGAATTAATTACATCTTGTAATGAGAGTATGTGTGTGTCCCAATCAATATGGTTTTTATGGCAGTAAATTCTACACAGTTTACCAATTTCTTTCATTAATCGTTCACAAGGGTTCGAAGAAGCATGGTACCTGGATATATAGATCGGAGAAATGTTTCTAGCTCGTAACATACGTGTCCATATAGCACATCGAAACTGTGGTCCATTGTCGGAAATTACTTTCAACACATGCCCTACATGAAATAGAAAATGTTTTACAAATGCTTTTGGAACAATTTTAGCAGTAGCTTTGCGTAACGGAGTCAAGGTAACAAATTTTGAAGTGAGTTCGACAGCGACAAAGATGTTGCAAAAACCTCTATTAGTTCTGGGAATCGGACCAAAAATGTCTCCAGCGGCCATATGTCTCAATTTAACATGTACAATGGGATGTAATGGAGGAGTCGTGTCTGATTTAGCTTTCTGGCAGATTTTACATGACGCTAAAACTCGTCGTATACGTTTCTCCATGTTGGTAAAATAACAGTTCTGTCTCAGTATAAGAAAAAAATTTCTGGCTCCGTAATGTGCGTAACTTAAATGAGTATACCAGATTAATTTGTTAACAAGTTCGTCAGGAATGCATAATAACCAATTTTTGCTGTCAGGATGAGAGTGGCGAAACAGAATGTCATTGCGTACAGTGTAATGGTTTCTAATGGTAACATTATTCCTATCTTGCCAAAGGTGTTTAATTTCTTTCCACACGTTGTCTTTACTCTGCTCTTGTGCTATGTCTTGTAATGACGATGAAATGAAATTTTCAAATTCAACTTGTTGAACGTACATGACGCTGAAATTTGCTTTGCAGAAGTTGGTTGCGTTGTCTTGCTGATTGTTGCTGAGAGAACGGGATAGTGCGTCTGCTACAGTATTTTGTGTGCCGGGAATGTGAACAATTGTAAAATTAAATTCCTGAAAATAAAGTTTCCATCTACTTAATCTGTCGTTTGTAAATTTAGCCGAAAGTAGAAATTGTATCGCTCTATGATCTGTGTAAACGGTAATGTGTCTTCCATAAAGTAAATGCCTAAATCTGGTAAAAGCCCATACAACACATAATGTTTCAAGTTCTGTAACGGAATAATTTCGTTCAGCAGGCGACAGAATGCGACTTGCAAAAGCGACGTTTTTAATTACTGTACAACCATCTTCTTCAATTTCCTGAAAAATATGTACGCCTAAAGCGGTGTTAGAACTGTCGGTGGCAATAGAAAAATTTCTGGTAAGATCTGGGTGCGATAAAAGTGGTGCATTCAACAAAGCTTCTTTCAGGTTCACAAATTCAGAATGTGCTTGCCTATCCCAGGTCCAAATAGTGTTTTTACCTGTCAATTGACATAATCTAGGGGTGTCTAAAGCAGAGTAATGAATAAATTTACGAAAAAAGTTAATTAAACCCAAAAAGCTGCGTAGTTGTTTCTTCGTCGTAGGAACAGTAATGTCACGTAAAGCTTGAAGTTTTTCCGGGTCAGGCGTAATGCCCTCTGCTGAAATTACATGTCCAAGAAATTGTATAGAAGTTTTACGAAAGTGCGATTTACTGAGATTAACTGTGAGTCCTTGTGCACGAAAAGTTTGCAACAGTCGTTCAAGAATCAGATTGTGTTCACACCAGTTAGCTTCTGCAATAAGAATGTCGTCTACGTACGTTGTGATTCTGTCTTTAAGTTCTGTCGGAAGTATTGTATTCAAACCGCGAATAAAAGCTGCTGAAGAAATTGTTAAACCGAACGGTAATTTACAAAATTGATAAGTCACCAAGACAGAGAAAAGCCGTGTACTTTCTGCAGTTCGGATGGAGCTGAATTTGCCAAAATCCCGATTTCAAATCTAATGAAGAATAAATAGCAGTACCATGAAATTTCTGTAGAAGTTCTTCTAGTGTCTGTGGGCGATCTGTTTCATTAATAATAATGTCATTGATGTGACACGAATCCAGTACGAGGCGAAGTGAACCATCGATTTTCTTAACAATATGGAGCGGGTTTATGTACGGACTAACTGCCGGTTCAATAATTCCTTGGTCAAGCATAGCTTGCAATTCTTTCTTAACTTGTTCTCTGTGAATATACGGAATGGGATAATGCTTGGCTTTAAATGTGTCGTGCTGTTTAACTTGAAATTCATACACAAACCGGACATAGCACCAGGAACGTTGTCAAGAACTGGAGCTTGCTGTAAAAGAATTTTGTGTAGTTGCGTGCGTTCGTCGTCTGTATTTGCACAGCTCAGTTTAACTTTATCAGAAATTATCTGTATAACGTCATAGTCGGCTTCGTCTGGAGTATTATAGTTGTGTACATACGTATCTGTGAACAATGTGGAATGACAGTCTATGTTACGTGATGCGGAAATGACCTCTGTACAATTTTTTGTTTGTTCTTCTGCAGATAAAGAATGCTGAAATTCTAAAGCCAGTTGTACATTTTCATCCTTTAACATTAAATATGAGTTTTGAAAGTCAATAGTTGCGTCGTGTTGTACCAGAAAATTCGTGCCTAAAATAACGTCTGTTGTCAATAAGGGAACAATCCAAAAATTCGAGTGAAATGTATGACCTGCAATACAAAATGATAAATGTGTCTGTAATTTTACATCTACTCCTTTACTAGATACTGCTCCTTTTACTTTCGTTTTGCCTAATGGTAACGTGGGATAGGTATTCTCTTTGTTACACTCGTTGAAAGTTTCTTTATTTATTACTGACATAGGTGATCCAGAATCGATTACTGCTGAAAATGTCGATGATCCAATTTTAACTTCGATGACAGGGTGTGAAATGGTTAGTTTGAACAACTGGTCTTTCCTGCAAAAGAGTGTCTCGGATATCGTCAAAAGTAATAACATTTTCGTGAACAAGATTCTGTGTATCTGAAGTATTGCTTACGTTCCTGGAAGATGCAACCTGTACTGTATCTAGTCAAATTCTGTCTGACGTGTTACTATTTTCAGGAGGATGCTGTGGCATTTCGACTATTTGTACTGTTCTATTATTTCTTCCAGACGTATTACGTTCTGGATGATACCTACTGTTTGGTTCATTCATGATAATATGTTGTTGCTGATCTTCTTGCTGCTGATAAGATCGACTGTTATTAAATGTACGCTGAAAATTGTGTTCATTATTTTTACGTCTGTCATGATAGTCATTTCTATACAGTGCATATCGATAGGAATTGAAATAGTGTGTTTTCTGTACGTACTGGTTTCCTTGTTGCTGTGCATTACTATTTGTTGGGGGCGACGCTATACGCGTAAGCGGCGAAACATTAAAGCTTGGTTGACCTTGTGCGTTACATTGTTGGGTAGGTATGCTAACCGGCAGGGTTTTACGCTGTTTTGGTGAAAAACGTCTATTGTTACCAAAATGTGGTTCCTGTTGCTGATAATTTTGACGATACTGATAATTAAAATTTTGCCTGTTATTAAAGTTCTGGTGGTTGTCGTTCCTGAAGCGTTTGTTACCTTTGCTATTGAAATTGCGTGGCTGATCGTAATTGCTATATGCTTGTTGACCTTGGTTACTATATGAAAAATTTTTGTTTATAAAGGAATAATCCGATTGCTGCACTTCCAAAAGCTGTAACAGATCTCTGAATGCCGAAATATTTTGCTTCTGCTGACCCGTTAAAAGTGAACTCTTAATGACCGTGGTAATTTAGAAATGCATAATTGTATAAGTGCAGATTCACTGTATGGTTCACTTAAGTACTGGTTTTGTTGGACCATGTGCTCAAAAAATTGCGTGACACTGGAAAAATGTGAGTTCTCATAATTTGGTAAACTAATTAGTTGATCCTTAATTTCGCGCTGTGTCGTCTTCGACCAATACGCTGACAGAAAAGTATTCTGAAATTCTTCTACCGAATAGCATTGCCTCGCGATCGGTCTCATACGAGCTGCCGGTTCGCCTTCCAAAAAACTGCAAATAAATTCAAGTTTGTGCGTTACAGGCCAAGTCGGTGGAAAAGCAAAGCTAAATTGTTGTGTCCAATCCAACGAGTGAATCTGTGTTCTGTCATTTTTAAATACTTTAAATTTTCTCACTGATAGAAGATGTTTGTAATCAAAATTATCGTCTCTGTATGTCTGAACAGGTTCACGACTGTATGAGAATCCATTTGTCTGTGACTGTTCGGAATCTAACTCACGCACTCTCTGTAAATTACCTAAATTATACACGCTGTGTGAGTCTGACAAATGTTCGCAAAGTGGCGTCTGCTGTGATGTGTTAAACGCTGAAACATTTTCATCTCTGTTACTTCTTGCTGTAAAGTTGACAATTTTCTACCTAATGTATTACTAGACGAATCTATCTCACTGATTTTCTGCTGTAGATTTTGGAATTCAGGTGTTTGGTTAAACGAAATCGGTGAAGTATCTTCTGATTTGCTATCATTATTACTTTCAATAACGTCAATGCGACTGGCCAATTCATCATATTTTTCAGTCAGTATTTTTACCTGATCATCGTTTTTAGTGTCACAAGCATTAATCTGTTTTTGTATTTTACGTGTGGTTTCGTTGAATTTATTAACGTCAGCTTTGATGATATCGGTATCCTGTGTTAGTTCTAATTGTTCGAGTCTGTCGGTTACTGTCTGAAAGTCTACTGTGTGTGTATCTGTTTTTGATTTAAGATCGGTAATTTCATCACGCAATTCGGTGTTCAACTGTTTGATAGTGTTAATTTCGTCTGATACAGAAGCAATATTGTTGTCTACGTATGTTTTTGCTTTCGTAAACAATTTACGTTTATCTTCCTGTCTCTGTGCGGTAATTGTTTCCATGACTTGTCGCTTTACTTTATTCTGTTCCTGTATAAATTTACGGAAACGCGTTTCACTGTTTTGTAGGTGATGATTAAAACGTTCGTCAATTTGACTGTTCTGTTGGTCGGATTTCGCGTCTACTTTTGCATCCAGTGTGCGCGAAAGTTCTGCTGACACTAATTTAAACTCCTCACGTAACTGTGTTGTGTTTTCAGAGCATTGTTTACCGACTGCACTAATTTCCTGTCTAAGTGATTCTGTTGTAGCTGTTTGCATATTCCTTAATTCTTGAGCAACAGATTTAATTTCTTCACTACTTTTCCTAGCACAAGCCTCAATTTCCACACGTAATTGTTCTTTAGTATCATGACATTGCACGGCAACGGCTGTAATCTGTTCGCTAAGCTGTCTGGAATTGTTGTCTAATTTTTCATTCAACTGTTTGGAATTGTTGTCTAGTTTTTCATTAAGTTGTTGTTTGATTTTCATTATTTTCATTAAGTTGTTGTTTGAGATTTTCACTAAGTTGTTTGAAATTTGCACTATGTTGTAGCAATAGTGCCATAATTTGATCCAAGCCAATATTACCTACTCTATTCTCTGTGCTGTTTGATGGCGTACCTGCAATTGTCACGTTTTGTGTAACCATTCGGTCATTTTGTGATTCTTGAAAAGGTTTGCCAATTGCATGTGCACTGTTAGTCACTACCTCGGAATCCAATAATTCTGATGTACTTTGAGTACACTGTCATTTTCGTTAGAAAAATTTATCTGTTCACAATTCAAATTTTGCAAATCGGGTGTGTTAAACTGGGCAGTGTTCATTGTAACAGAACGTCCCGCGTCATCCATTGTCGTTAAATTAACAGACGACACAACTGAGTTTGTTTGCTCATCATTAGCATTAAAATCATTACTAGTGGTCGGTACGCACTGATTGTCTGTAAATGGAGGATTGTCATCATTACACTGAGTGTCGCAAGTACTATCGGTCAAATTATTTGAGTCGGCTATTTCACTCACTACACATCGCGATGTACTGTTAACAGTTTTTCGCGGCATTTTTAAACAAATCAAAATTATTCACTAATGAAACAAACACAATGCAAAATGCAACAAACACAATGCAAAATGCAACAAACACAAATACAACAAAGAGCAACAAATTGTCGATGATCTGTGAAAGAAAGAGTGACAAATTAGTAAAATGTCTTGCGCCAGATGCAAACTACGTTTAAGTAAATAAGAGCAGATATATGACTACTTATCAGAAGATTCACAAAGAAATACGATCCTGACAGGGTCGCCAAGTGTAACCTCCCCAGCAGAAATACTTAAATGGAAATGGAACCAAATGTAAACTCCCCACAAAAAATGTAAATGAAAATGAGCCAAGCGTAGCCTTGCCACAAAATAATAATAAGTAAACGAATTTTTCTAATATTGTGACCTCTGAACAAAATTGGCTCCCATTTATAGACTGTGTGCAAAAATGCATTCACATTTAATGTTCCCACAAAATTCTTTTCTCATTTAATATCAAGTTCGAAACAGAAAAATTCCAAAACACCAAAATAATAAAAAAGTTTTGTAACCAGATGAATTTTATGAGGACAGCAGCGCTGTCCTTCGGCCCTGTATTCTGAATAAAAAAGCAAAATTTCTTACCTCAACAAAACTACAATTATATCTGCTCTTAATTAGTCATTTTTCGACACAGCTTCGTGCAATGCTGGCGTATATATATATATTTTTTTGATTCTTGGAAGCAATGATAATGCATTGGAAAAATTCTTTTAATTGAAATGAATGCTTTTCTTTAAAAGAGTTGCTTTATATCATAGAAATTATTATTGGGACATTTCTTTGAACAAATTAAATTACAATTAACATACATTATTTAATATGCGCAAGGCTGCTTCTTTACCTTCTACAACAATACTCATCCTCCAGAGTCCTGACCAGAGTCGCGAGCAGAGCACACAGCCGACGCATGCCGGCTCCACCAGACAACTCCAGACTACTACTACTGCTGTCGACTCGCGCAGTCAAGCGCAGACTAGCGACGAGCAACAACTAACGATAAACTACTCTCTGGTCAGAGATTCTGTCATGCCTCGCCCATCGCCGGCAAAGCATACGTCTTACATGTTTCTTCAGTGTTCCCTTCATCTCACAGTTCGATTGCTCACTAGCATGTAGTGAGATACAACTGATGCTACATAAATTTCTTGGATCATGAAGCATTCATGTTCTTTAGAGTAGCTCAATTGTTCCTCTCATCCTTCTGACAAGGGAGTTATAGTTTTTGAGAGCGCAGCAGACAGTTTCTTTGTTCTTCACATGTATCTAATCTCTCTTCAAAGAGATCTCTTGTAGTTAGCTGTTTACTAAGTTCCAGGAGTATTTCCTTCCATATGAAGCTGAAGTGGAGGATACCATGTGCTTTACTCTTTGTCTCCTTCCTGGAGATCTGTTTATCCGCCACAGAGTTCTTGTTCCTTCCGTCTGTTCTGGCTTGTACTTCTATGTGACCGAAAGTGAATGTAGCCAAGCAAAGTACATTCTGCTTTGCCACATTGTAGAAATCAGACCCAGGACTATTTCCTTCAGGTTTGATACTAGCAGTTTCTACTCCATTTCGGAAACAACTGATTTTTTCACCAAGAAGCATATTCTTCAAATATACGCTAAAAAGGTTTTCCCTTCCTCAGTTAATTTCCATAATTTTTAAATTCTGGCGATGGCTGGTTATGCACATGTCATTGGCTTCTGATGTCCTGGAGATGTTTCTTCTCGTGGAGTCATCGCAGGATTTAAGATTTATTATTTTCATGTTATCTTGATCCATATTATGACTGGAAGGTAGTGGGTCAAGTATGGTAGATCCTGCGTTTGGCTTTCCAGTTGACATGCTGGCGCTTGACAGAGGGTAATTGTGGCTCCCCACAAACAAGTACTCCACCTCTGTTAGCCAGTTTTGTGTCTCTTCACTGTAGTCCGTGCTTCATGTGCATACGACTTCTTCTCCTTCGTGACATTGAATTAGATGTCACTACTCCAGGTCCAATGAGTCCTCTAGTAAAAAACTTCCCGGTGGCAGCTGCTAATTTTGAGAAAAGCTTGCACAAACAAGATGACATTGGGGCCCCAGAGTTAGATGTACAAGTGGGGTCAAAAAGAAACCAATGCCTGCCAGCAAACGTTGCTGGAGCAAGGCACTCATTCCACTTGGTTGCGTCTTCAGTACTTTGAGTTCTCTGAAACTTAATAGACGGGATTTTAGACGGGATTTTACGCCTCTTTTCTTTCTCCCCCAATATAATGGTAGATCCGTCTAAAACTTTCCCAATCCATGATGATAAAGTTTGAATTATATGGAGGAACTTCCACATCGTTATGTTACTGGATACAATTGCAAGTCGGTCCTTTTTTTACTCTTTCATTGTGTTTTATGTATGAAGTAAAGGTTGTAAATTGTAGCAAGAGCTTCCGAGTGTCTTCAAGGTTTGTAGTTTTGTATTCTCTCATGTAACAAAGTGGTATTGTTACAGTGATTTACTGTCTGGCGTTGGAATCCCACGCCTCCTTCTCAGCCAAAATTTCCAGTTTTACTGTGTAGATCACAGTTCTCTTATCAAAAAATTGTCTATATGCATTTATCTATTCTACTAGGCGTAGAAATATGAAACTGGAATTTCCCTATAGATGGTGCTAGTCGTCAGTGTAGGGCACGTGAGACCGCGTCTCCAGCGACATCTGCTTCCTGTAACGGCTGACGACGAATGTCAACACACAGTAACCTAAGTTCCATACATCGGTATCTGTTTCAAACCCGTAAATATGTCGACTTTCGTGCCTACGAACTATGGTTTGCGAACAGCATTGGCTTTCTGTTATCATTCGAAGAAAACTGCGGCAGAATCGCGTAGAATGCTTGTCGAAGCTTTCGGCCAAAATGATCTTGGGAAGAAACAGTGTTGCGAGTGGTTAAAAAAATTTGACGTGAGAAACGACGAACGCGGGAAACCACCGAAAAATTTCAAAGATATCGAATTACAGGCTTTATTGGATGAAGATGATACTCCGACTCAAAAAGAACTCGCGGAACAATAGATTGTAACACAGAATGCCTTTTATCTTCTGTTGAAAGCTATGGGAAAGGTGCAGAAAGTGGGAAAATGGGTTCCGCATCAACAGAATGAAAGACAGCAAGCAAATCGAAAGGCCACTTGTGAAATGCTACTCGCCAGATACAAAAGAAAGTCGTTTCTCCATCGAATAGTGACAAATGAAGAAAAATGGATATATTTTGAGAATCTTAAGCGTCCTAAATCATGTGCGAATCCAGGAAAACCATCGACATCCACTGCAACACCAAATCGCTTCGGAAAGAGGACAGTGTGCTGTGTTTGGTGGGATCATAAGGGGGTCAGCTATTATGAGCTGCTGAAACCTGGTGAAACCGTTAACGATGATCGCTACCAACCACAAACAAACGGTTTAAATCATGCATTACGTGAAAAACGACCGGAATATGAAAAAGGCATCACGGAGTCATATTGCTTCATGATAACGTCCCGTCACACAAAGCAAAACGGATCATGCGAATGATCGAGGCGTTCATTTGGGAAATATTAGAGCATGCGGCTTGCTCTATAGACTTGGCTCGGTCACATTATCGTCTACTTGCATCACTGGGACACGCTCTCGCTGAACAACGCATCAATTCGTATGAAAATGTACGAAAATGGCTCGCTGCTTGGTTCGCTTCAAAAGGAGAACTGTATTTTTGGCGTGGCATTCATAACCTTACGGAGAGGTGGGAGAAATGTGTAAATAACAATGGAGATTATTTTGAATAAAATATTGTTTGTTAGTTTCAAACAACAGACGTGTAATTATTGCAACCAAATTCCGGTTTTACACTTACACCTGGTAAGCACGACATAGTTGTTTGTGCTCGCCAAAGCGCTTGGGCTGCACTGACACTTCTTTCTAGAAAAGGATAAAATGTATATTTTCCCTTAGTCACCACATCAGAGTTCGATTGCATGATCTCCGTTATTACACTTACAACGATGCTTTCTGTGGCTGATTGGTAGTTTGTACAAAGTTTATGGACATGTCCATTTGTTCCCCGACTGAAAGGGAATGATACGTCTTCTGCAGTCCAATGCATTCTTTCTTTTGGTATGTCAAAAATCCATATTGCCTTTAATTCCTCTTTCTTTTTGTTGAACTTATAAGCTCTTGATACTGTTTCCACCACCTTTGGAGCTTTAGTTGCATACTCATAGCGTCGAGTCCCAATATGTACTGTGTGTTTCCGTAAGAGCGTGCAAAAGTTTAACAGGACGTAGAGGATGCTCCACTGAACTAATTGAGGCAGGGAACCGGCGTCGGAGAAGCCAGCTGAACGAGATAATAGGAATAAAATCACATTACTATGTACTTTTTTTATCTACATTAGCTAATTGCAAATACCATCATTGACACAATGAACGTACCGTTTGTACTGTATCTTACAAAATGTGCTGAAACTGCCGGCCATCAACCTCAATGCAACCATGACGTCGGCGAACAAGACTCTGACGCACCATGACAAATATTCCTGTTGTGTTTCGAATCACATTACAGGCAGCTACAAGTCTTGGAACTAATTCCATCTCCGTATCCACTAGGGCCTCATACACAAGTGACTTTAGACGTCCGCATAGGAAATAAACAAGGGGATTCAGGTCAGGTGACCTCGCAGGCCATGAAATAGGACCACCTCTTCCAATCCAGCGACCAAGAAATACTATACCGGTAGTGCTCCATCGTATTGTACTGTACGTCTCTGAATAGCACTGAGTGATGAATGGGTCTGTCGTTGATTCATTGCACGTTCTGTATTGGGACGACGTAAATGCGATACAACTGAGTCACCAATATGTAAAGTAAAAAAACCTGCATCATGACTTCCTGGTCATCAGGATCGTCCTCCTTGTTTCCTTGCAGGAAATAAAGAATGTACATATAAATAAACAGCACAGTACGTGTAAACATGTACACATGTTAGTTGTAAAGAAGCTGGAAAACAGAAACGTTACACAAAGCGGTAGACGAAGTTTACTTCCATACCTTCTGCGACCCCAGGTTCCCTACCTCAGATTGTTCGGTGGAGCAGTCCTGTTACATTTTTGCACGCTCTCACGGAAACACCCTGTAGATAGAGAACACTTATAATTGCAAGGTTGCTTCTTGTGATTTTTTGACAAATAGTTTGTTCGATAATTCCTTTTCTCTTAGTTTTGCACTGTCTGGTAACAATATCTGTGCAAATAAAGAATAAAACAAACCCTATAATAATTTAGATTTGCTTCTGGTTTCAGTCACATTGCACTGGAACGGTCTGTTCGAGGGTAAGAACATGTTATATTTTTACTGAAATGCACAATATTTGTAAGTGAAGCGCTCTGCTCTTTCTTACTTTTACAAAGAATTTGTCGGTTTGTTGTGAATCGGAATCGCAGGTTGCAATGAGAATTCCTGATTGACTGTACTCACCAAAGAGGTGTACTCTCGTCGTAGTAACGTAATATGCCACACGCGTGTAATCTTGGCTTCTGAACATTCGAAAGTAAATTCAGGGGACGCAGCACAGATTCTGGTTTCCGGCTCTAGGGATATTTTCAGTGAAGTCGAGCTCCACAGGATTTGACATCACATAAATACACGATTGTATTGTACTTGTCTAGCACAGGTTTCTTACTAGGCGTAAGATGTTAATAATTTTAAATATACCAAAATAAAATTAAATGTGCTTTCACTCTTTATCGAAGAAAGCAGTAATATACTTTCTTGCCTTCGTGAAGTGTATAATTTATGAAAACCACAGTTAAATCGAACCACAAAAATGAAAAATGAAATTCATGTCACTCATTTTCTGGATGCTCATCCTCCCTGTACGGATTAAGCCTAGATATAAGAAACTTTATGACATTTTCAGCCAGCACTTTCTATCCATTTTCCATGAGCAATTGTCATTTTCGTTCTCAAGAATCCCTCTTAACTTGTTAGCCGCAAGATTATTCGAATTAGGAGCACCTACACTCCTGGAAATGGAAAAAAGAACACATTGACACCGGTGTGTCAGACCCACCATACTTGCTCCGGACACTGCGAGAGGGCTGTACAAGCAATGATCACACGCACGGCACAGCGGACACACCAGGAACCGCGGTGTTGGCCGTCGAATGGCGCTAGCTGCGCAGCATTTGTGCACCGCCGCCGTCAGTGTCCGCCAGTTTGCCGTTGCATATGGAGCTCCATCGCAGTCTTTAACACTGGTAGCATGCCGCGACAGCGTGGACGTGAACCGTATGTGCAGCTGACGGACTTTGAGCGAGGGCGTATAGTGGGCATGCGGGAGGCCGGGTGGACGTACCGCCGAATTGCTCAACACGTGGGGCGTGAGGTCTCCACAGTACATCGATGTTGTCGCCAGTGGTCGGCGGAAGGTGCACGTGCCCGTCGACCTGGGACCGGACCGCAGCGACGCACGGATGCACGACAAGACCGTAGGATCCTACGTAGTGCCGTAGGGGACCGCACCGCCACTTCCCAGCCAATTAGGGACACTGTTGCTCCTGGGGTATCGGCGAGGACCATTCGCAACCGTCTCCATGAAGCTGGGCTACGATCCCGCACACCGTAAGGCCGTCTTCCGCTCACGCCCCAACATCGTGCAGCCCGCCTCCAGTGGTGTCGCGACAGGCGTGAATGGAGGGACGAATGGAGACGTGTCGTCTTCAGCGATGAGAGTCGCTTCTGCCTTGGTGCCAATGATGGTCGTATGCGTGTTTGGCGCCGTGCAGGTGAGCGCCACAATCAGGACTGCATACGACCGAGGCACACAGGGCCAACACCCGGCATCATGGTGTGGGGAGCGATCTCCTACACTTGCCGTACACCACTGGTGATCGTCGAGGGGACACTGAATAGTGCACGGTACATCCAAACCGTCATCGAACCCATCGTTCTACCATTCCTAGACCGGCAAGGGAACTTGCTGTTCCAACAGGACAATGCACGTCCGCATGTATCCCGTGCCACCCAACGTGCTCTAGAAGGTGTAAGTCAACTACCCTGGCCAGCAAGATCTCCGGATATGTACCCCATTGAGCATGTTTGGGACTGAATGAAGCGTCGTCTCACGCGGTCTGCACGTCCAGCACGAACGCTGGTCCAACTGAGGCGCCAGGTGGAAATGGCATGGCAAGCCGTTCCACAGGACTACAACCAGCATCTCTACGATCGTCTCCATGGGAGAATAGCAGCCTGCATTGCTGCGAAAGGTGGATATACACTGTACTAGTGCCGACATTGTGCATGCTCTGTTGCCTGTGTCTATGTGCCTGTGGTTCTGTCAGTGTGATCATGTGATGTATCTGACCCCAGGAATGTGTCAACAAAGTTTCCCCTTCCTGGGACAATGAATTCACGGTGTTCTTATTTCAATTTTCAGGAGTGTATGTAAAGTGTTGGATGAAACTGCATCGTAGTTTCAACATCCTCACTATACTTCAATTCATCGTGAAGTTGCTTCGAAGTTAGCTCCTTATGGACCGTTCTGTCGCTCATTTTCGTGTAGTGAAATGCAGGTGCTTGGTACATCAGTCTCTTGGAGCATTAAGCACTCTTGTTCTTTAGAGTAGCTCCATTTTCCTTCTGGTTCTTCTGGGAAGGGATTTTTTCTAGACGTTGACAGCGTAACAGAATTTCTTCCTTCTTCACATGTGCATAGTCTCTCCTTCAAAGGAATGTCTCCTGGGTGGCAGTTTTCCAAGTCTCAGGTGTGATTCCTTGCATCTGGGACGAGATGTACTTTTCACTTTACTCCTGGTCTCTTGCGTGGAGATCCGTTTTTCCGCCACGGACTTTATGTTCCTTCTATCCATAGTCTTATTATGGCTTCTGCTCCTATGTGGTTGGATGTTAATATAACCAAGCAAAGTGCTGCCTGCTTTGCCATATTGTAGATACCAAACCCAGAGTTGTTTCCTTGATGTTTGATGCTAGCGGTACCTACTGCGAATTGGGGAACAAACTTTTTTGAGTTGAACACCTTCAAGTATATTCTCTAAATCTATCACGAAAGAAGATGGATTTCTCCGTCTCCTTAAACGAATTCTGCATGTATTCGCTGCAGTAATTTACTTCGTTCGAATACCAGTTTATCTTCTTTTATTAATTTAATTATTTTATTAATTTAATTAAAAGTCGCTACTTCAGATCACAATTAGATTCTCTTCATTGCCGTGTAAGAAAGTCCCTGGTAACTGCTAATTTTGAGAAAAGCTTGCCCAACTTAGATAACATTGGCGTTTCAGCGTTAGATCTACAAGTGGGGCCAAAAAGAAACCAATGTTTGGCTGCAGAATAAACTAGTACAAGGCACTTACTCCACTTGGTTGCGTCTTCAGTGCGTTGCGTTCAAGGTGTTGAAGTTTCTGTTATATGGAAGAAGATTCTCATAATTATGTTATCCAATGCAATTGCACATCAGTCTGTGTTTCCTCTTTCCTTGTTGTTTAAAAATGAAATAAAGGCTGCAAAATTACACAGCAACAGCTGCTTAGTATCTTCAACATTCTTAGTTCTCTCATTTGGCAGGTGAAAAACTAGTCGTGTCAGAGTGATTTTCTCTGTGTCGTCGGGATTCCACAAGTTTTCTCAACTATCTTATACTTTTTACTTCGTACACTACAAATCTCTTACAGAAAATTGGCCTGAATGCCATTATCCACTCTAAGCTCGATATAGTTGTTGGTGCCGCACTTCTCGTCAAAAACGCGTACATGCTGTTACAATCTTAGGCTGCAGAAATATTCGCCTCTAGGAAAGGACAGAAAGTCTGTTTTTGCGTTGTCACCACACCAGAGATTGGCTGCATAACTTCATTCATTACACGGTCAACAATACTGTCAATCGGCGAGTGGTTCTTATACCGAAAGTTTATGGACATATCCATTTCGTCCCCGAGTATGAAACCGCCATGGATTTCGATAGAATGGAATGGTCTGCCTTTTGTGGTCCAATGCATTCTTTCCATTGAAATGCTAAGACCTTTATTGTCCTTCCTCTCCTCTTGCTGTTGACTGATAAGTTCTTGATATGTTTCCGCCACCGACTCTTGAGTTCCATACCCGTGGGTTGGAATCTCGGTATACAGATAGTTTTCTTCTTCTCCACATGTAAACAGTGTCTTCGTCAAAGCAAGACAAGCTTCAAATAGTTTAATTAGTAGTGCTTCTTCCTAACTACAAGCTTATTTCGGTTGTAGCGCTATTCTCAAGTAAACCTGTAGATGTTATAATTGGTGAGTGCTCTTACGTTTGTACAAGTTGTACAAAAAGTTCAGTTTATGTATACTTAACGTCTATCTGGAATAGACGCCATTATTGCATCAGTGAGTAAACTGTCGACTGTCTGCTGCTAGACTGTTGTAAGTGGCGTAATTTCTGTCTGAGTAGAATTTTATTCGTGAAATATTTTTGACAGCTAGACTGACAGTTTATTCTTAATGATGCTTCATGTTTACACTTGTAATCTTTAGTAGTTAATGAGGTTTGTAGTGTTTCAGTGATGATATAGTTTTGTTATGATATTTATCTTGGTGATCTTTTGTTTTTGCTTACTGTGTGGTTTTATCCGTTCTCGTTTCCCAAAAGTCAGTAAAATTTTGCATGTAATTTTTATCTTTATGATCGATTTGTTCATTAAGACCAACGTTTGGATGATTTTGCGTGATCGTATATAAATCCAATTCTTCCAAAATGTTCACAGCTTGTCCTTTTCGTATTTTGTATAGAATTTGCATCACATTTTCGATATGTTCTGTTTTGTAGTTCTGGTTTTTTAGATGTAGGTCAAAGTTCGATTGATTAATGTCGGAGTTTCTCGTATGATTTTTAAACCGATTCTAAAGTTTCGTCGTGTTTGAACGATATGTTTTTCCGGATTGCATTTTCGTCTTTAGATTGTTGTTTGTTCGAATGCCAGTTTATGGTTATTTGGTTTCAGATTTGATTTATTTTATTCGATATTTGTCTCAAGTGTATCGTCGATACGTATGTTGCTTTTTGTTTAGTTTTTTTTTCATTTGTTAATTTTATGCCCTTGTGAATGGTTTGGTTTTGCGATTCTATTGTTTTTCGCACAGTTTATGCGCCATATTCGGGTTAACATTATTTTATTGCGCTGTACATTGGAGTATATTTGACTTATTTTGTATTGATTGGTGTTCGAGAGGTAAATTGATTATTCTATTGATCATTGAGTTGAAATAGGTTTATTTTTGTGACTTTGTGAGACATTAACTTCCATTAGCTATGTTGCCTGTAGTAGTTAGTTTTCTTTAGATTTCGAGCACGATTAGCGCACATAGCATTACATACGCAACCTAAGATACACAAACAATTTGTCCCAATCCACGTGATGATTAATTTTGTTAACAGTCCAACTTATCCGATAAGTAAAAAGCTTAACAGATCACTAACCTAGCTGTTTATCTACAACACAAAGTATATCATAAAAGAACTCAAGAACGTTAGCACATACCATACAATATATGCACATACCACAAAATGGCAGATTTATTTCTTTTGATGTTACAAACCCATACACAATCATACCAGTACAACGAACAATACAAATGTTAAAAAAAACAACTATCTGCGTTAGAGAAAAACTTCAATTACAGGAACCTATGAAATCATAATATCCTAAAACTAACTCTAATCCAAACTTATTTTGAATTAAAAAATTCACATGCAAGCTGATGGAGTGGTAATGGGGAAGATTATTGCCGGCACTATTGCAGACATATTTATCAACGCACTGGAAGGAAAATTTTTCAACTCCATATTGCTGTTACTCAACAAAACTTTCTGGCATATTAAAACTGTGTGCTGGAACGAGACTTGAACTGGGGACCTTTGCCTTTCACAGACAAGTGCTCTACTGACTGAGGTACCGAAGCACGACTGACGACCGCTTCTGACATCCTTACTTCTGCCAGTACCTCATCTACCTCCATAACTTCGCAGTAGGAGACGAGGTACCGTGAAGTAAGGATTTTACATTTCTTGTCTCTCCTCCATCAAATACTTTTCCCTATACAAGGTTGAAAGTTTCAGTTATTCATGTCAGTGGATGCAACTGCACATCGGCCCATTTTTGCTCTTTATTTTTGTTTTAGATATGAAGCAAAGGTTGTAAATTTACGAAACAAAACCTGTCGAGTGCCTACACCATATTTATTTCTCTCTTTTGCCATGTAAAAAAACTGGAATTGTCACAATGAATTTTTATCTGTTGTTCTATTTATTTGAAATATGGATCGAATTTTTTACTTCTTTACCGCTTCTCCCATACAAATAATGGATCTGTGTAATACTTTTCGCAATTCAGGGTAGAGAGTTGTTATATTTGGGAACATTCGGATCATCATGTTAACGGACGCTATTTCACATCTGCCCTTCTTTACTCTTTCTTTGTGTTCTGGGTACAAAGTAAAGTTTGTAAATTTACGTGGCAAGAACTGTCGAGTGTGTTCAAGGTTTGTAGGCGTCTCTTCTGCCGTGTAAAAAAAAAGTGCTTGTCTCTGTGATTCAGTACGTTTTCTTAGCCATAGCTTTCCTTTTTTACTTGGTAGACCTCCTCAGAGCTCTTACCAAAAAGTACCATGAACGTCTTTATCGTCTCTAGAAACGATATAGTTGTTGGTGCCGCATTGCTCGTCAGAAACTCGTACATACGCTCAGGGGCGGTTCTAGAAGTCGGTCAAGGAGGGAGGGGGGGGGGGGGTTGTGGTTGGAGGGGTGGAATACCGCTTAACAAAAGGAGAGTTGGGGTCCTCCGCCGACAAATTGGTAAAAATTTGGTGTTCCTTAAAGTAATTTTGGTAGCTGTTTTGGCGTTCAGGGTAAAAGAAACTTGTTTTCACATGGGAGATTTTATAAATTACATAAACCATGAAAAAGGTCAACTTACAACAAATAAATTTTCATTAATTTTCTGGATAGTGAAGGTAACATAAATGTAAAAACTTGAAATTAATATTAAAAATTTTTGTAACAAAATTCACTGTATGTTTCCGTCTTCTGCCCAATTTGTCATGCTCATTCGCCTCTGTTTCTTTTTACTGAATACGTCAATGATATTTTCAATGTCCATACCTCTTTCTTTATGGATATTTGCAAGAGCCAATCCATTTGGTCTCACCTGCCCCATTGTGTTACGCAAATAAGTATTTGTTCGTCTCAATGTAGGGAGGCTTCGTTCACGAGTGCTTGTGGTGACGGAAATAGTCCCAGATATTTGAAGTAAAACATATCAATTTGGGAAAACTGCTTGTCACAGTTCTTTAATGCTTCAGTTACTGTTACAGGTCTTTTACTTTCATCAACCCACTTTTTCTTCTATAGTTTCACCTCTCCTTTCATTAAAAGCGAAGAACTCTCCAAAAACTGTTCATATTTCTCGGATGCCTGGATCACATAATCCTCACTGAATTTTAAACAGTATGCAGGAATAAGAAAGGATAAGAAAATGTTGGGGAAATCTTGTTTCTAGCTCGGCAATAACACGATCCATAACAGGTAAAAATACTGTTCGCCTGAAGTATTCCTCGGCGTTTGAAGCAGGAACGTTGCCTCTTTTGGTTTGTGTTGAAATAGTGCTTGGCATTGCTATTACACTTCCAATATCTTCTGCCAGTTTAACAGAGTCTTCAAAAATGTTTCCGAATTCTATTTCCGAATCCGTCCTTATATTGTTGAACACCTCAAGCACACCATTGACATGATTTAAGGCAGTTGTTAAATCCATCTTAGGACTTTGGAGCTGTTCGCTTAGTCTTAGAGTTAAAGATAGGCAATATGCTGCAGTTACTAAAGCTACTACTAAGTCTCCTCTTCGGACAGCAGAACTAAATATGCAAGCTTTTCTAGCCTGTTCTGCGTTGGTTTCACGAATACTTGAAAGTTCGTCAAGCAAGGTCACGACCGGGACAAATAGCTCCTTGAAAGTAATAAAGGTATCGTGTCTTTCCACATTGCCTTCAACTTTGTTTCCTTTGACACTGTGAACGGTAGTCGTGATATAGCTTCCTCTAGGGAACCTTTTTGTTTGCAGAGGCAGACAAGAATGCTGTAACCGATCCTACAATTCCCATCATATTTCTAACTATTTGAGTATCACAAGACTTAGAAATGTACAAGTTCAAAGAGTGGCTAAAACAGTGGGTATAAATAGCCAACGGTTGTTTACATAAAATAAGAGCTTGAACTCCTTTAAATCTCCCAGCCATGTTTGAGCCGCCATCATAGCTCTGTCCACAAAGATATTGATAGCTCAGCCCCAATGTCTTGAGTTTTTCATCGATGGCTTCTGCAATCGAAGTGCCAGTAGTTGATTTAAGCTCAGTAAAACCCAGAAATTCGTCTTTTGTAACAAAGGTCTCTGTGTCCATGTACCTAATACAAAATGTCATCTGTTCCTTAGCGGTGACATCACACATAATGCAACAAAATTTAGCCCTTTTCACATCCCTCGATATTGAGGAGCGAATAGTGACACCAATGCAATGTATGACTTCGTTTTGGACTGTGTTACGTATCACAGAACTGTTTCAGCCACATGTACTGAAATGATGTTTTAAATCTTCATCTCCAGCATCCACACGAAAAGCCAAAAGGCTCTGAAACACTCCATGTTTTCCCTGTAGAAGATCATCTGTTTTTTCTTCTTTTAGCCGAGGAATTAAACCATGATCACGATGTCCTCGTAAAGGTCGGTTATTTCTAGCACACAGGACTATAGTCTTTATAAAAGGCCTCAAGTATTTCCGGTTTCCTTCAATAACTGAAGATTTCTTGGTGTCGAGGACAACTGCAACACTTTTTTTACTTGATTCCATAGACTTGATGAACTTTACAGGCTTGAAAATTTGTGATATTTTGTGTTTTCATGATGACGAAGATCTTCTGTAGCCTTTTTGTATTTGATCAATGGTTCTTTTATCAGTGTTTTCAACGTCTATAAAAATAAATTCAAAATGTCTTAGGTAAAGAAAAAGTAAAGAAAAAATAGTGCAAAAACCAAACCTTGTAAGCATTTGAAATGTCAGCAACATAGAAATTTTTGCTGAAAAACCAAGCCTGAAAACCATTTGAATAATTATGTTTTTGTACCTGAAGTGTTTCCAATTGAAAAGTTATTTACGTTTTTTACCAAGCTAGTTAAGGGTTTCAATTA
The DNA here is from genome assembly GCF_023864345.2 of Schistocerca serialis cubense. Lineage (NCBI taxonomy): Eukaryota > Metazoa > Arthropoda > Insecta > Orthoptera > Acrididae > Schistocerca > Schistocerca serialis. The sequence goes on from NC_064641.1 coordinate 876,321,170, forward strand.
TTTAGAATAATGGAAAGTTGTAATAAGCACCTGGGAGCCGAATCCGGCGCCTGAAGGATAAAACAGAACACATGCAGTACAAAATCCACCATGTAACATTTTACTGTATAAAAGGCAGTTGTACTGGCTCATCCATTCATACTTAAATCTTCGGTTTTGCTTCCCTTCTAATTGGTAGGAAAAGAAAAGTTTGCAGGAGGCTTCCAAGTATTCTTTAAAAACTTAAGCTTCTCATCATCACGTAAGGCGCCTTTAACAGCTGTTCCTATATCATATGGGTCATAATATGTTTCAGTCCTTTCTGGTCTTTCTTCCTGTGAATTAAATATGCTTTAAATGTCAGTATTACATAAAAGTGGCTCAACACAAAAGTATATAGCGTTATTTACACATATAAATAATTTTAATTTATTATGACCACTAAAAAGTCACCATTTGTCTTCGAAAACATTAACATTTCCCCATATCCCTCGGTCTTGCTCCCTCCCCCTACAAACATTCGTATGGGCGCGCCGTCGGTGATGATGATGATGTCCTCCTCGCCGTGTCCGGCGACAGCGACTCCGTCAGTCTTCTCTGTCCTTGTTGTGGTAGGCTCGGATGTGGCTCGCGAATCCGAATTTCGCTTTGAATATCCTGTTGCATGAAGCACAGTGAAGTTGACCAGCAGAGTTGTGTATACGTGTAGACAGGCTTGAGCTGAGATTTTCGGAGCTCTCTTTTAGCATCCAGGTTCATTAGACGCTTTTGCTCGAATTGTTCGATGCTCTTATGTACAGTTGATCGCCACTCCGATCGGCGCAATGCTAGCTCCTCCCAACGGTTGCTTGGAATGCCACAGGCTGCAAGGTGGTGTTTAATGGTGTCTTTATATCGCAGGTGTTGACCACCTTTCCTCCTCTTCCCGCACGAGAGCTGCGAGTAGAACACCGCTTTAGGTAGCCTACTGTCATCCATGCGTACTATGTGACCACTCCATCTCAGTTGATGTTTCATTATTAAAGTTTCAATACCAGCCAGTTTCACGTGGCGCAAAATCTCCGTGTTTGGGACACGGTCTTCCCATTTAATGCGCAGAATTGATCTCAGACATGAAGATGAAATTTATCTAGCTTCTTAATGTCAGCTTTGTAACAGCACCAGGTTTCCGAGGCAGAGTGTAAGGTGGATAATACTACTGCTTTGTAGACTGCAATTTTTGTTTGTAGTTTGAGATCATGTGATTTCCATACTCGGTCATTAAGCTTACCGAAGGCTGAGGCTGCGCTGGCTATACGCGCTGCGATTTCCGTTGTCAGGCTGTTGTCACTTCTAATTTGGCTTCCCAGGTATTTGAAATTTGACACATTTTGCAAGGGTTTGTTATTTATCTCAATACTGGAGTCATCTGCATTAAGACCTCTAAGTGGCTGTTTGAGAACTTGCGTCTTAGTGATGCTAATGGCTAAGCCAAATCTTCTGCAGGAGGCATTTAGCAGATTTATGGAAGTCTGAAGAGTTTCGCAAGAATTAGCCATCATGCATACATCATCCGCGTAGAGAATCTCTAAGATGGATAGTTTGGTTACGCGACTTTTTGTTCTGAGGCGAGAGATGTTGAAGACACTTTTGTCTGTCCTTGTGTCGAGACTAATTTGATTACTACAGGCTTTGGTTGCGTCTCTCATAACAACTGCGAAGTAAAATGAGAAGAGTGTGGGAGCCAGAACACAACCTTGTTTTACACCACATGTCACGGGAAACTGTTCTGAGAGCTTGTGCTCTTGGCGGATTTTTGTCATCATGTTTTCATGAAACTGCCGAATCAAACTGACAATTTTGTCAGGGCACCCAGTTTTCTTTAGTATGATCCAGAGAGCTTCCCGTGGGACACGATCAAAAGCTTTTTCCAGGTCTACAAAGCACATGAACAAAGGCCGATGTTGCTCTAAGCTTTTCTCTTGCATTTGTTTGACAACAAATATGGCATCCACTGTGCCTCTGTTTGGGCGAAAGCCACACTGGGTCTCTGGTAGCAGTTTGTCTGCAAAGTGTGTTAACCGGGTGTTAATTATGTGGGCAAGGACTTTTCCCGCTGCTGAGAGAAGAGAAATGCCCCTGTGGGAGCTGCAGTCTGATATGTCACCCTTGCCTTTATAGATCTTGGAAATACAAGCATCTTTCCAGTCTTGTGGAATCATTTCATACTCCCAAATCCTTAAGATCAGAGCAAACAATGGTTTCTTAATGTTTGGCCCCCCATATTTATATAGCTCTGATGGCAAGTTATCTAATCCTGCTGTTTTGTCATTTTTCAGCTTAGCCAGTGCTGAAATGAATTCGTCGTAGGAAGGGGCATCGGCAAGTTGTTCCTCAACTGGCAGGTCTTCAAGTGCTTCTATGTATGGAATATCGGTTGTCTGATGGTCGGGATTAAGAACGTCATTAAAATGTTCCGCCCACCGAGACAGGATGTCACTCTGTTGCGTCAGCCGACAACTTTTATCTTTGTTATAGACTGGTGCTATCTTCCCAACTCTTGGACCAAAGATAGTTTTCAGGGACTCAAAGAATCTGCCCGTTTAGTGTGTGTCGGCATATAACTGTATTTCATTTGCTTTATTTGCCCACCAACTGTCTTTGAGAGCACGTACCTTCACTTTCAGATTGTAATGCGCTGCTCTACGCTTGTTATCATCAGGGGTGCGAAGAGAGGTTCTGAAATCATTAATTAGCTTTCTGATCTCTGGATCTGAGTCGTCAAACCAGTCCTGGTGCTTCTTCTGAGGCTTTCCCAAGACTTCTGAAGCACAGCCACGCAGTCTGCTAGCGTATGCACTCCACTGTTCATCTACAGGGGCAAATTCAGATATCAAAAGGCCATCGACACCAAATTTTTCATCCAGTTTTGCTCTCATAGTCTGATCATCGGCCAAGATTTTGCAGGACAATTTTGTTGGTATTTTGTGTGAAGCTCGGCGTGGTGCCTTCAAAGTTATCTTTAATTTGGACCTCACGAGTCGATGGTCTGTCCATCCCTGAGCGCCTCTCATTGCACGTGTGACCAGTACGTCACCAAGATCTTTTTTCCGTACTATCACATAATCCAGAAGGCGCCAGTGTTTAGATCGCGGATGCATCCATGTCGTTTTATATTTTTCAGGCAGACGAAAATATGTATTTGTCAGACAGAGTTCAAACTCGGCACATAGAGTTAGAAGATCCAAACCATTCGAGTTGCATTTTCCAATCCCATGGCGACCGAGGACTCCATTCCAAGCACTGAAATCATTCCCAACACGAGCATTAAAATCACCAAGTAACAGAAGTTTATCTGCAGAAGGAATATGCCTAAGGACATGTCGGAGGTCTTGGTAGAACTTGTTGTTCTCTTCATCCGGAGATGGCAATGTAGGTGCGTATACATTGATCAAGTGAAGATATTTCTTGGATGCCAGGTGAAGTCTGAGTGTTGTTATTCTGTCACTGATACCTTTTGGGAGTTCTGTTAGTGAACATGCCAATTTATTGCGTATGGCAAAGCCTACCCCACTTTCCGCCCTTTCAGTGGATGATTTTCCACTCCAGTAGTAGGTATAACCTCCGAGCGGTTCACATAACTGTCCAGAGTCACTTAAGATGTGTTTTACTTATGGCGGTAATATCGATGTTATATCTAGCCAATTCCCTTGCGATAAGTCCTGTCTTTCTCTCTGGGCACTGATTATGGTCGTTATTCTGTAAAGTACGGGCGTTCCAGACTCCAATCATTAGATATTTAAGGTAACTGTTTATTTTATTATTTTTTTGACCGCATATGTTAGTGAACAAGTGACCGCAGTTTGCCACTTGTGCTGGGTTGAGACGGGCTATGTTTAGGCCACCTTTTCTAGGCCCTTCCCTGGATTAGGGAAAGCAGAGCGATCCTAAATAGGGCTGCTTTGTCGTCTGACGAGCTGCCGAACCAGTCCTCCCGTCTCTCACGAGTACCAGAACGACCATCACCGTCTGACCGCCTAACGTGCAGAGCACCAACTAAGGTTCAGGTACACCAAACCCTTGCCTCACCATCAGTACTCCATCGCCGCAGGACTTTCAAAGCTCATAGTCCATTGAAACTTTGCCGGAGTCATCTGCGCGTGAAGGTATTTCACTTGATTGTCATCCTAAATAGTACCGAACTTTGAACCGGAATCGGATGATTTATCGTAGTACTAACCAACATCATAACGTAATTGTAAGAATAATTTTGGAAAGAAACTTCTAGTTAAAATTTAATATTGTTGTGTTTAGGATTAGTTAAATTTCAGAGTACAAGCTGCGCCATTTTCACAACTGTCTTAACATTGTCACATTGTAAACTGCGTTAAAGCGTGTATTTCTGTGAAGACTTTGCAACATTAAACAAATGTCATTACAGCATACACAGTTGTGTCCTCAAGTCATAGAATAAGCAGCCACAATGTCACATCTTACAAATTTTGTCTATATTGTTAATACCAAAAATACGTATGGCCAGCATTAGTAAAAAAATATACATCAATTAAGTGTTATTTTTCAGTCAAATTAATTAAATAATGTTGGTTTGTGCAGAAAATATTGTACCTCCTTATAGCTGAATGGTGTCTTTAAAAATTGACCTCACTTTTTATGTTTTCAACCAGTCTTATTCTTACCATTAGTCATCGATTAAACATAATATCACTAGTCTTACTTAATTAAACTAATAACTACTAGTAAAAAATATCAGTAACATGAAGGAAGTATTATTTAAAATTAAGAAGTTATGACCCTTACGAATTGTTTTGTGTTGTCGAAATTGTAGACTCTAGATTCACAGGCCTGTGATGGTTCCTGTTCTGTAGCGAAAGCTTCAGATTCCTCAAGAGAGTTTTTGGCCCTACGCTCAGGTTTTCCAAAATATTCCGTTAGCTTGCGATTCATTGCAACAACGTCTTTAATCACTCACACCAGTCTCTAATACTCTATTATTTCAGAAAAAAATTGACACTTCCCAGTGGCATGATTCCGTCACACTACTCAGTTACACATTTCAGTAATGTCAATAATCGTACTCGGGGAAACAAGTGCTCTCTGACAGCACGTGGAAGAGTTGGAAGGACAACCGACTGTAATCGGTTGGTCCGTCGATTGTTTTTCCTCCAGTCGGTTTCCTCACTCGGTTGCAGCCGTTATATAAATTTTACACTCAGTTTTCGGGTTTGAGTTATTTTATTTACATTCTCTTTCGGACTTTTCGGCTATCATACCTATTTTTGCTTGGTTTTTAAAATTCAATATCAGATGCTGCCCTGTAAATTTTTGACATATAAATGAACCATCACCTTTTAACACGTTTCTGAAATATCTATGATCAAAGCTGTGAAGCTCGTTTTGGAACAGCCTGTATTTTCCTTACTTCTTTATTGAGACAATGAGAAGCCGCCAACAATCGGTGATCATATACACTGCGACGTCGCCCCGCTCGCCAAACAACTGAATAATTTAAATATCATTTGCCTTCTACTCATTAAACTGTATTAAAACCGACTTAATTTACGTTCATATTACTTACTACAAACGTGTACCATGTTTCAACATGAACGTCTCTATAATGCGCTTTCACAAATTCCTGTAACTCTCGTGTGTAGTTTATATCTACTGGTCGGTAGGTGGCGCGCGCCAGCTGGCGTTGCCAGCACTGCAACGCGTCTACAGAATGTACGTGTCCAAGAAAATAATACGATTTGATCCAGATGTCCGGCGATTTCGAAGTTTTTGTTTGGGGTTAGCAATTTAAGTGTTGGTAGGTATCCCCGGCATATTGAGCTTTCTTGATTATTGTATGTGGCACATTAATATACACCCAGTGTAAATTAATAAATAATAAGACGTCTATTTTAAGTTGAATAATATTTATTGGTTTAGATACTAAGCTGTTTGCCACTCTTATTCTTTTGTTAAAACGTGTTTGAAATACATTGCAACTCATATTGCTACATAATTATAAAAAAAAGATTGAATCTGTTGAAGTAATATATTCACTGATTTCTGAAGTCATTTTATCCAGTATAAAATCGTACTCCATTGAGGGCGGGGGGAGCTATGCCCCCATAGCCCCCCCCCCCTTGCCACCGCCCCTGCTTATGCTTATACACTTGGGCTGGACTAACATTATTTTTGCTGAAATACACAATATTTGGAAACAGGGCAACCAGCACTTTCTTACCTCCACGAATAAGTTGTCCGGTTATTGTGAATGGGAATCTCTTGGTGCAATAAAAATTCCGATTTGCCACATGGATATACACTCATTATAGTAACCTAGTATTAATTCGATTGCAAAATGAAGGTGCTCACAGTGGACAGCGTTTGTAAGAAATTCCTGAACACAATCATAATGTGAAGAAAAATGTAATGAAATAAAATAAATAAACTGTAAAACACTCCACTATTACATTTAAACTCTGAAGGTTTGGCAGAAACTGGAGTATGTACGCAGAATAGATTAACTTACCGAAAACAGTGAATGTCCAGTCTTGTAGTAAATTATTTATCCAGTGAGGGTTTTTGCAAAAATGTAATAAAAGAATCTATTTCCTATACTGAATTTTTCTCAAAGCTTCGTTCATCCTGAATTTATGTCTAAATTATTTCCTACAGTTTATACTATTAGTTATCATTGCAGTTGCCATACACTTAAAATGGTGACTATTTCTGCCAGTTAGTATTCCGTGACAAAATCGGCACTACTGTATTTGAGGCATATTTACGATTTTGGTAGTTTATTAACTGCCTCTCAGAACAGAAGTGAAATGTTGCCAGGTCTGTGCATTAAAAATAATTTAAATCGAAGCTTGGTTCATTCACCACATTTATGTTTAGAAACGTTGCAACATATCTAAAAAACCTATCCAAAATATTCTTCACAGTATGAAAAAATAGAAATAAGTTATGATAATTGCTGGTTGTTCTGAGTGATTGTTCCATACATTTTCTCATCGATGTTTTCGCAAAATGACTACTAGCAGTACACAACACATTATCTTATTAGAACTGGCCAAGGGAAGCAGGACAAATTAAGTTAAATTAAATTTCCTTCTCTATACAAGTTTAATTTAAATTTTAATTACAATGGTGTCTGTCGCCTTAAAAACGATGGGTGTTAGATAATGTAGATAAATCATCACATTATTCTCAGGCAAAACGCAGAGATAAAAATAATATGCTTATTCATTTGAAACATAGACTTTCACGATAGTAACTCCATTTCATAGCAGCTCTCGAGAAAGGTGATTTAACTTTCTCGTTGTTGGGGGTGTCTCACGATCCGTACAAAATCGACAGCACAGACATTCCTTGTTGATTATGCGCTATAATTCCAAGAAAAAAGAAGACTAAAGGGTGAATATTTCTTTTTATCACATACAAAACACGTTGCAATGTTATGACTATGTAGTCAGAGTAAAGGAATAAAATTGTTGATAGATATTCCGTCAAATGTATTCGCCAGCAGTCAGGCAACAACGAAATGACGATGTGATGAACCACGATAAATGATTAAACACACATAAATTAAAACGTAAGCGAAACGTTAAAAAATACGCCCAAATTATGTTGAAAAATGTGGCTACTCTTCTGACATCGGGCATTTCAGTACAGTTCCTTACCAGGAATTTGATTATTCTTAGACTTTCCCATGTTCTGTTCATCATTTTTCGTACTCCTGATACGAAGATTGTATTGTCAGATACTGCTTGAATTAGGTCAGGCCAACCTTTGCCACTATACCCTATCCAAGTCGAGTGATAGAGCCCAATTAACAGTCTTGGGAATCAGGAACGTAAGAACTTTATTTTCTTGAATAACAGGCAGGGGAAACGTTATACAGCAATGTAAACGATCCCTCAAATATCAGCATAACTTAGACTGGTAAACTATGCAACTTTGAACAAAATTCTTTGGCAAGAGTAAGTTGTATGCAAGTCAAAGAATAAAGACAGTCACTCTGCTCCTGTATATAGCGTAGCTGGTTGTCGCTCAATTACAACTTTGACAGCCGCAACACCTCCCCCCCCCCCTGCCACCCACCCACACACACGACGTAGGTCTGACGCTACACCAGCCCTCGTGGCGGAAGCAGAGCGTCGTCGAGAACGCGTAAGAAAAGACACGCGACGCGTAGAATGAGTTGTGCGCACCAGTTGCGATTGTGCGTCTGGCGTTTGTTGGCTCTGTGGTTGTCTTTGTGGTGCAGCTACCGGAAGATGAACCTCTCTTCTTGTTGCTTCAGCTGGACTTGCTTCCTGGAAGATGTTGGCGGGCGTGACGCGATCGAGAGAGAGTGTTGTGCTTTTGCATTCATCGCAATGTCTACCGTTCTCGTACCTCTTCTTAAAACACGATGTGGGGCAGTAGAAGGAGGCTGCAACCGTGGTTCCAAGCTGACCGCTTGTAGCATTATGTACGAGCAATCGTCCAAGTAACTACGTGGTGTGTTTAATGCGATTCTGTCTGTTTTAATTGTTCGGGAGTTGACCGTTTGGTTTTAAACTTTCTTTGCTTTTTGCGTTTAATTTGATTGGGAAACCGTTGAGATTGAACTTAACATATACATGGATGAACATGAGAAATGAAAGGTTGCAATAAATTTTTCATCTGTGATTAGTACTTTACGTATGAAATATTCTGTTGCAGATTAATAAAAATGAATTTCTTTGAATATTCCAAAATAATGATTCAAGTTTTACTTTTATTCAAGCACTAATAAAGCTGTTTGTGCAAGAATGAAAATAATATTGTCCAGCGAACTTAGCAAACATTTTCACGTTGCAGTGGATTTTTAAGTGGATATACCCCGACTAGCTTTGAAGCATAAGACTATCTTTACTATATGAAAATGTTTTCTTTTTTTATTGCTAAGCGCTCATGAAAATTATCCGCTTTTAAATGCGCTTTACAGTATGTTCAGAATTTATCACTTTTTTGAATGAAAATTTGCAAAAGCTGCAGCTTGTATCCACCTGTGAATGCACAAGATAAAATCTACTATCTCTTTTTATTCTGCGTCTGGAATTCTGTGAAAAGAAACACTTTATTATTTTCCTTCACCTCTAGCTGTACCATTTTTAGGATGTGGTCGGTATTGCGATCGTATATGTAAATCTGCAGACTGCTCGCTCGCGGCGCAGCTCCGCACGGCCAGCGATATCCAGTAAAATACTGAAATTTCTTAAAGAAAATGGGTAATGTCTGGTGCGAACTTTGCAGTAATTGTGACAAACTGATTTTACTAGATAAATATATTTTAACAGAAACAATTAAAATCTTTACACACCTTTTACAATCCCAGCTACAAATGGCGTCGATCATCGACTTAGGACAAATGAAGACTACCTGAGAGCGTAATGCAACGTCACGGGTTCCTCTCCCATTCAGTCCGTGCAGAAGACAAGCGATTCTATTACAATATATTGCCTATTTATATCTTAACTAATTCTTGTACAGTCTTTGTCATTTTTAATTACATATCGTTTTTTCTGTGGTTGTTTTCACGTCCTCCGCCACAGATAGTATTTCACACCCTTTGAATAATCATTTATAATAGCAAAATTCATAATTACCTTTTTCCTCACAAAATTAAGTGTCCTTTTGAAATTCAATTAACAGAAATACATATAAATTATTTGTTACAGTGAGCATTATACATCGAAATGTACTTTTAACTTTCTCTTTGGATGCTTGCTGCCAGAGAACGTTACATGTGTCATGCCTAGGAGCTTTGCGAGGACGGTTGCGAGCTGTGTGGAGTCCCAAATTTTGTGTAAAGCCTGGATTATCGTGACATGATGATTGCAGAGAACTGGCATCAATAAATTCCCGTGAGAGATGTAATGGTTCCCCATCAATCAGTTCCGCTGCGGGGGAATTCACGTGTTGCTTGTAAATGTTCCGCAGACTAAGGAGAACTGCTGCAATAGCGGTCGTACAGGTGGTTTCGTGACATGTAAGTGCAGCTTTGGGGCAACAGTGCCATCGCTAGTTGCTGCCATTGCTCGCTAGATGATAGCTCGTGGTCTTATGATGCTCATATACACAGAACGCTGCAAGCTGGGCGAACGAATCAGACGCAGCTTGTCGTCCGCGGTTGGTTGTAATGTGCAGAAAACAACCAAACCTAGCAAACCACGTCGAGACGAAAGCGGATGCTAGTGTTCTTGCCGAAGTATTGTCCAACGGCACCTCTTCTAGGCAAAGGGTAAAACGATTTATAGTAGTTAATAAGTAGCCTCCGTTCGGCGGAGGCAATGATCCTACTAAGTCAATGATCATCTGCAAGAAATGTACGGTTTTATCTGGGAAATCACCGACAGGCGCATGCACTTGGCGAAACACTTCGTTAAGTTGTCACTGTAGGCGTGTAAATGTCCAAGTTATGACAGTCTTTTTCCATACTGGGCCACACAAAATCCGTCGTCACTAGGCGAAAAGTTGGACGGACTCAAGGGTGAGTCAAGCTGCTTAGGCTCGAAAGCTTGTCTACGAAGTGTGGCTGGTAAGAGAGGGCGAAATCTTCCCTGATGGACTTCACAGTACAGTCCGCTTCCTCACCAGGCACGCTTACAAGTTGCAACTGTAACGCAGGTGTATCGTCAAATAAAAAGCTCTGGAGCTCTTTATCATCTTGCTGTGCCTCGGAGCGTTCCATGAAATCTATAGATCGTGTGAAATGTATGGGCTGTGACACATTCGTCACACGCGAGTGGCAGTCAGCAACATTGTCAAAAATGTTCAAATGTGTGGGAAATCTTATGGGACTGAACTGCTAAGGTCATCAGTCCCTAAGCTTACACACTACTTAACGTAAGTTATCCTAAGGACAAACACACACACACCCATGCCCGAGGGAGGACTCGAACCTCCGCCGGGACCAGCCGCGCAGTCCATGACTGCAGCGCCATAGACCGCTCGGCTAATCCCGCGCGGCCATTGTCAATAACCGAAATGTGCTTGGTGTCTGTGCTCTAGTGGGTTATGAATTCCAGGTGGTTATACTGGCGGGATGAGTGATTGTTGCTGTTCCGCTTGGTTCAAATGGCTCTGAGCACTATGGGACTCAACATCTTAGGTCATAAGTCCCCTAGAACTTAGAACTACTTAAACCTAACTAACCTAAGGACATCACACACACCCATACCCGAGGCAGGATTCGAACTGCGACCGTAGCAGTCCCGCGGTTCCGGACTGCAGCGCCAGAACCGCACGGCCAACGCGGCCGGCCTGTTCCGCTTGACGGCGTATGTCAGTGGTTTATGATCAGTGTAGATGGTGAATACTCTTGCTTCTAATTGTGGTTAACTGCTTCGCACACGGCAAGAAGCTCGCTATCGTAGGAACTCCACTTCTCCTGTGACAGTGACAGATTGAGTGAGTAGTACGCAAATGGCTGCCGTGAGTCATGTGACGATTGCTGCATCATCGCACGAACAGCTGTCTGACTTGTGTCCACTACTAATGCTAAGGGTGCGCCCAGCTTGGTGTGTGAAAGAAGTGCAGTGTTTCCCATTCTCTGTTTTGGGACTTCAAATGCAGAGCTCATCACATCAGTCCACTGAACTAGGGCATTCTTTCTAATTTTAAGGCCAGATAGTGTTGCAGTTAATGGTTGTCGTAGTTCCGCTGAACACGATAGGTGTTGGTGATAAAAGTTCAACATCCCTAGAAACCAGCATAATTCGTTAAAGGTGATGGTTTTAGTATCTGCAGGATGGTCAGGATCTTTTCTGGTAATGGTAGCGAGACCGCAGAATTATTCACTGGTCCTGGAAAGTGACTCAGATTGCCCAACATACATTTAGTCGTGTTCAAAACCACACTATATCTCTCTAAACGCTTGCACACTTCGATTAAGTGTTGAGGTGATGCTTCGCGGTGGCAGAAGAGATGAGAATATCGCCCTGATATGCAAAACAAAGTGGCAGGTCTTGCAAAACCGAATCGATAAACTGCTGCCATGTCTGAGCAGCATTGCCTAAGCCAAAGGTCATGTACATGCTTTCAAACAATCCAAGCGAAATGATGATAGACGTTTTGGGTATGTCCTCCTCCGCTACAGGAATATGACTTTGGCGCAATCCAGGACGCTGAGTATAGTGGCTCCATGTAAGCCGTACTTCTAGTCCCATAATGGTACTGTGTAGCGGTCTGGCACAGTTCCGGCGTTAAGTGTGTGCTAAGCCCCACACAGTCGCTAAGCTCCACACCTCTAGTCCACCTTTTTAGCTGAGTGGTGACGTATTTGCCTACCATAGAGCGGGCCCACGTTCAGTTCCCGGTCGGGTCGGAGATTTTCTCCACTCGTGGACTTGGGTGTTGTGTTGTCCCCAAAATGACCACCGACATTCAAGTCGCCCAGTGTGGCGTCGAGTGCAGTAAGACATGCAATGCGGCGGCCGAACTTCCCCGCGTGGGGCCTCTTGGCCAACAATGCCACACAATAATTTCATTTTCCCCGCGCTTCTTAGGTACTGTGTGTCGACGGAACGACCATGGATTACTTGAAGGTCGGTTAATGCGTTCATTCTATGAAGTGTCAAAGTCGGCTTTAGCGATAGCTAGGCGTTCAGGTGCCAAGCGTCTAGGCCTGCATCACACTGTTGGCGCACCGTATTGTGTAGCGTTTGCTTAGGAGCGCTCGGAGCTATAATAAAATTTTCTTTATTTATTAGCTTTCGGGACGTACCCAAACAATGATTTCAAGAGCGGAATGTAATTTCTCACGATACGAAAGTAAGTACAGCACAACACCCAGTACCGAGTGGAGAAAATCTCGGACCCAGCAGGGAATCGAACTTGGCCCCCTTCAGCTAGCGACCCGTTAATCAAAGCTGGAAACCGTTGTAGCACAGCGGCGTCCGAAATCCTCGCTTACGCTGGGGCAACATCTTGCAACATTGTGGCAAACAACAGTGCCGCATGCTACATGACGCACGATTCATGCGGCATAGACAACACCGTGCGTCATGCCGCACGCTGCCGCAATATGCCCCCGAGCTGAGTGGTTTCGTGTGCGACATTTTCTGTGCGGCAGCGGTAAATTCGAAAATATGGAGTGGCCGAACGACAAGTATTTAGTGTTCACAAAGGACTACAATCAAGCTGAGGTTCTGTAAAATGTACGTGAATCTAATTATAAAAACAATGTAGTGAAAAATGACGTTGTGCAAAATCTCGCTTCAAAATATGAAATCTATGAGAACGCTGTGAGGAAGCAAACTAAAAATCTGAGAATTTCATTTCATCGCGAACGCAAGAGTGATGAATAAAATGCTTGTGTAACCCAGTGTGCCATTCAGGTGGGTTTACTTGTGTGTCAATACAATTGTCAGGTTAGGTTCGAAAGGGTTTCTTGAAATATATTCCCACATCAATTTCAAGTGTCTATTTTCAGTTGCAGAATATATTGTGCACTGTCAGTGTCATGTCAATGCGAACATTTTAAATCACTGGGGAATATACCGGTAACACAGTTCCAGCATACCTCAGAAATTTATTTTTAGTTACTTCAACCAAAGAGAATTACAGACCAAGTCTTGCACTGCCCTCTTTTGCGTATTAACCCGTTGGCTGGCATGAAGGTGCTGGTGGTCACACCATATAGCTCTGCTGTGACGAGCAGTGGTATCATGGTAACAACCAGGTATCAGCATTTTTACACTTGAATCTTAGTGAGCAAAAATATTTACTTATATTTGATATTCCCTACCATTTCCAGACGACTTTTGGGTCTGCAGTATTTTTATTTCAATGTCTTACAAACCCAAACGATTAAATGACTACAAAGTTGTTCATGAATTGTTTTAGATACATATTTAACTGTGTAAAGGATAATTGCTCAAACAGTAATTAGCATTCTAGCTGTATCTTTTTATCCAAGACTAGATCTGGCGGCGAAACATCCGTCACTAATCATGTCAGGGTCTAGAAAGGCAGAAAGATAAACTCTCAGGTAATAATGTAATCTAAAAACGTAAAATTATTACTAAAAAGGCCATTTACAATTATGTCTACTAAGCAAATTATGCTTTGGGTCAGTTATTTCTTTTGCCATAACTGACTAGTGAACATACGAGGGTTATTCCAAAAGTCAAAACAAAACTAAAATGTTTTTTCAAAACAATTGTTTTATTTACATTCCTTACATCTTTATCTATGTTTCTACATAACTTCCATACTTATTTAAACATTTGTCACATCGTTCAACAAGCTTTTGAATGCCCATGTTATAGAAATCGGCCGCCTGTGACGATAACCAGTCCTTAACTGCTTCTTTCACTTCATCATCTGTGTCGAAGCGCTTGCCGCCGAGAAACTCCTTTAAGTAACGGAACAGGTGGAAATCACTTGGCGCCAGGTCCGGACTGTAAGGAGGATGGTCCATCTGTTCCCATCCAAATTTCTTGATCAGAGCTTGCGTTTCATTTGCAGTGTGGGGTCTGGCATTGTCATGCAACAACAAGATTCCAGACGACAAAAGACCACGTCGCTTATTCTGGATTGCACGTCGAAGTTTAGTCAGGGTAGCGCAGTAGGCGGCTTTATTAATCGTTGTTCCTCTCTCCATAAAGTCGACTAACAATACTCCACGTCTATCCCAGAACACAGTCGCCATAACCTTACGTGTTGAGATTGTCTGCTTTGCCTTGACCTTGACTGGCGATGACGTGTGACGCCATTGCATTGACTGACGTTTAGACTCTGGAGTGATGTGAGAAACCCATGTCTCATCCCCTGTGACAACATTGTCTAAAAGACTGTCACCTTCCTTATGATATCGCTCCAAAAAAATCAAGAGCAAAAGCCATTCTTTTCATTCGTTGGGGCTCAGTAAGCAGCCTGGGAACCCAACGGGCACACAATTTGTAAAACTTCAAATGTTCAGACACAATTCTGTACAAAGTTGTTCTACTCACATTCGGAAAATGCATGTCTACGTCTGTAATAGTGAATCGGCGATCTTCACGAATTTTTTTGTCAACCGCATTGACCAAATCGTCTGAAATCACTGATGGTCGGCCACACCGTGGTTCATCGTGCACATTATCCCGTCCTTCATTAAAAGCTCGCACCCACTTGCGCACTTTACTGTCGCTCATTATGTTAGGACCGTACACTTCAGTAATCTGCCAATGGATTTCCGCCGCTGAATTGTTTCTTGCAGACAAAAACCGTATCACTGCCCTTACTTCACAATCGGCGGGCTGATCAATTGTCTTAAACATTGTAAAGTGACACTGTGAACTACACTCACAACAGTAACAAAGCGAATGGCGGCGTTTGACGTGCAAGGCTTGCCGGGAGTCGGCGCGCATGCGTGTTTTGTCATTGGCGCCAAATTTCAATAGTTACGGCGAATCGGACCTTACTTTTGGAATAACCCTCGTACGTACCGGAGGATGGTGAATATTCATACTTTGCCTGTGTGAAGCAGCAAAGCCATTAGAAACAGCTATGCACATAGGCCAATCTACGTTGAAATTATCAACTGGGTATTCCAGTTAAATTTGGTCAAGTATAAGCAACATGAGAAAGGAATCAGAAGAAGCAAACAAACACTGAATTAATTTCTTTATTAACAACGCTCAGATTTCCACATCACCATAGAGGTACCAAGCTTGATGCGTTACTCGTTTTACACACAACGAGCTACTTCTCGCTGTCTTCTCTTGTCTTTGGACTTCCGCTTCAACTTCAGAAACTCTGAAACATTCGTTACCAAAACAGATTACACCACTCACAAATCTGGATTCTGTCATTACAATTCACAGTTATTTTACTGTAAAAAATACTGACTACAGTGTAATATAGTGCATCAGAATACAGTAGGCAGAAAGAATGGAATTATGTATATTTACCAGACACTCTACTTTTCTTGCGCATCATAAGATTATTATCGGAAGTTACTTACCGTCCATTATCTGGAATGTAAACTTTCCTTTCTCCTCTGCAACCGTGTGCTTTTGCAGCATGTGTTCTCAAATTTTCCAAGACGTTGAACGAAAAACTGCAGTCGTGCTGCCGGCACTTCTCTGTACCTTGCGTATTTGGCTCTATACGCACACACCAGGAAAAGTGCATGATACAAAGTTTTCCGTAAATGAAATGCTTTATCGCACACAAAACACAAAATCCGCCATTAGGATAAATTCTAGTGTCCGATACCACAAGTCGGCTTTGACCAATGACTTCATACGCAAGACAAAGATGCTACAATGGACAATCTATGAATGGAATGGATCATATTCGCAAACAAACGAATGTAGCATGCCATAAAATAATACATTCAACGCGACTATTATTTACGCGCGAATTTCGTCTAAACGAGTTGAAGATGACGGAAATAAATAAGAACACGAGAGCAATTACGAGCGCATATATTATATTATATTTTCCACACGTATTGAAAAACGGTCTAAATAATGAACCGTCGAATAGTTGGAATCGGTAACTAGAAGCAACCTATGTAGGAGGGCATTTCTAGTTACCGATTCCAATATTACTGTTTGTTGCGCAAAAATCTTATAACAGAAACGTGCTTAAAATGATCTTCATAATGAACTACAGAATATGACTAGACTTTCAAAAAATGAAAACCTTTACACACATTACTGCACACGCAAAGAAATGAAACGCAAAAATAACCGAACCCTGGAACCGATAACTATACTACACGAAAGGCACACCAGGTACAGTAACTCCAAAACAACACTCAGTAAAACTGATACAGCAGGAATGAAAGTAAAATTAAGAGCAGTATAGAAAAACATCGAAAAGGGGAAACATAAAAGTGGCTACATAAAAAGAAACTCATCGCATATGAGCTTCCAAAGGAGTCAAATATCGAGGCTGACGAGAACGAAATAAGGACATAACAAGAAATAATAATGTTAGAAGGTAAAACTGTAACGAAAGAAGCAAAATCCAGAATAACTAATGAAAAAAATAATAATAAACAGAAACTGCCAGGCACGAATGAGGTACCAACGAGGCTTGTACATTTTGCTCACTACTTTCATAAAAGGCAAGAAATAAACTATAGCCTTGAGGAATACTCTTCCTCCAACACTATTCACCTAAATGGCCTTGCAACACTGAAATCCTTCTCTTTTCCCGCCCGACAACAGATTTTACAGCCCTCTAATACCCCTCGATGGTATTAGTACATGCCCCTGTCTTATAATCTTTAAACTGAATATTGTGATTCACGACCAAATTATGATAACCCCTTTCACCCAACCCCTTGTACGAAGCAAACCCATCCGACATGACTTCAGGAACTTCTTAAACGTATTCTTCTATTAAAGATGTCAAGACTTCCTTTGTCCGATTTGGTACAATCCTAAATACAACATCAGCACAATCTCCTCCAGAAACTACTACTCCAAAAACCCAAAGCCCAACACCCTCGTGCCCCCTTTCGCACTTTCTCTTTTCAAAATGTGACTCATCTACTTCAACTATAGCCCCCCCCCCTCCCCAATTGACCCCCTATACTTCATAAATTCCCCGCAGACTTCTCTACAAAACGAGAACCAGTCAACTGCAGTGCCACACGAAACCCCTGCTTCGTGCATGACAGATTTGCAAGAATATTCATAGCAAAAATAGTAGGTTAGCATGACAATTACTTCTAAATTCAGCCTCGATCTTTCGAACCACGTCCCCCTGTGTATGGATCTCCATATGTTAGTTTTTCTGCACCTCCACATGTATTCGTGGGAAGCTCGTGATGATCCATCCTTCGTCAAAACCATATAATTTCCACAGACACTGCACTTGCAAAATTCAGCAATGACGGCCAATGATTACAAAACTTTTATAGTTGATTTACGGTCACTCATTTTCTGAAGCAGAATTTTCGCAGTAAAAACAACTGACTCATCCATAACGAACAGCGTGAGAAATCAAGGCCTTATAAATCACGACTACTTTCTTTAACAAAAGATGCCGAAAGCAAATTGCGAGATGAAAACAAAACAATCTACATCGAATTTTTAATATACGCGGGTAACGAGGAAATCCAGACAGCAATCTGCGGCACAAACAAAATAACATCACACATTACGTCATTGGTCAAAGCCGACGGATGGTATCGGACCCTAGAAGTGACCCCACCATTATACACACACCCACAAGGCATCAGCAAAGATTGGCTTGGTTCAAAGAATATCCGCGGTTTGAAAACTACCAGAGATATTGACTAGCGTGAGACGGCTACGTCATTTGAAGATATGACGTCGTCGGGGCCCGCGAGCCGCTTCTCTTATCCACAGCTGACTACCGATTTGTTATCTATGGATCCAAAGTAAACACATTAATATCTGTGAGAAACCTAGGTAATTTTCAAGAATGATGCCTATCGAATTCGCAGGGTCCAAACGATATATATCGGCGAGTCTTGTGGCGGGCGTTATGATTATGTTTAAGGTGGTCACTACAGTAGTGACAAAAGAAAAGCGTTAATACTTATAATTTCAAAGGAGACGACTTACGTTACTCGTCGCCGGTGTTATCGTCATGTCACGTATACGCTACAGGGACAGTTCCCTTTTTCCCATAGCCAGGGTAAACTCTGCAATATCACGCAAGGATATCGGCAGAGTGTCGCATGCGTTAACTTTTCCCTGCAAACGCAAGTTGTGGAAGTAGAGGTAATGAAACAAGTACAGTTCGTCTCCTTGTCCTGGACGCCCTTCTCGTTTTATGGAAGACTTCACAGATTTCCTCAACCGCTCAATATTCTGCGTGTGGACACGGGTCATCCGAAGACACGAACTCCATAGAATGGTTCACGAAATCGTGGTCGAACCCTTCAGCTTTCAGAGTCTTGTACGACTGAAACCCGTCTATAATGACATTAGTACCAGGCAGTATGAAGTGTTTTATGAGACCCACTAAAGTGATCTTGTCTCAGGACAATACTCTCACAACGAAACACTTCCAGGACTATCTTTATATTCCACCGAATACCCAAATATGATCGATTTCACTTTTTGAAGGTCGTCCTTTCTGATTCTTCTGTCTAGCTGTATGAGATTCGTCTACTTCTACAACTTTATTCACTCCACCAATCGGTACACTATCATTTGTCACTACCACGTAACAGACGTCTCGCCAAAACCCGAAATGCCGGCCGGTGTGGCCGTGCGGTTAAAGGCGCTTCAGTCTGGAACCGCGTGACCGCTACGATCGCAGGTTCGAATCCTGCCTCGGGCATGGATGTGTGTGATGTCCTTAGGTTAGTTAGGTTTAATTAGTTCTAAGTCCTAGGCGACTGATGACCTCAGAAGTTAAGTAGCATAGTGCTCAGAGCCATTTGAACCATTTTTGAAAACCCGAAATAGTCACACACGGTATTTGCAGATAACTCAGTTTCTGATGCTGTTGCTTGCAACGTGTAGTCTCGAATCCAGCACGAGAGAAGAATTACGCTCGTCTGAACGGATAACTTGGAAAAGTCGAACCACATTTTTTCCTGATACTCGTTCGTTTTCAGCACTGTCCGCAATGAAATTGCAACGGTATTTCAGCATCGACACTCCTCTTACGAAGTTTTACGGTCTTTGCAGCACCACAGTCAATACAGTCTCTCCTTTCCTCGTCGGGCAGAACTCCGTATTTGCGGCAAAAAGTCAAACAATTCTCCACGCTGGATATGCATGGAATTAGAGTTTTCCATGTCAGAGAATCCGCCGAAGAAACGTCAGCAACACTAGACATCACACTTGCTATCGACAGAAACCGTTTTGATTTCCCAGTCAAGTCACAAATAATTCGCCGGGAACGTAATGTAGAGGAACTAAAGGAACGACGGGAAATAGATAACCATGTCGATCACAAATAATTGATGACAACGCCCGCCACGAGACTCGCATGATCGATTTACTATCGCACGTTGGATACGTATCGTTTGGTCCCTGCGACTTCGATAGACAATTATTCTTGGAAATTACCGAGACATATGACGTCATTGATCAAAGCCGACGGGTTGTGTCCTGTTCTTCGGTTGACCCTCGCTTTGCATCTTATAAGTTTATACAAAATTACGTCGGCTGAATGCTCTTTCACTTGCAGATCTCGTGGGATTTTTGATCGCGCCGATTTATCAATCACTTCTTATCGGATACTGCTTGAATTAGGGCAGTCCCACCTTTCTCTTTATATACTATCAAGTCGAGCCGTAGAGTCGGAACTAGGAGTGTCGGCAATCAGAAATGTAAGAACTTCATTTTCCTGAATAACACGCTCATTTAACAGGCATGGGGAACGCTATACTCGAATGTAGAACGGTCGCGTAAATATAGGCATAGCTGAGATGGGAAACCGTGTGCAAAGTTCACGAACAAGAGTAAGTTGTACCAAAGTCAAAGAATAAACACTGTCAGTGTTGCTGCTGTATATAGCTTCTCTGGTTGGTGCGTAATTACAATTGTGACAGCCGCGACACCACCACCATTCACACACAGCAGGCGACAGCAGTCTGACGGTACGGCCTCATAAAATGTTGATAATATTCATCCACTGCTGATACAATACGATCCTATTCTTACATAATTAAAAAAATTCTTCATTAACCTCTTCTTCATTAACCTCTATACTTGGTTTTCCGTCGTCAGAGAGATTTTTCTACATACAAATAGAATATACAGAGAGACGTACTGCAACCTTGTCTCAGAGGTTTTGTGACGTAAAGATTTTCCGATAACTTCGATTTTCTTGTAATCAACACAGTATAATCTGTGTACATTTCCAGAATTGTATGAATCAGATGGCGATCCATACCTATATGTTAGGGAGTCTCTCACGGTTTGTTCCACTAATTGAATAGAAAGCTTGTGAGATTTATAAAGATAGTGGGTAATTCTTCCTGTACTGTTATGACTTCCTCCATTGAATATTGTATAACTAAGATGAAACTGTATATTACGTTACACCAAGACATTAGTGCGTTAGATTATAGTGTTTATTATAGTAGGCCTATTTCGGCGTGATTTCTATCTGCAGGTTATCAGTGGAAAGTACATAGTTTGATAGAATATTTCAAAATTTAAAAGTAGATAATTTAACGTATAATAGAATCGTGATGTACGAGGTAGATCAGGTGGTCTTGACAACCATATGACATCGATGTGTCAGTTGTCGTCACACTACTGTAGAAGTTTTCTCCTTTGATGTTGATGGAGATTTAGTGGGTTTGCTGGAGCAGTTATTTGTGTAGCTGTCGAATTATGAAAGTTTTTCCGTGACGACGTTACGTCGATTTCTGCATTGACAGTTGAATCAGCAACGTTATATGGTTACAGGCTGTTTGCTTCTATGGTATTCTACAGGTCATATATTTTTCCTACCAACAATATTTTGTGTGTATGATTCATATTTATGTGGTTCTACGCTCATATGTAATTTAATTTTTTTTTTTTTTTTTTTTTTTTTTTTTTTTTTTTTTTTTTTTTTTGCAATTTGTTATGCCAGATACCGTTGTAGTACGCGAGGTTTACGATAATTTCCCGATGTTGTTGTTGCAGCGTCAGTTTTTGTGTAAATCCGCTCTTCTCTGTTCCTATACATTAATAAGTATTTGCCATATTTACTCACGCAGAATAGTTCTCAATACTTGGACCATTGTTAAGTACACAGGTTGTAACCTCCCCACAAAAATAGTGTAAATAATAATAATATGAATATGATTCTAATTTTTTTTGTGTAACCTCAGAACAAAATTGGTTCCCATTTATAACCTCCCTACAGGGATTCATTCACGTCTAACCTCCACACAAAATTTGTTTCCCATTTGATGTACCCACAAAATTCTTTTCTCATTTAATGTAAGCTCGAAACAGAAAAATTCCTAAACCTCGTAATAAAAAAATAAATTCAGTAACCTGGTAAATTTTGGACGACAGCAGTGCTGCGTCATGGCCCTGTAAGATCATTCTGAATAAAAAAGGAAAAATTCTTACCTCAATAAAGCCGCCAAATATCTGCTCTTACAATAAATTTTTCCGGCACAGCTCTGTGCAATGCTGGCCGATAGATTTATCATTTATGAAAGGAAGCAACTGATTTTTCTTTTGCGACAATCGGAATGATCATAGATTGGAGAAATTAGTAAATTCTTTAAATTGAAATGAATGCTTGTAAAAAATTACTTTATATGACAAGCAACAACTTACTGCTACAGCTACACAGTTCCTACTCAGTCAACACTGCTCTCTGGTTATTGATTCTCTTATACCTTGCATATCGCAGGCAGCGCATGAGCAATACATCGGAATTACATCTGCTCGGACCTCTTACATACCCCTCCACTGGGGGGAGGGGGGGGGGCAAAAATTTGGCAGCGATGGTGAGTCAATTGGACTTGCCATGAGCAACAAATTCTTCTTAATTATTTAAGTTTACAGTCACAGAATATATACATATATATAAGTGCAGAACATGAAATGAAATATAGTGCACATGCACTGAGTACAGAACATATCAAGCAATAACAAAATGTATACGCAATGAGTACAAAACATATTAACAAATGACATAAAGTGCATACACACTGTAGTACAGAACATATCAAGCAATGATAAAATGTATACGCAATGAGTACAAAACATTAACAAATGACAAAGTGCACACCCACTGTATATATTTCTACCATTTTACAAGAACTAGTATATGCAATGAGTATAAAACAAGTTAACAAATGACAAAGTGCACACGCACTGTATATATTTTTACCATTTTATAAGAACTAGGATAGGAAAGGGAAGGATTGCATCATGGCTGTAGCACAGTAGGTTGCATGTAGCTGCACTGAAAGTCCATATCTTTATACAGAAGCACAACACCAAGTGAGACAATCTGATGTTCTCTTCCCTGAAGTATTAATCAGTGTAGCCAGGACACTGAAATGTATTAATATTCAATGTTATCAGTTTGGTAGTACATTAGGTACACCAAACAGTGGGACCATAAGAACATCTCCATCGCTCAAGGTGGTGGACAGCATGATGTGTCAACACCGCACTCTTGCAGAATCCATACTCTTTCACCAACGTAGAATTAGTGCAAACCAAGTATAGTGCTCCATGATCATGAGGATGGACAGGACAAACGGATATTGCAGTAATTTCTGGTAATTGAGTCAGAAGGTGAAGGACATAAGTCGTATGCTGGTCATCATTGAGAATTACACTAGTCTATCAACCGATTTGAGTAATTGGTGGCACTCATTGCCTAGTTACTAAATATTTCTGTACTATGTATGGAGTATTACAGAATATTATTCATAAGTCATCTGATTACAGTGAACATTGGCACTCATTGGCCAGTTACAAACCATTTTTATGCATTATTCAAAAGTGATCATTCAAATCAAGAGTTAATTAATGGCATACCATTTACATAATTCATCTAGTTATAGTAATCATTGGCACTCATTGGCCAGTTACAAACCATTTTTATGCATAATTCAGAAGTCATCATTCAAAACAGGAGTTAATGAGTGTAGCATCAAGCTACTGGTATTCATATATAATATCATGTAAGTGACATAAGACAAATTTAAAATATAAGAAACAGTGGCATTCATTGGCCAGTTATAAGGTATTCATATAGTTTTATAAAACATTATTCAGTATTATTCAGAAGTCATCATTCAAAATGAGGGTTAATTATTGGCATAGCATTTATAGAGTATAACAAAAATATTATTTACAGAAATTATTGGCATAACATTTATAGAGTGTTACAAAACATCATTCAGTATTACTCAGAACTGGTAGCATTATTTGGGACTGGTAATACATTTTTTTGTGCTAGCAATGCATTGCGTTGGGATCGATAATTAATTGCTGGGGCATAAAAAAATTTTCTTCTGCCTTATTGCTGCAAATAAGGATTAGTAACGTCATTCGTCATGAGTCAGCTGTAGCAAGGTTTTGAAACAAGTAGAGTATATGTGATCACATTCATGAATGACACACGCAAATGGGTAAAAAATGCAAGTACTAGAACAGGTTTAATAACTAACTGCTTATAGCACATTAATGTCATGAATAGCTTCTCCTGGAAAAAATACAAAATGGATTATTCAGCTGAAAGAAGAATCGCATATTATGCTGAAAAGTAGTGAACTTCGAATTAACAGGTAATGAAACGTGTACTCAATATGTATGTACTCTAGCTGTCCTTTCCAAAACATTCAGTCATTATACCATGCGACATAAGATATACTGTCAAAACGAACTGCAACAAATACTTAAATAACTACATAGCATTTCTTAACTAACAGTAAATATATAAACTTCATCATTATTCTCATCTGCAAAGGAAAGCTTAAAAGTGGTGCGTTAAGTGGCCATATAAAATTCATCACTATCATCACCTGCAAAGAAAAACTTCATTATTCATATTATCATATTCTTCATATAACTATTCATCATCATTCATTATCATCTGCCAAAAGACACTTCATTATTCATTATTCATATTACCATTTACTTCATACAACTATTCATAGTATAGAGTTTCTTATTTCTAGCATATTTCATCACTAAAACTAAGATGTGTAGTTCTGTCTGACAGCCTGCATCAATCGCCTCGTATTCTGAAAGAAAAATAATTAGTTAAGACTGCTATCATACGATGTGTATAGTATGTTCTTGTTAATGCTTGTTAATTCTGATCCATTTACTCTTCATGACAAGGTATTGCATCTTCTTTCGTTCATTCCGAAGGTGAAATTCCCATTTCATAGTAATCCACTGTGGTTTGTTTAATTTATTTCTTTTACACGTTATTTCTTTCTGAAAATGATGAATAAGGATTAATATCTTGCATTTAAATCATATACCGTTAAATAAAAACTGGTTTCTAGTGATATAATTAAGCATACAGCATAGCATGACAGAAAACGTATTATGTCAAAAACAGACAGTGTTCAGGTGCAAAAATGTACACAGAGTATCATAATGTACTAGCAAAAAAAATGTAAAATAGTCACGATGTGGAGATATCATAAGGCAAAATGTCAAAGTCAACTGGTGTTTGTCATACATACATGAAAAATGGAAAATGTGCACGGTCTGATATATAACGACAATAAATTACTTTCTTTGTGTTCAGCTTGTATGTTGTGTAGTTGATAGAGGTGAGAGTTTAAGACTTTAATGGAGAAAGAATTTGATAAAATTAATATGTCACCAGATAGAATTGCATAATTGGTCATAAATATGTAAGTTTATCTGAAAAAATGTGCACAGTCTGATGTGTAACGACAAGAAAAGCGACCTGCTAACCTTACCTTGCCGGGCACTTGCCAAGAAAAAATATAATAATCATCATCAGTATGTAGTCACATAAATATAATTGCATCATTGGTCATATAAAATCAGAAAATGGCATTACAGTGTGATAAATCATAAAGTATGTTCATTCAATAAAGGGTTTAGTATTGGAGACATGGTGATTGCCCTTGCTTTTTCTGGTTCTCAAAGTTTCGATGTGTACTACATTGGGGTGAGAAATATTGCGAATTCGATATGGACCTGCGTATAGAAGCTCAAATTTACTACATCTACTCTTTCCTCTGTTGGATAAATAAAGTGTGCGTACTAATATCTTCTGTCCAATGTGAAAGTCACGGCGTGTACAAACCTGTTTTTGCTGTCTTCTCCGGCCTCTGCGGCACGTTTGATGTTGTTCAGCGCAATGTCAATTATTTCATGGTGTCGTAGTCTACGAGATGTAGGAAGGGTTACTAATTCTTTAATTTTGTTAGGTGGTTCAACATTTTTTAATGTAACAGTCGGAGATAGCATAGTAGATTCATTTGGTATGGAATTAATTATATCCTGGAATGAGAGTATGTGTGTGTCCCAATCAATATGTCTTTTATGGCAGTATATTCTACATAGTTTACCAATTTCTTTCATTAGTCGTTCACAAGGGTTCGAAGAAGCATGATACTTGGATATATAGATCGCAGAAATGTTTCTAGCTCGTAACATACGTGTCCATATAGCAGATCGAAACTGTGATCCATTGTCGGAAATTACTTTCAATACATGCCCTACATGGAATAGAAAATGTTTTATAAATGCTTTCGAAACAGATTTAGCACTAGCTTTGCGTAACGGAGTGAAGGTAACAAATTTTGAAGTGAGTTCAGTAGCGACAAAGATGTAGCAATAACCTCTATTAGTTCTGGGAATCGGACCAAAAATGTCTACAGCGGCCATGTGTCTCAATTTAACAGGTACAATGGAATGTAACGGAGGAATATGTGAAGTCGTGTCTGACTTAGCTTTCTGGCAGATTTTACATAACGCTAAAACTCGTCGAATACGTTTCTCCATATTGGCAAAATAACAGTTCTGTCTCAGTATAAGAAAACATTTTCTGGCTCCGTAATGTGCGTAACTTAAATGAGTATACAAAATTAATTTGTTAACAAGCTCGTCAGGAATGCATAATAACCATTTGTTGCTGTCAGGGTGAGAGCGGCGAAACAGAATATTATTGCGTACAGTGTAATGGTTTCTAATGGTAACATTATTCCTATATTGCCAAAGGTGTTTAATTTCTTTCCACACGTTCTCTTTACTCTGCTCTTGTGCTATGTCTTGTAATGACGACGAAATGAAATTTTCAAATGCAACTTGCTGAATGTACATGACGCTGAAATTTGCTTGGCAGAAGTTGGTTGCGATGTCTTGCTGATTGTTGCTGAGAGAACGGGATAGTGCGTCTGCTACAATATTTTGTGTGCCGGGAACGTGAACAATTGTAAAATTAAATTCCTGTAAATAAAGTTTCCATCTGCTTAATCTGTCGTGTGTAAATTTAGCGGAAAGTAGAAACTGTATGGCTCTATGATCTGTGTAAACGGTCGTATGTCTTCCACAAAGAAAATGCCGAAATCTCGTAAATGCCCATACAACACATAATGTTTCAAGTTCTGTGACAGAATAATTGCGTTCAGCAGGTGACAGAATGCGACTCGCAAAGGCGATGTTTTTAATTACTGTAGTACCGTCTTCTTCAATTTCCTGAAAAATGTGTACGCCTAAAGCGGTGTTAGAACTGTCGGTGGCAATGGAAAAATTTCTAGTAAGATCTGGATGTGATAAAAGTGGTGCATTCAACAAAGCTTGTTTCAGATTGACAAATTCAGAATGTGCTTGGCTATCCCAGGACCAAATAGTGTTTTTACCTGTCAATTGACATAATCTACGGGTGTCTAAAGCAGAGTAATGAATAAATTTACGGAAAAAGTTAATTAAACCCAAAAAGCTGCGTAGTTGTTTCTTCGTCATAGGAATAGTAATGTCACGTAAAGCTTGAAGTTTTTCCGGGTCAGGCGCAATGCCTTCTGCTGAAATTACATGTCCAAGAAATTTTATAGAAGTTTCGCCAAAGTGCGATTTACTGAGATTAACTGTGAGTCCTTGTGCACGAGAAGTTCGTAACAGTTGTTCAAGAATCAGATTGTTCAGACCAGTTAGCTTCTGCAATAAGAATGTCGTCTACATACGTTGTGATTCTGTCTTTTAATTCTGTCGGAAGTATAGTACTCAATCCGCGAATAAATGCTGCTGAAGAAATAGTTTAACCGAACGGTAATTTACAAAATTGATAACAGTCACCAAAACAGAGAAAAGCTGTGTACTTTCTGCAGTTCGAATGGTTGCCAAAATCCAGATTTCAAAGCTAATGTGAAATAAATAGCAGTACCATGGAATTTCTGTAGAAGTTCTTCTAGTGTCTGTGGGCGATCTGTTTCATTAATAACAATGTCATTGATGTGACGCGAATCAAGTACGAGACGAAGTGAACCATCCTTTTTCTTAACAATATAGAGTGGGTTTATGTACGGACTAACTGCCGGTTCAATAATTCCTTGGTCAAGCATAGATCGCAATTCATTCTTAACTTGTTCTCTGTGAATATACGGAATGGGATAATGTTTGGTTTTAAACGTGTCGTGCTGTTTAACTTGAAATTCATACATAAAACCGGACATAGTACAAGGGACGTTGTCAAAAACTGGAGCTTGCTGTAAAAGAATTTTGCGTAGTTGCTTGCGTTCGTCGTCTGTATTTGCACTGCTCTGTTTGACTTTATCAGAAATCATCTGTATAACGTCTGGAGTATTATAGTTGTCTACGTACGTATCTGTGAACAATGTGGAATGACAGTATGTTACGTGATGCGGAAATGACCTCTGTACGATTAATTGTTTGTTCTTCTGCAGATAAAGAGTGCTGAAATTCTAAAGCCAGTTGTACATGTTCATCCTTTAACATAAAATAGGAGTTTTGATAGTCAATAACTGCGTCATGTTGTACCAGAAAATTCGTACCTAAAATAACGTCTGTTGTCAATAAGGGAACAATCCAAAAATTTGAGTGAAATGTATGACCTGCAATACAAAATGATAAATGTGTCTGTAATTTTACATCTACTCCTTTACCAGATACTGCTCCTTTTACTTTGGTTTTGCCTAATGGTAACGTAGGATAGGTATTCTCTTTGTTACATTCGTTGAAAGTTTGCTCATTTATAACTGACATAGGTGATCCAGAATCTATTACTGCTGAAAATTTGGATGATCCAATCTTTACTTCAATGACAGGGTGTGAAATGGTTTTTTGAATAACTGGTCTTTGCTGCAAAAGAGTGTCTCGGATGTCGTCAAAAGTAATAAGATTTTCGTGAACAAGATTCTGCGTGTCAAAAGTATTTCTTGCGTTGCTGGAAGATGCAACCTGTACTGTATCTAGTCAAATTCTATCTGACGTGCTATTATTTGCGGGAGGATGCTGTGGCATTTCCACTATTTGTACTGTTCTGTTATTTCTTCCTGACGTATTACGTTCGGGATGATATCTGTCTGGTTCATTCATGATAATATGTTGTTGCGGATGATTTTGCTGCTGATAAGACCGACTGTTATTAAACGTACGCTGAAAATTGTGCTCATTACTTTTATGTCTGTCATAATAGTCATTTCTATACGGTGCATTGCGATATGAGTTGAAATGGTGTGTTTTCTGTACGTACTGATTTCCTTATTGCTGTGCGGTACTATTTGGTGTGGCCGACGCTATACGTGTAGGCGGCGAAACATTAAAGCTTGGTTGACCTTGCAGACTGCATTGTTAGTTAGATATGCTGACCGGCTGGTTTTGTTGCTGTTGTTGGGAAAAACCTCTATTGTTACCAAAATGTGGTTCCTGTTGCTGATAATTTTGACGATACTGATAATTAAAATTTTGTCTTATTGAAATTATGCTGGTAGTTCTTGTCATTCCGCTAGTGTCTAACCAAAAATGTCACTTTCAGGTAAAACTCGTCATATCAGGTTTTCTTTACTCGTTCCTAATTCTAGATAGATCGATAGTTGAAGAGCTGTTTTAATAGATATAAAGGATAGTAGAAGAGAATTTATTCATCCTAGTGCCTTGAAGTGAAACTAAAAACATTATTTGTAATACGCTTTTGAGTTAAACCAATAGTGAATTGTGTAGTTTAAGAACTATCGTTTTCAACTTGTGTACTGTACTTATTAATTTGTAAATTTCTTTCAATGTCTTATAAGTTGTATGCCGTCTTCATGAATACATTTCTATTTGTGGTGGTAATATAATGTATCCTATTTTGTATAGAACCATAAAATCATTTGGTATGGCCTAGAAGGCTGAAAATAGTTGTGAACTAGTCAAATTAGTATGAAAATGGAAAATAATATTATATACAATGCCCAATAAATTTCATTACATGTTTAAAAAAGTGGAATTTTCCACTTTCTGTATTAATTTTCCTAGTTCTGAATTTGTTTCAGACTTCTAGACCATTATCAGGCGCTTTTGTGTTTATATACAGAAAGTTACGTGCCTTACCACCTCAATGAAATGATTCCCTGTTTATCATACATCTGTGAAAGTCTTATATACGTTATGCTCCATACCTTGTAAGTATTTGTTAAAAGATATCTTATGATACACTATTAGCTACATGTTGGACCCGTATTCTGGCATAGGGCTCATCATCAGTGGCTTCTGACAAGAGGATAGACAGATAACTGTATGCATATCGATATCCACAGAAATGACACCATGTGACTTACATATTTTATACCTCTACATCACACGGTGCGAACCTCAGTTATAATTTATCTATGATGTCGTTGTTTATCTAGGAAACATAAAACCCCATGAATATTTAAAATCTAATTATAAACATGTCTATGTGTTTACGATGGGATGTAACATCAGTCCTACCTCACAGTTCACAGGTTGTCGTGCATACATATTACAGGTCTCAAATGTTAAGCGGCAACATTTCCTGGTCACACTGATCCCTGATGTCACAGAATGTAAACATCGAACTCATGGATAGGTCAGAGAGCCTATATTACAAGTCTCTTGTTATCCATGAGATCATATCTAGATACATCTGTGACATGCACACATATGTGTATTAAATATTGTGCTTGGACAATTAGTAAATAAGGGTAGAATATATAAAGTACTAGCTCTGCCGGCATGCGTTGCAATGCCGCGGAATGAGAATAAGTGTTTGGTTTTATAATTTGTTTAGTGAAGTGCTTTTAGAGACACAAAATCAAAACGGGAAAATGAATACAAGCAGAGAATCAAGTAGTAATATAGCGATTACAGCAATGGGTTTGAAAATATTCATGTAGAGTTATTGAAAACGGGAAGAAACCATTCAATAAAAACCAATAAGCATCTTTTGAATAATTTTTGTCAGTAGGCTGAACCAGCACCAGAGAGAAAAGAAAGTATTACTTAGTTACCATTTTAAAGGAGAGGATTGTAGCAGCTTTAACAGTCTCCTTATGCGGCTACACTAATGACAGAATCTCTCCCGCGCTGTATAACAGAAATACGTATGTCGAACGTTGGGTGGTCAACGCGACGGAATGCCATGCTAAGGGGTCCGAATGGGTGGGAGATTTTCTCCGCTCAGGGACTGGGTCTCGTGCTGTCTTCATCATCATCATCATCATCATCATCATCATCATCATATCATTCCCATCGACGCACAAGTCGCCGCAGTGGCGTCAACTTTAAAAGACTTGCATTAGGCGATCGGGGAGGCCCTAGCCACAGGACATCTCATCTCAAGACTGGTAGCTTTAGAAATTATTTTGAGTCATTTGAGAAGTAATACGACGATATAGCGGGATGAACGATGAATGGTAAGTGGAAGGATGGATGAGAAATTTGAAGACAGAGTCGAAATATAATCGTTAGGTTGGTATGGACATTAGAATGCCATATTAACGGGAGCTTAACTTTGTATTTGAATGAAAATCGTCAGGAACACGTAAACATAGCACAACGTTCTTGGAAGGACAGAATCAAGAAAGGAATGCAACGACGTGGTACATAAGAATAGGATCCTAAGAATAAAACGATTTAGTAGACAACACTAGGAATTTGAAGGGATACTGTTAATAATTGTACGTTATATAAATTAGCCCTATATATAATAATAAAGTGATTAATAGCAGCTGGTTACACTTTTCTATTTCCATACGATACAGTCTAATTATGTCAACATTCTACAAAACAACGAACGCGGCGTACATGTACTTCGGTAAAACCACTGGAAATCCAGGAACTCGAGTGATCAATCAGTGATGCATGTAGCAAAGATGTTCTATAACGGATTTTTCGGGGACTGGATGTTTGTGTTTCCTAATCATATCAACTCTGTCATAGACGCGCAAGCCTCCGAAGTGGCGTCAAACAGAAAGAGTTATTTAACAGGCTGCCGAATAACCACAGACGGTTCTCGCGGCCAATAATGCCGCACCACCATTACACATGATTTACAGAGCTGCGAATACAGTTCCACGAAGGCGTGATGAAAAGTAATGTCTCCGAATTTTTATGCGAAAACTGTCACAGCTTTTTAAATAAAATATACTTTATTAACGTTCTCTATCTTCATTGTTCATGTTTACATCTTTATTTCTCAACGTGGTCACCTTGGCGACGAAGTGACCCTAGCGACGAACACGTTTCTCTCAACGAGAGAACAGTTTGTTGATACGGTCACTATAGAATGTTTGACTTTGTTGACGGAGTCACAACCTCTGCTTGCACCGCTTCATCAGTATCAAAGTGAAGTCCTCGATGGTGTCCGTTATTTTGGAAACAGATGAAAATCGGATTGGGCCAAGCCAGGACTGCATGGAGGGTGATTGATGGTAGTAAACTGAAGGCATATGATTGTTGTAGATGTCCCAGCGCTCGTGTGTGGTCTGCCATTGTCATGCTGAAGTAGAGGGTGCTTCATATGTGGACGAAATCTTTGCATTCGAAACCCAATTACAGCACGCTCTTTCTCACGCACTGACATAGTTACGCAACACACCGCCATGTTACACGCTACGATCGTGAACCTTCTAGGGCAGAGGGTTACATTTTGCGTCAGCGTAGCGGGAAAGTCGAGCGAATAAAATGCATGACATAAAATAGCTCAACCGATATTGTGAAGAGAATAAAGAATTCGGAGGCATTAATTTTCAGCACGCCGTCGTATATTGTAAACATTGCCCGTTCTAATCAGTATGTCGTAGCCCAACAAAAGTATTATGTGATACTTGTATAGTTTGAGTTGTGTTGAACAAAACTAGGCACAGCTTAATGAAGATATATGCTATCAGATACAGAGTTACTTTTGGAAAGTGGAATAGGAGAAGCAAATACCAACGTAAGTAGACCCTTATTTCATTAGAATGCAACGGAGATTTTCGCCAGCACATGACAGTTTTTCTGGGAACAACGTTAAAATTGAGACCAACATAGAATCTACATATCTTCACATAAACCGTCATTACTATGCATTTTCTAATGAGCAATGATAACGTTTGTTTTTCAAATGATCAACATTTTCACTATCATTCAAAGCTGACAGTATCCAGTAATGAGTGAAACGTGTTCTCTTACTGTATGCATGACAACAAAGCGCAGATTTAATTGAATAAATCGCGTATTAACAACGTTTCTTTGTACTGAAGCGTATGTGTCGCAGTGGTTGGAATGGATTCACATCACACCTATCCATATGGATATCTTGGTATCATGTTCTGGGCATATAATACCCTTAAGCAATTCAGTCTTTATCTAAACTATGGTTATAACGTAAGAAATTGTATAGCCTATATTTTAGCATAAAATTGTTGCGATATGGGCCACCAGTCTGGGTGAGAGGTGGCAGAGCACTCTACGACAGTCGAACACAGAAACATTTCAGCAGCCGGCGAACGAGACCGGAGCCACATGTTACCTCACTATCTTCGTCTTCTGTGTTAGTTTCATTCACGGTCTTGTAGCAGCTGCGTCTTGTTTGACATGTCCACCCCCTCCTCTCTTTTCTCTCCATGTTATTCACCCTCCTCCTCCTGTTCTATCACCATGTTCAGCAGACGAGAGACGTCGGCTACCGTGTCCCCTGCACGTGCAGCCTCCTGTGGTGGCGATTACTCTGTCATAGCAGAATTGTGACAATCGAGAAGATGGAATTTGTAGTACTCATGATACCTAAGTGAATATTTTGGACAGAAAGCGCAGCACTTAGCGTTTCACAATGTGAAGACTAGACGTACAACAGCGGTCTGATTTTGCAGAAGTGAGCGTAAGATTCGTGGTCCTTTATTGGGAGGAAGAGAAAGAAACAAGGAGGAGAGAAAAGTCAAAAATAAAAAACAGAATGAAACTGATGGAGACTGAGGGACAAGGGATATGAAAGTGTATAGGCGAGTGACTGTGGTGCTGTATAACTGTGAGGACATGGATAACATGTGCTAGTGGCTCCAAACGAGCAGGGAGATCTAATATCACACGAATTTTTTGATATTTTCACCAATTACGAAATATATACATGTGCCATGTGTTAAACTGAATTACTGCCTTCTATGTCGTTGTGTTACCGTTTTCCTTCAGAGGCTCATTATCTCATCCTGTCTGCTGTATTTACGAGACTGACTCCTGGTACTCTGCTGTGACATGTTCATAAACCGACTTACAGTTTGTTGTGAATTGTGATACCTAGAACTTCATGATTTTTATTATTATATCTTAGTAAGTTATGAATTATGATATGTAAAACATCTCATGCTGTTTAATGTTACATATCGCTTGCCAAACATTTCATATTGAGTCAATGAAATGTATTTTGGTAGCCTACTACATACCAGAATATAAATACTTTGTAATGACATAATTAATAAATCAATTTGTATACTATGTAAACATGAACATTCTTTTTATTTATCTTTCCTTCTTACTTGTAACACACTGTTGCCTTGCATGGACAGAGTATCTCTCATATTACTCTACCTTATCGAGTCAGAGGAATAAATATTACACAAATTCAAGAGAATGCATTTTTATTTAGATTGTAAGTATATTTGTTGTAGATATTTTGTCATTTCAGCCAGAGTGAAAATCAATTTCAGATGTGTAAGAATTTCAGAGTACTATAGTATCACATGACTTGTATTGAGATGCCTAAATCCCATTTACCTGCAGTGCTGCATCACTAACAGTAGTCTCTTTTATAGGTGTCTGATGTTATAGTGCACCTAAATGGTTATTAATGTCTATGAAGGACACTCACACACTCACACACTCACACTACGTGCTACAGAAAATACACCGAAGCACCAAAGAAATTGGTATAGTCATATACACTCCTGGAAATTGAAATAAGAACACCGTGAATTCATTGTCCCAGGAAGGGGAAACTTTATTGACACATTCCTGGGGTCAGATACATCACATGATCACACTGACAGAACCACAGGCACATAGACACAGGCAACAGAGCATGCACAATGTCGGCACTAGTACAGTGTATATCCACCTTTCGCAGCAATGCAGGCTGCTATTCTCCCATGGAGACGATCGTAGAGATGCTGGATGTAGTCCTGTGGAACGGCTTGCCATGCCATTTCCACCTGGCGCCTCAGTTGGACCAGCGTTCGTGCTGGACGTGCATACCGCGTGAGACGACGCTTCATCCAGTCCCAAACATGCTCAATGGGGGACAGATCCGGAGATCTTGCTGGCCAGGGTAGTTGACTTAAACCTTCTAGAGCACGTTGGGTGGCACGGGATACATGCGGACGTGCATTGTCCAGTTGGAACAGCAAGTTCCCTTGCCGGTCTAGGAATGGTAGAACGATGGGTTCGATGACGGTTTGGATGTACCGTGCACTATTCAGTGTCCCCTCGACGATCACCAGTGGTGTACGGCCAGTGTAGGAGATCGCTCCCCACACCATGATGCCGGGTGTTGGCCCTGTGTGCCTCGGTCGTATGCAGTCCTGATTGTGGCGCTCACCTGCACGGCGCCAAACACGCATACGACCATCATTGGCACCAAGGCAGAAGCGACTCTCATCGCTGAAGACGACACGTCTCCATTCGTCCCTCATTCACGCCTGTCGCGACACCACTGGAGGCGGGCTGCACGATGTTGGGGCGTGAGCGGAAGACGGCCTAACGGTGTGCGGGACCGTAGCCCAGCTTCATGGAGACGGTTGCGAATGGTCCTCGCCGATACCCCAGGAGCAACAGTGTCCCTAATTTGCTGGGAAGTGGCGGTGCGGTCCCCTACGGCACTGCGTAGAATCCTACGGTCTTGGCGTGCATCCGTGCGTCGCTGCGATCCGGTCCCAGGTCGACGGGCACGTGCACCTTCCGCCGACCACTGGCGACAACATCGATGTACTGTGGAGACCTCACGCCCCACGTGTTGAGCAATTCGGCGGTACGTCCACCCGGTCTCCCGCATGCCCACTATACGCCCTCGCTCAAAGTCCGTCAACTGCACATACGGTTCACGTCCACGCTGTCGCGGCATGCTACCAGTGTTAAAGACTGCGATGGAGCTCCGTATGCCACGGCAAACTGGCTGACACTTACGGCGGCGGTGCACAAATGCTGCGCAGCTAGCGCCATTCGACGGCCAACACCGCGGTTCCTGGTGTGTCCGCTGTGCCGTGCGTGTGATCATTGCTTGTACAGCCCTCTCGCAGTGTCCGGAGCAAGTATGGTGGGTCTGACACACCGGTGTCAATGTGTTCTTTTTTCCATTTCCAGGAGTGTATATTGAAATACAGATATTTGTAAATACGCCGAATACTGCACTCCGATCGGCGATGCCTATAGAGGAGAAGTGTCTGCATCGATTACTGCTGCAACATGCAAGGCTATCGAGATTTAAGTGAGTTTATGTGTGGCGTTACACTTAGCTCACGAGCGACGCGACACGCATTCTCCGAGGTAGCGACGAATTGCGGATTTTCCCGTACGATCATTTCACGAGTGTACCGTGAATATCAGGGATCCGGTAAAACATCAAGTCTCCGACATCGCTGCGGCCGGGAGAAAATCTTGCAAGAACGGGACCAACGAAGACTGGAGAACCGTCCAACGTGACAGAAGTGCAACCCTCCCGCAAATTCCTGCAGAATTCAGTGTTGGGCCATCAACAACTGTCAGCGTGCGAACCATTCAACGAAACATTATCGATATGGCTTTCGGAACCGAAGGCTAACTCTTGTACCCTTGATGATTGCACGACACAAAGGTTTACGCCTCATCTGGGCCCGTCAACACTGACATTGGACTGTTGATGACTGGAAACATGTTGCCTGGTCGGATGAGTCTGGTTTTAAATTGTATAGAGCGGATGGACGTGTACGGGTATGGAGATAACCTCATGAATACATGGACCCTGCATGTCAGCATGACTGTTCAAACTGGTGGGGACTCTGTACTGGTGGGGGGTGTGTGCAGTTGGAGTGATGTGGGACCGATGATACGTCTAGATACGACTCTGACAGATGACACGTACATAAGCATCCTGTCTGATCACCTGCAGCTATTCGTGTCAGTTGTGCATTCCGACGGACGGACGGACTTAGGCAATTCTAGCAGGACAATGCGACAGCCCACATGTCAAAAATTCCTACAGAGTGGCTCCAGGAACACTCTGAGTTTAAACACTTCCGCGGGCCATCAAACTCCCCAGGCATGAATAGCATTGAGCATATCTGGGATGCCTTGCAACGTGCTGTTCAGAAGAGAGCTCTATCCTCTCGTACTCTTACGGATTTACTGACAGACCTGCAAGATTCAAGGCTTCAATTCCCTCCAGGACTACTTCAGACATTAGTCGAGTCCATCTCACGTCGTGTTGCGGCTCTTCTGCGTCCTCGCTGGTGGCCTACACGATATTAAGCAGGTGTGCCATTTTCATTGGCTCTTCAGTTTATTTGATATGGTATTTATTATGTCTCCAGTTGTTGACACTGTGCAGTAATATTAGCAAAAAAGAGGTAATCCGATATACACGCTCACAGTGTATGGAATTAGCTGACGTTTGGGAAGGTGAAGGTGCTTATTTATATCCCGGCAGTCCTGAACAGTCGATATCTCGGCGCTTCTGTCTCTCCCCGACATGATGTGTGTCGCCGCTGGAGCAATATATTGAGCTGACGAACGGCTGCAGCCCTTCTATTGAAACATTCTGTACTAGCGTTACCGAGAATTGCAGCTCTTCTATAGAAAAATAGCATACCAGCATTACCGAGAAATACTCCAGCTCCTGTCTTCGCCCCCACAAGACAATGTAA
Source organism: Schistocerca serialis cubense (assembly GCF_023864345.2). Lineage (NCBI taxonomy): Eukaryota > Metazoa > Arthropoda > Insecta > Orthoptera > Acrididae > Schistocerca > Schistocerca serialis. The sequence continues at coordinate 876,358,887 of NC_064641.1, forward strand.
TAGTGTCTGAGCTTCAGTGTAATACATTTAAAAACAAAAATAAGTAACGTCTATAGTTCGGTATGATTTTACTCTCCAGGATCTCTGTTCGTAACGCGATTGCACACATACACAAATACCATTAGATTAATTATTGAGACATCAAAGATTACCACGAATTTGTACGTAACATTGTAAATTTATTATTTCACAAAAGCTTGCTTTCATCCTAAAACCATAATTTACGGATTGTAGAAAGACTGTTTAAAAAGGAGATTTTCTCAGTTCATTTCAATGATCTGAAGCATTATGTTACTGGTCAACCACTCTTATAAAGATAAACAGACAAACCAACAGTAGTAAAAAAATTAGATGATCCTGTGATAATATTGCGCAGAACGTTGAAAACATTGGTGTACTAATCATCGATATTCGATTATGTAAAATGTTTTTCCAGCTGATTATATGCATTTGTTGGGATATGGTGAACTTAGAACTAACAATGCTAATATCATTGGACAGTTCATATTGACACAAAACAAACTCACAGTCGAACTAGTCTCATTTTCAAGAACGAAAAAGAAAGCATAATTCCAGTGTCATCGATGCAAACCAATTTGAAGGATCGAAACGACAAACAGATAAAAGAGACGGAGGGGGAGACTGAAACAAACACACACACACAGAGAGAGAGAGGGCAAACTTTATGGAACTCAGTACGTCCGTATATTTGCATTTAACAGTTCTGGTCGACTTCAGTTGAATTTTACTTTGAAACCTTACGAAAGACCTCACTACTGGTATTGCTGATCAGTACTCAGCGTAGCCACTGTAACACGGGAATTGTCTTCTTGAGCGGCCACATACAAAGAAGAGTTTGCATTAGGACGCTAACTTAGCCAACTTTCAGGAAAATCCTACTTATCATCATCATGTAACGACGCTTGTTAGCACACTTCATGAAACAGTTTCAAAACCAGCTAATATCTTGAATGACTCGCTTCTTTAAAATCAGCAGCATTAACTTTCAAGAGCGAAGATGCTCCGTCAATTGATAAGCTCCGGAAAATGCGTAATATCATTGTAAGAAAAGCAAAATAAGCTTGTCTTAGAGTCTAGAATGAAATTTTCACTCTACAGCGGAGTGTGCGCTGATATGAAACTTCCAGACAGATTAAAACTGTGTGCCGGAACGAGACTCGATCTCGGGACATTTGCCTTTCGCAGGCAAGTGTCCCGAGTTCGAGTCTCGGTCCGGCACACAATTTTAATCTGCCAGGAAGTTTCTTGTCTTAGAGTGTTATCGGCTTCGTGAAACTCTAGGCGTTTTTGTAGATCAATCGTTACGATCTCAGATATGGCAGTTCTACAACTCCGTATCCAGGCTGAACAAGGTGCAATGCACTTAGCTTTATTCTCGGTTTACGTTGGCACCTGCATCCTTAGGCTACACATATCTTGCTAGTAGCGATATGGGTTCTCATTCCTTCGAAATGTTTCAGTGAGAGATGATAACTCTTACTGTGATTATAAAGGGAATTACTAAACTGGAACGTCAGATAACAGCGGGACAATTTGAGGAAGTTGATAATCATAGCATTTGAGAATCGTACCAGTTAACCAAAGATTCGTTGAAGAATAGAACTTCCATGGATAAAACAGTTTCAAACGTCTGATGACTTTAAAAGAGAGTTATTGTGCTAAATATTTGACTTTTTGCATGTAAGCGAGAAAAAGTTTAGGAAATGTTTGAAATTGTTCGTAAAGTGTCTTGGGAATCGATAAGTGCTCTCATTACGAAACATTGGATGAATATAGCCTAGGTAATTTGTGGTGCATTTTAAGCAAAAGCTAGTTTTTCGGTCATCTCAATCTTTGTGATATCATATCTTCTGAACTGTGTGCCGCCAACGGTATAATGTTGCAGGTACATTGAGTGATGGATGTGGATACTGTCTGCAAAGCGTGTTGCGAATAGAGTTGGCAGTATAGAAGTAAATTTAAACGTCACACCTGATACTGAAGCTTTACTAGGCGGTGTTTGACGCAGAAGCTAGTTTTTTACGCATCTAAATGTTACTGACATATCGCCGTGTCGTATAATGACATAAATTTTCAGGTACATTGAGTGGATATATGAATTATGTCTGCAAACTATGTTGCGAATAGAGTTGGTAGTAAAGAAGAAGTTAATTTAAACGTAAAACCTGTTGCTGAAGGCTGACAGAATGAACTTTTTTCCTTTCATAATTTTGTCGGAGATGTCGGCGAGAAACAGTTTGGAATATTTTACCATTTATGGGTAAGTTTTTTTGTTAGAAGTCGCTAAGTGCTCTCATTCACAAAAACTAGATGAATAAAGTCCGGGCATTTATGCACCATCTGCTAGCGCTGCTTCAGGAGATACACAAGTATAACTCTGAATGAGTAGATTATGACAATTTTAATTTTAGAAATTCGGTCAATAATTACGTGAAATATTGAAAATTAAATTTTTGTTGTTCCTGGAAGGCGTTAGATAGGCAACTTGTAGCTGGTACCGGGTTCTTAGTTAGTCGCTTGCTAATATAGCGACTGGTAGGACTTAGAGCATGCACAGGAGCTGATCACGCTATTCGTATTACATTTACGTCCTATTAAGATCGTGTGAAATATCTGAATCAGCCCAATAAAGCCATTTGTGTTGATTGTATGCGGAACGAATAGCTTCAAAATTGGCACACAAGTTCACTGATATGTAATACATGGAATGACACAATAGTCATTATGATAAACTGGCTTGATTCAGTATCTGAAACGTTCATCACAACATATTAATCATGTGAGAAAGGATCAAGGTGGATTCATGAGTGCTATCAATAAAAAGTACGGGTCGGTAATTGCAGGAAATTGCAGTTTATTTGCTCTTAAAACACGTGATTGCCATGAATATTAATAGTGGAATAACGGACACATAACATATTAACATACTGTTAACAAGGGTAATAAGTCAACCTCAATTAAATGGCTCTCAACGCAGTTAGTAAAACACGATTATAGACACGGCACACTGTTACAGAATTGGTTAAACGCATGTACGTGGGAACGTGGAGGATTGTTTGGAACTAGGACTATAGGAATAATTCGCACGAACTCTCAGAAAAGGAGGTGCTAGGATACAACGGGTGCTTGTAATCTTACCCTCCTCCCATACATCACTATCCAAATGATGTCTTTTGCTCAAATTTTGAAAGTTTCGAGAAGCGTAAGATATAAAAAAGAAGAACTTTTTACTTATCTTCATTATCTCGTTGTTGTTGTCGTTGGGTCAAAGTCTTGTCTAGGGTACATTCTTGCAGCTGAAATTTCGATTTTGTAGGTTCTTGACTACATACCTTATGAAGATTTGCTTGTATTATTCTTGAATTTTGTTGTTTGTCACACCTTTCAACATCACACCGTTTTTACATTTTCCATATTCACTGTTGTTGGTGACAAACTTAGAAAACGTCTATTCCATCAGGGAAAAAAATGTTCAAATGTGTGTGAAATCTTATCGGACTTAACTGCTAAGGTCATCAGTCCCTAAGCTTACACAGTACTTTACCTAAATTATCCTAAGGACAAATACACACAGCCATGCTCGAGGGAGGACTCGAACCTCCGCCGGGAGCAGCCGCACAGTCCAGGATTTCAGCGCCTTGGACCGCTCGGCTAATCCCGCGTGGCGCTTCCATCAGAGGCATGCCCACCACTACTTACATTCTGCGGTACTCATTATTCCAAAGAGTTTACAAAGAAAAAGAGTGTACAAACTTTATTTAACAAAAAAAAAATTCACATTATTATTATTATTATTTTATAAATAAAAACAGCAATAAATTTAATAATTAGCGTTAGATTGTGCAATGAATAATATGAATTTTAAGTATGAATTCTGCAGTTTCAGTTATTTTTAAATCAAGAGTAATTTTAACTGTTAGTACATATCGATTGTAACTCGTTAATTTCTTTTTTTATACATTTTAGCCTGGAATATAATACATCGTATACAAAACCATATGTATTCTTTTATCAAAACAGGTGATAAAATTTTAACGTTTGCAAGATTCGATAGTATACATGTTATCGGGTATCTCCATAAAAAAAGGTAATGTTAGAGGAGGGTGATTCATTATGTGCTAACTATCATAAACCCACTGGAGGAGGAACAAGCAGAATGCAGGCATCTTACCTGTTGTGGCAAAAAATGCGTTAAAGCCTATAAATGAAACATTTTGGTAATCGTTCTGCCTACAACGTCAAGTAATATAGTGTGGAACATGTAGCCTTACCTGCTGGATACAAAGTAACGGAAACTTAGGACGGCATATTTTCAAAGGCTATGTTCAACAGGAAAAGAGAATTATTTAACTCACATAAAATAATGAATAGAAAAGGAGCATGTAGCAACTGAACCGTATCGCTAAGACGGTAAATTCCTCAATTAGTTCGGAATGAACATAGACTGATTATGGTGACACGTGTCATAACCATAGACAAACCTCGAAGACAAAAATCCTGGCTAACACCCTAAGAATCTCACAACTCCCGAAAGAATAATCTCCAGAACCTTCGTGTATAAACACAACTCACAAGAGACTAGATTGATGTGCAGGTGCACGTAGTTACATCTTATCACGGATAAAGATTTTCATACCAAACCGAATTTTACGCGTAAAATTTGAATAAAAACAACCAGACGACAAGTTACTGAAACTTCTGAAGTTGAAATGAATCAGCCATTATCCAACGCCGAACGAAACCAGCGGACTCCCAAGACTCCCGTCTTATAGTCGCGTTTCTCAGGACCCAAGTATCTGGCCGTTTGCTAATTTCAGACGTCCGCGACTTCCCTCCCCAGCTACCAGAATAATGTTAAGATTGTCGAAGGCCATGCATCCAGTTGTTCGATTCCTTTCTGGTTCACTGCGGAACTTTTAAAATAGTTTTATCCATTCGTTTAATCACTAAGAAGGATACACAAGAAAGTATGTGGATCAAAAAGGTACCGTAAGAACTGCTCATCCTTCCTCCACAGGTTCGGCACTACAGTAAAAGAGTGAGACTCGTTATGATTCACTTGTTAATAAAACTCTCGAAAATTCTAAGTGACAAATCTTATAAAACGAGACGGACAGTACCGTTTCATCATCTGTCTGACTGTCGTAAGAAACATGTGTTATGGACTTATTCATTGCCATTTTCAAGAATTTTTGCCTTATTTGGGAACAGTCCTAGTCATGCTTTTAAGTATGTCGAGATTACGACCGCGTTTGTCAGTCGTAAAGACAATGGTCTACCGTAGTTCACTAGTTTTACTCGGTCATACGGTCTGTCAAAAAACGTAAGGCAGGTAGTTCTCTTTTACGGCTGTCATGATTACAGTATTTGTGTCGGATCTATCTGATACACGTACACTTGAATAGTTAACGTAGTATTTTCCCGTATTATTAAAAGTGAATTCATAGTGCCGTATCCTAATGGTACTGTAATGCTACGGAAATAAAATAAGATGGTCCTGTAAAGGAAATCAGCTTTCACATAACTACGCCCAGCACAATGATTCAGCAACAGGCTTCTTCCATTACACAATTTTGGAGGCTCCAAGTCTCACATAGCTGGACCCTCCACATCTTTGTGGAGGCAACTCCAAGTGACTAAAAAGTGCTGAATAACTGAGGCACGGAATTAAGTGATTTCTCGTTTTCGAGGACACTGCTGGTAGACAAGTAAGATGTTGTGAAGCAACACTATAGACTGTGCTTCGATATTCCATTAGTATATAAACACTACCAAGGGCGGGAGGGTGATACGTCAAGAGCGGCATGATATTCGTCCTGCAGCTTAATTATATCTTTAATGTTCTATCAAAAATTTTAAGGAAAGACTCATTTTCCTTCAACAAATGTTTTTGTGATTACCGTACATCAATGACGACACATTTTTAGATGTAAACTGAGACCAACGGAAAGATGTTCCTATCAGATCACAAAAAAGGCGAATATGCTCCTGTTTAAAAGACTCTGAAAATGGGGATACCAGCGGCCTTATTCTACGTTCCTCAGCAGCTTTATTCCCACAAATTTTGACATGCGACCATATTCGCGCTCTTCTTAACATGCAGCTCACAGCTCACTCCAACACGCTGCCTTAACTGTCTAGCCCATCGCCGTATGTCGCTCATACATATCCACTCCCAGTTGCCCATTCTCACTCACCCGTTCAGCCCAGCTCATTGTTAGTATCTGTCTGTGCCTCTGTCTCACAGCCACAGTTTCTTTCGTTCTATCCTACTACCGACACCTCTCGCTGTCACCCTCCCTTTGCCCTCTCTTACTGCCACTATCTCATTCTTTCCTTCCAACTGCTGCAGTCTCTCCTCACAGTCACTACTCTGTCTTCCTCACTGTGAGCCTCTCATTATCACTAGCCCTCAACCACTCCCACTTTCTCCTTCTCTTTATTCCTCTTCCACTGGCACTGTCTCCTTCACTCTTCTTCCTAGTACTATTCTGTCACTGTCAATTATGTTCCACTGTGACTGTGTCGCTCTGCTTCTCCCACACTGACATTGTCTCCTTCGCTGATTCTATATCACAACCACTGTCTATTATATTCCAGTATTTTTCACTTTTCTGTCTCTTTCCTAGTGCCAGTGTCTTCTCCTCCCTCAGCACAAAAAAGCGTGAAGATGGCTTCATGCCAAAATTTTTGGGAAATTTTTTTAAGGTGGTGAGGAAGGTAGAATGAGACAGCTGGTACCCCACTTTTCAGTCAGAGTCTTTTAAACAACAGAGTTTTCGACTTTTTTGTGCTCTGATAGGAGCATTTTTCCTCCGGTTCCCTTCTTTTCCCTGTCACAGCATGATATGTCATTCAAATGAAAAGAACTTCATGGACGAGTAAAATTTTGGTTTACTTATGTGAAATTGAAAAACTGCAAGACTAATTTCACACTTTAGACAGGATTTTACGTGCAAAAACATTTTGCGAATGCTTCAATACTACAACATGGGGTTCCCATATGGTAATGAAGACACTACCAAACTCCACGCTAATTCACTTTATAAAATACGTTTTCCCTCCACACCGGATCTGATGTCCATATCTAAGGTAACGTTGAACCTCTGTATCATGGAAATGGGCAAGGATACCAATAAAATTTTCAAGGCTGTTCCAGTCGGTATCTTAGAAATATATCTTAAAAATTTCAACTGTTTGCTGTGCGTAGCCGTCTTGGAATCCGCGGCTCGGTTTTGGTAGGAAAAAATTGTAAAAGAGCAATATTTTGCATTTTCCAAGGAACCGCCCATGAACGTAATAAAGATTTTTGAAAAAGAGAAGATCGCACTTATAAATAAATGCCTAGACAATACATCGCTAAAATATGAGGAATTTTTTGCAGTTAATAATGGAAACTATAAACCTTTGTATCTCGGAAACTAATAAAGATATCAAGAAATTTTTTAAGGTTATTCGAGCTCCTAATCGTAGGAATATATATTAAAAATTTCAGTCATTTTACGTGCATAACTGTCTTTGGATCCGCTGCCAGGTTTGATACAAAAATGATAATAAAACGTTTTATTTGGGGCGTTCTAAGGAACCGCAAAACTTTTTATTTGGGGTGTTTTAAGGAACCGCCCAAGAATTAATGGTGCTGCCCAAAGCTAAGCCAGAATACACATTTTCTTCCCCCAATCACTAACCGTTATGTTACCCGCCGTTATATCGAAACAGCGATTTCGAGAGATTGCAACGTCAAGGAAGCGCAGTAAATGGTATCATTCTAGTTCAGTGGTCGTAGCAATGGGGTACCATCTTCCTCCCATCTGATTCCCCCTTCCTCAATTCCCACTGTGTGCATTTGTCGACAGGGGCGATTGTGCTAAAACGTGTGCGTATGCTTAGTCAACAAGGTCTTGAAAAAGTCGAGACCTGTTGATATATTCATACTTGCACATGTCTTATTTCTCTGGAGAAGTGAGGTTACCTAACATCAGACGATGAGTTCTGTGTGAAAGGAATTGCAATATGATTCTGAAAAATGATAAGACAGTTTGAATAGACAATTTCATGTGAGCGAGTTTCAGTTGTATAGCAAAGATACTTAACAAATTTGTGGATCAAAATATAAGCTCAAGACAAGACTAAATACTGAGAAAAACATTTAAAACTTCCTGGGTTTTTGCTGTCACCAGACTGAACGGTATGAATTATAACTAAAGACTGGATGGTACGTTTGATCCTATGGAAGACTGCCTAAACGGCAATAATATTAAACCGAAATGTTATTTACAATGTGCACTGCTGCGTTTTGCACCAATCACTGCTATGTGGAGCGAACCGTCTGATAGCTTACAGAGTAATTGTTACGTTTAACTGTATAAACTAACGGATATCTCACGGAATAATCGTTATATTTAACAACGTATTGCAATTTCCCTACTGGGGTAATAAGAATACACGAAAGTCGACTAGTGTACAGGTAAAGCTTTCAGGCAATCAAGATTGAGAAAAGGTTATAAGCCGTGTTATGCCTGTTCATAGCTTTAATCATTACTTGGAAACTATATGGAAATTGTTACTACAGATTCAAACAAGGAGTCTATGATAACGCCAAATGCAGATCTTTTTTAATCGGTTCCCACGAATAATGTCATTCTGCAAGTATTCAGAAAAGGAATAAATGTAACAAGCAGACTTAAACCATACCCAGTTACAAAAATTTCTTCTTTAGTATGTTATGTGTACACAAAAGAAAACTGGAAATGGAAGATGTCTACGTCAAACAATGCAAACTGGACTACGTGGCAGAAACAACTGCCACAAATAAAGAAAGCATAGCCACCCTCGCTTCTTACCTGTGTACATGTGTATCAAATTTAGGTACTGAAACTACCGTTAAGTATGTTATTTAACTGAAGTGACCGGTAGTTTCCACCTGTATGTTAATAAAACAATACTGCGTGCAAGAGATAACGTATTATTGTAAATGCGATCATGTTTAACGATAGTGAACCTAAAATTTCTTAGAGTACGTGACATTTGAAACATGTTACCACTGTGATTTGGATCAGCTGAAATATGTGAGACGGCTACAGTATAAATACCAATTTTTTTCTATTGGCAAACTTCCAATAAAATCTGAATACCCAAAGTTAATGATTAATCAGCTCTTTGAAAGGTTTTCCAGAAGCACGTAAATCTTCGTGGGGTGTATTTTCATATAAGGCAGTTAATGAATTAACAGGTTAGAAAAACCAAGATCAGCAGCATCACTGATCAATCAAAAATCACGACATAAAGTGCCATTTACTGGTTTTTGTGAGCGGTCTTTGCTAACAGCCTTCCTTTTTGCCAAATGTTGTTTGCTTTTCTGACGACTTGATGAGGTATTACGACATTCACTTTACTAAATGATGGATCAATGCACAATTCGAAAGTTACCTATCACCCTTGTTATCTAACAGAAACGATCTCTAAATGTGCACTGCATTCGTCACCAGTTAGTTGAGAACACGTTTGTACAACGATTGACGTCAGGCAATGTTTTTTCCTGGACCTGGATTCAAGCCTGGCGTCTCCAGTCATTGCCAGCTGATTAGGAATATTTGTGCATGTTTGAACATGAAACGACACCAGAAAAATGTTTGTAACCAAGCTGTTATGGTGTGATATGCGTTATCCCAGGTGTCTTAGCGAGTTTCGATAGTTGAGGAATACGATGAAACTGTTGAAGCTGTGGCGCTACAATGCTGTTTTCAGGTATTGCACTCCTCACCTATTAAGAATTAATTACCTATTCCTCATGTTTTTTCTGAAATTATAAAGTCAAGACGTAAATTTACAACTGACCAGTTTTCTCTCCTTTATTTCTGGCGTGGGTTAAACGCAAGGGAAATAAAGTCCTTATAAGCCACTAAATTTCAAGGGCATGACTATTATTTGACGCCACAGCATTTAGGATTCACTTTTAGCTACAGAAACTACTATATCGTCATAAAAAACACGCTAGTATACACTGTAGCTATTCCCTCTCATGCCAGCACGTTTCCTGACTGTCTAGCCGGTTACATTATTACAATGACATCCACAATAATGCTTTACTTTTGACGTCGTTGATTTAAAAGTGTTCAAAAGTATGCATTCATAAAAGTGCAATATGGCAATGCGTGATTTATGGGAACACCAGAATCTCTCCACTGTTGGAAAGTTAGTTCTTTGTACAATATTATGGGCATTAAGATTTTCAAAAATGTAGTTTAGAGAGGGTTATGTCTGAATAAATTATACTACATTATCTGCACAATATTGCATTACTAACAGGCAAAATACTTCGTAATTACACTTTATAAAAGCAAAAATTCTTCACTTTCTTCAAAACAATTAATTTCAATAAACGCTACTATAATACACTGATTTGACGAAGTCATGGGATACCTATATGCACATATACAGACGTCGGTAGTATTGCACACACAAGGTATAAGGGGACAGTTCATTGGCGGAGCTGTCAGTGTACCCAGGTGCTTCATGTAAGTAGGTTTCCAACATGATTATGGCAGCGCGACGGGAATAAACAGACTTTGAACGCGGATTGTTAGTTGGGCCTGGACGCGTGGGATACTATTTCGGAGCCGCGCGGGGTGGCCGTGAGGTTTGAGGCGTCCTGTCATGGACTGCGCGGCCCCTCCCGCCGGAGGTTCGAGTCCTCCCTCGGGAATGGGTGTGTGTGTTGATGTCCTTAGCATAAGTTAGTTTAAGTAGTGTGTAAGTCTAGGAACCGATGACCTCAGCAGTTTGGTCCCTGAGGAATTCTCACACATTTGAACTATTTCGGAAATCGGGCCGAGAATACCAAATTTCAGGCATTACCTCTCATAACTGACAAATCAGTGGTCGACGGCCTTCACTTAACGAGCGTGAGCAGCAGCATTTTCGTAGAGTTACCAGTGCTAACAGACACGCAGCACTGCGTGAAATTACGGCAGAAATCCATGTGCGGGCTTACGAGAAACGTATCCGGTTGGACAGTGCGGAGAAATTTGTCGTTAATGGGCTCTGGCAGCATATGACCGACGCGAGTGCCTTTGCTAACAGCACGACATGGCCTGCAGCGACTCCCGTGGTCTTGTGACCGTATCGGACCCTAGACGACTGGAAAACCGTAGCCTGCTCAAATCAGTCCCGATCTCAGTTATTAAGTGCTGATGATAGGATCCGGGTATGGTGCATGCCCCACGACGCCATGGACCCCAGTTGTCAAAAAGGCACTGTACAAGCTCCAGAATGCTGTGTTTACAGGAAATGGACTAGTCCAGCTGAACCGATCATTGAATGGTAATCTTTATGTTCGGTTACTTGGAGACTATTTGCAGCCATTCATGGACTTCATGTTCCTAAACAACCATGAAATTTTGATGGATGACAATGTGCCATGTAACCGGTTTGAAGAACATTTTGGACAGTTCGAGAGAATGGTTTGGTCACACAGATTGCCCTAAATGAATCCCATCTGATATTTATGTGACATAAGCGAGGGGTCGGTTCGTGCACAAAATCCTGCACCGGCAATACTTTCGCAGTTATGGACGGCTATAGAGGCAGCATGGCTCAATATTTCTGCAGGGGACTTCCAACGACTTGTTGAGTCCATGCCACGTCCAAATGATGCACTAGCCGAGCAAAAGAAGGTCCAACATGAAATTTGGAGGTACCCCATGACTTTTGTCACCTCAGTGTCAACACAAAGTACAAAATACACTACTGGCCATTAAAATTGCTACACCACGAAGATCAAACCAGTCTCAGGACTGAAGACCACAACAACAACAACGAAGATGACGTGTTACAGATGCGAAATTTCCGACAGGAAGAAGGTGCTGTGATATGCAAATGATTAGCTTTTCAGAGCATTCACACAAGGTTGGCGCCGGTGGCGACACCTACAACGTGCTGACATGAGGGAAGTTTCCAACCGATTTCTCATACACAAACAGCAGTTGACCGGCGTTGCCTGGAGAAACGTTGTTGTGATCCCCCGTGTAAGGAGGAGTAATGCGTACCATCATGTTTCCGACTTTGATAAAGGTCGGATTGTAGACTATCGCGATTGCGGTTTATCGTATCGCGACATTGCTGCTCGCGTTGGTCGAGATCCAATGACTGTTAGCAGAATACGGATTCGGTGGGTTCAGGAGGGTAATACGGAACGCCGTGCTGGAGCCCAACGGCCTCGTATCACTAGCAGTCGAGATGATAGGCATCTTATCCGCATGGCTGTAACGTATTGTGCAGCCACGTCTCGATCCCTGAGTCAACAGATAGGGACGTTTGCAAGACAACAACCATCTGCACGAACCATTCCACGACGTTTACAGCAGCGTGAACTATCAGCTCGGAGACCATGGTTGTGGTTTCCCTTGACGCTGCATCACAGACAGGAGCGCCTGCGATGGTGTACCCAACGGCGAACCTGGCTGCAGGAATGGCAAAACCTCATTTCTTCGGATGAATCCAGGTTCTGTTTACAGCATCTGATGGTCGCATCCGTGTTTGGCGACATTACAGTGAACGCACATTGGCAGCGTGTATTCGTCACCGCCATACTGGCGTTTCACCTGGCGTGATGGTACGGGGTCCCATTGGTTACACGTCTCAGTCACCTCTTGTTCCCATTGACGGCACTTTGAACAGTGGATGTTACATTTCAGATGTGTTACGACCTGTGGTGCTACCCTTCCTTCGATTCCTGAGAAACCCTACATTTCAGCAGGATAATGCACGACCGCATGTTGCAGGTCCTTTACGGGCCTTTGTGGATACAGAAAATGTTCGACTGCTGCTCTGGCCAGCACATTCTCGAAATCTCTAACCAATTGAAAACATCTGGTCAATGGTGGCCGAGCAACTGGCTCGCCACAATACGCCAGTCACTACTCTTGATGAACTGTGGTATCGTGTTGAAGTTGCATGGACAGCTGTACCTGTACACGCCATCCAAGCTCTGTTTGACTCAATGCCCAGGCGTATCAAGGCCTTTATTACGGCCAGAGGTGGTTGTTCTGGGTACTGGTTTCTCAGGATCTATGCACCCAAATTGCATGAAAATGTAATCACATGTCAGTTCTAGTAGAATATATACATCCAATGAATACCCGTTTATCATCTGCATTTCTTCTTGGTGTAGCAATTTTAATGGCCAGTAGTGTAATTGACACACCGATATGTAACCGCAGTCATGGAACCCAGCGGACGCGATAGCAGCATGGACAGCTTCTGTTTATTATGCAGCATTTAGTTTAATTTTTGTCTCACGTGCTTTTGCGGAAATATTAGTTGTGTTGGTGTTGAGTAATATATACTAACTTTGTAAGTTTGTGTAAATTTTAGTTTAGGTGCATTGCGTGAGCTGACTCTCCAGTGTAGCTCCAAGCCGCCGTAAGTGCTACTGTCACCTGATTATGTCTGAATCTTGATAACAGCTGAGTACAGTGGTTGTCCAATTAGTAGCTCGCAGCTGCCATGCCCAGCGGATGTAATAGCAGCAGCAGCACTTTAAGTTTGTTATACAGAATTAGGTTTAATTTTTAGTCTCACGTGCTTCTGCGAAAAAGTGTATTGTATCTGTGTTTCGTATTGTGTTGATAATTGCATAGTAACTTATTCGAAGTTTCTGGGTAAACTTCAGTGCATTTACATTGTGTGGGCTGACATTGGAGGGTAGTAGAAACAAACCAGAACTAGAATAGCGGCGGAACTTAGGTTATGACCAGCGACTCCTTGGGTTAGTATTGTTTAGCTTGTGGTGTGAATGAAAGCTGATTAACGAGGAATACGGACTGTACCAAATGTGTACAGATGCAGGGATAATTTTGCTGGATGCTGTGTTGTCCACTGTTAACAGGCTTCAGCCTACTTCCGTGGGCTACGATGGTGTTGGGGCACCTTAAAAACACGTTTGAGGAATTACCCACTGCTGAAAGTGCATCCGAGCTCATACGTAATGCTTCGTCTGCTGGGACTGGGGTCTATTTTCATGAGAGAACTGAAGATGCGCAGACTGTGAGACTGCTTGTCACTGAGTGCTCTGGAGTTTAGTGTGTTACGGAGCTGTTTAGGGAAATAACGACCAGGTCGACAAAAAAGGCCAGTGTCCATTCTGTCTGCTTGCTCGGGAGTATTGTCCGAGTTGCCGACGAGGTTCTGTCGTCAGTGATAGATCGCACTGGATGCACCCGGCTGCAGATTGTGCCTCATGGCACGAATGACTGCTGCCGTCTGGGTTCAGAGGCCATCCTCTGCTTTGGCGAAGACAGCTAGTCTAGCTTGTCGGGTGGAAGCAGAGCGAGCGTTTTGCACTATCGCTTCCAGAAACGACTGCGATCCTGTGCCTTGGAACCTAGAAGAAGCATTATAGCAGAGGCTAAGACGATTCTTTGACGATTTTTGATGAGAATTTATCCGCCTTGCTAGCGGTGGAAAATTGCCGTAGCAAATCAGGCGCGCACTACACGCAGGTTGCTATGGTAGTAGAGTACATGTGGCGTGGACCTGTGGTTTTTTGAGAATCGAAAAATCGTTGCACAGGCCTGATGGGATATGTTATGATTTCAGACAGGGAAGAATACCATTCCCTTTAATTAAAGAGAATAGCGTCAGGGCAGATAAGAGGAGGTAAATGTTCGCACATTATAAGTTACCAGCAGCAGCAGCATGGGAAGCTCCCAGAAATAGCCTCTCTTCTAAACTGTAACAATGCCCACATAGTATGAGGGCCAGAAAGCTAGCTGAAACTAGATGTTAACAACAATTAAATTTTAAATTCCGACTGGAATGTTAATCGCAAAGATGGGTCGAACACCAGTCGTGTAGGTCTGTTTATAACCGTAAGAAATACGACAATATATACTGAGATTACTATAGATTTCGAATGCGAAATAGCTTGCATCAAGATTAGTGTTTAAAGTAGCTCGAACATTGTTATCTGATGCTTCTATAGACCCTTTGCTTCAAGAGCAGTGGTGACGGAATATTTGAATGAAAATTGAGAATATTTCTCGTAAATTCTCTGGTAATTTTGTAGTATTGCGTGGAGATTTCAGCTTACAGCTACTGACTGGGAGACTCAACTGATTATGGCGAGTAGTTTGGACAGGGAATCATGTGAAACTGTTCTGCATGATCTATGGAAAAATTACCTTGAAGATCTAGTAAGAGAACAGACTCGTGAAAATAACGTATTAGACCTCTTGGTCGTTAAGAGGCCCGAACTTTTCAGCGCAGTTAGCGTAGAGCAGGGAATCAATCATAATGCTGTTACAGCGTCACTGAAGACGGTTGTAATAAAGAATGTAAAGAAAGTTAGGAAGATATTTCTACTTAGAAAGAGCGACAATAAAAAAAAGTTTAGAGTAACTGGCGATCACCTTGAAAATTTCATCTCCAGCACAGACATTGTTGAGCATCGATGGATAAAGTTGAAGAAAATTATACAATAAGCTTTAGACAAGTATGAGACGAACAAACTTGCGGGGAATGGGAAATAAGCGCCATGGTTCCACTGTTGTGTTAGAAAGCTGCTACGAAGCAGTGGGAGCTTCACTGCAAATTTAAACGTTGCCAAAATCTCAAAACAAAAAGTGTACGTAACCAAAATTAGCGTTACGAGAGCCATACATGAAACATTCACAGAATTCTAAAGTATCGACTTGCCAGGAAGGCCAAAGAAGTTTTTGTCTTACGTTTATTTAGTAACCGAATCGATGTCGTCTTTCCAGACACTCTCTGACCATAATGGTATCGAAACCAAGTTGTGACACAAGGAAGTCCGAAATACTAAACGTCCTTTGTCAAAACTGTTTCACTGAGAATGATCGCGCTATAGCTCCGCGTTTCAATCGTCGGACGAACATCAAACTGGCAGATATCGAAATAAGTGACCATTGGATAGAAAAGTAACTGAAATCGCTCATCGTGGGAGAAGCCACTGGACATCATGGCATACCAAAACGAGTCTACAACGTGTATGCGAAAGAACTTGGCCATCTTCTAACAGGAGTTTTCCGTATACTGCTGGAGAAGTAAGACGTTTCTAATGACTGAAAAAACCGCAGGTCATTTTCGTTTTGAAGGAGGGTCGTCGAACAGACGCAGAAAACTGTAAACCTTCTAGCTGTTACCCACAGTTGCACTTACATGTCAGTAAAATGAAATGTGCGTGTATGGCTTTATTACTCAGAAGACGCCGTTCGGAATGTTCGCCCATGCCTTTCGGAATGTTCGGCCACCTGGTGCAAGTGTTTTTATTTGACGCCTATTCCGCGACTTGCGCGTCGATGGTGATAAAATGATAATGAGGACAACGCACACACAAACACACACAAACAAACACAAACACACAAACAAACACAAACACACAAACAAACACACAAACACAAACAAACACAAACACACAAACAAACACAAACACACAAACAAACACAAACAAACACAAACAAACACAAACAAACACAAACAAACACAAACAAACACAAACAAACACAAACACACAAACAAACACAAACAAACACAAACAAACACAAACACACAAACAAACACAAACACACAAACAAACACAAACACACAAACAAACACAAACACACAAACAAACACAAAAACACAAACAAACACAAAAACACAAACACACACAAACAAACACACCACACAAACAAACACACCACACCACACAAACAAACACACCACACCACACAAACAAACACACCACACCACACAAACAAACACACCACACCACACAAACAAACACACCACACCACACAAACAAACACACCACACCACACCACACAAACAAACACACCACACAAACAAACACACCACACAAACAAACACACCACACCACACAAACAAACACACCACACCACACCACACAAACAAACACACCACACCACACAAACAAACACACCACACCACACCACACAAACACACCACACCACACCACACAAACGCACCACACCACACCACACCACACAAACACACCACACAAACACACCACACCACACCACACAAACACACCACACCACACCACACCACACAAACACACCACACCACACCACACAAACACACCACACCACACAAACACACCACACCACACAAACAAACACACCACACAAACACACCACACCACACAAACAAACACACCACACCACACAAACAAACACACCACACCACACACACAAACACACCACACAAACACACCACACAAACACACACACAAACACACACACAAACACACACACAAACACACACACAAACACACACACAAACACACACACAAACACACACACAAACACACACACAAACACACACACAAACACACACACAAACACACACACAAACACACACACAAACACACACATAAACACACACAAACACACACACAAACACACACAAACACACAGTCCCTGGCGTAGAGAATCCAACCCGGCTGGGAATCGACCCCGGGACCCAGATATCAAGGAACAGGAAAGCCCTCAAGTTTCTGCCTGTTACCTGCTACTGCGTTTGCATAACGCAGCCTCACTAAAAGCCTCCCACGTTCTACATCTAAAGGCACAACGTCTCTTCGTTTGTCGTACGGCATTTAAAGGACGTAGTTGTGAGTCTTCCAAGTGTCTCAGGAGCTATAAGAGACGCGTCACGCTCACCAGCTAAAATTTGTCTGAAATTAGAGTAGAAGTTTGGATTAAACACTAAGTACTGTATTCATTACGTTGAATCGTCAATAAATTTCTTGTACTAAACACTTTTTAAAGTAGCTTGTGTTCTTCCCCAGCGTTCAAGCTATCTCCACAGCACATTTCACTTAAATTGGTTCAGGCTGTTTAGTCCGAAAACGTAACAGACAGAGTTACTTTCGGATTTATAATATTGGTATGGATGTCTCAGACATCAGTCTACTGCAGAACTTCGGACATGTTGTATTATCCCATTTCTTAATACCGAAAACCTCTGTAGGAATCTTCGTGGTTTCCGAAAACAACCGTCGTGTGAAACCCAAATCACTCTCTTCGCTCATGAGACCCAGAAAGCAGTACATGCCGCGGGCAGGCTGATGCCATGGCCCTCGACTTCCGGAAGATGTTCGACAGTTTCGCACTGACATCTAATGAACAAAGATTACGGAATATCGGATCAGGTTTGTGACTAGACTCAAGAGTTAGTAGCAAACGGAACATCGCATGTCATTTTTAACGTAGAGAAACCTTCAGGCGTAAAAATAACGGCAGGCCAGCAAAAGGAAGTGTTACAGGACCATTATTTTTCAGTTTATATGTACGCAAAGAAATCGCAACGCTAGATGATTCTAGCGGAATGCAGAAACAACTGCACAGGATCGACGCTTGCCGAGGGGACCGCTAATTGAACCTCAACACACTCAAATGTAACGTTAACTTTTGCTCATAAATAAGCAAAAGAGACCCATTGTTGTATGACTACACGATGGCTGAATTCATAACGTATCTAGCAGTTTGCGCACGGAGCGATTTGAACTGGAAAAGTAAGCGCAAGTAAGGCAGCTGCCATTTCCTCGCCGGCCGGTGTGGCCGTGCGGTTCTAGGCGCTTCAGTTTGGAACCGAGTGACCGCTACGGTCGCAGGTTCGAATCCTGCCTCGGGCATGGATATGTGTGATGTCCTTAGGTTAGTTAGGTTTAAGTAGTTCTAAGTTCTAGGGGACTGATGACCTCAGATGTTGAGTCCCATAGTGCTCAGAGCCATTTGAACCATTTTTTGCCATTTCCTCAGGAAATGAAGTTCACCCGCAAGGGCGGTAGTTTGCAAAATACTTGTGGGACCAATATTTGAAATTTGCTCGTGGGTCTGGGACCAGTACCAGACAGGTCTGATATAGGAAATAGAGAAGTTCGAAAGAAGAGCAGTGCGTTTTGTTACACGATTATTTAAGCGCGAAAGCGTAACGGATCTCAGTCAACTCCAGTAACAGACACTGCAAAAGAGTAGTTCTACATGACGGTGTGGTTTGTTTTTAAAGTTGTAAGAGCATTCGTTCCTAGGAGAGTGACTCAATATATTGTTTACTCCTACGTATATCTCGCGGTAAAATCATGAAGGTAAAATTAGAGACATTGGAGCTCACATGGGGGCTTACCAGCAATGGGCTTACCCGTAATCCTTCTCCCCGCGAACCATCTGCGACAAGAACAAGAAAATGGGAAATTGACAAAAAATGGCTCTGAGCACTATGGGACTTAACTTCTGAGGTCATCAGTCCCATAGAACTTAGAACTGATTAAACCTAACTAACGTAAGGACATCACACACATCCATGCCCGAGGCAGGATTCGAACGTGCGACCGTAGCAGTCACGCCGTTCCAGACTGTAGCGCCTAGAACACCTCGGCCACTCCCGCCGGCGGAAATTGACACTGGTACACAAAGTACGCTACGTCACATACAGGATTTTGAAGTACAGATGTTGATGTAGTAGGTGTATAGCTCTAAAAAATTATACGCTGAAAATTTAAAACATTGTCCGTACATTCATTAGGAAGAAATCTGCAGCACGGACGCAATCCACAGAGTGTGAGGGTATTGTTGTCGGTGTTGTGGAAGACTCGTGTGGACAAATAATTTCTTTTTTTTGTTTTCCTTCAGAGAGAGCATTACATAAATAAATGAAATGTTATAAAATGCATATTTGAAGCATCAGCTGCTTTTATTTTAAACCCAAATATACCGGTTTCAGTCTTGGACCATCTTCAAGTATACTATCCAAAGACACAAATAATTATATGTAGTATACAGCAAATGTTAACAGTTCTTTACAAAGAAGTGCAAAATAACAGGATTTTAGAAGCAAACATAGCAATACTAAATCTACACGGAGCAGTACCGAAGAGAAGGTCAGGACTGTAAGTATTACTTTGTACAAAATGTTGAGAAGTTGGTCAAAGATCTTTTTAAAAAGCTGAAGACATTCTAAGAACGAAACACACGTAACACAAACGGTGTGCAATAACACAGCTGAGGTGTTTTTGATTAATCTTTAAAATAAGTGTCATTTCAGCTGTGATGTTCAATATTGTCAAGATTATGACTTTTACGATGCACAAGTTAGGTGATCTGAAGTAGTCATTTATAGTAGTAATAAATTTGCTAATCTACTCATCACTCTTCGACGATTTACGGTGCATTCTCAATATCGCAACCGTCCACACAGTATGTGATCGTACGCAGTAATTTGTCGTTCCGCTTCTTCTTTTCAGCAGCTCGTTTAGGGATGAATTCCGGTGTTGCTTTTATAAACTCCTCCTGTGACGACTGCTTACATGTCGTAGACATTACACTTCACAATGGAACAAACACTTAAAAAAGAATTAGGGCACTATTATGGAATTTCTCGACCTGGAAAAAGTATTCGACAATGTGAAATAGTACAAGATGTTCGAAATTCTCAGAAAAATTCGTGTTAGCGTTAAGGAAAGATGAGTAATACACGGCACATAAAAGAAATGAGTGGGGACGTTAAGCATGGAAGACCAATAACTAAGTGCTCGGATGAACATCGAAGAACCAATGACGGAAATAAAAGGAAATTTCAAGAGTAGTATTAAAATACGGGGTGAAAAGATACCAGTTTCTATTATTATTATTATTATTATTTTATCAGATTCAATCACGACAATTCATAGAAATCACTCATTTGCCGTCTGTGCTCTTAGAGGAGTTTTTGATCTTGTCTCCGCTGCCTGACGTTATTCTTAAGTCGTGTTGTTGTGCCTGCTGTCTTATCTGTGGCGCATTTAATTCCAAACACTATCATTGAATCACACTGTTTTACCATTTCAATGTTCAAATAGGTACGCTTAGATGCTCAGAACTCAGTCTGTTAAACAGCTGACATATCGAAAATTGTAGTAGTGTCCCGGTTACACGCCACAATGATGGAAAATACTAGTGTGATGCTTAAACCTTCCTCAATACAACTGCAGCGATATCTTGCCGTCGTCTAAACTTAGCTCAACCATTACATACTAAATTACCTGTCGTTTTTATACACCCCGTCAGTCCAAAACGTTTCGAGATCGGATTTATAAGAAAGAGAGAAAACTTAGCATGGTGATTTTAATGTTCGTCGTTCCCCCACTTGAGTACAATGCGTAAAACGTTCATAAAACTATGTGAAATGGTTCAAATGGCTCTGAGCACTATGGGACTTAACTTCTGAGGTCATCAGTGCCTAGAACTTAGAACTAATTAAACCAAACTAACCTAAGGACATCACACACATCCATGCCCGAGGCAGGATTCGAACCTGCGACCGTAGCGGTCGCTCGACTCCAGACTGTAGCGCCTAGAACCGCACGGCCACTCCGGCCGGAAAACTATACGAAATTGTGAGAAAAGTACTGCTCTGGAATGTTGTTGAGTTCGCACGTCACATTGCCCTGCATGTCGGTTATGTCGTCAAAGCATTGACCTTTCATGAAAATTTCTGTACTTTCTCGTTTTGTGGCACGTTCATATTGATAATACCAAGTCTCTTCAACCCAGATGATTTTTCCAGAAAATAATTTTCAGCGTTTTCCATTTCACGCAAGTCTCAGCAGGCGTCCACGTCTCTTTATTTTCGTTTGGGAGTCGACGTGTGCGGATCAAACTATGCACACACATTTTTCATCTTCAAAACATCGTGTAGAATGTCTCAAACACGATGAGATGTGGCTCCACTGCGATTTGTGACTCAACACCGATGATACACATCCGAACGTTGAGTGTGCCGAGTTTCTGACGTCATAGGGTGGAATAGCACGTTCGCGAGTCTTTCAGAATGTGTAGAGCAATATCTGGCATGTGATATTCTGAGCGTGCGTCTGAGAGTTGACCAATGAGATGGCACAACGCCACCTACGTCACACGCACGCCGCCTCCCTTCAGTACAGAGTAGTGAGGCGCCATATTGGCATTCATTTCGAGCCTATATGTATATATGCCGTTTCTGAGCACCAGCAAATTGAGAATCACTGGAAAACCCGTTGTTAGTTGTGTGATTCGTTCTAATAAAATAATGAGAAACATCATATTCGTGGCAAAAGAATTATTATAACTTGCGTATTATGAGAATAGGCTATTTGAAGACAGCGACACACTGAAGGTCCACCCAAAACGCATTGTTCTTGGTAAATTTCAATCAGTAACATATCTACGATTAAGGTTTTCAGGAAGGGTAAGACAATATGAGTTGATGCCAAGATACTGTTGTTGGTTTAGCGTAATGGGTAACATCACTGTTTACAAATTGAGTTTGTTGGGGCGGTGGTTCGCGTATTGACCCTTCCAAATTTTTTTACCCACATTCACGTTTTTATTAGGTTCTGATACTTTCTTATTAAAGTAATATAAGTATATACTATAATATTTGATGTTATGTAAATATAAGTTTACCTTGTTTTTGAGGGGTGACTTTGTTCGATTGGCTTAATCGACAGAACAGCTTGCCCTACTTGTATAAAGATATTTTGCTCATTTTGCATTTACGCTTCGTAGTTCATATGTTGCAACGATTCTGCTACTGGGTAGGAACAGTGATCAAGTAAGACTGACCTTGGAGTTTAACTAAAATGTGGGAATGATGAAATAATGTTTATCTTATGCGGAGATGTATTCCAAATTTGTACCGCACTGTTTGTAATGGAACTTTTATAAGCCTGTATCCTTATTGATTGAACGTGGTACTTCCCTTTTCGTGGACAATGGAGGAAATGTGCGTTTTAATAGAGCTATCGTGGGAATTTTACGCGCTCCCGTTGAGGAAACAGTGTGTTTTACGATCTAGAAACATCCCTCAACTGCCGCTAGAGTGCGTTGCGATCGCGTGTAGCCAACACCGACTCAAAGGAAGGCCTCGGCGCTTGTTCGTGACGTCACGTCAGCTAGGCACGGCGAACGCCAGGTCTGTTGTAGGCATACTCATAATGGTGGTGTCTCCCTCTCTGACATAGGAAAATGTCAAACTATTGGCGGGAGTTGACCAACACACATTGTTCTGAGAGATTTCTGCACTCAATTAATTGTGCAATTCATTTCATTTCTTAACAAATAGTGTACTCCTGAAGTTAAATTTCCACTGTTTAAAGGATTGACATACAAAAACAACTTCATGGTCCAGCAGCAACAGAATTCGTGCTTCTTTACCTTATTTGTAAATCTGAGGAAGTTACGATTGTACTGGGTCGCTTTTACAAGAAACTGAACATATTGGTGCTCTTCTTTAGGTATCTTGGTTGACTATGGGGTGAGGAGCACTGAATGTTAATGAAATATCTTGCGATTGCACACGTTGGTGGAGGGGGTGGGGGACAGAAGAAGAGGCAAAAGAGATACTTGTTCTATCAAATAATTTTTTTTATCTTATAAAGTTTCTCCTTTCAGTTGCAAGAGGGGAATATTTATCTCTTCTAATGTGCATGTTTAAAAAAGTTTAAGCTCAGCAGTATTTTCGATGTATGAAGCTATTTTGTTTCCTGTTTAGAATTCCTTTCGTTGAAAACGACTGTAATCTAATGACTGGCAACAGTTGGACATTTACACATGTAAATTAGTTCACATTTCCAGTGACGATGTCAAACGAAAATAAATAAATATAGGAAACGAGTTCATTGTAAGGGGGTTGGGGTAAGTTTCGATAACAAAATGGATCAAGTAAATATAGTTACTTGAATGTAAAATTTCCGAAGCTTGCAATGGGGCAAAGCATCTTCTCATATCGATCTACGTTTGTTTCGCCAGGATTCAGTAATACAGAGCTATGATCTTCATTTGTAGCTATACGATAGTAAGAAAATCTTTCATCTAAATAAAACTGCAGAATCCAAAACAATACCAAACATTTTGTCCAAAAATAAGAGATTTATAGTGATAAGCACGCCCAGGCGTTTCTGCCTGCAACAGACCTGGCGTTCGCCGTGCCTAGCTGACGTGACGTCAACAACAAGCGCCGAGGCCTTCCTTTGAGTCGGTGTTGGGGTAGCACGTTGGGGGCCACGTACCGTATGCACAAGTCGCATCGTTCCTGAGAGTACAGCGGCACGTTGAACTTGGCACGCTCAACGTTAACGTTCGACAGCACGGTCCGTGTGCCGACAGCTTAAGGCCGCACGCCCGCTGCCTGCTCACAACCGCCTGTTCGCGCTGCACATCCGTCGTTTACAGTTGTCAGCTAGAGCTGTCATCAGTTGCTGCACTGACGTCGCTTATGCGCAAAATCTGTCCTGGAACGTTTCGTAAGTTTGGTGTCGGTTAGCTAGTGTGCAGAGACGATGTAGAATTGGTCCCCCAACCGTTTCCGTATCACAAATCGTTTTCTTCCATATGTCTTACCATGTCATGCAATTGAGTTAGTTACAATTTTGACTCAAAATTTCTGTGCCCTCCGTTTTAATTCAGGATAACTGGGTTATTCCTGCCATACTGGATCTGTTCAAAATGGGTCTGAGCACTATGCATACTGGATCTGTCGTAGCAATGTAAGTTACGAAAAGTGGCCTACTCTGGTTATCATAGATACTTTTCCCGAGATTCCAACAGCAAGTGCCATCTAATTTGACGCTCTCTGGGAGAGAGGAGGATGCGACCGCGGCGCCACTGGTCACATCCATTGTCATTACTGCGGCAGGACCGGTGCCACGCCACTACATACACCTAGGTTCTGCGATCTACATCTACATACATACTCCGCAATCCACCATACGGTGCGTGGCGGAGGGTACCTCGTACCACAACTAGCATCTTCTCTCCCTGTTCCACTCCCAAACAGAACGAGGGAAAAATGACTACCTATATGCCTCTGTACGAGCCCTAATCTCTTATCTTTGTGGTCTTCCTGCGAAATGTAAGTTGGTGGCAAAAATTGTACTGCAGTCAGCTTCAAATGCTTATTCTCTAAATTTCCTCAGTAGCGATTCACGAAAAGATCGCCTCCTTTCCTCCAGAGACTCCCACCCGAGTTCCTGAAGCATTTCCGTAACACTCACGTGATGATCAAATCTACCAGTAACAAATCTAGGAGCCCGCCTCTGAATTGCTTCTATGTCCTCCCTCAATCCGACCTGTTAGGGATCCCAAACGCTCGAGCAGTACTCAAGAATAGGTCGTATTAGATAAGTGGTCTCCTTTACAGATGAAGCACATCTTCCCAAAATTCTACCAATGAACCGAAGACGACTATCCGCCTTCCCCACAACTGCCATTACATGCTTGTCCGACTGCATATCGCTCTGCAATGTTACGCCCAAATATTTAATCGACGTTACTGTGTCAAGTGCTACACTATTAATGGAGTATTCAAACATTACGGGATTCTTTTTCCTATTCATCTGCATTAATTTACATTTATCTATATTTAGAGTTAGCTGCCATTCTTCACACCAATCACAAATCCTGTCCAAGTCATCTTGTATCCTCCTACAGTCACTCAACGATGACACCTTCTCGTACACCACAGCATCATCAGCAAACAGCCGCACATTGCTATCCACCCTATCCAAAAGATCATTTATGTAGATAGAAAATAACAGCGGACCTACCACACTTCCCTGGGGCACTCCAGATGATACCCTCGCTTCCGATGAACACTCACCATCGAGGACAACGTACTGGGTTCTATTACTTAAGAAGTCTTCGAGCCACTCACATACTTTGGAACCAATCCCATATGTTCGTACCTTAGTTAGGAGTCCGCAGTGGGTTCAAATGTTCAAATGTGCGTGAAATCTTATGGGACTTAATTGCTAAGGTCATCAGTCCCTAAATTTACACAATACTTAACCTAAATTATCCTAAGGACAAACACACACACACCCATGCCCGAGGGAAGACTCGAACCTCCACCGGGACCAGCCGCACAGTCCATGACTGCAGCGCCCAAGACCGCTCGGCTAATCCCACGCGGCTTTGCAGTGGGGCACCGAGTCACACGCTTTCCGGAAGTCAAGGAATATGGCATCCGTCTGATACCCTTCATCCATGGTTCGCAAGATATCATGTGAAAAAAGGACGAGTTGCGTTTCGCAGGAGCGATGCTCTCTAAAGCAGTGCTGATGCATGGACAGCAACTTCTCTGTCTCAAGGAAATTCATTATATTCGAACTGAGAATATGTTCGAGAATCCTGCAACAAACCGATGTGGAAGATATTGGTCTGTAATTTTGAGGACCCGTTCTTCTACCCTTCTTATATACAGGCGTCACCTGTGCTTTTTTCCAGTCGCTCGGGACTTTACGTTGGGCAAGAGATTCGCGATAAATGCAAGCTAAGTACGGAGCCAATGTAGTAGAGTTTTCTCTGTAAAACCGAATTGGAATCCCATCAGGGATTTCAACCCATTCAGCTGCTTCACAACCCCAGGGATGTCCATCACTATCTCCTCCATACGGGAATCTGTACGAGACTCAAACGGCGGTATGTTTGTACGATCCTCCTGCGCGAAAGATTTCTCAAATGCTAAATTTAAAATTTCAGCTTTCGTTTTGCTGTCTTCCGATGCCAGACCAGACTGATCAGTGAGTGACTGGATGGAAACGTTCAACCCGCTTACCGATTTTACGTAAGACCAGAATTTCCTTGGGTTTTCAGCAAGATCTATTCATCTACATTAATTTACATTTATCTATATTTAGACCAAAATTGAGCATCACCTCCGTGAAACTCCGATCACATTTTTCACAGCACTCTGAAGTGTCAGGTACAGATGATAAGCAATATTATTTCATCCTGATCTATCGATTCCGTATTTCTGGATTTCTGGAATGCTTTTGACGCTGTACCACACAAGCGGCTCGTATTGGAATTGTGTGCTTATGGAATATCGTCTTAGTTATATGACTGGATTTGTGATTTCCTGTAAGAGGGGTCACAGTTCGTAGTAATTGACGGTAAGTCATCGTGTAACACAGAAGTGATTTCTGGCGTTCCCCAAGGTAGTGTTATAGGCCCTTTGCTGTTCCTTATCTATATAGATGATTTGGGAGACAATCTGAGCAGCCGTCTTCGGTTGTTTGCAGATAACGCTGTCGTTTATCGACTAATGAAGTCATCAGAAGATCAAAACAAACAGCAAAACGATTTAGAAAAAATATCTGAATGGTGCGAAAAGTGGCAGTTGACCCTGAATAACGAAAAGTGAGAGGCCATCCACGTGAGTGCTGAAAGGAACTCAAACTTCGGTTACACGATAAATCAGTCTAATCTAAAAGCCGTAAATTCAACTAAATACCTAGGTATTACAATTATGAACAACTTAAATTCGGAGGGACACACAGAAAATGTTGTGGGGAAGGCTAACAAAAGATTTCGTTTTGTTGGCAGTACACTTAGAAAATTTAACAGATCTACTAAGGAGACTGCGTAAACTACGCTTGTCCGTCTCTTTTAGAATACTGCTGCGCGGTGTGGGAACCTTACCAGATAGGGAGTACATCGAAAAAGTTCAAAGAAAGGCAGCACGTCTTGTATTATCGCGAAATATGGGAGAGAGTGTCACACAAATGATACAGGATTAGGGCTGGAAATCGTTAAAAGAAAGGCGTTTTTCGTTGCGATGGAATCTTCTCACGAAATTCCAATCACCAACTTTCTCCTCCGAATGCGAAAATATTTTGCTGACACCGACCTACATAGGGAGGAACCATCACCACGATAAAATAATGGAAATAAGAGTTCGTACGCGCGCTATACGAGATTGGAATGATGGAGTATTGTGAAGGTGGTTCGATGAACCCTCTGCCAGGAACTTAAATGTGATTTGCAGAGTATCCATGTAGATGTAGATGTAAATCGTGGATTTTAGGAAGAACACGTTGAGATCGTTGGAGCGGATCACAAAGTTACATTAGGTAAGCAAAAACAAGGCACTCACTTTGTTTTTTTATCATTAGAGGAACAGAATTCGCCTCAAGCAGTTTTCGAAATACTATAGAAAATGTGAACAAACGTTGCAGGCCTGAGGTTTGTATCATTACTACTCCAGGTGGTGAGTCCAGTACCTTAACCACTGTGTCACCGTGCTCCGTTCCAGAGTTCGAATAGGCTACCGACACAGCATCATCACATCGACTGATATTTGAGGCATGAGCCAATGTGCGATTCGCTAGAATAAGTTTTGGGTCGTAAGGCATAACAGGCTGTTCTCGCCCGTGACATTTTTAGGATCAACAGCAATATTGAGAGGCCTAATTCTTGGCACATGTAAAAATCCTGTAAGACAGTGTGAGGAAAGTTTCATACATGAGGTGGAAGATAATTCAGACCACCTTAGGAAATGCATGTGCTCGGTGTTATGAAGTATAGGGAGCCTAAAATGTGAATATGTGCATGTTCCGCTTCAGTAACTGCTGAGTCAGTGCAGCAGATTGCCAAACACGGGGTCCCAGGTTCGATTTCCGGCCGGGTCGCCGGTCTGGGGTTCGAGTGCTGAGCCTTCCTTATCTTTTTACCGTCATAACTGATGCGAAAAGCGTCACGGGACAAGTCTAAGCCTATGTAACTTCATACCAGGGTACTGTCCGGCCCTAGTTGATGTTCTGAACTTTCGAAACACACTCTCGTATCTTCCAGTGTTGAGACAGCTTTACAGGCACGCCCGGAAGACCAGTTAAACAGACAGACAGACAGACAGACAGACAGAGAGAGAGAGAGAGAGAGAGAGAGAGAGAGAGAGAGAGTGTACGTGATAGCGCTCATGAACTGGGAGAAGTTCTGTGTAGTGTAAGCGGTATGCTAAATGATTTTAATTATCTCGGAACGACGTTGTCAACCGGCCATTCGTGAAATTCTTTCGTTGCTGCACTCAACTACCCTGCAAAAATCTCCTTTGTTCATATAAGTAAGGAATACTGTGTAGGGCCCCTCGAAGTTGCTATTGAATGCTCTGAAACTACTAAGCGTGGTGGGTGACTTCAGTCACCAACCAAAACAGCGCTTAATCTGCGGTTAATTGCAGAATCAACATACAGCAAGCTTTTGCCAAACGTATTTTGCGACAGTGTGGTCCTGGAGCTAGATGGTTATCAAACTAATAATCCAAAGGTTTATCTTTTTTTCCACTTGAGGCAATGTTTTGAACTGGAGAAAAGTGTCAATCTACGCAATGTTTCTTTTTCCACGTAGGTACTCTTACAACGCCTTTCGTATAGAATTCAACGGTTGGAGGAAAGAGCGAGCGTATCAACTCTGATAGTACATTGACTAGAAAAAGTACAACGGTATTCAGACCAAGCGTAGCTTTGAAACTGCTTTACTAATAAATAAAGTCACGGTATAGATATATGAGAGAGAATTTCAATATCATTATGTCTGAATTTCAAAAAGCTGTGTATCAGCTAGGAATAGACGATTGCTTAGGTTTTTTATGGCATACGAGCGGACCTCTTATGGGAACAATGCCAACTGGCGGACAAAAATCTGTACAAAATGCTGAATGAAACTGGAGAAGTTCCATATGAATTTCAAGACAGCTGACGATCGATAATGTAATTTCCGAGGAAATATCCCTCGTCTGTTGGTTAATGATGAGTAATGTCGCGTGTAGCCATCCGGTTCCGATTCCGCGGCGAAAGCGACGGGAGTATTACGTCCCCTGGCGGCAGTTTGGGAAGGTAAGCCGCGAGTCGAACTCAGCGCGGAGCTGTACGCGTTAACAGGCAGTTACGGCCAGAGCTGCAATTACGACATTGCCTTGTCTCACATCGCAGTGGCTGACCTACACGTAACATACTTTCTAAAGCAGTTGTTTAGAAGCTGATGAACTGCGTCAACGTACGATCCGGTCAGCCTTTTACGCTTTCCATTTAACGATATTATGCTCCATAATCATATCACGACTCAGTTTGTAAATCAGTGCGAGGATCTTTGCTTCTTTGGTTGCTCATTGCACCACATTTACGGACACATTTGATGTTTAAGGAGTTATTTACCTATAAAATCCACGGTTCTCAATTTGCGTGTCAAGTAGCGAGTTAGGAAACTCGCTTTACCTATTATTGAGGGCAGGAATTTTGACTAAGTCACGTTAGACTGACATTACTATTCACTGTAGTGTTTACAATGACGTTCTTACGAAATCTATTCATGTGCGACAGTACCTGGAGTGGATAGTCATTATTACTCGAAAATAGTTGTTTCGCTGTGCGCCTAAAATTTTCAATAAATCGTTTTAGGTTCGTGTTATTTTATACAGTAGTGCTTACATCTGATTTGTCAGAAAGTTCATTCGTGTTCTGTAACATCTAGACTGGGCATTTATTATTACTCGGAAATACTTGCTGTGTTGCACTTCAATAAACAAACTAGACAGATATGTCCGTTTTCGTTTAGGCGTGCGTGCGTGCGTGCGTGCGTGCGTGCGTGCATTCACTCTATTTTTAATTATTTTGGTATTAGTAACTGTGTCAAATGGTTCAAATAGCTCTGAGCACTATGCGACTTCTGGGGTCATCAGTCGCCTAGAACTTAGAACTAATTGAACCTAACTAACTTGAGGATATCACACACATCCATGCCCGAGGCAGCCTGTAGCACCTAGAACCGCACGGCCACTGCGGCCGGCAGCAACTGTGTCAGACTAGGTTGTAGTGAATAATTTTATGAAATTGAAACGGGTGGTACTATTAGTTTACGTCAATTGTACGAATAGTCTGTATACTTATATTAGTGATTTTATTTTTGTATGGAGCCACAGTCATAAATAAAACTTAAGACATAACCACCATTTGACTGTAAACAGGTTTTATTTCGTAATCTAGATTTCGGCCTCAGGCCATTATCAAGTGTTACAACTGCAACAGATTCAAGCGCAATAAAACTACAAGTATCAAAGTACCCGAGTAATAGCGGGGCAAACACTTAAATGAAGATATGGGTATTATACTTGCTTACCTATTACAAATCATTCTACTCAAGTCTAATGATTTATAATAAGTAAGTAAGAGAGCAAATCATGCAGCCCATACATTGATTTAACTGTTTGCCCTCATTTTTCTGTTGCCTTGTCTGATACTTGTACTTTTATTGTGCTTTAATCTGTTGCAGTTGTAACACTTGATAACGGCCTAAGGCCGAAATCTAGACTGTGAAATAAAACCTTGCACAGTCAAATGGCGGTTATTTCTTTCAGAAAACTTACATAAGTGTTTCTAGAATTACAGCTATAGTGTCTTAAGACACGAGAAGCAATAAGTTTATTGTAAACTTGTGACAACTTGACAAACTTCGAACGTTTGAATATAAACTGGGCAAATGATAGCTTAATTTTGCTAATGCTGACGGGTTCACTTATCAGTCCTGCCTATTTCCCCCCCCCCCCCCCCCCCCCGATATTATTATAATGCTACGGAATTTTCGCTCGCATTCCTATTTACATTCACAGAAGTGGGAGATCTAAAACACGATCGTCAGATCTATGGAATCCTGCCCAATCGTGTCTTACTGGGTGCCTAGGCAGCTGCTTTCTCAGCTAGTTAGACAATATACAAGCAATTCATATTAAGGGAGTTTATTACAGTATTTGAATTGACACTATTTAACTTGCCTAGGTACAAGGTGGGTCGCAATCTATTGGCGACAGGCAAATAATCAGTGTCCTTCGATAGGTACAATTTCCTGTCGTGGTGACGCCCTAGTCGGCGTGCTGTCGGCTGGCGTCGTCTCTCTCACAGCCCTGTCTGATGTATCGTTCTTGATCTTCGTGCCGGCTCTTGACGTTACGCCGGAACAAGTTCGTCAAAATATTGAAAACATTTTAAGTCGCCTCCCAAAAGTCTTCCAGTTACAGTTTTAACCAGGGACAGGTCACTACGATAAAAAATGTTTTGAACAATTTCATGTGTGCGATCTACCCCTCCACGTAGGAATATATCTTCTACTGATGCCTTTTACAGACGTGCCAACTCTCCCGATTTAAGCGGCAGGGTCCAGGTTTTTCCTTCTCTCTCCCGATTTTCAGAGCAGTTTCAATTCTTTTATTACTATTTGAAAATCCTGCGCCTTCGATATATTGGTGGATGATAAGGTATGGCTGCTTTCTCAGCTAGTCAGCTACCATGTTAACTTGGTAGATTGGTGCGGTGGCTGTCGGGAGCGGCAGTAGGCGTAGCTCGCGCTTCGTATCTACAAGGAGGTAAGGAACTTATCGCTGGCAGCGTTCGGAGACAAATGAATATGCCGATTTCCTCCGCTTCTGGTAGCACCAGCGCAGTCGTAAAGTTATCGTGGACAAGGAGTAGTCGATAATTCTTCCAAGCGAAGAGATTAGCATTGTTGTGTCTAAAAGGCAGTGTTGCCAATTTAGGGGATTTCCCCCAAAATTTAGGGGGAATTAAGCTGCCTAGGGGGAAGTTATAGAGATGAATGTTTCAGGGGGGAAAATATTTAGGGTTAATACCTTCCCCCCTCCCCCCACGCATCATTTTCCAGGCTTAGATTTTTCATAAACAAATTTCCTAATATTCTGACTAGCGAAAGTGAACACTTAGATACAGAAGTTGATATTCTTCACTCTCAGTTCTGTAACTTTCAGCTGGAAGAAACCAACTTAGCAGCAGAGAGAATTGATGGTCAGTGGGCGTTGGTAGGTCAGAAGAAATCGGCTAATGGGGGTTCTTCAATATGATAAACTTGCAAAGGTGATGCTGGCTATTTTGTCAATTCCACACAGTAATGCGGAATGTGAGAGAATTTTTAGCACAGTTCAGGTCCATGCTTTTAGAAACGTCTTTGGAGAAATTTTTTATTTTAAAATCAGTTCAAAAACGCAAGTGCTTTGAGCAGAAATTTAGTTCAGACTTTTTGAATAAGGCTAAGTCAGCTACGGGTGTGCTGAATAAGTAACTACCGTAATCGGACAAATTCAGACTGATAAACTATTCAGATTATTTGCTAAGCCTAACATGTACATACGGTATAAAATTGATTTAAATTTGGGAAAGATGTCTTACGGATATAAGATGGCATGCAAGTGTGGTTGCATTATGAAATGAAAACGTGTGATCATTTAACAGTGATTTATTCATGCAAAAACTGTGCTAATGTCAAAACAAATCTAATATACATTAATTTGTTTCCTCGGATCGTAATTTCGAACTGTAGTTCTCTCGAGTGTGCTTCATTTGAATGTGTGTGAATCCAAAGAAACCTGCAGAGCTCATCATTCATATTGTTCAGCATGTTGAATGATAAATTATACAGTCCGAAGGCTCAGGTATGTCCATTATTTAGTATTTACATGTAAATAATAAAGTAAATGTAATTGAATTGTTACAGTTATTGAATTATTGCAACTTTAATCGTCGGGGATGTGTTGTAATTCACAATAGTACACCGCTAAAATTCTCCTGATTTTTCACTTTCGAAAGTTGGCATGTCTGCTTAATGAAGGTATTATCAAATAACATATAGTACTGAATATGACATGAAAACTTGATGGTTTTAGGGACTAACTCCAGAGGAAGAGTGCTGTTCTGCACCGGTCGTACGGCCTGTTTCTAGAGAAGAGGTGGACGCCTTCCTCCGCGCAGAGCACTCCCCCAGTTACTACATGCATCCTCTCAGAGGAGCCCAGACTCCGTGTGGAATCCAGTGGCCAAGATTCCTGAAACATGCTGACCGTACGTATCTGCAACTTCCCGAAGTACAGTTCCACAGTACATCTACAGCAGTTTCTCTGCGTTGTATTATGCCATCATGCAGTTGCAGCAGCTTTAATGCAACAGGCCTCGGATTCTTGTGGAATACTTCCTGCAGGCAAGAACGAATTTCACGTTTTACAATCGCGTAAGACTTACCGATTTAGTTACAAGAGCTCATTGTAATAATGTTTTGTGACAAACGATAACCTGTGCCAGTAGTTGAAAGTAGCACGTTTCCCTGTTTGTTGCCAGCAGTAGGGTTAATCATTATCTCTTTGTGCACATATTTATGCTTGAGTCAAAATTTCATTGTCAATGGTGTTTCCACCAATGACTTTGGAACACTATTAACGGAGGGTTTGAGAGAACAGCAGCTCTGAGGGAGCGGAGTTACCGGGTAAACGTAACTTACCCTGCTACGCTGGGATTCATTAAATAAATCAAATATACTGAAGTGAATGAATCTGAAGTCTGCATTGACACTATTTCATATTACTCAACCCCGTTCATTCATCCCCTTCACTCTGTTCATTTCATAACCGTGCATTTAATTCATTTCATGTGCATCCCTTGGGGAACTGTAAATCACGCTACTCCACCAACTTTGTTCTCGCAGTGATGCTGTTTCCACGCACTTCGTGGGAAAACCTGTGGAAGAAATGATGGGAAATTATAGGTTACAATAAAAGCTGTAGTTATGCATCGAGGCGTTTTCACACAGGATAATCATTAAGGCGACAGATCTGAGTAAGTGGATAATACGGTTTAGAGTTCCGGTCTACAGGGTGGTCCATTGTCGTGACTGGGCCAAATATCTCACGAAATAAGCGTCAAACGAAAAAACTGCAAAGAACGAAACTTGTCTAGCTTGAAGGGGGAAACCAGATGACGCTATGGTTGGCCCGCTAGATGGCGCTGTCATTGGTCAAGCGGATATCAACTACGTTTTTTTAAAAATAGGAACCCCCATTTCTTATTACATATTCGTGTAGTACGTAAAGAAATATGAATGGTTTAGTTGGACCACTATTTTCGCTTTGTGATATATG
The DNA here is from genome assembly GCF_023864345.2 of Schistocerca serialis cubense. NCBI lineage: Eukaryota > Metazoa > Arthropoda > Insecta > Orthoptera > Acrididae > Schistocerca > Schistocerca serialis. The sequence goes on from NC_064641.1 coordinate 876,393,636, forward strand.
GCGCTGTAATAGTCACAAATATATGGCTCACAGTTTTAGCCGAACAGATGGTAACAGGTAGGTTTTTTAAATTAAAATACAGAACGTAGGTACGTTTGAACATTTTATTTAGGTTGTTCAAATGTGATACATGTACCTTTGTGAACTTATTTCTGAGAACGCATGCTGTTACAGCGTGATTACCTGTAAATACCACATTAATGCGATAAATGCTCAAAATGATGTTCGTCAACCTCAATGCATTTGGCAATACGTGTAACGACATTCCTCTCCACAGCGAGTAGTTTGCCTTCCGTATGTTCGCACATGCACTGACAATGCGCTGACCCATGTTATCAGGCGTTGTCGGTGGATCACGATAGCAAACATCCTTCAACTTTCCCCACAGAGAAATCCGGGGACGTCAGATCCGGCGAACGTGCGGGCCATGGTATGGTGCTTCGACGACCAATACACCTGTCATGAAGTATGCTATTCAGTACCGCTTGAACCGCCCGCGAGCTATGTGCCGGACATCCATCACGTTGGAAGTACTTCGCCATTATGTCATGCAGTGAAACATCTTGTAGTAACATCGGCAGAACATAACGTAGGAAATCAACATACATTGCACAATCTAGATTGCTATCGATAAAATGGGAGCCAATTATCCTTACTTCCATAATGACACACCATACATTAACCCGCGAAGATCGCTGATGTTCCACTTGTCGCAGCCATCGTGGATTTTTCGTTGCCCAGTAGTGCATATTATGCCGGTTTACGTTACTGCTGTTGGTGAATGACGCTTCGTCGCTAAATAGAACGCGTGCAAAGGATCAGTCATCGTCCCGTAATTTCTCTTGTGCCCAGTGGCAGAACTGTACACGTCGTTCAAAGTCGTCGCCATGCAATTCCTGATGCATAGAAATGTGGTACGGGTGCAATCTATGTTGATGTAGCATTCTCAACAGCGAAGTTTTTCAGATTCCCGATTCTCGTGCAATTTGTCTGCTACTGATGTGCGGATTGGCCGCGACAGCAGCTAAAACACCTACTTGGTCATCATCATTTGTTGCAGGTCGTGGTTGACATTTCACACGTGGCTGTACACTTCCTGTTTCCTAAATAACGTAGTATCCGGCGAACGGTCCCGACACTTGGATGATGTCGTCCAGGATACCGAGCAGCATGCAGAGCACACGCCCGTTGGGCATTTTGTACACAATAGCCATACATCAACACGATATCGACCTTTTCCGCAATTGGTAAACGGTCGATTTTAACACGGGTAAAGCATCACGAAGCAAATACCGTCCACACTGGCGGTATGTTACGTGATACCACGTACTTATGTGTTTGTGACTATCACAGCGCCATCTATCACAAAGCGAAAAGAGTGGTCCAGCTAAAACATTCATATTTCTTTACGTACTACACGAATATGTAATAAAAATGCAGGTTCCTATTTTAAAAAAAACGCAGTTGATATCCGTTTGACGTATGGGAGCGCCATCTAGCGGGCCAACCATAGCGTCATCTGGTTTCCCCCTTCAAGCTAGACGAGTTTCGTTCTTTGTAGCTTTTTCGTTTGACGCTTATTTCGTGAGATATTTGGCGCGGTCACTATCAATGGACCACCCTGTATATCTGCATCTACATTTACATCTTTATCTTTACCCTGAAAGCCAGCTTTGGTGTATGGCGTACGTTTTTTACCATTTCCACCTCCTCCTTTTCCTTCCCAAGTCGCGAAAGCAGAGAGAATGATTGTTGGCAAACAATGTGTAGGTTCCAGCCTCTCTCATTTTATCTTCAATGTCCTTTAGCCAGGTGTATATGGGAAGAAGGTAGTGGATGATTCTTCTAGGAACGTATGCTCTCAGAATTTTAAGATCAAACCACATCGTGAGACAGAACGCCTGTCGTACCGTTCTAAACCGGAGTTGGATAAGCACCTCAGTGACGCTTTTGGCTTCCTGAACGAACCTGTGACAAACCGTGCAATTGTTCTTTGTAACTTCTGCGTATCATCTGTTTATATTACCTGGTAAGCATCCCAGACTCGCGGGCAATATTCAAGTAATGGACGAACAAGGATCTTATGTGCCAAATCTTTCGCGAGTGGATTACACGTCTTGAACATTCTTCCGACGAATCTGACTGGCATCTCCCTTTTCTAAAACTAGTTTAATACAATCGTTTAACTTTAAATCATTCCGGACTTTCCTCCCAGATACTTGAGGGATGTGACTACTTTCATTGACGGTTCGGCAATCGTGTGATCTTAATAACAACCGGTCTCACCGACTGTTTATGCGTAATACGTTAAATTTACGTTGTGGGTCAACTGCCATTGGTCAGCTCCAAGCTGCCAATCCTGTGCAGATTTTCTCACATTTCACTACGACTTTCTGTCGTCGCGAGTTATCTACACACACCAGCAGCATTCGTGAATAGCCACATGGAGTTCCCGACGTTAGGCACTATGCCGTTTCTATACGAAGAGTGGAAATTTCAAACGTTCTAAGTGCCATTACAAATAAAACGCGTTTCCAGTGTCACTGTTTTATCGATACTCTGCTGCTTATATGTAGAGATTTTGGACGTGCCAAACCACAGAGAAATTGTTTCAGACATTCATTACTGAGATGGCGCATGGTTTTTGCGCGAAGAGGCGTTTCCCTCTGGAGTTCCAAGTGGCATGCGGCAAAGTTTATTCTATTTAATTGATCCACAGTTCGTGTAATAGGCTGGTGTCTGTATGAATGAACCCTCCTTGCAATGTAAGGAGACAATTTGCGTTTCAAAAATAGTAAAAAACGAAGTGAACAGACAAAGCAGCGTGAGTCTGGAAAATGTTATGAACAGAGAACGACAAGACCAAATGGCTCTGAGCACTATGGGACTTAACTTCTAAGGTCATCAGTCTCCTAGAACTTAGAACTACTTAAACCTAACTAACCTAAGGACATCATAAACATCCGTGCCCGAGGCAAGATTCGAACCTGCGACCGTAGCGGTCACGCGGTTCCAGACTGTAGCGCCTAGAACCGCTCGGTCACTCTGGCCGGCGTTAGTTAAGTCCTAGCACTGTTGTCAGTATAGGTGTGTAAGGTCTCCAAATGCAATATGATCAAAATGTCTCGTATCCATCTCAAATAACTATTAAAATTTCTTATACTGAAAAGAAAGAACGGAAAAATGGCATTATATTCAAAAGAGCAAAGACCGTGGCTGTTGTATTCCATACTGTACTTCATCTGAAGCATCATCCAAGTTTATCAAGTTATTTTGTTGTATCAAATTTAAGATATATGAGAAATGTTTTTTATTGATAGCAATTCGACTAAATAGAACAATATTGCTGTATTTCTGTGCTTTTAGTATTCACAAATAAAATGTAGCGCCTCACTTGTGACACTTGAAACAAAAACGTTCTTACTTTGCACTGAGAACCCGGGTATGCCATCCAGAACCTTCTTATTATTTTTGCAGTGACGAGGTGAGCAGCATAATTCTGTGGTATAAGACTACCTTATAAAAAGTATAAGACGAGATGGACTGTTTATCCAAGTTCCAGAAGGACTGAAGCTATGAAAAATAAACGTCATGAGTTAAGTTCAGGAAATCTCTGAATTTATTCCAGGTAGCCTCCCCCTGAATCAATTCACAGTTGAAATGGTTTTAAAAATATTTTGAAACAATCACTGTAGCCCTTTTCGGAAATGCATTTAGTGCTGCAGCACAATTTGCTTGGATGTCCTTAGCTCCGTCGTAACGGTGTCTTTTCATTACCAAATTCAAATCTGCGGAGCAGTCAGAAGTCAGCTGGCACCAAACTCGACGAATATGGCAAGTGATCCAGGACTGTGATCCATCTGCTGGCCCAAAGCTTGCGCACGGTCATCACTCTGTGCACTGGGACTTTATCGGGGAGGAGCGATCAAGAACTCATCTCTGGGTATTCGGGTCGAATTTGACAAATTGTCGCCCAAAAATACAAAACTTTATGTTGTCTCGCTGTAACACCGCCACTTTCCGACGAATGTCAAGACACATACTATTACATTCGCCGCTAGGACGGCTGCTGCAGTGATACTAGCGCTTTGATCGTCTACACAGCTGTTTCCTGTTGAAACTTCATGAACCATAGTGCCACAGTTCGCCATGTAATAGTATTGCAGTTTGAAATTTCATACAACCTGTAGTAAAGGAACTGGCATATATTGTGCCCACTGTTTTTTCATTCTCCTGTCAATACACTGAAGAGCCAAAGAAACTGGTACACCTGCCTAATATTGTGTAGGGCCCCCGCGAGCACGCAGAAGTGCCTAAACAGGACGTGGCATGGATTAGACTAATGTCTGAAGTAGTGCTGGAGGGAACTGACATCAATCCTACAGCGTGGTCCATAAATCCGTAAGTTTACAAGGGGTTGGAGATCTCTTCTGCATAGCACATTGCAAGGCATCCCAGATATGCTCAACAATATTCATTTCGGGGGGTAGTTTGATGGCCAGTGGAAGTGTTTCAACTCAAAAGTGTCACTGGAACAACTCTCTTGCGATTCTGGACGTGTGTGGTGTCTCAGTGCTGGAATTGCCCAAGTCCCTCGGAATGCACAATGGACACGAATGGATGCAGGTGATCAGATAGGATGCTTACCTGCGTGTCACGTGCCAGAGTCGTATATAGACGTATCAAGGGTCCCATATAACTCCAACTGCACACGCACCACACCATTACAGAGCGTCCACCAGCTTGAACAGTCCCCTGCTGACATGCAGAGTCCATGGATTCATGAGGTTGTCTCCATACCCGTACGCGTCCATTCGCTCGTTACGATTTGAAACGAGACTCGTCCGACGAGGCAACATGTTTCCTGTCCTCAACAGTCCATTGTCGGTGTTGACGGGCCTAGGCGAGGCGTAAATCCTTCGGCTCCGAAAGCCGTTTCGTTGAATGGTTCGCACACTGACGCTGATGGCCCAGCATTGAAATCTGCAGCAATTTGCGGAAGGATTGCACTTCTGTCACGTTGAACGTTTCTCTTCAGTCGTCGTTTGTCTCGTTCTTGCGGGATCGTTTTCCTACCACAGCGATGTCGGAAATTTGATGTTTTACCAGATTCCTGATAGTCACGGTACACTCGTGAAATGGTCGTAAGCGAAAATCCGCGCTTCATCTCTACCTCGGAGACGCTGCGTCGCATCGCTCGTGCGCCGAGTATAACACCACGTTCAAACTCACTTAACTCTTGATCGGCTGCCATTGTAGCAGCAGTAATCGATCTAACAACTGCGTCAGACACTTGATGTCTTATATAGGCGTTGCCGACCGCAGCGCCGTATTCTGCCTGTTTACATACCTCTGTACTTGAATATGCATGTGTCTTCGGCGCTTCAGCGTATATTGTGAAAAGTGATGGTCAAATATCAGTCCACTGGGGTATATCTGAAGTTAATTTTATGTCTGAAGATTTCTCTGTTACAGTGCCGTGCTGTGTTCCATTTGTAAGGCACATTTCAGTGCTATCACAAAGGCAGTATTGTATTCCGTAGGGTCGTACTTTGTTGATCAGGACACGAGGGTTAAATTTACTGAACGTACTGCGTTGCTAAAAAATCATAGAACTAACCTGGTATCTACTTTCTTCAGGGTCTTGTCGATAAACAGGAGGAATATGGTTTGACACGATCACTATTAAAGGAATCCATGTTGCTCTTCTAGAGGGCCGCGCGGGGAAGCCGTGCGGTCTAAGGGCGTCTTGTCACGGTTCGCGCAGCTACCCCCGTCGGAGGTTCGAGTCCTCCCTCAGGGATGGGTGTGTGTGTTGTCCTTAGCATAAGTTAGTTTAAGTTAGATTAAGTAGTGTGTAAGCCTAGGGACCGATGACCTCAGCAGTTTGGTCCCCTCATAAGTTACCACCAAAATCTTCTAGAGGAGATTCATTGGTCTAAAGAAAAGATTAATACGCCAGCATAAAACGTGTTCTAAAATTCCACATTAGACTGAACTCTTCTAAGTAATGTCTGAATTGGTTGCTGTCATGTGTGTGGTGATCCTCCACTTCTCCCTTTCTAGTGATTCCCATGCCATGATCCGTCGTGGCATTCTCTCCTCCGACATTCCTTTTAGATGTCCTTATAGTATGAGTTGTTTTTCTTGTACAAATTCAATAATAGAATTTTTGACATTCATTTTCTACCTGATGACTTCATTTGTGACGCTTTTTTGTCTGCATATCCCTGAAGACCGCCTCATTTGCCATCAGGCTTTTTATTAACTGTGATTTAAACGCCCACACTATGTCATAGTGCTTCTAGCATTTGTTTTGTCGATTTTTCTTTTGTTTCTCTCTGGTCTGTTGATCCCATAAAATACAGTTGAATGTTCCCATAGTGGACTTTCCAGCATTTATTCCTCTGTTTACCATTTTGTGTGAATCCTAGATATTTGTACTCATCAATATGTGTAAAGGCTCCTATATTCTCCTTTCAGTATGTGCAATCGTTCCTGTCTCTTCTTTCGGTGTCAAATCTTGACTTAATCCTTTTATTAGCATGTATTTTGTTTTTAACATGTTGACCTAAGGATCTTTATACGCTACCCCGGCAGCGAGAGACAATGGTCATGTGTGTGTCAGCTGATTGTGCGTGAATTGTGTGTGTGTGTGTGTGTGTGTGTGTGTGTGTGTGTGTGTGTGTGTGTGTGTGTGTCTATTTCAGAAGAAGGCCTTGTAGCCGAAAGCTTACGTGTTTAGTAGTCTTTTTGTTGTGCCTGTCTGCGACTCAGCTTCTCCTGTATATGTTGAGTATCAATCCTTTACATAACATTGTGATTATTCCGTCCTGGATTTTCCATTGTATTAATTTCCTGTGATGTGCTCCACGTCTGCTTCGTCTTGTGCCACAATTAGTTGGTCATGAATAAATTGTAGTATATACGCGGTGGTCCATTGATAGTGACTGGGCCAAATATCTCACGAAATAAGCATCAAACGAAAAAACTACAAAGAACGAAACTCGTCTAGCTTCAAGGGGGAAATCAGATGGCACTATGGTTGGCCCGCTAGATGGCGCTGCCATAGGTCAAACGGATATGAACTGCATTTTATTAAGGAGGAACCCCCATTTTTATTACATATTCGTGTAGTACGTAAAGAAATATGAATGTTTTAGTTGGACCACTTTTTTCACTTTGTGGTACATGGCGCTGTAATAGTCACAAACGTATAAGTACGTGGTATCACGTAACATTCCGCCAGTCCGCACAGTATTTGCTTCGTGATACGTTACCCGTGTTAAAATGGACCGTTTACCAATTGCGGAAAAGGTCGATATCTTGTTGACGATGGCAGATTTTTTGCACGCGTTCTATCTAGCGACGAAGCGTCATTCACCAACAGTGGTAACGTAAACCGGCATAATATGCACTATTGGGCAACGGAAAAATCCACGATGGCTGCGACAAGTGGAACATCAGCGACCTTGGCGGGTTAGTGTACGGCGCGGCATTATGGGAGGAAGGATAATTGGCCCCCATTTTATCGATGGCAATCTAAATGGTGCAATGTAGAATGATTTCCTACGCAATGTTCTGCCTATGTTGCTACAAGATGTTTCAATGCATGACAGAATGGCGATGTACATGATGGATGTCGGGCACATAGCTCGCGTGCGGTTCAAGTGGTATTGAATAGCATATTTCAGGACAGGTGAATTGGTCGTCGAAGCATCATACCATGGTCCGCACGTTCGCCGGACCTGACGTTCCCGGATTTCTTTCTGTGGGGAAAGTTGAAGGATATTTGTCATCGTGATCCAAGCGCATTGTCAACGCATGTGCAAACATTACGGAAGGCGAACTACTCGCTGTTGAGAGGAATGTCGTTACATGTATTGCCAAATGCATTGAGGTTGACGGACATCATTTTGTGCATTTATTTCATTAATGTGGTATTTACAGGTAATCATGCTGTAACAGCATGCGTTCTCAGAAATGATAAATTCACAAAGGTACATGTATCACATTGGAACAACCGAAATAAAATGTTCAAACGTACTTACGTTCTGTATTTTAATTTAAAAAACCTGTTACCAACTATTAGTGGAAAATCGCGAGCCATATGTTTGTGACTATTACAGCGCCATCTATCAAAGCGAAGAAAGTGGTGCAAGTAAAACATTCATATTTCTTTATGTACTACACGAATATGTAATAAAAATTAGGGTTCCTATTTTAAAAAACGCAGTTGATATCCGTTTGACCTATGACAGCGCCATCTAGTGGGCCAACCATAGCGCCATCTGGTTTCCCCTTCAAGTTAGAGAAGTTTCGTTCTTTGTAGATTTTTCGTTTGACGCTTAATTCGTGAGATATTTGGCCCGGTCACGTTCAATGGACCACCCTGCATATGTAATGTGTAGGGCTGCAAACCCGGACTTAATCCCCGTGTAAGATTAAATCCGGGTTAAAGAAAGTTTTGTATTTTTATTTATACTGCAAAATTTTAATATGGTTTTGGTTATTGCCTTAATTATGATAGGATTCATATTAGATGTTTTTAAAGCCTTCTACAAACTGTATAAAGGTATATTATCAATCTACTATTTCTGTTTCTGGAAATACTAAAAGAAGGGGGTTATTTCGAATGCTTTTGTTTTGAAGTATTAGTTGCAAATAAAATTTGTGGTGTCCAGCCATAATTATGAAACCAGCAAGCTCGTTCCTCAGCTTCATTTTCTGATATTCTGTTTCTGTAAGATGTTTAATCATCTTTCCACAAAGTGTGCTAGATATAATAGTCGCAGCTGTTCTTATGCAATTTGTACGTTGATCTTTCTTTCTTTCTTAAGAAATGTTGCTGTATATTCCACTTTCCAATCTTCTGGCATTTAAATATTTATCAAGAATGTTTCTAAAAAGTTCACATAATTTTACTGTACCATTTTTCAACAGTTCAGATGAGGTTCCCGCAATTCCTGTAGCTCTCCCGTTCTTTGAATTTCTAATTGAGTCTTGTAATATTTTTATATCCAAAGACATTTTTTACAGTACTTTCCTCTCGACTGAATACAAATATATTTAATTTCTTGTGTCCTTAGAAATTTGCCACAATACTTTCGACATCCAAGATGCTTCTGAATCGTCTTTCACCTTCAGTAAGATTATCAGCGTTATTACAAGTCTGTTTCCAAGTCTTTGTTTTCGTTTTGTCCTAATTTTTGCTTGTTGTGCTTTTAACTCTACCTCGCCCTGAATATTTTGTGCATTTAGCCATTCAAGAATTTCTATTTCTTTAACAAGTTTGTTTGCGTGACCATCCTCCGCAGCAAGCACAGAAATACTTTTCTTGTTTCGTAAATAAAACCGCTTTTCTTGCTGCAACTATTTTTCCCAGACGCGTTTAGCCTTTTTTTTTTCTTCAAAGGCATCTTCAGTGGGGTCTATAACGATACCTTTGTTATTTTTACATTATCAAACAGTTAACTTAGCGTTTTTATGTAAATAAGTAATTACTTACACTTTTCTGTGATCTGCGTTTCCTCTCATCTGCTCTTGAGGTCGCACTACCGCCTTTATTTCCGACACATAAGCACAGTTTTGCATTCCGTACTTTTTCACACTGTTCGCCACGTTTCTCCTTTTTTGCAGTGTTATTCTTCTACCACTAAATATAGCTATTTTTTCGAACACTGTGCTTTTAACATCATAAATATTGTAGCTTCATTATGTGTTTTTCCTCTTTGGTTTGTTTACCTACATGTTCCAACGTAATGAAGTATATGTTCGACGTTCAAAACCAACTTCTCCTCTTGATGTTTACATCTGCGAGTGTGTGTGTGTGTGTGTGTGTGTGTGTGTGTGTGTGTGTGTGTGTGTGTGTGTGTGTGTGTGTGGTCGGATATTTAATTTGCAGAATGTTGAATATGAATGTAATAGCTATTAGAGAGTGGTTGAAAGCTTGGGTGACAGCTGATTTGACTTTTGGTTTCAATGTTGTGTGGAGCGGTTCGTGAATAAGCGACTGAAAGGTTTTTGGGTGGCATTATTATTATTATTATTATTATTATTATTATTATTATTATTACATTAATCCTCTTTGCGAGTGTTATTCCATTATTTTATTTATTAGTGTAAACAATGAATTGTTTGATATGTGTACTTAATCATTCAACAGGGTTTTCCTTTCTGCTTTGGTTTTCTGTATGTGCTAGTTTCCTTGCAGGGTTAGGAGATTTTTTTTTATTGTTGATTCTTATTATTTTCACGTCTTCTCTAGCGGTTGGTTTGTGGTTATGTTCTCTTAGCTGTTCTGCAAATGTGGAATGGTTTGTTCCATACTTGCAGGCTCTCATGCGTTTCTTGTATCTGACATCAAATGTTCTAGCTGTTTATTCTATGTATCTGCCTTCACAAGTCTTACACTGTTACAAAAATACACCCCAAAACTGACAAAAACAGAGACATGTTTCAGAAAGCAAGTACATATCAATTGCAGTGTAACACTTGTGAAGGCAGATACATAGGACAAACAGGTATAACATTTGATGCCAGGTACAAAGAACACACTACAGCCTGGAAGTATGGGACAAAACCATTCCACATTGCAGAACGCCTAAGAGAACATAACCACAAACCAACCACTAAAGAAGAAATGAAAATTAACAGAACCAACAGTAAAAAAACACCTCCTAACCCTGCAAGAAAACTAGCACATACAGAAAACCAAAGTATAAAGGAAAATCCTGTTCAATGATCAAGAACACATTTTAAACAAATCATTGTTTACACTAATAGATAAAAGAATAGAATAACACTCCTAAAGAGGATTAGTGTAATAATAATAATACCATCCAATACAATAACAATACCGCCCAACAACTTTTCACTCACTTGTCCATGAACCACTCCACACAACATTGAAACCAAAAGTCAAATTAGCTCTCAACAAAGCTATCAACCTCTCTCTAACAGCTATAATGTTGACAGTTAGCACTCGACATTTCAAACCAACAACCCCTCCTCCCACCCACCCCCCCACAAAAAATTTCCACCCATGCACACACACACACACACACACACACACACACACACACACACACACACACACACACACACACAGATATAAACACCATGAGGAAAAGTTGCTTTTGAACATATACTTCGTTAAGTTGGCAACATGTAGGTAAACAAACCATAGACAAGGAAACACACAATGAAGCTACAATATTTACGTTGTTAAAAGCACAACGTTCGAACAAACAGCTATAACTACTGGTAAAAGAATAATAACACCACAAAAAATAAATGTTATTCCTCTCACGTGCATCTTGTGAAATGACCATGAGAAGAAAAACTCGAAAAATTAGAACTAATACAGATGTTTCCCGACAATCATTCTCCTTACGCGCTATTCGCAAGTGCAGCAGGGTAGGTGCCATCAATGATACCAGAAGTACCCTTCACCACAGAACGTTAGGTGGCTTACGGAGTGTGATGTGGATGTATATTCATTTTTCCATATGATCGTAACATTAATTCCTACTTGTCTCCCTGTTCTACTATTGAAACCTCCAGCAATAATAATTTGTCTTGTATTTATTTCTTCCAATATATCGTTCAGTTTTTTTAAGAAGGTATCTTTGATATGATATGCTTCATGTTCACTTACTGCATAGGCTGCTACTACACTAGTTCTATGTCGCTTTAATCAAGTTTTTATCAGTAGTCCGCAGTCTGTAACATAATTCTGTAATTCTTTCCTAATCGTTATTGACACTCCTTGCATTGCTCTGTGATGTTTTTCCCCTATGCTCTATAAATGTACAGTCGTGCTCAAAAGTATCCGAACGACCTGAATTGCATTTCGCCTGATTCGCATACAACCGTCATAACGCAGCTGTCTAGCAAGTCCTCTAATCGCTCGTCGGTACAGTCGTTTGACTATTGAAAATGGTTCCAAGTCACCACTAGAAAACACTGCTCTGTATCGCAATAACTCAAGATGTAAAGTAATACCACGATATTACCAATATCAGGGAACACCTTATCACAGATAAGGCTGACCTTAAGGCTTGTAAGCTCACATTTACTACAATAAATGACATATCTGAAATGTTACCACTCTCATTATTACGTCAGATAGGTAATGCACGTAGTAAGTTCGTCGTATTCATGATTTCCTCTTCAAAATAGCATACCGTACTTATTATTTAACACAGTGACATTAAAATTTTTTTTCACGAGCTGCTAGTTGAGAATATGTATGAACTTCAAATGACTCGACGAACCGTCTCGTTCTGCATATGGATCCAAAGCCAGGTCCTGCAGACCAAGCAAAGATTTCGTGACTGACGGAAACAACAGTCATTCCTGACTAGGCGTACAGAGAGTGATATACCTCGATTTTAGACAATATCAATTAGGAAACATCAACTTTAAATTACATAACGTAAACATTTTTAACGGAAGCGAATTCCTACCCAGCATCTACTATTCCTGTTAACGAACTGCGAGAGTTGTTAAATATTGATTCTTCGCAAGTAACTTACTTGAAAAGTCACGAGTTAAAACTTTGTGAGAGACAGGGATTCGAACCCAGAACCTAATCGGATTGTTATCGCAGCACAATCAACTGTGACATATCGGATTTTCTCGGCAGTAGCAAGATGTTTTAACTGAAATGACGAGACGAAACATTACTTTTTTCCTTCCCAGGACTCCAACCCGGCACCTATCGCTGTTACATTCTAGAGAAAACGAACGTTAAACGTGGGTTTGTTACACCAGAAGCGACATGTGAGCATGTTTGAACTAGAAATAATATGACGAAGAGTTCAGTGATGACTGGTAATCGAACCCCACACATATCGTTGCTGACTACACACAAAGAGACGTCAGCTACCGAATTTTTCTCCACAAACAGCTCGGAATAACATCCTTGAACTTACAGTGATCTCGCAAATAGTTCTGTGTCTCACTGGGAGTCAAAAACGTCAGATATCGTTAGTGTTGACAACGAATGAAAATACATTAAAAATCAAAAGTATTATCCACCAGCAGATACGTGTTAGCATGCTAGAGCTTGATAATACATAATGCAAACCTTAGTGCCGGGACAGGATTCGAACGCATTCACGCCCAATATGTGGAGATTTTGAGGAATCAGCAGTTTTGAACAAACAACAAATTGTAGTCGAGCTGTATTGTCACGAAGGGATCAAATTCCGCGTTAAAGGCGGTCTGAGTTGCATTCCCAGTTCAGATCCAATTTTATCGACATACAGAAGCGCAAATAAAAGATGGAATAAGTCTCCTGTGACCCTACATAGCGTTTATTTCGTCACTAGAAATAAATAACTAGTATAAGAAAGGTTACTGATGATAGTTTCTACGTCACCATGCACTAGCTGCCTCGGCTACCCAGTGCATACATTCGACTCTATTTTGTAATCACCGAAATAAAGTCACGTAACTTCCACCTACACAGAACTGCCAACAGTGTAGGATGCAGAAATTTAAATAGGAAGGGTTTCTTTCCACTTGAGCTACTCTATTGCGCTATCTGTTTGTTGAAAAAGCCGTGCAGTGCAAAAGAAAAGCTGGAACTGTCTCTCAGAAGTCTACATCTGGCCATATGCATTGTCTCACAACACTGTAGAATGCAGGAGTTCTAGAGGACTGGTTGTTCACTTCTGGAGCTGCTGTAGCTATGGTTCAGGTAGTAGTGTAACGGTAAGTGTAGTGCACTGCAGACAGGACATCCTGAGTTCAAATGTATTCAGTGCTACATTTTTTAAAACTCAATTCCGGTGTCTGCTGAAGTTATCAATCTAATGGAACTTTGAACATAATTCCCCTCACTTCTAAACCCAAAATAGTCGCATATAGGAAAGGGCCAATTACTGCGACATTTTGTTCCTTTCAGATTTAATAGACTGTCAGGTAGCAGATGCAGCTCGAAACTTTTGTATTATGTATGGGGAGAGCGCATCGTGCCAAAATACGTCAGGAAAGTATTTTTTACATTATCTGTCGTGTGGTAGTGGCATTTTTTTCTTTAAACCTGTTTGACAGATTTAACTCAGAACAAGTTTTCAACATGCATATAATTAATAAACTGCATGTGCATTGTCAGACTGTTATAGATAACATCAGAGAATTTGCATATATCGTTGGTGATTAATTTCTCTCTCATTTTTAGTATTGTTTAAACAACACTAAAAGAAATCCTATGAAAATTGTACACTGTATTACAAGAAATGAAAGAAAACTACCCACGATAACCTTACGACGATAGTCTGTTTTAATGAAGGTGTCTGTACACAAGCGTGCCTCTATCGAACCGAATTAGGAAAATACTACTCACTTAGATTTCGATTGTGTCTGTGGTTAATTGATACGCTGTGTCATACTAAAGAGGTATGCAAATGTAGGATTTCATAAATAAATTTATGTATTCCTAGAAACCCAAAATTTGCTTGTCAGCAACGGAAAGAGGCATTACTTATTGTGCAGCAGTGTAAGTTTTTCACCATTGCACTATGAGCCGAAACTATTTTCTTGCGTTTTCCTTATCCATATTTGATCTGATTGCTTGTAGCTCTTTCACAGAAGGGATAAGAACGTCAGAGTCAGTGCGATTGGAACGGCGAACTAGAACATACGCTTTTCTACAGGTCAGCATGTTACAACGGAGCTAGTGCAGAGGTATGTGTCTAGCATACTGCTGCTGGAACTCATGAGCTTGAACATCATTTAATGCCTTTTGGTCATTATAGAAGTAGCTGCCAAAGAACAGGTTATTTCCTTGTCTACGGAATTCTTTTAATGTTAATATCAACGATCAGCAATTACTCGTAGATTACATTAAAACTGAAGTAATTGATGAAGACGTCACTTGATAACAAAAACGCGCTGTCTTTCTTCATTTACTTGCGCCAAGAAATGGCTGTCTAATACTGCCAAACCAAAAGCCAAGGGATCTTAACTGCCTTCCGATATACGTAGCTGTCGGTTCATCCATATGATTTGGTCGACGTGACTTGTTTCAAGTTTTGTATGACAGAATGTTTTAGAAAATCAATTGTTTTCTTTTGCAATAAACAAAGATTTTCATTCTAAGCTGTCCAAGTTCAAAATTTTCGCAATATTAGTTCAATTTTAATATTCGCTTCTGTAATGTGGGAAAGTATTTCACAGTTGCAGAACCCGCATCCGACCCATTGACCTTAGATTTAGTCGCTGACCGTAAGTTCTAGCTCAGAGTGACACCAGTTTAAGTAACCTAAGGTAGCGAAGACTGGCAGTGCTCTTTCTCATCGGAAAACCCATTGGGCTCAATAAGTACACTGTAGCAGTAATTTCTGTGTGTATGCAATGCATACTGATTGTAGAATTTAGTGGTGCTCTCTTTCCCACTTCTGTATACAATATGCCTGATCTAAACGGGCCCTTTATCATTACACGCCCTGGGCAGTGCAACATCATACTGACAACAGTAATGTGCTTTTACTGACAACCTCACTGTTCGTTTTACCTGATTTTGTAATCACTTAAATAAAACATGACCTTCCACGGGGAGACATTTCGTCCCCCTTTTCCTTTTGTGAAATTTGTCAGTAAGCTCTCTGCCTTCCAACCAGCGAAATGCGGCAGAGTGCGGCTTGTAAACGATTCACAAACCACGATTTAATGCCATTAAGAAGATTTCCTTAAACATTGTCGTCGCTGAAAGAATTTAGTTTCTTCTTAAATCATCTTGTGCAGGAACGTTCACAGATATCTCAAATAGGAAACGCCCTTCATCCAGGTACGATGGTTGTAAAACAAACAGTTTATGTCAGGTTGATCTTTTCTTCTGATAGCACTGCGTAAGTATTTTGTCAGAGGTATCACAAGTTGTGTTCCTGTAGCTATGGGAATAATTGGTTGAAAACGAGTTTATCACCAATCGGTATGTTGTCAGAATGAGATTTTCACTCTGCAGCGGAATGTGCGCTGATATGAAACTTCCTGGTAGATTAAAACTGTGTGCCGGACCGAGTGGGTATGTTGTTGTTGCTGCTGTGGTCTTCAGTCCTGAGACAGGTTTGATGCAGCTCTCCATGATACTCTATCCTGTGCAAGCTTCTTCATCTCCCAGTACCTACTGCAGCCTACATCCTTCTGAATCTGCTTAGTGTATTCATCTCTTCGTCTCACTACGATTTTACCCTCCACGCTGCCCTCCAGTACTAAATTGGTGATCCCTTGATGCCTCAGAACATGTTCTACCAACCGATCCCTTCTTCTGGTCAAGTTGTGCCGCAAACTTCTCTTCTCCCCAATCCTATTCAATACTTCCTCATTAGTTATGTGATCTACCCATCTAAGCTTCAGCATTCTTCTGTAGCACCACATTTCGAAAGCTTCTATTCTCTTCTTGTCCAAACTATTTATCGTCCATGTTTCACTTCCATACATGGCTACACTCCATACAAATACTTTCTGAAACGACGTCCTGACACAAATCTATTCCAGATGTTAAATTTCTCTCCTTCAGAAACGCTTTCCTTGCCATTGCCAGTCTACATTTTATATGCTCTCTACTTCGACCATCATCAGTTATTTTGCTCCCCAAATAGCAAAACTCCTTTACTACTGCAAGTGTCTCATTTCCTAATCTAATTCCCTCAGCATCACCCGACTTAATTCGACAACATTCCATCATCCTCGTTTTGCTTTTGTTGATGTTCATCTTATACCCTCCTTTCAAGACACTGTCCATTCCGTTCAACTGCTCTTCCAAGTCCTTTGCTGTCTCTGACAGAATTACAATGTCATCGGCGAACCTCAAAGTCTTTATTTCTTCTCTATGGATTTTAATTCCTACTCCGAATTTTTCTTTCGTTTCCTTTACTGCTTGCTCAATATACAGATTGAATAAAATCGGGAATAGGCTACAGCCCTATCTCACTCCCTTCCCAACCACTGCTTCCCTTTCATGCCCCTCGACTCTTATAACTGGTTTCTGTACAAATTGTAAATAGCCTTTCGCCCCCTGTATTTTACCCCTGCCACCTTCAGAATTTGAAAGTGTATTCCAGTCAATGGGTATAGGACTGCTAAATATTCAAAATGATTATCAATCTATGTCTGAGTTCATTCACGAACTCTGGCGTATTTATAATATTGAAGCTAGACTGTGTATCCTTGTCTTCCTTGAGGGGACATTGGAAGGCATTTAGACACGTATACAATACTATGAATACTTCAAACGCTATAGTTAACATTGCTCTGATAAACTAATTTTGTTTTTATTTTTTATTTTTCTGTGTCTTCAGCGTGAAATATGTGTTGTAGATACAGTCTTAGACAAAAAAATTGACCAACGAGTCGTTCATGTAAGGTGGGCAACACGGTCGTGATCCCCTCAGAATTCTATGTCCGGCAATATGCTCGATCCGGCAAAGTCTTAGACTACGGCACTTCCCGGAAGAAGTCCTTACTGCAGTCTGAGTACATCAGTCTTGACTATGTGCGTAGTGTGGAGGTAAAACACGAGACTAGCTAATACATCTGGCAACAGAAAGCACAGGTCGACAAAACTTTTATCGCCCCTTTCCTCTCGGTGTTGAAGCTATTAGTGTAATTCATTCGAATCTACAATATATTTTGCTTTCTGTCACATTGGTAATAACAGTTGGGCTCAACACTATTATAGCGAGAGATTTTTTGGCCGGCCATCTGCCTCTGAACACTGCATCCGTCTGAGTTCTCTGGGACCTGTTTGCTGCCTACCGGCAGGGGCTGAGGCACTGCGCTGCCTCGCCTTCTGCCGACAATGCCTGCTCCACTGCTCACTCGCGACGGTGTAGCATTATTTAATGCTGTAGAGTGGTGACCCATAAAATCTGTCTACGATTTGTGTTTCACACTATAGCAATGAAGGCACAAAACCGTTTTCATTTGATGACTTATTACACTAGTATACAATACATCAATGTGGCACAGAATGAGTTTAATTGTCCCTGATCCAGTGTGCTATAATTAAAGCATCACGTCCTGTTCTTTTTCCTTTCACAGGAGATTCTTCAAATAATTTATTTTTGTCATGGCTTCATATGTGTTAGTCAAGGCACAGAGAGT
The DNA here is from genome assembly GCF_023864345.2 of Schistocerca serialis cubense. Classification (NCBI taxonomy): domain Eukaryota; kingdom Metazoa; phylum Arthropoda; class Insecta; order Orthoptera; family Acrididae; genus Schistocerca; species Schistocerca serialis. Next base: position 876,411,753 of record NC_064641.1, read on the forward strand.
AAATGCAATGTAATGTGTTTGGTTTCTTTCTTTGATTCCTTATGGTAAATGGATGCGAAACATTGTGTCAATACCTTTCAGAACCTGCTCTATAGCTACTAAGGCAAATTGCTTGTTTTGAGGCCCATACATTAATTAATGGAGAAGTGAACGCTGTTCAAAAATCATATTTAAAATATTCAATTGTATTTAAGGCAACAAAATTGCCCATATTTGAAGCTACTCAGAGAAAAAGTAAGTTGCTAGAGCCACTGTTACCAAATGTCTGCAGAGAGTTCCTAATTGCTATTGTGGAAATTTAGCATAGAGGCCCTATACTAATCAAGAGGTTCATTTCCTTCATAGTTATCACCCTGGCATGAGTTTTAAGTGAAGAACAATATTGAAATTCGTATTGTTGATGGTCGATTCGAATTTATTCAGAGACACTTGTATTGTGAAGCAGCTTGGCAGTCAGAAAGCTGACATTTATGACCATTAACACAACTTCCTATGTCGAGCTACCAAGAGGACTTCATGTGTAAAGGTTTTCTTCCGATTTCGTTACAGAATTTTTTTCTGTAAATTCGCAGCTCCATAAAATAAATCAGAAAAAAAGCTCGCACACCCTGATCCCTGCCACAGTTAGAACTGATGACTCATTGAGCCGTTGCGACATGAGATACGGGTGGGGGCACGGGGCTACGGACACACAGCTGCCAGCACGCCACTCTCATCATGGTGTTGGTCGCTCAGCCTCATAACGCATCGTGAACGATAATGGAAGTTGTCACTTACGTGAAGAATAGCATTTTTTTAGCGAAAAATTGAACTTTCAGTCTCAGTGTCTAGGGGTTATATAGCATGAGTCATTCAAATGGAAAGGGAATATTAAGTGAATTTAGCGAGTCAATTCAGTACCATACGTGGAAGTGATTGCACTGTCATAGTGTTGCCAAATTTCAAGTCTCAGTTGTGCTAGGGACAGCTCTGTAGTGGTATGCAAGGACTATCCCGTGCTCGTGTTATAGGAGGATACGGAGAGGAGGCACAGGGTTTGGTTAATATGCAGCCTTTTCTCCTACCAGTTGTGTCAAACATTCAGGTGTATAAACTTCCATCACTATTACCAAAAATAAATAAAATAAAAAAAAAAACGGCTCTGAGCACTATGGGACTTAACTTCTGAGGTCATCAGTCCCCCAGAACTTAGAACTACTTAAACCTAACAGGATTCGAACTTGCGACCGTAGCGGTCGCGCGGCATCACGATTACAGTTTCCACAAAATATATACGAAGAAAACACTTACCCTGTTTCTTTGTGATAAAAGATTATTTCAATACAATAAAAAGGCTTTGGAAATCAACTTTACCCATCTGTCACGAAAAGTAAGATAACACTTTGCATCTCGAAATCTATTGCATCTATGTGCTGTCTTGTGCTCATACAAGTAGATTTTCATGAATTGCACGAGAATGTAGAAAAATGTTGGTGGGAATGGAAGCTACAAGAAACACAGTTAACTAGTTATTCTGTGCTACGTAATAATCAATACATTTGAAAATTCAAAAGAGAAGAAAATTGTGTCCATTAAGACAGAAACTAAAGTGCAGATACGGGAACTGTGTAGATTTGCACTTTTTCATCTTCAGATCCATACAAATAATGTATACTAACCAGCGTATTCATTGCTTTCGTAACGCTTCCCTCTTGTTTAGTCTTCTAATGATGAACTGGATCCCCACACATCAGTCTGATTGTTTCTTTGTATTCTTCCATCTACTATCTTTGTGTGTTATTGCTCGGTGTTCAAAAAGCAAAACGTTATGCCTGCTCCCACCAGGTATTAGAACGAGGTCGCAAGAAGGCTAACTAAGTATAATCAAAATACATTGACACGCCAATTTGTCTGTCGTCATGGTGTTAAGTCGACAGAAATGTTGGGCATTATTGACTGCATCACCGGCATCCCATTGTTGTTTTCTCTTACAGAGATTTTCATATTACCCTAAACACAAGACGCCGAGATAAATGTGTATATTCTCCGTGACGAAACATCCCACATTCCATTCATTCTGATTCATTCGTTACGTGCATCGGCAACAATGAGTGATAGGAAAGTTGTTGCGAGGTGACGAATAACAATAACAAAGATTGTAGTAACAAATAAGTAATCAAGGATGTTTACTGCATTATAGACAATTGTTAACGATTAACAAAATAACCGAGAACGGCTGAGTGTTTAATTGGCGCACTGCATAGGTGTTCTTACCACTTTGTTACTGAATTCTGTTCTGAATGTTTGCGCAGGGAAAAGAAAGAACCCTGTAGCCATACATATCGCTAGTACAACGAGACATTACCTATCATCTATCCTTGCTTCATATTTCTAGGCGAACATGACGTCAGCTAACTAATATTTGAAATACATTTTTTTTTCTCTGTGTCTCTTTATTTTTCTTTAATTTTTTGAGGAGAACATCAAGAAGCGCGAGTAATGAGTAAGTAGGCATATAGTCTATTTACAGCTATTTTCATTGGGTTATATAATGCAAAAATCCACCTTTTAAGTGCATTATTGTGTAATTACAATTATTGATAGTGTATTCGAGCTTGCGGGCATTCAGTGAGTTGAAACGTATCACAGAAGCAAGCAAAACACGAATATTTCTTGCACCATGCGCAACACACAAACGAAATCTCGCTGAACTGACGTATTGTCTGATATATTGCTCGGAAAACATATCTGATTCATGTTGCTAAATACAGCTCTATCAGATATCAATGTGGATGCGTACCAAGTGTGGAAACGAACTGGCGGATGTGGCTGCTAAAGATGCATGTTCCCTCCCTCATGTTGTTGAATGTGCCGTCCTCCTCCATGCTGTTACCTCCCTTTTGCGTTTTCGTGTTATGCGTCAATGGTAAGAGGAGTGGCTGGCAGTCGGTGAAAATAAGCTGCGTCTGGTCAAGGCCGCCACGCGGCCATGGCGTACGTCCTACCAGTCATGCAGGCGGGATGAGGTTCTCACTCGCCTCCGTATCGGGCACAGTCCCTTAACACATGGTTTTTCACTCCGGCGGGAGGACCCCCCAATCTGCAGTGCTTGTGGCGTCCAGATGACTGTCCGCCACATTTTACTTGACTGTCCTTTATTCTCTGACTAGAGGGCGATGGTTTCCTTGCCACCGGATTTGCCCTCTATTTTGCAAGACGACGCAACGACTGTGGTTAAGGTCTTACGGTTTTGTGTCCTGTCCAATTTGTTGCCTCGGATTTTAGGGAGAGGGTTTTAATGTGCTGCTGGGTGACTGGCTCACCCAGCTTTTAGGTAAGAGGTCCGTCAGTCACGATTACCTACTTGTTTCACTTCGATTTCTGTTCTCTTTTCCTCGTGTTTCCTTTCCTTTTTTAGTGCGTTTCTTCTCCTCTTGTTTTGCCTCTCTATGTGAGGATTTGTAACTGCGTCAGGTCTGTGTCTTTTAGCCGTTCTCCTTGTTCGCTGTCCGTCTTCGTCCCTTCACTGCATGTGTTCCTGTTTCTATGCGTTTGGGCGCTGATGACCACGCTGTTTAGCGCCCGAAAACCTCAAACCACACACACACACACACACACACACACACACACACACACACACACCAAGTGTATAAAAGTATATCTTGAAATGCACAAAGGGGTATTCGACTGAAACATAGCCATTAAACAAGATTGCAACTGGGGTCGACAGCATAGTCGTCTACCACCTTGGCAACTCGAACGGTGAGAGTGCTCGGCCGATTACTTACGTTTACTGGTATTACAGCTACAGCATGAAAGCACAAAAATGTTAATAACCTGAAGATCATTAACTTTGGAATCCAGTGCTTTAATACGCACGGTTCTGTTGGAGGTGGTATGCCGTTGCTTTCCTCCGACCTTTGAATTGACTTACCTAGTCAGATAATAGGGGAACCTACAGTTTAACGTTGCTTTCAGACCACATTGCAACTTGGCATTTTTCACATAAAAAAACACTGCCCGAGGGGAAATAAGCGCAAAATGGGAGATAAAATTCGTGGGAGTGACCAGGCATCGAAGCCAGGACCCTCGTACTCGTAGTCGTAGTCTAGCTATATATCACTTTGCCACCATGTAGCCACCACTGCCGCTTCTGCTTAGCATTAAAATTTAGGATCTTTTGATTGTGCCTGCGTTGGCACTTGCGCGTCCCTGCACCAAAGTACAGAGAACTGAATTGAATGTGGTGCCTTCAAGTTAGCGTAAACAGAAAAGGAGAAAAATTGAACAACATAAATGGTCTCTCTTTGATGCCTCAATCTTCATTGCTATTATGCTTCTAATGAGAAAAAGCGTACACTGGAAGGTAATGTTTTATTTAAATGATTACAAAATCAGGTAAAACGAACAGTGAGGTTGTCAGTAAAAGCACATTACTATTGTCAGTATGATGTTGCGCTGCGCAGGGCCTGTAATGATGAAGGACCCGTTTAGATCAGGCATATTGTATACGGAAGTGGAAGAGAGAGCACCACTAAATTCTACAATCCGTATGCATTGCAAACACACATGAATTACTGTTACTGTGTACTTATGGAGCCCAATGGGTTAATCGAGTATTTTCCGAAGAGAAAGAGCACTGGCAAACAGTCTTCGCTGCATTAGGTTTAACTGGTGTCACTGAGCTAGAATTTATGGTCAGCGACTAAATGTAAGGTCAATGGGTCGGATGCGGGTTTTGCAACTGTGAAACACTTTCCCACATTACAGAAGCGAATATTAAATTTGAACTAATATTGGGAAAATTTTGAACTTTGACAGCTTAGAATGAAAATCTTTCTGTTTATTGCAAAAGAAAACAATTGATTTTCTAAAAATGTTGATACAGGTCACGTCGACCAAATCATATAGAAGAACTGACAGCGTCGTATATCAAGGCAGTTAAGATCCCTTGGCTTTTGGTTTGGCAGTATTCGACAACCATTTCTTGGCACAAGTAAATGAAGAAAGACTGCGCGTTTTTGTTGTCAAGTAACGTCTTCATCAATTACTTCAGTTTTAATGTAATCTACGAGTAATTGCTGATGTTTGATATTAACATGAAAAGAATTCAGTAGACGAAAGAACCTGTTCTTTGGCAGCTACTTCTATAATGACCAAAAGCCATTAAATGATGTTCAAGCACATGAGTTCCAGCAGTGGTATGAAGAAAATGATAGTAATAATGACGGTAATAATCGAATTATCCGGTAACTTCACACTTCACTGTGGATTTTCTCGAACTATGAAATTTTCTGAGTTAGTGAAAATTTCAAAATGGCTTCACATCGAGGCTATGATGCCTAGAAGAGTCTTTACATCGTGCAGAAATGAGAATAGCGTCAGAAGCTTGCTTCTACTTAACCATTTAATAGACTCGTATTTTTTCCACCGTGACTAATTTTGAAAGCTAAGCAAATGATCCGTTACAGCACGCTCCTGGGGCTGGGAAATGTGGCCACAATGGTCTGGTACAACGAACTATCACAGGTGCAATGCGTGGGTTCAGGCATTTACTTTTAAGAGGCAGAAACAGATTTACTTTACCTCTGGTAACCTCAAGATAAAGACGTTATAGTTCAGAATCCGCATTAAACATCACGTTCCTTCATTACCAACTGGGCAGAGCCGGAAGTCATGGTAAACAGAAATACTGTCGCCAGTAAACTTACTTGCATTAGAAAAATTTTGTTATTTGATGAACCGATAGCCATTTAAAGGAACTAGGCTCTTATTTATATTTGATTGAATTACAGATGTTGAAAAATTTGGTGCTGTACTGTGATTTGAATTTGTATCTCCTCTCTTGAGGATCTGAATCTTTCGGAACAGTATAGTTCAGTCATTTAGTTCCTTTTCCCAAGACCGCAATCTTCTCTAGGTCTCCTCCAAAGGTAAGTATGTGGGTCAGAATACTGATCTAGTACAGAAATATTCATAATTTCATTTCAAGCCCTATCACGTGCACACCGGCCAGCTAGTGAAAATTAACATGCCTTTTTATTGTCTGTTCATGTGGAACCAACATTCGCAATAGGTGTCGTTATTTCTGGTCAGACACGCACACATCTTACTGTTGGTGAGTAACCAATTGATGCTCAGGCTATATTCGTGGATAAAGAAGGACGGTAGGTGTGCGGTTCGGTTGTCTCTCAGGCACAAAAATTTCTATCCTTATTTTAGATTCAAACACCTAGCAGCTGGTAAGAAAAACCGATACGTAACATTTGATTTTACTTAGTTAACAACCCGATTGCGTGCTGGGTTCGTATCTCAGTCACAGAGCTTCACATCATGGGCTTCATCTTTAAATGCATACACACTTTGTTACTTCTGAATTGAGGTATATCAGACATCTTTTGTGGTTAGTTACCAGGGATGAAAGGGTCTTGATAGGAGTCCCGATTTATTACAAAAACTGCCGTCTTATTTTCAAGTTTAGATTTGGTTACTGATACTGGCGAAAATTTCGGGAAGTCATGACTCTTCGTGGCTAGTCAGCAATATGATATGATTAGATTAGATTAATACTTTTCCATAGATCATGAATACGACATTTCGTAATTATGTGGAACGTGTCATTTTAATGAAAGATTTCTTTACATACCAGTATTAAATTTCTTTACAACAATTTTTTATGCTCTCTTATTCTTTATTTCTCTCTCTCTCTCTCTGTCTGTCACACGTCACACACACACACACACACACACACACACACACACACACACACACACACACACACACATTATATATATATATATATATATATTATATATATATACTCTTAGGCACGAAAACGTCCGTGAATGAGTTCCTTAGTTTTGAGTACAGTTACGAAAGAAATATAAAAACTATGAGAGTTACTGATTTATGATGCTTAGTTTGCAGTCAGTTCTGAGTATTATTAGTAACTACACTCCAGTCCCTAAACCTAGGTACAGAAATGCGAATCAGACGCATTACGTATTCCAGGCCGTGCCAGCCGCGTCTTTGAGTCGTCAGCTATGGTCACTTCCCAGCCCACTGTAGGATCACATCGGTTCGTCTTCTTCCTGCTGGTAATGTCACTGAGATTTGGCAACAAGTCAAGGTATGTTTGGCAACTCTGTGATCGACGAGTTACTTCCTGGTGTGCACGGAATTAAGCCTCAAAGTTTACTTGATTTTTCCTGTCATTTCCATTGAATAATCTGAGTTATTATCTCTTGAGTTATAACAAAAGTTTATAAATTTACGGTTTTCAGCTCAGGAAAGTCGTTGCACGTGGAAATCGCAACTAATCTTGTGCTTTAAATAGCGATTTACGAGTTCTAGTCACTATTGGCCTCGTAATAGGAATGCTACACACATACCTCTTCGCTAGCTCTGTGGTAATATGCTGACCTGTAGAAAAGCGTATGTTCCGTTCGCGGTTCCAATCGCACTGACTCTGACGTTTTTATCCCTTCTGTGAAAGAGCTACAAGCAGTCAGATCACACATCGATAAAAAAAGTAGCGTAACGGTAAGCGTCGCGCACTGTTGATAAAACGTCGCGAGTTCGGGTACATTCACTGCTACATTTTTTAAAACGCAATACTGCTGTCTGCTGAAGTTAAAAAACAAAACAAAATTGAAATCTAAGTGAGTAGTATTTTCCTAATTCGGTTGGATAGGGGCACGCTTCTGTACAGACACTCATCTGTATTAAAACAGATTTTCGTCGTAAGGTTATCGTGGGTAGTTTTCTTTCATTTCTTGTAGTACAGTGTACAATTTTCGTAGGATTTCTTTTAGTGTTTAAACAATAGTAAAAATAAGAGAGAAATTAATCACCAACGATATATGCAAATTCTCTGATGTTATCTATAACAGTCTGACAATGCACATGCAGTTTATTAATTATATGCATGTAGAAAACTTGTTCTGAGTTAAATCTGTCAAACAGATTTAAAGAAGAAAAAATGCCACTACCACACGACAGCTAATGTAAAAAATACTTTTCTGACGTATTTTGGCACGATGCGCTCTCCCCATACGTAATACAAAAATTTCGAGCTGCATCTGCTAACTGACAGTCTATTAAATCTGAAAGGAACAAAATGTCGCAGTAATTGGCCCTTTCCTATATGCGACTATTTTGGGTTGAGAAGTGAGGGGAATTATGTTCAAAGTTCCATTAGATTGATACCTTCAGCAGACAACAGAATTGCGTTTTAAAAAATGTAGCACTGAATACATTTGAACTCAGGATGTCTTGTATGCAGTGCACTACACTTACCGTTACACTACTACCTGAACCATAGCTACAGCAGCTCCAGAAGTGAACAACCAGTCCTCTAGAACTTCTGCATTCTACAGTGTTGTGACACAATGCATATGGCCGGATGTAGACTTCTGAGAGACAGTTCCAGCTTTTCTTTTGCACTGCACGGCTTTTTCAACAAACAGATCGCGCAATAGAGTAGCTCAAGTGGAAAGAAACACTGCCTATTTAAATTTCTGCATCCTACACTATTGGCGGTTCTGTGTAAGTGGCAGTTACGTGATCTTATTTCGGTGATTACAAAATAGTCGAATGTATGCACTGGGTAGTTGAGGCAGCTAGTTCATGGTGATTCGGTCAACCAAGTAAATGAATGTACTGAACATGCTGCAAACCACTACAGGGAGCCTGTGTGTCAGAATTCTCATCCCGTGTGGCGCAACTACGTTATAATAGAAAAATGAGCCATACCGAAGAGGATTTGGTGGTCTGTTGGATTGCTGATACATTCATATACTCATGTTCTGGGTTCGGTTCCAAGTTCTGCCGATGATTTTTGATAGGGAGAGAGAGATTCTATTCTCTTCTGGCTACGCCAGGTGAAGAAGCTATAATGGCATTGTGGTCTGAAATTCACATTAAACATGATATTCCTTCTCTAGCAAGTAGACATTAGGTTGAACCACAATAAAGTCAGGAGAGGCGACATGTAGAAACTATCATCAGTAACCTTTCTTATACTAGTTATTTCTAGTGACGAAATAAACGCTATGTAGGGTCACAGGAGACTTATTCCATCTTTTATTTGCGCTTCTGTATGTCGATAAAATTGGATCTGAACTGGGAATGCAACTCAGACCGCCTTTAACGCTGAATTTGATCCCTTCGTGACAATACAGCTCGACTACAATCTGTTTGTTCAAAACTGCTGATTCCTCAAAATCTCCACATATTGGGCGTGAATGCGTTCGAATCCTGTCCCGGCACTAAGGTTTCCATTATGTATTATCAAGCTCTAGCATGCTAACACCTATCTGCTGTTGGAGAATACTTTTGATTTTTAATGTATTTTCATTCGTTGTCAACACTAACGATATCTGACGTTTTTGACTCCCAGTGAGACACAGAACTATTTGCGAGATCACCAAGTTCAAGGATGTTATTCCGAGCTGTTGGCGGAGAAATATTTGGTAGCTGACGTCTCTGTGTGTAGTCAGCAACGATATGTGTGGGGTTCGATTACCAGTCATCACTGAACTCTTCGTCATATTATTTCTAGTTCAAACATGCTCACATGTCGCTTCTGGTGTAACAAACCCACGTTTAACGTTCGTTTTCTCTAGAATGTAACAGCGATAGGTGCCGGGTTGGAGTCCTGGGAAGGAAAAAATTGATGTTTCGTCTCGTCATTTCAGTTAAAACATCTTGCTACTGCCGAGAAAATCCGATATGTCACAGTTGATTGTGCTGCGATAACAATCCGATTAGGTTCTGGGTTCGAATCCCTGTCTCACACAAAGTTTTAACTCACGACATTTCAAGTAAGTTACTTGCGAAGAATCAATATTTAACAACTCTCGCAGTTCGTTAACAGGAATAGTAGATGCTGGGTAGGAATTCGCTTCCGTTAAAAATGTTTACGTTATGTAATTTAAAGTTGATGTTTCCTAACTGATATTGTCTAAAATCGAGGTATATCACTCTCTGTACGCCTAGTCAGGAATGACTGTTTCCGTCAGTCACGAAATCTTTGCTTGGTCTGCAGGACCTGGGTTTGGATCCATATGCAGAACGAGACGGTTCGTCGTGTCATTTGAAGTTCACACATATTCTCAACTAGCAGCTCGTGAAAAACTTAAATTTTTAATGTCACTTTGTGTTAAATAATAAGTACGGTATGCTATTTTGAAGAGGAAATCATGAATACGACGAACTTACTACGTGCATTACCTATCTGACGTAATAATGAGTGGTAACATTTCAGGTATGTCATTTATTGTAGTAAATGTGAACTTACAAGCCTTAAGGTCAGCCTTATCTGTGATAAGGTGTTCCCTGACATTGGTAATATCGTGGTATTACTTTACATCTTGAGTTATTGCGATACAGAGCAGTGTTTTCTAGTGGTGACTTGGAACCATTTTCAATAGTGAAACGACTGTACCGAAGAGCGATTAGAGGACTTTTAGACAGCTGCGTTATGAGGGTTGTATGCGAATCAAGCGAAATGCAATTCAGATCGTTCTGATTGTTTTGAGCGCGACTGTACATATGATCCTTCAGTTTCTATGCTACATCCCTTCTTTATTTCTGATAACCTAATGACGCCTTGTATCTTGTTTTCCAATACTCTTTTTTATTCCTTAGTGATCGAATATTCCATTTTTCACTTCTAATTGTCCATTTCCATAGCTTTTTCCCGTTAACTATTTTGTATAGCTGGCTGCATTCTCTCGGTTCTTTTGACATTTGCTGTTTTTCGATGTATGGATAGCTGTCCTTTCGCGTGAATCTCCAACCTGGAGGAGAGGGGTAATTTCTTAAGCCTTTGATATCCAACTACGAGGCAGTTACTGGTTTTGTTCCACTCCAGTTATTTTATTTCCACAGTACCCACCATATCTGGTAAGCATTCCTCTATCACTAGTGATTTTATTGGGCGTTATAATTCGCTGTCACTTATTTTGTCACACGTGATTTTAGCATTTATGCGGCGATTGAAAGGAGCAACCGCAGTATGGCCTTCCTCACTGAAACTGTTTTAGGAAATGGAATTTAGTATTTTGGCAATATTTGTCATTCTCCGTTCCAGAAACGCTGCAGCTATTGTGTGTCTGGACAGAAGCCATTGTTCCGGTCGCTGATTTAAGATATCAAAATGTACCGAAGTCTCATTGTCCTTGTCCTCCTTCTCCACCTAATTTAATCTTCTCCCTCTTTCTCAGTTAATTGGCAAATTTTTTATTCACTCTTAAATCGGTTTAATGGGATTATGCATTTCACCTTAATATAAAACATCACTAAATCGTAAAAATATTCTAACATATAATTTTTTCTAGCCTTAGTTAATCAAAAAAACTATGCTGTGCTATTTATTCATATTTCATTCAAGTCACTGTACACATTACGCTCACTGCACACTCTACACACTCATGTTATTTTGTGACCATAGGTCAGTAATGAAACCTGTGGTCCTCTGTTACATTCTTGGTGCGTTACCACTTGTATGTCTGGAATACTGGAATACTGAATCAACATACCACGATACTGAAGGATATATGATGCACATCAATATAAAAGGACGCCAGTATATTTTATTACTTATATTGTGTACACAGTTGTTTATTAAAGTGGTATACTCTATCGTAGTCCGCCCCCGGTAACTGAATGGTCAGCGTGACGGATTGTCAATCCTCTGGGCCCGGGTTCGATTCCCGGATGGATCGGGGGATTTTCTCCGCCCAGGGACTGGGTACTGTGCTGTCATCATCATCATCATCATCATCATCATCATCATCCTATCACCCTCATCGACTGCAGGTTGCCGAAGTGGCGTCAAATTGAAAGACCGGCACCCGGTGAACAGTCTGCCCGACGGGGGGCCCTAGCCATACGATTAAGTAAATAAATACTCTATTATAGTTAAAGGAACACTTAGGAACTTTTGGTAACAATTACTTATTTGTCGTGTAATGATAAACACTGATGTGCCAAAACATCACCACTGTCCACCGCGATACCGAATACCATCTACTGGTGACGCGGGAACATGACGCGGTAAGAAAAGTACGAGAATGTAAGTGGAGCAGAGACGAATGGGAAATCATAAAAAAAATAAAAAACATACTAGCGATTATACGGGCCTCTAACGGAGAAATACATTGATATAAGCGACTTCGACAACGGGCAGATTCTTACGGCCCGCCTGGGAACGAGCATCTGGGAAACGGCGAAGATGGGTTGCTTTTCGAGTGCTAACGGTGTCAGCATCTGTGGAAAGTGGGTCTAGACAGGTGAAAACTCGAGTAGCTCTCTAAAGTAGAATAGGCTGTGACTTAGGCGGAACCGACGAAAAAGTACAGGGGGACATCAAAGTCGTTAACATCTGGAAGTGCATAAATTCACGGAATAATGTGGATAGACATGAAAAAATTGACACACATTCCTGAAATGACATGTTTTAATGAAACCGAAAATGAGTCCAAAGACTGGCCGCCTACACGCCAATGACGTCGTTGTCAGCGTGTCGTGTGTGAGGCAAGCCGATATGTTACAGAATCTCTTCATCTCTACCCTGGCCGACAAACACCTGCCGCCGGGTGAGAGTCATGCAGGACGGTGCTCCACCCCATATTGCTAGACGCGTGAAAGATCTCTCGCGCACATCGTTTGGTGGGGGTCGCGGGCTGAGCCGCCATTTCCGTCACGCTTTGGCTCCCAGCTCCCCAGGCCTCAGTCCGTGTGATATTGGTTCTAGGGTTACCTGAAGGTGCAAGTCTACAGCGAGCGTCCGACCTCATTAGGGATGCTAAAAGACAGCACCCTATAGCAGTTTCCCACTATTCCTACTGATATGTTGTACAGTGCTGTTCACAACATTATCCCACGATTACAAACATAATGGATGACGGCCTACATGCTGAGCATTTGTTACAAACGACAGTCTTTGTTAAAAATTAATTGTTACGCTAATTATTGCTTTTTTATCATATGAAGCGCCATCTGTTGGTCATTTTGTGCACGTTTTGGTTTCAGTAAGCACGTGTGTCAATTTTTACTTTCCTGTCTACACTACTGGCCATTAAAAATGCTACACCACCAAGATGACGTGCTACAGACGCGAAATTTAACCTACAGGAAGAAGATGCTGTGATATGCAAATGATTATCTTTTCAGAGCACTCACACATGGCTGGCGCCGGTGGCAACACCTGCAGCGTGCTGACATGAGGAAAGTTTCCAACCAATTTCTCATACACAAACAGCAGTTGACCGGCGTTGCCTGGTGAAACGTTGTTGTGATGCCTCGTGTAAGGAGGAGAAATGCGTACCATCACGTTTCCGACTTTGATAAAGGTCGGATTGTAGCCTATCGCAATTGCGGTTTATCGTATCTCGACATTGCTGCTCGCGTTGGTCGAGATCCAATGACTGTGGAATCGTTGGGTTCAGGAGGGTAATACGGAACGCCTTGCTGGATCCGAACGGCCTCGTATCACTATCAGTCGAGATGACAGGCACCTATCCGCATGGCTGTAACGGATCGTGCAGCCACGTCTCGATCCCTGAGTCAACAAATGGGGACGTTTGCAAGACAACAACCATCTGCACGAACAGTTCGATGACGTTTGCAGCAGCATGGACTATCAGCTCCGAGACCGTGGCTGCGGTTACCCTCGATGCTGCATCGCAGACAGGTGCGCCTGCGATGGTGTACTCAACGACGAACCTGTGTGCACGAATGGCAAAACGTCATTTTTTCGGATGAATCCAGATTCTGTTTACAGCATGATGGTCGCATCCGTGTTTGGCGACATCGCGGTGAACGCACATTGGAAGCGTGAATTCGTCATCGCCATACTGGCGTATCACCCGGCGTGATGGTATGGGGTGCCATTGGTTACACGTCTCGGTCACCTCTTGTTCGCACTGACGGCACTTTGAGCAATGGACGTTACATTTCAGATGTGTTACGACCGGTGGCTCTACCTTTCATTCGATCCCTGCGAAACCCTACATTTCAGCAGGATAATGCACGACCGCATGTTGCAGGTCCTGTACGGGCCTTTCTGGATACAGAAAATGTTCGACTGCTGCCCTAGCTGCACATTCTCGAAATCTCTCACTAATTGAAAACGTCTGGTCAATGGTGGCTGAGCAACTGGCTCGTCACAATACGCCAGTCACTACTCTTGATGAACTGTGGTATCGTATTGAAGCTGCATGGGCAGCTGTACCTGTACACGCCTTCCAAGCTCTGACTCAATGCCGAGGCGTATCAAGGCCGTTATTACGGCCAGAGGTGGTTTTGTGGGTACTGATTTCTTAGGATCTATGAACCCAAATTCCGTGAAAATGTAATCACATGTAAGTTCTAGTATAATATATTTGTCCAATGTATACCCGTTTATGATGTGCATTTCTTCTTGGTGTAGCAATTTTAATGGCCAGTAGTGTATATTATTCTGTGGAGTAGTGAATTTTCAAATGTGGACAACATTTTGAGTCAGCTTGTACAGTGCTGGTGCAGAATCATGTGTTGCGGAGCACACAGTTCAGCATATATTGTTGATCATAGGCTCTTAAAACAGAAAATCCCAACCTGTTGCCTCGTTCACTCAACGACATTGTCAATTACAATTGCATTGACCGCGGTATCATCGGACTGGACCATGGATTAATGGTCAAATGAGTCAACTTTCTCGTTTAACTAGGTCGACCGTTGTGCGCGGAGACGCCGTCATCCTAGCGAACAGCCGTAGGGAACATGCAATGCGCCACGAAAAAAGACCACTCTGGGCAGTATGTTATGGGGGGACATTGATCTGGGCTCCAAGGGAGTAATTTAAGACACGTTGACAGCTTTAGACGAAGAGGAAGTTAGTTCGGGCCATCTGCACTCCATGCCTAATGTCTTCCAGGACGGCCGCTAACGGCAATCAAGTCATTTATAGCAATACAACAGTATAAAAATTAAAAAAAAAGAAGAAACACAGAAGCTAACAGTACGGCAATAATAGCCTTTCAATGCACGCCGCTAACGGCAATCAAGTAATTTATAGCAATACCACAATTTAAAAAGTTTAAAGAACATTAGTAATCAGGCTACTAAGGTAAATAGAGAACTTTGTTAAAAAATACGGTGAGGTAGTGAAGCTACCAACACCGCGATTAAAAAAAATCAAAGGTCTCAGCAAACAGACGTTGCTGGCAATAAAGGAATGGAGGAATTTAGAAGGTTTTAATCAAAGTGTCCTGGAATATCATTAGAACGTAACATATGACGGACGTGTAAGGCGGCCACAAATCGCCCACTCAGACGCTCAGGCTAGGCAGAATACTGACCAATTTAAATACGCCCGTAAACACAATTGCCACTCCCAGGCTGGTCACTGCACCGACTTTTTGCCAGCAAAAACTTGTAATAAGATGACTTAACTTGCTGACAGAATTAGAGCTAACCTCGTGCAAGGGAACATTACACCACACAGTCCTGAATGAGCGACCACGTGATCAACCAACAAGAAGCAAGAATTTACTCATAACACACGACAGAGCAGCGAAACAATTAAAACTGCCAAAACTACACCTCCCATCGGGCAGTAACGAGAGGAGGAGGAAAGATCACTGTCTTCAATTACACCGGTGCCGGGGACAGGAAACCCGATCGCCGGAGGCCACAAGGCAGAAGAGATGCTGGTTACCCAAAATTATTACTTAATGATTATACCTTCCACGAACTTAACTTGCAATTATGCTCGAACAGGCAGTACACGACCTCCGATGGCAACGATCCACACATCCGACCGCGCACGCGTCGCCAGTGCACCCAACACGCCACGATCACGCGGCAACACTCTCTGTCACCGGAGTTCACTTCTCTGCAACGTTGACGGGTAGTGACCGCTCCTTCATGTGGTATCTCCTTTTTAAACTCCAGTGTTGAACAGGACGACTTGAAGCTTGTTAACGTCCCACCAAGGTGAAATTAACTGCAACTACTCGTGGGGCACTTCTGTATACAACCAACCCACGGGGAGCTTCTTCCGTCAACTCGACCCGCTCGTTACACACAACCGACATACATCACGTGGCGACTCGGTACAACCGACCACGCCTGCTTCGCGCTGGTGGGCCACACTACCCTCGCGTGTCCACCAGACTCACTGCGCACGCCCCTACTTCCGCGCCACCACACGAAGTTCCCACCGGTCAAAGATCTCACTTCCTCCATAGCAGTTTCCCGGAAACAAACGCAGATATCGATAGCATAGGGGAAAGACAACCAAGCAGCCACTTAATGACAGACAACATATCAAACAAACATATCAGGGGAAGAAAAGCAAAAACCAATGCAATCTAAACACAAGGTGTAGCACGAGTCGATACACGGCTCATGGACCAACTTGCTATTGGGGATGTGGCCGTAATGTTTTGTCTGATCTGTGTCGTTGAATTTTCTGGCTTCTCAAACCCACGAGATGAAGACTTTCTACAAAGCTGCATTCGCTCTTGCCTGACAGGTGCCGAGATTGAACAGCAGTGGCCACAAGGAGCGGCAGGCGACATGGTGGCCAACAAACGGGATCTGCTGGAGGAAGAAGAGGGCCACGGAGTAGAGGGCGAGAAGGGAGAGTGGGTGGGCGCGGAGGCGGCGGACACGCCGGCCAGGAAGAGTCGACTGCAAGACCTGAAGGGCGGCGAGCACAACGTGGAGAAACAGGAGGAGAAGAGTGGAGCACAGTGGGGACGCAGTCTCCTGCGCTGTCTGCTGAAGTAAGGGAGCTCCAACAACTGAGCGCACAGATTAGTCACCAGTCTAGCGCTAATGTTAAGTTGTAGTGTGATTCCGTGCTCCTTCTTCGTCGACTTCATACGGTTGTCATTGATTTTATTGGATAAGCAAGTAAAGCCCAGTGAAAGTCAACTCTTTCTAAATACGAGCTTGAATGAGTTGATTATATTTAAGTCTTGTTGAGACCCGTGCTTGCGTAAAGCTAAGCATAAAAATGTTTACTAATCCCTGACTGGTGATCATATTTAGCTGCCTCTGCTGCTGAGTTTTATACAATCTGCAACGCTTTTAAGCACCACAAACAAGAGTTTCGTATTCTCTCTCTCGCTGAAAAAAAGGAGCAGCATCTTTTTGGTAGGAAATTTAATGTAGTTAATTTTTTACTGGAATGTGTTGTCGTTAGAGGCTGTAGTATTCGAATTATTCATCAAGAAAGTGCAAAAGCGACCGAAACGCATTTTTTTGAATAACTCGAAAACGATGTCCTGCAGCGAAAACTTATTCCAGTGCAAAATTTAACTACATTAATTTCCCACTAAAAGGTCCCATTCATTTTTTCTGTAGGACTAATAGTTTGTACTTAACAAAGGAGAGAATATTAAAATCTTGCACGTGGTATCTGGCAGTGTGGTTTGTGTAAAACTCAGCGGCAGCTCAGTCAACTTGTATACTCTTAAGACTATATATACCTTCATTGTCATGGGTGACTGGAACGCCATAATAGGAAAAGGGAGAGAAGGAAATGCAGTACGCGAATATGGATTGGGGGGAAGAAATCAAAGAGGAAGCCGCCTGGTAGAATTTTGCACAGAGCATGACTTAATCGTAGCTAACACTTGGTTCAAGAATCATAAAAGAAGGTTGTATACATGGAAGAATCCTGGAGTTACTGGAAGGTCTCAGATAGATTATATAATGGTAAGACAGAGATTCAGGAACCAGGTTTTAAATTATAAGACGTTTCCAGGGACAGATGTGGACTCTCTCCACAATCTATTGGTTATGAACTGTAGATTAAAACTGAAGAAACTACAAAAAAGTGGGAATTTGAGGAGGCGGGACCTGGATAAACTGAAAGAACCAGAGGTTGTACAGAACTTCAGGGTGAGCATAAAGGAACGACTGACGAGAATGGGGGAAAGAAACACAGCAGAAGAAAAATGAGTAGCTCTGAGGGATGAAGTAGTGAAGGCAGCAGAGGATCGTGTAGGTAAAAAGACGAGGGCTAGTAGAAATCCTTGGGTAACAGAAGAGATATTGAATTGATAAAAGGAGAAAATATAAAAATGCAGTAAATGAAGCAGGCAAAAAGGAATACAAACGTCTCAAAAATGAGATCGACAGGAAGTGCAAAACGGATAAGCAGGGATGGCTAGAGGGCAAATGTAAGGATGTAGAGGCATATATCACTAGGGTTAAGGTAGATACTGCCTACAGGAAAATTAAAGAGACATTTGGAGCAAAGAGAACCATTTGAATGAATATCAAGAGCTCAGATGGAAACCCAGTTCTAAGCAAAGAAGGGAAAGCAGAAAGGCGGAAGGAGTATATAGAGGGTCTATACAAGGGCGATGTTCTTGAGAAGAATATAATACTTCCAATCCCAAGGAAAGCAGGTGTTGACAGATGTGAAAATTACCGAACTATCAGTTTAATAAGCCACTGCTGCAAAATACTAACGCGAATTCTTTACAGACGAATGGAAAAACTGGTCGAAGCCGACCTCGGGGAAGATCAGCTTGGATTCCATAGAAATGTTGGAACACGTGAGGCAATACTGACCCTGCGACTTATCATAAATAATAGATTAAGGAAAGGCAAACCTACGTTTCTAGCATTAATAATCATCTTGTGGTGCAGTTCTTGTTGTCTCCGTTGCCTGCTAAGAAAACGGGATGAGAAGTTCCGCCTTATGCTAGACACCTTTTTTCTTTTGTTTCACCCATACATGTTTCAGCACTTTTGTGCTATCGTCAGTGGGTTCTATTTTTATTTTTAACTATAAATTTGTTGTTAACATATTAACATTTGCGTTGTTTGCAACATTATGTAAAAGTTACATTTATAACTTAATTGGCGAAAAGTAACATACCTTACATTATGTTATTGTCCTCTTGTTTTGGTAGCTGTTATGCTACACAATATACAACTTGTCATCTGCTAACAGCAAAACGTTATTTATTTCCTGTTTGTTATGCATTTACGAACGGAAATAAGACTGTATCACGTTTTCTTTCTGTAACTTACAGTTTTGAAGTTGTGGTACGTTGTCCTGTGTTGTTGGCGAAGTAAATAGGCTTACTTCTTTGCCTGTGTTCGCGTGACAATGCAGTTTTTCCGATTACTCAAAACATAGGCGGAGTTTTCGCTGCCATTACGTGTTGTTGTGGCTGTGTGGAGTTCATTTGTTTCGTAGCGTGCTCTGCTGGGTGAGGCACGCGAGTTGAATTGTATTTGGTGTTAGTGGTGTGTGGTTTATGTGGGTTTGCGTGTGTGTGATGAGTACTGGGGCAGAGAGAGAGAGACTGAAAAGTAGAAAGAAAGAAAGAAAGAAAGAAAGGAGAGAGAGAGGATTTGTTTGTTTGTTTGTTTGTGTGTGTGTGTTACTTGTATAGTTCTTCTATTGTGGCGAAGAGAGTTTTGTTGCACAGTGATGTGTATTCATTGAGTACTTTCTTTCCTTGGGCTATTGATTTTTGGATGTGGTAGTTTTCTTCTATAGTTAATTTTTGGTATAGGCTGCTGCTAGTTTTTAGGATGTGAAGGTCAGTTTCAATATTTGTTGGGTGGTGGTTGTGTGCTGCCAGGTGGTCTGCAAATATTGAGTGTGTGCTATTGCTTTACAGTGCTCTGAGGTGTTCATTATATGTGGTTCTGAAGGTCCTGCATGTTTGGCCCCACATATACAGATTGACAGCAGTTGCAAGTAAGTTGGTAGGTGCCAGACTGGCCGTATTTATTAGTGCTGGTGGTAATTCTTCCGAGTCTGCTCTGTATTGTGTTGTTGGTTCTGTATGCTATGTTGAGTCCTTGTTTCTTTAGTATATTACCCACCCTGTGTGTGACTTTGTTGTTGTAAGTCATTATGTGCCATTTGTTGCTTACTATCTGCTGATTTGTTGTGTGATGAGTTGTGTTTGTATGTGTGTGTGTTTCATGGTTATGTGCTGTTTGTTTTTGTATTTTGTGGTTTATTTTGTCTACTCTCTTTGCGTCATATACATTCTCCTGTGCAATTTGTTTTATTGCGTTCAGTTCTTGTGTGTAGTCATGCTTAATCATGGGTATTTTGTTCAGCCTGTGAAGTAAATATCTGAAGCTGGTTTCTTTGTGGGTTATTGGGTGACTGGATTGGTTATGAATAATGGTGCTGGTGAGTGTGGGTTTTCTGTAGATTGTGAATTCATGTTTGTTGTTTCTCTTGTGTATAGTGAGATCTAAGAAATTAAGTTTTTTATCTGTTTGTGTTTCTATGGCGAATTGTATTTGTGGGTGGATGGAGTTTATGTTATCATGAAGTTCTTTTATGTGGGACAGTGGTTCATCTATTAAGCAAACTATGTCATCTACGTATCTGTACCAATATATTATTTTGTACTGTTTTGGTATAACTATTTTGTCAAAGATTTGTTTTTCTATCTGGTTGAGGAAAATGTCAGCTAGGAGGCCACTGATTGGGGATCCCATGGGTAGTCCATCTTGTTGAGAGTAAAATCTGTTGTTGAATGTGAAGTAGTTCTGTTCTGTGATGAGCCTGAGTACGGCTAATATTTCTTGTATGTTTGTTGTGGGTATGTTTCCTTGCAGTTGGAGGTTTCTTTCTATTATGTTGATGGTTTCTTCTGTTGGGATGTGTGTGTACATTGAAATTATATCATTTGTTATTATAGCATTTGTAGACTAAGAGAAAGCTTTTGACAACGTTGACTAGAGTACTCTCTTTCAAATTCTGAAGGTGGCAGGGGGAAAACACAGTGAGCGAAAGGCTATTTACAATTTGTACAGAAACCAGGTGGCAGTCATAAGAGTCAAGGGACATGAAAGGGAAGCAGTGGTTGGGAAGGGAGTGAGACAGGGTTGTAGCCTCTCCCCGATGTTATTCAATCTGTATATTGAGCAAGCAGTAAACGAGACAACAGAAAATTTCGGAGTAGGTATTAAAATCCATGGAGAAGAAATAAAAACTTTAACGTTCGCCGATGACATTGTAATTCTGTCAGAGACGGCAAAGGACTTGGAGGAGCAGTTGAACGGAATGGACAGTGTCTTGAAAGGAGGGTATAAGATGAACATCAACAAAAGCAAAACGAGAATAATGGAATGTAGTCGAATTAAATCGGGTGATTTGCAGGAATTAGATTTGGAATGAGACGCTTAAAGTAGTAAATGAGTTTTGCTATTTGGGGAGCAAAATAAATGATGATAGTCGAAGTAGAGAGGATATAAAGTGTAGACTGGCAATGGCAAGGAAAGCGTTTCTGAAGAAGAGAAATTTGTTAACATCGAGTATAGATGTAAGTGTCAGGAAGTCGTTTCTGAAAGTATTTGTATGGAGTGTAGCCATGTATGGAAGTGAAACATGGACAATAAATAGTTTGGACAAGAAGAGAATAGAAGCTTTCGAAATGTGGTGCTACAGAAGAATGCTGAAGATTAGATGGGTAGATCACATAACTAATGAGGAGGTATTGAATAGAATTGGGGAGAAGAGGAGTTTGTGGCACAACTTGACAAGAAGAAGGGACCGGTTGGTAGGACATATTCTGAGGCAGCAAGGGACCACAAATTTAGCATTGGAGGGCAGCGTGGAGGGTAAACATCGTAGAGGGAGACCAAGAGATGAATACACTAATCAGATTCAGAAGTATGTAGGTTGCAGTAAGTACTGGGAGATGAAGAAGCTTGCACAGGATAGAGTAGCATGGAGAGCTGCATCAAACCAGTCTCAGGACTGAAGACCACAACAACAACGATTTCCTACTAAAAGGTCCTGTTCATTTAGTCTGTGGGACTAATAGTTTGTGCTTCACAAGGGAGAGAATATTAAAATCTTACACGTGGTATCTGGCGGTGTGGGTTGTGTAAAACCCAGCGGCAGCTGAATTAACTTGTTTACTCTTAAGACTATATATACCTTCATTGTTGTGTCCAAGGTTGCTGACATAAAAGTTAAAATCCTTAAGGTGAAAATGTTATTTGCATTGGGAATTCAGCCAGTCAGAGGGTAGCCTTACAGAGAAAATATGTTAGAGATCTACAACATGTGCAGTTCGAGGGTGAAATACAGTGTGAACAGGCAAAGTAACAAACAGAAGGTAGAGTGATACATCGAATGGCTAATGAAGTAGGGTAATGCATCAGGACGAGGTGATATGCAGAGAAAATATGTTAGTGATCTACAATATGTGCAGTTTTATGGTGAAATACAATGTGTACAGGCAAAGTAACAAACAGAAGGTAGAATGATACATCGAATGGCTAATGAAGTACTGTAATGAATCAGGACGAAGTGGTATGCTGTTAACTCGAAGACTGAGACATGAAAGAATGGCTAATTTGCTAATGGACGGAGGAGTCAGGGATAAAAATTCTAGGAGAAGCCGAACCTGTGGTTACAGTTAGCGTGTTCAAATGGAATTTCGTTGCAGTACGTGTACAGCGAAGAAGGGACTTGCACAGGAGACTACTGTAGAGCGCTGCGTGAAACTGGTCCTGTTACTGAAGACTACAACACAAAAAAAATGTGTGTATGTATTTGTATGGATGTTTTACGTTGATACGTAGAACTTGAGAACAAAACTTGGTACGCATTTGATTTAGTATTTATGGGCGTAAGATACACCTTTTAAATCTAACGACAGGTGTGCAAAATGAGTGCAAAAGGGTGACATGTAAAAATAAGGTTGACCGTGGAAGTTTCAAAGCATTTTCGACCTACCACGGTGCACTAATTGTGGCAGCCATCGCAACACACCGAACATTTTGTGTATTTCTGTCCTTTATTAAAAGTTATATTAAATTTGACACGAGTTGTAAGATTTGAAAGAGTAAAGGTCGTGAGCTGGACTGCATTTGAGGAGCAACAGGTGGCCGTTCTTAGAGTCTTACAGAAAATTAAAACAACAGGATGCCCGTTTTGACTCTGATTTGCTCTTGGACACATATCATTTCACTTATGCTGAAACTTTTATTCCATTTTGACTTTGTGAACAGTTAAGCGACTCTTTACTTATGAGACACTTTAGGAACTTGGAAGCTGTGCTACATCACGACTGATTTTAATTTGATATGTGTAGGTGGTACAAGCAAAAAATGAACATTTTGTACGAGTTGTTTATTTAAATTTCGTGCCTGGAATAACTGTCCATTAATGACATCCCAGTCATTATTCGAGACAACTGCACCAGGGCCCACAAGACATATCGTCCTCCACATCCAAGGGAAGATGTTTTCAGCCACAAAATACAAACGAACATGTACGTATGTTGCTGAGATCAGAACAACGCTAGGTCATGGTACAGTTCGTTTAAGTAGTACATCCAAACATTAGCGACCTCTACGACATACCTAACAAAGCAGTTGTATATTGACGTCAGATTATTGTAGGGTAGTGAGGTAGGCAGCTCACAGCTCGTGTTTCTGTTGTTGTAGTCTTCAGCATGAGGACGAGACTGATGCAGCTGACCAAATTGTTCTATCCTACGTAAGTATCTTAATCTCTGCATAACCACTGCAACGTGTAACCACCTAAACGTACTTACTGTATTATTGCCTAGATCTCATTCTATAATTTTTACCCCCACACTTCACTTCGTTATCATACTGATCAGTCCTCGACGCCTCATCATCCCTTCTTATAGTGATGTTGTGCCACAGATTCGTCTTTTTCCCAGTTCCATCCAGTACCTCCTCATTTGTTATTCGACCTACCCATCTGACCTTCAGCAGTCTTCTACAGCACCACATTTCAACAGATTATGTTCTCTTCTTTTCTCAATTGCGTATAGTCGATGTTTCAGTTCCATACAGGGCTACACTGCTCCATACGTCTTGCATATCAGATGAAGTAGTTTTGTCATGGTAGGTTCTCCCAAGGACCTGAATAATTCTCCCTTTCAAACTTCATTTACTTCCTCTTCTGTTATATTATCTTCTTGTTCGTTTCCCCTGTACGGTCCTCCAATACATTTGCACCATCTTCCTTTGATTAGTACTGCCTTGCCATCTGAGTATATGATATTCTCACAACTGTTTCTGTTTTCTTCAAAGTTCTCTTTAATTTTGCTATATGTAGTATCTACAATTTTAATAGAAATACATTATTCTAAAGCTTTGCATTTCTTTCTTTGTGATTTTCCACATTCTGTAATTTTTTTAGACTTCTGCTATCCTTTTCCCTGCTTTCCCTGCTTTATTTGCTGCATTTTAGTGTTCGCTTCGTGAAATTCAGCATCACATACGTTATCCGATAATTCTTACTGGATACTGAATTTATATCCATTTGATCCGTTGCTGCTTTCAGCATCTCATCTCTGAAAGCCAACTATTTCCCTTCTGTTGTGTTACATTTCCCCTTTCAGTCGTAGCTGCCTAACGCTTCTTTGAGCCTCTCTGTAACCACTTTCAGTTTATCCAGGGTTCATCTCCTCAATACCTCACATTTCTACACTTTTTTCAATTTTAATTCGCAGTCCATGACCAATAAGTTATGGTCAGAGTCTGGAAATACTATAAAGTTTGAAATCTGGTTTCTAAATGCCCATATTATCATTATATAATGTATCTGAAACAATGCATTTACCACAAAATGTTTGGCTCAACCATCATCTCATCCTCCATGAATCAAACAGCGTAAAACATGCTTGTTTTGCTCTGGGAGAAAACTTTAGTTTATGGATGGGCTCATAGGTGATAAACCAAATTAAACCAATGTATCAAAGGTAAAAGCAACCAGAGACGAATGGTGTTCGTAAAATACAAAACATTCAGAGATAGCATTATCGTCTATAGGGTGTAACGGGTATAAATGTAGATAATTCTGATTTCTGTTGCTGAGTGAGGACGGTATATTTGTTGTGGCATCAAAACCAATGGACTTGCTTGTACTGGAGTAATCACACCGTTGTCTTGCAGTTGTTTTACGAGGGTAATCCGAAAAGTAAGGCCTCCTATTTTTTTATAAGTACATAGACTTTATTTCTTCAATGGTTTACATCAGTTTACAGCTTGAACATTTAGCTATTTTTCGACATAATCACCATTACTGTCGATGCATTGAAGTTTTTGTATGCCTATGTCATATCATGCTGTTCAGAAAGTTCTTTCACCTCGTCGTCGGAGCTGAATCGCTTTTCGGCCAAATGTGCCTTTAACTTACGGAACAGGTGATAGTCACTGGGCGCCCAGTCAGGACTATATGGTGGGTGGGTGATTCAATTCCACTGAATGTCATGGAGAATATGTACACCCTTCCTCAACATTTCTCTCCTCCGGTTCCGAATTGCCCGTTTGAGTTTTTTCAGAGTCTCACAGTATCTGTCTGCGTTAACTGTGGTCCCTGCGATCAGCTCCGACGGCGAGGTGAAAGAAGAGGTTCATAACTGTCTAAACAGCATGGCGGCGAGCTGGTATGACATGGGCATACAGAAACTGCCACAGCGTCTACAAAAATGCATCGCCAGACATGGTGATTATGTCGAATAATAGCTAAATGTTCAAGATGTAAACTGATGTAAACCGTTGTAGAAATATGCAGGTCTATGTACTTATAAAAAGGTAGGAGAGCTTTCTTTCGGTATTACCCTCGTAATTCACTGGCTACTTTTGTCTTAAAGCAGTGGGAAAGCCCGAGTCCAGAAAAACTTAGGCCGTGCGTTGTCTTTCAGGATAACGTGCGCTACAAAATTATTAGCTTTTCTAAAAAAAAATGGTTCAAATGGCTCTGAGCACTATGGGACGTAACTTCTGAGGTCATCAGTCCCCTAACTAACCTAAGGACATCACACACATCCATGCCCGAGGCAGGATTCGAACCTGCGACCGTAGCGGTCGCGCGGTGCCGCACTGTAGCGCCTGGAACCGCTCTGCCACCCCGGCCCGCTAGCTTTGCCATGTTAATTTGAAAAGAGTTACAGAAATTCCTAAAGCAAACTAGCTATACTGCCTTTTGGATTGAAAGCAATCACTGAAAGTGCATTGTCATGGATGCTAAGGCCAAAGAAGTAAAATGAATCTAAGCCAAAATATTTTCACTGTCTCTTGATTACAACGCAGTGAATTTCACTGTCCTAGTGTGGGACTTGTAAGTGGCAGGCAATCTGCACTGTCCAAATACAGGGATTTCTTGTCTGGTAAATACGGAAGCGTCCGATCCCGCCCGTCTGCTTTGACCCATGACGTCACAAATATGGCGGAAACAAAAACAAACACACACACTTTCCACAAGAAGCCTAATGACACTAACGGGACAAGCGCGGCAAATGAGGTGTTTTGGGTGGGGGGCAAACTAAATATAAACAAATTTAGACGCCTTGCGTAGCTACAACGTGTAAGTGAAGACAGCCATGCATGAATACCCACCCACCTCCCCAGGGGTCGTAACCCTTGCAACCCATAGAAGATAAAGATGCTTCAGTAGCTGATTAGTGTTTTTTGGCTTTTTAAAAAAAAATCTCACGGGATAGAACGAACAGATCAGAAAGATAAATATAATAAACTAAAACAGAAATTGGAGGAAACAGATAATTAAAATAAGTAATAAGTGTTTTTAAATTTAAAAAAAGAATCTCACGAGATAGAACGAACAGATCAGAAAAGTAAATAAAATAAGATAAAAGAGAACTAGAGACAGCCACACTCAAACCAAACTCCGCGCCGTCGTGACGTCACACACGACAACACCCTTACGTCACGGGTCAAAGCCGACGCGTGGGATCGGACGCTTCTGTCGACCCCTTGTCTGTTGTATGTAGGGAGGTGCGAGCTAGTTTTTGACAGGGGCAGTGAGCCGAACTGTTCGTACGTGGCACGATTAAGCAGAATTGCTGAAGAATCTGAGTCCAATTGGAAGCCAACACGACGGCCAGCCATCTGTAGTGTTACAAATAGTTTGTTGGAATGGCACTGTGGCGAGGTGAGGGCACATCCTTACTTGAATTACTGCTAGAACCTGTAGTCGGTTTTGAAAACACTGCATTCACAGAATGTAAATGAGACCTGTCGTTGCGAGCACACTGCATGGACACGGCCTTTCTTTCCACATGAGTAACATGTCGCGTTGCGCGACGGGTGATGTTGCCTCTTATGGTGAGCAAAACAGCGAGGGAAAAACTTCGCTACATTTACATGCGTGGCTACCTGTTTAGTAGGCTGTCTGCGCGTCTGTGGGAGCGCTAGGAGCAGTCGCGGATAAGAAGAGACCCGACCCGACAAATTGGGACCTGATCAAAATTATCCGCGGCTATAGCGCGCGCCGGAATCAAATTGTTCTAATATTTGCGACACTTGATGATGGAGCAAAAGGTTTGAGTACTTGAGAATCTCTTCTCTAGTTCTGCTATCAGGGACACTGTATGTGATCCCATCACGGATCATCATGTAACTACACTACAGGCCATTAAAATTGCTACACCACGAAGATGACGTGCTACAGATGTGAAATTTCCGACTGGAGGAAGATGCTGTAATATGCAAATGATTAGCTTTTCAGAGCATTCACACAAGGTTGGCGCCGGTGGCGACACCTACAACATGCTGACATGAGGAAAGTTTCCAACCGATTTCTCATACACAAACAGCAGTTGACCGGCGTTGCCTGGTGAAACGTTGTTGTGATGCCTCATGTAAAGAGGAGAAATGCGTACCATCACGTTTCCGACTTTGATAAAGGTCGGATTGTAGCCTATCGCGATTGCGGTTTATTGTATCGCGACATTGCTGCTCGCGTTGATCGAGATCCAATGACTGTTAGCAGAATACGGAATCGGTGGGTTCAGAAGGGTAATACAGAACGCCGTGCTGGATCCCAACGGCCTCGTATCACTAGCAGTCGAGATGACAGGCATCTTATCTGCATGGCTGTAACGGATCGTGGAGCCACGTCTCGATCCCTGAGTCAACAGATGGGGACGTTTGCAAGACAACAACCATCTGCACGAACAGTTCGATGACGTTTGCAGCAGCATGGACTATCAGCTCGGAGACCATGGCTGCGGTTACCTTGGACGCTGCATCACAGACAGGAGCGCCTGCGATCGTGTACGTAACGACGAGCATGGGTGCACGAATGGCAGAACGTAATTTTTTCGGATGAATCCAGGTTGTGTTTACAGCATCATGATGGTCGCATGCGTGTTTGGCGACATCGCGGTGAACGAACATTGCAAGCGTGTATTCGTCATCGCCATACTGGCGCATCACCCGGCGTGATTGTATGGGGTGCCATTGGTTACACGTCTCGGTCACCTCTTGATCGCATTGACGGCACTTTGAACAGTGGACGTTACGTTTCAGATGTGTTACGACCCGTCGCTCTACCCTTCATTCGATCCCAGCGAAACCCTACATTTCAGGAGGATAATGCACGACTACATGTTGCAGGTCCTGTACGAGCCTTTGTGGATACAGATAGTGTTCGACTGCTGCCTTGGCCAGCACATTCTCTAGATCTCTCACCAATTGGAAACGTCTGGTCAATGGTGGCCGAGCAACTGGCTCGTCGCAATACGCCATTCACTACTCTTGATGAACTGTGGTATCGTGTTGAAGTTGCATGGGCAGCTGTAATTGTACACGCTATCCAAGCTCTGTTTGACTCAATGCCGAGGTGTATCAAGGCCGTTATTACGGCCAGAGGTGGTGGTTCTGGGTACTGATTTCTCAGGATCAATGCATCCAAACTGGGTGAAAATGTAATCACATGTTAGTTCTAGTATAATATATTTTTCCAATGAATACCCGTTTTTGATCTGCATTTCTTCTTGGTGTAGGAAATTTAATGGCCAGTAGTGTATAAAAGTTGCCACAATTACTCCTGAATTTACATTTCCTAGTGGGGCCATGTAAGTCGGAATGCCACTGACGGCACGTGTGTTCCGGCTTTTTCTTAACGTGAAAGAACTGAAATCTGGCTGCCGCGACCTGAATCTGCTGTTCGTAATACTGACTTAGCGCAGCTACTACTTCGTCATAGGAGAGTGGGTCGGCAGACGAGGTAGGGAAGAGTTTTCGAACTAAGCGAAACACTTGGGTTCCCGCGACGGACAGAAAGTAATGAGATTTCACAGCACCTCGAATTCGATGGAATTGACAGTGGGCCTGTCACTGGATGAGATGTGCGAGCCATTCCTCTTCTTGCGCCGAGACGGTGGAATGTTGTGTGGTGGCACATGGTCCGTTGGTTAGCCGGTTGCCGACACATCTTGTGCGGTAAGCAATTGGAGTACAGTGGACAGCAACGTGGAGATTTGTTGGTTCTGAAACTGAAAAATCTGATTTAGTTCCAGAGCAGGAGCAGGCTGAGGCGCAGGGGCAGGAGCAGGGGTAGATATGGCAGAGTAGCCATTATAACGCTAATGAATTACAGTAGTAGAACCTCTGGAAAGAGAAATAGATAGTTCTGCAGCGCCCCTCCTGTAATACATGCAACAACAAGAACAAATGATTGAATAGAATCACTGTAACGACAGCTCCTATGCAGCAACCTAGAACACATCAAATGTTGTTGTTGTGGTCTTCAGTCCACAGACTGGTTTGCTGCAGATCTCCATGCTACTCTATCCTGTGCAAGCTTCTTCATCTCCCAGTACCTACTGCAACCTACATCCTTCTGAATCTGTTTAGTGTACACATCCCTTGGTCTCCCTCTACGATTTTTACCCTCCACGCTGCCCTCCAATACTAAATTTGTGATCCCTTGATGCCTCAGATCATGTCCTACCAACCGATCCCTTCTTCTGGTCAAGTTGTGCCACAAACTCCTCTTCTCCCCAATTCTATTCAGTACCTCCGCATTAGTTATGTGATCTACCCATCTAATCTTCAGCATTCTTCTGTAGCGCCACATTTCGAAAGCTTTTATTCTCTTCTTGTCTAAACTGTTTATCGTCCACGTTTCACTTCCATACATGGCTACACTCCGTACAAATACTTTCAGAAACGACTTCCTGACATTTAAATCTAAGCTCGATGTTACCAAATTTCTCTTCTTCAGAAACGCTTTCCATTCCTCTGCAAAGAATTCGTGTTAGTATTTTGCAGCCGTGGCTTATTAAACTGAGAGTTCGGTAATTTTCACATCTGTCAGCACCTGCTTTCTTTGGGATTGGAATTATTATATTTTTCTTGAAGTCTGAGGGTATTTCGCCTGTCTCATACATCTCGCTCACTAAATGGTACAGTTTTCTTAGGCCTGGCTCTCCCAAGGCTGTCATTTGTTCTAATGGGATGTTGTCTACTCCCAGCGCCTTGTTTCGACTTAGATCTTTCAGTGCTCTGTCAAACTCTTCACTGCAGTATCATATCTCCCATTTCATCTTCATCTACATTGCCTTCCACTTCTGTAATATTGTCCTCAGGAACATCGCCCTTGTGTAAACCCTCTATATACTCCTTCCACCTTTCTGCTTTCCCTTCTTTGCTTAGTACTGGGTATCCATTTATGCTCTTGATATTCATGCAAGTCGTCCTCTCCTCTCCAAAGGTCTCTTTAATTTTCCTGCAGGCAGTATCTATCTTACCCTTAGTGATATGTCCCTCTACATCCTTACATTTGTCCTCTAGCCATCCCTGCTTAGCCATTTTGCTCTTCCTGTCGATCTCATTTTTGAGACGTTTGTATTCCTTTTTGCCTGCTTCATTTACTGCATTTTTATATTTTCTCCTTTCATCAATTAAATTCAATATCTCTTCTGTTACCCAAGGATTTCTGCTAGCTCTCATCTTTTTACCTACTTGATCCTCTACTGTATTGAAAAGCAAACAAAAGTCGTTGATCAGACTTGTCGATGCTGTGCCCTCTAGTAATGTTTTGTGGCTGGATAAGGAGAGAGTGGTATGATTGGTCGGTAGCCAATTTCCTCCCACTACAACACAAAATGCACACCTGGTTGAAATACACTTTATTACACGAACCAGTTGAGTACTTAACTTCAGTGATGTCCAGTCTGAAGTTCTACGGTTAAGAGCGATCAAATAAGATGTACTAATCCTTGAATCTTGTCCGTTGACAATATCCGTAGGGCCCCCACGAACATGCAGAAGTGCCGCAACGCGACGTGGCACAGACTCGACTAGTGTCGGAAATATTGCTGGAGGGAACTGACACCATGAATCTGTAAGGGTGCAAGGCAGTGGAGATCTCTTGTGAACAGCACGTTGCAAGGCATCCAAGTTATGCTCAATAATGTTCTTGACTGGGAAGTTTAGTGGCCTGCGGAAGTGTTTAAATTCAGAAGAGTGTTCCTGGAGCCGCTCTGTGGCGTTTGGGGTATCGCATAGTCCTGCTGGAATTGCCAAAATCCGTCGGCATGCACAACGGACATGAATGGATGCAGGTGTTCAGACAGGATGCTTCCGCATGTGTCACGTGTCAGAGTCGTATGTAAACGTATAAGTGGTCCCATATCACTCCAACTGCACACACCCACACCATTTCAGAGCCTCCACCTCTTTGAACAGCCCCTGCTGACAGGCAGGGTCCATGGATTCATGAGGTTTCCTGATACCCTCACACGTCCATCCGCTCGATACAATTTCAAAGGAGAGTCGTCCGACCAGGCAAAATGTCGGTGTTGACGGGTCGAGGCGAGGCGTCGAGCTTTGTATTGTGCAGTGCCTTCGGCTCCGAAAGCCCATATCGATGATGTTTCATTGAATGGTTCGCACGCTGACACTTGTTGATGGCCCAGCATTGAAACCTGCACCAATGTGGAAGTGTTGCACTTCTGTAACGTTGAACGATTCTCTTCATTCGTCGTTGGTCCTGTTCTTGCAGGATCTTTTTCTGGCTGCAGCGATGTCCGAGTTTTGATGTTTTACCGGATTCCTGATATTCACAGTACACTCGTGAAATGGTCGTACGGAAAATCCCCGCTTCATCGCTACCTCGGAGATGGTGTGTCCCATCGCTCGTGCGCCGACTACAATACCACTTTCAAACACACTTAAATCTTGATAACCTACAAGTAACAATAGTAACCGATCTAACAACTGCACCAGACACTTGTTGGTAGGCGTTGCCAACCGAGTGCCATATCCTGTCTGTTTACATATAGCTGTATTTTAATTCACATGCCTATACCAGTTTCTTTGGCGCTTCAGTGTACAGTGACTGAAGTTCCCTCACAGCTAACTAAAGTGCGAGACGACGATTATCACTGTAGCATACGGCTGCACAATATTGAATAACGTTATTTTAGTATTTACATAAGTTGCAGATTAGTAATTATAGTTTTCACGAATAGGATGTTTTTAGGCTGGTTCGCATCTCGTGGTCGTGCGGTAGCGTTCTCGCTTCCCACGCCCGGGTTCCCGGGTTCGATTCACGGCGGGGTCAGGGATTTTCTCTGCCTCGTGATGGCTGGGTGTTGTGTGCTGTCCTTAGGTTAGTTAGGTTTAAGTAGTTCTAAGTTCTAGGGGACTGATGACCTAAGATGTTAAGTCCCATAGTGCTCAGAGCCATTTAGGCTGGTTAGTACTTCCAAGTACAAGTGGCAAGAGCATGCCCTTAATGCTTAATTTCCACTGTGCAGCAGATCAAGTGAGTAGTAGAGCAAAGTATGTGTCACCCCACTTTCCATTGTTGCCAAATTTATTCAAGATGGCGGCTTTTGGCGGGAAAATAGGCCAATTGTGCTATGTCCACTAACCTAACCCCTGGGAAAAATGGAGGGAATTTTGAATTTTGACGGGAAAATAGGTCAATTGGGCTACATCCACTAACCTAAGCCTCCAGAAAAAATGGCTGCAAATTTGAATTCCAACACGATAATGCTTGCAAAACCTGACTTTTCTTTATTTTTATTAATTATTATTCATTATTTATTATTATTGTTATTATTTATTATTATTATTATCATTATTTATTATTATTGGCCTAGCTCCACTAGAAAATTCGCGCCAGATTCAAACACGATAATGTCTCAAAAACTGTACTTCTATTTTTAATTATTTATTATCATATATTATTATTATTTATTCAAGATGTCCGATTTTCTCGGCCATAAAGCCATTTGCGTTACATCCATAACAAAAATATATCACAAGTTCAAATCCCAACACCATAATCGATCACACGTACGGACTTACACGGTCACTTATCTTTTCTCACTGGTAAACTATCAAAATCGCGTCAAATAACAAAGTGCACTTATAGTAACCTAAGTCATGTCCTTTGATTTTGTAGGGGGAAAGGGACTCAAGTCTTTATTTCAAGCAGTACAGTCATCACTTGTTCTCCGACACAATCAGTACACATCTTCGAGATCGCAGCAACGCCCAATGCAGTCGCCACGACGTCCGCGCTCCAACTGAATTAGTTGAAAGCGTTGCCACGCCCTGGCCCCACGGGCCAGCGCGCGGGCTGTTGCCTATGGCGGTGACGCGGTCCGCGCTAGCCGCTGAACCGGCGATCGCTCCCACGCCGTAAACATGTTTTCACTGGACACGCTGGAACTTGCCGAGGTTTACATCACAACGGTCCCTTGCCCGTTCACAACGTGTATTCGTCACCTCCGCACATTTCCCGCCAAAATTGTTTGCCTGGGAGCTGACTCACAAAACGGTCGGCCATTCGGCTTAGTACGTGGTTCGACAAAGAACGCCCTGCCACACTTTTGGCGCGAAAGTTGATTTCCTGTAGAGGCTCAAACCTGTCGATGCTAACAATTCGCCACCCACCACTTGTCTTTGTGCGACCGAGAACGCCGTGCTACACTTTTGGCGCCAAAGTTTGCTCAACAGTTGAATCCGCAATGACTGTACAAGACCCCTTGCTAAGTTAATTCACTCTCTCTCGTACTGCGCCGCCGCCCCGCTCACGACCAACCACTTACGTCACACACCCTCGATCGCCCCCTCCATACACGTGACGGACATAGTCTTCTGTAAACATGCTAACACCCACATCGCGCATCTAACCTATCAGTTACCTAAGTACTTAATTCCATTTCAATTTTAATCACATTAAATAATTCAATTTACAATTTCATACACGTTTGCTAAGGTGTTCAACTACCTACTTTCAAATACTTTTAGAGGACCAGACCGCAACCTCTTCCTAACAAACCTCACCGAGTTTGAGTTCTGTCAGTAAAGAAACGTCACTTGCGCTTTTGCTACCAACCTAAGAAAATTGCGGGTAAAGAAAGCACACTTGTACTAAGCTCATCCACCTTACCACCACATCCTCCTAGGATCAGGCGCCAAGTGTGAAATCTCCCAGTAAACAAACCTCACTTGCGTCTTCGCTATCTACGTAAGAAAATTGCTGAAAACGAAGCTTACCACCACCACCACCACTTCCTAAGGGGCCGGTGGTAAAAGGACTCAGCCTGCACTAGGCTGATGGAAGGAGGAATGAGTCTACTTTATTTATTTGGGAGCAATTTATTTAGGGATGGAGGATATGTATCACAGAACACACACTCTGACATGCCACCACAGCATACAGACCTGCAAACTACTCCTACATAACTCATGTATAAGGCTTTACACACACGCTTGCTAATTGTAAACCGTCAAAAAATCACTGCACATCCTACAGACATCTTCATCTCTATCTACATGTACATGTACATCTACATCTACATCTATACTCAGCAATCCACCATATGGTGCGTGGCGGAGGGTACCTCGTACTACAACTACTATCTTTTCTCCCCAGTCCACTCCCAAACAGAATGAGGGAAAAATGACTGCCTATATGCCTATGTACGAGCCCCAGTCTCTCTTGTCTTATCTTTGTGGTCTTTCTGCGAAATGTAAGTTGGCGGCAGTAAAATTGTACTGTAGTCAACCTCAAATGCTGGTTCTCTAAATTTCCTCAGTAGCGATTCAGAAAAAGAACGCCTCCTTTCCTCCAGAGACTCCCACCCGAGTTCCTGAAGCATTTCCGTAACACTCATGTGATGGTCAAACCTACCAGTAACAAATCTAGCAGCCCGCCTCTGAATTGCTTCTATATCCTCCCAGTTATGCAGTGTTGCCAAGTCTACATACCGCCATCTTGGATGGCGCCATCGCCGCCATCTTGAATGAATTTGGCAACAATGGAAAATGGGGTGTCCATACTTTGCTCTACTACTCAGGTGTTGAAATGTGACACGTGCATGCTAAACGGTTAGCCTATATTGATAACCGTAGCCCATTTAGTGGTGCAATTATGACTGTTCAGCAGACATGACGTAGTAAACTATGTGAAGTGCTTGTGGGAAGACTGTTTCAAGCACAGAAAAAGAACCAAAACACTGATGTTGTGTGTGTGTATTAAGGTTCAAAATGGTTCAAATGGCTCTGAGCACTATGGGACTTAACATCTATGGTCATCAGTCCCCTAGAACTTAGAACTACTTAAACCTAACTAACCTAAGGACAGCACACAACACCCAGTCATCAAGAGGCAGAGAAAATCCCTGACCCCGCCGGGAATCGAACCCGGGAACCCGGGCGTGGGAAGCGAGAACGCTACCGCACGACCACGAGCTGCGGACTGTATATTAAGGTACCACATATAAAAATATCTACATTTATTTTAAAATATACATCATGGTGAATGGAGAGCAGAGGGAAATACATCTGTTGGAAGTACGCAACTGTAAATGGTCACCGACTCTGTTTGAGTCAACAGGTAAATATGAAAGGAGGACGTGTTTAATAAGGCTGGCAAGTGTTGGAAGACACGCTTCAGTTTTCATGTCTAAGATGTCGGTCGAACTGAGGAGAATAGTTTTTGACCAATTGTTGTGAGACATGGACTTTAATGAACTCATTGTTAGAGATCTAATAGCAGTCCAAAGAAAAATAGAAAGATCAAAGTTGGTCTGTTGTTGTTGTGGTCTTCAGTCCTGAGACTGGTTTGATGCAGCTCTCCATGCTACTCTATCCTGTGCAAGCTTTTTCATCTCCCAGTACCTACTGCAACCTACATCCTTCTGAATCTGCTTAGTGTATTTATCTCTTGGCCTCCCTCTACGATTTTTACCCTCCACGCTGCCCTCCAATACTAAATTGGTGATCCCTTGATGCCTCAGAACATGTCCTACCAACCGATCCCTTCTTCTGGTCAAGTTGTGCCACAAACTTCTCCTCTCCCCAATCCTATTCAATACTTCCTCATTAGTTATGTGATCTACCCATCTAATCTTCAGCATTCTTCTGTAGCACCACATTTCGAAAGCTTCTATTCTCTTCTTGTCCAAACTATTCATCGTCCATGTTTCACATCCATACATGGCTACACTCCATACGAATACTTTCAGAAATGACTTCCTGACACTTAAATCAATACTGGATGTTAACAAATTTCTCTTCTTCAGAAACGCTTTCCTTGCCATTGCCAGCCTACATTTTATATCCTCTCTACTTCGACCATCATCAGTTATTTTGCTCCCCAAATAGCAAAACTCCAATACTACTTTAAGTGCCTCATTTGCTAATCTAATTCCCTCAGCATCACCCGACTTAATTAGACTACATTCCATTATCCTTGTTTTGCTTTTGTTGATGTTCATCTTATATCCTCGTTTCAAGACACTGTCCATTCCATTCAACTGCTCTTCCAAGTCCTTTGCTGTCTCTGACAGAATTACAATGTCATCGGCGAACCTCAAAGTTTTTATTTCTTCTCCATGAATTTTAATACCTACTCCGAATTTTTCTCTTGTTTCCTTTACTGCTTGCTCAATATACAGATTGAACAACATCGGGGAGAGGCTACAACCCTGTCTTACTCCCTTCCCAACCACTGCTTCCCTTTCATGTCCCTCGACTCTTATAACTGCCATCTGGTTTCTGTACAAATTGTAAATAGCCTTTCGCTCCCTGTATTTTACCCCTGACACCTTTAGAATTTGAAAGAGAGTATTCCAGTCAACATTGTCAAAAGCTTTCTCTAAGTCTACAAATGCTAGAAACGTAGGTTTGCCTTTCCTTAATCTTTCTTCTAAGATAAGTCGTAAGGTCAGTATTGCCTCACGTGTTCCAGTGTTTCTACGGAATCCAAACTGATCTTCCCCGAGGTTGGCTTCTACTAGTTTTTCCATTCGTCTGTAAAGAATTCGTGTTAGTATTTTGCAGCTGTGACTTATTAAGCTGATAGTTCGGTAATTTTCACATCTGTCAACACCTGCTTTCTTTGGGATTGGAATTATTATATTCTTCTTGAAGTCTGAGGGTATTTCGCCTGTTTCATACATCTTGCTCACCAGATGGTAGAGTTTTGTCAGGACTGGCTCTCCCACGGCCGTCAGTAGTTCCAATGGAATATTGTCTACTCCGGGGGCCTTGTTTCGACTCAGGTCTTTCAGTGCTCTGTCAAACTCTTCACGCAGTATCATATCTCCCATTTCATCTTCATCTACATCCTCTTCCATTTCCATAATATTGTCCTCAAGTACATCGCCCTTGTATAGACCCTCTATATACTCCTTCCACCTTTCTGCTTTCCCTTCTTTGCTTAGAACTGGGTTTCCATCTGAGCTCTTGATATTCATACAAGTCGTTCCCTTATCTCCAAAGGTCTCTTTAATTTTCCTGTAGGCGGTATCTATCTTACCCCTAGTGAGATAGGCGTCTACATCCTTACATTTGTCCTCTGGCCATCCCTGCTTAGCCATTTTGCACTTCCTGTCGACCTCATTTTTGAGACGTTTGTATTCCTTTTTGCCTGTTTCACTTACTGCATTTTTATATTTTCTCCTTTCATCAATTAAATTCAATATTTCTTCTGTTACCCAAGGATTTCTACTAGCCCTCGTCTTTTTACCTACTTGATCCTCTGCTGCCTTCACTACTTCATCCCTCAAAGCTACCCATTCTTCTTCTACTGTATTTATTTCCCCCATTCCTGTCAATTGCTCCCTTATGCTCTCCCTGAATCTCTGTACAACCTCTGGTTCTTTTAGTTTATCCAGGTCCCATCTCCTTAAATTCCCACCTTTTTGCAGTTTCTTCAGTTTTAATCTACAGGTCATAACCAATAGATTGTGGTCAGAGTCCACATCTGCCCCTGGAAATGTCTTACAATTTAAAACCTGGTTCCTAAATCTCTGTCTTACCATTATATAATCTATCTGATACCTTTTAGTATCGCCAGGGTTCTTCCATGTATACAACCTTCTTTCATGATTCTTAAACCAAGTGTTAGTTATGATTATGTTGTGCTCTGTGCAAAATTCGACCAGGCGGCTTCCTCTTTCATTTCTGTCCCCCAATCCATATTCACCTACTATGTTTCCTTCTCTCCCTTTTCCTACACTCGAATTCCAGTCACCCATGACTATTAAATTTTCGTCTCCCTTCACAATCTGAATAATTTCTTTTATTTCATCATACATTTCTTCAATTTCTTCGTCATCTGCAGAGCTAGTTGGCATATAAACTTGTACTACTGTAGTAGGCGTGGGCTTCGTATCTATCTTGGCCACAATAATGCGTTCACTATGCTGTTTGTAGTAGCTTACCCGCATTCCTATTTTCCTATTCATTATTAAACCTACTCCTGCATTACCCCTATTTGATTTTGTGTTTATAACCCTGTAGTCACCTGACCAGAAGTCTTGTTCCTCCTGCCACCGAACTTCACTAATTCCCACTATATCTAACTTCAACCTATCCATTTCCCTTTTTAAATTTTCTAACCTACCTGCCCGATTAAGGGATCTGACATTCCACGCTCCGATCCGTAGAACGCCAGTTTTCTTTCTCCTGATAACGACATCCTCTTGAGTAGTCCCCGCCCGGAGATCCGAATGGGGGACTATTTTACCTCCGGAATATTTTACCCAAGAGGACGCCATCATCATGTAATCATACAGTAAAGCTGCATGCCCTCGGGAAAAAATACGGCTGTAGTTTCCCCTTGCTTTCAGCCGTTCGCAGTACCAGCACAGCAAGGCCGTTTTGGTTATTGTTACAAGGCCAGATCAGTCAATCATCCAGACTGTTGCCCTTGCAACTACTGAAAAGGCTGCTGCCCCTCTTCAGGAACCACACGTTTGTCTGGCCTCTCAACAGATACCCCTCCGTTGTGGTTGCACCTACGGTACGGCTATCTGTATCGCTGAGGCACGCAAGCCTCCCCACCAACGGCAAGGTCCATGGTTCATGGGGGGGAAGTTGGTCTATAGAAAGAAAAACGAAAAAGAAGCTGATATAAGACAGACAACAAAGATCATTGACGTAATGGAAACTGTGAGTGCCTTGAAATGGCAGTGGGCTGATCATGTCACTCCAAGAAACGATGGCTTGTGGTTAAAACAAGTACTGCATTGGAGCTCAGTTTAGCAAAGAGGACCAAGGGGAGGCCACCAGACAGATATGACAGAGATTTCAGAAAGACAACAGCACTGAATTGGCAACGGTAAGGTCAAGATCGGCAGAAATGGAATACCTCGCAGGGAACATGTGTTGGATGCCGACTCAGAGGAGTCACTTCACTTAATTGATCGCATTGGCTGACGACGACGACGACGAGGATGATAATGATGATGATGATGATAATGATGATGATGATGATGATGATGATGACCCGTCACACCCTGTATATCAGTTGTGCTTTTCTTTTCACAAAATAATTAGTGTCAATGCAAAGGGAACATTTGTATTGAACAATTTTGAAAACAACCAGAGAAAAATTAATTCTAGAGATAGTAAATAAAGATAAAATTACATTTTTCCAGGTGTGAAACAATAAAAATCAGGAACACAAGATTACAATTATTTAATTATGATTTAAGATGAACTGTAACTTTCGATCTCTAATGAAAATCATGTAAATGAATCTTAATCAGAAAAGTTTGATCACAGTATCGAAAGTATTTC
Organism: Schistocerca serialis cubense; assembly: GCF_023864345.2. NCBI lineage: Eukaryota > Metazoa > Arthropoda > Insecta > Orthoptera > Acrididae > Schistocerca > Schistocerca serialis. Next base: position 876,451,566 of record NC_064641.1, read on the forward strand.
AGGACAGCAAAAACTTCGCAGTGATGCTGACAACGTCTTCTCTTTACTTAATACCTGATTCAATTGGTGCCCAATGAATGCAAACGACTATATTTCATCACTATTTAAACCATAACCCTATCTTGTTGACCATAACTCAATCTTCCTCAACATAATTAAAGCACTCCCACCTGATAGACATTCATGATCCATGAAAAATGCCAAGTTATCGTGAGCAGAGCATGGTACAAACCCCAAGAATGCAAACCAGGAAGTCTGAAACGTCTCAGTAGAGCCGTTTCATAAGGCTACTGCCTCCTGTGACCTTATGTCGCTTAATTTTGCGGTGTAGGTCTTCAACTACCTCTGAAGGACTGAGCAACCAAATTTTATGTCTGCATGGCATGAATACAAGCAGCCTGTGTCAGCAGTTCATTGTTGAAACCTGAATCCGAACATCTGCCTATCATGTTCTTCCCTTATTTTACTGTTTGTGTGTCTGAATGTGAAGGAATGGACGTTTTCATGTATATTTAGCGGTTTGTTGGGCAGGAGTCGTTGCGTGCAGTGTCGTCTTCTCGGAGTGGAAGAGAAGTTCCTTGTCCTCCACTTTGAGTACAGGATGACCAACATAGAGTCTCTTATCTGAACAGAGAGGCCTACTGTTTATGCACGGGGGTTGCTTACTGTTAGGTTGGCGGCGGAAGCGGTCCCTTTGGTCAGTTCCGTCTGTAATCCGGAGTAGCTGCGATCTTTGTGCAGAACGGCACTATTCGTCTGGTCGCCGGCGGTATGGTCATAGGATTAAGTACGTCTTCTGCTGAGTTACAATGTGGTATCAAGTGCTTTTGTAGCTCCTAAAGAAATTGTTAAAAATATTCGAGTTCCCTCAAGTTAGCTGAAGAGCCGTATTTATTTTTCTGTTCGTTGTAAATTTCGAACTGGGATATGTTTGTTTCGGAGTTTATCAGTGAGCGAAATTTCCCTTGTTCCTTTGAAACAGCGGGGTAGAATAATCAACAGTGGAGGGTGTTTAATGTGAGTCAGTAACACAAAATATCGCGCGTATGCTTTTACTTTTCTGATTCTCCGTATTTTTCTTTATGATTTTTGTATCTCGTCCATGTTCGTTAGGCGACGAGCCATGTGTACTGTTCCTAATTTGTAATTGTGTTACTTGATTCGATTTAAATTTCAGTTGTGCCGGTAGATTATTTGAACTTTCACATTTGGGCGTTTTATGCGAATCTGTGAGTTGGCTTGCTCAGTGGAGAGCCACTTGTACCGTAAAATCGTTCTCAGTATTCATTTTATCGAGGTTAGTTCTTTCCCGTGTGATTCGCGATCGTTTAATCTTAGTCAGCTTTCCGGTATTCTTGCCGTATCCGTTTTCTTGGAAACGTTTCAGTTCGTTTAAATGTGTATGGTAACTTGCCACGTGTGGAGGTCGAGTCTTGGTTGTCGGGCGCGATACATAATGGTTTGATATGACTTATGTATCTCTTTGCGGGTTCGTACGTGCATTTACTGGTGGCAAATTGCATCTTGATCTGTTTTGTATATGAGTGAATGTTTCCCGCACTTTATTCTCTCGCTCCTTCACCCAAGTTACAGCATGAAGTGCTTCATCTTATTGTATCATCTTACTGCTTTAGTGTTCAGGCGCCCGGTTGTAATGTTAACTGAATAACTCCCCCCCCCCCCCCCCCCTCCGTGCCATTTTAATGTTTTTTTTTCAATGAATAAACCTTATTTGTGAAAGTTAACCTACTGTGTCCTGTTCGCTCATTTACAATTGTTTGAATGCCCTACCCATGTTAAAATTGCGATTTCATGCTCCTTATATCTGTTCCCTTTGAAGAGCTGAGACCAGCTAAATTCATGAGAATAACATGTTCGGCTAAGGAGGAATGAGTAATATTTCAGGCCCTTGGCATATCAATTACGTTCATCAGTTGCCCCAATTACTTTAAGAAATTAATATTTACCACTGAATTGATTATTCAACTGATGTTTCAGTCCAGTCATTATTAATACTTAGGAAGTACTAGGGCTGGTGTCGTTCCTGTTTTATTACAGTTTTGACTCTAATGGTGGATTAACCACGCAAATGTATGGCTGTTTACGAAATTTGCACGTGGTAACAAAAAGGCTGCAAACTTACGAGTCAGTGTCCAAAGCTAGATCGAAATCCTAATAACTGTCAGTGTGACAGGTATTTACTGATGCGGCGTGCTGTGCTAGACTGAGCCGCGGCGGCTGGCTTAGCCCGTGGCCGTCAGAGGTCAGACCACGTGACCAGGCGGCGGAGCGCCTGGTGGTTCCTGGTTGAGTCTTAACTGTAGTGCCCCCGCTCCGCTATCACGCAAGTCTGCTGAGGGGATACTAAAGTCACGTAATCATGGTTATCATTGTAACAGTATACGAAGAAACACAAAACCCAACAATAACCGAAAAACAATCCTTACATTCCAACATAAATCTTACTACTTCAAAATTATTCTCGATACTTCACCTCATAACTAAGAATTTCACGAGCAAAGTACATTAATGTCGATATCATCGCAACTGTACACAAAATATTCTCAATATCATAACTTACTCATTTTAAAAATTACACTACTGACCATTAAAATTGCTACACCAAGAAGAAATGCAGATGATAAACGGGTATTCATTGGAAAAATATATTATACTAGGACTGACATGTGATTACATTTTCACGCAGTTTGGGTGCATAGATCCCGAGAAATCAGAACCCAGAACAACCACCTCTGACCGTAATAACGACCTTCATACGCCTGGGCATTGAGTCAGAGCTTGGATGGCGTGTACAGGTACAGCTGCCCATGCAGCTTCAACACGATACCACAGTTCATCAAGAGTAGTGACTGGCGTATTGTGATGAGCCAGTTGTTCGGCCACCATTGACCAGACGTTTCCAATTGGTGAGAGATCTGGAGAATGTGCTGGCCAGGGCAACAGTCGAACATTTCCTGTATCCAGAAAGGCCCGTACAGGACCTGCACATACGGTCTTGCTTTAACCTGTTGAAATGTAGGGTTTCGCAGGTATCGAATGAAGGGCAGAGCCACGGGTCATAACACAACTGAAATGTAACGTCCACTGTTCAAAGTGCCGTCAATGCGAAGAAGAGGTGACCGAGACGTGTAACCAATGGCACCCCATACCACCACGCCGGGTGATACGCCAGTATGGCGATGACGAATACACGCTTCCACGGTGCGTTCACCGCGATGTCGCCAAACACGGATGCGACCATCGTGATGCTGTGAACAGAACCTGGATTCATCCGAAAAAATGACGTTTTGCCATTCGTGCACCCAGGTTCGTCGTTGAGTACACCATCGCAGGCGTTCCTGTCTGTGATGCAGCGTCAAGGGTAACAGCAGCCATGGTCTTCGAGCTGATTGACCATGCTGCTGCAAACGTCGTCGAACTGTTCGTGCAGATGGTTGTCGTCTTGCAAACGTCCCCATCTGTTTACTCAGGGATCGAGACGTGGCTGCACGATCCGTTACAGCCATGCGGATAAGATACCCGTCATCTCGACTTGCTAGTGATGCGAGGCCGTTGTGATCCAGCACGGCGTTCCGTATTACTCTCTTGAATCCACCGATTCCATATTCTGCTAACAGTCATTGGATCTCGACCAACGCGGGCAGCAATGTCGCGATACGGTAAACCGCAATCGCGATAGGCTACAATCCGACCTTTATCAAGGTCGGAAACGCGATTGTACGCATTTATTCTCCTTACACGAGGCATCACAACAACGTTTCACCAGGCAACGCCGGTCAACTGCTGTTTGTGTATGAGAAATCGGTTGGAAACTTTCCTCATGTCAGCACGTTGTAGGTGTCGCCACCGGCGCCAACCTTGTGTGAATGCTCTGAAAAGCTGATCATTTGCATATCACAGAATCTTCTTCCTGCTGGTTAAATTTCGCGTCTGTAGCACGTCATCTTCGTGGTGTAGCAATTTTAATGGCCAGTAGTGTACTTCATCTGCACTTTGAGAGGAACATATTTTCCTTCCAACCTTTAAGATTTTTATTAAATTATTTGGTTTGACATAGAAAAGACAGTACTTTAAAATGTGAATGGGACAGATTTAACGTGTGTTATGTATGACACTCTTTCACATGGATCTCTATCTCTAAAACAGACCTCAATAACATTCTTGTTCTACCATAATATTATATTATATATTATATATTATATATATACTATACTATATTATATTATAATTATATTATATTATTATTATATATATTATATTATAATATAATATTTTAATCACTGACTACGTATGTAACATGACTATAGAAATAATAAGTTGGACTCCCTATCTCTCATTAACTGATATGATATAATGACAGTTTTTTCTAACACTGTGTAATATTTATACGAAGGTTCCAATATTCCAAATCATTGGCATAATTTACTGCCATCCCTTCCAAAATATTACTTCAAAGCAAATTATATGTCAACTGACCTACAAACATATGAAAAGATAAAAAATGATGGAGCACAGAAAATGATAATGAAAAAAATTCCTACATGGTTTGGAGACCCGTTCTCTTCAAGCACATGACATAAAAAACAGTGTATCTCCTCCTCATAGTTTATTACAATATAATCCTAATACTGTACCAAAATAAAAAACGTGTAATCACAAAAATAAAACAAAATAATAAGGCCGACCACTAACATAACATGAAACACAGGGCAATAATCTCAGAACATTAGGCCTTGGACAACATGTACCGTGGGTCATAAGTAAATCATCAAGTAGATAAAGCACAGAACACATCACGCCATAAAGCACAACATACTAAAATTCCTAGTTCATTGAAAAAACATAAAGAAAAGTCTTTAAATTCTGTCTTGGACAAAAATTAGGAGTCTTACTTTCATCTCGCTATCACAAATTAATTTATATGGCCATTTTCTTATTCTCTTAGTTAACACATTCTGAGCTACCTTTAGTGTTACAATGTCATCAGTACGCACAGTCCTATTTTTACATTGCACAGCGACTCTCTCCGTTAATTTTTACCTACTTCATTTATATATTTCATTGATGTACATCTACATCTGCATGATTTTTCTGTAACTTACAGTAAGTGCCTGGCAGAGGTTTCTTCAGACCACCTTCAAGCTACTTCTCTAACGATCCACTCTCGAACAGCGTGCGGGAAAAACGAACCTTTAAATCTTTCCGTGCGAGCTCTGACTTCTCTTAATCGTTTCTCTCTATGAAGAGGAACGCCAACAAAAGTTTTCACGCTCTGAGGGGAAAGTTGATGATGGAAACTTTGTGAGACGAACCTGCAGCAAACAAAAACGATTTTGCCACCTCAATTCTTGTCATACTCGTGGCACACTCCTATTTTGCGATAATACGAAATGGCAGCGCTTCTTTGAACCTTTACGATGCCCTCGGTCAACACTATCTGATGCAGATCCCTCACTATTCAGAAGTACTCCAGAAGAGGGCGGACAACCTTAGTGAAAGCAGTCTCTTTAGTAGACATGTTACATTTTCTAAGTGTTCTGCCAATAACTCGAAGTCTATGGTTTGCTGTCCCCACAACATTATCTATCTGATCGTTCCAATTGAAGTTATTTGTAATAATTAAGTTGAGTTTACAGCCTTTTCATGATTTAGAATCAATTGCCACTTTTTGCACCATACATATATCTTGTCTAAATCTTTTTGCAACTCCTTTTGATCATTTGATGACTTAACATGAGAGTAAATGACAGCAGCATCTACAACCACTCTAAGAGGACTGCTGAGATTGTCTCCTAAATTGTTTATGTGGAACAGGAAAAAAATGGTTCAAATGGCTCTGAGCACTATGGGACTTGACATCTAAGGCCATCAGTCGCCTAGAACGTAGAACTTCTTAAACCTAACTAACCTAAGTACATCACACACATCCATGCCCGAGGCAGGATTCGAACCTGCGACCGTAGCGGACGCGCGGTTCCAGACTGTAGCGCCTAGAACCGCTCCACCACCCCGTCCGGCTAACAGGAAAAACAGAGGGCCTATAACACTTACTGGGGAATGCCAAATATTACTTTGTTTTACTCCATGACTTTTCGTCACGAATTCTGGTCTTTCTAACAGGAAATCACTAATCCAATCATTATGATACTCCATAGGCATGCAATTTAATTAGAATTCGCTTGTGAGGAACGGTGCCAAAATCCTTCTGGAAATCTAAAAATATGGAATCAATTTGACGTCCCCTGTCGATAGCACCCATTATTTTGTGAGAATAAAGAGCTACTTGTGTTCTACAACAACGGTATTTTCTGAATCCGTGTTGGCTATTTGTCAGTAAATGATTCATAAAGTACGAGCACAGTATATGTTCCAAAATCCTATTGCGAATCGTCGTTAGTTACAGGGGTATGTAATTCAGTGGATTATTCATATTTCCTTTCTTGGCTATTGGTGTGACTTGTGCAACTTTCCAGCCTTTGGGTGCGGACCTTTCTGCGAGTGAGCGGTTGTATATGATTGCCAAGTATGGAGCTACTGTATCAGCATGCTCTGCAAAGAACCTGATTGGTATGCAATCTGCACCGAAAGTCTTGTCCTTCACAAGCTTTTTAAGCTGCTTCGCTACTTGGTATCTACTTGTAAGTTACTCAGGTTGGATCATGTTGGCAGTTGTTCTTGATTCGAATTCTGAAGTGTTTACTTTGTCTTCTTTGATGAAGGAATTTCGCCAAACTATGTTTAGTAACTCTGCTTTAGTGAAACTGTCATCAATAACATCACCATTGTTATCGCAGAATGAAGATAGTGGTTACATCTTGCCACTGGTGTACTTTACATACGACCAGAATCTCTTTGGGTTTTCTGCCAGATTTCGAGGAACAGTGTCGTTGTGGAAATATTGAAAACAACGTTTGTTGAAGTTCGCGCCCAATTTCGAGTATCGCCTATTTGGGAGGTTCTGCGTTCTTTTAAATTTGGTATGCTTTTTTCGTTGCTTCTGCAATAGTGTTCTGCCCTGTTTTGGGTAGCATGGGGGATCAGTACTATCTCTTATTAACTCATCTTATATATATATATATATATATATATATATATATATATCCATTGCTTTGAATTTATAACCACATCTGGTCTACGCTTACATAGACAGTTTGGAAGGAGAGGAGATTGTTTCTTAGGAACGCGTCAAGCGTTCCCTGTATGTGTCTTGTTGCTTCCTATTTGGTCGGGATTATTTGTTGCTAAGATGTCAAGTGTGATTGTGGAGCCATTTACATTTCGAGTGGGCTCCAGAGCTAATTGCGCAAAATAATTTTCGGAGGAGCCATTCAGCACGATTTCGGACGGCATTCAGTAGCTAACACCGACTTTAAACATGTATTTTCACCAACATATCGAGGCAGATTGAAGTCATCTCCAGCTGCAATCTATGAGTGAGGTATCGATTTGTAATGACATTCTTGTGTTCTTTGAACAGCAACTGTATTATCTGAGACAGGGGGTCGGTAAAAGAAACCAGTTATTGAAATCATTAATTTATTTCGGTTGTCAAGTATAACCTCTACCCATACTAACTCACAGGAACTATCTATTTCAATTTCACTGCAAGGTAAACTATTTCTGAGAGCAATAAACACTCCAGTACCAACTGTATTTAATCCATGCTTTCTGAACTCGGTTACGACCATTTGTAAAAATTTATGATGAGCGTACTTACAACTGAGTATTTTCCGATTTGACTCACACAACTGAAACATATATCATTTACTATATGGCTGATAAGTTGTTTCACATTATTTGAAACGGTTTACATCATTCTGTCAGATATTTCTCCCATCTCTCAAGTTGAAATTCTTTACAAACTTGGGATGGTCTCAGTGATTAGAAGAATGTATTAAGAAGCCAGTTTGGGTGAGACAAAAGCACACACATCACCGTTATTTACACAACTTTTCCGTCATAAGGGGTGATCGGTGGTTTAACAGAATTCCACATTGGAAAATGACAATGAACTTACTGACAGTACTTCACGAACTCAACTGAAGAGATCGACTCGGAAAAAAAGGAACTTTTGTAACTCTAAAATATTGCAACCCATAGAGAACGAAATTTGTTTTTCGTGATGACAACATCCTCGTGATTAGTTTCCGATCAGAGATTAGAATAGGAGGCTATTTTACCTCCGAAATATTTTACCCAACTGGATATCACCATCTTTGAACCAAAAAGTAGAGCTTCACCTCCTACTGTTCATTTGCTTCCAGCTATTCGCAGTGCCAACATTACAAAGGCAGTGTTGGTAATGTTACAGGGCAAGAGCAGTGAATCATCCAGATTGTTCGCCCTGCAACTACTGAGTAGGCTACAGCCCTTCTTCAGATACTACGTAGGCCTACACCTCCCACGGGGTCTCACCTATTTGTATCACTGAGGCACTGAAAACATGCCATAGCGGCAACCACCATGTTTAGTGGTAACGCTGAGATAACAGTTTGTCAACGGATGACTGCTTATTCCAGTAATAACAAAAGTATCGTGTAATAACGGACGTTTTTTTTTAGCGATAATAATTAATAGTTTTCGTGACATTCGCCATATTGTAAATATAAGACGTGTAATACATCTTGTATCCACGATTAAGTATCTCGCCGATCTTGTACGGTCGTCATCTCATAGCAACTACTCTAGTCTATCGAGGGGTGCAGCAACTATTGGAAAGCTGTGAAGAATTATCTATTACAGTCACCGACCTTTACAGTGTAGCATGGAAACGAAGTTAATGTGTTACACAGTAATTAGTCTGAAAACATCTCTAGATGACTTGTAACGGCCGAGACCGGTAATCTCCAAGATTAAATAATAGATAATCAGTTACCGTATCATTTGCTGTAATATAAAAATACCTTAATAGGAAAGAATTTCTCTTATGTGGACCTGACACTACTTATATTAATACAATGTTCATCTATACCTTCATACTTCCAATATTCACAAAAGTGTAGATGAAAATTAAACATTTCTGATGGTGTAAAATAAGCTGTGTATGTTACATTAAATTTTCTGTTTCATAGTTCGTAAGTGATAAGCGTAAATATATAAGTATCATAGAACATTGTGTTGTTGCAGGTCTGGCTGTCACCGCTTGCATCAAGCGGCATAAGAAGTATCGATCTATCACTCATTTCTTCAGAAAGTTTTGACAGTAACCTTTGAATATACGTCATCTGTATGGGACGAATATCTAGCATTATGGGCGACAGTTCTGCATGTTTGTAATGCTGAACATATTTTGAAATGTATGTTTCGCATCTACACATAGACAGATAATTAATTAAACAGTGTTTATGAAAGTACTTTTTAAATTTAAGTTACCATTTCAATTTATTTTGAAGTTTATATCCACGTTTTCATTTTCATTTATTTTAAAGTTTACAAAATCATCCTTATACGGATTTTATAATTTGGGAACTCGGTCGCAGACAAATTTGTAACGCTTCTCAACGCAGCTTAAGGAATACGTTCATTAACTGTGAATTAACAGCGACAAATAAAACAAATTTGTGTACATTACTGTCAAACTGTTTGTCTAATACTCTTGATCTCACTCTTGTCTGTCTTATGTAAAACTAGAAATCTCATTACCACGTATGCTTCAGTAGTCAAAAGTTAATTTACATTATTTCTTTCGTTACAGCTAATGCAACTGAGCCATGCGTGGTGTTCCCTCCATCATGTATTTTACACCCTGCTTTTAACGTGCTTCCACCTCACTACGTTACTTTAAATTACTACTGTCACTGAGTTGCTGCCTTGCCTGACCGTGAGCGGCGTTAGCAGCGCGCATCGATATATGCCCTCTCGTAGTATGTTTGCTCGACTGCTATTACTTCCCGCTCGTTGTCTGTTGTAAGTTAGTTGGTCGGAGTTCGTGTTGCGAGTTCTGGTCTGCCACTCACAAGGGAATCCCCCCATCGCACCCCCCCTCAGATTTAGTTATAAGTTGGCACGGTGGATAGGCCTTGAAAAACTGAACACAGATCAATCGAGAAAACAGGAAGAAGTTGTGTGGAACTATGAAAAAAATAAGCAAAATATACAAACTGAGTAGTCCACGCGCAAGATAGGCAAAATCACAGGAATTTCTGAGCTCAGAAGCGCTGTGGTCCCGTGGATAGCGTGAGAAACTGCGGTACGAGAGTTCTTTGGTTCAAATCTTTCCTCGAGTGAAAAATTTTTGTTTCTTTATTTTCGCAAAGTTATGATCTGTCCGTTCGTTCATTGACGTCTCTGTTCAGTATAATAAGTTTAGTGTCTGTGTTTTGCGACCGCACCGCAAAACCGTGCGATTAGTAGACGAAAGGACGCGCCTCCCCAATAGGAACCGAAAACATTTGATCGCAAGGTCATAGGTCAACGATTCCTCCACAGGAAAACACGTCTGATATATTCTATACGACACTGGTGTCGGCATGTGCTTCACATGACAGGATTATGTTGTCGCCCACCTAACTTGTACACTTGGCGAATGGGTAAAAAGATTCTTCTGCCTTGCCCGATTTAGGTTTTCTTGTGGATGTGATAGTCACTCCCAAAAAAGTGATGGAAAACATAAGAGTTTGTCACATATACTGCAACAAATGAATGCAACAGTTTCACAGTCGCACAGTTTTCCCTGTGTTCTGTCAAAACGTATGTTTTTAACGATTTCAAATTTTTCCGTGCGTAGACCGTGAAATCCTGCATATGTCCAAGCAAATCTGAACATGTCCTGGAATTTTGGAGAGCGAAGTTGATTATGTGTGAGTGCCTGAACTTTGATAATTGTCTGAAAATAAATCTTTACTCGAGGGAAGACTTGAACTAAGGACCTCTGCCACCGCAGATGCTCACGCTAACCACGGGACCACGGCGCTCCTCGTCTTACAAACTTGCTGTTATGTTGCCTATCTTGCGCATGGACTACTCAGTTAGTATATTTTGCTTATTTTTTTTTCATAGTTCTACACAACTTCTTCCTGTTTCCTCGATTGATCTGTGTTCAGTTTTTCAAGGCCTATCCACTGTGCCAACTTATAACTAAATCTGAGGTGGGTGCGATGGGGAGGTTCCCTTGTCAGTTGGAACGCGTCTGGAGCGCAGTCCGGACCTGCCAGTCGGGGAGTTGCAATGCGGCACTAGTGCAGTCGCGTTGGAGCAGCAACGAGGTCTGCGTTGACATTGCTCGCCTGACCACTGCCGCCACGCATCAGTTGAGCCGTACTACGGTCTTGGTGGATCGTCGGACGGTCGTCATACGGGACGTCGCACTTTGGCTCGCCGATCGTTCATGAGTCGTCTATGTGTGTGTGCATCGACTCCCGATTTGTCTTCGTGCGTCCTTAGTGACTGTTGGGTATCGTTCAGATCTTCGTGCAAGTGTTTGTCAGGTTGTGTGTGTAGTTGCCGTTATTTCCATTGACGAGTATTATAGGTGTAGTCGGAATTCTGAGGGCAGTGCTCCGTCTCATCGGGTGACGTGTAACTGGTTCTCTGAGCGCTTCTGGTCCCCTTCAGTTATCATCTTGTGGATCTTAGGTCGGACCTTTGCTGGTGCAAGGATGTCGTTTAGCCAGTGGGCGTGTTTCTTCAGCATGGTTGGGTCCGAGCCAGTATTTCCGCCGTCGTGTGTTTGGAAGTGAGTGGGAGACGGACCAGCAGTGCAGTCGCGACGGACCAGCAGGCAGTCGGTCGGTTGCTGTGGACCAAGGAAGATGTCTCCGCGTGGGGCAGTCGGCTGGGACCGCTGGCAGCTCCAGCGCAGTGTCGGAGGTGTCCGATCGCTACGAGCTTCGTGGCTCACCGACCCAGGACGTCAAGGTTGAGTAGTGGTTTCAGCTACCCAAGCCACGTCCATTCATGTTGTGGTGGTTCGTTTTGGTGGTTTGCTGCTGGGGAGGTTTTCCTGTGAGCAAAACCGAGTGTTTCTACTGCTGAAACTTAGCCGCCATGCTGTGCAATTAACTATTTTGGTCGACTACGATTTGAGTGTACCAGCGGCATTTTCTGCCTAGTGGCCTTTAGTGTTCCGGTTACCTGCCCTGGCCACTAACGTAATATCAGGCAGCGTCCTTTCCTCACCTGTTCTCGCTGTCCAACATGATGTGTAATTTTGACAGCTAATAAATACTCGATTCTGGATTATCACGTTTGTAACCTTTCCGGTTTCAGTTCTCATGCACTGATTAGCGAGAGGCACGTCGTTGTGTCGGTCGGTCCGTGGCTGTCCCCTGGTTGGGTTCCGACGGATCAAGTATAGCTGGGCTCACCACTTGTCTCGCCTAAGTGAACGAGGGCAGACCAACCTCCCTGGAGGCTTCTGAGTGCCACCGGTGTTTAATTATCTGTTGTCAGCCACTTTAAATTTAAGGCTTATGGTTATTTTTTATATTCTTAAAATTTTGCAAAATTAATTTTTAAATTTATCTTTCAAGCTTAAAGATTGCGGCTTTCTGCCTTTAAAAGATTATGGTAATATATTTTAAAATTTTGAAACTTAATTGTGGCCCTCAGCAATTTGTATTGCACTTTGCTATGTTTGCTGCTTTTTTAATTATTATATTGCTATCTTAACTGGATTTTTATCTTGTTGATTTGTTAAGATATCTTGTTTAGAGGCCTTCAGCGGTGAAAGAGTTGCATTCGGTAAAGGTCCGGCCATGCGCCGCTTTGGTTGTAATGGTTACTAAATTACAATAAATGACAGTTAGAAGCAGAAACTGACCTCAACCTTTGACCCTTTCCACAATCCTATTACCTGTTCTGTCCATCGGGTTTAATGGGCATATCAGGAACTTTTTGTTCAGTGGTGCCAGATATTACGAGAAGAAAGTATTTATCTATTGTAAACGAACATCATTGTGTCTATAGATTAGCCTTCACAGTTGACACTGTGGTACTTAACTAGAAGCACAAGCCAGACTCCTCGGGGAGAGGGAGGTAATCGCACTGTGAGAGGCTGTTGAGGATGCTCAGAGAACCAAACTCGGCAGTCTCCATCGTTCACCTAGTGAAATGGCGTACGGTCGAAACAGGAGATAGCTGGGCTGGTACGGAGGCAAACAAGCAAGCATTTTCGCCGCCCACTACAACTGTGAGCGTAGCAGGAGGAGTGACTGGCAGTGATGTACAGTACTTAATTAGCAAACTGAATTAGCTGCTTTAATACAAACTGTATCTAGTAACACAAAATGTATCTAGTAATTTAACGGAACGCGTATAATAATTACAGTCTGAAACCAAATTTACGAATGTGCTAAAATGTACGAATGATGAAAAGTCAGATGTTATCTTGCTATAATTGTCAATACTTCTAATTTTTCATGGCTAAAAAAGTCTGAATTCTACAAGCTAGTAACGCATACATATTACAAGAATGTATCTATGTATTTGTGTGTGTGTGTGTGTGTGTGTGTGTGTGTGTGTGTGTGTGTGTGTGTGTGTGTGTGTGTGTGCGTGCGCCCCCCCCCCCCCCCCCCCACATCTCCCCTGCACAGATCACAACCAAACTTGGTTCACATATCCCTTACTGTTAGGCAACAGTCGCTGTCAGGGTAAGAACCACCTACCTGTATGTGACGTAATAAACACTGGGATGCGTGAAAAAGTGTCGCATTATGCAAGACATATAAGTTTATAATGCTACTAACTCTATTCATAACAAGATTCGCAGACGGCATCCACATATGCTGAATGTACCTACACAAAAACATCATTGTACGGCACATATTTCAAGAGATACGACGTCATAAACACTGATGGGTGTGAAAAAATACTGCATCATGCAAGACGTTTCTACAATCTGCTCTTTACTGCTAAGACAGTGGTAGAGTCGAGCCAGCTTAAGGAAATTTCCTGACACGCGGCAGAACTTTTGACAGCTTTTAGTTGCGAAGTGCAGACGAAGTGCAGAAGGCACTGTTGGTCAAGATTGTCCCACTCCTCAACGGCGATTCGGCGTGGATCCCTCAGAGTGGTTGGTGGGTCACACCGTCCATAAACAGCTATTTTCAATGTATCCCGGGCATGTTCGAGAGGATTCATGTCTGGAGAACATGCTGGCTCCTCTAGTCGAGCGATGTCGTTATCCTGAAGGGAGTCATTCACAAGATATGCACGATAGAGGCGCTGCACTCGCTGGACAGTGTGTATAGGACGTTCAGCCTGACCGGGTTGCCTCCAAACACGTCTCCGACGATTGCCTGGTTGAAGGCATATGCGACGGTGAAGAGAACGTGATGCCGTAACACGACGTCGTGTGGCTGCAGGAAAAGCATTATCTAACATGGTGGCGTCGCTGTCGGGGTTTCCGTAGGTAGCGGTCATACACTGCAATAGTAGCCCTTGGGCTTCAGCGAGGCATGTCATCGACAGTTCCTGTCTCTCTGTATCTTCTCCATGTCCGAATGTCCGAACAACATCGGTTTGGTTCACTCCGAGACGCCTGGACACTTTCCTTGCTGAGAGCCGAAAAAATGTTCAAGTGTGTGTGAAATCTTGTGGGACTTAACTGCTAAGGTCATCAGTCCCTAAGCTTACACACTACTTAACCTAAATTATCCTAAGGACAAACACACTCACCCATGCCCGAGGGAGGACTCGAACCTCTGCCAGGACCAGCCGCACAGTCCTTGACTGCAGCGCCTTAAGACCGGTCGGCTAGTCCCGCGCGGCTGCTGAGAGCCCTTCCTGGTACAAAGTAACAACGCGAACGCGATCGAACCGCGGTATTGACGGTGTAGGCATGGTTGAACTACAGACAACACGTGCCGTTACCTCATTCCTGGTGTTATGACTGGAACAGATCGGCTGTCGGATCCCCTCCGTCTAATAGGCGCTGCTGATGCGTGATTGTTTACATCTGTCGGCGGGTTTAGTGACATCTTTCAACAGTCAAAGGGACTGCGTCTGTGATACAGTACCCACAGTCAATGTCTGTCTTCAGGAGTTCTGGGAGCCGGGGTGATGTAAAACTTTTTTTGGTGTGTGTATAAACTCTTAAAAGTACACATGAGGAAGGAAGTGCTGTAGCAGACGAGAAGGTAAGAAACAAGCTATTCACACAAAATAATAGTCATCCTATTAAAAGAGTGAACTATTTGCTGTAGCGGGCAGTACACGGTGTAGCACTGGTACCTACAGGCCATTTCGTGTTTGGACATGTCCACATCGTGACTGAAGCTGTCCGATTTGTTAGGATATCAGTGCACCTGGTCCAACGTATCTACGAGTAATGGCACACCTCTTACGGCCTTGCAACACGATGAAACGACAGTGGTCGTAAAAAAGATCCCGACAGATGGGTGGCGGAGACGAGTGTTATTCCATGTCAATGACAGCCACATTCAAATAACACAGAATACGCTGCTATTAGTGAGCGCATGTCCGTACCAAGCAGTTTCCTAGAGAATACTGCCAAGAGGGGTGCATACAATGGACAGCTGTAGTCGGGGTCCGTGGGAAAGGTCACTGCTCACAGAGGCACAAAGCTGCGTGTTTTCAAGGGGCAAACCAACGCGTGAAAAAAGACAGTAACTCACTGGAGTCATGTAGCGTAGTTCGGAGAGTCACGGTGTTGCCTCCTTTCAAAGGAAGCCAGGCATCAACTGCAGCGACGATTGAGCGAGACCTTTAATCCGAAGTTTGTGAATGGGCCCACTCATCTAGATTACCGTGAAGATGAGCCAGGATGTGTATTTTAACATTCACGGCGATCAGTCCTAGTGTTATTGTTAGTTCTCTATCTTCTTAAAGAGTACGCTGTGGCCACCCTCGTATTCCAGGACGATGACAGCCGTATTTACGGTGTTGCATACATATGTTGCTGATTTGGCGTAAACTTAGATACCCTATTGCTCTTTACATGGGCCGCTAAATAGCCTGATTTTCATTTCAAAGCAAATGTCTTGGAGTATTTGGAACAGGGTAGAAAATTTGACAAGTCAACATCCCCGCAATTTGGTAGCTCTGTGTGATCTAAATACCAATCACTCCGTTTTGCTGGATGTAGCGTACAAGAAAAAAGTTGTGCGCTCTGTTCCTTTCTGAAGAGCGGTCGTCTTCCAGTCTCGATCCAGATGTAAAACTGTTGTCTCCTGAGGATGAACCGACATCACTTCACTTCTGTTTTTAATGTCAATAGGAGTACTTTAAGTAATCTACCCAATACTGAAAATCCTTTTTTGTATAAATACATAAGCGAATAAATAGGTGAAGCATATGCAGCCGTCGGAAAGAAACCTCTGGATGTTGTATTATCTGGCAAATGAGCTCACATCATGACACATTTTACAGTAGTGAACATACCACGCAGACTGATGATTTTCTAATCGTTTTGGGAGAATCGTCTTACAACAGCAAATGAGAGTATATCTGAAGGAAGTTCTAAATCGGTTTCGTAATTCGCCGGTTAGTTGTAATACATGGAGAAGAAGGAAGTATAATAGTTTTCAACAAACAGCACAAAGTAAAAGTGCAGCCCCTAACAACACGAGGCACCATTTTCATGATGGCTGAAAGCTAAGTATATTTTGCTAAGTATATATTTGCTCAGTTGATCTTCATATCTTCATATCTTCAGCATCGACAATTCCAATTCCGGGAGCGATCTTTTTTTTTTTTTTGCCCTAGCCATGGTACACTGTAACTATATCTCTCAGGAAAACTTTGCGAGACTCGCAGGGAAGCCTTTCACCACGCAAGCGCAAATTGTGGAAGTACAGGCATTGAAAATGTACAATTCGTCTCTGTCTAGTGGTCGGCCTCTCTTCTGGTAGAGCATTTTACAGAAAATATTCGTTAAAAAATTTCATTTTTGCTTTACTTATAGCTTTATATGCCAGGTTCATGATGATGTGCCCATCATATCGTTAATGGGTCATCTTTAATTTGATATTTACTCGAAAGTAAGACACTTCGCGAAATTCGGAAAAGTTTGCAAAAAACAGATGTCGCTATGATTTTGCGTTTGGTGCACATTACATAACATGTTGCTGCATATAAAATTTAGGTAACATACTGATTTTTTTTAAGACTTGGGTAGAGTGTTATAAGTATCACCAACATCAAGAAAACTGATCTGATGTTCCACACTCATTTACGATCGCGCCGCGCCAATGATAAGGTTCAAATGGTTCAAATGGCTCTGACCACTATGCGACTTAGCTTCTGAGGTAATCAGTGGCCTAGAACTTAGAAGTAATTAAACCTACTAACCTAAGGACATGACACACTTCCATGCCCGAGGCAGGATTCGAACCTGCGACCGTAGCGGTCGCTCTGTTCCAGACTGTACCGCCTAGAACCGCACGGCGACTCCGGCTGGCCCAGTGATAAGGCCTGAGTGAAATATCCACAATATTCCTCATATTTCATAAACAGTTTCAGATGTCGGAATGAGAGTTTGGCAAATGATAGCACAGAAAGAGGAGAGTATTTTATCATATCGTTATTCCATAAAACTTCAGTATCTACCGTGTCGTACCAATAACTACAAGGGTTTCGGCGAAAGAATATAATTTTTAAGGGGGCCATCGATAGCTATGGGTGTTGGGACAACACATGTGAAAAAGACATTATACTTTTTTGTACCGAGAATGTGCTTTTTCGTAAACTACTGACTTCACTGTTCCTCAGTTCCCCACTTAATCTACTCAATAAAACATTGTTTCAGAATTGTTTCGGAATTGTGTCTGCACAACATATTAGTGGGTGAGGCAGTGTAAACTCCACCGTGTTTTGGCAAATGGAGCAAATTTTGACATGGCAACGAGAGAAATGTGTAGGTTTTACTCATAATTTGCCACTCATGACTCTTCTCAGAAAGTTACAAATGATTAACATGCCAGGCGAAAATAAATCGCTGCGCGGGATCAGTCGAGCGGTCTAAGGCACTGCAGCCATGGACTGTGCGGATGGTCCCGGCAGAGGTTCGAGTCCTCCCTCGGGCATGGGTGTGTGTGTGTGTGTGTTTGCCTTAGGCTAATTTACGTTAAGTAGTGTGTAAGCTTAGGGACTGATGACCTTAGCAGAAGTCCCATAAGATTTCACACATATTTGAACATTTTTTTAAAAAAATAAATCACTGCATTTTCGGCAAAATTGTCTTTAGATACTGACGAAGGCAGAGGTGACAGTTGATCATTTTGATTGGTCACCATGCAGGTGTGGGTGTCGAGGGGTCCCATTTAATATTTACAAAAAAATGCGAGCGTAGGCTTCAGTTTAGAACTGCACTTCTCCTCCAGCGCTCGGCGTTTCCCCTACAGCGCTACGAGCGACCCCCCACCACTGCCAGTCTCCCCACACTTCCCCAGCCGACTGCACATCTAGCGGCCACGGCATTTTGCACGCACTATAATTACTAATAATATAATATAAGAGCCTTTAAAGTTCGTTTATCTCCTAAATACTCTTTATGAAACACTTCCGAGACTCCCTTTCTATGCCTCCAAGCAGCCACATCTGTTCAATTCCGTTCTTCAAAAGTCGTCCTTATAGTATTTACGAGTTGTGATGAGCAATTCATCAACTTTTACAACCTTGGTTTTGTTACCTACAGGAGCAGTTTCATTCGTCACAGTGGCATAACACTCCTTGCTATTGAAACCATAGTAATTGAAAACAGTGTTAGTGTGTAAGCCAGTTTACGAAGCTGTATTTTCCAATGTATAGTTTTTTGCCCAGAAAACATCAAAATGATGCTCCGCTCTACCGGTAATTTATATGTCTCTAACCATGTGTTTTTTTTCTTATTGTAGTACTTTAGGGACATTGATGTGATATAACTGGAATCGGTAGTAAACATCACTCGTACCCAGTTTGACACACGACTCACCACTACAATCCACGTAATTCCTCATATCCTTAGTCGGCAGAAAATGGTATTTCCAAAAGAACTGTACGTAATTTTGTACAGTGCTCAGGCTCGGAATTAACTCGCGCCATGCGAGAGTATTACAAATCGACATTGCGCCGGCTTTACTCTCTACCGTATCTTCCTTCGTCGTCGGCGTTGTCGTTGTTGCCGTGAGGCACCGTTATAGCAAGTGGAAAGGCGCGTCGATCTTAGAGCATGGGATATGGGAAATTTAAGAGGATGCTTTCTTCCTCAAATATGACGCTACTTCAGCTGGCACCTACTCATCACACGACTACCAGTCACACTTTCATAGATATATTCGCAACGAAATCTCCGAACAGAATAATCCGCACCTCTCAAATATCTGCGCCTGGCATGTCTGCCCATGACATCATTTCCATGACGTATTCACTAGAATGCCCTAGAAAGAAACAAAAACTGTCTACATACCGAGACCTCAAACGCATAAATTTGCCTGAACTCGAAACTGAGGCACAAGAAATAGTTTGGGGGATGACCTCTACTCCCCTCATGGACATAAACGACAAACTCCACGATTTCACTAACAAAATTGCTCAACTATATGACAAATATGCTCCAATAAAGACCAGAAAAGTAAAAAGGCAACCTGCACCTTGGCTGACTGATGAACTAAAACAGCTCATGAATCTCAGAGATGCTGCACATCGAGCATACAAGATACACCCTACACCTGAAAATCACGCTGTATACAAGCAGAAACGAAACAAAGTCAGTCAAGCGGTGAGAAACGCTAAGCTCTGACATGCCCGTACATTAGCTGACAATAGATGTAGACCAGCTATCCTGTGGAAAAATCTCCGTAGTCTCGGTTTAGGCAAAATAAAAGTTGCAGAAAATCCCATGGTCCCAGCTGAAGAACTAAACCGATTCTTCACATTACCTGCAACCAAAATTGATCCGCAAAAAAAACAGAGAATCATTGATTACTTTATTGGGATGAACGACTGTAGCAAAGAAAAATTCTATCTACAGCACGTCACTTGCAGTACTGTCAAGAAATCCATAATGCGGATTAGATCAGCATCTACTGGACATGATGGTATCACTATCCAGATGGTAAAACTTATTGTTGACCAACTACTGCCCTCTATAACAGACATTTTCAACGATTCATTAATCACAAGTGTTTTCCCTGAGGCCTGGAAACTGGGACAAATTAAGCCACTGCCTAAAAAGGACATCGCCACAGCAGCCTCTGACTACCGCCCCATCTGCCTTCTTCCTGCACTATCAAAGGCCTTAGAATATATAGTTCATGACCAGCTCACCAACTACCTAACTACTAATAACCTATTAGACGAATACCAATCAGGTTTCCGTAAACATCGAAGCACAACATCTGCTCTGATAAAGGTGACAGATGACCTGAAACTTGCCATGGACAGACAAGAAGCGACTATCATTTGCTTCTTAGATTTCAATAAAGCATTTGATACTGTCGACTTCGACATCTTACTAGCCAAACTTAGCGGTCTAAATTTCTCACCAAGCGCAGTGCAATGGTTTCGCTCATACATGACGTCTCGTCAGCAACGCGTCCTGTCTGGGGATATAAAATCACAATGGCGGCAGGTAGTGTCAGGCGTTCCCCAAGGCTCAGTATTAGGTCCTATACTCTTCTCTCTTTATGTCAATGATGTGTCATCGGTCCTGACCTATTGCAAATACCATATGTATGCTGATGACCTTCAGTTGTATCTAAGTGCGAAACCAAGCAATCTCAAGAAAGCTATTGAAAATTTCAATACTGACCTCGATGCACTGTCAAAATGGGCACAGGACATAGGTCTAAAACTAAACCCATCTAAAACCCAAGCGGTACTTGTTGCTCACTCTAAGCTCATTAGCCCAAAACATCGGGAATCCCTACCACCTCTTATCCTAAATGGAACAAATATTAACTTCTCGCCCTCAGCAAAGAGTTTGGGAGTAATAATAGATGAAAATACAAATTGGACAGAGCACGTAACTGCAGTGTGCAAAAAAGCATCAGCATCCATTCATGTCTTACAAAAATATAAAAAACTCTTCCCTTTCGATCTGAAAAAGAAATTAGTACAAACGCTTATACTCCCAATCATTGACTACAGCGATATTATCCTACAAGGCCTCTCTCAGGAAAATTCCCGACGTTTAGAACTGGTCACGAATGCCTGCGTCCGATATATCTGTGACGTTCGACTTTTTGATCACATTTCATCAGCATATGCAAAATTGTCCTGGCTGCGTGCAGACAAACGCAGAGATTTCCATACACTCTGTCTCATCTACTGCCTTATAAATGTACACTGTCCCTCATATCTCTCCTCGTCCGTAACACTCATGTCGGAACAACATGACAGAAACACACGTTCCCATCATAATAAAATCCTCTCTGTTCCACTGCATCGCTCAGTCACCTTCTCCAAGTCCTTTACAGTAGCGGGAACCCGACTCTGGAATAACCTCCCTCGTTATGTTAGAGAACTTAAAAACATGACCGGCTTCAAAAAACAGTTAATGACGTATCTACTTAAGCAACAGTAATGCCTTCCTCTGTACATGAGTGCACTTCACCTCATTACTTCCCTCTCTCCCCCTCCTTAAACCTCCCTTACCCAAAACTCGCTATACTAGTAAACATCTACTTTACACGCCAAAATATTAATGTACATCTGCACAAACCTTCATTACTATTGCCAATCTTTCTCATGTTTGTCATTATTATTCGATTTTTTTTTACTGTTATTATTATTGCTTTCACCATAATCTGTATGTATAGCAACTGTTGTAAAAATACTTCCGCATTTACTTTATTAGGTCTTAGTCACTATTATTTATTCATATTGTCACTAGAGTAAGCTAATTTTCTCATTTAAACTATGTTCATGATGTAACTCTGATGTGTGAAATGCTGCATGTGTGGAACACTGGTCCGATGTAAGAGAGGGCCTGATGGCCCTAATCTGATCAGGTTAAATAAATAAATAAATAAATAAATATGATAACCTTAAGTCATTGACAACACACAACGGTCACGGTAGCACCTGATTCCAGAATAGCTGCAGTAGTTAGGATCTTCGAACTACCCCCTCTTGACCAGGTCCCCAAAACTTAACTCGTAACGAGATCCCTTCGAAGCAAATTGTCATAACGATCCTCTATAAAGGCTTCGTACAACAATAAGAAATGTTACAATTTATGGAATAATAACAGATACGATGAAACTGTCTTGTTTCTTCTGTTTTATTTAACGTAACTTAGTTCACAGTTTTATTTCGCATTCACCACTCATTCACACTCTGATGTGGAGTATATGCGAGTGCCTGAACCCTAACCCAAGTTCCATGGAAACCTATTGACGGACAGTTTTGGTTGCTCGACACCAACAGTCAATAATGATACAGTATTTTGTAATTGACGCTTCTAGTTTAGCCACCGCCTCCACGAATGTTTGTTAGGCGTAAGACAATTACACACTTTTCTCTCCGATCCGCAATTATTAAGAGTTCGCGTAAAAGTTAATGTTTTTCTCCTTTTCATAAATTGGAGCCCGCTCTCCGCGATATAATTAAAAAAAAAATACTGTCTCAATACCGCGTCCCTCGTGAGATGCGTATAGATTTACCCCGGAATTGACCGCCCGTGCGTGTACTCAATTTAATGACCACACTTCGCTATCCGCGATTTCGTGTAACTGAATGTCCTTTTGTTACTCTGATTGTGTACCGTAGTTATTTAAAACTCGCTCCTATATTTTTTCACTTCGCAAAATTAGCACTTCTTTACTTGTTTATTTCTAAGAGTAAACGAAAAAAAATGACGCCGTATCATCGGGTTCGTCGATATAAAGCAAAACACCTCAATATGCCCAATTTTACCTCTTCTTATAGGATCGGCTACCTTACTCATTAATTTACTACATATTATTTCCAATAACACTAAACAGGTATCGCCGTTATATTTTAACTGTGTTCAAAAGCATGTTATTATTATTAAGACCGACCAAATCGTAACAAATCGCGCGGCGTGCGTTTTTAACGATAGCTTTACACTCGCCCAGCCTTTTTCATGCAATATTATATATAAATGTACAGACAGGACCGAAAGATCGATCTCTCTACCGTAACCGATAGAGGCACATACGCTATTCAAATTCAGTTACATCTATCTTGACCCGTAATGTTACAACTCGTCCCTATAACACTATTCAAAGATCTTCAGCAATTTTTTTCCACTGGCTGCTGTAGCGCTGCCAAGCGATTGGCATATATAAACAACATCGATATCATGAAATAAAATCGATATCTAGAGCTTTGACAGTCGCGCATTCTATATACACTCCTGGAAATTGAAATAAGAACACCGTGAATTCATTGTCCCAGGAAGGGGAAACTTTATTGACACATTCCTGGGGTCAGATACATCACATGATCACACTGACAGAACCACAGGCACATAGACACAGGCAACAGAGCATGCACAATGTCGGCACTAGTACAGTATATATCCACCTTTCGCAGCAATGCAGGCTGCTATTCTCCCATGGAGACGATCGTAGAGATGCTGGATGTAGTCCTGTGGAACGGCTTGCCATGCCATTTCCACCTGGCGCCTCAGTTGGACCAGCGTTCGTGCTGGACGTGCAGACCGCGTGAGACGACGCCTCATCCAGTCCCAAACATGCTCAATGGGGGACAGATCCGGAGATCTTGCTGGCCAGGGTAGTTGACTTACACCTTCTAGAGCACGTTGGGTGGCACGGGATACATGCGGACGTGCATTGTCCTGTTGGAACAGCAAGTTCCCTTGCCGGTCTAGGAATGGTAGAACGATGGGTTCGATGACGGTTTGGATGTACCGTGCACTATTCAGTGTCCCCTCGACGATCACCAGTGGTGTACGGCCAGTGTAGGAGATCGCTCCCCACACCATGATGCCGGGTGTTGGCCCTGTGTGCCTCGGTCGTATGCAGTCCTCATTGTGGCGCTCACCTGCACGGCGCCAAACACGCATACGACCAACATTGGCACCAAGGCGGAAGCGACTCTCATCGCGGAAGACGACACGTCTCCATTCGTCCCTCCATTCACGCCTGTCGCGACACCACTGGAGGCGGGCTGCACGATGTTGGGGCGTGAGCGGAAGACGGCCTAACGGTGTGCGGGACCGTAGCCCAGCTTCATGGAGACGGTTGCGAATGGTCCTCGCCGATACCCCAGGAGCCACAGTGTCCCTAATTTGCTGGGAAGTGGCGGTGCGGTCCCCTACGGCACTGCGTAGGATCCTACGGTCTTGGCGTGCATCCGTGCGTCGCTGCGGTCCGGTCCCAGGTCGACGGGCACGTGCACCTTCCGCCGACCACTGGCGACAACAATGATGTACTGTGGAGACCTCACGCCCCACGTGTTGAGCAATTCGGCGGTACGTCCACCCGGCCTCCCGCATGCCCACTATACGCCCTCGCTCAAAGTCCGTCAACTCCACATACGGTTCACGTCCACGCTGTCGCGGCATGCTACCAGTGTTAAAGACTGCGATGGAGCTCCGTATGCCACGGCAAACTGGCTGACACTGACGGCGGTGGTGCACAAATGCTGCGCAGCTAGCGCCATTCGACGGCCAACACCGCGGTTCCTGGTGTGTCCACTGTGCCGTGCGTGTGATCATTGCTTGTACAGCCCTCTCGCAGTGTCCGGAGCAAGTATGGTGGGTCTGACACACCGGTGTCAATGTGTTCTTTTTTCCATTTCCAGGAGTGTATATCGCTTGTAAGTATTCTTGGAAATTACCTCCATATGACTTTGAGAACGTATTTGTATGCTCATGGAAAACTTCCCATTAGCTGTGTTTAGACATCTCCACACTCATCTCGAAGATGTAACGACAACCACCCCATCTCAATATTCGAAGTGCGTAATTCTGTCGATGGGCAGTGCTTGCCAGACCACTTCGTTTCACTACTGACAAGTGCAGCCTACACGTCTGCGTGTAACGCTCGAAATATTTCCTCTTATAATTAGAAACTAACAATCTTTGACATGCATTTGAAAGTTAGGGCAGCTGGGAATTAATTACGTAGCTTACAAAGAATATTGCTACTGGTTTTTTCCGTTCATTCACTTGACGTCAGTCAACAGACGTGTGGTGGATGAAAGAATGTGGTTTAATAACTTTATTATTTTACATTAACATGAAAAGTTAATGACAAGTGTAATATAAACCTACTGAAACGCCTGTCTCGGTAGGAGTAACGAGGTTTCTGTAGAGTGAAGATCCGTTCGAACTGACGGATAATCATGACCAATATATTACACGTTAAGCCTTTAGATGAAGCATTTTTAACATTATGCCGAACACTGAAAAAATATATTGATAGTAATGCCAAAATTTCTCACATCATGACTGTTAACAATAGAGGTAACGCACTGTTACCCAAAAAATTCGCGTACACTAGTGCCCTGTTGATATTTACGGCACCGCTGAGGTTCCGATGTGTAAAAATGATTTTGGGAAATATTTAGACTACTTATTACCAGTAATAGGATAACTATCTCTAAAGAGAGTTGCATTTCAGTAGCACTACAGTTGACGGTTTAATGCCTGGATGTCTTGGGTTCTGAATTGGATCGATAGGGCTAAGTTTAGTTCCATAATCTACCATTTTCACTAGACACTTTGCCCTATCGATCTATATCACAGCATTTTGCTACCAGAACACAAAAATACCTGAATGCTTTTGGTTCCCACTGAATGCGACGGCACATGGCACCTACGTTACTCCATGATGCACAGAACAATGGAAGACAACTGGCGATCGGTGACGTCGTTTCCTCGGAAACGATCCCTCTCAGTTGTTTCATTATGGCCAACGCGCTCGGTTGTGACCCGACTGCGATACGGCTGCGAACGTTGGAGAAGTACTTCCTCCGCTGGAGGCAGTTAGGCAAGGTAAGCCACGTGTACAGTTCATCGCATAATTGTGTACGTAACACTGAATTACGTCTAGGCGTTGAATTTGGAGACAAGTACGAATGACCTGAAGACAACGGCTAGACTTGTTTTTCAGCAGTAGCTGACTTCCTAGCAGCTCGCGATACGGCGAACGTTTTTCGCTTTTCATCCAACGATACTGCACATTCTCCAGAGACCAGCAGCGATTCAGTCTCTGTTTAGTTTGCGCACTATTTGCTTCTGAAGGTTGTCGTAGTAGTAGTTGTACGTGAGTCTGAGACTTATAAACATATATTGTTTTCTGACTTTTTTTCTTTTGAACCGAAGTAATGAGGGGTAGGGATTTTCAAGTTTTTCCTTCTAGTTAATGTTGTGGTGGGTACCATGCATGTTTCTACATGCGATCGCTTATGACACCCGTTCGTATGTTTTAATAGTTGCTCTCGGAAACGATAAGAAGCATATATGGTAAGGTCTATTGTTTTCTACTGCTCATGAAAAATGTGATTGGTATGTTTACCTATGACTTTGTGATTCGTGTTGCAATGATCCCTTCACAGATATGAACATTTGTGAGAAAATAGTTACAACTTCACCATCTTCGAACTATACGTATAATCGTGAAGGGATTATATAATGTAGTTAGAATAGTAGAATAGTGAATAGCCGCCGCCCCCCCCCCCCCCCCCTCCCGCCACCAAAATATTACGACATTGTCACTGAAGTTTCGGAAGAAGTACATTTTACTGTACATAATTGGAAAGCTGCCCGACGATGTAGTGATGTCTTGGGAAAGTTGGCAGTATTGAAATGTAGATGAAGTATTAACAGAGAGCATATTATAGTTGCGCGGCGAAATTTGATACCTGAATAATTTATTTGTCGTCATGTTTACTACAAATTGTGTTCCAGGAGAATTTACCCATACCTCAAAATAACTTTACTGTGGTCAAGACGGTATTGAAATTTGTGTACAAATAACTGTATAACATACTGTCTTATAGTTTTATAGACGGAAGGTGAACTGGACGGTTGTCTTTGTACCGCTGGGCACTCTTATTTCAGTCCGCCCCGATAGCTGAGTGGTCAGCTCTACGCAATCCCGTGCAAAGGGGTCCGGGTTCGATTCCCGGCTGGGTCGGAGATTTTCTCCGCTTGTCATCATCTCATTCCCATTGACGCGCAAGTCGCCGGAGTGGCGTCAACTCAAAAGACTTGCACCAGGCGACCGGTCTACCCGGCGGGAGGCTCTCGCCACACGGCATTTCATTTCACTCTCATTCCAGGGACGAGCACGAATCATTCCGCAGCTCGGTACACTGTTCCAGTGGCGATACAAACCCTGTTGAAGAGAGCCAGAATCCGTGGGATGACGACTGGCCAGGTTTGCCAGAATATTACTTTAAGTACCTACAGATCTACAAGAGTTCAACTTTAATACGGAATTCTGTACGTGTGTACCGGGTTACCTCTCTTTGCCTACGTAACTGTAGACATGCTGTATCGTTGTCAGGATAGTAATGACACCCTTAGTCCTCTATATCTTAGGAAACTGGTAACACATGATATTCAGCGTTAATTAAAGTGACGAGCGCCACTCGTGACTAAAAACCGAATGATGTAAAAGATATGGCAAGCAAACGCAGGAGATAATGAGCATTACGTAGCATTGCGTCCTCAAACAATTGCAAAAGAAACTTCCTGGCAGATTAAACCTGTGTGCCGGAGCGAGACTCGAACTCTGGACCTTTGCCTTTCGCGGGCAAATGCTCCACCATCCGAGCTACCCACCCACGAATCACGTCCCGTTCTCACAGCTTCAACTCTGCTAGTACCTCGCCTCCTACCTTCCAAACTTCACAGAAGTCTCCTGCGAACCTTGCAGAACTAGCACTCCTGGAAGAGAGGATATTGCGGAGACAGGAGAGCTTCTGTGAAGTTTGGAAGGTAGGAGGCGAGGTACTGGCAGAATAGAAGTTGTGAGGCCGGGGCGTGAGTCGTGCTTGGGTAGCTCAGTTGGTAGAGCACTTGCCCGCCAAAGGCAAAGGTCCCGAGTTCGAGTCGCGGTCAGGCGTACAGTTTTAATCTGCCAGGAAGTTTCGTATCAGCGCACACTCCGCTGCAGAGTGAAAATCTCATTCTGGAAACTGGAAAAGAGTCCCGCCACCAGAGACGTAGCAGGGAACAGTATGGTTGGTGACTTGGCGCGTGTCATCTCATAGTGTTTTGCTACGAGACTAATGACGACACCATCTACCAGAAATTATCTGGTTGATTGTATCCCGAGTACCTACTATTTAAGTAGGAGTACATAGACGTAAGTTGGCGTGATTTTTATTCTTATCACTCTTTCCCTCCTTTTCTCCCAACGAAGGTGAATGCTCTTATACTCACTGTTACACTTGTTCTGTTCTCTTCTAGAGGAGCGAGACTCGCCGAAGTGAAGCATACAGTCCTGGGAATAAAATCTATGAAACTTGAGAACACCAATGTGCTGAGAGGCAGCGAAGCTTAACAACGACTCAGCCCTGAGACGCGTAGGCAGTCTCCTGATGAGCAGCAGGTGCTGTGACTTTACGGTCCTGAGAGGCTGAGAGCTCGTAGGCAGCCTACTGGTATCGACACAGTCGCGCGAGATGATGAGCACTTCGGCAGTCACAACAAATACTGCGAAGCGGTGCCCTCGGATCAGCTGGTGGTAGCGCAGCGTCAGGACAAAGGCGGGCAGCGAAGTGGCGGCCGCAGGCTTTGTCCGTAGCGGAGTCCTGAGGTGGCTGTCGGTGGCTCAGAGCTCGGGGCGTAACTGGCTCCCCGCGCTGACGCTCCATTGGCGGGCTTTCCTTGTCCGGCATGTTGAGCAGAGTAAGCATCAAAATGCTGTTCCTGCAGTTCCCGGACAGATGGCCCTCGCAGTCTGGTCCCTTGAATCCCACAAACCAACCAACCTGCGGTTCCTGTGGGTAAGAAAAGAAACGAACCTTACCTCTACGAATTGTCCTTGTGTGATGTGATGATGATATTCTGTGTCTTGTGTCAGGCCAACGTGTTGGTGGCATGTGGTGTGGTTGGTGGCCCAGGCCACGGACGAGCCGGTTGCACGATTGTCCCACCTTCTCACAGGAGGATCTCACGATGATCGTGAACCTGTCCTGCAGGAGTGGGATGCCTGTGTCCTAGTACAGCAGTCGAGGGGGGGGGGAGGGGGAGGGGAGAATTCCCTCGGAAGACGTAGAGCGGTCTTCAGAGCTCGATTCTCGAACCTTAGCAGCGTTACGATGAGCGAATCTGCGGCCTTTCCCCACACCAGAGCTGCGTATTTTTACAGTGGTCGGACCAGTGTTAGGTACAGCGTGGTGCTGTGTTGCGGCACAGTGTCGACTGCGGGTTCAGCAGCAGGCAGAGAACGCGAAGACGCCCTATGTCTCTGCTTGTGACGTCTCGGATATGAGACGCCCAGAAGAGTCTTTGGCCTACGGTGACACCTACGTACTGGCTTTTCGCTTGACTCTTCACTGTGTTGAATTTCAGCCGCCATTTCGTTGACCACAAACCCAGAGTGCCGCACCCGAGTTGGAGACGGCGTTGCATCGTGTTAGTGTTCATGCTGCAGGTGTACAGTGCTGTGTCATAGGCGTAGACAGCCAATTCGACGCTAGCCAGCCGCAGTATATCGGCAATGTACAGTGAATACAGCGAGGGGCCGAGCACCGACCGGTCTGTGGACGTACCATCTTCTGCCTGCCCTGAGGTGGAACTTGGCTCCGCTAGGTAGGACCTGAGGAGGACTGCGTGCGACGTCGGTATCCCGAGAACAGAGTTTGTACACGAGACCGTCGCGCCAGATGCAATCGAATTCTCTGGACATGTCGAGGAATTCTGCCCTAAGGTATTCTCTTGTTTACAGCGTTCTCATCGCCGGCTCTACAAGTCTCAGAAGCTGGCGAGAGGTTCTGACACTCTACTCCTTTTCACGTTTGTCAGCCATCAGCATGAGTGTGTTAGCGTCAGTAGAATAAATGACTGAGGTTAGGAGTGAACCCTTATTCTATAACACAGCACGTCGGTGTTTAGCTGTAAAATTGGTTTAATTTCTCTATTATTGTAAAAGAAGCACACGAGTTTACATAGACTGTGACATGAAAATTACAGGACAGTTGTCAATACAACGCATTACGTCCTGTTTATCAGAAATGACACTGAACACAACAATATCAAATTTAAATAGATGATTCTCTACAAGATTCTCCTTACTTCTAGACAGTGAAGTTGGCCGATATTTCGGCAAATCATCCGATTCCGGTTCTAAGTTCAGTACTGTTTAGGATGACAATCAAGCCTACGCAGGGTGGTTAGTTTTTGAGACAAGATGAGCAAAAGATTACTCAAGGTTGCTCATGTTCACAGTGGACGCAAGCTGGTGATCCAAAAATTTTACGCCTGTGCCAGGGGCATTTACCTTTAGCTGCGACATGCTGTCGGCTGCATGGATGCTCACACTCTCTGAAAGTCCCATAAAAAGCTAATCAAAATCTTTACTGATTTCATCAGCTGAAACTGTCCTATGTTTCTCGTTAGGCGAGAATATCGGAGCTCAACGACTTTTCAGCTAATTTCTAACTGAATGTCAGCCAAAGTGAACACAGTGTTCACACAAAACTTACTCTTTTGGCGTGATGCTCCCTGTTCTACACTTGACGCTGGTTCAGAGGTGAGTCCCTGAAGTTTTTGGTATTGTGTCTTTCGTAGCAAACTATGCCCCACCTATGTATTTTCGTGCTTCACGTCATGGCTTTTTCAGACCAATGGGAGCGTTCCTTTCATCTTGTGGAAACTACCCCAGCCAATCGCAAAGGACCTACCTTTAAATTGCGTCGTAACATCGACCCTTTTTCTCCTTCCGAGTTCATTTCAGCCAATCTGACATTTTGTCCCCGCTCCTGACCCCTAAGACTTACATGCGCATATCACGAACATACCACGGGCCTTTCATGTGATCAAGTGCGTCGCTGGTCTGTTTGTGTCCATCTGGAAATTTCCCAACGCAGTTTTCTAAAGAATTTCTCCATGGCAACCAGCACAGGGTCGCCACCTGTTCCCCTCGCAGTATCACCCGGTGCATTGTCTCTCTCGCTGTATGTCACCAACCCCTCTTAGAACCCTTCCATTGTACACGAGCTGTGACGGCTCAGCTCGCGTCTGCCCCAAACTAAAACGTTTTTTCCAATAGATTTTTTCATCTTTTGCCCATTGATTTGCAGGATCTGGGTTCGGTGTGTTACTGCCGTCGAATCGAGTGTCATCCCTTTGCATTACATACTGCACATTTTGATAGGCAAATCTGCTCACTATCGCCGAAGAATGTCAGGTGACATATCCTTCTACTTGATACGAAGTATAAAATCTCGTGTAAGGTGCGAAATTAACATACATTCAAGTTGCCACCTTACAAGATGAAATGACTGCTACGAAAACCAAACTGCTCATCTGCTCCTAGGTGACATGTTCCATCAGCCTTTTCGCTTACAGTCTCTCGAAAACTTTCGAGAGGGACGGGAGCAGTCTGGGGGATCGGTAGCTGGTGACCTGGTGTGGATCTTTGCTAGTCTTCGGGATGGCCACAACTTCATCGTGCCTCCACACTGCTGGGTAACTGCCTGTGCGGAGTACTCGTTGAACATGTCAGCTAAAAGCTGGTCTGCTCCTGGTGGGAGATTCTTCAGCAGTTAGTTGTTAACGCTACTGGCCATTAAAATTGCTACACCAAGAAGAAATGCAGATGATAACGGGTATTCATTGGACAAATATATTATACTACAACTGACATGTCATTACATTTTCACGCAATTTGGGTGCATAGATCCTGAGAAATCAGTACCCAGAACAACCACCTCTGGCCGTAATAACGGCCTTGATACGCCTGGGCATTGAGTCAAACAGAGCCTGGATAGTGTGTACAGGTACAGCTGCCCATGCAGCTTCAACACGATACCACAGTTCATCAAGAGTAGTGAGTGGCATATTATGGCGAGCCAGCTGCTCGGCCACCATTGACCAGACGTTTTCAGTTGGTGAGAGACCTGGAGAATGTGCTGGCCAGGGCAACAGTCGAACGTTTTCTATATCCGGAAAGGCCCGTACAGGACCTGCAACATGTGGTCGTGCATTATCCTGCTGAAATGTAGGGTCTCGTAGGGATCGAACGAAGGGTAGAGGCGCGGGTCGTAACATATCTGAAATGTAACGTCCACTGTTCAAAGTGGCGTCAATGCGAACAAGAGGTGACCGAGACGTGTAACCAATGGCACTCCATGCCATCACGCCGGGTGATACACCGGTATGGCGATGACGAATACACGCTTCCAATGTACATTCACTGCGATGTCGACAAACACTGATGCGACCATCATGATGCTGTAAACAGAACGTGGATTCATCCGAAAAAATGACGTTTTGCCATTCGTGCACCCAGGTTCGTCGTTGAGTACACCATCGCATGCGCCCCTGTATGTGATGTAGCATCAAGGGTAACCGCAGACATGGTCTCCAAGCTGATAGTTCATCCTGCTGCAAACGTCGTCGAACTGTTCGTGCAGATGGTTGTCTTCAAACGTCCCCATCTGTTGACTCAGGAATCGAGACGTGGCTGCACGATCCGTTACAGCCGTGCGGATAAGATGCCTGTCATCTCGACTGCTAGTGATACGAGGCCGTTGGGATCCAGCACGGCGTTCCGTATTACCCTCCTGAACCCACCCGTTCCATATCCTGCTAACAGTCATTGGATCTAGACCAACGCGAGCAGCAATGTCGCGATACGATAAACCGCAATCGCGATAGGCTACAATTTGTCCTTTATCAAAGTCGGAAACGTGATGGTACGCCTTTCTCCTCCTTACACGAGGCATTACAACAATGTTTCACCAGGCAACGCCGGTCAACTGCCGTTTGTGTATGAGAAATCGGTTGGAAACGTTCCTGATGGGAGCACGTTGTAGGTGTCGCCACCGGCGCCAACCTTGTGTGAATGCTCTGAAAAACTAATCGTTTGCATATCACAGCATCTTCTTTCTGTCGGTTAAATTTCGCATGTGTAGCACGTCATCGTCGTGGTGTAGCAATTTTAATGGCCAGTAGTGTATGTTGTGATATAGAGTTTTTAATTGATGGAGGTGAGCCATGCGCATGTCTGAAATGTCGAACCCCACACTACTATTAGACAAAATACCCACTAGTAGCACGCCTCCACAGAGCAATCGCTGCACTAAAGAATTAAAAAGATAAAAGGGAGAGCGATCCGAAAAACCACGTATGCTAGCATTGCAGACGGCCTGCGCAATCCGATTGTACGTTGCTGTATGAGGCCTTGAATCTGGAAAGACGGCAGTGAGTCGACAAGTTGCCTCGCCCAAGTGTGCATCGTGTATATCGCTGGCGAGTTACCGTATAAAAAACTGTTCTCGATGTGGAGACTAATTACAATATGAATGTGGACACTAGAAAAGTTACCGACGCTCTCCATGGGCCTGATGTATTTCGTGGTGGCAGAGTGGTGTTTGCACTGACAAACGTTTCAGAAGTAGAGGGCCAAGCAAGGCTTACTGTAGCTGTTGTGTGCATTGATTCTGCTCTACGATCTTTCGTGACGAGTTTGGAGTATTTTCCACCTCGTGACGTTATTGTCCACAGGAAATTTATGTTCAATGAATCGTGGGCTGCAACAGGAGCGACACGTGTGCAAATTTTTATATTGATGAACCTATGTGTGTTCATACGAGACGTTTGCGTAAATTGACAAGCCGAGAGCCTACAATCCCAGAGACAAACATGGCCCAAGTCGCTGCAAACTCTTGTGATGTCTAACTAGCTACACAGCGCCCAAAAACCAACAGACGACAAAACGTGACTGACATAAATGGCGAAACCACAGATTGCAATCCACACGATATCGCAAACAGGCGTACTCTAAGGACATACCATACGCTATACTACTAAACGTTGACATTAATGAGGTGGTCCAAAGACATGGATCTGCTTAAAAATCCAGCTCCTTGCGTAGAACCTCGGAGAGCCACTTATAACCACTCTGTTAATTGAGAACAATATTATCAGGCTTATTCTCATATAGGGGAGAGGTGATCGGTAATATCGGAAATAATTAATAGCAGTGAAAAAGTTTTAATTAAAATTACTGATATATAATCTCATCAGAATAACGCCCGCAGCAAAGTAGCGCCTCAGGGAAATCAAAGAGGGTTCAACATGGCTACATTTGTTTCTGAATTTTGCTATATAAACCATGCGCGGTTATTATTAGTTCTCTTGTCTTGTTTTCTGCGCTTTGAGTAAGTCTACGTAGCTGCGGCGTGCGATATAGCTCGTATTTCGGTGTGATATGCTACGGAAAGGATCAGGGCACTTCTCTTAAACTGCAAGAAAAGTGACTATAGTTCATTTATACAGCACAGACTTGCGTTGAAACTTATACTGAAGGTAGATCTTTGCCGCAAGGTCACGGACTAAGAATATCTGAGGAATAGTGTGCGCGAGAGAAAGTAGCGCTCGGTATTAAACTCTATTACATGTCGAATAACCCATAATAGGTTCTATGGGATATACGAAGGGACGTTAAATTGAATATAAGAACGGAATTGGACCCTTAGCTTTGTGAATGTAAAAGCGTACGAAGTTTGAATGACTGTATCGAAGTAGAAGAAAGGTGCCTATTACGAGATAGTTCCCTCATGTGAGACACCCCAACGGTGCTCATGTTAGGGGTTGCACTCTGGTGGAGAGTTTCTTAAACACGTTTACTGCGTGCCAGACGACGACACAGCGAGTAGGACGTCATAGTTGAGCCGGACACAGTACGCAGAGGTTGATACAAAATTTCTTGTGTTTGGAGTTTTTGCGACATCGGTGTTAAGACAATATTTCGGCTTAAGGGTGAGTGAATATTACTGCACTGTTTTATTGTTTTTATTTGTGACGGTATTACCTATAATTATTGACAATTAGGTTCATTTTCCAACGAACGTTGTTAGCAAGTGCGTGATTCTTTGTGTAAGATGGCGAAATTTCTAACATGCGATAGTATGGGGATCCAAATACGCGACAGTGTCGCATATTACGATACGTATCGCATATTGGGGGAACTCATTCTCTCACGATCTGTTATATGTAATTTACGCAATAACATCATGAGATAACAATATTTTATCATTTATTGCAGTAAAATTTTGGCAACTGCGTTTATTTTAATTCCATTAAATAATCATAAATAGGGATTGCTTTGACTAGTCTTATGATCAGAAATTGCAATGTTTCCTGAAACTTTCTTTCAAGGCAGTATTTTGCTCAGAAGTTGATCAATATTACTCAAAATTCAAAGTACTCCGTTCTATATCTACATCTACATCTACATCCATACTCCGCAAGCCACCTGACGGAGGGTACCTTGAGTACGTCTATCGGTTCTCACTTCTATTCCAGTCTCGTATTGTTCGTGGAAAGAAGGATTGTCGGTATGCCTCTGTGTGGGCTCTAATCTCTCTGATTTTATCCTCATGGTCTCTTAGCGAGATATACGTAGGAGGGAGCAATATACTGCTTGACTCCTCGGTGAAGGTATGTTCTCGAAACTTAAAAAAAACCCCGTACCGAGCTACTGAGCGTCTCTCCTGCAGAGTCTTCCACTGGAGTTTATCTATCATCTCCGTAACGCTTTCGCGATTACTAAATGATTCTGTAACGAAGCGCGCTGCTCTCCGTTGGATCTTCTCTATCTCTTCTATCAACCCTATCTGGTACGGATCCCACACTACTGAGCAGTATGCAAGCAGTGGGCGAACAAGCGTACTGTAACCTACTTCTTTTGTTTTCGGATTGCATTTCCTTAGGATTCTTCCAATGAATCACAGTCTAGCATCTGCTTTACCGACGATCAACTTTATATGATCATTCCATTTTAAATCACTGCCAATGCGTACTCCCAGATAATTTATGGAATTAACTGCTTCCAGTTGCTGACCTGCTATTTTGTAGCTAAATGATAAGGGAACTATCTTTCTATGTATTCGCAGCACATTACTCTTGTCTACATTGAGGTTCAATTGCCATTCCCTGCACCATGCGTCAATTCGCTGCAGATCCTCCTGCATTTCAGTACAATTTTCCATTGTTACAACCTCTCGATACACCACAGCATCATCCGCAAAAAGCCTCAGTGAACTTCCGATGTCATCCACAAGTTCATTTATGTATGTTGTGAATAGCAACGGTCCTATGACACTCCCCTGCGGCACACCTGAAATCACTCTTACTTCGGAAGACTTTTCTCCATTGAGAATGACATCCTGCGTTCTGTTATCTAGGAACTCTTCAATCCAATCACACAATTGGTCTGATAGTCCATATGCTCTTACTTTGTTCATTGAACGACGGTGGGGAACTGTATCGAACGCCTTGCGGAAGTCAAGAAACACGGCATCTACCTGTGAACCCGTGTCTATGGCCCTCTGAGTCTCGTGGACGAATAGCGCGAGCTGGGTTTCACACGATCGTTCACAGTACATATAAAAAAATAATCTAACAAATTAAATCATAGAAATTGAAGTCCTTTAAGAAGTATGTCTGATTATTGTATTTAGTCTTTGTAGATGGCATTGGCACCTAAAAGGAAAACATGGGATAAAGACACCATGGTTCGTGCCATTACATGTGTAAGAAATGGCAAGATGGGGTACTTAAAAGCCTCAAAAGTTTTTTCTGTACCAAAACGTAGTTTGGGAAGGTATGTGAAGGATAAAACTCGTACACCCGAGAAGCTGGTTGGTGTTAATCTTGGCAGAAGTCCTGTTCTCTCAACTGGAAGATGAACTAGTGAAATACTGCCTTGCAATGGAAGAGCGATTTTATGTTCTTAAATGTAAGGACGTACGAAGCATGGCCTTCCAGTTAGCTGTCAGGAATAGGCTGAAGAATCCCTTCAATTCAGAAAAGGCTTCAGCCGGAAAGAAATGGCTCCGAGCTTTCCTTACGAGACATCTCATTTTATCAATGAGAACTCCTCAGGGTCTTGCAGCAGCAAGAGTGAAAGCTTTCACTCCAGAAAAGTGGGTAGATTTTTTCGATATTTGCGAATCTGTGCTATCTAAAGTCAACCATAAGCCGCATCGAGTCCTCACTGTTGGCGAAACTGGGGTGACGACTGTGCAGCACAAACACAGCAAGGTTATTGCTATGAAAGGGAATAGACAAGTCGCTGCCCTGACTTCAGCAGAAAGGGGGAATCTCATCACAGTTGTAACGTGTATGAACGCAGCTGGCACTTATGTTCCACCACTAATCGTCTTCCCAAGGAAGAATATGAAGCAGGAATTGATGGACGGTGCACCTGCAGCATCAATATCAGCTTGTCACCCAAGTGGCTGGTTACAAACTCTAATTTTTACTCAGTGGTTTGATCATTTTGTGAGTCATGTAAAGCCATCTTCAAATGACCCTGTCATTTTGATTTTTGATGGGCATTATTCCCACACAAAGAATCTCGATGTGTTGGATAAAGCACGTGAAAACAATGTTCATACTGTATGTTTGCCACCTCACTCAACGCATAAAATGCAGCCACTTGAGGTCGGATTTATGGGGCCTTGGAAAACCTACTATGCCCAAGAGATAGAAACGTGGTTGGCAAGTAATCTAGGTCGTATTATCACCCCATTATTAAAAGGCAGCTTAGAAGCGAGCAGCAACAATGGAAGCATCTGTGAATCCCTTAAGAAAAACAGGTCTCATCCCGTGCAGCAGAAACATCTTTAGGGAACATGAATTTTCAATTCATCGCCATGCTGACGCTCTTCAAGAATGAGATGCCAAAAACTAAAATGAAACTACTGATGGTGGTTGTCAAGCTGTCAGCGCGGCAGACATCATACCTCTCCCACACATCGCAAAACCACCTGGAGATAGTAAAGTAGGTCAGACATCGCGTTCGTGCTCTGCTGCGCTGCTAACTTCAACTCCTTATGTGAAGCAATTGCAAGAATCTAAACAGAAGAAATCAGAGGCTGAAACTAAGAAAGCAGCCAGAAAGTTATTTGCGGAAAAGAGTAGAAAACCTTCAAATCCTAGACTTAACGCAGAAGAATCGTCTAGTGACTCGACATCCGATGTCCATCTTGATGACAGTGGGGATTCAGACAGCAGTGATGGTGAAGCAGAGTGTCTGTTCTGTACTGGGCGCTTTTCTGAAGACAAACACGGGGAGAAATGGGCACAGTGCACGAAATGTTATCGCCGGGCTCATGAAGATTGCAGTGTCACAGAAGACAATTTTGTCTGCCCCGGATGTCATAAATATAAACCTAAGTAGTGTGAAATTAGTAAAGGATAACAGAAATGAATGAACATGTAAAAATTGTATATTCGTATGTCATTATTCTGTAATAAAATAGTTAAAGCAAAATATTATTACTGTCTCATATTAGGAAACCTTGATTTCATTTCTACGAAATGCCTTGATTGTGAAGATTTAATAACTACTCTGAAAAATTGTTTATTATTGCAAATACGATAATTGTATGATAAAATTAAATAATGCAAGGTATTATTACCATCATAAAATATACAATTTCATTTACTTTTAGGTCTTTCAAATGGGTTTACAAAAATGTGTCTCATATTAGGCACCTTTCCTATATCGTAATGGACCATAATCTTTGCTACAATATCTTTGAGTGACTAACTATAAAAATCAAGGAGATTTTAGTTGCCGTAATTGCTGAGAGTAATTGTAGGATCAACCTTCCCTTTCTCTATATGCAAAACGCAATCATTCATGATCATTTAATTATTATCAACTGCTGTTAATAAAAAAACTAAAGTGATTTCCACAATAGCGTGCGTATTAGTCAACGATAATCACAGGAAATCTGCAATGTGTGTCTCTGGATGACGGAAGGTTCGATTATGAAATATTACGAAGAGTAAATTGTGACTTAAAATATATCTAAAATTTTAAATAATACAAAATCAGAAATAGTGCGGATATAGGAAACTGAAATAACGACTAACATCCAAAGACGTTATTAACTATCTTGTCTTCGGTAAAGCAGCAACAAATGAAGGGTGATCGACAGTGCAAAAAGTCAATATTAATTATTATTACGAAAACCCGAAATTTAGGTGCTGTTACAGTGAAGATATTTGTGGCTGCTGCATCTGATGTGTAGAAGATATAACGAAAAGTCGGGGATATATAGTAGAAAACAACATCAATATCTTAAGTCAGAGAAGTCGACGACAGCAGATCGACGGAGGGCAGATACACACTCTACTAAAGTCTAAGATAGCAGGCAACAGTGACACTCGAAAAAAAGGGCAATACGTAAACAGAACGAGCAGAGTATGATAAAAGGGAGAAAAATATTGCTAATAGCAAGGAATTCAAAACTAAAAAAAAAAATAATAGAAAATGGTAAACAGAAATAAAAGATGTCACCATAGCTGACGCTTGCGCTTGGGTGTCACATACAGATGTTAGCTCAGGAAGTCAGAAACCGAAAACAATAGATAGGGTTAAGGAAACGGACTATCAAAAAATGGTTCAAATGGCTCTGAGCACTATGGGACTTAACATCTGAGGTCATCAGTCCCATAGAACTTAGAACTACTAAAACCTAACTAACCTAAGGACATCACACACATCCATGCCCGATGTAGGATTCGAACCTCCGACCATAGCGGTCGCGCGGCTCCAGACTTAAGCGCCTAGAACCGCTCGGCCACACAGGCCGGCGAAACGGACTATGACCGAAGTTTTATACGGTCGGAATACGTGACTCTTTGACGATGTACACTGTCAACACGCAAACCTTCAAAACAGCTACTTTAAACACTAACTGCATCATTTCTGAAGTAAAGGTATGCAGTTTAACGCAGTAGTACCAAGCGCCGCAGGTAACTACATCGATACTTCAAAAAGTGAGGCTTCCATGAAATACAGAAATCTCTTAGATGTCAACACTGGAAATGGGGTTATCACAGCTATTTTATTCAGAGACATTATTACACATGGACGACATGCGATTTTCTAAAGAGTAATAAAAATTTCATCTTAACTGCAGGATTTATTGTCTATTAATGAATCCTTATTGTCTATTAATGCCCGCATCTCGTGGTCGTGCGGTAGCGTTCTCGCTTCCCACGCCCGGGTTCCCGGGTTCGATTCCCGGCGGGGTCAGGGATTTTCTCTGCCTCGTGATGGCTGGGTGTTGTGTGCTGTCCTTAGGTTAGTTAGGTTTAAGTAGTTCTAAGTTCTAGGGGACTGATGACCATAGATGTTAAGTCCCATAGTGCTCAGAGCCATTTGAACCATTTTGTCTATTAATGCGTACGAGTCTTCAGAATCCAGTGGACGTACAAAGCATGAACAGATTTTTTGGAGATGAAGTTACATAGCTAAAGCGACCATCTCATCTCAAGGATATTAAAACTGTATACAGTGCAGATTGTGAAGGGAGACGAAAATTTAATAGTCATGGGTGACTGGAATTCGAGTGTAGGAAAAGGGAGAGAAGGAAACATAGTAGGTGAATATGGATTGGGGGACAGAAATGAAAGAGGAAGCCGCCTGGTCGAATTTTGCACAGAGCACAACATAATCATAACTAACACTTGGTTTAAGAATCATGAAAGAAGGTTGTATACATGGAAGAACCCTGGAGATACTAAAAGGTTTCAGATAGATTATATAATGGTAAGACAGAGATTTAGGAACCAGGTTTTAAATTGTAAGACATTTCCAGGGGCAGATGTGGACTCTGACCACAATCTATTGGTTATGACCTGTAGATTAAAACTGAAGAAACTGCAAAAAGGTGGGAATTTAAGGAGATGGGACCTGGATAAACTAAAAGAACCAGAGGTTGTACAGAGATTCAGGGAGAGCATAAGGGAGCAATTGAGAGGAATGGGGGAAATAAATA
Source organism: Schistocerca serialis cubense (assembly GCF_023864345.2). NCBI lineage: Eukaryota > Metazoa > Arthropoda > Insecta > Orthoptera > Acrididae > Schistocerca > Schistocerca serialis. The sequence goes on from NC_064641.1 coordinate 876,492,441, forward strand.
CAGTAGAAGAAGAATGGGTAGCTTTGAGGGATGAAGTAGTGAAGGCAGCAGAGGATCAAGTAGGTAAAAAGACGAGGGCTAGTAGAAATCCTTGGGTAACAGAAGAAATATTGAATTTAATTGATGAAAGGAGAAAATATAAAAATGCAGTAAGTGAAACAGGCAAAAAGGAATACAAACGTCTCAAAAATGAGATCGACAGGAAGTGCAAAATGGCTAAGCAGGGATGGCTAGAGGACAAATGTAAGGATGTAGAGGCCTATCTCACTAGGGGTAAGATAGATACCGCCTACAGGAAAATTAAAGAGACCTTTGGAGATAAGAGAACAACTTGTATGAATATCAGGAGCTCAGATGGAAACCCAGTTCTAAGCAAAGAAGGGAAAGCAGAAAGGTGGAAGGAGTATATAGAGGGTCTATACAAGGGCGATGTACTTGAGGACAATATTATGGAAATGGAAGAGGATGTAAATGAAGATGAAATGGGAGATATGGTACTGCGTGAAGAGTTTGACAGAGCACTGAAAGACCTGAGTCGAAACAAGGCCCCCGGAGTAGACAATATTCCATTGGAACTACTGACGGCCGTGGGAGAGCCAGTCCTGACAAAACTCTACCATCTGGTGAGCAAGATGTATGAGACAGGCGAAATACCCTCAGACTTCAAGAAGAATATAATAATTCCAATCCCAAAGAAAGCAGGTGTTGACAGATGTGAAAATTACCGAACTATCAGTTTAATAAGTCACAGCTGCAAAATACTAACGCGAATTCTTTACAGACGAATGGAAAAACTAGTAGAAGCCAACCTCGGGGAAGATCAGTTTGGATTCCGTAGAAACACTGGAACACGTGAGGCAATACTGACCTTACGACTTATCTTAGAAGAAAGATTAAGGAAAGGCAAACCTACGTTTTTAGCATTTGTAGACTTAGAGAAAGCTTTTGACAATGTTGACTGGAATACTCTCTTTCAAATTCTAAAGGTGGCAGGGGTAAAATACAGGGAGCGAAAGGCTATTTACAATTTGTACAGAAACCAGATGGCAGTTATAAGAGTCGAGGGACATGAAAGGGAAGCAGTGGTTGGGAAGGGAGTAAGACAGGGTTGTAGCCTCTCCCCGATGTTGTTCAATATGTATATTGAGCAAGCAGTAAAGGAAACAAAAGAAAAATTCGGAGTAGGTATTAAAATTCATGGAGAAGAAATAAAAACTTTGAGGTTCGCCGATGACATTGTAATTCTGTCAGAGACAGCAAAGGACTTGCAAGAGCAGTTGAATGGAATGGACAGTGTCTTGAAAGGAGGATATAAGATGAACATCAACAAAAGCAAAACAAGGATAATGGAATGTAGTCTAATTAAGTCGGGTGATGCTGAGGGAATTAGATTAGGAAATGAGGCACTTAAAGTAGTAAAGGAGTTTTGCTATTTGGGGAGCAAAATAACTGATGATGGTCGAAGTAGAGAGGATATAAAATGTAGGCTGGCAATGGCAAGGAAAGCGTTTCTGAAGAAGAGAAATTTGTTAACATCCAGTATTGATTTAAGTGTCAGGAAGTCATTTCTGAAAGTATTCGTATGGAGTGTAGCCATGTATGGAAGTGAAACATGGACGATAAATAGTTTGGACAAGAAGAGAATAGAAGCTTTCGAAATGTGGTGCTACAGAAGAATGCTGAAGATTAGATGGGTAGATCACATAACTAATGAGGAAGTATTGAATAGGATTGGGGAGAAGAGAAGTTTGTGGCTCAACTTGACCAGAAGAAGGGATCGGTTGGTAGGACATGTTCTGAGGCATCAAGGGATCACCAATTTAGTATTGGAGGGCAGCGTGGAGGGTAAAAATCGTAGAGGGAGACCAAGAGATGAATACACTAAGCAGATTCAGAAGGATGTAGGTTGCAGTAGGTACTGGGAGATGAAAAAGCTTGCACAGGATAGAGTAGCATGGAGAGCTGCATCAAATCAGTCTCAGGACTGAAGACCACAACAACAACAACAACATACAGTGCAACGTAAATCAGGACCCAAACTATTGCATGAGAGACGTGCAACTAATGTTGACACTCGCTATAAATTTAGTTTATACTTGGCAGTATCTGCCGCCTAATACTGCCGCCTGTTGTCACATGTCGATGACTACAGCAGGTAGATTCTCATTGATTTTTGTGCAAAGAGAGTTGTACCAGAGTGTTGGTTCAAGTGCATTCTGGCCGCAAGACTTCTCGTACAATAGAGCATATCATATAAAAACGAAAGATAAAACCCAACCAGTTCACTGAGGGTGCGGGATTTGGCAGTTCTATTTAACACTTCTATTGGAAATCGTTACTGAACGACATATTTCGAAAGCTGGAGGAAAGCACTTGCGTGGTAGGAAAGATATTCCAACAGAGTAGTCTCATAAACTGGGTATGTTAAACTCAACCTTAGGAAGTGCCTCTTTCAGTACGTCAAGAGAAAGCAATTTGGAGAAAAAGATACCCTAGAACTGAAGTTCACTGTATTAAATGATTTATATAGGAAATCCAAGAAGCTGACTGAAGCATACTTATATTTCGGCGAATAAAAACAAAAAAAAACACTCATTGAGCAGCACGTGCACACGCGTAATGCGATGAACTCCCAAAGAGAGACCACATCGCTGCATCATATTTCGAGAGAAATGTTGAGGGGGGCAGCAAAACTGATTGCAAACATTGTATGTAGACGAACGCACATACGCAAATACATAGAACAATAATACGCAAACTCGTATTGACGCACTCCAGAATTTGGCGTCAGCTGGGTTGAATATAGTCACAGCTCTAAGGAAGGTGATCATGGAAGGACATGCAAGTCGCATAACAGGTACCACATGCAAACACCTAAAAGAGATAATCCCAGCATACGAAAACAATGAGTCGTCGGGACTGGACGACTTCACAACGAGTTTATTCAATGATTTTGGTCCGTGAGAGGATGGTAACTGTCGTCAAGCACTCGTTACCAGTTAAATTTTTCCCATACGAGGCTCTGACGCTCATCTGCTTCTACATCTACATCCATGCTCCGCAAGCCAGCTGACGGTGTGTGGCGGAGGGTACTCTGAGTACCTCCATCGGTTCTCCCTTCTATTCCAAAAAATGGCTCTGAGCACTATGGGACTTAACTTCTGAGGTCATTAGTCCCCTAGAACTTAGAACTATTTAAATCTAACTAACCTAAGGACATCACACACATCCATGCCCGAGGCAGGATTCGAACCTGCGACCGTAGCGCTATCGCGGTTCCAGACTCCTCCTATTCCAGTCTCGTATTGTTCGTGGAAAGAAAGATTGTCGGTATGCTCTAATCTCTCTGATTTTATCCTCATGGTCTCTTCGCGAGATATACGTAGGAGGGAGCAATATACTGCTTGATTCCTCGGTGAAGGTATGTTCTCGAAACTTTAACAAATGCCCGTAACGAGCTACTGAGCGTCTCTCCTGCAGAGTCTTCCACTGGAGTTTATCTATCATCTCCGTAAGGCTTTCGCGATTACTAAATGATCCTGTAACGAAGCGCGCTGCTCTCCGTTGGATCTTTTCTATCTCTTCTATCAACCCTATCTGGTACGGATCCCACACTACTGAGCAGTATTCAAGCCGTGGGCGAACAAGTGTACTGTAACCTACTTCCTTGGTTTTGGGATTGCATTTCCTTAGGATTCTTCCAATGAATCTCTGTCTGGCATCTGCTTTACCGACGATCAACTTTATATGATCATTCCATTTTAAATCACTCCTAATGGCTACTCCCAGATAATTTATGGAATTAACTGCTCCCAGTTGCTGACCTGCTATATTGTAGCTAAATGTAAAGGATCTTTCTTTCTATGTATTCGCAGCACATTACTCTTGTCTACATTGAGGTTCAATTGCCATTCCCTGCACCATGCGTCAATTCGTTGCAGATCCTCCTGCATTTCAGTACAATTTTCCAATGTTACAACCTCTCGATATACCACAGCATCATCCGCAAAAAGCCTCAGTGGACTTCCGATGTTATCCACAAGGTCATTTATGTATATTGTGAATAGCAACGGTCCTACGACACCCACCTGCGGCACACCTGAAATCACTCTTACTTCGGAAGACTTCTCTCCATTGAGAATGACATGCTGCGTTCTGTTATCTAGGTAGGAACTCTTCAATCCAATCACACAATTGGTGTGATAGTCCATATGCTCTTACTTTGTTCTTCATCTCGAAGAACAACATAGTTAAGTGTAATGTGCTGTCCAAAGAGCGGTAATACCAATAACGTTATTAAGCTCTGTCTTCACGATTCCTTACGTGGCTATTAAAGATGAGGTAGAGACCCACTGTGTCCTAACTTTTGGGACCGTATAAAGTCAGTTTCAGAGTCAGTCGTTCGGTAAAAAATATCTCAACTGAATTGAAAGATCCAATCCACCTGACTTTGACGTGTGAATTTGAACTTGATATCGAAATGCGTCATCAGCGGCTGCCAGCTCATCCGGGAGCAACCCGGAGTTTTTCAGAAATCGCGAGATTACCGAAGACGTCGGACGTTAGTAAGCCATATTTTTGGGATCCTCCTTTAGCGATGGCTGACTAGTCTGTAATAGCAACCAGATTAAATTAGAAGCTCTGCAGTTTCGCAGTAACAAACAACGAGTTCTATTTCGTTTATACACTACATTACTGCGTTCTGCAGGTCGTTTGTAACAGCGAAGAGCTTGCAGTAGAAGATGATGTGTTCCATACTAGCAGAAGATTATGTGTTTCTTAGTAGCGTAGATAACCAAGTGGTGGTCGTTAAACTACAGCCCGCGGGCCGCATGTAGCCCGAATCAAGTGTTCATGTGGCTCGCGGTTCTCAGCCGTGTTTTGTAATAATATGCATCCAGCAATTAACAATCCAATCCGAAAACGCTGACTAAGGTTAACAGATTCTTAAGAGTGTCGTATTTCTGCTTACAAAGGAAACTCCCCATTGCACCCCGTTCAGATTTAGTGGTAAAGTGACCCAGTGGATAGCCTATCAAAAACTGAACACAGATCAAGCATGAAAACAAGAAGAAGGTGTACTGAACAGTGAAAAAAGAAGAAAAATAAAAACAGTGAAGGGTCCAAGCTCAAGATGTGTAACATCGAGCGATTCGCCAGAAGCGTGGCGTCGTGGTTATGTGGTTACGGTGTCGGACTGCGAAGGGGAAATCTGTGTTCAAACCTCCCTCGTGTCCCATTCTTTTTTCACAGATTTATTAACTGTCCGGTCGGTCACTGACGTGTCTGTTCTTCTTCTGTAATTTTGGCAACTGTCATACTATACATTGGTTGTAGAATATGAGTCATGTGGTGAGAATACATTATCGTCGCAAGTGAGAGCTGGCGAGATGCCGCATAGACCTCTCACAGAAATGAAAAATATGTTAACTATGTTACAACGATGGAATTCAAAGTCAAAACTTTCAAAAAGGAACGTAAGAGACATAACATGTGGTACTTGTGTAGAACAGATAGGAGGTATGTAAATCTGAAGGTCCGTTCGTTACACGTCGCTGTTGCAAACGGACACGTGAATGATCGGACGGACACTTCATAATTTCGTGAAAACAAGAGTCATGAAGGAGATTTGAACGTAGATCTCGCTCTTAACAGTCCAACACCGGAACCACGTGCCCACAACCCCACTGTCATTCCGAATTGGTCGGTGTTGCACATGTTGATTTTGGACCGTTGACTGTTTCTATTTTGCTTCTTTTTTCCACAGTTCAGTACACTTTCTTCCTGTTTCCATGCCTGATCTGTGTTCAGCTCTTGACGGGCTACCCAAAGGGACATCTTGCCACTAGATTCTGGGGACGTGCGATGGGTAGTTTCCCTTATTAACAGCAAACAATAAACCTTACAGAAAGAGTAATATTTTAAGATGTGCTTAATTTTAATTGACGATGGTGAATTCGGCCGTGAGCTAATTAAAGCTGGCCACTTACGTCAGAATCATACAGTAAGTAAGCGCGGCCACTGCGGCTTTAGAGGATGTGAAAGTGGGCGGGGATATGTTCTACTGTTTGTCTTCCAATAGTGACAACTCGCGGGCATGCGTGACTCGTACCGATTAGTTGCTATTTTCTAACTTTTGACACGGAAGTAACATGGATTCATGGATACGCATTGTACAGACGACATCGGCAAATATACTGCATATTGTCACTAGCTGCCGTGCGTGCAGCGTGGCGTAGTGCTGTAAGTCACCAGTTCAAATTCGACAACCGAAAATAACTACTTCTTTATTCTTTCTTTCTTTCTTTCTTCGTTTGTGTCATCTAAAGACGATGCACCAATTTCAGTGCTTCCTTATTTGTTGTTCTTTCTTTTTCCTCCAGTTATTGTTTCATATTTTCACTATGTATCCTTTTTCTCTCCTCGGACCATTTTGACCCTGTCTTCTTCTCCCTCTTGCCTTGGAATCCTTCCATTTTTAACACTTTCCTCTTGAAAATCTTTCTTTCTGTTGCATCTTTTTCACTTATGTTGTTTCTTTACAAATATTTCCTAAGTTCTTGAATCCAAGCTATTGTTGACTTCTTGTCCCAAAGATGTTTAAAGATCTGTTTGGGTAACCTGTTGCTGTTCATTCTGTATATGTGTCCAAAAAATAGTAGTCGGCTCTTTGGTAGTGTTTCATTTATGTTTTCTATGTTGCGATAAACTTCTTCATTGCTTTTTAATTTCCATAGCTCTGTATTTTTTGGCAGTCCAAGTATTTTTCGAATGATTTTCCTTTCTAGGACTTCAAGTTTGTGTAATGTGTATTTCAGTACTAAACATTCACTTAAAGACATTCTGGTTTTACTACTTTAGTGTTGTAGTGCTGTGTCTTCATATTTTTAGACAGACACCTTTGGATGTAGACATTTCCAGTTATTCCATAAGCTCTTTCCATTTTATGCACTCTTTCTTCTACAGCCAATTTTTGTAAGCCATTTTCTTGCATAATTTCTCCCAAACATTTAAATTTATTTGTACCCCATATCTGGCCAATATGTGTTGCTAGGGATTCCGGAGTCTTTTTTATATTTGTCATAAATTTTGCTTTTTTCCACAGATATTCTTAAACCCGCTTTGTTGGCTATTTCTTCTAAGACATTGATTTGTATTCCAGCGTTTGTTAGGTTATCAGAAAGAATGGCAAAATCATCCGCAAATGCTAAACAGCGAATTTCAATACCTTTGTTTTTAGTTCCCTGTCTGATTGGTGATAGCTTCTCTACGTTTTGTTTCTGTTTCCATTCTCTTACTATTTTCTCTAGTACGTAGTTAATGAGGAGTGGAGACAGGCCATCAACTTGTCTTAGACCTGTTTTCATGTTGAATGCCTTAGATATTTCACACTGAAACTTTACTTTTGATTTGGTGTCTGTGAGCGTTTCACGAATAAGGTTTGCTGATTTAGATTTGATGGAAAATTCTCTGATCACTTTCTCTAGTGTTTCCCTATCAACTAAGTCAAATGCCTACTTCTTTATTTTTTATCATTTCTGGAAGATACCTGAAATGTCCTAAGTCTGTAGTGTGTGTATTGTCTTTTTTTTTTTTTTCTTTATTGTGATTTCATTCCCCTGCCCCATATGGGCAGGGGAGGGCTGTCAGCAGCACAATCCGCCGCTCTTCAGCCGAGTGACACGACAACTAAAACAAGAATAAAGTAATACATACATAAGGAGATAAAAAAGGGGAAAATAAAACAGAGTAAAGGGAGAAAATGGAGGTAAAAATACACTGACATGTAGTCGTTCATTGGGGACAGTTAAAAAAGTCACCAGAAAGTTAAAAAACACAGTTGGCGATTCTTAAAACACAGAGAAGACACTGGATGCGCATGCACAGGTTAAAATTTGGCCACAGTATTAAAAAGACTCCGAAACAACACACTTAAAACCCACTTAGAGCACACACGACGAAGAATAAAACTACCAGGTGGGACCTGCCGAGGGAAAGGTCAGAGAGGATGGAAAAGGAGGGGAGAGCATGGGGCAGCTGGGGAAGCGGCGGGATGAAGAGAGGAGGGGCAACCGTGGGTTCACAAAGAGGCAGGAGACACATGGGGTGGGAGAGGTAAAGGGAAGACAAGGCAGGAAGGAGTGCAGAGACACTGAAAGAAGTCACAAGAGATGGAGGGGGAGTAGGAGGGGAAATCCGCTCAGAAGGAGGGAGGGGGAGGAGAGGGAGCCCTGAGGAGGAGGCAGGAAGAGGGAGTTAGAGTTGGTAGGAAGGGGAGATGTCAGGGCGAAGCTCATCATCCGGGAGGGGTGGACGGTGGAAGTTGTGTTGGGAAAGGAGATGGAGGGTGTGGAGATGGAGAGAGGGAGGGACACAACGGTAAAGGCACGGCAACTGGTTGGGAGTGGAGAGGAAGGGAGACACGAGGGGGTGAGGGGGATCAAGGCGGCTGACAATATATAGTGTGCGGATGTGTTCAAGGAAAAGGAGAAGGTGGGGGAAGGGGATGAGGTCATAGAGGATGCGCGTGGGGGATGGAAGGCGGACGCGGAAGGCGAGGCGGAGTGCATGGTGTTCGAGGATTTGGAGGGCTTTATAGAACCGGGGAGGGGCGGAAATCCAAGCGATGCTGGCATAACAATGGATGGGGCGGATCATGGATTTGTAGGTGTGAAGGATGGTGGAAGGATGCAGACCCCACGTCCGGCCGGACAGGAGTTTCAGGAGGCGGAGGCGGTTGTGAGCTTTGTTTTGGATGGTAAGGAGATGGGGAGTCCAGGTGAGGTGGCGGTCGAGTGTGAGGCCAAGGTATTTGAGGGTAGGACTGAGGTGGATACGACGGCCATAAATGGTGAGGTAGAAATCATGGAGGCAGAAGGAGCGGGTGGTGCAGCCTATGATGATCGCCTGGGTCTTGGAGGGATTAACACGGAGGAACCACTGGTTGCACCAAGCGGTGAATTGGTCAAGGTGGATTTGGAGGGTACGTTGGGACCGTTGAAGAGTAGGATAAAGGGCTAGGAAGGCGGTGTCATCAGCAAACTGGAGAAGATGAACAGGAGGGGGAGGTTTGGGCATATCAGCAGTGTACAGGAGATAGAGGAGAGGGGAAAGGACAGAACCTTGGGGCACGCCGGCAGAGGGGTAGAAAGTACGGGAGTTGGAATTGTGGATAGTCACATAGGAGGGACGATGGGAGAGGAAGGAAGCAACGAGACGGACGAAGTTGATGGGGAGAGCATAGGTCTGGAGTTTGAAAAGGAGCCCGGGATGCCAGACACGGTCATAGGCGTTCTGGAGATCATGGGAAACAAAGATAGCAGAGCGACGGGAGTTAAGTTGGAGGGAAAGAAGATGGGTAAGGTTAAGGAGCTGGTCGTCAGCAGAAAAGGGAGGCCGGCAGCCACATTGGGTAAGAGGAAGGAGGCGGTGCTGGTTAAGGTGGCGGTGGATACGGCGAGAGAGGACGGCCTCAAAGACCTTACTGAACACGGAGGTGAGGCAGATGGGACGATAGGAAGACGTAGCAGACGGGGGGTTTGTTAGGCTTAGGGAACAGCAGGACACGGGAAGTCTTCCACAGGTCAGGGTAAAATCCAGTGGAGAGGAGGACATTGTACAGGGTAGCAAGGACAGACAGGAAGGATGGAGGGGATTCCTTGAGGTGACGGTAGGTGACGCCATCATGACCAGGGGCGGTGTTGCGTTTGGAGCGGAGGACGAGTGTGATGTCTTGCGTGGTGATGGGAGTGTTGATGTCGGAGTGGGGTAACCGATCCAAGTACTGGAAGCTAGGGGCGAGCGGGGGGACAGAGGTGTTAGTGCGGTCAAGGACGGTGGGGAAGAGGGAGTAATCAAAATGGGGATCGTCAGGAATGGAGAAGACCTCGGACAGGTGGGAAGCAAAATGGTTAGCCTTACTGAGGTTGTCAGGAAAGGGTCGATCGTCATGGAGGATGGGGTAATGCGGGGTGGGATGGCTACCAGTAAGGCGGTGGAAGGCTGACCAGTACTTGGAGGAGTTGACAGGGAGGGTGGAGTTGAGGCGTGTGCATGTCTGGCGCCAGTCCCGGCGTTTCTTTGCTGTAAGGAGGTTCCGGATATGTCACTGTAATTGCCGGTGGCGGGTGAGAGTATTCCGGTCACGAGTGCGGAGGAAGGATGTGTATTGTCTGGAATAGTCGATCTTTATATAAATATCTGCACTGTTTTTGCGGGAGCTCAGTTCTGTTCTGACTGTAATGATTTTGTTAATAAATGTGCATTGAGTACTAAGTGTTGTACCCAACTGACAGCATTGTGTATGGATCTTGACTTCATTGTGGTTTCAACGTGACAATATACGAGGGGGGACCCAAAAGAAACCGGACTCCGAGGGCGCTGCCAGTCGTAACGTAGTGCAGGGTTCACACGCTAGATGGTGTTAGTAGAGACCTTCATGAAACAGCTGTGCAGACGGCGTCAGTGTAGAGCTGGACGTGCAAGTGTGGTATTGTGTTTCTCTGACTGTTGGCGGGTTACCTCTGCGAAGTCGTTATGGCAACTTTAAAAGAACAAAGAGTGTGTGTGAAATTTTGTTTACTGCTTAAAAAAACTGCAACGGAGACACACCAAATGCTTCAGGAAGCTTTCCAGGAGGGCGCTATGAGCTGCACACAGGTTTTCGAGTGGTTTGGGCGCTTTAAACGTGGTGAGATGTGTGTTGCAGACCAAGCTAGTTCTGAACGCCCTTCGACATCGCGAAATGAGGAGAACATTGAAAAAGGTCCGCCAAAAGATCAACGACGATCGTCGCCAAACGATCGACCAAATTTCAGTAGAGACAGGAATCAGTTGGAGCACGTGCCAGCGGATTTTGAGTGAGGATTTGCACATGAGACGTGTTGCTGCTAAATTTGTTCCGAGCCTTCTCACACAGGATCAAAAAACCATCCACATGAATGTGTGTCAGGACTTGAAAACAGAGATTGCACGTGATACAAACTTCTTGAACAAAGTCGTTACAGGGGATGATAGTTGGTGCTGCGGGTATGACCCAGAAACCAAGCAAGCATCAAGCCAGTGGAGGACTCCCAACTCTCCCAGACCAAAAAAAGCAAGGCAAGTGAGGTCAAATGTGAAGACGATGATCATTGTCTTTTTTGATGTTCGTGGAATTGTGCATCGGGAATTCGTACCCCGTGGCCAGACTGTTAACCAGCACTGTTACTTGGATGTTTTAAGGCGTCTGCGAGGCGATGTGAGGAGGAAACGCCCGGAACTTTGGCGATCAGATGACTGGTTTTTGCATCACGACAACGCTCCAGCACACACGGCATTACGAGTGACCCACTATTTGGCTTCTCAGAGGTGGTCTGTCGTTCTCCATGCTCCGTATTCACCGGACCTAGCCCCGTGCGACTTTTTCCTATTTCCACGAATGAAAAAAACACTAAAAGGGGAGCCTTATGACAATGTGAAGGCGGTAAAAACAGCTTCGCAAAGGACACTGGACAATATCAAACTTGAAGAGTTCCAAACATGCTTCCAACAGTGGGAAAAGAGACTTGACAAGTGCATCGCATGTAATGGAGAGTATTTTGAAGGTGACTGACGTAATTTTGTGAAAAGGTTCGTCAATAAATTTTTTATGACAACAGTCCGGTTTCTTTTGGGTCCCCCCTCGTACACTGATCAGCGAGAGCATCATGACCATCGACCTACCTTAGATACAATGCCGTCCAAGCGATCGCAGAGACACCTGGCGACGAATGACTGCTATCCCTGTGTAGAATGGGGCAGGTCTATCTGATTTGACCGGGGGCACATTGTGATGGTCCCGAGGCTCGGTACGAGCATTTCGGAAACTGCACGTCTTGTCGAGTGTTCGAGGAGTGCTGTGGTACGTGTCTTCAACACGTGATGTAACCAAGGTCAAACCACATCCAGACGTCGCGGTGTTGGTCAGCCACCCCTCATCACAGAAGTCGGACGTCGTCAGCTGGGCGGGACAGACAGCGAACTAACGTCAGAGTTTAATGCTGGGCAGAGTACAAGTGTGTCTGAACACACAGTACACCGAACACCCCTAACGATGGGCCTCCACAGCAGACGACCCATGCATGTGCCAATGGTAACACCACGGCATCGGCAACTACGACTGAAATGGGCACGAGACCACCGGCCCTGGACGTTGGCGCAGTGGCAGATCTTTGCTTGGTCTGATGAATCCCGATACCTGCTTCATCATGTCGATAGGAGGGTGCGAATCCGTCGTAGTCCAGGGAAATAGCTCCTTTACACCTGTACTGCGGGACGGAGACAAGCTGGTGGCGGTTCTATTATGCGCTGGGGAACATTCACGTGGCTATCCATGGGTCCGGTGGAGCTCGTGCAAGGCACCATGACGGCCAGGGAGTATCGAACACTGGTTGCAGACCACGTAGACCCCTTCATGGCCATCATGTTTTCCGACGGCAGTGGCATTTTTCAACAAGATAATGCGCCATGTCCCAATGCCAGGAGTGTGTTGGAGTGGTTCGAGGAACACTGTGACGAGTTCCAATGGATGTGCTGACCACCCAACTCTCCAGACCTGAACCCGATCGAACACATCTGGGATGTGACTGAACGTGGCGTCAGAACTCATCGCTTCCCCCTCTCCCCGGAATTTAGGAGAGTTAGGTGACTTGTGTGTAAAAGCCTCATTGCTTCCAAGCCACGACACGCCGCCGCTGTTATCTGCAACTACATTTACATCTACATCCATACTCCTCAAGCCACCTGACGGTGTGTGGCGGAGGGTACTTTGAGTACCTCTACCAGTTCTCCCTTCTATTGCAGTCTCGTATTGTTCGTGGAAAGAAAGACTGTCGGTATCCCTCTGTGTGGGCTCTAATCTCTCTGATTTTATCCTCATGGTCTCTTCGCGAGATGTACGTAGGAGGGACTGCTTGACTCCTCGGTGAAGGTATGTTCTCGAAGCTTCGACAAATGCCCGTAACGAGCTACTGAACGTCTCTCCTGCAGAGTCTTCCACTGGAGTTTATCTATGATCTCCGTAACGCATTCGCGATTACTAAATGATCCTGTAACTAAGCGCGCTGCTCTCCGTTGGATCTTCTCTATCTCTTCTATCAACCCTATCCGGTACGGATCCCACATAGGTGAGCAGTATTCAACCAGTGGGCGAACAAGTGTACTGTAACCTACTTCCTTTGTTTTCGGACTGCATTTCCTTAGGATTCTTCCAATGAATCTCAGTCTGGCATCTGCTTTACCGACGATTAATTTTATATGGTCAATCCATTTTAAATCACTCCTAATGCCTACTCCCAGATAATTTATGGAATTAACTGCTTCCAGTTGCTGACCTGATATATTGTAGCTAAATGATAAAGGATCTTTCTTTCTATGTCTTCGCAGCACATTACACTTGTCTACATTGAGATTCAATTGCCATTCCCTGCAGCATGCGTCAATTCGTTGCAGATCCTCCTGCATTTCAGTACAATTTTCCAATGTTACATCCTCTCGATGTACTACAGCATCATCCGCAAGAAGCCTCAGTGAACTTCCGATGTTATCCACATATATACTGTGAATAGCAACGGTCCTACGACACTCCCCTGCGGCACACCTGAAATCACTCTTACTTCGGAAGACTTCTCTCCATTGAGAATGACATGCTGCGCTCTATTATCCAGGAACTCTTCAATCCAATCACACAGTTGGTCTGATAGTCCATATGCTCTTAATTTGTTCATTAAACGACTGTGCGGAACTGTATCAAACGCCTTGCGGAAGTCAAGAAACACACGGCATCTACCAGGAAACCCGTCCCTATGGCCCTCTGAGTCTCGTGGACGAATAGCACGAGCTGGGTTCCACAAGATCGTCTTTTTCGAAACCCATGCTGATTCCTAAAGAGTAGATTTCTAATCTCCAGAAAGGTCATTATACTCGAACATAATACGTGTTCCAAAATTCTGCGACTGATAGACGTTAGAGATACAGGTCTATAGTTCTGCACATCTGTTCGACGTCCCTTCTTGAAAACGGCGATCACCTGCGCCCTTTTACAATCTTTTGGAACGCTACGTTCTTCTAGAGACCTACGGTAAACCGCTGCAAGAAGGGGGGCAAGTTCCTTCGTATACTTTGTGTAAAATCGAACTGGTATCCCATCAGGTCCAGCTGCCTTTCCTCTTTTGAGCGATTTCAATTGTTTTTCTATCCCTCTGTCGTCTATTTCGATATCTACCATTTTGTCATCTGTGCGACGATCTAGAGAAGCAACTACAGTGCAGTCTTCCTCTGTGAAACAGCTTTGGAAAAAGACATTTAGTATTTCGGCCCTTAGTCTGTCATCCTCTGTTTCAGTACCATTTTGGTCACATAGTGTCTGGACATTTATTTTTGATCCACCTACCGCTTTGACATAAGACCAAAATTTCTTAGGATTTTCTGCCAAGTCAGTACATAGAACTTTAGTTTCGAATTCGTTGAACACCTCTCGGATAGCCCTCCTCACACCACATTTCGCTTCGCGTGATTTTTGTTTGTCTGCAAGGCCTTGGCTATGTTTATGTTTGCTGTGAAGTTCCCTTTGCTTCCGTAGCAGTTTTCTAACTCGGTTGTTATACCACGGTGGCTCTTTTCCATCTCTTACGATCTTGCTTGGCACATACTCATCTAATGCATATTGTACGATGGTTTTGAACTTTGTCCACTGATCCTCAACACTGTCTGTATTTCAGATAAAACTTTTGTGTTGAGCCGTCAAGTACTCTGAAATCTGCTTTTTGTCACTATTGCTAAACAGAGAAATCTTCCTACCTTTTTTAATATTTGTATTTAAAGCTGAAATCATCGATGCAGTAACTGCTTTATGATCGCTGATTCCCTATTCTGCCTTAACTGTTTCAAATAGTTCGGGTCTGTTTGTCACCAGAAGGTCTAATATTTTATCGCCATGCGGTTCTCTGTTTAACTGCTCAAGGTTGTTTTCAGATAATGCACTTAAAAAAATTTCACTGGATTCTTTGTCCCTGCCACCCGCTATAAACGTTTGAGTTTCCCAGTCTATATCTGGTAAATTAAAATCTCCACCCAAAACTATCACATAGTTGGGAAATCGCCTCGAGATATTTTCCAAATTATCCTTCAGGTGCTCAGCCACAACAGCTGCTGAACCAGGAGGCCTATAGAGACATCCAGTTACCATGTTTGAGCCTGCTTTAACCGTGACCTTCACCCAAATTATTTCACATTTCGGATCTCCGTCAATTTCCTTCGATACTACTGCACTTTTTATCGCTATAAACACACCTCCCCCTTCACTGTCCAGCGGGTAGGAGTTCATAATGTTTTGGCTGATCAGTGTATGTGACAAGGAACATGTAATTAATACAAGACCATGAATAAATGACATTCAAAACCTTTAGTAAACATTTGTGAATGTGTCACTTATCGCATAATGCATTTAAATATAAGCACATTTACTGCTTTTAATCAATTAATTATTCAGTCACACAGACAACACAACAACACTTCGTCTGGCAATTACAGCGTCACAGCAATGGGGTCCCTGAGG
Organism: Schistocerca serialis cubense; assembly: GCF_023864345.2. Classification (NCBI taxonomy): domain Eukaryota; kingdom Metazoa; phylum Arthropoda; class Insecta; order Orthoptera; family Acrididae; genus Schistocerca; species Schistocerca serialis. The sequence goes on from NC_064641.1 coordinate 876,508,015, forward strand.
GTGGCAGCAATGCGAATCAGAGAGCAGTCGCAAAGTGTTCCAAATGGTGCCAAACTTTAACGATCGGTAACTACTTGGAGGCTAGTGGCCAATTTTTCACGCCCTTACTGTAGCTAGTCTACTGGGGGCAGGTAACACACTAAATTATGTCGGTTACAAACAGACAATAACATCGCCACATTTGTGGCCCGAGGTGCCGGCCAAAAATGTCAGTATTGGCTCTTGGGCAAATAAACAATTGATGACCACTGTCTTTATGTATGCTTTTTACATCCCATGTTTGCTACTGTATTACCACCTTCTACATTTGGAACGCTTTTTTTAACGCCTTGCATGCCCAGCGTGCCATTTGTTGTTCTCTTGGCTATAACGTTCACGGATGTTAATCTCCTCTCTGCCCTGGTTTCCAGGAGAGGTAGTCATGGAGTTTTTCTCTCCCATGGGGACAGGTGGCGGACGTGTCATCTACGTTACTACAGGAAGTAAGTAGGTTTCCATCTAGATGACTTAAAGGCTTCTTTCTCTTCTTATTGTATGTTATTCCTTTCATGGCTATCGATGATTTCGTTTCATTTTAACACATTTTGTTAGTTTCACCTACGTAATCGGTGGCAGAGTCAGCCACAACCTTGCACCACCACCGCTTCCGTTGGTTTACCTACCATCGTGGGAGAACCTCTGGTAGTAGTTTTATTGTATTGGTCGAGAAGGACCTGTTGCTCTGGTAGTAAGGCCTGGGAATTGTGGTATGAGTGGTACAAAGGCACAACAGGTCCAAGAGGTGGTTAGGTGTTAAGCAGAAAGAGATTTTTACTCTGCAGCAGAGTGTGCGCTGATATGAAACTTCCTGGCAGATTAAAACTGTGTTCCGGACCGAGACTCGAACTCCGGACCTTTGCCTTTCGTGGGCAAGTGCTCTACCATCTGACCTACCCAAGCACTACTCACGCCCCATCCCTTTCTTCCAGAAGTGCTAGTTCTGCAAGGTTTGCAGAAGAGCTTCAGTGAAGTATGGAAGGTGGGAGATGAGGTACTGGCGGGAGTATAGCTGTTAGGAGGGGGCGTGAGTCGTGCTTGGTAGCTGAGATGGTAGTGCACTTTTACGCGAAAGGCAAAGGTCCCGAGTTTGAGTCTCCGTCCGGCACACAGCTCTTATCTGCCAGGAAGTTTCAAAAAAAAATGGCTCTGAGCACTATGGGACTTAACTGCTAAGGTCATCAGTCCCCTAGAACTTAGAACTACTTAAACCTAACTAACCTAAGGACATCACACACATCCATGCCCGAGGCAGGATTCGAACCTGCGACCGTGGCGGCTGCGCGGTTCCAGACTGTAGCGCCTTTAACCGCTTGGCCACCACGACCGGCAGGAAGTTTCAGGTGTTAAGTAATTTTAAATAAGATTAGTCAGTACACGGTAATTTGATAAAATGTTGTCTTTTCTGTTACTGTAACACCTGACTGTTGTTGTTATGGTCCTCAGTCCAGAGACTGGTTTCATGCATCTCTCCATGCCACTCTATCCTGTGCAAGCTTCTTCATCTACCAGTACCTACTGCAACCTACATCCTTCTGAATCTGCTTAGTGTATTCATCTCTTGATCTTCCTCTCTACGATTTTTACCCTCCATGCTGCCCTCCAATACTAAATTGGTGATCCCTTGATGCCTCAGAATATGTCGTACCAACCGATCCATTCTTCTAGTCAAGTTGTGCCACAAATTTCTCTTCTCCCCAATTCTGTTCAATACCTCCTCATTAGTTATGTGGTCTATCCATGTAATCTTCAGTAATCTTCTGTAGCACCACATTTCGAAAGCTTCTATTCTCTTCTTGTCTAAACTATTTATCGTCCACGTTTCACATCCATACATGCCTACACTCCATACAAATACTTTCAGAAACGATTTCCTGACACTTAAATCAATACTCGATGTCAACAAATTTCTCTTCTTAAGAAACGCTTTCCTTGCCATTGCCAGTCTACATTTTATATCCTCTCTACTTCGACTATCATCAGTTATTTTGTTCCCCAAATAGCAAAACTCCTTTAAAGTGTCTCATTTCCTAATCTAATTCCCTCAGCATCACCCGATTTAATTCGACTACATTCCATTATTCTCGTTTTGCTTTTGTTGATGTACATCTTATATCCTCCTTTCAAGACACTGTCCATTCAGTTCAGCTGCTCTTCCAGGTTCTGTGCTGTCTCTGAGAGAATTACAATGTCATCGGCGAACCTCAAAGTTTTCTCCTCCATAGATTTTAATTCCTACTCCTTATTTTTCTTTTGTTTCCTTTACTGCTAGCTCAGTATACAGCTTGAATAACATCGGGGATAGGCTACAACACTTCCTTCCCAACCATTGCTTCCCTTTCATGGCCCTCGACTTATAACTGTCATCTGGTTTCTGTACAAATTGTAAATAGCCTTTCGCTCCCTGTATTTTACCCTTGCCACCTTCAGTATTTGAAAGAGAGTATTCCAGTCAACATTGTCAAAACCTTTCTCTAAGTCTACAAGTGCTAGAAACGTAGGTTTGCCTTTCCTTAATCTATTTTCTAAGCTGAGTCGTAGAGTCAGTATTGCCTCACGTGTTCCAACATTTCTACGGATTCCAAACTAATCTTCCCTGAGGTCGGCTTCTACCAGTTTTTCCATTCGTCTGTGAAGAATTCGTGTTAGTTATCTTGCAGCCGTGGCTGATTAAGCCGATAGCTCGGTAATTTTCACATGTGTCAACACCTGATTTCTTTGGGATTGGAATTATTATATTCTTCTTGAAGTCTGAGGGTATTTCGCCTGTCTCATACATCTTGCTCACCAGATGGTAGAGTTTCGTCAGGTCTGGCTCTCCCAAGGCCGTCAGTAGTTCTAATGGAATGTTGTCTACTCCCGGGGCCTTGTTTCGACTCAGGTCTTTCAGTGCAGTGTCAAACTCTTCACGCAGTATCATACCTCCCATTTCATCTTCATCTACATCCTCTTCCATTTCCATAATATTGTCCTCAAGAACATCGCCCTTGTATAGACCCTCTATATACTCCTTCCACCTTTCTGCTTTCCCTTCTTTGCTTAGTACTGGGTTTCCATCTGAGCTCTTGATATTCATGCAAGTGGTTCTCTTTTCTCCAAAGGTCTCTTTAATTTTCGTTTAGGCAGTATCTATCTTACCCCTAGTGAGATAAGCCTCTACATCCTTACATTTGTTCTCTAGCCATACCTGCTTAGCCACTTTGCACTTCCTGTCGATCTCATTTTTGAGACGTTTGTATTCCTTTTTGCCTGCTTCATTTAATGCATTTTTGTATTTTCGCCTTTCATCAGTTCAGTATCTCCTCTGTTACCCAAGGATTTCTATTAGACCGCGTCTTTTTGCCTACTTGATCCTCTGCTTTATCACTATTTCATCTCTCAAAGCTACCCATTCTCCTTCTACCGTATTTCCTCCCCCCCCCCCCCCCCCCTTTCTTGTCAATCGTTCCCTAATGCTCTCCCTTAAACTCTAAAGCCTCTGGTTCTGTCAGTTTATCCAAGTCCCATTTGCTTACATTCCCATCTTTTTGCAGTTTCTTCAGTTTTAATCTACAGTGCATGACCAATAGATTGTGGCCAGAGTCCATATCGGCCCCTGGAAATGTCTTACAATTTAAAATCTGGCTTACCATTATATAATCTATCTAAACGCTTTCAGTATCTCCAGGATTCTTCCATGTATACAACCTTCTTTCATGATTCTTGAACCAAGTGTTAGCTATGATTAAGTTATGCTCTGTGCAAAATTCTACCAGGCGACTTCCTCTTTCATTCCTTACCCCGACTCCCTATTCACCTACTACGTTCCCTTCTCTTCCTTTTCCTACTATCGAATTCCAGTCACCCATGAGTGTTAAATTTTCGTCTCCCTTCACTATCTGAATAATTTCTTTTATCTCATCATACATTTCACGGGTGTGTTGGTAACATAACACTAATCTGTAAGCAGCCATTCCGATTCATGGTTGTGGAAATATTTTTTTCAGTGGTAATTTAGCTAGGCTGATTAGTAGAGCAGTGAGCTGCTGTGGCATGTGATTGGGGATTGCGTATGGAACGAAAATTAAGTCTCCATAGGTTTCCCTGTGTTAGAAAAATCTAGATATTTCAACAACGGTGTATTATGTTGGCACAGTCATAGATGCAATTGGAAATAGGCCGACTATCATCTGGTTGTTGGTATTACTCTCATCCTTAATACCAGAAAGACTATGATATCTTGACGAAAGTCCATACTGATTAATAACGATGTAAGAGAAGACCACAAGAATAACAGCATTCCGTTTTTGTTACTGTCTCCTCAACTAAAAAGCTCATATTTTATGGATGTTACAGTCTTTTATTTTTCTGGGTTACGAATTACCAAGCCACGTCGAAAACATGCAATGAATAACAAGTATATGCTTGAAGACTGATAATTACAACTGTGAAATTGAGAGAAGAGAGTTAAAAGTTTTTCACATGCCCCCTGCAATGCTCAGTATGTATAGAGGCATTGTATGTACAGACATCGTCAGAAGTGACTGATTGTAAATCAGAAGCAGAAGTTACAATTAAAGTGTAATACGCCTACATTAGAGCGCTTGAAATCAAAATGCAAAAAAATAACTGACATGACAAACAGAATAATTAACATTGTTAGAGAATATGTCCTTGAAATTAATAGAGCAAGACAAAGGTGATTAATGTATCTTGAAATGATATGTTCTTGAGTGTAAATCATATATCTGTAAAACCTCATACCACGTGACACTTGCTAAGCGTATTCCCAAGGCAGGTTTGTTACATGATTGTAAATGGTCCATAAAGCTCACGTTATGGCTAATGTAATACTAATCACAATTATTATAGTCAATCTTGTATACCCCAAAGCAATCAAATTTGTCATATCGGCATCTCAAACTAAGTTTCACCTGAAATTTTAGTACGATGTTAACTGGGAACCACATCTAATACTAGATTTCCCAATAGTTTCTCTCTTTGCTGCGACATATCTCCTTGAAATTCCGCTACAACGATTTTCGTTTTATCTCTGTTACCTCTATATTCTGAGTGAGTACGCTTTTGCCTGCTATTTTTTATTTCTTTAGCCTATTGTGCAGGAACATAATCTCATTTGTTTTAAAGTACTGAATTCTCCACTGTTGACTAACATAAGGGTAAACTGAAGAGACGATGTATCAGTGGTACGTAAAATGCTCTTTTGTATCGTGGTGGGTGACAGGAATTGTCAGTTGTAATAAAATCTGTAATGTAGATTCCTCGGAAATCGAAAGTACATATTTTTTCTGTTGACTTTCGTAATGGTATTATTTAGGTAGGTAATGAAGTTTTCTTTTATCTCCTCTGTATTAACATAAAAGTTTTCTGGTGTAACTCATCACTTAGAAAGAATGTACCGAATGCATAAAAGCGAGCAGTTAGAACAATATGTGCTGTTGACCCACGGGCGTCATGTAGCTACCTCTTCAAGGAGCCAGGCATTTTAACTGCACTCTCATACTACGTATATTCGCTAATGAAATTCGTCGAAAATAATCCATTACAATTTGAGAAGACCAGTGAAGTCCATACCTACAACACAAGAGGGAAAAATGACCTTTTTAGCCCAATGTTAAAGCTGTCAATGGCTCAAAAACATTTCACTATACAGGAACATTTTTTATCACTTGTCTAATGACATAAAATGTCTGAAACGTAGCGAAGTAAAGTTTAAAAACCAATTTAAGAACATTTCTGATGCACAAATCTTCTATTCCAGTGACGACTTTCTGCTTAACAACTCGTAGCCAGAAAAAAATATGTGAAGTTGCTTGAGTAGGACTAAATATAATAACATTTTCGTTAGTGGAAACACTAATCATTTGTACATTTCCAGCAAACTGACTCGTTCCACATCATTTCGATAAAGGAATCGTTCAAATGATCCGTGTACATGTTACTGTCATTTTTTCCGTGCGTGCTGCCTATTGCTTGAGTAAATGCGTTAAGTTGATTACAACAACTTTTGACATAAAGCGGATATAATAAAACACTTGTATCTTAGCTGTGGAAATTTGGCAAAAAACTTACTTTCTACATCACTTGCAAAAATATCTGCTTACGTAATAGACTGTTACCCATCCCCGACCATCTTTCATACAACGTAATTTATTATTGTAGGCTAAAAGAAACTAAAATTTCAATTAGTTTTGTACGTTCTACAGTAATAACCGTATCATGGATTAACACCTTATTTTTGATGATTTTAACAGTTTCTTTTATTCGGATTTTACTGTAGGCATTTGTTGTGAGCAGCAGCGCAGTTCACATAATGACACTCCCGGTACTGAGGACTGGTTTGTACTATATTATTATATTTGTTCGACGATGTCAATCTAATTTTGTTTATATCTTTTGACGGTGCCACTTTGACTACATTGTATTAGAATAATATAAATTTTCGGCTGCTTAAATCACCACATATTTAAGCTCATATTTTCTATATACATGAAATTATTACTACATTGCCATTATTTCATAATTTATTGTTTACAGAAAGTATACTGTCCAGCAGGTGTATTTGGTTTCTCTTTCCCTGCCAGGTCTGAGGGTAGTCGTCATGGACCGAAATGGATAATCTGACGACAATTTATTTGCGATTATAGATGGGAATTAAAGCAGCAAAATATATAGTTATCTGTATTTTCATCAATGAAAAATTAAAAGAAACAACTCTATTATTCAGTACGAGCCTGATGCCTAGCAAGTTAGTATGTCCTTTTAAGCAGAGCTAACATTCTAGACTTGTGACAAATTAAACAAAGGTTACTATGCATCTTGCTCCAAGATTCATACCCTATAACGTGGCGTTAACAGCGTGCAGGAAGCTCGGCGCGTCTTTCCCGATGTCCCGGGGACCTGTACGCGATCGGGTTACTAACGTGCGGAATGAAATTTGCCGTCTTCGAAGGCAGCTTCGAGGTACTTCGGAACTGAAGACCTGTCGGTAATGAAATTACCAAACTTGTAAGCGAACCCGGTAATGAAAGGAAGAAGTTATTGCAGGCGAGGGGTTTCGATCGATACTAAGGCTATGCGAGCGGTAATTTCGTTACCAGACAGAGCTTCAAAACTGCATCCACTACCGCTGCACGTCCCTTTTCCACTTAGACATGCAGTTCTCAATACATTTTCAGAATTTACATTCAGTTACGTCGGAACGTGTTGCACTTTACTCGGTACAACGTTAACAGATCTTTTTCTGTGTAATGGTGAATGGATACGCAAACTCCGTGTGAAGTCGCAAACCATTTTGTGTTAGACTGCGCACAATATCGTTCCGGAGTGTCTCTATCTTCAAGTGATTTTCTTTCTGCAGCATCACGTGTAATGTTTACGCAGAGTACCACCTCATGTAAATTGCTGTGACATCGAACTGTGTTTCATTCTTACCAATCATGGCCATGCTGTTACATACGGTGTTAATTACGTTGCCACACTGACACGAAATCGTGTAAAAGGCCACATGCAAATGTCACAGAAACTTCAAGACGGATCTACAGGTTCCTAAAAGTTGTACTCAGTCCATACGTATCATAAAAACGTTTGTATGTATGTGTGTATATACGTGTATCTATGTTCCGCAACTTCTCCTAAATCGCAGGGCCGATTTCGACCAAACTTGGAACACATATTCCTCACTGTCAGGTAACAATCGCTGTGGGGTAAGAACCACCTAGCTATCACAGTTCATCAGATATGACATTGTAAGGAATGAGACCTGCCACACCATGCATGACGTTTAAATATGTTACTTCTGTGGTATTAATTCTATTCTCAATAATATTCGCAGATAGTGTCCACATAATTCGCTAAATTCGCCAACCAAAAAAAAAAAAAAAAATGTTTCAAATGGCTCTAGCACTATGAGACTTAAATCCTAAGGTCATCAGTCCTTTAGAACTTAGAACTACTTAAACCTAACTAACCTAAGGACATCACACATATCCATGCCCGAGGCTGGATTCGAACTTGCGACTGCAGCACTCACGCGGTTCCGGACTGCAGCGCCTAGAACCGCACGGCCACCATAGTCGGCTGCGCCTACAAAATTATGCCATTGTATCACGCATAGTTCAGGAGATATGACGTAACAAACACTGAAATGCGTGAAAAAAATTTCGCATTTTGCATGCAGTTTTAATACATTAAGTCTTTACTACTAAGATACTTGCACAGTTGATTCAACTTAAGAAAATCCCTGACACTTGGCATCACTTTTGACAGTTGTCAACAGCGAAGTGCAAACGACGGTAGTGGAAAGTAATAGCCATCTATACAGCTATGAAGGGGATTTGCCGTAAGGACAGGGGCGTTGTAAACACGCGAAGCAATTGCACTTATACACTACTGGCCATTAAAATTGCTACACCAAGAAGAAATGCAGATCATAAACGGGTATTCATTGGACACATATGTTATACTAGAACTGACATTTGATTACATTTTCACGCAATTTGGGTGCATTGATTCTGAGAAATCAGTACCCAGAACAACCATCTCTGGCCGTAATAACGGCCTTGATACGTGTGAGCATTGAGTCAAACAGAGCTTGGATGGCGTGTACAGGTACAGCTGCCCATGCAGCTTCAGCACGATACCACAGTTCATCTAGAGTAGTGACTGGCGTATTGTAACGAGCCAGTTGCTCGGCCACCATTGACCAGACGTTTTCAATTCGTGAGAGATCTGGAGAATGTGCTGTCCAGGGCAGCAGTCGAACATTTTCTGTATCCAGAAAGGCCCGTACAGGACGTGCAACATGCGGTCGTGCATTATCCTGCTGAAATGTAGGATTTCGCGTTGATCGAATAAAGGGTAGAGCCACGGGTCGTAACACGTCCACTGTTCAAAGTGCCGTCAATGCGAACAAGAGGTGACCGAGACGTGTAACCAATGGCACCCCATACCATCACGCCGGGTGATACGCCAGTATGACGATGACGAATATACGCTTCCAATGTGCGTTCACTGCGCTGTCGCCAAACACGGATGCGACCATCATGATACTGTAAACAGAACCTGGATTCATACGAATAAATGACATTTTGCCATTCGTGCACCCAGGTTCGTCGTTGAGCACACCATCGCAGGCGCTCCTGTCGGTGATGCAGCGTCATGTCTAACCGCAGCCATGGTCTCCGAGCTGATAGTCCATGCTGCTGCAAACGTCGTCGAACTTTTCGTGCAGATGGTATTTGTCTTGCAAACGTCTCCATCTGTTGACTCAGGGATCGAGACGTGGCTACACGATCCGTTACAGCCATGCGGATAAGGTGCCTTACATCTCGACTGCTAGTGATACGAGGCCGTTGGGATCCAACACGGCGTTCCGTATTACCCTCCATATTCTGCTAACAGTCATTGAATCTCGACCAACGCCAGCAACAATGTCGCGATACGATAAACCGCAATCGCGACAGGCTACAAACCGACCATTATCAAAGTCGGAAACGTGATGATACGCATTTCTCCTCCTTACACGAAGCATCACAACAACGTTTCACCAGGGAACGCCGGTCAACTGTTGATCGTGTATGAGAAATCGGTTGGAAACGTTCCTCATGTCAGCACGATGTAGGTGTCGCCACCGGCGCCAGCCTTGTGTGAAGTCTCTGAAAAGGTAATCATTTGCATATCAGAGCATCTTCTTTCTGTCGGTTAAATTTCGCGTCTGTAACACGTCATCTTCGTGGTGTAGCAATTTTAATTGCCAGTAATGTGCATTTGTACATTATGCATATTTCTTTATACGATTGTTTCATAATTTCAAACTTGTTTTCACGAGTGCATGGAAATGCAATTTTTTTTTCGATGATACGCTACAAACGCAGGTCATTTTTCATTTCCGTTTCTAAAAAGAAAACTGGCAAAATGAATATTACGCGGGCAACGCCATGTCTGTTAGGTAGTAATAAATAAATTCCGACCGAAATCTGCGTTGTTTAAAACGTAGGTTCATTTAGGGCTACTGCCTGTGCAATATATCTTCATGATTATTCTTACATGATTACGTGATTATAGATATTGAGATAGTCTTATTTTGTATCGCTACTCTGGTTTCTTCTAAAGTAACCTCATCTCAGTTAACAGAAATAAGTACGCAGATTAGAAAACGTTGTAATAGGTGCCCGTAAAATATGAGGTTTCTTTTTGCCAGTTTCACGTCACTGTTTAGCAAACAGGTACTCAAGGAGACTTTCTTCACATTTCTGCTCGCACTACGTTTGCTTATCTCTATTATTAACCGCCAATCCCTGGAGCATTCGTCCATCTTTTGTTTGTCTTGCCGTATTTAGCTACAGTGTTCTAGCGTTGCGACTTCCCTGTATGCAACAGCACTATCCGAAAACCAATGGAGTTTCCAATGTTACTTATCAGTTCATTTTTCTCTATTGCGGACAGTCCATAGGAGTTCGTAATATGACGCATCTGTTCTAAGAATGACGACATTCTTTGTTCTGTTTGCTAGGATCTCCTGAACAGCTGATCTGCTAGACAGAACGGTCTTATTGTTTTCACTTCGGGCAACAGAGTCGAACTCCTTCCGGAGGTCAAGGAAACGGCAGCAACCTAGGCGCCGGTGTCTGCTGTCTTCTGTGTCTCGCCGACGAACGGAGCAAGCAGGGTTTCATTCCGCCATTGTTGGTGCAATTAATGTTGATTACCGCAGAGCAGATTTTACGTCTCTAGGAAGGTCTCATGACTGATGCCAGAATCGGTAAGTGCGAATTCTTTGTCGTTTTAGTTTCGTCCAGTAACTCCATGGCACAGTGATGGGAAGCATTGACGTGGACGAAGAGGCAACGCTTCGACCGCCACAGTGTAGGACTTCTTCGTCAGCACAGTCTCGCACAACTGTGTTAGCACTTGATGGCAGTCACGCCAGTAAATTCGGTAGCTTGAAGTAGAAGTGCGCTGTACGCTAGTTCATTATCTCTAAACGCACAAATCAACACTCGTCTCGTTTTAAACGTAGATCGCACTTGGGCACGTGACTGTATTGTGTTTTGAGGATTGGAAGCGCAATAGCAAACGCCCTCAGTCAGAAATGTTTACCTTTTTCGCAATACTCTATGTCGGTTCTTGCAGGTCCATGGCCAATGTAGTTAAATTCTTATACTAATTCTGTTGCGCTTGAACAGGACGAGGTAGTAAATGCTCGTTTCTGTCACGACAAGGAAATATCTGAGATACTAAAATTCGCGAATAGGGGAAAATGAAACAAAATAAAAACAATGGAGACTAAAAGCAAAAGCATAAGAAATTACCACATAAGCTGGAAGGAACATTTCTTGCCCATATGTTGTCATCAGCATTTCACAGAAAGTGGATCAACTTGTAACGGGACATCCTCCTCTAGCATTACGTTTCCTCGACAGTAGTTGTCGATACCAGTATTATTTTTCGAATTTTGGACGGTGAATATTATCTCAGTTGTTTTTCTGTAAACTTTGATACAATTTTATACACAGAAATTTATGAACATAAATATCGTACTAGTTCTGAAAGTAAAGTTAATTTTTTTTTTAGAAACGTTTGAAATTACGAATAACTGGCGCACGTAAAATTTCTATTATTAATTACGCAATACTGCACCTGTTACTATGTTTATTTCTGGATTCATTTATGAAATAATAATCGGAAGTAATAATATAACAGAAACTAGTAGAAATTCATTTGTTAAGAAAAATTTTAAACCCTTGGAATATCGTTATTTTCGCGGAGTGTGGGAGTCGTAAGCATGCCTCTGATGTGATCGGACGTATTTTTGTATTTAGTGCGAACAACGTAATTTCCGCTTTGTTAATGTGAAAACTCCGAAGTCTGTATGATACACTAAAATGTGAGAAAATATATTAACGTAAAAACAAAAATTCTACAACAATCTTCAAATCCAACCATGAGGACCTGAAATGTGACATTTTCAGATTCGAGAATCAGACTCCGTAAACAAGAAGAACTGGAGTCAACTCTACATGAAAAACTACGTAAACTAGAAAGTTTGTTGTAATCTTCGCTTCTCTCAAATCTTCATAAAGGAACCAATGTGGACATTAGATGGAATTAGGAAGGAGAGGGGAGATTACAAACTGTAGATGTTGCCGTGATTTGACATGATGCGATGTTGACTTGTCACTAAAAGGTGTGGGATGGAACTCATGTAACTGTATAAAATCGTGGAAAAATACGAAACAATATGGAGAAAGCACGTAAAATGCTAGAAAACAGGGAAAAATACGAAAAATGTTGGAAAATATGGAAAAATAAGCGTACTCACATAGCTGTCTGCGTATGGTCTCTGCCGGTGCCTCGAATGACAAATCTCATCTAATATCGTTATTAACGGAAAGATCCCGAGTGACGTGGCTTAACGTAAATACTATAATTTTTATTAGCTAATAGCCACAGCCTGAGCCTCTCCCTATGTCTGTACGGCTCCAGAGTGAACCCATCCACTCAACCGCCACAGTTTATAAAAGATGAAGAGGGGGGGGGGGAGCAGATGTTTGTATCTCGTTGATCCAGGGGGGGGGGGGGGGGCGGGAGGAAGGGGGAGTAGGGCAGTGGGTGGAGGTACTCTTGTTGACCTTGATCAATCACCGGTGGTTCCCTGGAGTAAGGCGGTGGAGGAGCGGTGACCACGAATGTAAGTTCCCCAAGAGTGTAATATGAAACGGGGAGCCCTTATCAGTGACCTTGACATAAGATCGTTATCTGGCCCAGAACTGTTCTTGATAACCTACTGCTCGTCATGACAGCGTTATCGTGTCAACAGAAGTGATATGTCATCTGATATATATCTGTCTTTGAATGAACCCGCCCTACTATTTCTGTCGACACAGGCGTTGCATGAAACGTGTGATGAGCAGAATTTGTTTCACTTGACTCCAGTTACATATTGTAGGAATGAAACGGCAAATATCTGCCGAAGCAGAAGGGAAAATACGCCTGACGACGCTTGACAGAATCACCCTCATATTGGAGAATCAGGAGGAATCTCCGAAAACCGGTTCCACCAACGTATGAGTTTCTTCAAATTCAAAGATTTCGAAAAATTTGCGTATGGTCGTCACTAAAAACACGCCGTTAACTGAATAGAAGACAGTAATACGCCCTTTGAACTACTGGAAAAAATAGAAACATGTCACCCCAAAGCCAAAAGCTCTGAATCCACTCTAAATGAGCTAGTAGATATTTCGATCTGCAGTGATGTAGCGGTTTTTAAAGACCATTTACAACTGATATTGTCTTTAATAATGTAATATAATGAACTGACACCAAATGAGAAGCCACATCTGTGGTTAACTATGGCTGTATCATATCTGTGCCTTGAATACGTCTACACGTCTGTCTTCAGCAAAGTTATGTGGTATCGTGAAGTTGTGTCAATTCCACCCAGTCTCATTTTTATATTTTTCTTGTAGCCTAATGTAAGTCGCGTTTGGGTTTTCATTTCCTTCGATTCGATTTTTCAAAAATTTACCGACTGATGTCATGAAACCAACACTGTTTACTACGATCTCATTTCGTTCAACTGCAAGACAATGCATGAAACAACTTAATTTCACCTGACAGTCGAGCCGCAGGGGCCGAAATATATAACACGATACAAATAAACTCTGCCACTGAAAGATCTCCAAACACGTGAAACGATAAGCGCTCCATTCACCCTGTCGTTGCCGTGCAGGTTCCATTGGTCAGCTGATCCGAATTACTGCTTAGTAGAGGCATCTAGTGGTAGCAAACATTACTCGAGCACAGAACTATAACTTTTTGCATCCCAATCGTATGAAAGTGTGATCTTATCCTAACGCGTATGATACCGACAACTTTTTGATACCTTCCGTACAAAAATGTGGATTATCGCACATTTAAAAATCGAAAGTTAGTTGCAACAATGTCGTTGAAATACGTTTGATCTTTCTCAGATGTAACGAATATTTTATCTGTTACCATTTCGAACACTATCTGCAGCCGCACATATGTGCCATTCTAGGTTTACGAAGGTGTAATACGAAGACTGTTTTTTTTTTTCAACCTGAGATCGATCGCGAAATTAAAACCACAGCGAAAATCCGATGATGCTTTGCGCAGGTGTTGCGCATTGTCTCTAGCAAGTAGCTGCAGATGTAGCATGCACGTCTATCCCATCACGTCGCATTTTTCTGTTCTGCGTACACAGTGAACACGCAAAGATGCTTAGTGTGTCTCTCACCAAGGATGAAGTGCAGCGTGAGACGTTCAGTCTGATTTCATGCGGCACACTTAACATAACTGTCGCGCGTTTACTTCTTTATGATAGTTGTCGGCCGCACGCTCCAGGGTCAGTGAGGTCGCTCCTGCAGAGTTTTCGGTGGGGAGCGTTTGCTCACCCACAATACAGCCCATAATTGGCTCTCTCTGACTTCTCTCACATGAACCACTAGCTATGAGGACAGCATTTTGGCACAGAGAACGAATTGCCGGCCCGCGTAGGGCATTAGCGAAAATCACATTCTTCCATGACGAAGGCAATGGAAAGTTGGTACCTTTTGCGACAGATGTCTGTGCCGTAGCGGCGACAATGTTCCGAAGTAGTTGGAAGGTGTAGCTAAATATTGCAAATAACACATTTTTGATTTTCACTCTGGTTTCCATTTCGCGATCGACAGGAGGTTGGAAAAAAAGAAATAACACTCGTATAAACGAGGCTGAATTTTCCCGGTTATGCGGGACGTGAGCCAAATTTCCTTAATATGGATGTAGTAGCTTCGTAAATAGGAATCGTCTGTCATGACACAGACTGCGCATCCTGAGTATTGTATCATCCGCCGTGAAATTATAAGTGATAAAATTTACGTCTAGGATGATATGAAATTGGATAAACTTTTACGGAAGTGGCAGTTTAGAATGAGTGAGGAATGCTATGAAGGACGAAATAATACGAATAGTGAATGTTGGAACAACTTAACAACTTGGGAACGGTATTGTAAGTATTGTCACCCCAGTCTACAATTCGTCAGTTTGAGCTTTCGAGTAACAATGAATCTTATTACATTGCAGCAGAGCTTAAAATATGTATCGAGACAATCATCTAGGAGTATCAGTTCCTACGTAATATGTGTGCGTGGTGGGTGGTAAGACAGCTCACGTACACTCAGAAGAAAACAACACGAAACATGATTGTAGAACAATTTCTGAATAGGGTACGAACCAAAGGCGGTAGTTTGGTGTAATCAGCTTTCACGTGTAATGAGATATGAATTATTATTTAATATATGAGAGTATACAAAACAGTCTGGAATGCGACATAAAGGTCCCCTGCAATCTAAGGGAGACTGATCGCTGGCTCTCGTCAGGAAGATATAAGGGAGCAGTGTTCTGGAACAGCAAGGTGTTACATTCGCCAGTATTTTGAGGTATTGGACAGAGCATGACTTTGCACCAGCCCAAAATAATGATGGCACTGATATCTTTTATAAATTCCAAGAAATGTCTCATAAGTTTTTTCAGTAGTGTTTCCTATTTCCCCGATGTTGTGTACATAGTTCCGCGCAGTCAGCGCGTACACAACTTTCCCACTAGAGCGCGCCCCGCTAAGCACAACAGCGCAAGCGCAGCGCTCGTCCGTCTCCGCACTACGAGATTGTTGCCTCTGAGATTGTTGCTAACGTAGAACCTTTTCTCCCCGCGGATCACACTCACGCAGTGATACCTGAACGCGCGAGGTATTATAACGAGTGTACAGACCTCCGATTAGTCAGTCTGCATTTGTCTGCATCAGTCTGCATTAGTCTGTGACAGTCTATAGTCAAGTTTCAGTGTGCACCTAATAAGATAACCATATTCCTGTACATAGCCATTAAGATAAATGTATAGACACTTTTGTCAAGTATCAGAGATATGTGAGAATAAGATTAACGTACCAAGACCAAAGGAACTTCAGATTGTCAATTGTAAATAGCATCCAGAACCAAGTTAAGTAATTTTATGCTTATTATTTTAATAAATGTGTGTGAAAATTAATCAAGTTCTGTTTAAAGTGGGTCACCGTCAATCTGCTACTCTAAGCGTGCAAGTGGTATTTCTATCATCTGACCTAACGGCAGAAGATAAATACGCCACGATAAGACCACGAGACATATTGCTGACACTCGCCTACTTCGTTAGAGCGACAAGTCAAATAATCTGATGGTGTGTGTACCGAAGGTCTTACAGTACGCACACCAGACCCGACACGCTTTTTCTTGCATCAAGTTTCGAATATGAAGTAAGATGTATCAATGGGAGCGATTGTATGACGAACGAAGATTCACTAACTGCTCATAGAAAAAAATATGATATTAGCTCCATGGGCCTCTTTTTAGTGATTATAGTGTTCCTCCCATTGTTTTGCTCTTCTGCTATCCGTCTTCTTTTTGTGTGCTGAGAGCGAGGGTTAATAGCCCAATGCCACCGATGAAACTGAGGAGGAGTCGAGGTAAGGTTACAAAATCTCCACTGCAAGTCCCGATAATGTTCACATCTTATTCTTAGAAGCAGTTAGCTGCCTGAATCTTCGTTTGGAAATGGAATATACGTCAGAAACATGGTCGAACATAGAGAACGTATGTGGGAGTTGTGACTTTCTCACTATCAAGAACTCACTTAAGCGCAGTCGAATGAATGAATGAAAAGGAGGGGTAGAAACGGAGAAAGTTCTAAAGACCAAATCTGATATTCGTCAGGAGAATGAAAAAATAATTTGTCTGTCTTTGTACGTAACTGATTTTTTTATGTAAAATGTTGAGAAGGTATTCTGATACCATTGTGCTCGCCACATCAATGTAAAAAAATAATGAATCATGCTAGGAAGTAAATACTTTATTAAGAACTTTCTACGTGGCATACAAGGAAACTGACTGGTTCTCAATACCAATAAGAAAGTGTTTACAGGTTGTTGTTTACAAAGAAGACCAGAGATACCAGGCACTGTTAATAATACTACAGGATGTTTCAAAAATGACCGGTAGATTTGAAACGGCAATAAAAACTAAACGAGCAGCGATAGAAATACACCGTTTGTTGCAATATGCTTGGGACAATAGTACATTTTCAGGCAGACAAACTTTCGAAATTACAGTAGTTACAATTTTCAACAACAGATGGCGCTGCGGTCTGGGAAACTCTATAGTACGATATTTTCCACATATCCACCATGCGTAGCAATAATATGGCGTAGTCTCTGAATGAAATTACCCGAAACCTTTGACAACGTGTCTGGCGGAATGGCTTCACATGCAGATGAGATGTACTGCTTCAGCTGTTCAATTGTTTCTGGATTCTGGCGGTACACCTGGTCTTTCACGTGTCCCCACAGAAAGAAGTCACAGGGGTTCATGTCTGGCGAATAGGGAGGCCAATCCACGCCACCTCCTGTATGTTTCGGATAGCCCAAAGCAATCACACGATCATCGAAATATTCATTCAGGGAATTAAAGACGTCGGCCGTGCGATGTGGCCGGGCACCATCTTGCATAAACCACGAGGTGTTCGCAGTGTCGTCTAAGGCGGTTTGTACCGCCACAAATTCACGAAGAATGTCCAGATAGCGAGATGCAGTAATCGTTTCGGATCTGAAAAATGGGCCAATGATTCCTTTGGAAGAAATGGCGGCCCAGACCAGTACTTTTTGAGGATGCAGGGACGATGGGACTGCAACATGGGGCTTTTCGGTTCCCCATATGCGCCAGTTCTGTTTATTGACGAAGCCGTCCAGGTAAAAATAAGCTTCTTCAGTAAACCAAATGCTGCCCACATGCGTATCGCCGTCATCAATCCTGTGCACTATATCGTTGGCGAATGTCTCTCGTGCAGCAATGGTAGCGGCGCTGAGGGGTTACCGCATTTGAATTTTGTATGGATAGAGGTGTAAACTTTGGCGCATGAGACGATACGTGGACGTTGGCGTCATTTGGACCGCAGCTGCAACACGGCGAACGGAAACCCGAGGCCGCTGTCGGATCACCTGCTGCACTAGCTGCGCGTTGCCCTCTGTGGTTGCCGTACGCGGTCGCCCTACCTTTCCAGCACGTTCATCCGTCACGTTCCCAGTCCGTTGAAATTTTTCAAACAGATCCTTTATTGTATCGCTTTTCGGTCCTTTGGTTACATTAAACCTCCGTTGAAAACTTCGTCTTGTTGCGACAACACTGTGTTCTAGGCGGTGGAATTCCAACACCAGAAAAATCCTCTGTTCTAAGGAATAAACCATGTTGTCTACAGCACACTTGCACGTTGTGAACAGCACACGCTTACAGCAGAAAGACGACGTACAGAATGGCGCACCCACAGACTGCGTTGTCTTCTATATCTTTCACATCACTTGCAGCGCAATCTGTTGTTGAAAATTGTAACTACTGTAATTTCGAAAGTTTGTCCGCCTGAAAATGTACTGTTGTCCCAAGCATACTGCAACAAACGGTGTATTTCTATCGCTGCTCGTTTAGTTTTTATAGCCGTTTCAAATATACCGGTCATTTTTGAAACACCCTGTATTTATCCACACAAATGCGGAAGCATACAACTACCATTGTCATACTTTAGCAAAAGATCTGATAGAGAACCAGACAAAATTCTGAGATCCTCTGTCAAATCGCAAAGTGGCTCTAAGACTTCAATCCAGTCACTCGTTGACCAGTCTGGTGTTGCCGTTGAAGACGGCAAAACGAAAGCCGAAGTTTTAAATTTCGCGCCTCGGGCATGGATGTGTGTGGTGTCCTTAGGTTAGTTAGGTTTACGTAGTTCTAAGTTCTAGGGGACTGATGACCTTAGAAGTTAAGTCCCATAGTGCTCAGAGCCATTTTTTAAATTTCGCCTTTAAGAAACCGTTCACGCAGGAGGGTCGTACAAACACATATATGGTTGACCATAGAACAAACTCCCATATGGACGGTATAGTAATAAGCATCCTTGGCGTAGAGAAACAACTGAAAGAGTTGAAAACAAGTAAGCCACCAGGGTCCGGATGGAATCCCCATTCGGGTTTGTAAAGAGTCCTCCGCGGCATTGGCCCTTTACCTAGGCTTCGTTTATCGCGAATGTCTCTACCAGCGCGAAGTTCCAAGCGCCTGGAAAAAGCACAAGCGACTCTTATACAGTTGTGACAGTTATTATAAAGGCATGGATATTTGTATGAAAATTAAAATTTTCGTCTTGAATAGTGTATAAACAATGGTATGAGATCCACTATACCGACAAATGCAGTCAGATGGTATCACACTTGAAGTCAATAAATAGTACATTATTTAACAACACATCAACGATTGAGGTGGCAGAGGGTGGAATTCGATAAAGGCACTTCGTATTGTGTACCTAAACCATGATTGTGACAATGCCATGCGGAAAACAGCTATCATGAGACGAAAAATGGTGCGTACAAGGAAATCGGAATCTCTAATCGTCAAATCACCAAGAAGTTGAACCGTTCAGGTACAGTGGTTGATAATGAAACGGTTGCTTTTGCACAAAGAAAGGGCCACAAATCGTTACTCTTCTCAACTTGTTGCCGATTTACAGTTGTCAGTAACTGCCAGACCTGTACGACAAATTTTGTCAAATCACAAACATCTTGCATTCGAGAAACGACTGCAGAAAACTGCTCTAACACCAAACATAAATACGCTACATTGGACGTTGCTGAAAAACATGTCATGGACTTCAGAATGGGATAAAGCCATCTTCAGTGACGAGAAGAAATTTAATTGAGATAGGGTAGATGGATTTCGATATTGCTGGCGTGATCTGATAACAGAGCACCTGGTAAGAATGAACAGAGAGTTTGGAGGTGGAAATGTTATGATTTGGGCAGTCTTCTGCACTGAACTCTTAACATGTACACTGAGATGATACAGACAGAATTGATTAGTGCGTATGAGGACCTAGGGAACAAAAGTCTAATGTTTCCACATAATAATGCATCTCTACATGTTTCTGCTACAAGCAACAGCGCTTTGAAGATAAAGATATCAATGTCTTGCCCTAGCCTGCAAGTAGCCCGGATATGAATCCCTTGGAAACCATTGGGGAATACAATACTTGCGAGGCGTGGTTATCCCAATGGGAGGCAATTTGAGGCCTTATATGAGCTGAAAAGTGTGACACGAGAAGAGTAGCGACAGTGTCACTGTAGGAACTACAAACCTTGACAGAATGAATACCGAAGAGAACTTTTGAGGTAATTAGGGTAACTGAGTACGAAAGAAGTACTAACAGTGCAATAACACAACATGACAGTGACCGCCTTTACACCAGTTTCCAAGCACGAAATGCAAACGCCGTATTTTCTATTCGTGTTACGAAAGTGACCATGTAATTCCGTATGATTGTTTATGTCTAGTATGAATCTACTACTTTCATAATGAATTCCATGCCGTATGCTACAGACATGGTACTAGTACTTTCGTAGGAACCCTGTCTTCATACTGATTTCCACTACTGTAAACAAGGAGGGCAAAAGAACAGACCCGCAAAATTACAGACTAATTTCCCTAACAATGGTTTACTGCAGAATCCCTGAAGATATTCTCAGTTCGAATATAGTAAATTTACTTATCATCGAGAAGCGTATATCCATCCATCAGCATAGCTATAGAAAGCATCGCTCCCATGAAACTCAGTTTGGCCTTTTCTCACATGATATACAGCCAACTATGTGCGAAGGGCAACAGGGCGGAGCCCATATTTCTAGATTTCCAGAAAGCGTTTGAAATGGGTCCCCGCTGCAGACTGTTAACGAAGGTACGAGCATATGGAATAAGTTCCTAGATAAGTGAGTGTTTCGAAGACTTCTCAAGTAATAGAACCTAGTACGTTGTACCCGACGGCTAGTGTTAATGAGGGACAAGAGTACCGTCAGGAGCGCCCGAGGGAAGTCTCATAGGACCACTGTTATACAGGGTGGTCCATTGATAGTGACCGGGCCAAATATCCCACGAAATAAGCATCAAACGAAAAAACTACAAAAAACGAAACTCGTCTAGCTTGAAGGGGGAAACCAGATGGCGATATGGTTGGCCCGCTAGATGGCGCTGCCATAGGTCAAACGGATATCACCTGCGTTTTTTTAAATAGGAACCCCCATTTTTTATTACATATTCGTGCAGTACGTAAAGAAATATGAATGTTTTAGTTGGACTACTTTTTTCGCTTTGTGATAGGTGGCGCTGTAATAGTCACAAACGTATTAGTACGCTGTATCACGTAACATTTCGCCAGTGCGGACGGTATTTGCTTAATCATACATTACCCGTGTTAAAATGGACCGCTTACAAATCGCGGAAAAGGCCGATATCGTGTTGATGTATGGCTGTTGTGATCAAAATGCCCAACGGGCGTGTGCTATGTATGCTTCTCGGTATCCCGGACGTCATCATCCAAGTGTCCGGACCGTTCGCCGGATAGTTACGTTATTTAAGGAAACAGGAAGTCTTCAGCCACATGTGAAACTTCAACCAGGACCTGCGACAAATGATGATGCCCAAGTAGGTCTTTTAGCTGCTGTCGCGGTTAATCCGCACATCAGTAGCAGACAAATTGCGCGAGACTCGGGAATCTCAAAAAAGTCGGTGTTGAGAATGCTACATCGACATTGATTGCACCCGTACCATATTTCTATGCACCAGGAATTCCATGGCGACGACTCTGAACGTCGTGTACAGTTCTGCCACTGGGCACAAGAGAAATTACGGGATGATGACAGATTTTTTGCACGCGTTCTATTTAGCGACGAAGCGTCATTCACCAGTAGCGGTGACGTAAACCGGCATAATATGCACTATTGGGCAACGGAAAATCCACGATGGCTGCGACAAGTGGAGCATCAGCGACCTTCGTGGATTAATGTATGGTGCGGCATTATCGGAGGAACGATAATTGGCCCCCATTTTATCGATGGCAATCTAAATGGTGCAATGTATGCTGATTTCCTACGTAATGTTCTACCGATGTTACTACAAGATGTTTCACTGCATGACAGAATGGCGATGTACTTCCAACATGATGGATGTCCGGCACATAGCTCGCGTGCGGTTGAAGCGGTATTGAATAGCATATTTCATCACAGGTCGATTGGTCGTCGAAGCGCCATACCGTGGCCCGCACGTTCACCGGATCTGACGTCCCCGGATTTCTTTCTGGGGGGAAAATTGAAGGATATTTGCTATCGTGATCCACCGACAACGCCTGACAACATGCGTCAGCGCATTGTCAGTGCATGTGCGAACATTACAGAAGGCGAACTACTCGCTGTTGAGAGGAATGTCGTTACACGTATTGCCAAATGCATTGAGGTTGACGGACATCATTTTGAGAATTTATTGCATTAATGTGGTATTTACAGGTAATCTCGCTGTAACAGGATGCGTTCTGAGAAATGATAAGTTCACAAAGGTACGTGTATCACATTGGAATAACCGAAAAATAATGTTCAAACGTTCCTACGTTCTGTATTTTAATTTAAACACCTACCTGTTACCAACTGTTCGTCTAAAATTGTGAGCCATATGTTTGTGACTATTACAGCTCCATCTATCACAAAGCGAAAAAAGTGGTCCAACTAAAACATTCATATTTCTTTACGTATTACACGAATATGTAATAAAAATGGGGGTTCCTATTTTTAAAAAACGCAGTTGATATCCGTTTGACCCATGGCAGCGCCATCTAGCGGGCCAACCATAGCGCCATCTAGCTTCCCCCTTCAAGCTAGACAAGTTTCGTTCTTTGTAGTTTTTTCGTTTGACGCTTATTTCGTGAGATATTTGGCTCGGTCACGATCAATGGACCACACTGTATAAATACACACACTTGTAGTAGGAGAAACGTTGCTACCAAAAATATCGAATAGATATTGACTGATATACTTCAAATTTTTTACGCAGTGCCCTAATAAACATTCGTACGTACATGTGGTTCATTCTTTTCTAATGTTTTTTAATATATACAAAATTCTTTCCCTCATTACAAACTTTCATAATGCATAAAATATGATACATAGACAAATACTTTTTACCTAGATTTGCATGTGACACATCCAAGGTTTTATATAAGTATTTACTGTTATCTTGTTTGTTACAGGGGTAAGTGACGTAACAACAGTGGAATCGGACATCATTTGCAAACATCATGTACTCAAACCGTGAGAAAGCCCGATGTGTCCTCTGATACTAAGAGACACACTCGCCAAAATAAGTACATTGAAAATTCCTAAGGGCATACCATAGACAGCAATCAGATGTTAAAACCATCAAGATATGGTGAGCGTTGTTTAAGGAAGCGGGGAGCGTCTGTGATCTGCCTAGAATACGCATGCCTGGACCTAATGCGCAGACATTTCAATCACTGAGACACGCCTTCATGAGAAGTCACAACAAGTCAGTCCGCAGAGCTTCCTGCGAGTTGCAGATTCTGAAGACATTAGTGCACCGCAACCGCGTATCCTCCAAGCAAGGGATTACAGTGTTCATTATGACTTTGCTGTTCACATGCTGACTGGGAAAAATGAAATTTGTAGTAAGTTCCTATGGGGCCAAACTGTTGAGGTCATAGGTTCTTAGGTTTACACACTACATAATCTAGCTAAAACTTACTTACGCTAAGGACAACACACACACACTCATACCCTCCGACGGAGGGAGCGGTGCGAACCGTGCAAGGTGCCCTACACCGCGCGGCTACCCCGCGCCGCTACCCTACGCGGCTCCTGACTGAGACTGAGGAGGACGTGGCCTTTTCTCGGATGAGGCAACGTTTCATTTGAAAGGTGTCGTCAACCGACGCAGTGCTAGGATCTGGGGGTCCCAGAATCACCACTCTGTGTTTGACACCGTCAGAGACAGCCCTAAGCTCAAAGTGGGGTGCGGTCTTACGTACCATAAAATCATAGGACCTTTTCTCTTCGGTGAAACGACAATCACACCAATTCCTTTCATGATATGTTGCATTTTTTTGTTGGCGCCACTGATTCGGGCCATTCTTGACTTAATTTTCCAACAAGAAGGTACGCCTGGATGCAACATTTCCCGGAAGAAGGCTCGTGCGTGGTGGTCACATGAATTGGCATCCGCGATCACCGGACGTAGAACCACTGCATTTCTTCAAAAAAATGTTCAAATGTGTGTGAAATCTTATGGGACTTAACTGCTAAGGTCATCAGTCCCTAAGCTTACACACTACTTAACCTAAATTATCCTAAGGACAAACAGCCACACCCATGCCCGAGGGAGGACTCGAACCTCCGCCGGGACCAGCCTCACAGTCCATGACTGCAGCGCCCTAGACCGCTCGGCTAATCCCGCGCGGCACTGCATTTCTTCGTCTGGGATTATGTCAAGTACGAGGTTTACCAGATATCAGTGAACGACATCACAGCATTACGCGCAGAATTACTGACGTAATAAAATCCATCCCTCACGAAATACTGACCAACACATGAGTGGAATTGGAATATCGCCTAGGCATCGTTCGGGCAGCGAACGGAGCACATGCCGAAATTTATTAACTGTATGTGTGTACATAAAAACTTGAATATGTTACCTGCACTTCAAGGTAAAAAATATATTTGTGTATGTGGCAAATTTTCTCTTTAAGAATGTTTGTAATGATGGAAAGACTCCTGGGACACCAGTATATAAAGGGGGAATGTTGTTAGTAAAAACGTCGCAAAGTTTGTGACTGATTTATTTCGAATTTTAACACAATGTCCTAATAAACGCATGCGCGGACATGATCTATATATTTTAATATACACGGTGTTTCAGGAGAAACAGTAAATATTTTAGGAGGCGGTAGTATAAACGAATTGCAATAAAGTGCCATATAACATGTGTCCAATTTTTATTGAGTGCAGAGATACAGCTGTTAGTATGCAACCCAAACAAACTTAAAGCAAACGCAAATGACAACTTTCAAAAACTCCACCACTAGCTTCAACGCTCTTTTGACTTCTCTTGGTAAGACCACGCGTAGCTCTTCTGAGGTCGTCTTTGCGTTCCTTTATGAGGGCTGCACTACTCGTAATCCGAACGATCAAATCGGCTCTTGTGGTTCGTTTTTATTTGTAGACTTGGCCTCTCAACCATCCCTAGAGGCAAAAAACCAAAGGGATAAGGTCCGAGGACGTTGGTGACCAATAAACGTGCCCATATCTACCGATCCATCTTCTGGGGAGTCATAGGTTTAGACGATGTGTCACCTGACGACTGCAATGTGCAGGAGCCCAATCATACTTGATGAACATAAGCATTCTTGTAGCCAAAATAACGTCTTCTAATAATTCTGGAAGCTCATTTTCATGACAGTGTAGGTAAGGGGGTCCTGTAAGACGACGCAGTAACACACCAGGATCAGTCACCTGACTGCCTATTTAGCCACACCACAGACTTATAGAGAAGCGTTATTGAAGATGTGTCTCCACAATGACACGTGCATTTTCTCCACACCAGTGATGTGAATTACGAGTTTTATTGATGTCGTCACGAGTGGAAGTCGCTCCGCCAGAAAAGAGTAAAAATGGAATTACCTGGCGATTTTCAAGTATCCAGTGACGAACTTCCTATCGTCTAGCTTCATCTCCTGCTCGAAGGCGCTGAATGAGCTATAAATGATACGGACAGAACCCATGCTTACGTAATGTCCGCCATACTCTTCTATGTGGAACACAGATACGTGCAGAAATTGTACATGTGCTTGTTGAAGGACTACGTTCTACCGACTGACTTCCCTTGATAACACTACACGTAGCTCTTCTAAGGTTGTCTTGGCGATCTTTTATGAGGGATACACTACTCATACTACTTCATCCACAGGCTCTTCATTTACACGTTCAGATGCAATATGACTGCTCAGCATTGTACCGGTGTCACGTAGTGTATGGATGACACGAATGAACACTCTTGAATCCGGTCGTCTGCGGCTAGGAAATCGTATGCTGTATTCGCTACAAGCAGCAGCAACTCCTCCGTTACAAAACAAAACCTGTGGTTTCGCGGAGTAGCCGCGCGGTGTCAGGCGGCTTGCACGGTTCGCCCGGCTGCCCCCTCCTCCCCCCCCCCCCCCCCCCCACCTTCCCTCGGAGGTTCGAGTCCTCCCTCGAGCATGGGTGTGTGTGTTGTCCTTAGCGTAATGTAGTTTAAGGTAGATTAAGTAGTGTGTAATCCTAGGCTAGGGACCGATGACCTCAGCAGTTTGGTCCCATAGGAATATACTACAAATTTCCACATTTCCAAACAAAATCCGTACACAAATACCGTATCGTCATCCTCAGTACGTATAAATAAGTGCGGTATGTTTACACGCTACAATGCAGTAGACTTGGCCAACAAATCACAATGCAAACTTCAATGTAAACTAAAGCACAACTTCACAACGTGAACATAACGCTCTACTGCTGACATTCGATAAATACGCCCACAGCAATCGGTGTACCAACACACGAAACGAAAATGCATTGAAATCCGCTGTATCTCTGCACTCAATAAAAATTGGACACAGATTATGTGGCGTATTATTGCAATTTGCCTGCACTACCGTCTCCTAAAATATTTACCATTCGTCCTGAAACATCCTCAATATCATGGTAAATGTAGTAAGAAAAGCGAAAAATGCTGGCCTATTTACTTTCAATTTTTGCATGATACTCTAATAAACATTCAGACGGCAATAGGCTACATATTCTTTTAAACAACACTGTACAGTTTTTCTGTTAAAACCGACTGAGAGAATGAAAATGCTTTCCTGGCTGTAACGTGAAAATGTGCGGTTTCGTTTTTTTTCCCGCAGTCAGTGTTAGCTGCAGTAGCAGGGAATTTAAACCATTATACAAATTGTTTGTTTCATATATATTTTTTTTCTTATATTCAGTTTTAATGAGAATTTTTATACACGACTGTAGGCTCTTTTGTTTTCAACCTCCGTTTCGGTTTTAACACTAAAGTTGTATTGGTGGATCGGCTTGTCACTGGAATGCTACATCGACATCTGAATCGTCCAAAGGTTTGTAATCCTACACATTCCCAGATTAAAACTACGTGGTAGGCTCTCATTGAAGCTACTATCCTGGTAGATACTGCTGCTGGAGAGGTCACTGTCATATCCCTCTCATTGTAAGTGACTTGGATTTCTATTAACAATCAACGTTTCCTCTGAAATAACAATGAACAAGGCTTGAAGTCAGAGAAAGAGGGTAAGTAGAGATGGACAGAGCGACGAGGGGGTGGGGGGGACAAGAAGATGGACAAAGCGAGAGGAAAGGAAAGGATGAGACGAACGGAGAACAATGTAATTAGGACGTACATCCAATTCCGATATGTATTGAACAAATCCGAAGCATTGCTAGTTTCGCTAGTGTACTATGAACGTGAATAGCCGCCTGAAGATGAACATAAGCAGATAGCATTATTAACTGTTCGCAGCGCGACAGCAATGGTAATATTGTCGATGACAGTGCCACTGAAATGAAGTTACTAAATCCCATTTTCCGAAATTCCTTCACCAGAAACGTCGAAGTAAACATTTCAGGATTCTAGTCAAGAGCAGCTGCAAACACGGTAACTTTCAAGCACGTATCCTCGGTGTAGCTCAAAATGGTTCAAATGGCTCTAAGCACTATGGGACTTAACATCTGAGGTCATCAGTCCCCTAAACTTAGAACTACTTAAACCTAACCAACGTAAGGACATCACACACATCCATGCCCGAGGCAGGATTCGAACCTGCGACTGTAGCAGCAGCGCGTTTCCGAACTGAAGCGCATATAACCGCTCGGTCACAACGGCCGCCTCAGTGTAGCGAAGAAGCTTAATCACTCAATAAAGGTTAGTCTTCCGGGCCAGATTGTATACTAATTAGGTTCATTTCAGAGTATGCTGATATAATAGCCCCATACTTCGCAACCGTATAAAAACACTCGTTCAAGAAAGATCTGTAGCACAGGTCACACTAATATGCAAGAATGGAAATAGGAGTAATCCGATGAATTACAGACTCATATCGCTGACGTCGATTTTCAGTAGGGTACTGTGTTCGAACATTAAGAACTAAACCGAAGAAAAAGACGTATTGACACTTAGCAGGGATTCAGAAAATATCGTTCTTGTGAACACACAACTATATTCCTTCAGAGTAATGAGTGCTACGGACAGAACATCTCAAATTGATTCCTTATTTCTATAACTCCAGAAGGCTCGGGACACCGTTCCTTATTTCTATATTTCCAGAACGCTTTGCACACCGTTCCTCACAAGCGACTTTTAATCAAATTAGGTGCCTAAGAAATATCGTCTCAGTTGTGCGACTGAATTCGTGATTTTCTGTCTGAGAGGTTACATTTCATAGTAACTGACGAAAAGGTATCGAGTAAAACAAATATGATATGTGGCGTTCCCCAAGGAAGTGTTATAGGCCGTCTACTGTTCCTAACCACACACACGACTTAGGAGACAGCCCTCTTAGATTGTTTGCAGATGATGCTGTCGTTTTAAGTTAAGTCATAGGAGGATCAAAACCGATTGAAAATGATTTAGAAAAGATATCTGTATGGTTCGAGAAGTTGGCAATTGGCTATAAACTATGAAAAGTGAGATTATCCGCAGGAGTACTAAAAGAAATTCGTTTAAGTTCGGTTGATTTTCATTTCTCCAAATGTTTCTCCTTGTTTTCCTCTAGGTAGAATCAATTTTTTCCTTGATTACATGCTTCTGTAGCCTTGGATTTGTCGTCTAGGCATTCCTACTTAGCCATTTGGCACTTTTTGTCAATTTTTTTATGCCCGTATTGCTTTTCATCTGTTTCATTTTGTGCATTCTTATAGTTTCTCCTCTTCTCAGTTATATTCAATACCTTCATCTTCTGCATTATCTAAATATCCCTACTTGGCTTTGCCTCATTATGTGTTTGATCGCCTGTTGCCTTGACTGTAATAATCTCTCGAAGCTAGCCATTCGTCTTTTACTGTTTTCCTTTCTCCTGTTTCAGTCAATTAGTGCCTAAAGCTCCCTCTGAAATTTTCAACCACCTCTGTTTCTTTCAATTTATCCACGTCCCATCTCCTTAGTTTTCTATCTTCCTGTAATGTTTTCAGTTTTACTCTGCAGCTCATAATCAATAAATTTGGTCGGAGTCTTCATTTGCCTCTGGGAATATCTTGCAGTTCAAATTCGGGTTTCGAAATTTTTTCTCGCCATTATATAAATAATCTGAACCTTCCAGTGTACCCAGGCCTGTTCCACGAGTGTAGCCATCTCTCATGATTCTTGAACCAAGTATGATGATTAAATTATTCTGTGTGCAAAATCTACCAGGCAGCTTCTTCTTTCAGTCCTTTCTGCCCAGTGCATATTCCTTCTTCTACTATCGAATTCCACTGCCGCTGCAAAATTAAATTTTCGTCTTCCATAACTATGTGAATAATTTCTTTTTTATCGGCATAAACTCTCTCAATCTCTTCGTAACATACTTGATGGCCATTGACTTCTTTTATATAATCGTAAACTGTTTCAATCTCTAGATACAGACTTAGTGGTCATTGACTTTGAGTCTTTCTTAGCTACTATAACCCTTTCACTATGCTGTCCATAGCAGCCTACCTGTATTCCTGTTTTCTTATTCATTATTAGACCTACTCCTGTTTTATTAGACCTACCCCTGTTTGATTTAGTGTTGATAACCCTGTATTGACCTAACAAGAAGTCCTGTTCCTCCTTCCACCGCACTTCACTAATTCCCACTATATCTAATTTCTATGTCTAATTTCACCTCCCTTTTTAAATTCTCTAATCTGCATACCCTATTCAGAGATCTGAAACTGCACACCTCGACATGTAGAATGCCTGTTTTGTTTTTCTTGATGATGACAAACTCCTGAATAGTCACCACCCGTAAATGTGAATGGGGGACTGTTTTACCTTCGGAATATTTTATTCAAGAAGTTGCCATCAACATCTAATCGTACAGTAGGGCTGCATGCTCTGGGGAAAAATAATGGCTGTATTTTCCTGCCGCTTTCAGCTGCTCTCAGTACCATCATAGCAAGGCCATGTTGGCTAATGTTACAAGGCCAGATCGTCAATTACCCACAGCATTGTTCCCGAAACTACTGAAAAGACTGCTGCCCATCTTCATGAACCACGTATTAGTCTGGCCTCTGCACAGATACCCCTCTGTTGTGGTTGTGACGATCTGTATCCTTGAGGCACGCAAGCCACCATATTTTGTCCATAAGGGGACGAAAAAATAATTTAATAATAAACGACTGGAAATGAATAGCACCTCAGGCGCTGACCGTAAAGTAGATATATCTATCTATATCTACATGACAGCTATACAATTCACACTTAGATGCGTGGCAGAGGACTCAATGATGCACTCTCGAAAGCGCGCGGGAAAAATGAACATTTAATTATTTCCGTGTGAGCTCTGATTTCTCTTACTTTATTATGACGACCACTTTCCCTTTTTTGGCGGGCATCACTGTTTTCGGAGGAGAAACCTGGAGACAAAGTTCGTGAAACGTTCTCACTGCAACCTCAACTCGTGTTTCATATCTGTGACACTGTCTCCTTATTTCGCGATAATACAGAACGAGCTACCTTTGTTTGAATTTTTTCAATCTGCTCCGTCAATCCTATCTGTAAAGGATTCCGTATCGTACTGCAATACTCTATCAGAGGACAGGAAAGCGTAGTGTAGGCGGTCAGTCTCTTTAGTGGATTTATCGTATTTTCTATGTGTTCTGCCTACTGATACACTTCAGTCCATTGCTGAGCTGGCACTCACATGTTTAAAAGTAATTTAAACTCATCACAGTCTGAGTTCTGTCCCTGTCAGTTAATACATATTTAATGCTAGTAATAATTAACATCGGGTTGGCTAGGATTGGCTCTGAGCACTATGGGACTTAACATCTGTGGTCATCAGTCCCCTAGAACTTAGAACTACTTAAACCTAACTAACCTAAGGACATCACACACATCCATGCCCGAGGCAGGATTCGAACCTGCGACCGTAGCAGTCGCGCGGTTCCGGACTGCGCGCCTAGAACAGCGAGACCACCGCGGCCGGCGGTTGGCTAGGATTAATCCATCTACTTTTATGCTAAGTCGTACTCTTTCCTGGTGGCAGTTCTGCATGTGGTATTTTCTGTAGTTCAGTTGGATCCATGATGAGACAGGTTAGGTAGAGAAGACCAGGGTAGTGACTTGTTGACCGGTCGGGCCCCCTGGGAGTCTTGGCTAGCCCTCCAGAAGAGAAAGTGAGAGGGATGATGCGAAGTATCAGCTTGCGGTAGATGCAGTGCTACAGCCGAAGCACTATATATCTCGCCTGGGCGCCAAGGTGTCGCACTCTGACCGCTCTTAACATAACGTGACCTCCGCAATATGGGGATTAGGCTCCAGTAACGGGCATCCATGCTAGTGCAGAATCTTAGTATGTATTAACTGCGCCACCCAGAGAAAACACTTTTTTTAAAAAAAAAAAAAAAGACTTTGTTCGTTAGCCAGTTGGTCACCTGGAACGCTATGGAGGCGGAAGTGCGCACAATACTGGTTTCTGCGTTCTGTGGGTAGCAACGCAGCTACATTGTCTGATGCTTTTCTGTCTTTGTAAAGCATGAACCATGGACCTTGCCGTTGGTGGGGAGGCTTGCGTGCCTCAGCGATACAGATGGCCGTACCGTAGGTGCAACCACAAAGGAGGGGTATCTGTTGAGAGGCCAGACAAACGAGTGGTTCCTGAAGCGGGGCAGCAGCCTTTTCAGTAGTTGCAGTGGCAACAGTCTGGATGATTGACTGATCTGGCCTTGTAACACTAACCAAAACGCCCTTGCTGTGCTGGTACTGTGAACGGCTGAAAGCAAGGGGAAAACTACAGCCATAATTTTTCCCGAGGGCATGCAGCTTTATTGTACGTAACGGAATGGACAGTGTCTTGAAAGGAGGATATAAGATGAACATCAACAAAAGCAAAACGAGGATAATGGAATGTATTCGAATTAAATCAGGTGATGCTGAGGGAATTAAATTAGGAAATGAACACTTAAACTAGTAAATGAATTTTGCTATTTTGGGAGCAAACTAACTGATGATGGTCGAAGTAGTGAGGATATAAAATGTAGACAGCCAATGGCAAGGAAAGCGTTTATGAAGAAGAGAAATTTGTTAACATCGAGTCAGAAAGCCGTTTCTGAAAGTATTTGTGTGGAGTGTAGCCATGTATGGAAGTGAAATATGGGCGATAAAAAGTTTATACAAGATGAGAATAGAAGCTTTCGAAATGTGGTGCTACAGAAGAACGCTGAAGATTAGATGGGTACACCACATAACTAATGCGGAGGTATTGAATAGAATCGGGGAGAAGAGAAATTTGTGGCACAACTTGACTAGAAGAAGGGATCGCTTGGTAGGGCATATTCTGAGACATCAAGGGATCACCAATTTAGTATTGGAATGCAGCGTGGATGGTAAAAATCGTAGAGGGAGACCAAGAGAAGAGTACACTAAGC
This sequence comes from Schistocerca serialis cubense, assembly GCF_023864345.2. Lineage (NCBI taxonomy): Eukaryota > Metazoa > Arthropoda > Insecta > Orthoptera > Acrididae > Schistocerca > Schistocerca serialis. Next base: position 876,540,611 of record NC_064641.1, read on the forward strand.
AGATTCAGAAGGACGTAGGTTGCAGCAGGTACTGGGAGATGAAGAAGCTTGCACAGGATAGAGCAGCATGGAGAGCTGCATCAAACCAGTCTCTGGACTGAAGACAGCAACAACAACAACAACAACAACAACGACAAAGCATTAGTCCGACTTCGTGGCGTTGTTTATCGCGGTGTGACCACGCTCTTGTGTAAAAAGTTGTATGAAGGCCTCTCATTGGCCAGTCTAAGGCAACAGCACGGAAAGGAAGTCAGGATGGCCGTTTCCAGGACAATCTAACGTGGAGATTAGCTTGTTGGCTGAAGTGAAGATTGGGAGTGAAGCACAGAATTTTTTAACAACTGCCTGCGTTGGAGTTAGGCGATTGGTTAGCATTGAAAACCTTTTGATTGTTATTTATTGTACAGGATGGCCAAGGTAAGAATGTGGGCGACAGGGTAGGCTGTGAATTTAGGGGCAATAAGATGAAGGTATTATTCACACCAAACTGATTAAGTGAATAGGAGGAATACGGAGACCCTACATCGGGAAAGGCATTAAGGGAAACTTTAGTCCCTGCAAGATCAATCCGGCAAATTCCTAGGGCAGTAACAAAGAGAACGAGCTGTCTTCCAGGTCCACAGCTCTCCCAATCTTATTGGGGAAATCTCATTGGTCGGCTGGGTAGCACCGCTCCATCAGTGCTGACTCCAAAGCATCAGCATTGGCGATACGGCACGTCCGCTTTCGCCTCCCTGCCCCAGAAGGATAGAAAATATCGAGGCTGTGACAACACTTAATAATAATTATACGTTATGTATTTCTTCCCCTTCACATAGTTCCCTGTGAAATGGTGATTTTTCTCTGGTAACGAGCTTATACACACTAACACAAAAAAAGAACGGGTACTGGTAGATGTGTGCATGTAGAATCAAACAAGTGATTATAAATTGGATCAGTATTGAGAAGAAAGTGTTTCAAGTTCACAAATTGAGCAAGTCAATAACGCTGTGGTCCACCTCTGACATTAATCGATAGACTTGTTGGATGTCCTCCTGAGGCATATCGTGCCAAATTATGTCCAATTGGTCCTTTAGATCGTAAAAATCCAGAGCCGGTTCGAGGGCCCTGCCTATAACGCTCCAAATGTTCTCAATTAGGGAGAGATCCGGCGACCTCGCTGGCCAAGATAGGGTTTGGCACGCACGAAAACAAGGAGCAGAAACTCTCACGCGGCGGGCATTATCTTGCTGCGATGAAAGCCCTACACGGCTTGTTGTGGAGGGCAACATAACAGGGTGAAGGATATCATCGACTTACCGCTGTGCTGTAAGCGTGGCGCGTACAACAACCAAAGGGGTCCTGATATGAAAAGAAATGGCACCCCACACCATCACTTCCGGTTGTGGGGCCATATGGCGGTCAACTGTTAAGGTTGGCATCATCCTATTGGTGTCTGGGGCTTCTCCAGACACGTGTTCGCTGGTCGGCGGGGCTCATTTCGAAAGGGGACTCGTCACTGAAGGCAATTCTACTCCAGTGAATGATTCAACTACAGCTCCGCATGCTGCCAGAACGACTGTGGGCAGCTAGATGTGATCAAGTTCAAACCCGGATGTAACCTACTGAGTTCACGGCCTAGAAGTACTGTTTACAAGTCGAATGTGCCCAGCACCAGTGCAAACAGGCTTGTTGGCGTTCAGATGTCAGTGGCAGAGGTAGGTGGTAGTTGGTGCAACATGTGCCACAAGCACAGTTCCCCTTATGTGAGCTGCCTATTAATGGTACTTTTCGTCACTGACGCACCAGTTGCACGTCGGATCAATGATAATGTTGAGTCCTAGGCTGAGCGTGTCTCTCTGATGACTGCTGTGGCCTCTCCTTCTCTCCTCTCTCTAGAGTGATCGCTTCCATCTGGACGCTGTTTTTGGAAATAGTTCATTTGGTCTTGCCAGCATCGTCGGATAGTGGCAGTCGCTCCTTTTAAAATGCCGAGCTATTCACCAATTACTCCAACCGGCTTCTTTGAGATCAACTACATGTCTTCTCTCAAGTGCTGACATCTACGTATATAGTTCACGTGCCTATATGTAAGACGTAGCTACTGTCCAGATGCGTACAAGGAATGAAATTCGCACTGACTTTATGCCTTGGTATCGACATGTCCCCTGTTTACTATCCTTGCCAGTTGCGCGGTGAAATTGTGCTGCAGCGTCACACATTCACCCATCAGCCGCCAGAGTTCACTGTTTGGCATTTTCCGTCGTTACCTGTATCAATATCAGTTTGTGACTAATTTGCATAACTCCTTCACGGTGCATCGTTTTCTTGTCTTGCATGTAACGTCCCCTTAGAAAAAACTTTAAAAATGACAGTGCTGGAAAACCTCTACGTTATTTGATTTTAAAACAGCTGAGCAAAACTGAACATACTCAGACATTTCTCTCTTTACTTATTCTGATCAACACTAAACTGACACACAATATTTTTAGCGCAACGCAATCTGACTTTCAATAATCCCTACAAAATAATGGTCCTGACTAACAATAACCTATACCTTTCATGAATCACTTACCTCACAAAAATCTTCGTCACTCGAACTACTGCAATACAGCGAGCGCCACTACTACCAGCTAAATAAAAGATTCAAACTACTGAGGGCACTAACTACTGATAGGCATAGTTAGCAAATGAAAGATTTTGTTAGAGAACAAACAATGTATTTACCTTAATAATGTTCAGAAGTCAACATATATATATCAGTTCATGATATCAAGTATTACAGGTTTACTCTTTCTGATGGACACACGTCCAGATCGTCCGCTCTCAAAATTCTGCCATCTCTCCCCCCATATCCACCACTGCTGGCGGCTCACCTCCAACTGCGCAACGCTACGCACTGTTCATGTCCAACTGCCCAACACTACAATAGCGAATATTTCAACAATGCCAACCAGCCACAGACTGCACACAGCACAGTCAGTGATTTTCATACAGAGCGCTACGTGATTTTCATACAGAGCGCTACAGAGCTGTACCAACATGAAAACCTAAACGGCCCACTTACACTTGTTCCTTAGAGTGTAACTAATGGATGTACGATTACTGACGACGAGAAATTTTAATGATATTACATTAACAGAATGCAACAATAACTTTTATGTGATTGTGGAAAAATTTGCAAATTTGTGGTAAGGTCGTATGGGACCAAACTGCTAAGGTCATCGGTCCCTAGGCTTACGCACTACTTAATTTAATTTAAAGTAACTTACTTTACGAACAACACACACACTCATGCCTGACGGTGGACTTGAATCTCCGACGGGGGAGCCGCCCGGACCACAACAAGACGCCATAGACCGCGCGGCTACCCCGCGCGGCTTATGTGATTAGCTTTCCGGTTAGCTGTATCTGTGGTCTAGAGGAGCAGTGGAGAAGTTACACACGACAGAACAGCCTGGAAGATGGTACTGGTAGGTACGTGAAGGTTAGTAGAATCTCGTACGACTAGTATTAGCATAGTAATTACTACATCACAATTCTGCAGGGAGGGCTATGGAACATTATAATTTAAAACTTTCGTTTGATACAGAGAAGTTAGAATTTGCTTTGTGAGTGAAATGAGAACAGTTTATTGCATTAAGAATAGCAATGACAAAATCTCAGTTAAGTAATTCATATACGAGGGCAGTTCAATAAGTAATGGAACACATTTTTTTCTGAAACAGGTGTTGTTTTATTCAGCATTGAAATACACCAGTTTCTTCCCCAATCTTTTAGCTACACAACACTATTTTTCAACGTAATCTCCATTCAATGCTACGGCCTTACGCCACCTTGAAATGAGGGCCTGTATGCTTGCACGGTACCATTCCACTGGTCGATGTCGGAGCCAACGTCGTACTGCATCAATAACTTCTTCATCATCCGCGTAGTGCCTCCCACGGATTGCGTCCTTCATTGGGCCAAACATATGGAAATCCGACGGTGCGAGATCGGGGCTGTAGGGTGCATGAGGAAGAACAGTCCACTTAAGTTTTGTGAGCTCCTCTCGGGTGCGAAGACTTGTGTGAGGTCTTGCGTTGTCATGAAGAAGGAGAAGTTCGTTCAGATTTTTGTGCCTACGAACACGCTGAAGTCGTTTCTTCAATTTCTGAAGAGTAGCACAATACACTTCAGAGTTGATCGTTTGACCATGGGGAAGGACATCGAACAGAATAACCCCTTCAGCGTCCCAGAAGACTGTAACCATGACTTTACCGGCTGAGGGTGTGGCTTTAAACTTTTTCTCGGTAGTGGAGTGGGTGTGGCGCCACTCCATTGATTGCCGTTTTGTTTCAGGTTCGAAGTGATGAACCCATGTTTCATCGCCTGTAACAATCTTTGACAAGAAATTGTCACCCTCAGCCACATGACGAGCAAGCAATTCCGCACAGATGGTTCTCCTTTGCTCTTTATGGTGTTCGGTTAGACAACGAGGGACCCAGCGGGAACAAACCTTTGAATATCCCAACTGGTGAACAATTGTGACAGCACTACCAACAGAGATGTCAAGTTGAGCACTGAATTGTTTGATGGTGATCCGTCGATCATCTCGAACGAGTGTGTTCGCACGCTCCGCCATTGCAGGAGTCACAGCTATGCACGGCCGGCCCGCACGCGGGAGATAAGACAGTCTTGCTTGACCTTGTGGCGATGATGACACACGCTTTGCCCAACGACTCACCGTGCTTTTTTCCACTGCCAGATCGCCGTAGACATTCTGCAAGCGCCTATGAATATCTGAGATGCCCTGGTTTTCCGCCAAAAGAAACTCGATCACTGCCCGTTGTTTGCAACTCACATCCGTTACAGACGCCATTTTAACAGCTCCGTACAGCGCTGCCCCCTTTCGGAAGTCAATGAAACTATACGAGACGAAGCGGGAATGTTTGAAAATATTCCACAAGAAATTTCCGGTTTTTTCAACCAAAATTGGCCGAGAAAAAAAATGTGTTGCATTACTTATTGAACTGCCCTCGTATTTTTCTGGGAACTGTGAAACCTTGGAACACCCTATATCTGTTTAATTTTCACAATGTGGCACACTAACCCACCTACAAAGCTACTTATTCCCAGTGCTTTATTACTTTCTAAATTAATTACAAGACAAGGCTAAGAAAACTAGTAGCCATTAGACTGATCTCTTTTTACATATCTAGGACTAGGTTAAGTGTAGCAAACTGTTGTGTGTGAACCCGTTCTGGCGCTGTGGGGGCATTGTAAACAAGTCAGCACTTGCGCTAGCCGAATTTAATGACTCTTCTGCAAAGACACTGTTCACTTCGATGCATGCTTTCTTTATTCATGCCATAATTAATGGTCATGTGATTATCATAATTTATAGGCAAGACGGCGGCCTAGTGATTTCATGTTTACTGATGCTTTTAGCTTAAAGTGTTAACTGTCATTTTAATGATGGTAACTTATGACCCAAAAAAATGATACGCCCCCACCACTCACAGTGAGCTGCTTTTGGTCTTTTCCCCAACACCACCACCGCCCGCACTATTCCTTACTGTATCCATGATTGTCATTTTCAATCTGCACCCCACTGGAGCAGCAGCAGCAGCATCATTAAATTCGGATAATATTGCAGATTTCCATCATAGCATAGCACCCAGAGATATTGGCCTGGTTTTCGTGAATTTTCGGCACCAACACTATTTTCTGAATCATAAGACGCTGTTTCTGGTTTTGAGGCTATTTTTTACCAATTTTTGAATACGGCACACATTTCATTGCCGTTTTACTGATTTCCCTGCACTTTTTACGAAAATACACGTAAATATTGGTGGTTTCGTTGCTATTCCTCCCCCCCCCCCCCCACCAGCCTCCTTTTTAAGAAGTTGCGTGCCAATAAGGATTTTGCGATTAGTTTACCTATTTTCAAGACAACACACAGAAATGTGGGTTTCTCTGATATTTTATAGAGTTTCAGGAAACACACGCAAAATACACGGCTTTAAATGTTTCATAACTAACACCACCAACATACGACACTATTTACAGTTTTTGCCGAATTTTACCGATATAATTTTAACTACTTTTTAAGATGACACATGCAAATGTGGTATTTTCGTTAAAATTTTATGTGTTTTCTTCAGAAATAATTTTTTTTTTCAAGAGGACACACGTAAAAACAAATCGCCACACCTCGGTAATCTAATAAATTACACGGATATTCACCGTTAAACAATTTTCATTTAACAACTAACTATGCTCGTGGCCTACGTTTCGCTTAAACGAACTTATCCCCTGCTCTTTTTGTGTATGACGTAACTATTAGGTCCACTTACACTTCACACTGACGTGACAAGAGTCATGCCGGCCTCTGTGGCCGAGATGTTCTAGGCGCATCAGTGCGGAACCGTGCTGCCGCTACGGTCGCAGGTTCGAATCCTGCCTCTGGCATGGATGTGTGTGACGTCCTTATGTTAGTAGGTTTAAGTAGTTCTAAGTCTAGGGGACTGATGGCCTCAGCAGTTAAGTCCCATAGTGCTCAGAGCCATTTGAACCATTTGAACAAAAGTCATGGGAGAGCGATATACAAATATAGAGACGGTAGTAGTATCACGTACACGAGGGCAGTGCATTATGGGAACTGTCATGTGTACTCAAGTGATTCATTTGAAAAGGATTCTTGTACGATTATGACCACATGATGGGAACTAACACGATTTGAACGCGTGATTATGGTTGGAGGTAGAAGCGTGGACATTCATTTTCAGAAATCGTTAGTGAATTCAATATTCCTAGATGCACACTGTCGAGAATGTGCCAGAATACCAAATGTCAGGCGTTACCTAGCAACACAGGAGACGCAGTGGCCGACAGCTATCACTTGACGACCGAGAGCATCGGTGTTTGTGTAGAGCGGTCAGCGCTAACCGACAAGCAACAGTGCGTGGAATAACTTCAGAGACCAGTGTGGGACGGACAACGAACGTACCGCTTGGACAGTGCGGCGAAGTTTAGCGTTAATGGGCTATGACAGCAGACGACCAGCGATGTCAAGCAAGACATCGCCTGCAGCGCCTGTCCTCGGCTCGTGATCATATCAGTTGGACCCTAGACGACTGGAAAGCCGTTTCCTGGCGAAATGGATTCCCATTTCAGCTGTTAAGAGCTGACAGAATGTTTCAAGTGTGACGCAGACCCCATGAACCCATGGACCCACGTTCTCAACAAGGCACTGTTATAGCTGGCGGTGGCTCCGTAACGATGTGGGCTGGTTTAATGGAACGGCCTGGGTCTTCTGGTCAAACAGAACCGATCATTGACTGAAAAACTTACATTCGGCTCCTTGGAGACCATTTTCAGCCATTTATGGACTTCATGTTCCAACCAACGATGGAATTTTTATAAATGACAATGCGTCATGGAACCGGGTTACGGTTGTTCGCAATTGGTTTTGAAGAACATTCTGGACATTTCGAGCAAATGATTTGGCTACCCAGATCGCCCGACTTGAATCCCATCGAACATTTTTGGGACATAATGAATAGGTGAATTCGTGTACAAAATCCTTCACAGACAATACTTTCGCAAGTGTGTACGGCTATAGCGACGGCATGGCTCAATATTTTTGCAGGGAACTTTCAACGACTTGTTGAGTCTATGGCACATCGAGCTGCTGCCCTACACCGAGCAAAAGGAGATCCGACACTATGTTAGGAGGTACCCTACGTTATTTGTCACCTCAGTGAATCATTATACTGAACGTCTAAAAAAAATAATAGCTGGAACGTTTCTCCTGTGACCACTCCATATCTAAACAATTAAACCGCAAGCTACTGTATAATGCACGGTGGGGGATACGTCGCACCAATATCATCGATTGCCCTTCCATCCCACGATCACGCGCCGAAATGTTTAACTATTTACGACGATACATACCCTAATCTACCCTTACGTTCCTGGGAGAAATACGTTGTCTTTCCCAGATATTTTTTCCCGGTTGCATATTCGAATGGAGTATGCCAACCTGTACGATCTTAGCAACATCTACATGATGCTTTTGCCTCGCAGGTCAGTCACATGAAATGAATGCATGTAGGCTCTCAAGATTGGTAGACAGTGACAATGGAGTGTCGAGCCTTCGTATCGATGTTACTGTCACCAGTCTCATTTAACCACAAACGGGTCTATGCGTGTTACTGTGCTGACAGTGGCCTCAAAGTTATAATGGAAATTGAGGATGTATGGTGAGGTGCAAAGGAGGAACTCATTCAAATAGAGTGGGAGAAGCTGTGGAGCAAACTCACATACATCAAGGAGCAGTTGATAGCGAAATACAGCACATGCTGTCTCGACATTCCTATCTTGGACAGTAGCATGGTTACTGCATCAATACTCATTGTGCTTGGTGTTGCTACGTTAAAATTAACGGCTCGAGATTCATCGAAGAACGTATTTCTAAGCCATCAAAGTGTCGTGAACAGATGTGGTTTGCAGGAAGCTATATGTACTGCAGTGGACTGAGAGAAGAATTGTGGTATTGTGTTGATAACAGAAGCGTTGAGAAAGAGATGTGCTGTGTGTGATCCACGTCACGCAGTCATTCTGAGATCAATAAAAGTTCAGTGCAAGATGACATACCTACTCCAACAGGTTTTGGATACAATAAATGTGGAATTCGAAGTATGCAAAAAACAATTATATGTGAAATTGTCGCATAGTTTCAAAATATCTGTCAGTTCTATTTAAATTACTGGTGTGTGTGTGTGTGTGTGTGTGTGTGTGTGTGTGTAAGGGGGGGCGGGCGGTAGAGGGTACTCCCCCCATACCCACTAACCACTGTTCCGTTAAAATTACAGTCTTCCATGCCATATATCCGCATATACACTCCCTCCTGATACCGAAATGTAGTTTGTTTATGAAGAAAATACCCATTCATCCAACGGAGCAATGGTTTCATATGTATGTAACTTAATTTCCAAGTGCCTGTAAGGGCTATTTAAATATTGTGGTGCTGTGTGTGGTAATCCATCCCACCATTAACAAATTTTCGATTAAAATTACAATCTTCACTGCCATATACGTGCATATAGACTCGACCATGATTTCGGAAGAAAATACCCAGTAATTCAGCAGAGCAATCGAATCAGATGTGTATAACATAAACCTCTATCAGGCCTATATTTTTTTATACGTTTAGTATAATATATGGTGTTGGGAGACCTGGCAGTTATGTTGTACACGAAAAGGCAAATATCTGTGTAATATATTTGATTACCGCGATATTGCGAATGTTTGACCGATATTTTTTGTGTCCTTCGTCCTTTAGGGAAAAAAAAAATTGCCTACACACTATAAATAGTGACATATGTTGGTGGTATCAGTGTTTCAACATTTAAAGCAATGCATTTTAGTTATGCTTCCTGAAATTATGTTAAATAGCACAGAAAGCGATATTTGCGTGTGTTGTCTTAAAAATAGGTGAAATAATCACGAAACCTATATTTACGCTTATCTTCTTAAAAAGTGGGAGAAACCAATATTTACATATATTTTCTTAAAAAGTAGAGGAAAGTCAGTAAAAGAGCAACGAAATGAGCGTCTTTTTAAATTTTTTTAAAAAGATAGCCACGATACTATGAACAGTGTTGTGTGTTGTAGAAAACATTGTTGGTGCAGAACATCCGCGAAAACTAGGCCGATAGTACTAGGTGCTGTGCTATGCTGGACATGTGCAACATCACCTGAATTAATGGTGATGCTCCTGCTGCGTCACTGAGGTCCAAATTAAAAATAACGGTCACAGAGACTGTAAGGAGCAGTGGGAGCACTCGTGGTGATGGTTGGTGGTGGGGATGGTGGGGGGGGGGGGGGGAGGGGCAAACATCACTAGCAGAACAGTGTGAGCAGTGGGGGTATCCTTTTTTTGGGACATAAATCACCATCATTAGCACCTAAGTAAACATTAACCCACTAGTCCGCCATCTTGCCCATAAATTGTGGTAATTATCATGACAGTTACTGTCCATTAATTGCCATTGTCATGAGAGTACTTGGCCATTAATTATGGCAAGAATACTCAAAACATGAACCCAAGTCAACAGTTTGTTTACATAAGGATCATTAAATTGGACCAGCGGAATTGCCTCGTTTATTTACTCGAGAGAACGCTGTCTCCTCTCCCGCCCCTCTCTTTGGTCCAGAACTGGTACATGGACACTAATGAAGTGATAAGTCTTATCTTCAGAAGTTAACTGATAAAAATGTGAGAGGACTCCTACTGTAGATATCATAAAATCCGTTACGTCCTCCTCTAGTTATGTTTGCTCACTAGTATCAATCATGAGACAAAATTAAGAATTACACAGAACTGACTTTTTACAGAAATGAGACGCTGTATGAGAGCATATGTACGGAGTAATAGAAGTCTCCAGATAGTGCAATGTTAACGTGAATACGAATTTTGAAGAACATTCGTAAGTGCCTGTTTAAAAGATCACATGCGTTCAACAGCTCAAAAGGTAAGTATGATATAGAAGGAGCACAATAACTTTCATTGGTGAGGGAAAATGAGAGAAGTGGATAAGATTAGTTCAGACTTATTCCACTGCTTTTATGTTGTTTTAAGTACACCGATCTCTCAAATGATGCAGGGTACATCAACGTAATGCAGCATGACGAGTTCCTTACCAGAGATAAGGACGTTATGGACTAATGTTCCAAAGTGAAGTATTTAGTAAACCAGTATCTGCTGATTCTTGGGGGATATAGTTTCCCTTAGTAAGCGAACTAGGCAGGACAGCATCAGGACAAGGGGTATTTTTACTCGAAAACGTTATTAAAAAATTCCTGTGAATAGAAAAATTACTGTAAATGAGGCAAATTGAGTCAAGTATTTTGTTGTGACAATCAAACTGTGATGTACAGGGAATCACCTATTCTAACAAGTTTTCTGTTGCATTACGACTGTTTCAGAAAAGTAGTTAATTCGTCATTAATGGAATTAGGCAGTTCCGGAAACAGGTAAGACTGCTCTATACGGAACATGAAAGTAGGGAGATCCAACAAAATGTTAAGCTGATAGATACAAAACACGGCAGAACGAAATAAGTACTGGTGACTACTAGTGACATCGGAAGGCCGCGAGCGAACTGGAGAGGGGCTGGGCCGAGACGAGCTGCAGTTGTTTGTGTCTGCGAGTCGTCCACAGTCAGCTGGTTCACCCAGAAGCACCGAGTTTGCGGCCCTGCGAAGCTCGCCTGTAATGCCGACATTCACGCAGCAGTTCAATTCCAACGACAGGAGGCCATCGCAGATTGTCAGTGATTCCTCCTACGTGATGTGTCTGTTTTCCTCTCTTCGGTGGGAAACGATGGAGAATACTGTCGAAAAAGTATCGGTATTTATAGGGGAACCTTAGTGATATTTCTTTAAAGTCAGTACCGCCATTTGACTGTTGTTTATTTACAGTGTTACATTCACACTTACACAATCATGATTTCGGCTTCAAAGTGCCATTATCAAGTATTTTCTGAAAGCAGGTTAGACAATAACAGTGAAATACATTACAAGAGACATAACCGTATAACCATCAATATTTGTAATGCTTACTTAAAAGTGTTATAAACTGCCTAAGATGGCATACTGTCATATTAAAATACACTATTAGACACATTGTCTAAGAGTCGATATTTCTGGCAGAGCCTACTGCTTTGTTTCATTACTGAGAACACAATCTTCACTGAATGATAGTTTGGACTCAGTCTTCGGTAGAACAGGAAAGGTTAGGAATAATTTATTTCTTTGGTGGTTATTACATCTTTGCCGTACCTGTTTATCTTAGCACAGTATACAATGAAGTTGCCTGCTCACAAACATAAACAGTAACAAACCTCTCGATAATATTCGCTGCATCAATAAATACCAAAGTCAAGCTAGTCATTGATGTTGTTTGAAGTAGATTTTAGTAGGTAAATATACAGTTTTGTACGTGAAATTAACGCATGGTCAACTCTAAGTTGTGTAATTTTGCCTCAATTCAGAATTAATACAATACAGTCAATTACTTATTATAGTCACTCATTAATTAACCAGTGAGGTTTGAAGCGATATTTATGATGTACGTATTATTAAGCATGTAAATCCTGTTATATGTGTTGGAACATTACTTAGAAATAAGTGCAAATAACACAGGTATGTGAAACATGTCATGTACATAAAAGCATTTAAGCAAATAAAAGAATTAAAAGATTTCATGTTAAACACCACATTTAAATGTAACATAACACAGGGTGCGTCAAAAAAATGTATACACACTTTGAAGCGTCATAGAAAATTTATTTCCCGTTATACAATGTTAAATTTCTGGAAATGGAAAGCTTAAAGTCCAATTGTAAAAATAAATGTACGTTGCAAATGTGATTAATGTTCAAACTGGTGGCCTTCAGCGTCAATACATTTCTGAGTACGAGTCACCACTGATTCCGTACATTGTAACAAAGTGTCCAATGATATTTCTGCACACACTGCCTGAATCTCGTTCCAAAGTGTGCCCAGGTTACGTGGTTTACGTTTGTACACCTCATCTTTTACTGTGCCCCATAAGAAGAAATCTAGCGGCATGAGGTCTGGAGAGCGTGCAGGAAACTCGATTGGTCCCATTCACAAAATTCTAACCTTCGATCTGGATCGTCGTCACTTAGCTGTTGCACTAGCCTTGGAATGTACACACGAAACTTGCCTTTCTTCAGAATGCGTAGCACACTACTAGCACTTACATTACTCTCACGTGCCGCTTGTCTGGAAGATTTTTGAGGCGAACGCTGAAACAGTTCAAAGACCGCAGTCGTGGAATCATCACTTGTAGCTGTACGAGGTCGCCCTGATCGACCTTTATGCACATCACACACTGTTCCATGAAATTAGAATTTGTCTCGTAGACGAGTAATTGTTAACCTTGAAGGTGGTTCTGCACCATACTCACTTCTCCACTGTCTTCGAACCGCAGCTACATTCTCAAACTTCCAGTACCACTTAATTATCTGCTTCCGCGCTTCAAAGCTCAAATGCCCGTCCGCCATGTTTGAGTTACTTCTTTGCCACTGCTGCCACCTGTTGAAGAAACATAACATCACTTTCTCACTGATATTTAACCTTGTAGAACGGGAAATAAATTGTCTATGACAGTTAAAAGTGTGTATACATTTTTTTGACGCACCCTGTATAAAAAGTGGGGATATCCTAGTATTTGTTAATGGTTGATGAGATACAATTACAAACGTGAGTGCACCTTGGTATTGATACATATGGCTATAATCTTGGTGCTATAAATCTTATCTATATGTTATAGTAGTGACATCTTATTTGTATGACGTAAAGATGACATATCAATGTTAACAACTTCATCAGCTACCACATATGAAAGCCTCCAAGTTGGTTAATTACTATTTCTTAACAACAAATATAAAAGTAACATTATTGATCATAATTACTTCTTAGAGAGGTAATAAACAATTGAGAAGAAATGACGGCGCACCAAGAACGAAATTTAACCAGTTGGGAGAATATCGGTAGATGTGACGTACATGTACAGACAAGCAAATGATTACCATTTCAGAAAAATTGGATGATTTGTTCAAGAAAAAGAGCTTCACAAATTGAGAAAGCCAATAACGTGTTGAAGCACTTCTGGCGCTGGAGGAAGTAGTTATTCGACTTGGAATTCATTCATACAACTGTTGGACGTCTTCCAGTGTGCCATATTCTGTCCAATTGGCGCCGTAGATCGCAAAAATTCGGAGCTGGTTGGAGGGCCCAGCTCCAAACGATCTCAATTGGGGAGGGATCCGGCGACCGCCGGCCGGAGTGGCCGAGCGGTTCTAGGCGCTACAGTCTGGACCGCGCGACCGCTACGGTCGCAGGTTCGAATCCTTCCTCGGGCATGGATGTGTGTGATGTCCTTAGATTAGTTAGGTTTAAGTAATTCTAAGTTCTAGGGGACTGATGACCTCAGAAGTTAAGTCCCATAGTGCTCAGAGCCATTTGAACCATTTGAACCATAGATCCGGTGACCTTGCTCGCCAAGGCAGGGTCTGCCAAGCACGGAGACAAGCAGCAGAAGCTCTTGCTGTGGGTGGGTGAGCATTATCCTGCTGAAAGATAACCCCAGAATGGGTTGCCATGAACAGCAACAAAACGGCTCGCAGAACATCGTCGACGTACCGCTGTGCTGTAAGGACGCCCCGTATTACATCCAAAGAGACTCTTCTATGACAAGCAATGGCACCCAATACCATCATTCCTTGTATTGTGGGGGACAGTCAGGTTGGGATCCCACCACTGTACGGAACATGTCCATACACGTATTCGGCCTCGAACTATGATTGAATCCACTAGATCTCTCTTCAGCGATGAGTCCGGCTTCGATCTGAACCACGACAGCCAGTTGAGACGTGTATGGATACGCCACAGATGGAGGTGGGGTGCGAACCCGACTGTCACGCACCGTACTGCCCGACAACAGGGGGTGGCGGGGGCGGGGGGGGGGGGGGGGAGTTGAGGGGACTTTGATTACCATCCGCACCACTCTTACAGCTCAGTTGTACGTCGACGATATTCAAAGCTCCGTCTTGTTGCCGTTTATGGTAAGCTATCCTGGCCTTACATTCAGGGAGATAAAGCCCGCCCGCACACGGCGAGAGCTTCTACTGCTTGTCTTCGTGCGTGGCAGATACCTTGGGCCAGCAGATCGCCGAATATCTCTCCAGTTGACAACGTTCGGAGCATTATGGGCCAACCATCTCGGTAATTCGACGATCTACCGCTTTATTGTGACAGAATTTTGCACGATATCCCTCAGCACATCCAAGAACTCTATAGTCCGTGCAAAGCAGAACAACTGCTTGCATAAGGACCAGAAGAGTGTTATTGACTTGCTCAATTTGCGAAACTCTTTCTCTTCAGTATATCATCCAATTTTTCTGAAATTATAATCGTTTGTCTGTCCGTACGTGTATATCACATCTAGAGATTTCCGTCCCGTTCAGATAATTCCTTAGTGGCGCTTCGGTTTTTGTCTTAGAGTGTACTTTACTAAGGATACTGCTAAGATGTACAACGTATCCAATGCGTACATAAAATCACGACGGACGGGAAAGATAGTCTCGCTCGCCAGTCGGGCTTTTCCCTTATGTCGAGAACGCGAGATCGTCACCCAGTGGAAAGGGATTATTTGGTTATAACAGATAGTGACGAATAAAGGATAGACTCCAAGGACCACACGAATCTAGGTCATTTTATTATAGCTAAAGGGTGTCGATATTATCCTGAAGTCCCGTCGAAACCTATGTACTTTCTCAGAGGAAATGGCGAGCTGGTTCAAATGGCTCTGAGCACCATGGGACATAACATCTGAGGTCATCAGCCCCCTAGAACTTAGAACTAGTTAAACCTAACTAACCTAAGGACATCACACAAATCCATGTCCAAGGCAGGATTCCAACCTGCGACTGAAGCAGCTGCGCGGTTCCGGACTGAAGCGCCTAGAACCGCTCGGCCACACACATTATTGATCCCATCAAATACAGCCATCAGGAATAAAAGAAATATAGTCATCAATCATAAAACATTAGAACACATTGCCATGCTTAAATTTCTTTATCATTAAGAAGCCTATCAACGACATTTTGTAACTCATTCAATACGCATAGAGATATCAGTATGCCAGTAATAGAATCACAGCCTAACAGGGCTTTGGAAAACATGCGACCAAATAAGCCAGAAGGCATGAATAACAGTTCTGGGGGAAACAGCAAACAAAAGACTATTCACGTTGGCTCGTAGAGCGTATGACTCCGGAAACACATAGTCCCGAAGACAGCTAGGGCAGAAAAGTGCAAAAACTACTGCACACTCAACATTTCACTCATCAGAGTGCTAGCAAGAATAATATGTCGAAGAATGGAAAAGAAAATTGAGGATCTGTTACACGAAGAAATTTCACAGGATTTATCGACATAGAAGAAGCATATGTAAATGTTAATCAGTGCAAGGCGTTTGAAATTCACAGGCAGATTGTTATAAGCTGTGGTGAAAGACGTATGGCATTCGTTACAAAGAGGGAACAACAATAATAAAGACCGTGAAGGAAGCGCTGGGATCAAAAAGGACGTAACGCAAGGATGCTGTCTATCTACCTGATTTTTCATTGTGGACATTGAAGGAGCAATAATAAATCTGTAGGAAATATGGAAGTTCAGAATTAAAATTCAGGGTGAAATGATATCAACGATATAATTCACTGATGACATTGCTATTTTCAATGAAGGTGAGGTGGACCTGCAGGATCTGTTACATGAAAGAGTGTAATGAGCACAGAATATAGGTTGCGAGTAAACGTAACATGGAGGAATGAAGTGATGAGTACCATAAATGTGATTAGCAATGAAATTGAAATTAAATTTTGGATTACGAGGAACACGATGGACGTGACAAAATTCTGCTACGTTGGAAGGAAATTAACGCATGGTGGACAAAGCAGGGGCATAAGAAGCAGAATAGTACAAGCAAAGAGGGGATTCTGTCCACGACATGCCGACTGATATCGAACGTAGGTCTTAATTGAAGGAATAAATTTCTGAGAATGTGCATCTGGCACACATCATTGTATAAATTCAGTCAAAATCTGTAGGAGGCAAAGAAAAGAATCTATGCGTTTTAAATGTCGCCTTACAGAAGGACGATGAAAGTAGGGTGGTATGATGAGATAAGAAATAGGAAGTTTCTCTACAGAACAAGCGAAGGAAAATATGTTTGTAAAATACTGAAGAGATGTAGTTACAGGATGATCAGACTTACGTTTAGATGTCGATGAATAACACCCACTGAACTAGACTCAGCTGCAAAGGGCAAGCCGGCAGCACTGGGGCAGGTAGCAGGAGTGCAAGGAGTGGGTGCGAAGAGGGCGGGGCACAGAGCGGTTCTAGGCGCTTCAGTCCGGAGCCACGCTGCTGCTACGGTCGCAGGTTAGAATCCTGCCTCGGGCATGGTTGTGTGTGATGTCCTTAGGTTAGTTAGGTTTACGTAATTCTAAGTCTAGGGGACTGATGACCTCAGATGTTAAGGCCCATACTGCTTAGAGCCATTTGAACCACTTTTTTTTTTTTTTTTTTTTTTTTTTTTTTTTTTTTTTTTTTTGCAAAGGGCAAAAACTGAAGGGGAAGACATAGGTTTGAATATGCACAATAGATAATTGCAGACTTTGGGCGGAAGTGGTGCACCGAGATGAAGAAGACTCACAGAAGAAGAATAGTGGGTCACTGGGTATTCTGGCGGAATTCACTGACTCGTCAACTGTCAGCACATTTTTATCACGACATCCGGCCACGTGCGCCAAGGCCATTTAGGGAATTCTGACATCAGCATCAGCAGTGTCTTTATTATCAAAGACACCCCATACCTTGCGCTCCGCAACCTATGCTCTGTGCCCCACCCTCTTCACACCCACTCCTTGCACCCATGCTCCCTGTCCCAGTGCTGCCACACCCCACACTCTGACCCTAATGTGCTCAACCCCCATGCCTCGTCCTCTCGATGTCCCTGCTCTGTCAATAGCATGCAAGTGAAGCTCTCCACCCTTCGAGTACCTATTTCATAAAAATTTGATTGCAAGTGCATCATGATTTGTTGTTCAGCATGAAACAATGCCAGCAGCAGCAATCACCTAGGAAGACAGATATCCGTATGTAGTTTGTCAGTCCATCTCTAATTATCATTATTATTATTATTATTGTTATTGTTACTGTTATTGTTATTATTTTGTGTGTGTGTGGATATATCATTATACTTAGTACTTTGTTATTGTTACAAACGAGAACATGCAGGTGTTTGACACATGACAGCAGCAGCCACTGGCCACAGGGTGTCTTCGCGACGTAGCACTGTTCAGCCTTACGTAGCACTGCCGCTGCAGCAGCAAAAACGAGTGCCCAATCCAATACTGGAAGGCAGTCGGACCTCCTGTCGGAACTACAACAGCAGCAGACACTCTCCACAGGCCGTATTTCCAACCTTTCTGGCCTGGTGTCATCTGACTGTGCCATAGCACAACCACAGCAGTGAAGCTCCAGAAGGGTACTGTTATTCACCAACACATACAGAAAGACTGCCATGTGTGAATGTAGACCTGGCACCTGATGATGACTTAGAAGTAGTTACAGAAATAGAGTATGCACGATGTGTCTGTGCTAAAGTGCTGTTTTCTTGGTACGAATGGGGCTGTGTATGCAATATGATGTAGAGGGGAAGATAATAGATGGTTATGATACATTCCACACGTTGACACTCACGTGTTTGGTTGTAAAATTTCTACAGTAGATATGCATGGTGAGGCAATGCTAGAATTAACCCCATGGGACATGAATGTATATCTAAAACATTCAAGTGCTGTTAAACTGCAAGACTTATGTTGTGCATCATCACTTGCAACAGATAGATTGTGCTCTTGGCGTCCATATATGAGTGGGGCATGCTATGAATTTGTCGAATATTTGAGCAATCACAGTGTAAACATAGAGCGAGTGGAGGAAAACCATCTATGTCTGTATTCCCCTTTACCAAAGGGTGTACATGTTGACGATGTAGCTATAAAATCCATGAAGGCTGAACTTACTGAAGATTGCCCATGTACTTTATATAACTACGCCAGAATACTATTCAAGTTTAATTCAAGGCATTGAAACACCAATAATTGGGACAGTACTGTAAGACTGAGTGATTGTGTAAATAAAAAAGTTCTACAAAAAACTGTTCGTATTTGCTGCCACCCTACAATGGCTTTAATGGTGAAACAATCAAATAATAACACAGATATACAAGTTAACTTGTGGTTTATTATCATTAAAAATATATTTTTTCTCAAGTAGAGATTGTAGAGATGCATCATACTAAGACAGCGGAGGACTATTTAATATAAAATATTTACATAACAGCAATTGCTCAAGTATATGGATATTTTGATATACAGTATTTACAGTGTCAAAAAATGGTTCAGATGGCTCTGAGCGCTATGGGGCTTTACATCTGAGGTCATCAGTCCCCTAGAACTTAAAACTACTTAAACCTAACTAACCTAAGGACATCATACACATCCATACCTGAGGCAGGATTCGAACCTGCGACCGTAGCGGTCGCGCGGCTCCAGACTGAAGCGCATAGAACCGCTCGGCCACACCGGCCGGCTAAATTGTCACACACTATACATCACTAGCTGAAATATATTATACTAGGAGTTGAGAAGAAGGATGGTATCATATACACAATATTTGCAAAGCAGCAGCTGATCAACTACTATGAATAATACAATATTTACAGTGAATGGGGACTAGCAGCAGTAGGTGGAGGTCCACATATCACACACATATATACAACCGCACATAGTGTGCGAAAAAAGAACGTGCCCATACACACAAGAAAAAAATCATACAAGCGAGTAGCGTAAGAATGGGAGGGTCCCAACACCATGCACACAGATGAAGTGTTTGTAATCGCAGGGCGACAGACAAACTTTCCGTTAAGTGCAGTATGCACCTCACGGTTCCTTGACTGAAAGAGCACTTGCTGCACCATATGAGGGAGAGTCGTCATCAATGAGCAGTCTGTCCCCAGTAGCTGAGTGGTCAGCACGACAGAATGTCAATCCTAAGGGCCCGGGTTCGATTCCCCGCTGGGTCGGTGATTTTCTCCGCTCAGGGACTGGGTGTTGTGTTGTGCTAATCATCATCATTTCATCCCAATGGACGCTCAAGTCGCCGAAGTGGCGTCTGATCGAAAGACTTGTGCCCAGCGAACGGTCTACCCGACGGGAGGCCCTAGTCACACGACATTTACATTTATCACTGAGCAGACACTCCTTACAGTATTCAATCGTAAAAGCCTGTCAGGCCGCACAGTGTACACCCTTAACTCACCTCTGGGTGGCACCTGCATTTACACAGTATACATGTTCAATCTGAACCCTACAAATTCAACAATCCGCCAGCCATTCGGATCGTCGCCCATTAGGACGAAAACCCTCTTGTTATGAGATGTCTTGCTCTAAGGATTATCGGCCGCATATCCAGATGTTGCGAATTCCTCGGGATTGCACCTAATTATTTCATATGGATCACACCCTTCCACTCAGTTTACGAGACTGTCTGTATCCATATAAAGTAACCTGACATCAGCAACGTCTGGTTTCGCAAACTCGAATTGTAAATGATACATGTAGATTTTGGAGAGGTCCAGAGCGCACATTCCGATATAAACAGGCTTTGCGAACTTCACTGAAACCTTAGTCATGTCGACAGTGACTAGTCCTTCATTGAATATTGTGGCCCATTTAAAATTCGGCTTGGCGACATAAGCTCTTCCGCCATAACACCCATCCCAACAGTAAAGTAAACTAATTGCTTGATGGTTTCTAACATTCTCCATGATTTTGCGGAAAGTGAATTATTCACTAATTTATTAAGATCTTTCTCAAAACCACATATCGCAAGAGCCCTCTGTTTGGTATTAAGATCAATGTACTCCTTCGGCCAGGTATGCTGTCTGAAGGAGATGCCGTCGGTTATTCAAAGAAGTCGCATCCCCAACCTGAGACACTGCTGGAGGTTTCTGTAGTGTGGAATATCTCTCTGCTAATTCTCCAGCGTTGTCATCAGCTTGCGGACGGAATCATTTCGTGAGACTAGGCGTGATATGCGGCTTTGGTGGTGTTCACGTCTTCCCAACGCATTGTATCATCAACTTTCTGAAGAGATACGTGCATGAATCAGAAGGAACCCAGGAAGCAGAGCGCCCTTTTTTGCGTGAATCGCTTGGAGAATGAAGTCTATTTTTCTATATTGTCAGGTATGATACTGACCCTATTATTCTCCAATCCGAAAATACCCAAGTGTTCAACAAATAAGTGACTATCGTACCCACTCACATTATGAAAGAAGACGTGTATGTAAGGTGGCAATGGTATTTCAAGTTGTATGCATTGTGAGGATCACAATACAATTTCCCCGTCAGATAACAGTGCTCTCTACGTGGAGTTTCGGCTGTTATATCCAAAGGCAGTCCATAAATATATCATTTAACTGCTTGTACAATGCATCATTCTCCTGCGTTTTGGTCACTGAAACGTTTTTGCTGTAAAAAAGCATACACATCCCACACACGTTTTTCGAACTCATAGAGCAGCTATCTCCCAGGATTGTCTCCGACATATGATTCGACTTTGTTGCAACTGTCGTCATAGTCTACTGCCTACGGTATGTGTCGTTCTGTGAAATGGTGTGAGAGGCATTAGGGTCATCTTCACAACGCACCACAGGAACCAGTAAGCACACGGGGTTCAGCGTATACGACAAAAGGACATCGTTCCTGATGGTGGCCGTTCTTAAACTTTGACAACTTTTCATCCTCAGTTCTACAAAAATCTTTACTCTGAAAGCGGTCTGATTTCACTGTCCGCGTATCGACTGGCGAGTTTTCATCAGAGTACCTCAGACTACCGCCTAATTAAAAAAACCGTGTGCACACCACAAGTACTCTGCCACCCGAGAAATTGTTTCCCTAGTGAAGTGCACCACTGACCTATCAAGGGGAATCCTGCAATTCCGCACTCGAACTCAGTGTGGGCTGCTAGCTAGCAGCTACGATGAAGAATTTTTAAATCCCTCGGAGATGCAGAGAAAACCACTACTACGGTAAAAATTCCGTTCTGAATTCTAATGCGACGCACCACGCAACGATAAATGTACTATTTACGTCAAATTATTATAGGACTGTCCGGACAGTTTATGCTCGAATGACAACATGTTTGCCTGTCGCTGTGGCCGAGTGGTTCTAGGCGCTTGAGACCGGAACGGCGCTGCTGCTGCGGTCGCAGGTTTGAATCCTGCCTCGGGCATGGATGTGTGTGGTGTCCTTAAGTTAGCTAGGTTTAAATAATTCTAAGTCTAGGGGACTGATGACCTCAGATGTTAAGTCCCATAGTGCTTAGAACCAATTGAACCATTTTGACAACATATTTGCAGTCAGAAGATTTAGTATTGGCAATCGACACTTTTTCAATTACCAGTATCGTGTGAACAGTGGCTATCTAAGAATGTTCACAAACGACGAACTTGTGTATGGAGAAGTTACACTCTTAGGGGATTATTTCGACACGCAGAAAGACTTGTAGCTGATCCTACACTCAAATAACAGTAATGAAACATCTGCGTTCATAGACTAAAAGGCCGTACATCATTCGACTACACATTAGGCGATCAGATGCTGAAATGTCCTTAAATATTAAAGTTTTTTTTTTGTGGTTTCAGAGCGCACAACTAAAGTGGTCATTAGCGCCCAGACTAAATTGTGAATGCACTGCGAGGCACGTTGTTAATACAGCAACTAAAAAGGACAACACCATAAAAGGCACATCAAGAGGCAAGGGATTTAAAGAAAACAGCATAATCAAATGTCCTTAGACAGGTTTGTCAAGTGGATAAAACGAAGAACGCGAGCAGCTGGTCCTGGGTCATCCGCAAAAATTTAATCCAGAGTACATGGCAGGCCAAGATCAATGCGCAGTGTATTAAACTTCGGACAGGACGTTAAAATGCTGGCATTCCGTCAGCAACTGCCCACATGGGCAGAACGGCGCCGGCGCAGCCGTCAGCAGATGGCGGTGGCTGAACCGGCTGTGCCGGCCCGTGTGGCCGTGCGGTTCTAGGCGCTTCAGTCTGGAACCGCGTGACCGCTACGGTCGCAGGTTCGAATCCTGCCTCGGGCATGGATGTGTGTGATGTCCTTAGGTTAGTTAGGTTTAGTAGTTCTAAGTTCTAGGGGACTGATGACCACAGATGTTAAGTTCCATAGTGCTCAAGCCATTTTTTTGAACCGGCTGTGTCCAATCCGTAACCGGGCCAAAACGACCTCCTCCCACCGAGAAGGGCGTGAAGAGGTCGTCCAAGCCGTGGGGAGGGGTTTCAAGGCCCGAAGCTTGTTTTCAGTAAGCGTAGACCAATCGGCATGCCACAGCGATAAAATGCGCTGATAAATGACCCTGCTAAAATCAGATGAAGGCACACAACAAGAAGCTGTCCGAGGCTGGAGGACCACAGCCTTGGCCGCGGCATCTGCAGCTTCGTTCCCATTGATACCGACATGGCCAGGAACCCACATAAAGGTAACCGGAGAACCGTCGTCCGCCAGCTGCTGAAGAGAGCGTTGGATGCGGTGCACGAAAGGGTGAACCGGATACGGACCACTGAGGCTCTGGATGGCGCTCAGGGAATCAGAGCAGATGACATAAGCAGAATATCGGTGGCGGCGGATGTAAAGAACAGCCTGGTAGGGGGCAAATAGCTCAGCTGTGAAGACCGAACAATGGCCATGGAGCCGGTATTTGAAACTGTGTGCCCCGACAATAAAAGAACACCCGACACCGTCATTGGTCTTAGAGCCATCTGTATAGATGAAGATCGTATTAACGAACTTCGAACGAAGTTCGACAAACTGCGAGTGGTATACCAAAGCTGGGTAACCTCCTTTGGGAGCGAGCTGAGGTCAAGGTGAACGCGAACCTGAGCATGGAGCCAAGGTGGCGTTTGGCTCTCACCCACTCTAAAGGTTGCAGGGAGTGGAAAATCAAGTTGCTGAAGGAGGCGACGAAAGCGAACTCCAGGGGGAAGCAGGGCAGATACATACAACCCGTACTGACGGTTGAGAGAGTCGTCAAAAAAGGAACGATAAGACGGGTGGTCGGGCATTGATAAATATTTAAGATAGCATTACTACGTGAAGCTAGTCATAAGAAAGCCCGATGAAACTTAGATATTTATCAGAAAGATATTACATTGAATGTGTGATTGCATAGCCCTCCAACAGCCAGTTCTTGTATATTCTTCACACATAGGTGTCCAAAACTGAAGCAAGAAACTGCTGTTTCCCATTCCTGTATCTAATTTACGATATAATCATTCAAACTGTCAACAGATGTCGCTACAATCGTGTTCTGCACGGAAGATGGCATCCCAGTCAATGGACAACCACGACGTCAGAACACTAATCAAGCGGAGTAGTGTTCTCACGGTAGTCCAACATCCGCAATCGCTTTGTACACAGTCGCAGACGGTGCAGTATGGCACAGAAAAGACGCCTACCACACTCTCCGCCGTGCAGGGCCACAGGAAGAATGGAAACAGCAGAGTCGCATACTGATGCGGGGTGATGGCTTAATGTGAATCGTTCTTCCGTTTCTCGGATGAAGCGACAGTTTTATAGAGACCGAAACTGTATCCCGGAGAACAGGACAGGGCCGACCAAGTGTGACGTCAGAAAGGGTGGACCGTAATTTAACTGTAAGGGCACAACGGTACAGCCTTACTGCTGCAATGCACCTGGCATCTGACCTCGCAGCATCCCCTGGACATATTGTATCGAGGGAAATGACCTGCTGTCAAACTTACTGGCAGATTAGAACTGTGTGCCGGACCGAGACTCGAAGTCGGGACCTTTGCCTTTCGCGGGCAAGTGCTCTACCAACTGAGCAACCCAAGCACGACTCACGCCCCGTCCTCACAGCTTTACTTCTGCCAGTACCTCGTCTCCTGTGAGGACGGGGCGTGAGTCGTGCTTGGGTAGCTCAGTTGGTAGAGCACTTGCCCGCGAAAGGGAAAGGTCCCTAGTTCGAGTCTCGGTCCGGCACACAGTTTTAATCTGCCAGGAAGTTTCATATCAACGCACACTCCGCTGTAGAGTGAAAACTTCATTCTAGATCTGCTGTCAGTTTACATCTGGCGTGTCTCCACAGAAGGGAACAGCTAGAGTGGAGTCATCAACATGCCACCTGGACTGTCGAACGGTGGGCCGATGTTATTTTCACAGATGAGGCTCGATTTGGACTGAAGAGTGATTCTTGACGGCTTCGCATCTGCAGGGAACGTGGAGCACGAATCGGGACCCAAACATTGGGGAAAGAGACCGATATCGAGGAGGGTCCCTAATGGTGTGGACAGGGATTATGTTGACCACTCGAATACCTCTTCATGAAATTGTACGGATGAATCAGGAAGAATTAACTGCTATCAGGTACCGCGAGGAGATCTTGGGATCTCATGCGGGGTTGCTGCGAGTTACTGTGGACCCAGACTTCGTACTGATGGACGGTAATGCTCGACCTCGGCGGGTGGTTGACGTTTCTATGGAAACGTAAGATACTGCTCGCAAGGCGTGGCCTACCCGCTCTCCCAATTTTAATCCCATAGAGTATGTCTAGGATGCACTAGGAGACGGGTTGAATCACGTCAGCATCCACCAACCACTCTCCAAGACTTGTGAGCGGCTCTGCAGGAAGAATTGACATCATTGCCTCAACATGAGATTCATGACATCATTTACAGCGTGTCCCTTCGTTTTCAGGCCTGTATTGCTTCCAGAGGTGGTCACGCCCCACGCTGAGTACATTAACCAGTTGTCAGAATGTTGTATGCAAATCCTTTAAGTTGGAAAAAAAGGGAAGAACATTTTTGTCCACCGTTATACGTGTTGCAGTTGATTACGTTCTGTATTCTTTACGTCTACATCTACATCTACATGGATACTCTGCAAATCACATTTAAGTGCCTGTCAGAGTGTTCATCGAACCATCTTCACAATTCTCTATTATTCCAATCTCGTATGGCGTGTGGGAAGAATGAACACCTATATCTTTCCGTACGAGCTCTAATTTATCTTACTTTATCTTGGTGATCGTTCCTCCCTATGTAAGTCGGCGTCATCAAAATATTTTCGCATTCGGAGGAGAAAGTTGGTGTTTGGAATTTCGTGAGAAGATTCCGTCGCAACGAAAAACGCCTTTCTTTTCGTGACGTCCAGCCCAAATCCTGTATCATTTCTGTGACACTCTGTTCCATATTTCGCGCTAATACAAAACGTGCTGCCTTTCTTTGAACTTCTTCGACGTACTCAGTCAGTCCTATCTCGTAAGGATCCCACACGGCGCAACAGTATTCTAAAAGAGGACAAGCGTAGTGTAGGCAGTCTCCTTAGTAGGTCTGTTACATTTCTGTCCTGGCAATAAATCGCATTCTTTGGTTAGCCTTCCCCACTACATTTTCTATGTGTTACTTCCAATTTAAATTGTTCGTAATTGTAATACCTAGCTATTTAGTTGAATTTTCGGCTTTTAGATTAGACTGATTTATCGTGTAACCGAAGTTTAACGCGTTCCTTTTAGCACTCATGTCGATGACCTCACACTTTTCGTTATTTAAGGTCAACTGACACTTTTCGCACCATTCAGATATTTCATCTAACTCGTTTTGCAGTGTGTTTTGATCTTCTGATGAGTTTATTAGTCGGTAAACGACAGCGTCATCTGCAAACAACCGAAGATGGCTGCTCAGAGTGTCTCCCAAATCGTTTATATAGATAAGGAACAGCAAAGGGCCTTTAACACTACCTTGGGGAACGCCACAAATCACTTCCGCTTTACTCGATGACTTTCCGCCAGTTACTACGAACTGTGACCTCTCTGAGAGGAAATGACAGATCCAGTCACATAGCTGAGACGATATTCTATAAGCACGCAGTTTCACTACGAGCCGTTTGTGTGGTACAGTGTCAAAAGCCTTCCGGAAATCCAGAAATACGGAATCGATCTGAAATCCCTTGTCAATAGCACTCAGCGCTTCATGTGAATAAAGAGCTAGTTGTGTTTCAAAAGAACGATGTTTTCTAAACCCATGTTGACTGTGTGTCAATATACCGTTTTCTTCGACGTAATTCACAATGTTCGAACACAATATATGTTCTAATATCCTGCTGCATATCGACGTTAACAATATGGGCCTGTAATTTAGTGAATTACTCCTACTACCTTTCTTGGATATTGGTGTGACCTGTGCATCTTTCCAATCTTTGGATATGGACGGTTCGTCGAGCGAACGGTTGTATATGATTGTTAAGTATGGAGCTAATGCATCAACATACTCGGAAAGGAACCTAATTGGTATACAGTCTGGACCAGAAGACTTTCTTTTATTAAGTGATTTAATTTGCTTCACTACTCCGAGGATATTTTCTTCTACGTTACTCATGTTGGCAGCTGTTCTCGATTTGAATTCTGGAACATTTACTTCGTCTTCTCTTGTGAAGGCATTTCGGAAGCCTGTGTTTAGTAACTCTGTGTTGGCAGCACTGTCTTCGATGGTATCTCCATTGCTATCGTGCAGAAGAAACATTGATTGTTTCCTGCCGCTAACATACTTGACATCCGACCAGAATCTCTTTGGATTTTCTGCCAGGTTTCGAGACAAAGTTTCGTTGTGGAAACTGTTGTAAGCATCTCGCATTGAAGTCTGCACTAAATTTCGAGCTTCTGTAAAGGATCGCCAATCTTGGGGATTTTGTGTCTGTTTAAATTTGGCATGTTTGTTTCGTTGTTTCTGCAACAGTGTTCTAACGTTGTTGCTACTTTACTATCACCTGTTGA
Source organism: Schistocerca serialis cubense (assembly GCF_023864345.2). Taxonomy (NCBI): domain Eukaryota; kingdom Metazoa; phylum Arthropoda; class Insecta; order Orthoptera; family Acrididae; genus Schistocerca; species Schistocerca serialis. Next base: position 876,568,104 of record NC_064641.1, read on the forward strand.
TACTGTTTTGCGGCAAAATAAATGCAACCTTGGAAAATTTCCATTTGATGCTTTAATTTTGGAAACTAGTGTATGTCCGGGACAGTTATTGAGTTAGGTTAACGTAAGAGAATGGGAAGGTTCAACTAAGGTGTTGCGCGATTTTCAACGTGAGACTATAACAGAATACCAGTCAAACTCCGCTACGGGAAATGGTATTGTACACCGCGCTATGCCTTACTCAAATAAATGCAAACTCCGGAAATCAGTACCAATGGAGTAATATATTACTTTCTCCGAATCACATCTCGCGTAATATTCATGAGGGGAAAAGTAGATAAATTGTAGTCGTACGCGGTGCAATATTGTCAGTAGTTCTTTCCCTGTTCGTTTCATTCGTCGATTGATTAGTAAGGGGTCTGAGAATGATATTATAGCTTGAGGAAGCAGCTATTGCTGAAGAATTAATAAAGCTGCCGTTAGTTATCGTCGGAGTGGTGGGTAATCCGTAACTGAAAGCGGAATCAGACACGCACGTTCCGTGCGAACAGGACCGTTCTCAGCTGCCGCAGAGGAAGCACTTCGATCCCAAAACCTTGGAAAAGGTATAAAATATTAAGGAGCATATCATCAAGCTGGCGACCTTAGTATTCTCTCTTTTGTTTTTAGTGCAGATAATCTTCAACACCTAATGAAAGCACGAAATTGAACTAGTTAAAATTAATTCTGAAAATCAGCAATAATAATAGTAAATTAATGGATAATTTACAGTAAGTTTTTAAATTTTGCGAAATAAGTAGTAGAATTAGTTTTTGAGAATTTAGGACAGTTGAAAATGTGACGTAACGGGCAGCGAAGGATGGATCTTCTGGTAAACTCCATAGCTTAGAAACCAATGTCTGCGTTGATACAAACGGAAAGTTTAAAATCAATGGGTTTCACCAGTTTTGACATAATGACCGTGAGGCTTCAACATTTAATGGCATGAGAAAATAGGCAGGAACAACATGAAAGAAATTGGCTGAAAGTAGGAGGAGGCCCATGTGTACTAGTTTATGTGAAACGAATGACGTAAATGACGATTCAGTGTGTCGGGCAAAGGTCAAGCGTTGATTTAGCGAGATTTAGCGAAGGATTGATTTTGACTGCTGGAAGACTAGGAACTAATAAGAAGGTTATATATATATATATATATATATATATATATATATATATATATATATATATATGGGATGTTACAAAAAGGTGCGGCCAAACCTTCAGGAAACATTCCTCACACACAAAGAAAGAAAATATGTTATGTGGACATGTGTCCGGCAACGCTTACTTTCCGTGTTAGAGCTCATTTTATTACTTCTCTTCAAATCACATTAATCGTGGAATGGAAACACACAGCAACAGAACGTACCAGCGTGACTTCAAACACTTTGTTTCACGAAATGTTCAAAATGCCCTCCGTTAGCGAGGATACATGCATCCACCCTCCGTCGCATGGAATCCCTGATGCGCTGATGCAGCCCTGAAGAATGGCGTATTGTATCACAGCCGTCCACAATACGAGCACGAAGAGTCTCTACATTTGGCACCGGGGTTGCGTAGACAAGAGCTTTCAAATGCTCCCATAAAGTCAAGAGGGTTGAGGTCAGGAGAGCGTGGAGGCCATGGCATTGGTCCGCCTCTACCAATCCATCGGTCACCGAATCTGTTGTTGAGAAGCGTAAGAACACTTCGACTGAAATGTGCAGGAGCTCCATCGTGCATGAACCACATGTTGTGTCGTACTTGTAAAGGCACATGTTCTAGCAGCACAGGTAGAGTATCCCGTATGAAATCATGATAGCGTGCTCCATTGAGCGTATGTGGACGAAACTAAAATGAGCTCTAACATGGAAATTAAGCGTTTCCGGACACATGTCCAAATAACATCTTTGCTTTCTTTGAGTGTGAGGAATGTTTCCTGAAAGTTTGGCCGTACATTTTTGTAACACCCTATATATATATATAGGGTGTTACAAAAATGTACGGCCAAACTTTCAGGAAACATTCCTCACATATATATATATGTGTGTGTGTGTGTGTGTGTGTGTGTAGGCTGTTCAGGTATTATAGGTATTAACATCTGCAGTAAGTGGATTTTTATGGGTAAAAGCGATTGCAGACGAAAGTTTGTTCGCCATTCTCATTACTTCCAGGAAAGTGAAAATCACGTCCATCCACTATATGAAGAGATTACGGTGACAGTTCAAGATACTCTGTATATGTGTTTCGGAACACTCTGTTCACCAAATGCACCATGAAATCTGCTGCTTCGGCTGAAGATCCATTGTTGTCTACTTAAAGCTTAATGCAATATATGTATAGCGTACTCTTTCAATGTGTGATTAGTGTACGGAGCATTTAAAGTGAGTCACGTTGGACTGACCCTTTCTGCTGTAACTCCGAGAATAACCGATAGGAAATTTCGACTTCCAGGTAAAATTACTGGAGCGGCAGTATTGCGCTGTCACTTGACACTTTAGTCCGTAAAGCAGGTCGCAAGAAAGCAGTGTCATTCATAAGTGAGAAATAATTAGCGTCACATGTTAAGGTACTGAAATGAAAGTGGCAAAGTAAATGAGTTTTGTAAAACCGAGAACAGCGGGCAGAGATCTTGAGCGTTCTTGTGCGTCTCCGTACGCCAGGAGAAAATGGCGGAAAGATTGCACAACTGGCGAGAGTTTTAGAAGTCTTCAAAAGCCACCCTTTCCGCTGACAGCTCCAACTACTCATGGCACGGGACTATAAATTCTGCCAATTTCGGCAACGCGTCGTTACACTTTCATATACAATTATCTGTACTCTAAGATGAAGTGAGTAATTTATTGTATTTTTCTCGTGTGCGTATTTTCCTCGTGTAATGTGATGCCACTGAGATTTTCAATGTGTACTTAGATAGTTCAGCTTTTTCATTTATCTTGTAAATAATAATGCTAGTAAATAATAAGCCCAGTAGTAGAAGGACAATTTTTTTCTCGTGTGCGCAACACATTGAGAATCTCTAAGAATTTACGTTAAAGATTTAAAATATGCATGGAATGGGTTTCGATAGTGTAAGGGACAGTCAAATGAGAATGAGACAGATCGAAAAAAATAAGTAATGTGTTCGTTATTTCAAAAGTAATAGCCACGACTGTGATAAATTTATCCTACTATGAGATGAGACGTTCAACGCCTTCATGGATAAAAGTTTCTGGTTTCCTGTGGTTGCCTGCGGAATCACGATTGCACCAGACGCATACTTTCGAGCAAATCTACGGCCACGAATGTCTTTCTTCATGGAACTCGCATCGTAAGTTATACAATTTTAATTCGACAGTTGAATTAAGGAAGAGACTACCAGTAAAATGAAAAAGCAGGTGTGTGTAAACTGATAGGAATGTAATGGAAAGGATCGACAGACTATATTGATTAAGAAAATGAAAATACCACCAGACATATTAATGTGCAATATGAAAAATGCTGTTGTGTATACATATATGTCTCCAAGGAAGAGTTTAAAGACTTTAACTTTATTGTACCCAATGAGCTAAGCAAAGCTCATTTGGTAAAATAAAGTCTTTATGCTTTACGTTTTATGGCATGATTTATGATGTACTATGAGTACTTGATGATTAACTGATGATTCCACAGTCTGTATTGTAGGATAGATTTTGAGCCATGATTAATGTATTACATGTTATATCACGTTAGATTTCGCCCTGGACTATTTTGTGTTGCTTCTGAATTTTCAAGTTTTTTGTTTCTGCTAAAATATTGTGGTTTGTGCCGGCATAAACCGCCAGGGAGACATACACTCTTTGAATGGCATGTGTATTGATGATCGCAGAGCCAAAAGCCACGTATGGATATTTTTCAATATCATTTTCTATGTTGTATCATTGATTACCTCAACATAAGACTTTTCTGAGTATCGTACAGCGATATAATGAAAAAAAACTGTACTAGAGAAATCAACGTTCCGGCAACAGTTACAGGGCCGTTCTTCTGGGTCTTCTTCAAGGTGAATTACTCAGACCCAGAAGAAGACCGCTGTAACCGTGGCCGAACGTTGGTTTCTCCAAGTGTTTCACGTTATCACGTCGTACAATTAGTTACTGACTTCAGCCACGGAAGACTGTCCCTTTATATTCTTTATCTTTTCTGCGCAGATATTTCAACTATCATTTTCTGTTAATCTTGTCCTCTTATTTTTAGACAGTGCTAATAACATGACATTTTGCTATTTTTACTATGATCTCCTGTTGCTTAAGATCTGGCTATGGTTTTCCTTACCTCGTGAATTTTTTCTACAACTTCTTGAATTGAAATCACGTTTTATATTTTCTGAACCATTGCGTCGGTAGTTAAGTTCACATATAATTTGCATTGAGGTAACATTAACAAAGCGACTGGAAGTAAATAATGTCAACGATTTAGAATACCTTTGAATAAGAATTATGCTGTGTTTGAAGAAATTCGAATTATGTGGTATTAGTTAATGGTAGACAGGGAATCTGACTTGTTTCTACAGTCATGTTATATATGCTATTATGGTAGAGCGGAAGTGTTGCCAAGTTTTGTGTAGGACAGAGAGATGTGAGTTTTAAATTCTTTCTGTTCATAATCTGAAGTAACTGTTAGATACTAAAATTTTATTTGTAATCTCAGACCACATTATTTAATGAGGATCTTGAACCATGGAACAAATGTATGTTCATGTCATTATCAGGATAAAATAATGTTTAAAATGCACTACCTGTGATGTAGAGAATATTTTGTCCTCAGTGAAGTTGGGATGAGTTGGATACTCATGTACTTTGTTCATGATATCCTTAAACAGCTGTGAAATGAAGTACTGATGTAATTATGTTTGCGGTGAAGCATTAGGATTCTTTGCGGATTATTATGAGGTGTTGGATTTTTCATAGATTGATGATGTTGATTAAAATTATGTTGAAGAAGGGAATGATGTGATGATGAGGTGTTATCAGAGATTAATAATCTGAAATACAGTGAATTGTATACATTGACTCATGTGAAATGTATTTACGAAGAAGTATAAATAAATTAAGTGAGGAACTGCAATTGTGGTCACAGACAAGGCGAATTACAATATGGTATTTGTGGGTCATAGTTTTGTAGTGCAAGAGGAACGAAATACAAATTTTGAACTTACAGTCAACAATAATGAACAGCGTGTTGTATAATGGAATAATGATGATTAACTGTTAAGTATTTGCTGCCCATTGGAATACCATCTGGATGTAATGTAAACACGATAACTATAGCTGAAGATTAAGTAAAGGAATGCGGATTTGTATCTCTGGAAAAATTTTCCTATCTATAATAATTTCTACACTGTGATAACACTTAGTTAATTTACATTGATGTACAACAATATTTCGGAATCAGAATGTATGTTACCACTGTTTTTAAATAATTAGAATTGTAACTGTAAGCTTGTGGTTCTGATTTTGTTGTTGAATCCTTTCAAGACATTTAATTGCACCTCAGTCATTATTTCTAAAATTAATTTTGTTTGGACACTGATGATAATATTACTGGAATTGCATCTGAGGTGAACATAAATATTTTCTTTCCGAATAACACTAATTATGACAAGAGACATATGTTTGATGTTCAAGATTAATGTTTAGGATGCTTTTTCACATATGTCTAAGTTGGATGATTATTGCACATTTATTGTTACATGGTTTGTTACATAGCTCTCATTATATATCAACGAAAGTTGTATGAAGAGAAGCATAAATAACACACATGCCAATGAACTTGCTGCATTTTTTGTGCTCTATGATCACCATTTGCTTCTCTAAGCATGTACCTTCCTTTACATATCTGCTTGTCTAGTCTCAGCCCAACACAAGAACGTTTTGCAGTGTTTGATTTGTGGAGGACTAAAAGGAAGGTTAAGCTGAACACTTTTTTTATAAAGACACCAGTAGGTTTCAGACATATTGTATAATGGTAAGATAGTCCGCCCCTGGTAGCTGAGTGATCAGCGAGACAGAATGTCAATCCTAAGGGCCCGGGTTGGATTCCCAGCTGGGTCGGAGATTTTGTCCGCTCAGGGACTGGGTGTTGTGTTGTCCTAATCATCATCATTTCATCCCCATCGACGCGCAAGTCACCGAAGTGGCGTCAAATCGAAAGACTTGCACCAGGCGAACGGCCTACCCGACGGGAGACCCTAGTCACACGACATTATATGGTAAGATACAGATTTGCAAAGAAGATTTCAAATTGCACAGTTTCCAGATGCTGATGTAACAATGACCACTGTTTATTGGTAGCCGAATATCAATTAAAAATTTAAAACAAGTGCAGGAATGTTGGACATATAGGGGATGAGACCTCGGTAAAGTGAAAGAACCAATTGTTTTCGTGAGATTCAAAGAGGGCATTACGGAATAGACTGAAACTTGGAAAATGAATACAGTCGGAAAAGAACAGGTAGCTTTTAGAGATGAGCTACTGAAGGTAGTGGGATAGCAAATAGATATAAATTCAAGATATAGCAGGAATTCTTGCCTAAGAAATGAGATATTTAATCTCGTCAACGAAATGAGAGAATACAAAAAAGGGGAAAGTAAATCAGGGAACTTGGAATACGAATGTCTAAAAGATGAAACTGATGGGAAGTGCAAAATGAAACTGCAGGAATGATTAGAAACGTGAAGCTGTAGAAGCATGCATTTCTTTCACAAAGAAAGATCCCACAGATACGAAAGTTAAAGATAACTTTGGGGAAAGTAGAGGCAGCTGTATTAATATGCTACGCAGATTTCAGATAGTACTGAGCAAAGAACGGAAACTGAAAGTCGAAAAAAAAACATAACAGAAGGGGTCTACAAGGAAAACAATCTTGTAGCCAGCATCACATAAACACAAGAGGAAATAAATTAAGTGTGGGAGTCAAAATTAATGAGGTCCTTGGAAGAACATGGTATGACAAAATTATTCCACCTGATTTGGAAGACAAATTAAGGAGCCCAAGTTTGCTCATTCTTCAAGAAGAACGTGTAATTGCCTTTGCAAAGAACTGTCTAATCATCAATTTAGTAAGTCATAGTTGCAAAATACTGACACCAATTTTTTCTAAAAGAATGAAAATGCTGCTTAGATGTAGGAACACTTGTGGCATTTTTGCCTCATGACTTATCTTAGAAGAGATACGCGTATAGCACTTGTGGCTTTAGAAAAAGCTTTTGGTGGTGTTGACAGGAAACACTCTTTGATGATAGCAGGGGTAACATACAGGGATGGAACGGTAATCTGCTACTTGTGCAGTAATCAGGCTGCAGTTATAAAGAGTCTGAGGACAGAAACGGGAAGCAGCAATTGAGGAGGGAATGAGATAGCTTCGTAGCCTACTGCAGTGTTCTTCAATTTGTACGTCCGGGAAGCAGTGTCACCTGTGAAACAATTTTCAAAGTTTTTACCGTGTAATCTCTGAAAGCAGACATACTGTGGTTACAGTCAAAATAATAATATAACCACACAGAGATAACAAGAGGAGTGGTTGGCCGGAACTCACAATTACCTGTAATAACACTTCAGAGTATAATAAAGTATAATACTGTGTATAACAACATGGAAGTTTTTATCACTGTTTGATCTGATTCGTCTCGCACTCTAACGAAATGAGATAGACTGAAATACAAAATCATTGGATCACCGACGACACTCTATAGAAATGAATGCATAATTAACCAATATTTTAATTCACCCAATGGCAGCATGGGTTGCAGAATGTTGTTCAAAAATGTTCTAGTGCCTGTGGATCTTGCAGCAAATACAAACATCAAAAAACGTTTTGCATCACCACAGTTCCAAGAACTCCTGAAGACAGACGTCCACTGTGGATATAGTAGCACAGATACAGTCCCTTTGACTGTTCAGAGATGTCACTAAGCCTGCCCAAAGATGTAAACAACCATGCATGAGCAGCGCCTAATAGACGGAGGGGGTTAGACAGCCGATCAGTTCCAGTCATTCCACCAGGAAGGAGGTACGTACACGGCTCGTGTTGTCTGTAGTTCAACCTTGTCTAGACGGTCAATACCGCGGTTCGATCGCTTCCGATTGTTTCTTTGTGCCAGGAGGGGCTCTCAACAACGGAAGTGTCCAGGCGTCTCGCAATGAAGCAAAGCGATGTTGTTCGGACATGGAGGAGATACACAGAGACAGGAACTGTCGATGACATGCCTCGCTCAGGCCGCCCAAGTGCTACTACTTCAGTGGATGACCGCTACCTACGGATTATGGCTCGGAGGAACCTTGACAGCAACGCCACCATGTTGAATAATGCTTTTCATGTAGCCACATGACGTCGTGTTACGACTCAGACGGTGCGCAATAGGCTGCATGATACGCAACTTCACTCCCGACGGCCATGGCGAGGTCCATCTTTGCAACCACGACACCGTGCAGCGCGGTACAGATGGGCCGAATGGACCGGTTCAAAATGGTTCAAATGGCTCTGAGCACTATGGGACTTGACATCTGTGGTCATCAGTCCCCTAGAACTTAGAACTACTTAAACCTAACTAACCTAAGGACACCACACACATCCATGCCCGAGGCAGGATTCGAACCTGCGACCGTAGCAGTCGCGCGATTCCGGACTGAGCGCCTAGAACCGCTAGACCACCGCGGTCGGCCCGAATGGACCGCTCAAGGTTGGCATCACCTTCTCTTCACCGATGAGTGTCGCATATTCCTTCAACCAGACAATCGTCGGAGACGTGTTCGGAGGCAACCCGGTCAGACTGAACGCCTTAGACAAACTGTCCAGCGAGTGTAGAAAGTTTGGGATTCCCTGCTGTTTTGGGGTGGCATTATATGGGGCCGACGTACGCCGCTGGTGGTCATAGAAGGCGCCGTAACGGCTGTACGATACGTGAACGCCATCCTCTGAGCGATAGTGCAACCATATCGGCAGCATATTGGCGAGGCATTCGTCTTCATGGACAATTCTCGCCCCCATCGTGCACATCTTTTGAATGACTTCCTACAGGATAACGACGTCAATCGACTAGAGTGGCCAGCATGTTCTTCAGACATGAACCCTATCGTACATGCCTGGGATAGATTGAAAAGTATTGTTTATGGACGACGTGACCCACCAACCACTCTGAGGGATCTACGCCAAATCGCAGTTGAGGAGTGGGACAACCTGTACCAACAGTGCCTTGATGAACTTGGGGGTAGTATGCCACGACGAATAAAGGCATGCAGCAATGCAAGAGTACGTGCTACTGGGTATTAGAGGTATCGGTGTGTACAGCAATCTGGACCACCACCTCTGAAGTTCTCGCTGTTTGGTGGTACAACATGCAATGTGTGGTTTTCATGAGCAATAAAAAGGGCGGAATGATGTTCATGTTGATCTCTGTACCAATTATCTGTGTAGGTTCCGGAACTCTCGGAAACGCGGTGAGGAAAACTTTTTTTGATGTGTGTAAATTTTGCAATCGTCAATCACAGCTTTCCAGTATTACGTCTCGCAATGCATAGTATGATGTAGGCGAAACCATCACTCCTAAAAGTAGTATCAAAGCCTGTCATTTCGAAACATGAGATGAAAAACTATTTTGATCTTCCGGCCACTCTTACTCTCACTGGTACGTAATTACTGTCAAAAATGGGGTGCAGATACCCATTGGGTCCACATGATCTAGTACGCTAGTTTCGTTGCAAGCGCCCTATGCTGCTGCGTTAGCTTGCTCATTTCCTGTCCTTCCCTCATCACCCAGTGTCCAGTAGAATGATACTTTCCTCCATTGACGTTATAACACTTGAAGAGTATGTTGTATTTTGAGCCGCTTTGTTTAATGCATGTATTTGCTGAATGATTTATTATAGTACACTTAGGGATATATTGGTCACACCTCATCTGCACTGTTGCCTTCACTACTGCACAGAGCTTTGCGCCTTAGACTATGAATTCGCCTAGAAGTCTAATGCTAATACCACTGCCTAAAGTATGGCCCTGCTTACGTAGGCCAGTGTAAATAACGCTTCAGTTATCGAGAAGATCTAAGAACTGGTAAATACTTGTTTAAAAATAAAAACTGGAGTGCAAAGCGTCTTGTACTGGGTCACCACTATCCAAGAAAAGTATAAGCTCAAATCCTGTGTTGATAAAGGTCAGCCACACCCTTGTTCTAGACGTTGGTCTTTTTCTCTAACCAGAAACTATAGTATTGCTATCTATGATTTACTTAGGCCGTACGTGCTTTCTGCTGTTGGTCAGGCAGAATTTTGAAGGATGGGGATTGAGCGGCCATTACACGCATGTCGCACCTTGGTTGCATGCAGTTCCCCAGGTACAGCACAAATGGCTCTGAGCACTATGGGACTTAACATCTGAGGTCATCAGTCCCCTAGAACTTAGAACTAGTTAGTCCTAACTAACCTAAGGACATCACAAACATCCATGCGCGAGGCAGGATTCGAACCTGCGACCGTAGCGGTCGCGCGGTTCCAGACTGTAGCGCCTAGAACCGCTCGGCCACCCCGGCCGGCAGGTACAGGACAGGGCCTAGCTCCTCTAAAGCGCTCTTGTCGCCACAGTAATGCTCTCAGGGAACGTAGACCGTGATCGTTAGACGGGATTGACGTGCCAAGCCACGTACAATACACTGAAAGAGCAGCAAAGATCCTGTTAAATAACAGCGAGTACCTCCTAGTAATGCACATTAAGATGTTCGTAGCACTGTTTTTCAAACGTTTGGAATACACGATCCCTTTCCAAGTGACCACCCTAAATAACTGTTTGTCCAGATGCAAATTACAAAATTTTGCAAGCAAATGTTCTTTAGCCATCAGGGGGACATCAGTCAGCATGACTGCCTTCGTTGTAGCTTTACTTTTTACAAATATATGAACAGCGGTATGACTTTTTTAAATGACACCCAGTATTTTTTATTCGGTAATTCATTTCCTCTCCTAAAGACCTATTCAGAAATGTATCACAGTGCACCATTCACTGAAACACAACGTTATTAATTGCATAACACAACACTGACGTTAGTGCAGATACTCGGGGTAATGGAACACATCCACGTGCTGACGTTGACAGAGGACAAATGTAAACATAAGTAGAATGCACACCCGTCATTCCGTCAACCATCGTTAGTTGGAGAGTTGTGTGAGTGGAAGGTATACCAACGAAGAGAAGGTGGAAATGCTACTCATCTATGGGGAATGTAAGTTAGCAGAACAGTAATTGCAATACTGTTTTCGTATGTACGGGTACATTTAGTACAGTAGTTTAGTGCTTTTAAGAACTGTTGTGCGGGTTGGCATACAGTAAAGGCTGTGCTTCCTACAAACTGCATCGACATAGCGTTTCTTTTATTGTTGTTGTTGTTGAAGGTAGGTGAAATGCCACGCGGGCAGCGGAACTGTACAGAGAGCGATATCCTGACAAGAACCCACCTTCTCCAGGGATGTTTTCTCGCTTTGTTCCGACGCTTCAGGAAACGCGAAGTTTCAACCCACTACAACGCAATCGTCATAGCACTCGCGCAGACGAAGCTGCCGAAGTTACTGTTCTCGCTTCCGTTGCTATGAATCTACATGTGACACACGACAGCTTGAACACGAGATTGTCATTCCTAAAACCAGTGTACATCGCATTCTTACACGTCAACGGTTCCATCCTCACCATGTACACCTACATCAAGAATTGCATGGGAATGATTTCCAGAATCTTCTACAGGTCTGTCAGTGGGCACAGCAGCAAATCCTCGTCAACCCGAACTTCTTCTCCAATGTTCTATTTACCGTTGAATGTTCCTTCTCAAAGGACAGGTAAATACAAGGAGCATGCATTATTGATCCAGTGACAACCCACGATAGCTTAGACAGGTGGAGAGTTAACGTCTGATGTGGGATGCTTGGTCCTACAATTATTGGCCCTTATTTCATCAATGGTAGTCTAAACGGAACAGCGTATGCCAACTTCCTCAGACGAATTCTTCCTCCTCTTCTGGATGAAGTGCTGCTAAGAACCAGAATGCTTATGTGGTATCAACAAGATGGATGTCCAGCACATTTTGCCTTGCGTGCGCGTCGTGTTCTGAAACAAAGGTATGCTGCCAGATGGACTGGTCGAGGCGGAACAGTTACTTGGCCTGCTAGGTCTCATGATTTAAATCCTCTGGACTTTTTTCTTTGGGGAGGCATTAAAGACGTTGTCTATCGCGATATTCCAACAACTCCTGAGGACATGCAGGAATGTATCGTGCTTGCTTGTAATTCTCTTCAGCAAACAACACTGGAAGCAGTAAATAATTCTTTCATTCAACGAGTGCACCAGTGTATCGGTGTCCAGGGTCACCACTTTGAGCACCTGTGATTGTTCTACTCCTGGGCAGTGGTACAGGAGAGTCAAAGTGAATTTTTTGTCATGTTTTTACTTGGTTTTCATTTCTTTTCTGACAACTTCAGCAAGTGGACGAGTTTGTGATCCTGGGCTGAAAGTCAATGTTATGTTAAGTAATTCAAAACGTTGTGTTTCAGTGAATGGTACACTGTGACACATTTCTGAATAGGCCTTTCGGAGAAGAAATGACTTACTGAATAAAAAATACAGAGCGCCATTTAAAAAAGTCATACCGCTGTTCATATCTTTGTAGAAAACAAAGCTACAACGAAGGCAATCGTGCTGATTGATGTCCCCCTGAAGCCTAAAGAACATTAGTTTGAAACATTTTGTAATTTTCATCTGGACAAATAGTTATTTAGGGTGGTCAAGATAAATGGGGTACCCTGTAAACCAAACACTGTATAGATGTCATACATATTGCATTTTGAAGAGAAACTCCGAATTTGTTTTACAAATATTCGATATGCGAACCATGAGTGACCCGGCAGACGTCAATACGGTAATCAAATTCTTGCCATGCCCATCTCAGCACGGCATTGACCACTGTGGCACTCGTTTCCTGTATTATCTGCCGGATCTCTGCTACATCACGTGGCAGAGCCGGTACATACACCAGAACTTTAATGTGTCCCCAAAGAAAAAAATCACATGGAGTGAGATCTAGTGATGGGGAGGCCATTTCATGAAACAGCAGTCCGCTTCTGTAGCACGGCCAATCCATCGATGCGGCAGCTCTGTGTTCAGGTATCCACGAACTTCAAGATGAAAATGGGGTGGAGCCCCATCCTGATGAAAGATGAACGGAGAGTCCGATTGCATTTCCCATTAGTCTGAAAAGTGCCCTCGTGGCTAAAAATTAAGCGATCAACAATGCCATCTCCATCCTCATACAATTGTTGCAACTGCGAACAAAACTCAAAACGCTTGTCGCCCTTGTCGTCATTGAGTTTTGCACTAGCTCCAATGGTTTCATAGACAGCTTTTGTCGAAGGACTTTCCACACTGTCGTTGGAGCCATTTTGAGTTCACGGGATGCACGACGCACCGATTTCTTTGGACTCCTTATGAATGTCTCTCGTAGACGCTCCACATTCAATTCACTCACACCGAGAAGTCTGCTTCTCTTCGCCTGGCACAAGCAACGAATTTGTTGTGCCAGTGGTAAATGGCCTTCGTTGTTGGTGGCTTCTTACCGTAGTTTGTTCTAAACATCCGTTAAACAGCTGTAGCACAATTGTTTTTGTCGAACTCCAACGCACAGAACGTTAGCTCCGCACCTAAACTCGCCACGTTCGCGACTAGAGTTGACTATCGACAAATTACCAAACTACGCTGTGGCGGTATACATGAAAAAAAAAAACCCTACGGGTCTCTCTTCAAAATGACATATGCATGATATCTGTACAATGTTTGGTTCCCGTGCAATAAATAATTGGATGTGTTGACGGACTTTATGTACACCCAGTATCGAGAAACAATATATGTATACATACCATGTGATCAAAAGTATCCGGACACCACCAAAAGCCGGCCAGAGTGGCCGAGTGGTTCTAGGCGCTACAGGCTGCAACCGCGCGACCGCTACGGTCGCAGGTTCGAATCCTGCCTCGGGGATGGATGTGTGTGATGTCCTTAGGTTAGTTAGGTTTAAGTAGTTCTAAGCTCTAGGGGACTGATGACCTCAGCAGTTAAGTCCCATAGTGCTCAGAGCCATTTGAACGATTTGAACACCACCAAAAACATACGATTTGCATATTAGGTGGATTGTGCTGGCACCTACTGCCAGGTACTCCATATCAGCGACTACAGTACTCATCAGACATAGTGAGAAAGCAAAATGGGGCGCTCCACGGAACTCATGGGCTTCGAACGTGGTCAGGTGATCGGGTGTCACATGTGTCATACGTCTGTACGCCAGATTTCCACACTCCTAAACATCCCTAGGTTTACTGCTTCCGATGTGATAGTGATGTGGAAACGTGATGAGTCACGTACAGCACAAAGGCGTGCAGGCCGACCTCGTCTGTTGACTGACAGAGACCGCCGAAATTTGAAGAGGGTCGTAATGTGTAATAGGCAGACATCTATCCAGACCATCACACAAGAATTCCAAACTGCATCAGAATCCACTGCAAGTGCTATGACAGTTAGGGGGGAGGTGAGAAAACGTGGTTTTCATGGTCTGGCGGCTGCTCATAAGCCACACATGGTGTAAGGAGCGTAAACATTGGACGATTGAACAGTGGAAAAACGGTGTGCGGAGTGACGAATCACGGCACGCAATGTGGCGATCCGATGGCACAGTGTGGGTATGGAGAATGTCTGGTGAACGTCATCTGTCAGCATGTATACTGCCAACAATAAAATTCGAAGGCGGTGGTGTCATGATGTGGTCATGTTTTTCATGGAAGGGGCTTGCACCGTTTGTTGTTTTGCGTGGCATTACACAGCATCGGCCTACACTGATGTTTTAAGCACCTTATTGCTTCCCACTGTTGAAGAGCAATTTTAGGATGGCGACTGCATCTTTCAGCACGATCGAGCACCTGTTCATAATACACAGCCTGTGGTGGAGTGGTTACACGCCAATAACATCCCTGTAGTGGACTGGCCTGCACAGAATCCTGACCTGAATCCTATAGAACAGCTTCGGGATGTATTGGAACGCCGGCTTCGTGCCTGGCCTCACCGACTGACATCGATACCTCACCTCAGTGCAGCACTCCGCGGAGAATGGGCTGCCATTCCCCGAGAAACCTTCCAGCACCTGATTGAACTTATGCCTGCTAGAGTGGAAGCTGTCCTCAAGGATAAGAGTGGGCCAACACCATACTGAATTCCACCCCATTACCAATGGTTGGCGCCACGAACTTGTAAGTCGTTTCCAGCCACGTGTCCGGATACTTTTGATCACATGGTGTATATTGTTTGTCGCAAAGGGGGTGGGGCCGAGAAGGTGTCAGCGATCGCATAGTTACGTGTTTTCGCTTGCTTCCATTATCCAACTACGCTAGCGAGTGTGGACGTTATTATTGTATTTTTGCTCTTCGCTCACAGCGAGCATAAAAAGCAGAAGTTTCTCAAAAGATATGCTCATGCCTCCATGTCTGGTACAAGTGGTAGCGGCGGAAACGAATCAAATAGAAAAAATAAACAGACTTTATAACAACAGTTATCTGAAGTATGGTTTTACTGTCATGAATAATAAACCTCAATGCTTGATTTGCGACGTAGTACACTGTAGAGCCAAAGAAATTGGTGCACCTGCTTAATATCGTGTAGGTCCCCAGCAAGCACGCAGAAGTGCCGCAACACGACTTGGCATGGTCTCGACTAATGTGTGAAGTAGTGATGGAGGGAACTGACACCAGGAATCCTGAAGGGCACTCTATAAATCCGTAAGAGTACGAAGGGGTGGAGATCTTATTCTGAACAGCACATTACTAGGCACCCCAGATATGTTCGATAATGTTCACGTCAGTAGAGTTTAGTGGCCAGCGGAACTGTTTACACTCAGAAGAGTGTTCTTGAAGCCACTCTGTTGCAATTCGGCACGTGTGGGGTGTCCTACTCGAAATGCCCAAGTCCGTTTGAACGCACAATGGAAATGAATGGATGTAGGTGATTGGGCACGGTGCTTATGTATGTGTCACCTGACAGCCATATCTAGACGTATCAGGGATCCCATATCACTCCAACTGCACACGCCCCACACCATTACAGAGCTGCCACTAGCTTGAACAATTCCCTGCTTACATGCAGGGTTCATGAATTCACGAGGTTGTCTCCATACCCGTACACGTCCATCCACTCGATACAATATGAAAGTAGACTCGTCCGACCCGGCAATATATTTCCAGACATCAACAGTCCAATGTCGGTGTTGATGGGACCAGGCGAGGCGCGCATTCATCAAGGGTACACGAGTGGGCCTTCGGCTCCGAAAACCCGTATCGATGATGTTTCGTTAAATGGTTTGCACGCTGACACTTGTTGATGGCCGAGAATTGAAACCTGCAGCAATTTGGGGAAGGGTTGGACTTGTGTCCAGCTGAACGATTATCTTCAGTCTTTGGTTCCGTTCTTGCAGCATCTTTTTCCGGCCGCAGCGATGTCGGAGATTTGATGTATCATAGGATTCCTGATATTCGCGGTACACTTGTGAAATGGTCGTATGGGAAAATCCCCACTTCATCGCTACCTCGGAGATGCTGTGTCCCATCGCTCGTGCGCCGAATATAACACCACGTTCAAACTCACTTAAATCTTAACAACCTGTCATTACAGCAGCAGTAACCGATCCAACAACTGCGCCAGACATTTGTTGTCTTATATAGGCGTTGCCAATCGCAGTGCCGTATTCTCTGTACTTGAATATGCATGCCTATACCAATTTCTTTGGCGCTTCAGTGTATTTTCACGCGAGAGTATGAAACCATCAAAGTTCATGTTTCACCTCTCAAATAAATATTCCAAGGAAGCTGATAAAGCGGTGGATTTCTTCGAAAGGAAAGTTAAACCTTCAACCAGCAGCCAACTACTATGCTTCAGGGAATAAAACAGCACTGTTATTTGTAGATTAAAGATAATATTATGTTTTTTATCGAACATTCCACGGATGCATGGAGTATGTGTGGACTCTCTAATCAACAAATACGTCGGGACAAACTGAAGAATCACAATATTGTGTTACTGACTATTTATTTGTTTTTCTGATTTAACAATATTTTTTTTATGATTTTAGGTGACCAGTGTCAACGAGTAAGCTTTATTAGCTAGCTGCCGAGTAGCTAAGGCGGCAAAGCCGCATACAGATGCCGAGAACCTGATTTTGTCAGCAGCCCTAGATATGGTTGAAATCATATTAGATAAGCAGGAGGGTGAAAAGCATACAACTTTCTGATAATACCACTGAACGCAGAATAAACGATTTGGCCGGTGACATTCGAGAACAATTAATCGAAACATTATAGAAGAGCCCACGTTTTGCTTTGCAGTTTGATGAATCTACTAATGTTTCGGACTGTACTCAATTTATGGTATTTGTGCTCTTCGAAGCAGATAAAAGTATCATGGAAGACATTGTATTCTATAAAGCATTTCCTGCGAACACTACTAGTTTCTACGACATGTTTTTACCAAGTATTCGTAACTACAAGACGGGTTGGACAAAATGCATCGCGATTTGTCGTGATGGTGCTGAAGCTATGGCTGGCAATAAAAGTAAGCTAGTAGCGAAAGTAAAATCAATAATACCAAATGTTTCATAGATACACTGCTTTCTTCATCGTCAGGCTCTGACAACCGCGGTTTTATCTTCCGATTTAAATGATATTCTTAAAGAGGTTGTAAACTCTATTGAAGGTAAAGTCTTGCAAACCCGACTGTTCAGAATTATTTGTGAAAACATGGGTTTGCTCCATCATAATCACCTTTATCATACAGAAATCAGCGGCTTTCTACAGGAAAAGCACTGAAACGAGTTCCGTAACTAAAAGTTTGTTTGTTTATGTTCTTAGAAGAGTCTAAATCAGGACATACGAATTACTTTAGTGATCCTATTTGGTTTGTAAAATCAACATTTCTCCTAGATCTTTTTAACTTCCTGCGTACAGGAACATGGAGATAAGAAAACGTTGTAACGGCCAAGGATAACATCAAAGGATTCCTCGCAAAACTTCGCTTGTGGCCGATTTCTTTACGAAAGATGACGTTTGAGATCTTCCCTTGCGTTCAGAAAATTCTCTAAGAAACTGCAATGGACCCATCAGTTGTTGCAAGTTTTCGCATTCCCTGCATGATACAGATCCTGCATAATTTGGAGCAGAAACTATTAAGTTGCTTTCCAGAACCGAACTCTGAAGCTGACAAGGGGCAGAGAAGGACACTAAATCCTTTTTTGGATACGTCAGTCCCACTAGCTGATGTGAACACGAGAATGGAAGAAACTGTTTTAGACGTTGCCGCTGACGACATGCTTAAAAAGGAATACAGTTCGCAAAAGACTGTCTTCTTCTGGATTAAGAGAAAAGTAGAATGTCCACAGCTGGCAAGGGAAGCTTTGAAATTATTAGTGTTCTGTTCAATGGTGACCATAAAAGCTAAGAAGAGAAATAGATATAATTAAGAAAATGATTTGAAGGATTGTGTCTTAAAAATAGAACCACCAGTCGACGAATTACTAATAAATAAACAGGCACAGCCTTCTCATTGAAACTATTACATGTTTATTGCTGTGTAGGACCTACAACCCTCGCTTATTGTTATCTAAGTGGCACTTGGTGTCACCCTATGAATAATAACTGGTAAAAGCAATAAAATCGTACTAAGTGCAAAGACGATTTTAGAGAATGCAAATGGGAGACATTAATTACAGTGCCGATAAAGTGCTATGGATCTGTCTATAGTCGCTGAATCGTACCATTACTGCTATTGACTTTACCCTTGATGGTATGGTTTACGCTCCGCAGAAAAGAAATAACAATGAGATAACAGAAAACGCGGCAAAACGAATAGCGCAATGGTTATATCAATATTATTACTACGATGAATGAAGAGCACAGTCAAATATTGCTTAACGAGCAACATTTTTAAAGAGTGATACACAATGTAATTCTGGAGAAGGTAGTCTTTGGTAACCATTTCAAAAACCACCTTCTGACCTAGACAGATATTTTCCGCTACTATAACTGGCCAATACGTCATTTGCTGTCGTTAACCAACACGAGGTCAATGAACCTGCCTATTAAGCACTGCGTATAGACATGTTTCATTCAAGTAGCCGTCTTCTGTGTTTAACACTCATTTTGAAGAGTAGACAAAAACAAGTATCTTTAGACAATTTCTTTGTAAAAAAGAATCTACAGTATTATGCATTATATTACTATTTTATGAATAACGTATGTATTTTTTGCGTGGAACGCTTTACCCTATCTTTATGTGAATTATTAAAGAAAAGTATGTTTCGCACAACGAGATTTTCTCACTGCGGATAAGACTCAGAAGCGAATTACGCTCGCTAAGCGAGATGCCACTGTCAAGTCACTTCGTAAAAAAGAAGACACTTTTTCGTATTGCTGAAAATTACTTACTGGATCTAGTCCATTTGTTTAACAATCGGTTCCTGAAAACAGTTTTCAGGTTTTGTGCTTACCCATTGTCAACACGGTGTATTTATTATAAAACATTGTACATTAAATTCAATGCAGAATCAACGTAACACAGGGAATTAGGTAATTTTAATAACAAATAAATTTCACTTTTCTTGCGCTTATGTTTCTGCATTACAGAACCCCTAGTATTCAGACATGCACCAGGCTGGTTGTTTCGTTTACATCCAACCAGTGTCAAAAGAAGTCAACATGTCTTTATAATTAATTGCGAGAATATTGGGCATATCTTATTACAATTGTTATACTAATTTTTCAGAAGATATTTTTCAACTCATTTTACAGCACTATTAAACTATTACTGATTCGCTTCACGGCAGTCACAATTAACAACATGAAAGAAATGAGAAATAAATCAGGCTGCATGAATGACGATTTTGTGAGAATCCCGATCAAGCCACAGAGCTACGAAAAAAAGACACATCAACACACAGTGTGTGAATTAAAATCTGAGGTGAGCTCAGGCGTCCTAGATCCACTGCACTGCGTGCATTCCTCCACTGCTGCCAATCCTAGCGATCTATTGTTTGGTTCGAAGTGCGTTTACTGAAATGCACGTGAGTTGTGTGTGTGTGTTGGTGCAGCTACTTTGCATCACATTCAACGTGAGCATCTTTTAAATGCACGATACTTTTACAACGGCAGGTGATCGGCACGAAGACTAATTTGTCAGTACTGTACAAGATGCTGTCCCGCACCGCTGTTCCAGTCTGGAAGTTAATGATGGCCTGGCCACACAGAACACGGCCTGCAGGTTTGATAACAGCGGATGGCCGTCTCCTACAGCGGCAGATGACGGCACACAGGCAGGAGCGGCTGACCATAGCGGCTGCTGTTGCTACGTCACCTGCCGCACTGTCAAAGTGGCCGAAACCTCACTTTTAGCTTGCCTGTGTTGCGTGGAATGACGCAGATGCCACCCGCCGCTGTCTTCAAACGGCAGTTAGATGCGACAGCAGGTGCGCCTGCACATGCGGTGCTTCTTTATTCTTGTGCAACTCGTGGGCGGCCGGTGCGGCAGGACTGTTGCCTCTGCATTAAAGCCGCGTTTTGTGTGGCCGGCACGGTACACTAACGAGCATTTCAACGAAGGGACCTGGACTTTGCTGCCCAACAGCTTAGGCCGGTATCACACTATCATATTTCTCCGTCAAAGTCGGTATGTCAAATATTTATGTCAAACAAATATGACAGTGTAATACGGAAGTTTGTCAAACCTCGCCTTGCGTCAAAGAAATTTGATCAAGTCCAGGGCCATACGGTAGATTTGATCACAAAAGTCGTTCGTCTTCTGTTCACTGCAATGTGAAATGTAACAGCTTGGAGTGCTGACATCGCTACAGCTATTTTACGTCTCTGTAATGTGTTTGTAAACGTGGCTTCGAAGCTGAGACCAGTGATGGTTGGGACTCTTTTTTAATAACCTTGTTTCGACTGTGGTGGGGGGTCAGCAAGGGGCACAAAACATGCAATTAACCGTGTGTTGATTGGCAGGTGGAATATGCTGCAGGCGACTTCACATTCACAACCACAGCAAAAGACATCCACTTCTACATCCCAAAACATCCTGGCAGCTTTTCAGTAAGCTGTAATGGAGGTGTATAAACATAATTTTCTTTTATATTTATATATTTTTGGTCTTTTTCGTATCTCAACTTTACACACACACACAAGAGAGATAACAGTACGCAATATTAATTATGTTTGATATTTTACAATGTTTGCATTTTTATGTTCTTGGGCAAGGGATCTTTTCTCCGTTATGTTAATTATGACCGCGCTCAGCACCCGAAGACGTCGATGGTTCGTGCTGGACGACTATCTTTTCAATTTACGGATCCTTTCTTTGCCAAGCCAAGACACTCAACAATCTTACAAATAACTGGTGACACAAAACAAAACATACATGGATTAGTAATAATTATATTCTGAGATAGAAACATAGATTAAAAATACACTTGCATCATGTGATTACGGGTGCCAGTGACTGCAACTCGTGAACAAAATATTGAAGTAATATAATGTTAATGCCGGTGTGCCGCACACGTCCGGTCTGGACAGGACCTATTCAACAAAAAGTAACCTATACTTTCGTCATCTGACGATCGTAATTCTTCCCCTGTTTTCCAGTGGCTCCAGGCAATGCTTGCACAGACGTGGATTTCATCTCTGGTTTTTTAATATATCTTTATTTTTCAACTCATAACTACTACTTTTTCCTAAACAACCACTCAGCGTGCAAATGTGCCTTTAAAGGTGGTCACACTCTAAAATTAAGAAAAAATAACTCTTAGATTTTTCTATTTTACTTTCTAGTCCCAGAAGTTAAAAGCGCTTCAGCTGTTTCGTGCTTTTTATTAATTTTTTTGTTGTTGGAAAAATAATTCTATTAATTAAATTATTCTAAAATAAAAATACTTCTTATTGCCCATACAGTGTACTAAACGACCCGGTTACCTTCCATTAGGAACGTGGGTGCGCTCAGCGACTGTGATCTGATTTATAAGTTATAGAGCGCAGCAGTGAGTCGTCCTTTTTACTACAGGTCTCATTTGGCGGATCTAGATTCCGGTTAGTGCCTAGCTATTATCAGCGCACTATTTTCTAATCTCAATGCATGTCAGTTCACTATTGTTCGGGCGTCAGTCACAGTTCCTTGGAAAAAGAATAGAGCATTGATAACGGCTAGGCAATAGCCGAAATCTGGATTTGCCAGATAAAACCTGCAAAAAAAGGATGACTGATTGCTGCGCTCTATAATTTATGAAAGTGTACTAAACATTTATTTACGTCCAGATATTCCCCCTTCAGTGCTTTATAAATCGCTTCACTCATTTCTGGAATGTGCAGTGAGGTATTCGAGTGCCACTAGAGTAGCTATCGCCCGTATCAAGAAATCGTAGTGTCAGGTGAGCCTGTATTGTACGCATATAGCATTTCTATTCTGTTTCGTAATATGAGAACCCACTTTACTGAGCAAATGCTGAAATACACTCTCATCCACTCGTAAGTAGTTTGTATGAGACTTGACATCCTGCACTTGGAGCTCTCGTAACAAATTTTGCTGTACGCTTTTACTATCTCCACGTTATACCCATGGCTTCACTCAGCTGTGTTTCCTGTTTGTCCGCAGCTTTTCTTCCAAACGCACACAAAATGTAATTGTGGTACAAACAACTGCAGCGCATAATAACAAGTAACTGTCCGTGATCTTCAAATTTGATGAAAAATATGATGACAGTGTAGTACCCCTTTTTAACGCCGTGCCAAAGATCTTTCTCAAAGAAATTTGGTGAATATTTAATCATATTTCTTTGTCAAAGAAGTATGATAGTTTAATACTGACCCTACCGGCAGGCAGCGTTCTGTCTGACCAGGCCTTAATGACCCTCGCCGCAATAATCCCGTTCCATACATGTCGGAAGACTCAGACAGACATCGTTCACTTCTCGCTCTTGAAAGTCTTTGCTTATTTGAAGTGTTCATTAGATTTAAATTGAATTCATATTCATTACTTCAAATAAGTAAAACTAGAAGACGACGCACTGAAACGGATTCAAGGCCACCGTCAAAATCGCATGGGAATTAGTACAAAAATGCTTCAAATACACGCTCGTAAGCTAGCACTACATTGGAACTTAACAGACTTTTAAGGGTAGAGTTGGTTGGTGCTACAGGCTTATGAAGCATCATGGATTTAGCATACGAACAAAAACCAAAATATCTCAGAAAATGCCACAAGAGTATCAAGAGAAAATATCATCTTTCCATCACTTTGTCATTAAACTTTAAAAGAAAACCAGTGTGGAACTACAGCTAAGTCAACTAGCGAGTATGGAAGCAGCTCCTCTGACACTTCATGTGCCGATTAACAGAACTGTTGCCATGAAAAGTGCTAAAACTGTAACCATAGAAACGAGTTCAAAATGGTTCAAATGGCTCTGAGCACTATGGGACATAACTTCTGAGGTCATCAGTCCCCTAGAACTTCCCAGAACTACTTAAACCTAAATAACCTAAGGACATCACACACATCCATGCTCGATCCAGGATTCGACATGCGACCGTAGCGGTCGCGCGGTTCCAGATTGTAGCGTCCAGAACCGCTCGGCCACCCCGGCCGGCAGAAACAAGTGGACATGAAAAAATGCACTATACTGTTGTCCTTTCATATTATACATACGGTACTAAACTTAATCTAATGATCATTTTCAAGAGCTAAAAAATGCCAAAATCTTCTGAAATACCGCAAGGTGTTGTTCACATACATGGCAAAGATTGTATGGACGAGGCTGGTATGAAATTATTGATTAACAGAGTGTCAGAGAAAAGGAAAGGTGCTTTATTGAAGAAGAGATGTCTTTTTGTGATAGATCAGTTTAGTTGTCATTTGAAAAGTTCTGTGTAAGAGAAACTGAGACAGGGGAATAGAGAGTTTGCTGTTATCCCAGGAGAAATTACTACACAACTGCAACCTCCTGATGCTTCGAAAAATTACCCATTTGAACTGTATATGGGAGAGGAATGGAACAAATGGATGATGGATGAAACCCAACATGAATTCACCCCGAAGAGAGCTTTAAAACAACATTCAATCAAACAAGTGTGTCAGTGGATAGAATTGTCGTGGTACAGAATGAGATCACACATTCTTGATAAATCTTTCAAGAACTGCGGCGTAAGTAACGCTCTCGATGTCAGTGAAAATCATCTTGTGTATGAAGAGGACAATCATGGACAAGAAATAGTTCAGATGACAATTTTCAGGGATTTTAAAGGTCAGTTCGGTTTTATACACTAAGAATTATTTTTTAGTCTGGTTTTGTAATCTGACAACAAAAACAGTAAAAATCTCAGTTTAAAAAAAACTGCCTAAAAATTAAGGTGCGTCTTATTGTCTGCAGCGTCTTATAGTCCGTAAAATACGGTACCTGCACTTTTGGAAGATATTACGTTAGAGTAATGACGGAAAATGTACCTGCAACATGATGGGTCAGAATTCACTGTACCAGACAACCATACTAGCATCTGAATAACACATTTCCCCAACGGTTGATTGGCCGTGGCGGACCTTTTAACTGGCTTGCCAGGTCGCCCGACCTAAACCCATTAGTCTTCTGTTTATGCAGCTGGTTAAAGGGGGGTAACATTAAGAGTGCAACGGGAATTCCACTGCTAAATGCAGAGGAGAGAGCAGATAGGTAGAAAGAATACATTCAAAGCCTCTATGAGGGTGAAGATTTGTCTGATGTGATGGAAGAAGAAACAGGAGTCGATTTAGAAGAGATAGGGGATCCAGTACTAGAATCGGAATTTAAAAGAGCTTTGGAGGACTTACGGTCAAATAAGGCAGAAGGGATAGATAACATTCCATCAGAATTTCTAAAATCATTGGGAGAAGTGGCAACAAAATGACTATTCACGTTGGTGTGTAGAATACATGAGTCTGGCGACATACCATCTGACTTTCGGAAAAGCATCATCCACACAATTCCGAAGACGGCAAGAGCTGACAAGTGCGAGAATTATCGCACAATCAGCTTAACAGCTCATGCATCGAAGCTGCTTACAAGAATAATATACAGAAGAATGGAAAAGAAAATTGAGAATGCGCTAGGTGACGATCAGTTTGGCTTTAGGAAAAGTAAAGGGACGAGAGAGGCAATTGTGACGTTATGGCTATTAATGGAAGCAAGGCTAAAGAAAAATCAAGACACTTTCATAGGATTTGTCGACCTGGAAAAAGCGTTCGACAATATAAGCTGTTCGAGATTCTGAAAAAAGTAGGGGTAAGCTATAGGGAGAGGCGGGTCATATACAATATGTACAACAACCAAGAGGGAATAATAAGAGTGGACGATCAAGAACGAAGTGCTCGTATTAGGAAGGGTGTAAGACAAGGCTGTAGCCTTTCGCCCCTACTCTCCAATCTGTACATCGAGGAAGCAATGATGGAAATAAAAGAAAGGTTCAGGGGTGGAATAAAAATACAAGGTGAAAGGATATCAATGATGAGATTCGCTGATGACATTGCTATCCTGAGTGAAAGTGAAGAAGAATTAAATGATCTGCTGAACGGAATGAACAGTCTAATGAGTACACAGTACGGTTTGAGAGTAAATCGGAGAAAGACGAAGGTAAGTAGGCAGTAAAATAACCAATGACGGACGGAGCAAGGAGGACATCAAAAGCAGACTCGCTATGGCAAAAAAGGCATTTCTGGCCAAGAGAAGTCTACTAATATCAAATACCGGCCTTAATTTGAGGAAGAAATTTCTGAGGATGTACGTCTGGAGTACAGCATTGTATGGTAGTGAAACATGGACTGTGGGAAAACCGGAACAGAAGAGAATCGAAGCATTTGAGATGTGGTGCTGCAGACGAATATTGAAAATTAGGTGGACTGATAAGGTAAGGAATGAGGAGGTTCTACGCAGAATGGGAGAGGAAAGGAATACGTGGAAAACACTGATAAGGAGAAGGGACAGGATGATAGAACATCTGCTAAGACATGAGGGAATGACTTCCATGGTACTAGAGGGAGCTGTAGAGGGCAAAAACTGTAGAGGAAGACAGAAATTAGAATACATCAAGCAAATAATTGAGGACGTAGGTTGCAAGTGCTACTCTGAGATGAAGAGGTTAGCACAGGAAAGGAATTCGTGGCGGGCCGCATCAAACCAGTCAGTAGACTGATGACAAAAAAAAAGGGGGATGTGTCCGCTACGAAAGTGGATACAGCTGAAGAATTTGTCGCTCGCTTCACTAACGCAGTTGCCCACAGTAAAGCCAACTGAAATGATGTTCGATGTGCAACCCAACACACACTCCAACGCGTTGGTAAGTGCACAGAGATGGGTAGGGGACTTTTTGAACACCTCTCTGGGGATGGACCTGTCATCTGTCCCACATTTATTGTGTCCACCACAGCGCCTATATAGCATTTCGGTAAGTAATATTCACACTTGTCTTGGACGATTGTAGTCTTATACCTGCTCCAGACCCGTCACGATCGAAAATCAGTCACATATTCATGGGACTTTTTCGGTTTATTTCTATATTTGGAACCACCACACAAATTATGCGTCACTCATCTTGAATCACGCTGTATATTCGCTCAATCCATAGGCGAATGGTTGAGATAGCTGTATCGTTGTATAGGTTGTTGTGAAAGTACACCTACTTGTATTCCGTCATTTTTCTGAAAAGTTTCTTCGATTTCTATGCAATTAATTTTACCTAGAAGAGCAACACATATTTTTGTCTTTCTGTTCCATTTGCCTTTTCTGTAAAGGATCAGCTTTCTTATACAACGGTTTTGGCGGTGTTAGTGGCATTCGGTGACACCACCACTCCCACCGGGAACGAATGTGTGTGCCCTTTTGTCTGAGTGTAGTGTAGACCTCATGTTCAAGTGTGGTACCGTTTTCTATGTGCTTGTGTAAAGTTTAAACAAGGCGAAATGAGGGTACCACCTTTGATTCACCTAATTGGATGTGGAAAACCGCCTAAAAACCACATCCTGGCTGCCGGATCACGAGTCCTCTTCATTAATCTGCGAGGAGGATTCGATCTGGTGCTGGCTCACCTCCCTGTAGCGAGCGCGTTAGCACGTTCGGCTGTCTAGGCAGTTACCATAGTGACGTGTCAACCTAAAAAAATTTATTAAATCTGATCATCGGGAATACGGTCCAGAAAAACTTAGGACACTTGCTATCAGAAGAAAGACAAATTGGGGTTCGTGCATGGTCATCAAACGGCGACAATCAAATAATTTAAAGTGAACATGTTTGTTCTAGAGAACGAAGGGACTAAAAAATCTGAAAATTATGGTTTTTGCTAGGCTTGGATGCGTGAATAGAAATTTAGCAGGTATGTGACTGCATTGTAATTAAAATAACTATGAGTGCTTACATTAAAGATTGCTAATGTGTATACGAAAGAATTATCACCACCACCACTATCAATACATCTGGAATGAAAATCGTTGTAATTCGAGTGTTTGTACCAAACAAAAAACCATTTTCTATGAAGAATTACGTCAGTATCCTAGTCGAACTAAATGCCATTAAAATACCAGGAGAAAGATAATTTAATGCAAGAATAGGTACAAAACAATAGTTTGAGGGTACAGAAAGTCATGTAAAAATACGGCTAACAGCTTCGGAAAATATCGATTAATTTTTGCAACCAGAACTCTGAACGCATGGTGTTCGCATAAACGTATGTTTGAATATTCACATCACCGCACAAACGATTGTTTCATCACAGTCCTCAAGAAACAGAAGTAATTAACCTAGTCTAGTAGCAATTTTTAATTTCTATAAGAATCCATATGTATCTTTTGCAGCCACGGTCGCACTATCATGGTCTCAGTAACATCAAAACAATAATCACGCAGAATGTATAATGCAGTGAAACCATTTGTAATATTATTGGAAAAATTTTCATTCATCTGTTGTGATCACTTTAGTGGTCACTCAATGAAATGCGTTTGAAGCAACGGGAAAGTGTAAGAGTTTGAAAATATAGGAAAGTAACACATCAATAGAAGCTACTGTCTCATGTGCTTTCTGAGCGACAACTAAAAATACAGGTTGTATAGTGCTATATTGAGGACATTATCGTTTCACTAAGAAGTCTATCGCAGAAGATTATGTAACAGTTTTGTAATTTGAGTTGTATTGTTGCAGGAAAGCAGATACAGTGATGCGCAGAAATAACAATTCAAATTATTAACTGCGTAGTAAAACTAAACAGAAACAAAAGCTGAACTGTCTTTTTTGATGGGGATCAACACCGATATTCCTCAGAACATGATAGTTCTCTGCAACAGTTGTGACTACGGTAATACAAGGAACCAACTGGAGATCTACACATCTCCAGATGAAACCTCATTACCAGATGTACTCAGTGTTTCAGTCGCGATGTAACCTTTCGTTTTGATCAACACAATAATGACAAACCAGGACAAACCAGCCCGCTAACTTACCGAAGTCCAAATACGATTTTTTACATCTGTATCTGCATAACTACACTGCAATTAACACTTCTGTGCCTGGCAGAGGATTCATAGAACCTTCTTCAGTTTACACTAACAACCCAGGCTTACTGTACTCAACAGTGAATGGGATATGGTCGTTTATGGTATTAATGACTTAGAGCGGCAGACCTGACTGAAAAAATAAACTTAAGAATAACACTTAGGTTACTGAATGGTTGGTTTCGATATGATTAAAATTAGTCACATTCCACCTACTCACGTTGTGAACGTGATCTTACTCTCTGAGTTTGTTACAACTTCACGCTAGACGAAGGCAACTAATTCTTCGTTTAATCTATGGTAATGATAAACAAGATTCGCATTAAACTATTCCTTGGTTGGTACCTTACCTGGGTCAGAGATTCTAGGGCATCTCTTCTACACTCTAACACAGAGATGTTACCTCATCATCCACTTCCTCTGCGTTACTTACGTTCACCTCCAAGTCTTTCAGTGGCTGAATCTTCTCTGTCGTTCCGTTCTTCAGCATCCATCTCCTTACAATTTTCTCTCCATCTTCTTCACCCTCCTCCTTCTCTTGTACCACCATTTGCAGCAGCCGACGTTTGCTGGTCAGTATGTCCTCTGCTCTTTTCTGTGGCGGGGGTTGCTCGAACTCTGAACCTGTCCAACAATGATTGTGTCAGTTGAGAATATGGCATTCATAGTGCACGTGGTACACTTGTAATCCTTTTCAATAAGCATCTAATATTTTGTGTTTCATAACTCAAAGACTGAACCAATAAAGCCAATGTGTTTGTCTACAAGCACCACTGGAGGCGGCTTCCTGATAACAATCTAGTAGGGACCCACAGTCACTACCTTAGAGCAAAATTTGTTTTTCGTTACTTCAGCACATTACTCTATGTTGCAGTGGAAAACACATTACCCTATGAGCAAGGGCCAGCCGCTGTGGCCGAGCGGTTCTAGGCGCTTCAGTCCGGAACCGCGGCACCGAGCGAGGTGGCGCAGTGGTTAGAAGACTGGACTCGCATTTCGGAGGACGACGGTTCAATTCCGCGTCCGGCCATCCTGATTTAGGTTTTCCGTGATTTCCCTAAATCGCTCAAGGCAAATGCCGGGATGGTTCCTTTGAAAGGGCACGGCCGACTTCCTTCCCCGTCCTTCCCTAATCCGATGAGACCGATAACCTCGCTGTTTGGTTTCTTCTCCCAAAACAACCAAACCCAAACCAACCCGGAACCGCGCTGCTGCAACTGTCGCAGGTTCGAATCCTGCCTCGGGCATGGATGTGTGTGATGTCCTTAGGTTAGTCAGGTTTAAGTAGTTCTAAGTCAATGGGATTGATAGTGCTTAGAGCCATTTGAACCAATTATTTTAGGAGCAAAGCAAAGAAGGAGAATTGAGATAGAAGCAATAATGGAAAAAGAAGGATACAGGCGCATATGGCAGAACATGGAAAGTGTAAATCGCGGCATTAGTGTTGAGTAAATTTTTTTTGGTGTGGATAGTAGTAAGCACATGGATAAACTGATAACTGATAGCACAGCAGGCGTCTATGTACATGTTAACAGTCTTGTATCCTGACTGGCTGCGAAGGACATAGCCGGCCGTTGTGGCCGAGCGGTTCTAGGCGCTTCAGTCTGGAACCGCGCGACCGCTACGGTCGCAGGTTCGAATCCTGCCTCGGGCTTGGATGTGTGTGATGTCCTTAGGTTAGCTAGGTTTAAGTAGTTCTAAGTTCTAGGGGACTGATGACCTCAGATGTTGAGTCCCATAGTGCTCAGAGCCATTTGAACCATTTTGCGAAGGACATACATGAGCCGCGTTTTAACCAGATCCACTATTCTCCGTCTCGCTTTGTTCAGAACTGCATTACGTCACAGTCTCATCGTAAAACTTCCTTAAACTGACATATTACTGCCGTTATGACATCAGCGCCCCTTTTATTTATCTTCCTGTTTTCATTTTACGCTCCAGAGTAACCCTATTATTATTAAATCTTCTCGAGATCCCGAGAATAAAATTTACCCGAACATATGACAATAGCTTCATTTATATTTAAACTACAGGTACGTGTGATACACGTTCTAGAGCATATCGGACAGATTTCAAAATCTTTTTGAGACATCAGTACTTTCACAGCATTACAATATCACATAGCAAGTACCGAAATGCCAGATTAATAATTGTCTCGCGTCTCGTAATGCAACGCATAGCTTAATCACTCTTCTGGTTGCCTGCCGCGCGAGGTAGCCGCGCGGTCCGGGGCGCCTTGCACTGTTCGCACGGCTCCCCCCGTCGGGGTTTCGAGTCCTCCCTCGGGCATGGGCGTGTGTGTTGAATGCCGGACATTTGCCACGCCGGACATTTGCCACACTTGCCCCTTCGCCAGGTAGCGATCCCTCAGGTAAGGGACGCCCTTCCTCGTACTACTTCTGTCCGCTTTCATACCGCCGTCTCCACATCTTACTCGATACAACCAGTACGTAAGGGACCTTCTTCTTCGACATCTTGGCCAAATACAGAGCTTCTTTTCCGAAATCGAAATATTTATAACTTTTGGGAAACGAAAGCAATACCAACGATTATGTCAGTATGTAGTTAGTTCTGCCAAGTATAAATATAGATCCCTCTCTCTGTACGGTATCTTCCTTTCACACTCACTGATTGCGATAGAAACAGTCCATCGCCATGGGAGCAACGAGAAAGGAACGATGTAAAGAGAATGCGAATGTACGCTAATCATTTCTTTTTGATCACTGCATTTGTGCCTACTTTAATTACTACAACTGCATGCCCAAAAAACAATAAGGAAAGTAGAAATTGGTATGTGAATGTTTGAAGAGAAGAACGACATACTGCATATTAATTTACACTCTAAAATGGGATATCCCTTACGGCGAAACATTAGTTAATAAAGTGTAGCAAGACAATATTCAAAACATGACTGAAAATACGTTCACTAAATAGAGATAAGAATATCTATGATTGACATGTCATCTAAAGTCGACGTACAATTTTAAAATGTTATACATAAGGAAATGAAGTAATAAAGAATGCTATGCTTGTAACGTACGTTGTTGTTCTACATTGTTTAGCCCTGGTATTTACAGGGTCACAGAGAAAGCATCCTAGGTTTTGGAGGGATAAGCAGTGATTGTAATGATCTGCACCACACAGAAGCAAGAAGCACAACTTAAGGAAAACTAATGTAATGTGTGTTCCAGCTCACAAGCGACATTGAAGCAGATAGTTTCTGTGACTTAGTATGGGCAGAGGTTATTCTCGACAACCGGAAAAAATTAATAACTGGCTCCTTTTACCGACCCCCGGTCTCAGATGAAACAGTTGATGAACAGTTCAAAGAAAACTTGAGTCTCATCACAAATAGGTACCCTACTCACACAATTATAGTTGGCAGTGACTTCAATCTACCTTCCGTATGTTGACAAAAATACATTTTCAGACCCTACTGTAGATAGAAAACAACTTCCGTAATTGTTCTAAATGCTGTTTTTAAAATTATTTCGAAAAATTAGTTCACGAGGCCATTCAAATTTTAAATGGTTACGAAAACACACTTGACCTCTTAGCCACAAATAATCCTGAGCATCACGACGGATACAGGGATTTGTGAACACACGGTCGTAGTCAGCCTCAATTCCGTAACGAAGAAATTCACCAAAACTAAACGCGAAATATATCTATTTATGAAAGCAACTACAAAACTCGGTTGACGTCTTTCTAAGAGACAGTCTCCAATCCTTCCAAACTATGTAAGTGAAGACCATATGTGGCTTAAGTTCAAAGAAAGACATTCATACCAAATAAATTAATAAGAGACGGAACTGATCCTCCATGGCACACAAAATAAGACAGAAAGCTGCTGCAGGAGCACCTAAAAAGGCAAGTATAATTTAGACGAACGCAAAATCTCCAAGATTGACGAAGTTTTACTGAGACTCGAAATTTGGTGCGGATTTCAATGCGAGATGCATTTAATAGTTTCCACAACGAAACTTTCTCTAGAAATGTGGCGGAAAATCCAAAGAGATTCTGGTTCTATGTTAAGTAAACCAGCAGAAAGGCTCAGTAAGCGATGAGGAGGAGGAGGAGGAGGGGGAGACAAGGGACCCAACCCATCGGAGCAGGTAAAATCGTGGCAAATGTGTTGCGTGGCAAATGTACGGCGTGGCAACTGTCCTGCGTGGCAAATGTCCGCACACCGTGTGTGTTGTCGTTAGTTAGTTTAGGTTAAGTAGTGTGTGAGCCTAGGAACCGATGACCTCAGTAGTTTGGTCCCATAGGAACCTACCACAACGTTACAAAATTCTAGTTGCCGTATCACCTGCACCATTTGTTTGTTAATCGCAGATGGCGCTATTTATTTTAATTCACGTTGTTAACATACACATTCAGTTTCCTAAGAAAAGAAAAAATAATAGTCTCAGAACTATACTAAAATGGAGATAATCAAAGAAAGTATTAAGTGTACAATAAGTACTCAACAGTGGCTTTTCATTCTGAATTCGGAACACTTCTAAATATTCTCCCTCCCACAAAATCCTTAAGCCAGTGCTCTCTAAGTTCTGCAAATTAAGTAACAGCATCACATCTACATCTACATCTACATTGATACTCCGCAAGCCACCCAACGGTGTGTGGCGGAGGGCACTTTACGTGCCACTGTCATTACCTCCCTTTCCTGTTCCAGTCGCGTATGGTTCGCGGGAAGAACGACTGTCTGAAAGCCTCCGTGCGCGCTCTAATCTCTCTAATTTTACATTCGTGATCTCCTCGGGAGGTATAAGTAGGGGGAAGCAACATATTCGATACCTCATCCAGAAACGCACCCTCTCGAAACCTGGCGAGCAATCTACACCGCGATGCAGAGCGCCTCTCTTGCAGAGTCTGCCACTTGAGTTTATTAAACATCTCCGTAACGCTTTCACGGTTACCAAATAACCCTGTGACGAAACGCGCCGCTCTTCTTTGGATCTTCTCTATCTCCTCCGTCAGACCGATCTGGTACGGATCCCACACTGATGAGCAATACTCAAGTATAGGTCGAACGAGTGTTTTGTAAGCCACCTCCTTTGTTGATGGACTACATTTTCTAAGGACTCTCCCAATGAATCTCAACCTGGTACCCGCCTTACCAACAATTAATTTTATATGATCATTCCACTTCAAATCGTTCCGCACGCATACTCCCAGATATTTTACAGAAGTAACTGCTACCAGTGTTTGTTCCGCTATCATATAATCATACAATAAAGGATCCTTCTTTCTATGTATTCGCAATACATTACATTTGTCTATGTTAAGGGTCAGTTGCCACTCCCTGCACCAAGTGCCTATCCGCTGCAGATCTTCCTGCATTTCGCTACAATTTTCTAATGCTGCAACTTCTCTGTATACTACAGCATCATCCGCGAAAAGCCGCATGGAACTTCCGACACTATCTACTAGGTCATTTATATATATTGTGAAAAGCAATGGTCCCATAACACTCCCCTGTGGCACGCCAGAGGTTACTTTAACGTCTGTAGACGTCTCTCCATTGATAACAACATGCTGTGTTCTGTTTGCTAAAAACTCTTCAATCCAGCCACACAGCTGGTCTGATATTCCGTAGGCTCTTACTTTGTTTATCAGGCGACAGTGCGGAACTGTATCGAACGCCTTCCGGAAGTCAAGAAAAATAGCATCTACCTGGGAGCCTGTATCTAATATTTTCTGGGTCTCATGAACAAATAAAGCGAGTTGGGTCTCACACGATCGCTGTTTCCGGAATCCATGTTGATTCCTACATAGTAGATTCTGGGTTTCCAGAAATGACATGATACGCGAGCAAAAAACATGTTCTAAAATTCTACAAGAGATCGACGTAAGAGATATAGGTCTATAGTTTTGCGCATCTGCTCGACAACCCTTCTTGAAGACTGGGACTATCTGTGCTCTTTTCCAATCATTTGGAACTCTCCGTTCCTCTAGAGACTTGCGGTACACGGCTGTTAGAAGGGGGGCAAGTTCTTTCGCGTACTCTGTGTAGAATCGAATTGGTATCCCGTCAGGTCCAGTGGACTTTCCTCTATTGAGTGATTCCAGTTGCTTTTCTATTCCTTGGACACTTATTTCGATGTCAGCCATTTTTTCGTTTGTGCGAGGATTTAGAGAAGGAACTGCAGTGCGGTCTTCCTCTGTGAAACAGCTTTGGAAAAAGGTGTTTAGTATTTCAGCTTTACGCGTGTCATCCTCTGTTTCAATGCCATCATCATCCCGTAGTGTCTGGATATGCTGTTTCGAGCCACTTACTGATTTAACGTAAGACCAGAACTTCCTAGGATTTTCTGTCAAGTCGGTACATAGAATTTTACTTTCGAATTCAATGTACGCTTCACGCATAGCCCTCCTTACGCTAACTTTGACATCGTTTAGCTTCTGTTTGTCTGAGAGGTTTTGGCTGCGTTTAAACTTGGAGTGGAGCTCTCTTTGCTTTCGCAGTAGTTTCCTAACATTGTTGTTGTACCACGGTGGGTTTTTCCCGTCCCTCACAGTTTTACTCGGCACGTACCTGTCTAAAACGCATTTTACGATTGCCTTGAACTTTTTCCATAAACACTCAACATTGTCAGTGTCGGAACAGAAATTTTCGTTTTGATCTGTTAGATAGTCTGAAATCTGCCTTCTATTACTCCTGCTAAACAGATAAACCTTCCTCCCTTTTTTTTATATTCCTATTAACTTCCATATTCAGGGATGCTGCAACGGCCTTATGATCACTGATTCCCTGTTCTGTACATACAGAGTCGAAAAGTTCGGGTCTGTTTGTTATCAACAGGTCCAAGATGTTATCTCCACGAGTCGGTTCTCTGTTTAATTGCTCGAGGTAATTTTCGGATAGTGCACTCAGTATAATGTCACTCGATGCTCTGTCCCTACCACCCGTCCTAAACATCTGAGTGTCCCAGTCTATATCTGGTAAATTGAAATCTCCACCTAAGACTATAACATGCTGGGAAAATTTATGTGATATGTATTCCAAATTTTCTCTCAGTTGTTCTGCCACTAATGCTGCTGAGTCGGGAGGTCGGTAAAAGGAGCCAATTATTAACCTAGTTCGGTTGTTTAGTGTAACCTCCACCCATAATAATTCACAGGAACTATCCACTTCTACTTCACTACAGGATAAACTACTACTAACAGCGACGAACACTCCACCACCGGTTGCATGCAATCTATCCTTTCTAAACACCGTCTGTACCTTTGTAAAAATTTCGGCAGAATTTATCTCTGGCTTAAGCCAGCTTTCTGTACCTATAACGATTTCAGCTTCGGTGCTTTCTATCAGCTCTTGAAGTTCCGGTACTTTACCAACGCAGCTTCGACAGTTGACAATTACAATACCGATTGCTGCTTGGTCCCCGCATGTCCTGACTTTGCCCCGCACCCGTTGAGGCTGTTGCCCTTTCTGTACTTGCCCAAGGCCATCTAACCTAAAAAACCGCCCAGCCCACGCCACACAACCCCTGCTACCCGTGTAGCCGCTTGTTGCGTGTAGTGGACTCCTGATCTATCCAGCGGAACCCGAAACCCCACCACCCTATGGCGCAAGTCGAGGAATCTGCAGCCCACACGGTCGCAGAACCGTCTCAGCCTCTGATTCAGACCCTCAACTCGGCTCTGTACCAAAGGTCCGCAGTCAGTCCTGTCGACGATGCTGCAGATGGTGAGCTCTGCTTTCATCCCGCTAGCGAGACTGGCAGTCTTCACCAAATCAGATAGCCGCCGGAAGCCAGAGAGGATTTCCTCCGATCCATAGCGACACACATCATTGGTGCCGACATGAGCGACCACCTGCAGATGGGTGCACCCTGTACCCTTCATGGCATCCGGAAGCACCCTTTCCACATCTGGAATGACTCCCCCCGGTATGCACACGGAGTGCACATTGGTTTTCTTCCCCTCTCTTGCTGCCATTTCCCTAAGGGGCCCCATTACGCGCCTGACGTTGGAGCTCCCAACTACCAGTAAGCCCACCCTCTGCGTCCATTACTCTCTCTCTCTCTCTCTCTCTCTCTCTCTCTCTCTCTCTCTCTCTCTCTCTCTCACACACACACACACACACATATATATATAAAAGATTCTATGTATCATCTTCCTTCAATGATTGAGCAAGTCTGTAATTACATCCCCAAAGAAATAAAATCTGGTTTACGAGTACAAAGTATTGAATAAATGCTGTACTCTTCTGAGCTTGGAGGTACTTATGGTAACGTCACGGCAATCTTGGCCAGTCGTCATTCCAGGGATTCTGATCCTCTTCGATCTGACGCGTTTCGCAACTGGTGCAGTGCACTGAGGTGAGGAACAACTCCAGCTCATCCCTGGAATAAGAGTGTTCCAGCGGAACACTCGTCATATTCACCTCCTTTTTAGAAAACAATAACAATGTGAGAATCCAACAATAACTGTATGTAAATTGACAGTGGAGAAGGGGAAAGGAAAGAGAAGGAACGAACGATGTCGGGCTTTATGCGGAATCAGCAACGTCTAGAGAAAATGTGTGGCAGACTGGGACTCGAACCCGGGATCTCCTGCTTACAATGCAGTTGCGTTAAGCACTGCGCCACGCAGACAAGGCGTTAATCAGACGTGTGTGGGCTGTCTCAACACACGCTCCCCGGCCGACCCATACTCCCAACTAATACCACCAATGCTCAGTCCCCGTCCATGGCCTCTATGCTCGTTGATTTTAGACTCCCGCTGGAGGTCGAACGTAAATATTTATCCGGATTGAAGGTTGTGGATTCATTGACCATCGAGACGAATCGGTTGTTTGAATGTGTGGTGTCTGTTGTTTCAGGCATATCAAAAAGAACAGGCACCAGACATTCATATAAACAATAAGTTACTTATAAACAAACTTCGATAACGTCTTAGACACAGTAAAGATGTTCTGGTCTAGGTGTATTCCCTTGGAACACAATTTATAACGAGAATGCATACATAACGCTACAAAATTCATTCAAACTTTAAAGCTCAGCGTAAGATGTCTACGTTCTTCTGTAATATTTGTTCATAAGTATCTCAGTATCGTAAAATTCTGCTAACATCCATATACTGTCACGTAAATTTCTGACAACTAACGGTAAAACTAAACTGGTGTTATTCTCTATGACATTGTAGTGTTATTGGCGAGAATGTTTACAAAACTGAGGTAGAGATGAATGAGTAATAGATAAGATGATCCGAAGTACAAGTTAATTATGTGCATGTGTTCGAAGATGGAATGTTAATTTCCATACAAGTGTCGTATCTGTGTACAGAGCATTGTAGCATGAATCATACACTCGTAGGTAACCTTACCAATCACATCCTCTCGAACGGTAGGAAATAAAAATGTACTGTAAATGAATCGAAAACAATCGAAAATAAAAGATTGAACGGACGTATAAGTGGATAGATACGTAAGTAGATAAACCAATAGGGGGAGGGGGGGGGGGGGGAGAGAGACAACAAAAATCCCTTTGTATTTGTCCGTGCACTCTTTATTTCTGCAGGGATTTTGGACCATATTCGCACGACGACTTACGAAAGACCCCATTTAATTTGTCGTTAATCAATAACGACTGCAGCTATTCCACACACGAATGGTGTTAT
Source organism: Schistocerca serialis cubense (assembly GCF_023864345.2). Classification (NCBI taxonomy): domain Eukaryota; kingdom Metazoa; phylum Arthropoda; class Insecta; order Orthoptera; family Acrididae; genus Schistocerca; species Schistocerca serialis. Next base: position 876,606,358 of record NC_064641.1, read on the forward strand.
TAACGTAAACAACTGACTGAAGGCGAGCGAGGTGGCGCAGTGGTTAGCACACTGGAATCGCATTCGTGAGGATGACGGTCAAACGCGCGTCCGGCCGTCCTGATTTAGGTTTTCCGTGATTTCCTTAAATCGCTTCAGGTAAATGCCGGGATGGTTCCTTTGAAGGGGCACAGCCGACTTCCTTCCACATCCTTCGCTAATCCGATTGGATCGATGACCTCGTTGTTTCGTCCCCTCCTGCAAATCTACCAACCAACCAACTAACTGAAAATTCCTACCTCTCCTTGCCTTGTAACTGCGTATGTGCTTCGCTTCATGAGATACAAATTCAGAAAACCAGTTACTTTCTTCTAGACGCGAAAAAGTCCTACAAACGCAATAGAGCCTACAAAGACTTATTTCACAAGCAAATAGTGCTCAGATTGTACAAATACTGAATCACTGCATGTCTCTGGAGAAGGTGTAATATCGTTGGATGAAAAGCGATATCCATGTGAAAAGCGTTCGCCGCATCGTATCCCGATCTGCAAAGAGCTGACCAACTGCTGAACGCGTTATCTACCGGTACCTTCAGGTCATTCGTTGCAGTGTCAAACGTGGTAGTTGTACAACCCAAGGTGCAAGGTACAAGGCGTAGATTAGTGCGCTGAACTGGCCACGCGGCTTACCTTGGCAACGGCCTCCAGTGGGCGAAGAGCTCCTCCAGTGTTCGCAGGCGAATCGCAGTCGGATCAGAACGTACTGCATTTGCCGTCATGAACCAACTGACAGCGATCGTTTCCTCGGAAACGACGTTACCGATCGCCATCTGTCTTCCATTGTTGAGTGCATCATGGCGTAACGTGTGTGCTAGGTTCAGCGAGAACATATATGCCCAGGGATGCTAGCTTGAGTTCAGCTAGAACAATGCTCTAGTGTAGAAAGTTAGCCACCGGTACAGGTGCCTAATAAAAAAATATCTGGTTATTTCGCTGAATGGCTGTCCTAATAACAGTGGTTCTGCACATTTATAATACGTCAGCTGACACTATTTAGATATTTGATGATAAAGACGCTGTACTTTAGATCATCAGAGAAATGTGCCAAGTTAATTTGGTGGTTTATGCTACTAAACGGACAGATTTGACCGTCAGTTGATGTGATACTGAAGCACCTCTCTCTATACCTGATGGCGATTTTATTAATAGTAATAAGTAACCAACTAATTTTCCGATATAACTTGCCTCTGAGATAGAAACACGAAACTAAAGTGTGCCATAAATATCTCCAATCTAGTACAATAGTCGAATTTTTGACGATTTTATTACGGTACTTGTATCTCTGTCGTTAGGCTACTACAGTATGCACCTGTGACAGCAGTAATTTTCGCGTTTCTGTTACATTCAACGTTTTCGCCAGAATTCAGCATAAAGTTCTATATGCGTCAGTGTCTAAACACTTAGCGCATAATTTATTGTTTATGTCGATTCATCAGACGTCGGATCTTCAATCTAGAACAACCTCTTCACTCCTACCGAAACGAATATTTGACCATTAATCTTTAACGTTACGGACTCATGAAAAATGACGGAGATATTAAACTACATGTAAAATGCTTTCATACATCGTATATCTGGGCACTGACATATGACTCACTCACGTCAAGCTGATGTATGGACAAACTCATTAGTGACTTCCAAAGGAATCTTCGGAATTAATGCACAGTTACTCTTACTTCAGGCACTAATAAAAATCTTACATTCTGGGCCTCCATTATCAAGTGAAAATATTTTGAGCATTATATACAGACTTGTAAAATATGCTCCTGTCGACAGTGAAGTCGAGTGGTCGGATAAACACTGTGTAACAACAGAGATCAGTACTTAGATGGCTAAGTTGGGGCGGATGTCGTCCCATGTTCGAGTTTATCAAGAGAAAATCTTCTTGCCGGCTAATGGGATATTATCCCTGAACCTACAGCATATTTCACTCTTAAGAATTCTGTGAAAGGCATGCAGAATGAGGTGTATTGCCGTTTCACATTCTAAATGACATGATTTCAAGTGACCTCAACTGTAAATCAGACAGGTTATGTTCCTTCTGAATAGAATGCAGTGCATGTCTGAAGACTGCAATATATTCCGATACGGTTCGACGATCAAATGCGGAAAATAAATATTACTAGGCTAAGCTGCGATCGAATGTGGTATCTTGTGATGGGACATTCTTTGAATGTCGCTGGTTCTCAGTATAAGCGTACAGACGAAGAGAGATGGAAGAGAACTACCGAGGGATTCCAGGAGTCTTGTAAGGACTTCATAGTGGGTCCTGGAGTCTACGGAGTGCTATGGGATGCGTAGTTGTATTTTGAAGTATGCTTATTCGTGTCACAGCCCCTAAAAATCATCAGACAATGTCGTTATTCTGTAGCGAGAAGGAAGGAGAGTCAGACATTATTTGTAGTGAGGCGGAATGACTTCGACTAACACGAACTACTCGTAGCACGTGCGAAACAGATGCCAAGTGACATTTGAAGTCTGACTTTGCCGGGTAACATTTATCGAAACGACGTCAGCTCTACTGGTAAGCAGTATTATACTCGTAGCTTTTGCCTGCCGGAGTGGCCGTGCGGTTCTAGGCGCTGCAGTCTGGAGTCGAGCGACCGCTACGGTCGCAGGTTCGAATCCTGCCTCGGGCATGCATGTGTGTGATGTCCTTGGGTTAGTTAAGTTTAATTAGTTCTAAGTTCTAGGCGACTGTTGACCTCAGAAGTTAAGTCGCATAGTGCTCAGAGCCATTTGAACCACTCGTAGCTTTTAAGCTCGGTTTTAGAAGTATGGCCAACATTTTTGGTTGTATACGAACGTATTCCCCTCTAGGATGCATTCTCGGAACCGCCTGTAAAGTTTACGAACCGTTAGGCCTACGATCCCACGGTTATAACGATCAAACCGATCGGCGAGTGACTATTTACAACCTACTGCCGAACCATCATTGGTACTGTATTCGCCACAGGCAGCAGAGGCTGAAATTTTGCACACTCGTAATTTCACAGAGCCCAATACTTTCGATTTAGAGCAAGCGTTAAATTAAAATTTTACTGAAAGGTGTAGAACTTTGCTTACGCAGTTTGCCGATAGGTGGCGACAACGGTAAGTAGCGGTCGAAAGAAACAGATCCCAGACGTCAGGCAGTTACCCTGTACCTCGGTCAACATAACCTCATTCAAACATTAGTCGATCAGTGTCTGCATCATAAAGTTGTTCTCGATTGAAAATGTCAGTTTACGAGCCTAATTCTCGTCATTTGCGGGAGGTGTTACCATTTTGTTTCAATATGAAGAAAACAGCGGCAGAGTTTCATCGAATGCTCTCAAGTTCTTATGGTAAGGACGCTATTAGTGGTTTCAACGCTTCAGGAACGGTGATTTTAACGCCGTAGACCGCATAGTGGTGGAAGAGAGAATGTTTTCGATGATGCAGAATTGGACACATTGCTGAGTGAAGATTCGCGTCAAACTCAAGAAGAATTGGCACGATTAGTGGGAGTGACACAGAAAGCCATTTCAAAACGTCTCAAGGCTATGAGCATGATTCAGAAAGAAGGAAGTTGAATCCCGTGTGAGCTGAAACCAAGAGACGTTGAAAGGCGTTTGTGTGTTTGTGAACAGTTGCTTTAGAGGCAGAAACGGAAGGGATTTCTGCATCGCATTGTAACCGGGGACAGAAAATGGGTTCATAATGATAACCCTAAACGCAAAAAATCATGGGGATATCCCGGCCATGCTTCAATGTCGACGGCTTCAAGATTTTGTTCTGCATTTGGTGGGACCAGCCCGGCGTCGTGTACTATGAGGTGTTGGGAAAACCAAGTGAAACAATCACAAGTGCTCTTTATCGAACGCAATACAGCGAGAGGCACGATAAAGTCAGCACGACAACGCTCGACACCACGTTGCAAAAGAGGTCAAAACGTACTTGGAAACGTTAAAATGGGAAGTCCTACCCCACCCGCCGTATTCTCCAGACATTGCTCGCTTTCATTATCACCTGTTAAGATCAATGGCGCATGTTCTGGCTGACCAACACTTACGATCTCATGAAGAAGTGACAGATTCGATCGATTCGCGGATCGCTTCAAAATATAAACAATTTTTTCGACGCGAGGTTCGTACACTGCCCGAAAGATGGGAGAAAGTAGTGGCCAGCGATGGAAGATACTTTGAATGATACATGTGTAACCAATTTGTTTTATTAAAGCCTCAAATGCTGGGGAAAAAACGGCGGATGCAAAGTTGGACACCTTGTATTTTGTGTGGGATCGAATGTTTACATGGATTTCACTACATGGATTTGACGATCAAATGCGGGGCATATGGTTTTCTCCAGATGAGAACGTGAAATGGTTCAATTTGTGGGACAACATTTTCACTAACGATGGAATCGAAATATTATTCCATCAAATGCTAAAACGTAAACCACGTCGATGGCGATTTCGATGAATAATGAAATTTTGACCCACTCGAAGATTATCAAATGTGGATAAAAATGTCACTGAAAAATGGAATTCTGAACGTAACCTTTCGAAATTCCAGTAATTTATCATCTCGGTGATTGAATGGAAAAATACACTACTGGCCATTAAAATTGTTACACCAAGAAGAAATGCAGATGATAAACGGGTATTCATTGGACAAATATATTACACTGGAACTGACATGTAATTACATTTTCACGCAATTTGGGTGCATAGATCCTGAGAAATCAGTACCAAGGAACAACCACCTCTGGCCGTAATAACGGCCTTGATACGCCTGGGCATTGAGTCAAACAGAGCTTGGATGGCCCATGCAGCTTCAACACGATACCACAGTTCATCAAGCGTAGCGACTGGCGCATTTTGACGAGCCAATTGCTCGGCCACCATTGACCAGACGTTTTCAATTGGTGAGAGATCTGGAGAATGTGCTGGCCAGGGCAGCAATCGAACATTTTCTGTATCCAGAAAGGCCCTACAGGACCTGCAACATGCGGTCGTGCCTTATCCTGCTGAAATGAAGGGTTTCGCAGGGATCTGATGAAGGGTACAGCCGCGGGTCGTAACACATGTGGAATGTAACGCCCACTGTTCAAAGTGCCGTCAATGCGAACAAGAGGTGACCGAGACTTGTAACCAATGGCACACCATACCATCACGCCGGGTGATACGCCAGTATGGCGATGACGAATACACGCTACAAATGTGCGTTCACCGCGATGTCGCCAAACACGGATGCGACCATCATGATGCTGTAAACAGAACCTGGATTCATCCGAAAAAATGACGTTTTGCCATTCGTGCACCCAGGTTCGTTGTTGAGTACACCATCGCAGGCGCTCCTGTCTGTGATGCGGCGTCAAGGGTAACGACAGCCATGGTCTACGAGCTGATAGTCCATGCTGCTGCAAACGTCGTCGAACTGTTCATGCAGATGGTTGTTGTCTTGCAAACGTCAACATCTGTTGACAAAGAGATCGAGACGTGGCTGCACGATCCGTTACAGCCATGCGGATAAGATGCTTGTCATGTCGACTGCTAGTGATACGAGGCCGTTGGGATCCAGCACGGCGTTCCGTATTACCCTCCTGAACCCATCGATTCCATATTATGCTAACAGCCATTGGATCTCGACCAACGCAAGCAGCAATGTCGCGATATGATAAACCGCAATCGCGATAGGCCAGAATCCGACCTTTACCAAAGTCGGAAACGTGATGGTACGCATTTCTCATCCTTACACGAGGCATCACAACAACGTTTCACCAGGCAACGCCGGTCAACTGGTGTTTCTGTATGAGAAATCGGTTGGAAACTTTGGTAATGTCAGCACGTTGTAGGTGTCGCCACTGGCGCCAACCTTGTGCGAATGCTCTGAAAAGCTAATCATTTGCATATCACAGCATCTTCTTCCTGTCGGTTAAATTTCGTGTCTGTAGCACGTCATCTTCGTGGTGTAGCAATTTTAATGGCCAGTAGTGTAGAACTGCTTGAGAATATTGTTCCTCGGCTTGTAGCGGAAAGCACTATAGGACTTGCATATGAACAAAATATTCCGAACTGTGTCTGCAACTCATAATGTTTTGGACTGACTGACATAGCAATTGCATTGTCTGTCTATAATGAGGATCGATCTGTTATATAAGACTGAATTACATAGAAGTTGGCACATATTGCACGAAAACTATAATGATAATCTAACGAACTTTAAACTACCGTGACGAAACTTAAATAACTATTAAAACAGAATTGCTTGATAAAATTTGAACATGCAAAACATCATTACTGAAATCCGCTTATGTCATCTGTACGCAACAGCAGCATCATATTTTTGAGCTCTGCTGTCAATATTGCGAGGGTAGCAGCGTCAAGGGCCAGCTGTTAAAGACAACCTGGGTGACAGTGTCATGGTAATATTGGGAACTTGAATTTATTCTCGCTGTTCACGAAGAGTGGGCAGTGCTTATACTAGTGCAGCATAACGAACGGCGATACGAGATCTGTTTAACAGAAGAAACATTAGGCTTTCAGATCTGTCTGTAACTTTCGACTGGAGTGAAAACGACATACCTACTTAGTGCTTTGAACATGTCGGGTTTTGTAGGAGGAGGAGGAGGAGGAGATTAGTGTTTAACGTCCCGTAGACATCGAGGTCATTAGAGATGGGGCACAAGCTCGGATTAGGAAAGGACAGAGAGGGAGAGCGGCCGTCGGGTTTCGAACCTTCGAAACAGTATTTGCGAGAAGTGTAACTCTTCTGCTTTCACCTCAAGCAATCTGCTGCGGAAAGCCATCGATTGATAGTGGACGCACTGTGGTGGAAACGTATGGGACCGTGGTCTGTCGGGAACAATGTGCAGAGACCGGTTTCGACGATACAAAGACAACGATTTTCAGATGCGTGAAAAAATGCGTCCTGGTCATTGTGGTGTGCTATGATCTGCTGCAACCACGTCAGACGGTGAGTGCTGAACCATACGGATTGAATCGCGCACATTATACCTTGTAGGTATTTCGGTAGGATGTCTTACGCCACCTGCCATATTCAGCCTCACATTGCCCTCTCCGATTACCATTTGTTTCAACCATGTCGTATGGTCTTTCTGAACAACACCTCACATATTTTAACGATCTCGAAAGCTGGCTCCATGAGTGGATCAGCTCGAGAGAACCCGATTTTTCTTTTTTTTTGTCTCAGAATCCATGTGCTACCGAAAAGTGAGAAAAGGTTGTAGCTGCCGAAGACACAGCTTTCAGTAAATAACCCTATATCATCACATATAAATATACATCCTTTTTCTGACTGACAAACAGCAAGAATTAATTCAAGTACCCAACATTTACGGTAAGAATTGGCGTGGTGAGCCATGTGAACGTTAGAGATACGTACACCTCAGACAAAGGCGACCGCAAGACTAATATTTGCCGGCAGCGACAATTTCCATAAACTGTTTCACCACCTCGCTGACCTAGTCAAGAATGTTTGAGGGTCCGAAATCTGATATTTGCTGTTATGTACTCGGATAAGGGGGCCGAGACCCCTCCACACCTGCAAACTGGCGATACTATACAGCTACATCTACATGGATACTCTGCATCACACTTAAGATCCTGGCAGAGGGTTTATCGAGCCACCCTCACAATAATTCTCTAATATTCCAATTTCGAACAGCGCATGAAAAAAACGAACACCTACATCTTTGGGTGCGAGCTCTGATTTCCCTTATTTTATTATGATGATTGTTTCTTCCTATGTAGGTCGGTGTCAACAAAATATTTTCGCATTCGGACGAGAAAGATGCTGATTTAAATTTCGTGAGAGGATTCCGCCCCAACGGAAAACGCCTTTGTTTTAATGATGTCCACCAGAAATCCTGTATCATGTCTGTGACACTCTCTCTGCTATTTCTCGACAGTACAGGTCGTGCTGTCCTTCTTTGAACTTTCTCAATGTACTCCGTTAGCCCTAAGGATAACACACCACGCAGCAGTACCTCACAATAGGACGGCCATGCGTAGTGTCGGCAGTCTCTTTAGCATAGCATCTGTTGCATGTTCTAAGTGTTCTGACAATAAAACGCCGTCTTTGGTTCGCCTTCCCCACAACATTTTCTAAGTGTTATTTCCAGTTTAGGTTGTTCGTAATTGTAATTCCTAGCTATTCAGTTGAATTTACGACCTTTAGATTTTGCTGATTTATTTTGTAACCGAAGTTTAACGGATTTCTTTTAGCACTCATACGGATGACATAACACTTTTCATTATTTAAGGTCAACTGCCAATTTTCGCACCATACAGATATCTGTTCTAAATCGTTTTGCAATTTGTTTTGATCAGTTGATGATTATACTAGACGATAAACGACAGCACCATCTGCGAACAAACTAGGACGGGTGCTCGGATTGTCTCCTAAATCGTTTATATAGATAAGGAACAGCAGAGCAGCACTGGCGCAGATGGCACACGCTTGAATATTAAGCTCATGAAGATAAGTAATTAATTCTATAATAACTGTCAATTAAGCTAATATGAAACCGTAACGAAGTTAATTACAGTCTGTTTTATATTATGTATTGAAGATTTCACTCGTTTCAAAGTATTTCTCGAAAAAAAAAACATAACCTAAGGGCCGGTTTCCGCGTAGTTTGGACGTAGGTTTACAAACAAAGTAATGTCATTTCTTTAAATATTAAATGAAGAATTTAGGTTGTTTTCATAACACATATATTTAGTAGTGCCGTATCTACTCGGGGAATTAAAGGTTTTAAGTCTATATTTTATTTCCTCTCAAAACGCGCAAAGTACGTATCGCACTTACACGATTTTATGCCTATTTTTTCGGGTATGCAAGTTTTGACTTTTTATGTTACTTTGACTGCATTACTTTGCTATAATAATAGTATACACGCATATTAGTATTCCACATAACTTTAGTGACTATTGTGATCTGTAGTTAATAGAATATTACTGTTATTGCCTAGATAAATTTTGTAAAAATATTGTATACAACCATGAGCAAGAAGTGTTTCAGCTGCCGTAGGAAAGTCAGTTTTGGCGTTCTGTGCAGCTGTTGTGGCAGATGGTAACATTGGGGTGAATGTAGTGGCATGGGAATCGCTGAAGTAAATGGGTCTCTTCCATGGTATAGCAGATTATGTTCAAGGGATAGGAAAATAGCAGAACAGGGAGGAAGATTAGAGCCCTTCAGGCTGAACTGGATAGTGCTAGGGAGGAACTGATGGCGTTAAGGGGGGAGATGGGTGAAGACAGGTGGGAGGTGGTACTAAGGAACAGGGGCCACAGAAAGAGAACAGCATCTGACAGTTTCACCATTGGCACAAACAATAGATTTGCCTTGCTACCTCAGTCAGCTAAGGAAGAGGCTCAAGTAGATGTAAATGTAGTCAGCACTCAACAGACTTTCACTAGGAAACCAACTGTTGAAAAAAAAGTAGAAAGTAGGAGAAAAGTTCTGTTGTTAGATAGTAGCCATGGGAGAGTTGTGGGCCAGATCTTGCAGGAAAAATTAGGTGACAGGTACCAGATCACATGTATTTTCAAGCCCAGTGCATGTCTTAGCCAAGTATAGAGGATGTAGGATCATTGTGCAAGGGTTTTACAAAGCAGAACCATGTTGTGGTAGTGGGTGGAGCGGGAAACAATATTGATAGGGATCAGGGCTACAATATTGAGTGTGGACTGGTAACAATAGCATCTGCAACGAACCATACAAATGTTGGCTTGGTTCCTGCTCTCATGCAGTATGATCGGTCCAAATTGAACAGCTCTCTCAGGAGGGTCAATTGGAGCTAGATTAGTGCTTCGGGCGGCTACTTTGTCAGGCATAGGTTTGGTTCCTGTTGATGGTTTAGGTAGGTGGGACTTTGCGAGACATGGCCTGAATCTCAATAGGAAAGGGAAGGGTAAACTGGCTGGGACGATAGCAAAATCTCTAAAGGGGGGGGGGGGGGAATACTGAAACTCATGGGAGTACTTTTTTAGGCTTAAATCAGTGTCCAATCACCCGAAATTGGTTGAAATTAAGCTTAATGAGAAGCTCAGACAGGCAGGTACCAGAGATGTCAAAATATCACAAGATTCTCACAACAGTACAGTGAAAAATAATGTTAGTATGTCACAAGTGTCACATAAAGCACGGTGAAAAATAATGTTAGTATATTGCACCAGAATACCAGGGGATTAAAAACAAAGTAGATGAGCTTCTTGATTGTTTAGAAGCTTTAGAAACTGAGGGTAGAATAGATGTACTATGCCTGTCTGAACATCATATAGGCACAGGTGTGGAAACAGTAAATGTATGTTGATCTAAGCTTACAGCACACGTAAGTAGAGACACTATGGAGAGAGGAGGAGTTGCCATATATGTTAAAATCTGTCATAGTGCGAAAAATTTGGAAACTAAAACATTTTGCGCAGAGCAACATGTAGAAGCATGTGCGTATGTGCTTAAACTAAATAATGGCACTTTTATAATTGTAGCTGTGTACAGGTCTTATTGGGATATTTTCAACTATATTTGAAAAACTTGGATTCTTTGTTGTGCTATCTGTAAAATAGAGGGACGCAAATTATTGTTTGTGGGGATTTCAGGGTAGATTTTCTGAAAGAGTCCAATAGATAGCTTGACTTTGAAGTGTTACTTGGTTCTTTTAATTTGACGTCAGTTATTGATTTTGTTACTAGGATGGTACAGGAAAGCAGCACACTGATAGATAACGTTTTTATAGACCACAATAAATTTAATGAAATAAAAACTTTTCCTGATAAGAATGGTCTGCCTGACCTTGATGCACAACTAGTTACAGTATATGACAAAGCTCCATAGAATAATACAAAACAGTCCTCCACAATAGGGCATTCAATTAACGATTTAACAATTCACACTTTTAGGGAAAGGTTGCAACAGTTAGACTGGGATGAGATTTACAGGGAATATAATGCTAATTTAAAATTTAACCTTTGTGAGTATACTCGAAAACAGTTTCCCTAAGAAAACAGTGAAATATAATTGTAAGGAACCATGTAAAAAGCCAAGGCTTACTAAAGGGATAAAAATATCTTGTAAACAGAAAAGGGAAATGTATCTTATAGCTAGGAGGAGTAATGATCCCAAAACAGTGGAACACTATAAAAACTACTGCACTGTGTTAAGAACAGTTATTAAAAAGTCCAGAAGTATGTGCATTATGTTTGAGATTAGCACATCTGATAAACAAATTAAAACAATTTTGAATATTGTTAAAAAGGCAAACAGCGCAACTGAGAGCACAGGAAAACTGTGTTTCTATCAAACTCAATGAAAAGTTTGTTAACAAGAAGTCAGAAGTAGAAAATGTTTTAGTGATCATTTTTTAAGTGTTGTAGAGAAAATAGGATCCAAATATTTATTAGAAAATGAAAAGCAATATATCGAAAAGGCAGTACCTATGAAATTTGATAAAATTGAAATTCAGCTCAGTTGTCCTACTGAAATTAGGAAAATAGTAAATTCACTCAAAAGTAAGAGCTTACATGGAATTGATGGCATTTCCAAGAGAGTACTAAAAGCTTGTTCCCGACAAATAAGTAGGATTCTCAGCCACATATGTTATAGCTCACTCAAACAGGGCATTTTTCCAGATAGACTGCAATACACTATTGTTAAACCATTGCATAAAAAAGGGGATAGGTCTGATGCTAACGACTACCGCCAAGTCTCACTTGTGACAGCTTTATCCAAACTTTTTGAAGCAGTAATGTATTCAGGAGTAGCATCACACATTTGTAAAAATGAAGTGCTAACAAAATGTCAATTTGGGTTTCAGAAAGGTTTTTCAACACAAAATTCTATATATGCTTTCACTGATGATATATTAAATGCATTGTATAACCGAATATCACCCACTGGGATATTTTGTGATCTCTAAAAGGTTTTTGATTGTGTGAATCATGAAATTCTTCTAGATAAGCTTAAGTACTGTGGTATGAGTGGGACAGTGCACAAATGGTTTAATTCATAGTTAACTGGAAGAATGCAGAAAGTTGAAATTAACAGTACAGATAGTCTGCAAAAATCAGCAGAGTCCTTTAACTAGGGAGGTACCAAGAATGGTGTCCCACAGGGTTCAGACTTGGGTTCCCTATTGTTTTTAATATATATAGCAACGACTTGCCAGTCTATCTTCATGAAGATGCAGAGCTAGTTCTTTTTGCTGATGATACAAGCATAGTAGTCATACCCAACAAGCAAGAATCAGCTGAGGAAATTGTAAATAATGTCTTTCAGAAAATTATTAAGTGGTCCTCTGCAAATGGACTCTCACTAAATTTCGAGAAAACACAATTTATACACTTCTGTACAGTAAATGGCATAACACCATTGATAATTATAGACTATGAACGGAAGTCTGTTGCTGAGACAGATTACTCAAAATTTCTGGGTTTGTGCATTGATGAGAAATTGAACTGGAAGAAACACATCGATGATCTACTGGAACAGTAAGGTTCAGCTACTTCTTATATTAGGGTTATTGCAAAATTTTGGTGATAAACATATCAGTAAATTGGCCTACTATGCCTATTTTCATGCACTGCTTTCTTATGGCGTCATATTTTGGGAGAATTCGTCACTAAGCGAGAAAGTATTCATTACACAAAAGCTTATAATCAGAGTAATAGCTGGAGCCCACCTAAGATCACCATGCAGACTATTATTTAAGGAATCGAGATATTCACAGTACCTTCGGAATACATATATTCACTCATGAAATTTGTCATTAATAACACATCCCAATTCAAAAATAACAGCGCAGTGCATAGCTACAACACTAGAAGAAAGGATGATCTTCACTATTCTGGATTAAATCTCACTTTGGCACAGAATGTCATTTGCCAAATAGTATTAAAAGTCTGACAGACAGACAACCAACATTTAAAAGCAAATTAAAAGAATTTCGGAATGACAACTCCTTCTAATCAATAGATAAATTCTTAGATATGAAGTAGTAACTGTAAAAAAAATTTGATAATTATTTTATGTAAAGAAAACTTATGTTAAAGTAACACGTTCAACATCATTACGAAATGTCGTATTCGTGATCTATGGAGCGAGGATTAATGTATCTATGTATGTATGTAACACTACCTTGGGGAACGCCGGAAATCACTTCTGTTTCAGTCGACAACTTTCCGTCAGTTCCTACGAACTGTGACCTCTCTGACAGGAAATCACGAACCTATTACATAAGTGAGACGATATTCCATAAGCACGCAGTTTCACTACAGACCGCTTGTGTGGTACGTTGTCAAAAACCTTCTGTAAATCTACAAATACGGAATCAATTTGAAATACCTTGTCAATGACACTCAGAACTATAGCCGTCAAAGCTGCGACGTGATAGCGAACTTTGGTCAGAATGTTGGATAAAAGTGACGTGCGTGGGTGGCGAACAGCAGCGTATAATCCGCTCACTACTTCTGAAACGTCGCGGCATTTGGAGCGATCACCGGGTCTGTACAAATACATACCATGACCTACGGTGAGCTGTTCTCTTCAGACAGGGCTCCTGGCGTGATGTATAGGGAAGAAACTGGAAGCAGTTATGATATACAGATATCCGTAAAGCATTCGAACAACGGTGAGTCTGCGTATTACTTGCTGTATCTTTCGACTGTCGTACACATAAATAAGTTTTCTGTGCGTGAGCTTATGTATCCACCGCTCTGTAGAAGTCTTATCTTCCTTGCTTATATACATTATTACGTCAGTCCAGGAGGAGATGGGTATTCCGTCGTATAAGTCAATGATAGAGCACTCGACTCATGGATAAATATCAGCAACGGTTCACAGCGGTTTCTTCTAGATCCCCTTCCCTGTATCTCAAAGAATATCTCGTTATCTTCTCTAGAGATAAGTTATACTCGCTGTTCCCCCTATATCCTGAATTATAGATACGTATAGTCAAGGTCTGTACTTACGAGAATGATTCTATTAAAGAGTTACAGGATTACCTCCTGCGAAGCTGTCACAAAGCTCTAAGCACTTGGCAGATGCGGTTGTCCTTCCAGGTTTGGAGTTAAGATTGTAGTAAGATATGAGTTTGATGGAAAGTGTCCTCTCGCATTTTCTTAAGGTTCTAGCCTACTAATTTATTTTCAGGAAAATATCCTACAGAACTTTCTTTTTGTTCATTTTTTAAAACAAAGCTTTTTGTCGGAATTTAACAGAGTAAACAAATTATGTTCCGACTGCTCGAACAGTCCACAGGTGTACTGCCGGCTCGTAGTGTGCAAGGGGCACAATATTTCGGCGATCAGACATGTCGCCATCGTCAGGTGCGCTGATGAACTGAGCTCCTGAGGGCGGGCGGCAGATTTAAATACCCTCCCCCCGCGGACCGCTCTCTTCGCCGTCCGCGCCCGCACGCCGGCGGGGTGTTGGAATCTGTCGTAGCGTCGATGTGCTTGCTACGTCTACTCTGGTCGCCAGTTCGTACTTCCTGCTGAGAGTCCTCTTAATTACATTCAATGCCGGGTCCCAAGCCTTGCTGAGATTGTAGCCGCAATCTCGGTTGATAAGATCTTCCCTGGTGCGAATTTCGATAGCCTCCCTTATAACGCTGTCCCAATATTTAGAGGTCTGAGCCAGGATCATGGTGCGCTCATAATCCATCTCGTGTTTTTCCGACAAACAGTGTTCTGCTACCGCCGACTTATTTGGATATGTCAGTCGAGTGTGCCTTTGATGTTCTCGGCAACGATCTTCGATGGTGCGTACTGTTTGTCCGATATAAGTCTTCCCACACTCACAGGGAATTTGGTATATGCCGGCCTTCCTCAAACCGAGGTCATCTTTCACACTTGCCAGTAATTCCCCGTGTTTTATTGGGCGGGAAAAAGACGTTTATAACTCGGTCTTTCTTTAATATACGGCCGATTTTCCCCGATAGTGCGCCATTGTACGGAATAAAGGCAGTGGCTACCTCTTCTTCCGTGACTTCATCCGTCTCCACAGGTTGTGCTGTGGTGGTGGGACGGAGAGCGCGTCTAATGTGCCATTCCGAGTACCCGTTTTTTCGGAACACGGTTTTGAGGTGTTCCAATTCCTGGGGCAGATTCTCTGCGTCTGAGGCGCTGCGCGCCCTGTGTACTAGTGTTTTTAGTACTCCATTCCTCTGAGAAGGCTGGTGGCAGCTGTCTGCATGCAGGTATAGGTCAGTGTGCGTTTTCTTCCTGTACACACCGTGGATCAGGGTACCATCAGCTCTCAGGAGCACAGGAGTTGAGTTCGTCACCGCATCTGACGATGGCGACATGTCTGATCGCCGAAATATTGTGCCCGTTGGACACTATGAACCGCCAGTATACCCGTGGACAGTTCGAGCAACAAATACGCCGAGAGAAACTGAAGAATCACAATATGTTCCGACTGATCAGTGTCAGTCAGACCGTCAGAGAGAGCGCATTGCTAGTCCCTGCTACTGCTAAGGCGAGTACACCGTTCGCTTGTTACATAATTTTACGAGCTCCAAATAGGAGGAGTGCAGTAATGGATAGGAACTGTGATTGTTGTGTACAGATGCGAGCTGAGCTGGTGACCCTTCGCTCACAGCTTCAAGCTGCGTTGGCTTCCGTCACACAGCTTGAGGCTGCTGCCAAGGGGCGTCACTGTGGGGAGTCGGACGCGGGGATGCGAGGGAAGTCGAGCACGTCCCACGTGTCCTCCGATCGGTCGACTGTCCTCCGATCGGTCGACTGCTGTGACCTCCCCGGGTACTGCCTGCACTGAGGCCGACCCCTCACCCGTGGCCGAGTGGGAGGTCATTCCAAAGTCTGGCAGGCAGCGAAAAACTTTCCGTGGGGCCGGTCATAGGGCCTCCCCGGTTCGTTTGACGGACAGGTTTCGGGCGTTATCTGTGGCTGACGATGTCTCTGAGCCGGATGCAGTCGTCCACCTTGTTCCAGAGGAAGCTTCTCGGCCCGCAAGGTCTGGGCATTCACAGAGGGCGGGTTTGCTGGTAGTTGGGAGCTCCAACGTTTGGCGCGTAAAGAGGCCCCTTAGGAACATGGCTGCCAAGGAGGGGAAGGAAGTCAGTGTGCACTCTGTGTGCATTCCGGGGGGAGTCATTCCGGATGTGGAAAGGGTGCTTCCAGATGCCATGAAGAGTACAGGGTGCAGCCAACTGCAGGTGGTGGCTCATGTCGTTACCAATGACGTGTGTGGCTTTGGATCGGAGCAGATTCTGTCTGGTATCGGGCGGCTAGCGGAAATGGTAAAGACTGACAGTCTTGCTTCCGAGATTAAGGCGGAGCTCACCATCTGCAGCGTCGTCAATAGAACCGACTGTGGTCCTTTGGTGCAGAGCCGAGTGCAGGGTCTGAATCAGAGGTTCAGGCGGTTCTGTGACCGTGTAGGCTGCACATTCCGTGACTTGCGCCATCGGGTGGTGGGTTTCCGGGTTCCGCTTAATAGGTCAGGAGTCCAGTACACACAGGAGGCGGCTACACGGGTAGCGGGGGCTGTGTGGAAGGGACTGGGCGGTTTTTTAGGTTAGAGGGTCTCAGGGAACCACAGAGGGGGCGTCCGTCAGAAAGTGGGCAGGTAAAACACACAGTAAGGTAGTTGCAGAAACGATTGGTATTGTATTTGTAAATTGCCGTAGCTGTGTTGGGAAAGAACCAGAGCTCCAAGCCCTAATAGAAAGCATTGAAGCTCAAATAGTTGTAGGTACAGAGAGCTGACTAAAGCCGGAAATAAGTTCAGCCGAAATTTTTTCAGACGATCTAACAGTGTTCAGAAAGGATAGATTAAATACAGTTGGTGGTGGAGTATTTATTGCTGTCAGAGGTAGTTTGCCTTGTAGCGAAATTGAGGTAGGTAGTTCATGTGAAATAGTATGGGTAGAGGTTATACCTGACAATCGGACTAAACTATTAATTGGATCGTTTTACCGCCCCCCCCCCCCTCCCCCCGACTCAGAAGACACAGTTGCTGAACAGTTCAAAGAAAACTTGAGTCTCATTTCAAATAAGTACCCTGCTCATACAATTATAGTCGGTGGTGACTTCAAATTTACCCTCGATATGCTGGAAAAATTATACGTTTAAAGCCGGCGGCAGGCATAAAACATCATCCGAAATTGTACTGAATGCTTTCTCAGAAAACTCGAAGCATACTTAACCTTTTAGCAACAAATAATCCAGGACAAATAGTGAGTGTTGTGACGAATACAGGGATTAGTGACCACAAAGCAGTTGCTGCTAGGCTGAATACTGTAACACCTACAACCATCAAAAAGAAACGCAAAGTATATCTATTTAGAAAAGCTGATAAAAATGCTCTTAACGCCTTTTTAGGAAACAGTCTTCACTCCTTCCGATCTGATCATGTACGTGTAGAAAAGTTGTGGAATGTTTTCAAAGAGATAGTATCAACAACAATTGAGAGATATATACCACATAAATTAATAAGTGATGGTACTGATCCCCCATGGTACACAAAACGGGTCAGATCGTTGTTGCAGGAGCAACGAAAAAAGCGTGCCAAATTTAAAAGAACGCGAAATCGCCAAGATTGGCAAAGTTTTACAGAAGTTTGAAATATAGCGCGTACTTCAATGCGAGATGCTTTTAATAATTTCCACAACGAAATTCTGTCTCGAAATCTGGCAGAAAACCCAAAGAGATTCTGGTCATACATAAAGCACACCAGTGGCAAGACACAATCAATACCTTCACTGCGCGATAACAACGGTGAAGTCACTGATGACAGTGCCACTAAAGCAGAGTTATTAAACACGGTTTTCCGAAACTCCTTCACCAAAGAGGACGAAGTAAATATTCCTGAATTCCAATCAAGAACAACTGCCAAGATGAGAAACATAGAAGTAGATATCCTCGGTGTAACAAAGCAGCTTAAATCACTTAATAAACGCAAGGTCTCCGGTCCAGATTGTATACCAGTCAGGTTCCTCTCAGAGTATGCTGATGAAATAGCTCCATATTTAGCAATTATATACAACCACTCGCTCACAGAAAGATACGTACCTAAGGACTGGAAGATTGCTCAAGTCACTCCAATACCCAAAAAGGGAAGTAGGAGTAATCCACTGAATTACAGGCCTATATCGCTAAAGTCGATTTGCAGTAGGGTTTTAGAACATATACTGTATTCGAACATTATGAAGTACCTCGAAGAAATCGATTTATTGACATATAGTCAGAACGGATTCAGAAAATATCGTTCTTGTGAAACACAACTAGCTTTTTATACTCATGAAGTAAAAAGTGCTATCGGCAAGGGATGTCAAATTGATTCCATATTTTTAAATTTCCAGAAGGCTTTCGACACCGTTCCTCACAAGCGTCTTCTAATCAAACTAGGTGCTTACGGAGTATCGCCTCAGTTGTGCGACTGGGTTCGTGAATTCCAGACAAAAAGGTCACAGTTCGTAGTAATAGACGGAAAGTGATCGAGCAAAACAGAAGTAATATCCGGCGTTCCCCAAGGAAGTTTTATAGGCCCTCTATTGTTCCTGATCTGTATTAACTAAATAGGAGACAATCTGAGTAGCCGTCTTAGATTTTTTTGCAGATGATGCTGTCGTTTACCGTCTTGTAAAGTCATCAGATGATCAAAACGACTTGCAATGATTTAGATAAGATATCTGTATGGTGCGAAAAGTGGCAATTGACCCTGAGTAAAGAAAAGTGCGAAGTTATTCACATCAGTACTAAAAGAAATCAGCTAAATTTCGATCACGCAATAAGTCACACAAATCTGAGGGCTGTAAATTCAACTAAATACTTAGGGACTACAATTACAAATAACCTAAACTGGAACGATCACATAGATAATATTGTGGGTAGAGCAAACCAAAGACTCCGATTCATTGGCAGAACACTTAGAAGTTACAACAGGTCTACTACGCCTGTCCGCCCTATTCTGGAGTATTGCTGTGCGGTGTGGGATCCGCATCAAGTGGGACTGACGGATGACATCGAGAAAGTACAAAGAAGGGTAGCTCGTTTTGTATTATCGCGAAATAGGGGAGATAGTGTCACAGACATGATACGTACGTGAATTGGAGTGGCAGTCATTAATACAAAGGCGTTGTTCGTTGCGACGGGATCTTCTCATGAAATTTCAGTCACCAGTTTTATCCTCCGATTGCGAAAACATTTTGTTGGCACCCACCTACATAGGGAGAAATGATTATCACGATAAAATAAGAGAAATCAGGGCTCGCACGGGAAAATTTAAGTGCTCGTTTCTCCCGCGTGCCGTTCGAGAGTGGAACGGTAGAGAGAAAGCATGAAGGTGGTTCATTGAACCCTCTGCCAGGCACTTCATTGTGAATAGCAGAGTAATCATGTAGATGTAGATCTGGAAATAAAGATTACATTTGTGTGTGTTAGCAGTACTGATTAAAATGGACTTTTATACGAAATACTTTTTAAAACTGATGTTCGAACCGTTTTAATGTAGATATATGTGTTGGTAGTTACTAAGGAAACTAACAAATAAAGAATCTGGAAAGAGATATGACTGCTGGAATGGTTAATTGTGACGTACTTATGACCATAATAAAAATGAAATGACGGTAAGTATGAGGAGTAGAAAGTGAATAAAGTGTAAATGAAACGCATAGTAGTTTCTTGGATTGCAAGAGACAAGAACGAGACGACAAACTAATTGAAGTTTTGTAGGTGATATACGGAAACATCCAGAGGTAACTGCTAAAACTGTAATGCTTGGAGGGGATCTGTTTCGAGCAGTGGGCGTTAAATGAGTGTTGATGATCCAAAAGAACTGTTTATAGCCAGTACATGGAGTGTTGTTGAAATTATATTGCCTGTTCATTTCCTGTAATCAGCTGGCTTCCTCTCGCTATCGAGGTGTGTTTGTTGCCTTGATATACAAATCAATACTACTCAGTGACTGACCCACGTACATGACGACATGTTTGATAGGTCTTTCGCAGTGATCATGTCGAAATGGCACTGGGTAAGATGTGAGGAGCAGTATTAAAATCCCTATACCTTCATCACGAAATCTTTTTTCTAAAGTCGAATCATGAGAATGCCGGAACAACTCGATTGTAGCGATAAGCGCGGTTTTATTTCCAATTCTTATCGTATGGGAATTTGTTGCGGCCGCGCGGGGTAGCCACGCGGTCTGATGGCGTCTTGACACGGTCCTTGCGGCTGCCCCCGTCGGAGGTTCGAGTCCTCCCTCGGGCATGGGTGTGTGTGTTGTCCATAGCGTAAGTTAGTTTCAGTTACATTAAGTAGTGTGTAAGCTTAGTGACCGTTGATCTAAGCTGTTTGGCCCCATAAGATCTTACCACAAATTAAATTAATTAATCTGTTGCGGACAGATCTGGAGATCCTGTTGGCCACGGGAGTATCTCAGCATCACGCAGAACATTTCATAGAGAGACATCTATGGACGAGCATTGCCTTGTTGAAAAATTGCACCATGATACCGTCAGATGTGAGGTAAGACATGAGATGGCTCGACGTCCGCGACCTACCGTTCTGCCGTCAGATTTCCCTCTGTCACTAGAATCCGTGATCAGAGATCATGCACGATTGCTCCACTCACCAGGTGTTTCAACGCTGTGCCTCCACAAAACATTAGAGGGATGTGACCTCTTCCCAGGTCATCGGTGTACTCGCCGAAATTGGCCATCCAGGGTAGCGAAGAGCCGCGCTTCATCGCTAGTAGTGTACGACGCCATTAATGGGCAGTCCATGCTGTCCGGTCATAGCACAACACCAATCACAGCAGTTTGTGTTGTGGTGTTAACAGCAGCCTACGCCTGGGCCGGTAATCCACCAGTCTGGATGCTGCTAGCCCCCGACCAATGATGCTGAATCACCCTGAAGAGGGTCCATTACTTGTAGTCGTATGGGAGGTGCTGATCTGAAGGTCACACGTGGTCGACTGGAACCTTTACGACCGGTACACCTGCCCTCACGTCCCATTGCGGTCAAGTATCGGACCTCTCTCACATCCGAATGTGGCACAAATCTGGTATTGCACCACTCCATTTGTAGGCCGTATGGAGACGCACAATTAGGCACATTTTAGTCTTTTTTAGATGCCGATAGCGCTGACTCACACAAATCTGTGGCATCTGCGAGTCCATCACAGTGATCATCCAACATTCATGACAACAGTCATGCACATTTGGCTGAAACAGATAATGGAAAATGCGCTGGCGTAAGCCGTCGTCAGCACACCGGTCGGCAAAGATGAAGCGTGAAGATAGATAGTAGGCGGTCGATAAAGCGTGTCTGTCACGAGATGGATCAGAGACACACCGACAAACAACGGCAGCCAACGCCCTCTCGACAACATGTATTTAGGGCGCCGCTGCTGACCAGAGGGTCTCACTAACTCAGTTGGCATCTATAAGTTTACTCACAGGCTACAAACGTACATAGGAACCAGATTAGTGACAATAGAGGGACCAGCAGTGAGACTAAAGTTTGTAATAGCAAGATTACCTATATTGTCTGCAAGAGGACTCTCACTGACCAGCTTGCACCACAACACAGGGACTCCTTTCGACAGAAGTAAAATTTCCAGTTCTTGTAAATAAAGAACCTTATTAATCCACGGGTCCAATTGTGTTGTAGAAAGAGAATGCTGGCCACCCATAACAACACCCTGTCCCTAGCTTCCTACCGTAAAAGACTCTACAGTGGCAATGAGGATACTACAGAAAAAACAATGTTATGAATTTAGTAGGGCACATGGTTTTTATTGATTAAGGAAGTATATGGTAGCCTTCTCGTCTCTAAGCTTTGGACTGCAATGTTAGGGAAGGGGGTGGGTCATTAATATGTTAAAGTTGTTAGAACATTGTACAGAGTGAATCACCTAAATATTGCACCCCAAAAACTACAGGGGAAGTGCTTTTGATGTGCATTCACAGAATAGATTGGTAGCCAGGGGCTCGTATAGTTAGCCAATCAACAGATTGTAGTAATACAGCGTATTTTTGTGGAAGCATAAATATTTTTATTGGGAACAATGCCTACTGACATTCTCAAAAGTATCATTGACTGTTTTTCTACGAATTGTCTCACCCTGAATTTCACAAAGACACATCATATTCTGTTGTGCACCTCCAGGGGTACTGCACTAGTGATAAGTGTAGCACGTGGTGATGAAAGAATACGAAGATGTAAACTTCAAAATTTTGGGTGTCCATATTGATGAGTGGTGTCCTTAGTTATGGGAATTTACAGTGGAAAAAACACATTTGGGAACTCCTAAAATAATTTAGTTCAGCCACATTTGCACTTAGAATCTTAGCAAATTTTGGGGAGAGAGAAATCAGTAAGTTGACATATTACGCTTACTTTCGTTCAGTAATGTCATATGGAACAACGTTCTGGCATAACTCTTCGTTGCCCAGAAGCGTGCTGTAAGAATAATATGTGGTGCTCACCCGCGATCATCTTGTGGACATCTGTTTAAGGAGTTGGGCATTCTGACTGCTGCTTCACAGTATATTTATTCCCTCATTATGCTTATTGTAAATAATCCACTACATTTCAAAAGGAACAATGAGGTACATAATTACAACACTAGAAGAAAAAATGGCATTCATTACTCCACATTAAGGTTGTCTTTAGCGCAGAAAGGGGTGCACAACGCTGTAACAAAAATTTTTGACTACTTACCCAGTGATACACAATGTCTACAGACAGCAAGGTAAAATTTGAAAATAAATTGAACAAGTTTCTCCTTGACAACTCCTATTGCGTAGAAGAATTTCTATGTTTGTAGAGTGTATAAGGTGGTGGGTAGGAATTGATAACTGAATCTGTATATCTTGTTTTCATTTCGGGGGGGGGGGGGGGGGGGGAAATGATATGGTGATGTTTAGAATACAAATAGATGTACAAATAAATCTGCAGTATGAATGTAAAATGCCTCTTTCCGTATCATGACGATTTATCGTGCAAAATGATCCATTGGACATGAAAGTAACTAACCAAATAAATAAATAATTAACAAAGTAAAAGTAGGGTAAATTAGAATGTCAGTGGTGTTTACGAGATATCGTATTTTGAAAAGTTCCCACACCGACACTTGTACAATACCTATCGTAACACACACCAAAGAACATCACAGGTGCATACACTGGTTATGTGCATTCTGACCAGTAACGAGACAATTGACGATCACAGGTTGTGTTTAAAATGACCACCGGCAGTGGCAATACACGCTTCCAGTCTGGTATGGAACTACTGCTACACACTTGCTGCCATTTCAGCGGAGATGTACGAGCAGGCTGCAGTAATACGTCGTTGCTAGCCAGCGGGTGTAGTTGGTATGTCCTTTTAGAGAGCGTCTTTTAGCTTTCCCACAGAGAAAAGTCTACAGGCGTCTAATCCGGGGAAAGGGCCGGCCGAGGTACAACAGGTCCTCCGCGTCCATTCCAACGATTTGCAAACAATTCTTGAATATATGCTGTAGTATTTTGTGCACTATGGGCTGGACAGCTTCAGGTTGGTGCTACAGGTTCCTACTAGTCTGCAGAGGAACGTCTTCTATTATCCGTGAAAGGTGGCCTGTTAGGAGACTGCAATGCATGTGCGCGTTGAGTGTTGCGTCAATGAGCTGATATTTACATTCCATGGATGCTAACGTTCCATCCGACGAAGCCAACGGGGATTGCCAGCAGACGAAAAGTATATGTTTCGATGATTTACCTGGCCATATTGGGTAAATGTGGCTTCATCACTAAACAAGATAAATGATATATCTGGAGCACCCTGTTTTAATGATCATGTACAGAAGTTACCACGGTTGTCAATCATTTCCATGAAGCTTTGATGGAGAAGGATGCGATACAAACTATGTCGATGGAGAATGGGTAGGATATTTGCTTGACTCATTCCACTTCCTCGTGCGATTGAGCAGGAGCTACATCTACATCTACATCCATACTCCGCAAGCCACCTGACGGTGTGCGGCGGAGGGTACCTTGAGTACCTCTATCGGTTCTCCCTTCTATTCCACTTTCGTATTGTTCGTGGAAAGAAGGATTGTCGGAATGCTTCTGTGTGGGCTCTAATCTCTCTGATTTTATCCTCATGGTCTCTTCGCGAGATATACGTAGGAGGGAGCAATATACTGCTTGACTCTTCGGTGAATGAATGTTCTCGAAACATCAACAAAAGCCCGTTCCGAGCTACTGAGCGTCTCTCCTGCAGAGTCTTCCACTGGAGTTTATCTATCATCTCCGTAACGCTTTCGCGATTACTAAATGATCCTGTAACGAAGCGCGCTGCTCTCCGTTGGATCTTCTCTATCTCTTCTATCAACCCTATCTGGTACGGATCCCACATAGGTGAGCAGTATTCAAGCAGTGGGCGAACAAGTGTACTGTAACCTACTTCCTTTGTTTTCGGACTGCATTTCCTTAGGATTCTTCCAATGAATCTCAGTCTGGCATCTGCTTTACCGACGATTAATTTTATATGGTCATTCCATTTTAAATCACTCCTAATGCCTACTCCCAGATAATTTATGGAATTAACTGCTTCCAGTTGATGACCTGCTATATTGTAGTTAAATGATAAAGGATCTTTCTTTCTATGTATTTGCAGCACATTACACTTGTCTACATTGAGATTCAATTGCCATTCCCTGCACCATGCGTCAATTCGCTGCAGATCCTCCTGCATTTCAGTACAATTTTCCATTGTTACAACCTCTCGATATACCACAGCATCATCCGCAAGAAGCCTCAGTAAACTTCCGATGCCATCCACAAGGTCATTTATGTGTATTGTGAATAGCAACGGTCCTACGACACTCCCCTGCGGCATAACTGAAATCACTCTTACTTCGGAAGACTTCTCTCCATTGAGAATGATATGCTGCGTTGTTGTCTAGGAACTCTTCAATCCAATCACACAATTGGTCTGATAGTCCATATGCTCTTACTTTGTTCATTAAACGACTGTGGGGAACTATATCGAACGCCTTGCGGAAGTCAAGAAACACGGCATCTACCTGTGAACCCGTGTCTATGGCCCTCTGAGTCTCGTGGACGAATAGCGCGAGCTGGGTTTCACACGACCGTCTTTTTCGAAACCCATGCTGTTCCTATAGAGTAGATTTCTAGTCTCCAGAAAAGTCATTATACTCGAACATAATACGTGTTCCAAAATTCTACAACTGATCGACGTTAGAGATATAGGTCTATAGTTCTGCACATCTGTTCGACGTCCCTTCTTGAAAACGGGGATGACATGCACCCTTTTCCAATCTTTTGGAACGCTACGCTCTTCTAGAGACCTACGGTACACCGCTGCAAGAAGGGGGGGCAAGTTCCTTCGCGTACTCTGAGTAAAATTGTACTGGTATCCCATCAGGTCCAGTGGCCTTTCCTCTTTTGAGCGATTTTAATTGTTTCTCTATCCCTCTGTCGTCTATTTCGATGTCTACCATTTTGTCATCTGTGCGACCATCTAGAGATGGAACTACAGTGCAGTCTTCCTCTGTGAAACAGCTTTGGAAAAAGACATTTAGTATTTCGGCCTTTAGTCTGTCATCCTCTGTTTCAGTACCATTTTGGCCACAGAGTGTCTGGACATTTTGTTTTGATCCACCTACCGCTTTGACATAACACTAAAATTTCTTAGGATTTTCTGCCAAGTCAGTACATAGAACTTTACTTTCGAATTCATTGAACGCCTCTCGCATAGCCCTACTCACACTACATTTTGCTTCGCATAATTTTTGTTTGTCTGCAAGGCTTTGGCTATATTTATGTTTGCTGTGAAGTTCCCTTTGCTTCCGCAGCAGTTTTCTAAGTCGGTTGTTGTACCACGGTGGCTCTTTTCCATCTCTTACGATCTTGCTTGCCCAATACTCATCTAACGCATAATGTACGATGGTTTTGAACTTTGTCCACTGATCCTCAACACTATCTGTACTTGAGACAAAACTTTTGTGTTGAGCCGTCAGGTACTCTGTAATCTGCTTTTTGTCACTTTTGCTAAACAGAAATATCTTCCTACCTTTTTTAATATTTCTATTTACGGTTGAAGTCATGATGCAGTAACAGCTTTATGATCGCTGATTCCCTGTTCTGCGTTAACTTTTTCAAATAGTTCGGGTCTGTTTGTCACCAGAAGGTCTAATATGTTATCGCCACGAGTCGGTTCTCTGTTTAACTGTTCAAGGTAGTTTTCAGATAAAGCACTTTAAAAAAATTTCCCTGGATTCTTTGTCCCTGCCACCCGTTATGAACGTTTGAGTCTCCCAGTCTATATCCGGCAAATTAAAATCTCCACCCAGAACAATAACATTGTGGGGAAATCTACTCGAAATATTTTCCAAATTATCCTTCAGGTGCTCAGCCACAACAGCTGCTGAGCCAGGGGACCTATAGAGACATCCAATTACCATGTCTGAGACTACTTTAACCGTGACCTTCACCCAAATTATTTCACATTTCGGATCTCCGTCAGTTTCTTTCGATACTACTGCACTTCTTATCGATATAAACACGCCTCCCCCTTCGCTGTCCAGCCTGTCTCTGCGGTATACATTCCAATCTGAGTTTAGGATTTCATTACTGTTTACGTCTGGTTTCAGCCAACTTTCTGTCCATTCTGGGCATTGTGACCGTTTATTAATGAGAGCAGTTCCGTGATCTTTCTATAGACGCTCCTGCAGTTTACTATTAGCACATTAATATTGTTATTCCCTGTTGCATTTTGCCTACTCCTACCTTGCCTCGTCTCAGGAGGCGTCTTGTCGGGCCTAGGGAGGGAATTCTCTAATCTAAAAAACCCACATGTGCACTCCACACGTACTCCGCTACCCTTGTAGCCGCTTCCGCCGTGTAGTGCACGCCTGACCTATTCAGGGGGACCCTACATTTCTCCACCGATAGCGGAGGTCGAGAAATTTGCATCCCAGATCTCCGCAGAATCGTCTGAGCCTCTGGTTTAAGCCTTCCACTCGGCTCCAAACCAGAGGACCCGATCGGTTCTGGGAACGATACTACAAATAGTTAGCTCAGATTCCACCCCACGAGCGAGGCTTTCCGCCTTCACCAATTCCACCAACCGCCTGTACGAACTGAGGATGACCTCTTAACCCAGACGGCAGGAGTCATTGGTGCCGACATGAGCAACAATTTGCAGTCGGGTGCACCCAGTCCTCTCTATCGCCGCCGGCATGACCTCCTACACATCTCGGATGAGACCCCCCGGCAAGCAGACAGAGTGAACACTGGCCTTCTTCCCCGACCTTCCCGCTATTTCCCTAAGGGGCTCCATCACCCGCCTAACGTTGGAGCTCCCAATAACTAATACATCCCTCCCCCCGTGTGCCTGCTCGGACCTTGCTGAAGGAGCAGCCACATGTCCACTCACAGGCAGAGCGGGCGATGCCACTCGGCCAGCCTCCACATTGACCCTCCGCCTCGTGCGCCGCGAACGCCGCTGAACCCGCAGCTCCCCTTGGGGAGAGGGTGGCCCAACCGCGCCCGGTACCCGTGAAGATGTCTCGACAGCAGGGACAGTGGGCTAAGATAACGTGCGGATCAACTGCAACACCAGCAAGGCCATTAAATTCCTCCTCTTCTGCTGTCACGTGTTTCCTTCTGCTATGTGGTCTACGTGTTATACTGCCACTTTCAAATAAATGATTGAAGAGGCAGATAAATAATTGCCGAGATGGTCGGTGTCTATTGCGATATTTTGTCGCATGCGTCTTACAAGAACGAACTGCATTCTTCCTACACTCTCCATCACCATGAGCATGTCGGCTTTTCCTGCATTGGTAAATCCCATCGCTCACTCACTACCTACTGCCTGGACTATCACACACTGACTAGTAAGTCACAATGCATGCAACGAGCACACAAGAACACTGTAAGCAAACATAACAACATCGTACCTAGAAACTGCACAGGTTGAACGGCACAAACATGTGTCACTGAGGAAACTTTGAACATTACGATATCTCGTAAACGACTCTCACTAGACTCCCACGAGAAACGCCACTGAGATTCTACGAGGGTCGCTCCAAAAGAAATGCACACTATTTTTGTAAAAATACCGTTTCCATTCTGCATGTGTGAAAGTCTTACAGTGTGCAGATACATCTTTCCTGCTCGTTTTCAAACTTAGTTCAACTTGTTCCCGTGAGTGGCGCCATCACAGCACGTCTTCAAGATTGCTGCTACACTTGACGTTCGTAGAAGCAAGGTGCCGTCATAGAATTCCTGTGCTCTGAAAACGAGACAGTGGAAAACATCCACAAGAGGTTGAAAAAGATGTATGGAGATGCTGCTGTCGATCGCAGCACAGTTAGTCGGTGGGCAAGCAGGTTACGTGATGAAAGCGGGCACGGCAATATTGAGGATCGTCCTCGCAGCGGCAGGCCTCGTACTGCACACACTCCAGACAATGTGCTGAGAGTTAACGAATTGGTGACTGCTGACAGACGAATCACAGTGAACAAATTGTCACGCTACGTTGGGATAGGGGAAGGAAGTGTTTGCAGAAGACTGAAAGTGCTGGCGTTAAAAAAGGTTTGTGCCAGGTGGGTTCCTAGGGTGTTGACAGTGACTCACAAAGAAACAAGAAAAACGGTATGTAGCGAACTTTTGGAACAGTACGAGAATGGTGAAGATGAATTTCTTGGAAGAACTGTGACAGGTGATGAAACATGACTCCATCATTTTTTACCAGAGACGAAGAGGCAATCAATGGAGTGGCATCTTGCGAATTCACCCAAGAAAAAAATTCAAAACCACACCTTCTGCTGGAAAAGTTATGGCTACGGTGTTTTTGGATTCCGAATGATTCTTGCTTGTGGACATCATGCCAAGTGGAACCACCATAAATTCGGATGCATATGTGACGACACTGAAGAAACTCCAAATTCGACTGAGTCGTGTTCGACCACATGGGCAAAAGCAGGATGTTTTGCTGTTACACGACAATGCACGGCCACATGTCAGTCAAAAAACCATGGAAGCGATCACGAAACTAGGATGGACAACACTGAAACACCTGCCTTACAGTCCTGACGTGGCTCCATGTGACTATCATCTCTTTGGGAAACTGAAGGACTCTCTTCGTGGAACAAGGTTTGAAGATGATGACTCTCTTGTGCACGCTGCCAAACAGTGGCTCCAACATGTTGGTCCAGAATTTTACTGTGCAGGTATACAGGCGCTGGTTCCAAGATAGCGTAAGGCAGTTCAGAAGGATGGAAATTATGTGGAGAAATGAATATATTGTTCCTAAAGGATGTATCTACACACTGTAAAGCGTTCAAACATGTAGAATAAAAGATGGATTTTAAAAAAAATAGTGTGCATTTCTTTTGGAGTGACCCTCGTAGTTTACCCCACTATTAGTTTTTTAATATCCACAGGCACGGCTGCGGTTAAAAAAGGTATGTTTGTACAAAAAATACACCTTCTAAGTATTCTTTTATTGAAACTCCCTGGCAGATGAAAACTGACTGCCGCTGGACTCGGGACCTTTGCCTTTCGCAAGCAAGTGCTACCCAAGCACGACTCACGACCCGTCCTCACAGCTTTAATTCCGCCAGTAACTCGTCTCCTACCTTCCACATCACAGAAGCTCTCCTATAGACCTTGCTGAACTAACACTCCTGGAAGAATGGGTGTTGCGGAGACATGGCTTAGCTACTGCCTGGGGGATGTTTCCAGAATGAAATTTTCACTGTGCAGCGGAGTGTGCGCCGATATGAAACTTATATTCCGTTTGTTGACTAACAACGCGAACCCCTGACTACCAGTCCATTCTGAGGAAACCACACATCAATAGTACTTTTCATTTCAGTAATACAGGGTGTATTAAAAAGAATTATCCTATTTGGCACGTCTTTACTTTTGAAACTAATAAACATATACAATGAATTTTGCTTTTTGATGAATGGGAAACTCAAAAAGCTTTTTTCAGATCTTTTTGTAGGTGTTCAGCATGCCCTCCCCCTTGAATGCACAGCATATGCCAATGTGGTATTCAAATTGCTCCCACACTGCAGCGAGCACGTCTTGGGTTACATCTTCCACAGCTGCTGTTTCGCGATGTCTAAGTTCATTCATTGTTGTCGGTAACGGAGGCACATAAACAGAGTCTTTTATAAACCCCCCACAAGAAATAATCACAGACAGTCAGGTGTGGTGAACTTGGAGGCCAGTAATGGAAGGCTGAATCATTTGATTGAGTGCGACCGATCCATCGTTCAGCAATCCTTTGATTTAAAAATTTCCGCAGTTCTAGATGCCAGACGATAGACGGACATAGGGGACATGAAGAGCTGTAGAGCTGTACGGCGAACGGAGATCTGCGGACTCCTTGTGAAACTATGGCCGATGCGATCGACATTTTTGTCAGACACTCGGGGCCGGCCCAGCGATTTGCCTTCGCACAACCTATTTGTAGGAATTCTTCATACCATCGTCTAATGCTCTGTGCTGTAGGAGGATCCACACCATACCTAGAACGAAAGTCACGCTGAACAGTTATTACTGACCCGCACTGCGCAAAACGTAGAACGCAAAACGCTTTCTGTTGTCACGACACCATTTTTACGACAACTGAAGCGGGCGCACACTGCTGCTACGTAGCGAGAACCATGTAAAAGTCGAGAGTTTTCTCTTTCCAACAGTACATTGTTCACGCACGTATCTCAGATATCATAATAGTTATAATTTTTTTTAAACGAATGATTCTTTTTGATATACCCTGTATTTGAGGTGCAAGATTTAGGTGATTCACCCCGTATAGTGGCAGGACTTGTAGAAATACAGTATGCACAAAAATATCTGCAAAGAGTCCACTGACGAAACGGTTACGACAAGGATGCGGATAGCACCTTGCATGGGGGCTTAATTATACATTTAATGCAAATAATTTTAATTTTTTGATTTAGTAACTGTGTTCGGTTACGAAGTCTCGTAAACGGTTGGCCCTGACTGGTTTTAGTACGCAATCTGACTGCAGAGAATAACTACAAAGAATGAAAGAAAATTTTCGTTAACACAATTAATTAATTAAGTCCCCAGCAACTATAAAACCCACGAAACCAAAACACAAGTGTAATTGTTCTGTGTGTGGAAGTGTGATTCGACGTACACATCTGGCACGGTTCTTCTTCAATAAGACAAGAAATTTTAAATACCATTTATACTGAAGTAATTAAAAAAATAGAAATACTATAATTGCGCAAGAAAACCAGAATTACACTCTAATACAAGAACACGAGCCAGATGCTTTGTTGACTGAACCTGTAATGACGCATTATTTAAGACACTGAAATAATGAAAAAAAGGGAATTTTTTACCTTAATATATATTGACGAAAACCACTCTGATCATTACAATATCTCCATTCTAACAACATCTGCTCTCTAGCCCATCAAACAATTGCATAAAACATGGAACAAGCACTCCCTACTACAACATCTCAACACCAACTGACTCCTACCACCTCTCAACAAGCACTGACTACTGCCACATCTCGACAAGCACTCTCCACCACGACTTCTCGACAAGAACTTTTCACTACGACATGTCAGCAAGCACTGCCAGTGGAGGCGGCGGAATAAAACTCTTTGGCGCAATCTCTGCGCAATCTCTGGCGCTGTGGCTCAGTGTAGCCACCTTTCATGTGCCCTTCCTCCACGGGCCAGAATTTGATGGTATTTTTGTCAGCATTGGTGGTGAAAATACCACCAAATTCGTCCACAAAAATACAGACAAAAATGAAAGATAATATTAATACGTAAATATCACATAATTAAATAAACTTTTGGCTTTGCACTTACCTTTCAATAACCTAATATATAAAATACAGTAAGCAATACAAATTCTTTCATACATGTGACTTTACATAATAGTTTACACAATACACAAAAAATCAGTTTATACAAATGTTCACACAAAATGCTTTCAATGATTCAAAAAAAAAAAAAAAAAAAAAAAAAAAAAAAAAAAGAAGTAGTTGATAGTTCCAGCAGTAGCACCCAGCAATGGTCAACAGGTGCAAACAGCAAGAAGTAACTTCATTTCAGTAGAAACAGTTCCAACAGTGGCACTCAGCAATGTTGAGTAGGTGCAGACACCGACAAGTGACATCATTTCAATAGAAGCAGTTCCATCAGTTGCACCCAGTAATGTTGAACAGGTGCAGACACCAACAAGTGACATTATGTCAGTAGAAGCAGTTCCATTAGTGACACCCAGCAATGTTGAACAGGTGCAGACACCAACAAGTGACATTATTTCAGTAGAAGCAGTCCATCAGTGGCACCCAGCATTGTTGAACAGGTGCAGACACCAACAAGTGACATTATTTCAGTAGAAGCAATTCCATTAGTGGCACCCAGCAATGTTGAACAAGTGCAGACACCAAAAAGTGACATTATTTCAGTAGAAACAGTTCCATCAGTGGCACCCAGCAATGTTGAACAAGTGCAGAGACCAACAAGTGACATTTCAGTAGAAGCAGTTCCATCAGTAGCACCCAGCAATGTTGAACAGGTGCAGACACCAACAAGTGACATTATCTCAGTAGAAGCAGTCCATCAGTGGCACCCAGCAATGTTGAGCAAGTGCAGACACCAACCGGTGACATCATTCAGCAGAAACAGTTCAATTAGTGGCACCCAGCAATGTTGAGTAGGTGCAGACACCAACAAGTGACTTCATTTCAGTAGAAGCAGTTCCACTAGTGGCACCCACTAATGTTGACAGGTGCAGACAGCAACAAGTGACATCTCATCACTGGTTGAGCAGTTCCATCAGTGGCACCCAGTAATGTTGAACAGGTGCAGACACCAACAAGTGACATCATTTCAGTAGAAGTAGTCCATCAGTGGCACCCAACAATGTTGAGCAGGTGCAGACAGCAACAAGTGACATTTCAGTAGAGGCAGTTCCAACAGTGGCACCCAGCGATGTTGAACAGGTGCATACACCAACATGTGACATTATGTCGGTAGAAACAGTTTCATCAGTGGCACCCAGCAATGTTGAGCAGGTGCAGACACCAACAAGTGACATCATTTCAGTAGAAGCAGTTCCATCTGTGTGCAGACACCAACAAGTGACATCATTTCAGTAGAAGCAGTTCCATCTGTGGCACCCAGCAATGTTGAGCAGGTGCAGACAGCAACAAGTGACATTATGTCAGAAGAAACAGTTTCATCAGTGGCACCCAGCAATGTTGAGCAGGTGCAGACAGCAGTCCATAATATTCATTATCACTAATCACACTGTTCATCAGAGTTTATCAGCAGAAATTAAACATGTCCTAGTGGCACCAATCATGTAGAAAAAGTGCAAGTAACAGTCCATAATATTCACTATCACTAATCACACAGTTCGTCAGCAGAAATTAAACATTTCTAAGTGTCACACATCAATGTTGAACAGGTGCAGGTGTGAACAACAGTTTGAATGCACACACAATTGCTTTTACAAAATTATTATCAATGCTCTTACACTAAACATACAAATTATAAGAAACACACAAATGATATCAGATAATTGTCATATTAAATATTACAAATACACAAATATCAGTAAACCTATAATATTTATGGGTGTCAGTGCAAGCCACTACAAACAAATAAAATAATATTTAGGAAATAGGTTGGTACCAATTATTTGGGATTAGGAAAGGAAAACACACAAAACACACTCACTCATCTTTCATCCACATTAAGTGATACTGTGTAGTTGAATAGTGTTAACCGTGTAAATGCAATTCTGTCCATATTTGATGTTCAACTTGTGTATCAAGTAGTAGTGGCAGCAATGTATAACAGTCAATAATAGTTAGTCAACGTCATAGTCATCATGTCAAGACCAATGTTTGCCAAGCCAAATCAAATGTATGGTTGCTGAACAACTGTCAGTGTGCCAAGATATGCAAATGCTTCCTCTCTCCAAAAAAAAAAAAAAAGTATATACTGCTTAGTGATTTAACAAAGTGTGTGTGTAGACAATCTTCCTTCTACTTGAGTGTTCTAGTCTGCTATCTTCATCCTCCTTGTTCCATATAAATCAACAAAAAAAAATATGCTCCTCACTTACTTTACCTCTTATCAACCAAAACTCCAATAATCATCAGCATCACATAATCTTAATACTTCAATAATACCTCTTACATCGATACATATAAACATCATCAATATCATTTACCTTACCTCTTGTCCACCAAAACTCCAATAATCATCAACTTCACATAATCTCAATAATTCAATAATACCTCTTCAATACGTCGATACATATAAACCTTATCGCCAATATTATTTCACTTCCATAACAACTCTTTCCTCTACTCAGTCTCCTCGAACAAGTACAGACAAAATCCAAGTGCAAACCTCAATTCATCATCCCATGCAATCCGAAGACACAATGTCCACACACAACCTCTGTGTAATCCATCTGACCCAAATCTTCTACTCATTATGAATTATAAGATACATTTTGGTTACCTTGTCCATCATTAAACAAAAGAAATGCATACATGACCTCTAACAGCCTTTAGTTCGAATAACTCTCCGTAAGTAAGTACGAGTACGTAGCATGAAAGATCACATAAGACTTTGAGTGAATAAATCGTAATATTTCACAGTGTGTACACCACTTCAAGAATCATGGCAAATCAGAAACATACATGTGGAGTATTTCTTGTGTCAAGTGTCACTTCCTATTTCAATTGCTCACGAGGAATGCAGTGTAATAACTGTCAATGGTCTAACCCTAGTGTTGGTATGTCATGTCGTTAGCTTCCTTCCTATTAGCATAAATTTATACAGCTTCCATAAAACCTCCAGCTCATGTGACTTCAATGAAGTTTCTTGTACTAATGTCGTTCGTCGAATTATAGCAGTTCGTTTTCTTATCTTAAAAATATAAGGCACTGAGCGTAAGCAAAACATGCAACAGCGAGTAAATATACCAGTAGAGAACAGAATGTCAACAAGTGGATGCAGCACAATCCCCACAACGTGGCTCTGCCAAGCGAACAATAATTAATACCACAGTGTAACCTAAACTCTACGTTCGTACACTGTACATCAGCATTGCTATATTCTAAATTGAAGAGTAGTTATGACAACAAAACAGAAATGTGTAAATATGCAATCCATACGCAAAGCAGCACATATGTATCTTACATAATAAACAGGTCATTAGCATCATATCAGCATAAGCAAAGAAATGTTCATATGTAATCTTAATAAGTAAACATGAAGGCGCAAGCAGATAAATCACGAAGTATAACTTACATACATAACCATATCAGCACAACTAATTAGGTGACAATTATAATTTAAATAAATAAGCACAGCAGGCTCATAATAGAAAAATATGACATCAGTGAAAAAGCATAGCAGCCAAGCGATGCATAATATACACAAGTAACAACCCTGTTCATTAATCAATCATTGTCAAAATCAGTTAACACAAAGTATAAATCACGTAATCGCGAGCAGCAAATTACGTCTAAAGTACGTACCTAAGGGGAAATATGTTTCCTGAAAAATAAACTCAATTAATAGTTACCTTTTTAGTTTATTAGTTTCTTCTTCGAAATTACATTCTTCCTGAAAATTTCTCGATAGCAAGTCCTCTTAACGTCGGAGACACACAGAATTTACCTGAAGGTCTTAAATATTTTATACAACTGTATCCTAAAAAATACTGAACGTTAATAACATAATTTATCAAGTCACTATAGCTTTATAATGAATTTATTCGGAGAAATTAGACTGTGTATTTGTTTACGGCTGTCTGTACATTCGCACTGAGCGCTCGATCAGCTGTAGACGCGTGACGTAGAAAGTGATTGTTTGCGGTCAACGACTGCCTTGTGCGGCGCGCAGACTTGACTGTTGCTTTGAGTATGTGCCGCCGCCGGAACACGGCGCGGTATCCTTGCATTTCTCCGTGTGTTTACGTATAACTATTAGTCTCTCAAAGTATGTCATTCCACAAAAATTTTAACGTTCGATATATGATGTATTCCCTTAGAGCGTCGAGATTTGAGAGTTTCTACTTCGACAGTGTTATCATGAATAATTTTGCGAATTCTATATGGACCGTTATAAAGCAGAAAAAACTTGCGACACAAGCCCTTTCCTTTGTGAGACAAACGATGAGACTTAATTAATACCTTTTGACCAACTGACAAAGTTTTTAAACGACCAGGACGCTTAGCTGATTTCTCTCTTCTAGCAGCCGCAGATGCAATATTTTGCAGAGCCATGTTCATAACTTCAGAATGCCGCAGTTTCTGTGAAGGCGGAAAAGGAACGATTTCAGAAATGCGATTTGTCGGTGCTTTATTTTTTAACATTAATATAGGCGGTAAAGAAGTTGAATCATTAGGGAGTTCATTCAGAATGTTTTGAAAAATATGAAGATACTGATCCCACGTTCTGTGATTCTGATGACAATGAAGACGACACAATTTATTGACTTCCTTCATCCATCTCTCTGAAGCGTTAGATTGAGGGTGAAAAAGTGAAATGAAAATTGGTTTAATCTTACGACGCCGTAGAGTATGAAGTCAAATTTTAGAGCGAAACTGTGATCCATTATCTGATATAACCTTATCAACATGACCCACTTCTTTAAGAAAATGTTTGATGAAAGCGTTAGATACTGAATGAGCTGTTGCTTTGCGTAAAGGTGTAAAACACCCATATTTTGATGTCAGTTCCACTGCTACCAAAATGTACGCAAAACTATTAGTAGAACGAACCACTGGACCGAACAAATCGACTGCAGCCATCTCCTTTAATTTTGCTGGAATGATAGGAAACAATGGTGCTCTGTGAGAAATAGTTGGCGGCTTAGCCTTTTGACATAATTTGCATTTGGCAAGAACAAATCGAATACGTTTTTCCATATTACAGAAGTAGCAATTTTCTCGTAATTTATGAAAGCATTTTCTGGGACCAAAGTGTGCATAACTGAAATGTGTGTACCAAATCAATTTATTGACCCACTCATCAGGAATACAAAGTAACCAAACAGAGTTGTCGACCGATTTTCGTTTAAAAAGAATGTCATTACGGACTAAATAATACTGTCTGATCGCTACGCTTTCCTTTCTCCTCCACTTCTCCTTAATGTCCTTCCAGATTGGATCCTTATTTTGCTCCTTAGCGATGTCCTGGAGCGAAGACGAAATAAAGTTCTCAAACGCAACACCTTGAATATACATCAAACAATAATTGTTTTCTATGCAGTCCTCTTCAGCACTTTGTTTCAAACCCATAGGTGCACGTGATAAAGCATCAGCAATAATATTTGAAGAACCCTGTATGTAAACAATACTAAAATCAAATTCCTGTAGATACAGCGCCCATCGTGACAATCTTCCATGAGTTAATTTTGTTGACATGAGAAATTCCAGAGCTCGATGATCGGTGTAAACCTTAGTATGTCTGCCATATAAAAATATGCGAAATTTTGTAAAAGCCCATACAACAGCCAAGCTTCAAGTTCCGTAATCGAATAATTCTTTTCTAATTTAGAGAGGACACGACTTCCAAATGCAATAGTTTTCTGTACTACAACGCCGTTTTCTTCTATCTCTTGAAATAAATGTGCACCTAGGCCTTTGTACGATGAGTCCGTCGCCAAACAAAAATCTTTAGATAAATCCGGATGTGAAAGAAGTGGAGCAGCAACTAAAGCACCACGAAGTTGTTCAAATTCTGATTGAGCTTCCTCATCCCAACACCAATTAGAATTCTTTCCAGATAGTTCACATAAACGAGGTGTGGCCAGATCGTCCAGTTCAACAAAGCGTCTAAGAAAATTACAGACACCAAGAAAACTACGAACATCACGTTTTGTGGTAGGAACAGCATAATTACGAATAGCATCTAGTTTTTCTGGATCAGGAAGAATACCTTCTGTAGAAATAATGTGACCGAGAAATTTCACCTGAGAACGACCAAATTCAGATTTTTCCAAGTTCACTGTAATGCCAACTCGTGCAAAAATACGTAATAATGAATCGAAAATTTTGTTGTGTTCACTCCAAGAACGTTTAGCAATAAGAATGTCGTCAACATATGAAGTAATATTGTCACGAAGATAAACAGGTAAGATTACGTTTAAACTACGAATGAATGCTGCAGAAGATACAGTAAGTCCAAATGGTAATTTCCGAAATCTACTTTGGGTAAAATAGTCATATCCGGTTATTCTTTAACGACTCTCTAGATAGATTGATAATCGAAGAGTTGTTTTGACAGATGCAAAGAATAGTAAAAGAGTAGGCAGCGGTGCAGAAAACTAAAAGGGAAATAGCACCACTACAGCTCGTGGCCCTATGCACGCTACGGCACATATTCACTTAGTGTAGTGAATCCCCTGAGGACTTTAATAGCCGCACATAATTTCCAGTTTGTGACCTAGTGGCCAATTTGGTGGAAGTGCGTACGTAAATTGATCTAACCATGCACATGGATGTATGTCATTCTTAGAATTACGAAAGATCTTAAATTTCCGAACAGTTAAGAAGTGTTTATAGTCAAAGTTTTCACCTCGAGCGACAAAGACCTACCGCGACTGTCCCAGTCCCAATGTCGGTTATTGTCAAGTTCACGCGCTTGGCGCTCTCTTGTTGCATCCCGTAAATGAAACAAATTATTTTCTTCAAAGCCCTCTGCTATCTGTGATTCTAAATTTCTTCTGCTGTCTTTTCCTACGATTTCGCCTTCAATTTGTTTGACTTGCTTTTGTAATGCCTCAACTTCCCTTTTAACGCATTCATTAAATTTTCCCTGACTTTCAACATGTTTATTTATGCTCTGGTACTCTTCGGTTTCTGCAAATGGCAATGGTGCTGTATCATCTGAATCTCTGTCCCCATTTAAACTAAGACTTGTCAATTTATCTGAAATCTCCTCAACTCATTCCGATAAGTCACTCAATTGTTCTTTCTGTTTATTTACGTCTTCCGTAAGTGTCGCGACTCGGGTTTCAGTATTGACACATTTGGTAGTTAACTGTTCATATTGTTGTGTTAGGTTATTTATTTTTGTCATTTGGTACGGATTCCTCGATTCTCTCAAATATTTCTTCCTTATCGTGTGCACGTTGTAAATCTAACTCTGAAAATTTTTGTACTATCACGCGATCTCTTTCTTCCTGTTCTCTATCCTGTTCCTTTGTCTAATCTCTACTGCAATTAATCTATTATTGTGAGCATTCAAAATCGGTTGTACTTCTTCTCTGATTTCTTTCTTTAATTCATCTTTCATATTTTTGAAACATGTCCCTATTCGTGAGTCTAACCGTGTTTCCATTGTTCCCATCTCAGTTTTAATTGTTCCTATTTGTGAGTCTAACCGTGTTTCCATTGTTTCCATCTC
This sequence comes from Schistocerca serialis cubense, assembly GCF_023864345.2. Classification (NCBI taxonomy): domain Eukaryota; kingdom Metazoa; phylum Arthropoda; class Insecta; order Orthoptera; family Acrididae; genus Schistocerca; species Schistocerca serialis. The sequence continues at coordinate 876,645,806 of NC_064641.1, forward strand.
AGCTTCTAGCCGTGTTGCCACTGTTTTCAATTCAGATCCTAACTGTGATCCCAATGAGTCTAACCGTATTTCCATTGTTCCCATCTGTGTTTTTAATTCAGATCTAAACTGTGTTTCCATTCGTGCTCCCAAATTTAATATAGCACCTATCAACTGCTCCATATTAGCCGGTTCGAAATTCTTTTCGCCCCTAACATTTCCCGCAAAACTAACTTCCCTCTGCATAGCCATAAAGCTATCTGTGTTCGATACTATTTCAGAATCTTCTATCGTTAATCTCGTATTCTGTGAATTTTCTGATTGAGAAAAATTTTGAAATGGTTCTGGACTATCTTCCCGACTCATTAAATTGTTTTCAGCTTCATCATTCATCATACTGTTCTCCTGTGTTGGCGAGTTCGCCATGTTAATAATTTCGTCATTCTCACTATTCATCATTTTTGCCTTTTTCATCGATCGCGTAATCATTTACAAAATGTACAAAACTCGTCACTGTACGAAAATTATACACAATGACTCCTTATCTTCAACAATACCATTCACACGAAATGTTTCCCTCAAACACTATTAACGAACAATTGAAATAATTGCACTAAATTGTCAAACCCGTAGACAAGACAACAAAAATTAAATTCTACAAACAAACAAAAAATACCATTAGAAGAATGACAATTACCAAATCTACACATGCAATATAGACTACAATTACTAAACTACAAATTACTACAACAATACTACTGTCTACTATTTTTACAATCAGGAGAATTCCAAGGGACGATCCGAAGCAGCGGTCGCCACGTGCATGGGGACTTAATTATACATTTAATGCAAATAATTTTAATTTTTTGATTTAGTAACTGTCTGTTCGGTTACGAAGTCGCGTAAACGGTTGGCCCTGACTAGTTTTAGTACGCAATCTGACTGCATAGAATAACTACAAAGAATGAAAGAAAATTTTCGTTAACACAATTAATTAATTAAGTCCCCAGCAACTATAAAACCTACGAAACCAAAACACAAGTGTAATTGTTCTGTGTGTGGAAGTGTGATTCAACGTACACATCTGGCACGGTTCTTCTTCAATAAGACAAGAAATTTTAAATACCATTTATACTGAAGTAATTAAAAAAAATAGAAATACTATAATTGCGCAAGAAAACCAGAATTACACTCTAATACAAGAACACGAGCCAGATGCTTTGTTGACTGAACCTGTAATGACGCATTATTTAAGACACTGAAATAATGAAAAAAAGGGAATTTTTTACCTTAATATATATTGACGAAAACCACTCTGATCATTACAATATCTCCATTCTAACAACATCTGCTCTCTAGCCCATCAAACAACTGCATAAAACATGGAACAAGCACTCCCTACTACAACATCTCAACACCGACTGACTACTACCACCTCTCAACAAGCACTGACTACTGCCACATCTCGACAAGCACTCTCCACCACGACTTCTCGACAAGAACTTTTCACTACGACATGTCAGCAAGCACTGCCAGTGGAGGCGGCGGAATAAAACTCTTTGGCGCAATCTCTGCGCAATCTCTGGCGCTGTGGCTCAGTGTAGCCACCTTTCAACCTACATAAAGTTATTTAAAATAGAGCGGTACTTGAATTCTGCTTCAAAGGTGTTGCTTTCGTTGACACCACGGGATAAAATGAAAAATGAAGACGTATGTAAGAGAATGGACCTAGGCAATATTCTAATGAATCAGAGCAAAACGGTTGGGATGATATGGGAATGTATGTAGTCTGGGTGACGAAAGATGGTCCAAGAAGATGATGGAAAAGGTTCCAAGTAACAGAAGACGAGGAGGCCGCCCAAAAATCTCATGGGAAGAGGGAGTGAGAAGAGAGACGTCAGAATGGAATTTGCAGGCGGGAGACTAGAAAGATAGGAGACTTTGGAAGCTAGGATCGAGAAACGACTATAAAATTGTATTATGTCGTAATTAAAAAAGAAGTAAACGATATGTCAAGAGGAATAAAAGAAAAATCTGATCTCAAATGCAAACGTCTGCTGTCGAATACTTAGTCGGCCCTGTGATTTCTTTTTCTGTAAATTTTCTACAGATGATTTGCTAATCCGAAACATCGCAAGTTGCAGCGTTGGTGCTGTTCCAACGTTAAATCGCAGGCCCTCCGCTAAGTGACTGGGTAGGTAAATTCTTAGGTCGAGAGAAGGCAAGTTGCATCTCACGTCCAAGAGGCCCATGCCTAGTGAAATAAATGTTGAATAATTTTTCTACTTTTCTTCAAGAGCGTAGAATATCAAGACACCAAAACTCAGAGTATAACAGCCTGCTTGCGTGCAGGTGCACGTATTTTACGCGTGCTAGAACACATAATAAGAAGTTCGTGTAAAACCATATAGCTGCGAATCAAAATAAAAATATAACATAACCAGTGTAATGTATGGACAATAAAAATTAGGTTTGCTAGAGACACTAAAGTTCATTGAATTCATGTTAGTGGATATGTACTGAGGAATTTTCATCAGACATTCTTAAATTAAAAACAATAAAAAATGATTTATGTAGTAAACATTATCCGCAACACCACTATTAAAGAAATATATCCACTGAAAAAATAAAGTCTGCAAAAGTGTGCACGGTCATATTTGGCACTTTACTGATGAATGTCCGTCCTGATCGCATGTACAGTATGATTCACAATGAGCGGTTTCGTCTTACTGCCATCATCAGATCATTAACAGTATTCTGATAACAGTATCAGTGCCAAACCATCATTGCAGATGGGTGTGTAACAAGTACTCCACTACGAAATATTTAGGGCCGTAAATTTCGCTTCTGTACAAGCATTACAGAGACGTTGCGTTATTTTCTGAGGAAATAAAACCCAGTGCAAAAAGGTTATCAGAAAACAAAATAAAGTTTTAAATATAATGAAACGTACAAAACGTAAGGTGCCACGAAAAACATGTTTTAAGTACTAAAAATCTTACCAGTTTCCTTCATTTAAAGTTTGTAAATAGTCATGCATGTCAAAAGGTTGAACCAAGGGAACGAACAGGTTTTACTCCATGGTTACAGCACTATGTCAAACAATGTCACACGCATTACTCATTACGGCATCAATTGTGTAGAAACAGAGTATATCACGTACGGAACTACACTGCACAATAGACTGACCAGACAAATAAAATGTGTTTGTCAATTACAGTTTTAAAAGATCTGTGAGTATTTACTTGTTGTATATGTCTCGTATATCACAGCACATTGTAAAAGAAAGTGTGTGACCCATTTCGTAAGTTTATACCATACATTAACCAAACATTTAATCAATTAAATGCGTAATAGTACATTCCATGGTAACAAACTTGTTATAAAACACTTGTATCTTGTACAATCAACATGTAAAAAATTTTTCTGTCATAATATTATTAAGAAATATGCGCTGAAAAAAAAAAATATCCATAAGCACTAGCTCATACACGGCGGAAATAATCGCAACACTAAAACATAATGTGTGGTGTCACCGCCAGACACCACACTTGCTAGGTGGTAGCTTTTAAATCGTCCGCGGTCTGTTAGTATACGTCGGACCCGCGTGTCGCCACTATCAGTGATTGCAGGCCGAGCGCCGCCACACGGCAGGTCTAGAGAGACTTCCTAGCACTCGCCCCAGTTGTACAGCCGACTTTGCTAGCGATGGTTCACTGACAAAATACGTTCTCATTTGCCGAGACGATAGTTAGCATAGCGTTCAGCTACGTCATTTGCTACGACCTAGCAAGGCGCCATTACCAGTCACTATTGATGCTGTAAAACATGTACCGTCAAGAGCGATGTTCACCATTTATGAATTAAAGTTAAGTATTCCAGCAGCTACGTACTTTATTTGCTAGTCTCAATTACTTTACCTGTTCCAGACCTCAGGCCAGCCTGCGTGAGCTTAAACGCATGCCTTTCGGCTTCCTCATAGTGGGTTGGTTGTCTTGCCAAGCCACAACATAATGAATGTAGTGTAATGAAATTTCGGGAATACATTTGTCTAGGTAACAAATTTAATTGATCAGCACTGCAAGACCACAGGTTAATATAAGCGCGAGATAAGCCACTGCATGTTTCAAATACTGGTACATTAACAACAGGTGTAACCGCCAGGAATGTTGAATGCAGGGATGCACATGTGCATGCATTTTGTGTCAAATGTCGGTTTGTGGGATGGAGTTACAGGCATGTTGCACCCGGCCGGTCAACGCAGGGGACGGTTAATGCTGTTGTGGATGGCGCTCGAATTGTCGTCGGATGATGACCCATATGAACTCGATTGGAGACGGATGTGGTGAGCGAGCAGGTCAAGGAAACATGTCGACACTCTGTAGAGCATGTTGAGTTGCAATATCGGTATGTCGTCGAGCATTATCTAGTTGGAAAACACCCCTGGAATGCTGCTCATGAATGGCAGTCCAACCTGTCAAATCATCAGACAGACGTACAGATTCGCCGTCAGAATGCGTGAGATAACAACGTACGGCACGGCATACGATAACTCCAGATGTAGGTCCAGTGTGTCTGGCACGCTGACAAGATGGTTACTGGCCCTCAATTGGCTCCCTTTTAATCAACACATCGCCATCACTGCCGCCGAAGCAGAACCAGCTTTCATCAAAAAACACAACGGACCTCCATTATGATCTCTAATGAGCTCTCGTCTGACGTCACTGAAGTGGCAAATGGTGGTGGTTTTGTGGTCAGTGGAGTGCACGCTACAGGGACTCTGGCTCGGAGCTATCCTTGGAGTAACCAATTTCTATCAGTTCGTGAGGCCAACTCTGCCCAAATTGCTGCTGCAGGCGCAGTACGCTGCGCCAGGGCCATATGCCGAACACGACGGTCTTCCCTCTTCGAAGTGTCACGTGGCCGTCCGGAGACTGGTCTTCTTGCGACCGCACATTTTCGTGACCATCGCTGCCAGAATCCATATTCGGTGGCAACATTCCTGCCAAGTCTTTCTGCAGTATCGCAGAAAGAACATCCATCTTCTCATGGCCCTATTTCGAGACCTCGTTCAAACTCAGTGTTGATAATGGCGTCTTTGTCGCTTTAAAGATACAGGGTACTTTTCTGGCTCGATATTATCTAAAAACCAACACCTATTTCTTTCAGGCACTGTTTATAATGTTTATGTTTTACAGATGTTTTGTTGTTATCAGGTAATGCGGCAAACTTTCTAAACAAATTAGAAGTATTTTCAATATTTTTGAAAATGCTTAGAGTTATTAAAAGAATTATAAAGAAATTGACGCAATTTTTTTCCAAAATGCTTCCTCAAATTGAGGTACCATTTAATCCAGTGGTATACATTTCAAGGAGACCAAATTTTTACCAGATATGCATGACATGATGGCTGAGATACTGGACCTATTTAATTCCACCTATTATGTATATTAAAATGTTATTTCTCTATAATTTAGTTGTTTCTGCAATAAAACTTGGATATACTACATATGTATGGAATATTGCAAGTTACAGAAAAAAATTCGAGCAATGCTTTATAAACTTAAGGAAATATTTGTATCTGAATTCTGAAAAATTGCGAATGAAAACATGAGTCAAATTAAACTGTGCATCAGAACATTCCTGAAGGATAGTCTTCATATTCAAGCTTCCTCTTGGCATTCCTTTTAGCACTTCTTGCTTCTTCGGTAACTTGAAGAGCAAATACTTCTGCTTCATGCACGCATGTCTGTCACACACAAGCAATTGATCTTCCATATTAGAGCCACACTGTATACCTAAATTTTTCAGGGCTTCCAATCTTCCTATCACTCCATCATTGAAACATATCACTTCATCTAGTACACCAACTTTTAATGTACACTCCTGGAAATTGAAATAAGAACACCGTGAATTCATTGTCCCAGGAAGGGGAAACTTTATTGACACATTCCTGGGGTCAGATACATCACATGATCACACTGACAGAACCACGGGCACATAGACACAGGCAACAGAGCATGCACAATGTCGGCACTAGTACAGTGTATATCCACCTTTTGCAGCAATGCAGGCTGCTATTCTCCCATGGAGACGATCGTAGAGATGCTGGATGTAGTCCTGTGGAACGGCTTGCCATACCATTTCCACCTGGCGCCTCAGTTGGACCAGCGTTCGTGCTGGACGTGCAGACCGCGTGAGACGACGCTTCATCCAGTCCCAAACATGCTCAATGGGGGACAGATCCGGAGATCTTGCTGGCCAGGGTAGTTGACTTACACCTTCTAGAGCACGTTGGGTGGCACGGGATACATGCGGACGTGCATTGTCCTGTTGGAACAGCAAGTTCCCTTGCCGGTCTAGGAATGGTAGAACGATGGGTTCGATGACGGTTTGGATGTACCGTGCACTATTCAGTGTCCCCTCGACGATCACCAGTGGTGTACGGTCAGTGCAGGAGATTGCTCCCCACACCATGATGCCGGGTGTTGGCCCTGTGTGCCTCGGTCGTATGCAGTCCTGATTGTGGCGCTCACCTGCACGGCGCCAAACACGCATACGACCATCATTGGCACCAAGGCAGAATCGACTCTCATCGCTGAAGACGACACGTCTCCATTCGTCCCTCCATTCACGCCTGTCGCGACACCACTGGAGGCGGGCTGCACGATGTTGGGGCGTGAGCGGAAGACGGCCTAACGGTGTGCGAGACCGTAGCCCAGCTTCATGGAGACGGTTGCGAATGGTCCTCGCCGATACCCCAGGAGCAACAGTGTCCCTAATTTGCTGGGAAGTGGCGGTGCGGTCCCCTACGGCACTGCGTAGGATCCTACGGTCTTGGCGTGCATCCGTGCGTCGCTGCGGCCCGGTCCCAGGTCGACGGGCACGTGCACCTTCCGCCGACCACTGGCGACAACATCGATGTACTGTGGAGACCTCACGCCCCAGTTGTTGAGCAATTCGGCGGTACGTCCACCCGGCCTCCCGCATGCCCACTATACGCCCTCGCTCAAAGTCCGTCAACTGCACATACGGTTCACGTCCACGCTGTCGCGGCATGCTACCAGTGTTAAAGACTGCGATGGAGCTCCGTACGCCACGGCAAACTGGCTGACACTGACGGCGGCGGTGCACAAATGCTGCGCAGCTAGCGCCATTCGACGGCCAACACCGCGGTTCCTGGTGCGTCCGCTGTGCCGTGCGTGTGATCATTGCTTGTACAGCCCTCTCGCAGTGTCCGGAGCAAGTATGGTGGGTCTGACACACCGGTGTCAATGTGTTCTTTTTTCCATTTCCAGGAGTGTATTTAGTCCCACAAAAACATTCTTGGGTAATCTTTCCCATATGCAATGGTTGAAACTTTCATTTGTGTTCTGAGTGACCCCCATGAAGGCATTTACTAAGCAAAACAACCGTCACTCAGGTCTCTAAAAATTGGTTTTATTTCATTCATAACAGGCTCAGGAAGATAACCCTTATGATGTTATATGTGACCACTTTATTTTGCTTTTTGGTAACCACACCAAGAACAGGGTGGTCATCTGTAGACAACTTATGAAAGTAGGTGGCCCATACAGCTTTTTTCATTGCTTTAACATCATTCAGAGGTGCAGTTCGTCTAATGGCCAGTCCATAATAACTCTAAAGAAAGTCTATTTCAGTTTCTGTCAATATGCCTCGGCCGGACAGAGATTTTCTATCAAATAGCAACTTTCCTTTCATTTCTCTTCGTAGCTTCCTCAATCTAGCACCCATCCTCTTTTGCACACATACACAACACTCTAGTTTTGTTACCAGGGTATCACCATAAACAAGGAACTCATTAACTTTATTGAAAGCTTTAGAGTCCCCCTCGCCTAGATGCTTCGTATATCTAACGCTATAAACGGGCAGCGATCTCTGAAATATTTTTAGAGCTCCATCAAACTCCTTACCTCCACTGTAACCATCACAATTATTAGAACACTGATGTTCAATATGTCCTTCAGCGTTACCATGGCAGGTGTGGCAGTACTTAGGTAAGCACTCAACATCAACAACTTTTCCGTTCTCCAGAGAAGTACCACATAAAACACCATTCCAGGAACGATATCCTCGACGTAGCCATGTCCCATCAAGTGCTACAGCAATGTCCCTGGTTCCACTAATATTTACAGTTTCTTCTACTGCTTTAGACACAACCGTAAAGGCACCTAAAAGTATTTTTATGTACTTGCTGAACCTACTGGCAGTAGGAGGAGGAAGGTCCATCAAACCAAAAAACGTTTGAGCAGCCTTTTTTCCTTTTCCTATTGCACGCATTGCAAACACTAACTTCAAATTCACATCATATGAACTATGCACAATGTTCGAAGTCATTTTCGAGGTAGATTTGTTGCAGGATCTACCCAGAACAACTAATTTTGACGATAAACCCTTCCTGCTACTTTGTTGTTCAGTTATTTCCAGACAGCCTACACTATCACATTGTTTACATTTCGCCACTTCCTTTATCAAAGATGCCCACATCAACAACAACAAATCTACTACATCAGCGTCATTGTTAACACAAAAATTTGAATCACCAGGAGGCATGCCATGTGGGAGTTTCTTCCCTGAAGAATTGATACACAGATTACTTTCAACAGTGTGGCTTGCTTTGTTTGTGAACTGGTTACCGCGGAATTTCTTCTATCGAATTTATTGATGCGTGGCATAGTTCGTATTTATTGCACACTAAAGGATATGTACTTCCACAAATATATGTAACACTTGGGCAACAAACATTCAGTAACAAGTGAACAAACTGCTTAAGCGAAATAAAAGTAAATTCTAGCTAAGATAATCATTTACAGACACTTGAAACCTGCACTGTTACCAACATATACACTGTATCATACGTATAATCACTGGGAACAGAAAGTTCACAGTTCTTTTCGAAATAATACTGGTTCCTGTAACAGAAAAAAGGGGGCGTGGTGGCATACATGACCGTAACTTTAAAATCTGGTATATGTAGGCCCTTTTCATTTGAAACCCTATAATGTATATATCAATGTAATCAGGAAAGACTATAGAATTTAATAAAGTCATTAAAAATTCAATTCTCCACCATTTATAAGTACCCTGTATCCTTAAAGGCATTCTTGACTAACATGAACTCACCGCATCCAATCTCAAAGATAACTAACGCCGAGACCGTTACAATGTGTATTTAAAGCAAATCTGATTTGCGTCTTCATAGTGGTCTACTAGCGCCACTCTTATGCGACTGGCGCAGAATACGAATAGACACCGTCTTTCAGATGTGGAAACACGGCTACCACCTTTCGTTTATGTCGCACAATTACTTCTTGGTGTAGCGATTTTTTTCTGTCAGTGTATAACAACTGTAGAGATTAATGTGTTTGTCACAAATGGTTTTAAACTAGTGGACTATCTGTATTGCTTTAGTTCAACTTATACACTCTTTTTGGGTTTTGCATTCGATGTTTTGGTAGTGAACATACGTCAACGCGTCTCACCTTCCTTTATTCTGCTGTGACTTATTTCCATAAGCCTATTCCTATTTCAAAAGATTTTGCCGTGGTGTGTTCCGCAACCGTTACGAACTCCGCGTGGAATAGAGCCACATTTCCGTCTCGGTTGATTCATTTGTTTCGCCAGGACTAGCCGCTTTCAACACTGTATGGTCTTAATCAAGTAACGTCAGCTATAAACAAATGACGCACGCTATCGTATATATTACACTTTGTAATGGAGATAGAGTTGAAACCGGCTTCTCATGGTAAAATAAAAGAATAATTTATTTCAAACGTAAATAGCTAAGATAGGAACATGATCAAGTCCTTTTATTAATTCCAGTTAATAGCTAAATCTTTTAGAATCTCTTGACCGTACAAACCCCAAAAATTTCATTCTCAGGAAGTTCTTAGGGATTTCAACAGCTATGGTGAGAGGATATCAATAGGAAATCCGACTGTTTTTAATTTAGATTATCCAGCAACTCTTTTCCATTTGCTTTGTGGAGTAATCCGATGTACAAGCGCACAGCGAAGAGATAAGAAATCACTCTGGACGTACTGGGGATTGACTATATGGAGTTTACGAAATTACTTAGTGAATAACATAAGCTTCTACTGTTCGCAGTTATCGTCTGTTGTTCATAGAGTTCGTTAGTAATTCTATCATAGGATAGACTGAATGAATCTTACAGCCTGCAGTGTTGTTATGAAACTTGCTGACAGACTGACATTTTGTGCCATAGTTCTACTAGAATTCAGAGCTTCGCCTTTCGCCTGTCCATATAGCTCAATTGCTAAGAGTATTTAACGCAGAACGCAAGTGTCCAGATTCGAGATCTGATCCAGTATACGGTGCTCAACTGTCGAAAAGTTCGAATGAGTATTTTTTAACAAAATTTCATATTTTTCTACGCTTGGCAGGATGACCAGACAACAACCCCAATTAGAGTTCAGTGTCTTCACAAAGACTCATGAAGTTATCATCTGGATCCTCATGGTGCAGAGATTTTGAATTCAGAAATTAGATTATAAGACGTACGAGGGGCATATATTGACTTTTTTGTAGTACGGTGAAGCTTAATAGAGTTGCAAGGAAAAAACAATTTACAATGAAGTGGGCGGCAACATTTAAGAAGAACCATGATGCGCTTTTGAAGCTGCCTGAGGCTATACATATGCGATAACGAATACCAAATTAAGTAGTTAAGGAGGAATGTATTACACGGAAAAGAGCGATCACAAAAGTTACGTAGAAAAATATAAGTGTAGGGGTGGAAACGTCGAAAAAACTTCGAGTAATAGTAGAAATGTGTCGGTTGATCGACGCAAGAAGTAAATACAACAATTATTCAGAAAAATAAATGAATACAGCAATATCGTAGAGACATTTCGAAAGCGTAAAGAACAAGTCAAGCAAGTAGAAACGTCAGAATAACTTCTGTAGAATTTAAAAGCAACCAAAAGCTTGGAAATTAAATGTACAAAAGGAACTCCACTTTTAAACAATTGTGAACGGCGTCAGCGACAAAGAACAGCGAGAACTGCTATCTCGTCTGCTCGAAGGATCAGGCTTACAAACTGCTAATCAGATAGTATGGAGAACAATGTTAAAGAAAACTGATGACCTGATAGATGAACATCTGTCAGAATTTAGGAAAGGTAAAGGAATTACAGAGGCAGTTCTGAAGATACCCTTGCAAAACGCGAGCAAAACTAGAAAAAATTAAATACCTTCATAGAGTGTGTCGTCATATACAAAGCATCAGACAACGTAAAGTACTGCAATATGTCTGTTATTCTGTGCCTAATGGGTATACGTTGTAAGGGAAAACGGATAATATACAATATCTACAAAGCCCAAGCGAGAACAATGAGACAAAGAGAGAAGTGACAGAATTAGAAAGAACTTAAGGCAGGGATGTAGTATTCTCCTCTACTGTTTCATTGTTCAAACAACGAAGGTATGACAAGTTCAGGAGTAGGATTAAAATTTAGGATGAAAAATTATAAATTTTAACATTTGTTGGAGACATAGTAATCCTCAGCAAAGTGAGGAAAAATTATTATTGAACGGAAGGAACAGTCTACAGAGCACGGAATATGTCTTGATGGTAAACCCAAGGGAGAAGAAATTATTTAGGAGTTCCTAAACAGGGATTACAAACAAAAATGACATAACATTAAGGGACCACGTAGTAGACGAAGAGAAAGTGTGCTGAAGCTTGGAAGAACAATAGCTCCTATTTGACGAAACAAGTAAGACCTAAGAATTAGAGAGCACCACTCATCGACTGAAGTCTACTAGTAACAAGCAGAGCACTAATTTGAGAAAGACATGCCATTTCGGAGAAGAACTGTCTGGAGCGCGGCGTTTTGCGGAAGTGTGCAAAAATCAGGAAAGAAGACAACCGAGCAACTGAGAGCAGGTTTAGTTCAGTTTAGCCTTTGGTACGTTCCGTATGCCATATTCACATCCTCCCCACGATGTGTAACATTTTGTCTGTGAAAACAACAAACATACTGACAATTTACATAGGTGGATTTGTTAGGTGTAATCTACAATACATCGAAGTACAACAGTGAGAACCGAAGGCACTTTTATTATTGACACCAGCGTACACCAGACCGCACAGCATTGCTCTCTGTCCTACAGAAACGGCTATCCGCCGTTTCAAATGTTCAAACTGGAGCCGGCTACAGCACCCTGGGTCTACGTCTTGACAACAGTCTTTCATATGGGGGCGCTGACGGACCCTCGTTTACAGGTCGTGTTGCATCAGCCTCTTGACTACGATTAGCGTCGAAAGTATCCCCTCCCATTGCATTTTCGAGAGCGTTCACTGAGTGTTCACTTCCCATCGTCGTTCTGCGCCTGTGGGCTGCAGCAGGGTTCGTACTGAGGACATGGACGACTTATCTAAGCTTTCGTTTTCTTGATGAAGGTTCGTAATGCTTTATCTCCGGTGCGACGTCCGACTGGCGATGAAGGATACGACAGCCAAAACTAGCGTATTAGCTTCTTCTCCGTTAGTCCCACTGTCCGAACAAGCATAAAAATGTCTTGGACTGTATTTCACTGGCATCCAGGACCCATATGCGAGTCAGCTGCCTTGCTTTTCTGGCGATGGTGATGCCCCTGCCGCCGTTGGATAAGCAGCTGCCAGCAGAAAGTCGTATACTCCTGGCTCACTTATTTGTTACATAGTTTAATTCTTAATTTCTTTGCGTGTTTTTGGTACTCGCATTGTTTGATTCATAAATTTCGGGCGTATTATAGTATTTGAGAGTTGTAGCATCGCGTTTTAGTACCTGAATAGTGTAAAATCGCGTAGCCTCCTTCCGCCGCCGAGCAGTGTGTCAGCAGTGCGCAAGTAGCAGCATTACTGCATTTACTAGGCAATCTTGTATTTTAATAACCGTTTAAATTTTGTGTCGATTTGTTTGTGCTCTCTGTAGCTTAGTTCAGACGTTCTTTGTACAACAGTTTTTAGCATGGATAGGGACTGCAACTGCTGTGTTCGGATGCAGGCTGAGTTGGCATCCCTTCGCTCCCAGCTTCAGGCAGTGTTGGCTTCGGTCACACAGCTTGAGGCTGTTGCCAATGGGCATCACTGTGGGGGTCCGGATGGGGGTTTGTCGGGGACGGCCAGCTCGTCCCACGGATCCCTCGATCGGACTACGACTGTGGTTGCCCGGGATACTGCCCGCATTGAGGCTGATCTTTCACCTGTGGTGGAGTGGGAGGTCGTCTCGAGGTGTGGCAGGGGGCGAAAGACATTCCGGAGGGCTGAACGGAAGGCCTCTCCAGTTTGTCTGACGAACCTGTTTCAGGCTCTGTCTCAGGCTGATACTGATCTTCGGCCGGACATGGCTGCTTGTCCTGTTCCAGGGGTTGCCCCTCAGTCTGCAAGATCCGGGCGGTCGCAGAGGGTGGGCTTACTGGTAGTTGGGAGCTCCAACGTCAGGCGCGTAGTGGGGCCCCTTAGGGACATGACTTCAAGAGAGGGGAAGAAAACCAATGTGCACTCCGTGTGCATACCAGGGGGAGTCATTCCAGATGTGGAAAGGGTCCTTCCGGATGCCATGAAGGGTACAGGGTGCACCTATCTGCAGGTGGTCGCTCATGTCGGCACAAATGATGTGTGTCGCTATGGATTGCAGGAAATCCTCTCTGGCTTCCGGCGGCTATCTGATTTGGTGAAGACTGCCAGTCTCGCTAGCAGGATGAAAGCAGAGCTCACCATCTGCAGCATCGTCGACAGGACTGACTGCGGACCTTTGGTACAGAGCCGAGTGGAGGGTCTGAATCAGGGGGTGAGACGGTTCTGCGACCATGTGGGCTGCAGATTCCTCGACTTGCGCCATAGTGTGGTGCGGTTTGGGTTCCGCTGGATAGGTCAGGAGTCCACTACACGCAGCAAGCGGCTACACGGATAGCAGGGGTTGCGTGGCGTGGACTGTGCGGTTTTTTAGGTAAGATGGCCTCGGGCAAGTACAGAAAGGGCAACAGCCTCAAAGGGTGCGGTTCAAAGTCAGGACATGCAGGGACCAAGCAGCAATCGGTATTGTAATTGTAAACTGTCGAAGCTGCATTGGCAAAGTACCGGAACTTCAAGCGCTGATAGAAAGCACCGAAGCTGAAATCGTTATAGGTACAGAAAGCTGGCTGAAGCCAGAGATAAATTCTGCCGAAATTTTTACAAAGGTACAGACGGTGTTTAGAAAGGATAGATTGCATGCAACCGGTGGTGGCGTGTTTGTCGCTGCTAGTAGTAGTTTATCCTGTAGTGAAGTAGAAGTGGATAGTTCCTGTGAATTATTATGGGTGGAGGTTACACTAAACAACCGAGCTAGGTTAATAATTGGCTCCTTTTACCGACCTCCAGACTCAGCAGCATTAGTGGGAGAGCAACAGAGAATATCTGGAATACATTTCACATAAATTTTCTCAGCATGTTACAGTCTTAGGTGGAGATTTCAGTTTACCAGATATAGACTGGGACATTCAGATGTTTAGGACGGGTGGTGGGGACAGAGCATCGAGTGACATTATACTGAGTGCACTATCCGAAATGGATGTGTGTGATGTCCTTAGGTTAGTTAGGTTTAATTAGTTCTAGGCGACTGATGACCTCAGAAGTTAAGTCGCATAGTGCTCAGAGCCATTTGAACCACTACCCGAAAATTACCTCGAGCAATTAAACAGAGAACCGACTCGTGGAAATAACATCTTGGACCTACTGATAACAAACAGACCCGAACTTTTTGACTCTGTAAGTCCAGAACAGGGAATCAGTGATCAGTGCCGTTGCAGCATCCCTGAATATGGAGGTTAATAGGAATATAAAAAAAGGGAGGAAGGTTAATCTGATTAGCAAGAGTAATAGAAGGCAGATTTCAGACTACCTAACAGATCAAAACGAAAATTTCTGTTCCGACACTGACAATGTTGAGAGTTTATGGAAAAAAGTTCAAGGCAATCGTAAAATGCGTTTTAGACAGGTACGCGCCTGGTAAATCTGTGAGGGACGGGAAAAACCCACCGTGGTACAACAACAAAGTTAGGAAACTACTGCGAAAGCAAAGAGAGCTTCACTCCAAGTTTAAACGCAGCCAAAACCTCTCAGACAAACAGAAGCTAAACGATGTCAAAGTTAGCGTAAGGAGGACTATGCGTGAAGCGTTCAGTGAATTCGAAAGTAAAATTCTATGTACCAACTTGACAGAAAATCCTAGGAAGTTCTGGTCTTACGTTAAATCAGTAAGTGGCACGAAATAGCATTTCCAGACACTCCGGGATGATGATGGCATTGAAACAGAGGATGACACGCGTAAAGCTGAAATACTAAACACCTTTTTCCAAAGCTGTTTCACAGAGGAAGACCGCACTGAAGTTCCTTCTCTAAATCCTCGCACAAACGAAAAAACGGCCAACATCGAAATGAGTGTCCAAGGAATAGAAAAGCAACTGGAATCACTCAACAGAGGAAAGTCCACTGGACCTGACGGGATACCAATTCGATTCTACACAGAGTACGTGAAAGAACTTGCCCCTCTTCTAACAGCCGTGTACCGCAAGTCTCTAGAGGAACGGAAGGTTCCAAATGACTGGAAAAGAGCACAGGTAGTCCCAGTCTTCAAGAAGGGTCGTCGAGCAGATGCGCAAAACTATAGACGTATATTTCTGACGTCGATCTGTTGTAGAATTTTAGAACAAGTTATTCTCTCGCGTATCATGTTATTTCTGGAAACCCAGAATCTACTCTGTAGGAATCAACATGGATTCCGGAAACACCGATCGTATGAGACCCAACTCGCTTTATTTGTCCATGAGACACAGAAAATATTAGATACAGGCTCCCAGGTAGATGCTATTTTCCTTGACTTCCGGAAAGCGTTCGATACAGTTCCGCACTGTCGCCTGATGAACAAAGTAAGAGCCTACGGAATATCAGACCAGTTGTGTGGCTGGATTGAAGAGTTTTTAGCAAACAGAACACAGCATGTTGTTATCAATGGAGAGACGTCTACAGACGTTAAAGTAACCTCTGGCGTGCCACAGGGGAGTGTTATGTGACCATTGGTTTTCACAATATATATAAATGACCTAGTAGATAGTGTCGGAAGTTCCATGCGGTTTTTCGCGGATGATGCTGTAGTATACAGAGAAGTTGCAGCATTAGAAAATTGTAGCGAAATGCAGGAAGATCTGCAGCGGATAGGCACTTGGTGCAGGGAGTGGCAACTGACCCTTAACATAGACAAATGTGATGTATTGCGAATACATAGAAAGAAGGATCCGTTATTGTATGGTTATATGATAGCGGAACAAACACTGGTAGCGGTTACTTCTGTAAAATATCTGGGAGTATGCGTGCGGAACGATTTGACGTGGAATGATCATACAAAATTAATTGTTGGTAAGGCGGGTACCAGGTTGAGTTTCATTGGGAGAGTCCTTAGAAAATGTAGTCCATCAACAAAGGAGGTGGCTTTCCAAACACTCGTTCGACCTATACTTGAGTATTGCTCATCAGTGTGCGATCCGTACCAGATCGGGTTGACGGAGGAGATAGAGAAGATCCAAAGAAGAGCGGAGCGTTTCGTCACAGGGTTATTTGGTAACCGTGATAGCGTTACGGAGATGTTTAGCAAACTCAAGTGGCAGACCCTGCAAGAGAGGCGCTCTGCATCGCGGTGTAGCTCGCTCGCCAGGTTTCAAGAGGATGCGTTTCTGGATGAGGTATCGAATATATTGCTTCCCCCTACTTATACCTCCCGAGGAGATCACGAATGTAAAACTAGAGAGATTCGAGCGCGCACGGAGGCTTTCAGACAGTCGTTCTTCCCGCGAACCATACGCGACTGGAATAGAAAAGGGAGGTAATGACAGTGGCACGTAAAATGCCCTCCGCCACACACCGTTGGGTGGCTTGCGGAGTATAAATGTAGATGTAGATGTAGGTGTTTAACGCAGTCATGCTGATTATCGTGCAGTTGAAACTGGAGCAGAGCATCCATTCTCGTTTCGGCCTCGCGACCATGGAACGGAAAAAAAACCGGTGTGAAACCTATAGTGTCTTGCTCTGTAAAGTTGTATGCAAGTGTCACGATGGGCAGAAGCTCCCAGCGCTTGAGTTCAACATTAAGGTATGTTGAACCTCTTCAGGCTCGAGCACTTATTAATAGTAGAAGTGGGCTACTTTTGTATTAATTGCTTTGTGTTAATGCTACTTAACAATGAATAACCCTCAAAACATGTTTGGAACCATAGTCTATTTCTTAGAAACGGTGTCATATATGATACCTTAGGACTCAGGCTGGTCACTTACACATACAACCCTGCAGCGTCAAGTTTCTTCATTATAAAGGAACAACAACATATATTACACATACTCTTCTTATTTTTGTAGTTTTTAAGATACACTACGTGATCAAAAGTATCTGGACATGTGGCTGAAAATGACTTACAAGTTCGTAGCGCCCTCCATTGGTAATGCTGGAATTCAATATGGTGTTGGCACACGCTTATCCTTGCTAACAGCTTCCAATCTCGCAGGCATGCGTTCAGTCAGGTGCTGGAAGGTTTCTTGGGAAATGGCTGTCCATTCTTCACGAAGTGCTGCACTGAAGAGAGGTATTGATGTCGGTCGGCGGGCACCGCACGAAGTCAGCGTTCCAAAACATCCCAGAAGTGTTCTATAGGGTTCAGGTCAGGACCTCGTGCAGACCAGTCCGTTAGAGGGATGTTACTGTAGTATAATTCTGCCATAGGCCGTGCACTATGAACAGGTGCTCGATCGTGTTGAAAGATGGAATCGCAATCCCCGTATTGCAATTCAACAGTGGGAACCAAGAAGGTGCTTAAAACATCAATGTAGTCCAATGCTGTGATAGTGCGACGCAAAACAACGAGGGGTGCAAGTCCCCTCCATGGAAAAGACGACCACACCATAATACTACCGCCTCCGAATTTTACTGTTGACACTACACACGCTGGCAGATGACATTCACCGGGCATTCGCCATACCCACACCCTGCCAGCGGATCGCCGCATTGTGTGCCGTGAGTCGTCACTCCACACAACGATTTTCCACTGTTGAATCGTCCAATATTTACGCTCCTTACACCAAGCGAGGCGTCGTTTGGCATTTGGCGGCGTGATGTGTGACTTATGAGCAGCCGCTCGACCATGAAATCCAGGTTTCCTCATCTCCCGTCCAACTGTCATAGTACTTGCAGTGTATCCTGATGCAGCTCGGAATTCCTGTGTGATGGTCCAGATAGATGTCTGCCTATTACACATTACGACCCTCTTCAACTGTCGGCGGTCTCTGTCAGTCAACAGACGAGGTCAGCCTGTACGCTTTTGTGCTGTACGCGTCCCTTCACCTTTCCACTTCACTATCACATCGGAAACAGTGGACCGAGGGATGTTTAGGAGTGTGGAAATATCGCGTACAGACGTATGACACAAGTGACATCCAGTCACTTGACCACGTTCGAAGTACTTGAGTTCCGCGGAGCGCCCCATCCTGGTCTCTCAAGATGTCTAATGACTACTGAGGTCGCTGATATGGAATACGTGGCAGCTCAATGCACCTAATATGAAAAATGTATGTTTTTGGGGGTGTCCGGATACTTTTGATCACATAGTGTAGGTCAAAATACGAACTTGCTCATCAGAACTCAACTATTCTAAGCAAAGAATTCAAAATATTAAACAAAATTACCATAGCAAAATCTCTCAAAGTATTCGTATTGTTGCTTGTCTTTATATTACCACAGTATTAACATTAATTGTGCTAATTTAAATTTTTTTCTTTTTTTGGAATGTGCTAAATCAATTTATGTTATTAGTGAAGCGAAGGAACACTTTGCACTGCTCACACTGTGCAACGAATGCCTCTGCAGGCTTCTGCCTCGCTTTTCCCCCAGTTCTTTTCAACATGGCTGTCAAAATTGTAATCTCATTTCCGCTAACGTAAACAAAGTCGGCGTTGAGCCCCAAGGCTTCATACGTGTTATCAGAAAGTATAAAGCCCATAAATCGGTTATAATATTAATTTATACTTAGCTATTAACTGTGCAATGACTACACAGCGTTAATAATTTATTAAAGTACTTGAAAACACTTGTAGCAGAAAAATATGTCTTTAAGTT
Organism: Schistocerca serialis cubense; assembly: GCF_023864345.2. Taxonomy (NCBI): domain Eukaryota; kingdom Metazoa; phylum Arthropoda; class Insecta; order Orthoptera; family Acrididae; genus Schistocerca; species Schistocerca serialis. The sequence goes on from NC_064641.1 coordinate 876,664,951, forward strand.
TATTTCGCCGCACATTCTGAGCAGTTGTAGAATCCGAAGTTCGCAGTCGTGCTATCACCTCCTGGCGCTCAGCAGAATTACAAACAATTCAGCTGTCGCAATTGCGATGCGTATTGCACGTGATACCACACGTGAGAAAAGTTTTAGCTGCGTACGCGCCTGAGGAAGAAATGAAACCTGAGGGTACCGTACATGATACCTCGGGACTGAAGACGTTAACGCGTAATGCAAGTGTCCAGTTTCTGGACCTGATGCAGATGCTATCTGCCAACATATTACTTTTTTCTTTCCCCTTCCTCCCTTCCGCACTGCACCCCACCCTTCTCCTACTCCTCCATTTTTCCTGGCTGTGTTGCTATTTTTTTGAACGCTTGATCTCATTCAATCATCTTCAAAACTTTATGAAAGGTTTTTGTAATTCGTATCCATATTTACAACCTTTTTTTTCTTGATTACATTTCAGTGCCCCATCTGTGACGGGCTGGCAACAGCATAGGCACTGCTCCTCAGCCGAAAGACAGTAATTATACAAAAGAAAAGATTTAACAGAAAGAAGAAAGTATGGCGTACATAGATATGAAAAGGGGGAACAGTACGGAAGAGAACAGACAAAAAGGGGGCGAGTGTAAAAAGGAGATAAAAACCGTAAAAAGTAGCGCCCAGAAAAACACACACACTGGGACAATTAAGAAACACAAGGCGAAGTATGGGCAGAGCATAAAAGGATCGACGGACGGCGTAGTACTTAACAATCACTGACCGTAACACTATGTACAAGTCCAGCACACAATTAAAATCATGTCTCGGGCATGGATTTGTGTGATGTCCCTAGGTTAGTTAGGTTAAAGTAGTTCTAAGGGACTGATGACCTCAGAAGTTAAGTCCCATAGTGCTCAGAGCTATTTGAACCATTTTTTTGAATTAAAACAACAGCTCTTGACGCACGGGAGAACAGCACCAAACACAACACTGACGTAGCTCACTGATGCCGATGAACAAACAGTGGATGTGCCAGGGGCATGGAGACGAGGGAGAAAGGAAAAAGGGAGGGAAGGGAGGAGAGGGAGCGAGAAGGGGGAGGCGGGCGAAGGGCGCGCCGAAAAGGGCTGGGGAGGGAAGGACGTGGGAGGGAAACAGGAGGAGTAGGAGGTGCAGGGACTCAGGGCAGGGGGAGAAGGAGGAAAATCTGCTCTGGGAGAATGAGGGGAGAGGAAAAGGAGGGGCCTGGGTAGGGGTAGAGAACAAGGCCAAGTTACAGCTGGAAGGAAGGGTAAATGTCACATATCTATAACCATTTACTTATTCTATATAATGCATGAAATATTAGACAACAATTTCTCTCACGATGTTCATCCTCCATGACTCTTGGTATCTATATTACGATAATGCATTTTACGATATTCCCATGGGAAATTTGATGTTTGATCTCCATGTTATAAACAGTGTAATGTAACAAAGATAATGTAACAATAATATTAAATAAACACAACCCCACTACCTTATTCCTTGACATATCATATACTGCATGATACACATTGTGATGTCTCTGTGACGATCTGTGACGATCGTTTCACTTACGGTCATGTTAGTTGATGTTTAGATAAAGTGAAAAAGGGCGTACGTCTCTGTTTTAGAAACCTAATTTACATCACAGCTTCACTACAATTGTCAGTTGTGGAAGTTTCCAGCCTTTTTATGTATCACAGATATGTTCTCACACTTACTTATGAGACAACTTGTTTATGTAACATGATTTTGTGTTCCTGCATCTCCTGCATCCCCTCCTTCGAATACGACAGATTGCAGAGCCTGGGCTACCCTCAGGGTGAAATCTGCGTTTCCGAAGCGCCTGTTGCTTTTGCTGTGTCTGTCTGTCCGTCTGTCTGCCTGCCAGCCACTGTCGTTCATTCGTCCGCCATCGCCGTTGCCTGCCTGCCTGTTCGCCGCCGTCCGGGGCTCGCCGCCACCGCCAACGTCACCTGGTGCTCGCCTCAGCCTGCCGTCCGTCCGTCCGTTGCCGTCCGTCGGCCGCCATCTGTCGTCACCGCCGCCGCCGCCACCGACTGCTGTCCATCCGTCGTCGTCCGTCCATAATGAGCCTTCCCACCTCCACTGTCATCTACACCTCACACTCCCCCTCTTCCACTGTCACTTCCTGGAGTGCCACCCGTGGCCTCCATCCTTATACCTTGCCTCCCCTCTCCCCACTCACCATTCCCCCGTCTCCTCCCCTGCTGTTTACCCCCACATCTACACCCTTCCCCCACCTTCCACACCCGCAACAGCTCCCACTCCTGCCCTTGCCTTCATGTACACCTCCACTGCCACCCCTCAGGCGGTCGGCTTCCCCTCTCTCGCCCCTCCCCCCCCCAGTCACTTCATCATCTGTGTCCACCGCACACATCACGTCACACCAGGTCACAATCGCCACCACTGAATCAGCTGCTTCTTACAGCACCTCCACCATGCCTCTGGGATCTGCCGCCCACCACCTCCTTCTCCTCCCCATCCCTCCTCTCCTCCAACTGTCTCCAAAAAACCACAGAAATGCGTCATTGCCGACTCTACTCCCGCCTCTTCCAACAAAACGTCACCACCTCCTCCCCCCCCCCACCGTCTTCTATGGACACTACCCCTCCTCCTCACATCCATACTCCAGCCCCCACCCTCCACACCTTTGTCCTGTCGACCTGGACCCTAAGTTCGTTGACGCCTGTACCGTCACCATGGAGATATGAATGTATCCACTTGGTGCTCTCATCTCCCAGTTGATTCCTAGCAGGGAATAAGTCCTTATCAAGTCCCCCTTCCCCTCCTTTCACACGGACCTCCTCGGTGAACTCCCGCACATTGTGTTTGGCCCCCATGTATCCCTGACACCCTTCCTTTCCTCTTTCTCTCGCTTTCGGCCCCAGCCTCCCTGTTTTCCCCCCACCTACACTGCCATGATCACCAAGCTCAGCCTAGTGATCACAGAGGATGAGGTGTTGGTGGAACTGAACTCACACCTGGACCTGGAAATCCGTTCTGCCTGCCATATCCACAATACCTCCAGTCCCACCTATCTCATGCAGGTCTTTTCAGTCTGCCCCCTCCATTGACCACCTCCTCACCCAGGTTGCCCTGATTTTCCACCGTCGCCACCCTTTTGAATCTTCCAAATCCCCTCCCCAATCATACTGCCGCCAGCGCTGCCTCATGTACAATGATCACCTGAGCCCCAACTGCAAAAACCCTCCCACCTGTCTCCATTGCAAGGCCTCCCACTTCCTTAAAAACTGCCCCAACCTTGCCAACCCTCCTTCCTTTAATACCTGCAATGGCCCCCATCCCACTTGCTCCGAAAAGTGTAAAGCTAAACCCCCTCCTGCCACCCCTGAGCTTACTGTCCCTATCCGTCCCATTGATCCCCCGTCCACCTCATCAATTCCCTCTGTCCACCACCCATAGCTGAAGACATCATCCAGTTTCTCACCATCGTCCTCCAAAACATTCACCCTTTTCAGCATCCCCACACCCTCCAACAGATCTCCTTTGCCACCTGCTCCATCTTTCACCTGAACACCTTTGTCACTTACTCCCACAACCAAGCCCACTTCACCTTCACCCACCTCGACACCCTAGTTTAAGCCTCTTCTCTCCCCTCTCTTCACCTCGCTCTCTTCCCACCATGGGTGGCATGAGTGTTGCATCCTTCAGCACCAACAATACTCATTAACACACTCTCCAACCATCAGGTCGACACCTTCCTCCTGAACTAAACTTTTCTCCAGCCCCACCGTACTCTCTGCACCTCTACCTATTTCCTCCACCACACTGGTCCTAGAGCGCAGGGTGGAGTCACCATTGGCCACCTTAAGCATATCCCCATCTGGCCACAACCCCTCCTCAATGTCCCCACTGCTTATCCTCAGCATCGTCTTCCCCTCCCTCACCATTGCCTGCACCAGCATCTTTGTCCACTCCACTGTTCCTTTTCCCTTTGACTTCATCTCCCACATTGACTGCACCTTCTCCACATTTGTGATTGCTGCCGACATCAACATCCATAGCGACTCCCCTGCTGCCCTTTGGCAGTCGCATCAGTACCTCTTCATGACCCAAGGTGACATTATTCCCCTTCCCCAGCATGCCTGTCATGAAAGCACCACCACCCCTGATGCTGTCATTGCCTTCGCCAACCTCCTTGGGTGTATCACTATCGACATCCTTGACCTCACAGGTAGTGAACACCTCCTCATCCTACTCATCATAATGTCTAATCTACTCACCCCCCCCCCCCCCGCTGGTTGTGCACTCCCTCCCAAAGTAGTCCATGACTACCGTCGTGCCACCTGGGATACCTACTGGGACTCCATCGCCATCCAGGTCGAAAGCCATCCTCTTACCTAATACTATCCTGACGACATCATCCACACCACGTCCTTCCTTCATAAGGTTATTGTATTGCTGACGCCATGGAGGCCCATGTTCCTACTAAAACCATCCACCCCCACCTTCCCGCTCTCCATCCGTGGGCTGTCCTCCTCCTTCGCGAATCCTGCCGCCTCTATCGCTCCTTCCTGTGCACTTGGGATAGGGATACACTCCTACACCACTGGCAAATACAGCGACACACACAGAACCTTATTACAGCAAAGATGCGTTGGGACTGGGGCCAGACCTGTACGCGACTCAACACCACCCTCCCTGTCAACTCCTCCAAGTACTGGTTTGCCTACCATCGCCCTACTGGTTCCCAGTCCACACCCCATTACCACCTTCTCCATAAAAACCGCCCCCTTCCTGACAACCTCAGTAAGGCCAATCACTTCGCTTCCCACCTTTCCGAGGTCTTCTCCATCCCTGATGATCCCCACTTTGATTATTCTCTCTTCCCCACCGTCATGGAACGGGCCCATACCTTGGTCGCTTCACTTGCTCCTAGTCTCCAGTACTTGGGGCAGTTGCCCCCTCCAACATCAACACTCCAATCACAGCACACGACATTAAACTTCAGTCCAAATGCAACATGGCCCCTGGTCACGACTGTGTCACCTACTGCCACCTTAGAAAAAGACCCTTCTTCCTGACTGTCCTCACCAATCTATAACATCATCCTCTCTACCGGCTTCTACCATGACCTGTTGAAGATTTCCTGCATCCTCTTATTCCTCAAATGCAACAAACCCCCTTCTGTCGCCTCTTCCTATCACCCCATCTGCCTCACCTCTGTCTTCAGTAAGGTCTTCAAATCCATCCTCTCCCGTTGTATCCATTAGCAACTTTCTCTCTCCCCCTTACTCAGTGTGGCTTCCGACCCTCCATCTCTGCCAGAGACCAACTCCTTAACCTTGTCCACCTTCTCTCCCTCCAGCTTAACTCCCATCGCTCCTTTATTTTTGTTTCCTTCGATCCCTAAAATGCCTATGACCGCATATGGCATCCTGGTCTCCTCTTTAAACTCCAAACCTATGCCCTGCCTATCAAATTTGTCTGTCTGGTCGTTTCCAACCTCTCACATGGCCCCCCTATGTTACCCTCCACAACACCAGCTCCTGTATCTTTTAACCCACTGCAGGCATCCCCCAGGGCTTCGTCCTCTCCCCTCTCCTCTATCTCCTGTTCACCACCAATATACTCAAGCAACCCCAACCTGTCCACCTTCTCCAATATGCTGATGACACCACCATCCTGTCTCTCTATCCTACCATTCAACAGTTCCAATGCATCCTCCAAACCCACCTCAACCAGTTCACCACTTGGTGTAACCAGTAGCTCCCTCGTCTCACTGCCTCCAAAGCCCAGGCAGTCATCCTAGGCCACACCACCCACTCCTTCCACGATTTCACCCTTTATGGTTATCCCATCCAGCTCACCCTCACCCTGAGATACTTTGGCCTCTCCCTTGACCGTCACCTCACCTGGACCCCTACAGCAGAAAGTCCATTACCACTTACCACCTCTGTCTCCTGAAACTCCTGTCTGGCCGGACATGGGGATTGCATCCTTCCACCATCCTCCACACCTACAAATCCCTCATCGATCCTATCCTCTGTTATGCCAGCGTTGTCTGCATCTCTGCCCCCTCCCCCCCCCCCCCCCACTTTTACAAGGCCCTCCAAATCCTTGAATGCCATGCACTCCGCCTTGCCTTCTGTATCTGCCTTCCTTCCCCAACACAGTTCCTGTATGACCTCATCTCCTTCCTCCACCTCTTCCTCTTCCTCCAACTTTACTGCATCCTTTACACTGTCTGCAGGCTTGATCCCCCCAACCCCTGGTTTCCTCCTTCCTCTCCACCCCCGCCTGTTGCCGCTCTATCCCTCCCTCTCTCCATCTCCACACCCTCCATCTCCTTCGTTAGGGAAATTTCCAGCACCTTCCACTCCTGGATGTTGAACTTCGCCGTAACATCTACCCTAACTTCCAACTGTACCCTGGCCTTGTTACCTCCCCTCCCCAGGGCCCCCTTTTCCTTTCCCCTTCTTCTCCCAGAGGGGATTTTCCTCCTCCCCCCTGAGTCCCTGCACCCCATCCTCAAATGTGTCCCTCCCACGTCCTTGCCTCCCCAGCCCTCTTCGATGCGACCCTGCCCGTCTCCCCGCTCTCCACCTCTCCCTCCCTTCTTCCCGTCTCCCTCATGTCCATGCCCCTGGCAGATCCTGTGTTTGCTCATCATCGTCAGTGTGCTACGTCAGTGTTGTGTTTGGTGCTGTTCTCCTGTGCATCCAGAGCTGAGATTTTAATTGCGTGCTGGACTTGCACTTAGTGTTACCATCAGTGATCGTTATGTGCTATGCCGTCCATCGCTGCTTTCATGCTCCAGCCATACTTCGCCTTGTCTTCTTTCAATTGTCCCAGTGTGAGTTTTTTTGTGTGCAATACTTTTTTAAGGTTTTTCTCTCCATTTTACAGTCGCTCCCTTTTTGTCTGTTCTCTTCGATTATGTTCCCCCTTTTTATGTTTATGTACACCACATTTTCTCCTTTAATTTTAAGTGTCTTCTATTGTATAATTAATGTCTTTCGGCTGAAGAGCAGCGCATATGCTGCTGCCAGTCCGCCCCGGATGGTGAACTGAAGTACAATAAAGCAAAAAAAAAATATTTCTGTTCCTCCCCCACCCCCATCTGCCGCCGTGTTTTAAGTGAATGTTCAGTGTTGTGCATCCCCTGTCAGTGTTGCGAACAGCTACCATCCTATCGCTAATTGTGCTTTTTTTTTTATCTCGTGCGAACAGAAACCGGACTGTGTTTTTAATTGCCTGTCTGCTTACTGTGTGTTCAAAAATGGCTCTGAGCACTATGGGACTCAACTTCTGAGGTCATTAGTCCCCTAGAACTTAGAACTAGCTAAACCTAACTAACCTAAGGACACCACAAACATCCATGCCCGACGCAGGATTCGAACCTGCGACCGTAGTGGTCTTGCGGTTCCAGACTGCAGCGCCTTTAACCGCACGGCCACTTCAGCCGGCCTTACGGTGTGTCTTCGTCCACATTGTCAATACCGTTTTTTTTATATTTCAACTTCCTTAACTTCCGCCATTTTACAGTTTTTTTACAATGCCACCGTTTTGTTGTCTGTTTTTATTGTTTGTTTATATTCTCATTATGTTTTCTTAACTTTTCTGTAGGCTGTAGAGCGGCCTATTACGCTGCTAACCCACCCCCTCCCCCCTCTGGGGGTCTATGGTTTTTCCGTGCTGCACCGCCTATCACGTAGCTGTTTTAATCTTTATGCTACTTGTTGTGATCCTGCCACACTTGGACTTGTGTCTTTTAATACACTGTGTGTAGTTTTCTTGTGTAAAATATTTTTTGTTTTTAATTTCCATTTTACAGACCCCCCTTTTTTGCCGGCCTTGGTGGCCATGCGGTTCTAGGCGCTCAGTCCGGAACCGCGCGACTGCTACGGTCACAGGTTCGAATCCTGCCTTGGGCATGGATGTGTATGGTGTCCTTAGGTTAGTTAGGTTTAAGTAGTTCTAAGTTCTAGGGGACTGATGACAACAGATATTGAGTCCCATAGTGCTCAGAGCCATTTGAACCATTTGAACACCCCTTTTTTGTATACTTTCTTCCATTATGTTCCCCCTTGTTTACATCTATGTTCGCCCATGTTTCTCCTTTTATTGTTTTAAACGTCCTCATTTACACTGGCTGAAGAGCACCGCCTTTGCTGCTGTCAGCCCGCACCGGATGGGGAATTGAAATCACAATACAGGAAAAAAAAGTTTTGTGTTTCACACAAATCACGTGATTTTGGATATGGATGTAACGTAACAAATCAGGTAATTTGTACATTTACGTTTAGTTTTTGTATTTTATCTCTCTTTTGTTAGTCTTGGTTTTTGTTGTCTGTTTAGTCCTGTGTAACACTTGGAAACTGCCTAAGGCCGAAATGCAGACAGCGAAATAAACAAGTTATATGCACTGTGACGGAAATATTTTTTTTAAAGATCATATTAAAGCATTCTGTGAGGCCAATCGTCTTTGAATGGTAGGCAGTTGTCATGTCTCAGCGTGAAATTACGTCTGATAACCGCCTCGACGGAAAAGCTTCTCCACAATCAGACATCATCACACAGGGTGCTCCATGCTTCAAGATGATGTCTTCTAGAAGAAACTTCGCAATTTACTATGCTTCAGCAGTCGGCACAGTTTGATGACAGCATAGGGATGAAGTAGTCACTGCAGGCTGTTATCCATCCAATTTCCGTTGGTCGATTGGTTCAAATGGCTCTGAGCACTATGGGACTCAACTGCTGAGGTCATTAGTCCCCTAGAACTTAGAACTAGTTAAACCTTCTTCTTCCGACGTTCTTAAAATGGCTCACATAGTGCTTAACGAATCGGCAGATACCTGGCCAGTGATACTTGCGTCCGATTCGGTCTAGTGTCTTGACGAATCTATGTTACCAGATGTTGGAAAATAGCGGAAATACTTCAGGATCTCTGGCCGCAAATGATCTGGAATGACGAATCCTCATTTCCGCCCTATGGAGTCGTAGGTCTTGTTTCACAATGTTTCGTTTATTGATTGTACTTCTATTTTGATCTGTTCCTTATTCTTCAAGGTTTCTATGGTTTTCAGCAATGGTGACTCCTCTCCCTGATGAACAACAATCTACATACATACATCTACATACATACTCCACAAGTCACCGTACGGTGGTCCTTACGCGAAACTTACGTTGACGGCAGTAGGATCGTTCTGCAGTCAGCTTCTAAATGCTGTTTCTCTAAACTTTCTCAGTAGTGTTCTTCGAAATGAATGTCTTCTTTCCTCTAGGGATTTCCACTTGAGATCTCGAAGAATATTCCTAACACTTGCATACTGATTGAACGTACTGGTAACAAATCTAGCAGCTCGCCTCTGAATTGCTTCCATTTCTTCCTTTAATCCGAGTTCTTAAGGATCCCAAACACTCTGGCAGTACTGAAGAATAGGTTGTACTAGCGCCCTATGTGCGTTCTCCTTTACAGATGAACCACACTTTCCTAAAATCCACCCAATAAACCGAAATCGACCATTCGCCTTCCCTATCAGAATCATCACATGCTCGTTCTATTTCATATCGCTTCTCAACGTTACGCCCACATATTTAAACGATCTAACTATGTGAAGCAGGTCACTACTAACACTGTATCCGAACATTACAGGTTTGCTATTCCTACTCATCCGCATTAAATTACATTCTTCTACATTTAGAGGCAGCTGTCATTCATCATAACAACTAGAAACCTTGTCTACGTCATCTTGTATCAACCTACAGCCACTTTTCTTCGACACCTTCCTCTAACCACAGCACCATCAGCGAACAACCACAGAATGCTGCACACCCTGCCTGCCGAATCATTTGTGTCTATGAAAAATAGCAGCCGTCCTATTACACTTCCCTGGGGCACTTCCGATGTTGTGCTTGTTTTCGATGAACACTCGCCGTCCAGGACAACACAGTGGGTGCTACTACTTAAGAAGTCTTCGAGTCACCCACATATCTGGGAGCCTATTCCGTATGCACATATCTTCGTAAATAGTCCACAGTGGGGCACCAAGTCGAACGCTTTTCGGAAATCTGGAAATATGGAATCAGCCTGTTGCCCTTCACCCATAGTTCGCAGTGTATCATGTGAGAAAATAGTAAGTTAGCTCTCGCACGAGCGATGGTTTCTAAAGCCGTGCTGATTCGTGGATATGAGCTTTTCGGTCTCTGATGATGATGAGGTTTCATACTCCTTGACAGATTGTAGGGGACGATGCGGGGGACCCGCACCGCCGTACTAGGCAAGGTCCTAGTGGAGGTGATTTGCCATTGCCTTCCTCCGACCGTAGTGGGGATGAATGATGTAGGAAATTTGTTATAATCGACTTCAGAATACGCTCTAAAAATCTGCCGCAAGCCGATGTTAAGGATATTGGTCTGTAATTTTGCGGGTCCGTTCTTATCCTTCTTATATACAGGAGTCAACTCCACTTTTTCCAGTTGCTTGGCACTTTGCGCTGGTCGAGAGATACGCGATAAATGCAAAGTAAGGGGACAATCACGTAGAGTGTTCTTTGCAAAACGGATCTGGGGTTCCAACCGGATCTGGCGACTTTTTTGTTTTCAACTTTTTCAGTTGTTTCAAATGGCTCTGGGCACTATGGGACTTAACATCTGAGGTCATCAGTCCCCTAGATTCAGAACTACTTAAACCCAACTAACCTAGGGACATCACACACATCCATGCTGGAGGCAGGTATCGAACCTGCGACCATAGCAGCAGCGCGGTTCCGGACTGAAGCTCTTAGAACCGCTCGGTCACAGCGGCCGGCTTTGGTTGTTTCTCTACGCCAGGGATGCTTATTACTGTGTCATCCACACGGGGCTCTGCGCGATGGCCAAAAGTTTGTACGATTCTCCTGCGTGAACGATTTCTCAAACGTGTAATTTAAAACTTCGCCCTTCCGAGGAGAACGCAGCCAAGATGTTCCAACGGTGTTCCCCGCCAAGCAGCGTCTGGCGGCGCGTGTCACTTCAGCAGGTAGAGTCGACGATTGTCATCGGAGAGCAGATTGTTCCACCACTGTCTTGAAACTCTGTATTCAATGTTAATGAATTGCTTCTGTAAAAGGCAAAAAATTGCTGTTTGGCTCTTGAGCTGTTAACACGTACAGTATCCGTGAGACACCTCCGTATTTTGAGAAAGTAAAGCGATCAGTTATACCGTAAAAAGAAAGATATCTGGTGTTGTGAAGTAACGTAGTCAAAATTTATTTACACGAAAAAAAAAAAAATTAAAATGTCTCAAACGCCAATAAAATTTTTCTCGCTCTATGACCGCATTGTCAATATGAGGAACTACCGACGTTTCGGTCACTGTTGCAAGTGACCTTCTTCAGTGTGTTTTTGTTTACTGCTGAATGAGAAAACTTTGTTTTATACCTCCAGACCTAGCTGTTATCTACACCACTGGCCATTAAAATTGCTACACCACGAAGATGACGTGCTACAGACGCGAAATTTAACCGACAGGAAGAAGATGCTGTGATATGCAAATGATTAGCTGTTCAGAGCATTCACACAAGGTTGGCGCCGGTGGCGACACCTACAACGTGCTGACATGAAGAAAGTTTCAACCGATTTCTCATACACAAACAGTAGTTGACAGGCGTTGCCTGGTGAAAGGTTGTTGTGATGCCTCGTGTAAGGAGGAGAAATGCGTACCATCACGTTTCCGACTTTGATAAAGGTCGGATTGTAGCCTATCGCTATTGCGGTTCATCGTATCGGGACATTGCCGCTCACGTTGGCCGAGATCCAACGAATCTTAGCAGAATATGGAATCGGTGGGTTCAGGAGGTTAATGCGGAACGCCGTGCTGGATCCCAACGGCCTCATATCACTGATAGTCGAAATGGCGGGTATCTTATCCGCATAACCGTAACGGATCGTGCAGCCACGTCTCCATCCCTGAGTCAACAGATGGGGGCGTTTGCAAGACAACAACCATCTGCACGAACAGTTCGACGACGTTTGCAGCAGCACGGAGTATTAGCTCGGAGACCAGGGCTGCGGTTACCCTTGACGCTGCATCACAGAAGTGCAAATCTTCCACAAATTGCTGCAGATTTCAGTGCTGGACCATCAAGAAGTGTCACCGTGTGCGATGGTGTACGCAAAGACGAACCTGAGTGCACGAATGGTAAAACGTCATTTATTCGGATGAATCCAGGTTTTGTTTACAGCATCATGATGGTCGCATCCGTGTTTGAAGACATCGCGGTGAACGCACATTGGAAGCGTGTATTCGTCATCGCCATGCTGGCGTATCAGCCGGTATGATGGTAGGGGGTGCCATTGATTACACGTCTCGATCACCTCTTGTCCGCGTTGACGGCACTTTGAACAGTGGACGTTATATTTAAGATGTGTTACGACCCGTGGCTCTACCCTTCATTCGATCCCTGCGAATCCCTACATTTCAGCAGGGTAATGCACAAGCTCATGTTGCAGGTCCTGTACGGGCCTTTCTGGATACAGAAAATGTTTGACAGCTGCCCTGGCCAGCACATTCTCAAGATCTCTCACCACTTGAATACGCCTGGTCAATGGTGGCCGGGCAACTGGCTCGTCACAATCCGCTAATCACTACTCTTGATGAACTGTGGTATCGTGTTGAAGCTGCATGGGCAGCTTTTACCTGTACACGCCATCCAAGCTCTGTTTGACTCAATGCCCAGGAGTATCAAGGCCGTTATTACGGCCAGAGGTGGTTGTTCTGGGTACTGATTTCTCAGGATCTATCCACCCAAATTGCGTGAAAATGTAATCACGTGTCAGTTCTAGTATAATATATTTGTCCAATGAATACCCGTTTATCATCTGAATTTCTCCTTGGTGTAGCAATTTTAATGGCCAGTAGCGTAATTCTGATAGGTTGTCAGGGATGGAGGGGAGGGATGTTAGAAGTTCTTTGTTGGTTTTATTATTTCTTTTCGTTGGTGGAAACCCTTACGTTTTGATTGGTGTTTGCGTTACTGCTTGTGATTGGTGTAGATCGGCGAATGGAAAACCAGGCGGCAGTTGTGACGTGACTTTGTTTTCCTGCTTTCTAGCGCCGGCTGAGACGCGCCAGTACTCTGTGTACCTGCGGTCTCCGCGCGCTTTTGTGCATTGCTTCACGTGAGCCGTCGTGCCGTATCGCTGTTATTGCTGGCAGCCAAGACGTCGGAAGTCGGTACCCGTCTTCTCTGTTCATCTTGGCGGGTCGCTTGGCTGTTTCTATTGGCTCTCTAATCTTGCCCATAAAAGTAGGAGGCTGTTTCGCCAGTATGCGAGCTTCGCCAAATTCAATCTGTTTGCCACACTCATCCTGGTGTTCTGTCACCGCTGTCTTGGTGTGTTGTTTTAGTCGGATATATCTATCGCGTTCAGATATCCGTGTGCTGATTGGTCGCCCCGTCTCTCCTACATACACTAAACCACATTCTGACCTGATTTCGTTAACTCCAGCAGCACGTAGTTTGTCGACTGCGTCTTTCATTGTGCGAAGAACATCTTTTATTCCGTTGCTGGTTCGGAAAATCGGCTTGATGCCTGCTCGGCGGAGAACTTTTCCCGACCGTTCAGTGACACGTCGAAAGTATGGTAGTAGAGCGATATTTCGTGCTACCTTCTGCTCTCCTCTATTGCCTTCATTCTGTGTCGCCATAGTTTTTCTGTTAGTTTCATCCCATAACCATTGGCACCAAAAATGGACTTGAGTTTTTGTAGTTCACCCTTTAGATGCTCCTTATCGCTGATCCTGAGAGGCCTCTTGGTGCAGGGCGGATTTCTTCTGCGTAGGGTTGTGATGAGGGATGCAGGTACCAGTCAGTACTGGTTGACTTCCTGTGTCCTCTACAGCCCAGTTTACCATCAGGCTTTCTGTGAACTTCCACGTCGAGGAAAGGTAGCACCCCACTATTTTCTATCTCTATAGTGAATTAGATTCTGCTGTGCTGCTGTTTGAGGTGTTGGTGGAAATTTCGTAGGTCTTCCTCTCTATGTGGCCATATAACGAAGGTGTCACCAACATATTGAAGCCAACATTCTGGGCGCAATGGTGCGGACTGGAGCGCTGTTTCTTCAAACGCTTCCATGAAGATGTCTGCTGCAATAGGCGAGAGAGGAGAGCCCATAGCTACACCGTCTGTCTGTTCATAGAATTCCCCTTTTGCACCTGAAATAGGTGATCGTCCAACAGTGGAGCACTAGCTCGCAGGTATTGGGTGCCATGCGTTCCTCCAAGATGTTCATGGTGTTTTGACTGGTACACTAGTGAATAAAGACTTCCCGTCGAAGCTAACCATCAGATGTGTGGCCGAGATACACTTTTGTTGTAAAAGTTCTACAAAGTGAGTGGAGTCCTTAACGTATGAATGTGTGTGGCTCACCAAATGTCAGAGCTTTGGAGCCAGTCCCTTTGCTAGACTGTACTTTAGTGGATTAATGATATTAACAATCGGTCGTAAAGGAAAGGCCTCTTTATGGACTTTCCGTACACCATGTATCCTTGGTGCCTTTGGAAACTGTGGGATGAGTCTTCTGGCTCTGTGAAAATTCATTCTAGTTTGCTTTAGCAGTGCTTGCATCGATTTAATTATCTTGGCAGTCGGCTCTCCCTTAAGCTTCTTATAAATGGGTTCACTCAGAAGATCCTTCATCCGTTTGTTACAATCTTCCGTGTCCAACACAACGTCTCATTTCCCCTGTCTGCTCGTGTCGTTACTAAATGAGAGCCGTTCTTCTTTTTCGCGATAGCATGCCGTCCCTCCTTGCTGATGTTTTGTTTCAGAGACTTTGCGTGAGTCAGGATATAAAATGACTTTTTTTAATAATATGAATATTTGTGTATGTGTTTGGAGAGAGAGAGAGAGAGAGAGAGAGACGGACTTTTGATTGAGATTTTTACTTTAAGCCGTAACTGGTACCTGAATTTTGGTGGCTGCGTCGTTGAATGATCAGCTTCTGCACCAGTTGGTGACGTATTACAATTTGGAGGAAGTTATTGTTCTTTAAGGTTTAAAATACAACTCTGTTAGTTACTCGGCCGTATTGCGGATAGCTTTGAGCCCAAGTTTTCGTAGCTTTTCGTACGTAAGGGACCACTGTTGTAAGTAAATAAGATCAAACAGCAATCTGCTTTGCGTGAGAAAAGGAGACTGCTTGGCACTCAAACCTCCTTCAAACTACACGTCCTGCTATATCAAAATTGGTCAGTGGAGTTCAGCACCATACTATTGTACAAGAACATAATCCAGTTACTGTAATTAAGAAATTATGAGAGGTTGTTACTTATTGAATGAAAAAAATCGAGAATGCCTTTCTTTTCCTGTATTTTAGTGAACTTTGTACACTTTCAATTCTGTTAATTAATAGACGGCAACGACAATGAAGTTCACCTCCTTTTCCAAAAACAAGATATTTTTATTCTTCACTTCCAGAAAATTTGTATAAATGAATGTTAGACAACTCTTACACATACTTTATTCGGTTTTATCACTAAAATATCAATTTTCATTAAATGTAACAATACGTGCTGAGCGATGGCCTAGCAACACGTCCTCTTTCCACAAGATACAGATTAACAGTCCTCTTTTCTTAATAAATCAGTTGACTTTTTTTTAGAGTGTCCATACTCAAAGATTCACAACTACTATCGTTGTGGGGATTGCGCGGTAAAGAGTTTCTTGCTGTCCAGCTGCGCTTCACTTCAAGTGCTTTTTGAATCACATTTACATTTACGGTACTTACATACATTATTGAGCTTCTCAGAATAAAATCATGAACAAATTAGTTTAAAAAAAGCAGTGAGGCACACATAACATTACAAGGACTTGCACCGTTTCTTGTTTAATTCCTTCCGCCTCATCTTGTGGTAGATGACGAATCGAAGCCTCGATTATGTCTTACTTCGAAACTCGTTTTCGTGCGAAATTCATCCATTTAGCCAGAATTGGTGTGGCTGCATCGCTTAAGATGTGGCTGGAGAGGTTAACCACCGTCCGTCGAGCTTCCAGCGGCAGTCCTTATACAGTAGATTTCTGCTGTAGTTTGTCGAACTTCCTGATCTGATGGATGCCCTCTTTGACCTCTGCATAGCATTTTCCTACGTATTTTGTACTAATCAGAAAGTCTTCTTATGAGATACAAGAATACCTTTTCGACCATTACGATTCAAATGTTTTCTTTAGGCAATTGTCAGCCGCGGATATATCTTTCAGGAAACTCGTGACATTTGGCAGTTCATTAATTTTCTGTCGGTTTCGATCATCGACTATCATCTGGCTCGAAAAATTGGCTGCTGCAAATCGCATGTCAATCATTTTGAACTGCAAATTCCCATTAACTGTCATAAAAAAATGGTTCAAATGGCTCTGAGCACTATGGGACTTAACATCGATGGTCATCAGTCCCCTAGAACTTAGAACTACTTAAACCCAACTAACCTAAGGACAGCACACAACACCCAGCCATCACGAGGCAGAGAAAATCCCTGACCCCGCCGGGAATCGAACTCGGGAACCCGGGCGTGGGAAGCGAGAACGCTACCGCACGACCACGAGATGCGCGCATTTTTAACTGTCATATTCATGAACAGTAATACAGAAGAACAATAATGTTCCTACATCAACACAACTATCCTGCGCGTATGACGAAGGTTGCTGATGTACGAATTTTTGTATTTCACGAACTTTCAGACATATCCTTGCTAAAAAAAAAAAAAAGGTTAAAAAATTTCAAATGGCTCTGAGCACTATGGGATTTAACATCTGAGGTCATCAGTCCCCTAGAACTTAGAACTACTTAAACCTAACTAACCTAAGGACATCACACACATCCATGCCCGAGACAGGATCAACCAGTATATATTTTCATCTTGCAGGCGTAGTACATTTTTGCATCATGGGACATCTCGTAATATCGTGTCGCACCTCTTCTTTCTCGGCGCATGCAGCAACTCCAAGTTGGCTCAACAAGTCGTTGAAAGACCTTTGCAGAAATATTGCCTCTGTAGCCGACCATAATTATAAAGTGTTCCCGGTGTAGAATTTTGTGCGTGGATTGACCTCTCGCTTAAGTCCTATGTACACTACTGGCCATTAAAATCGATACACCAAGAAGAAATGCAGATGATAAAGGGGTATTCTTTGGACAAATATATTATACTAGAACTGACATCTCATTACATTTTCACGCAATTTGGGTGTATAGATCATCAGAAATCAGTACCCAGAACAACCACCTCTGGCCGTAATAACGACCTTCATAAGCCTGGGCATTCAGTCAAACAGAGCTTGGATGGCGCGTACAGGTACAGCTGCCCATGCAGCGCCAACACGATACCACAGTTCATCAAGAATAGTGACTGGCTTATTGTGACGAACCAGTTGCTCGGTCAGCATTGACCAGACGTTTTGAATTGGTGAGAGATCTCGAGAATGTTCTGGCCAGGGCAGCAGTCGAACATTTTCTGTATCCACAAAGGCCCGTACAGGACCTACAACATGCTGTCATGCATTATCCTGCTGAAATGTAGTGTTTCGCAAGAATCGAATGAAGGGTAGAGCCACGGGTCGTAACACATCTGAAATGTAACGTCCACTGTTCAAACTGTTGTCAATGCGAACAAGACGTGAACGAGACTTGGAACCAATGGCACCCCATACCATCTCGCCGAGTCATACGCCAGTATGGCGATGGCGAATACACGCTTCCAATGTGCGTTCACCACGATGTCGCCAAACACGGATGCGACGATCATGATGCTGTAAACAGAAACTTGATTCATCCGAAAAAATGACGTTTTGCCATTCGTGCACCCAGGTTCGTCGTTGAGTACACCATCGTAGGCGCTCCTGTCTGTGATGCAGCGTCAAGGGTAACCGCAGCCATGGTCTCCGAGCTGATAGTCCATGCTGCTGCAAACGTCGTCGAACTGTTCGTGCAGATGGTAGTTGTCTTGCAAACGTCCTTATCTGTTGACTCAGGGATCGAGACGTGGCTGCACGATCCGTTACAGCCATGCGGATAAATTGCCTGTCATCTCGACTGCTAGTGATACGAGGCCGTTGCGATCCAGCACGGCGTTCCGTATTACCCTCCTGAACCCACCGATTCCATATTCTAGTAACAGTCATTGGATCTCGGTCAACGCGAGCAGCAATGTCGCGATACGAGAAATCCCAATCGCTATAGGCTACAATCCGACCTTTATCAAAGTCGGAAACGTGATGGTACGCATTTCTCCTCCTTACACGAGGCATCACAACAACGTTTCACTAGGCAACGCCGGTCAACTACTGTTTCTGTATGAGAAATCGGTTGTAAGCTTTCCTATGTCAGCACGTTGTAGGTGTCGCCACCGGCGCCAACCTTGTGTGAATGCTCTGAAAAGTTAATCATTTGCATATCGCAGTATCTTCTTCCTGTCGGTTAAATTTCGCGTCTGTAGCACGTCATCTTCGTGGTGTAGCAATTTTAATGGCCAGTAGTGTATGTTCGATGAGATTCGTGTCGGGCGTTCTGGGTGCCCAAATGGTTCAAAAGTCTCTGAGCACTATGGGACTTAACATCTGAGGTCATCAGTTCCCTAGACTTAGAACTACTTAAACCTAACCAACCTAAGGACAGCACACACATCCATGACCGAGGCAGGATTCGAACCTGCGACCGTAGCAGCAGCGCGATTCCGGACTGAAGCGTCTAGAACCGCTCGGTTACAACGGGCGGCTGGGTGCCCAGATCGTACACTCAAGCTGTCCAGAACGTTGTTCAAACTAATCGCAGACAAGACACTCCGTCTTGTTTGAGAACATGAAGTCCATCACTGGCTGCAAATGGTCTCCAAGCATCCGGTTCACGTGGATCAGAGCATCCACTCAGTTCCATGTAAACACAGAGCCCACACACCATTACGGAGCCACCACTAGCTTGCACAGTGCCTTGTTGACAACTTGGATCTATGGCTTCATGGAGTGTGCGCCACAGTCGGAGCCTACCGTCAACTTTTGTCATCTGAAATCGGTACTCATCTGACACGATCACCGTTTTCCAGCCGTTTACGGTCAACCGATATGGTCACCAACCCAGGAGAGGCGCTGCAGGCGATGTCGTGTCGTTAGCAAAGGGACTCACGTCGCACGTCTGTTGACACATTCCATTAACGCACTCTCTTAACGGATACGTTCGTAGCACATCCCACATTGTGTTGCTTGTTTGTTAGCGCTGACGACTCTACTCAGACGCCGCTGCTCTCGGTCGTTAACTGAAAACCTTGGGCCAGTGCGTTAACGCTGGCGAGGTGTAATGCCTGCACTGCAATTCTCGGCGCACTGTTGACATTTTAGATCCCGAAATACTGAATTCCCCTAACGATTTCCGAAACTGAATGTCCCATGCGTCTAGCTCCAAATACCATTCCGCGTTCAGAGTCTGTTAATTCGCGTCGTGCACCCACAATCACGTCTGAAACCTTCTCACGTGGATCACCTGAGTACGCCGGCCGCAGTGGCCGTGCGGTTAAAGGCGCTGCAGTCTGGAACCGCAAGACCGCTACGGTCGCAGGTTCGAATCCTGCCTCGGGCATGGATGTTTGTCATGTCCTTAGGTTAGTTAGGTTTAACTAGTTCTAAGTTCTAGTGGACTAATGACCTCAGCAGTTGAGTCCCATAGTGCTCAGAGCCATTTTTCACCTGAGTACAAATAACTGCTCCGCCGGTGCACTGCACTTTTATACCTTGCTTGCATACACGATACTTCCGCCATCTGTACATGTGCATATCGTTGTCCCATGACTTTTGTCAGTCAGTGTATCTTGTGCCACACTTTGTTTAATTGGACATGATGTACTGAAGAAAACCAGAATACAAACAGAAAGCTTCCAGTAACATTTTCACCATCTGAGTAACCTACCTGGCAGTTAGCAACAAATATTCAAATGTTTCTCTTATTGGAGCAATTCGGTTGGTCGTTTTCCTTTCTGCTCGCATCTCGCTGTCCTCAAATCGGTTGCATCTCATTTAAATCGGGAGCGACAAACGACATGGTGAGCCTAAATGACTGCGCACCGTCACCGTTGGTATCACACATCTCTTCCATATTTAGGCGCGTCACGTGCTGAATATCAACAAGCTATAACAAGGCAATAAAAGCTTGACTTCAACCAGGTTTGTTGAATGAGCATTCTTAGGGCGGGTGAAGGCTGTCTCACTTTGTCCGCGCATTGGTTGGTCCCTGTAACGAATGAATTCAGAACTGCATTGTCGAAAACAAGAAGCCTCACGTCGGATTTAACCTTTGATCCCAGGAAGGTGAGTAAGTAAATTTTGTTTACCTACACTATGTGATCAAAAGTATGTGGACACCTGGCTGAAAATCACTTACAGGTACGTGGCGCCCTCCATCGGTAATGCTGGAATTCAATATGGTGTTGGCCCACTTTTAGCCTTGATGATTCCTTCCACTCTCGCAGGCATCCGTTTAATCAGGTGTTGGAACGTTTCTTGGGGAATGGCAGCCCATTCTTCACGGAGTGCTGCACTGAGGAGAGGTATCGATGTCGGTCGGTAAGGGCTGGCACGAAGTCGGCGTTCCAAACATCCCAGAAGTGTTCTATAGGATTCAGGTCAGGACTCTGTGCAGGCCAGTCCATTACAGGGATGTTATTGTCGTGTAAGTACTCTGCCACAGGCCGTGCATTATGAACAGTTGCTCGATCGTGTTGAAAGATACAATCGCCATCCTCAAATTGCTCTTCAACACTGGGAAGCAATAAGGTGCTTAAAACATCAATGTAGGCCGGTGCTATGATAGTGCCACGCATAACAACAAGGGGTGCAAGCCCCATCCATGAAAAGCACGACCACACCATAAAATCACCTTCTCCGAATTTTACTGTCGGCACTACACACGCTGGCAGATGCCGTTCACCGGACATTCACCATACCCACGCCCTGCCACCGGATCGCCACATGGTGTACCGCGATTCGTCAATCCACACAACGTTTTTCTACTGTTCAATCGTCCAATGTTTACGCTCCTTACACCAACCGAGGCGTAGTTCGGCATTTACCGGCGTGGTGTGGGGCTTATGAGGAGCCGCTCGACCATGAAATCCAAGTTTTCTCACCTCCCGCCTTACCGGCATAGCAATTGCAGTGGACCCTGATACAGTTTGGAATTCCTGTGTGATGTTCTGGATAGATGTCTGCCAACTACACATTACGACCCTCTTCAACTGTCGGCGGTCTCTGTCAGTAAACAGACGTAGTCGGCCTGTACGCTTTTGTGCTGTACGTGTCCATTCACGTTTCCACTTCACTATCACATCGGAGACAATGGACCTAGGGATGTTTAGGAGTGTGGAAATCTTGCTTACAGACGTATGTCACAAGTGACGTCCAATAACCTGACCACGTTCTAAGTCCGTGAGTTCCACGCAGCTGCCCATTCTGCTCTCTCACGATGTCTAATGGCTGGTTCAAATGGCTCTGAGCACTATGGGACTCAACTTCTGAGGTCATCAATCCCCTAAAACTTAGAACTACTTAAACCTGACTAGCCTAAGAACATCTTACAATTCCATGCCCGAGGCAGGATTCGAACCTGGGACCGTAGCGGTCCCGCGGTTCCATACTGTAGCGCCTGGAACCGCACGACCGGCCGGCCGATGTCTAATGTTACTGAGGTCGCTGACATGGAGTACCTGGCAATAGGTGACAACATAATGCACCTAATACGAAAAACGTATGTTTTTGGGGTTGTCCGTATACTTTTGAACACATAGTGTAGATTTATCCTGTTCGGACGTTTATTCCATTGCATCAAGTCAATGGCCTTATTGTTCCTCATTCGTATCGCCTTGTAGTATAAATGATCGCTTGATTCTTCTTCGTCATCCGTTTGTTCACAGCTTTGATTGGATTACGAATTTTCTACAAGTTGTTCGTCTTCAGTGTCGGTATCAGGAAGGTTGTCGTCCTCCAGAGTGTTATCAAACAGAATCTCGTTCAGTCTGCCAACGTCTTGAGACTTGTCACCATCGAAGATTCGCCGTGAAGTCTCCATATTGCAATAAAAGACACGAAACAACATGAACGGTGGCGTTGCACGTACTAGGTACATCCATATTTTTGTACCTCCAATTTATTCTACGATTGACTTAATGTCCCAACACACTCACAGGTAGTTGCAGAGCAATACGGAGAAAAAGACTGCAAAAGTCCTGTATCTAAAAACCTTACACTGATGGTGGCGCAGCATGTGTTAATAGTACAGACAACTGCGCTGACAGGATCGAACGCGTGCGGCGACACGTCTGGACGTTAGAGGTGTATAAATCCGGAGAATATTGACGAGAACAACATGGCATGCGTTATTATCAGATTTCCCGGAAACTTCGTTCAATGGAAGAGGTGTCAAAATAATAAAACATGTCTCGGCTTATATGTAGACACTCGACAATTTCTAAAAAAAAAGTAAACGTGGGTCACAGTTTTCTAGATATTTTCAGGTAATTCATCTGCGTTTTACCCTGCCGTGTCCTTAAACGTAAAGCTGCAAAGGTTAGCGTCGCAGCTTTATAATTCTGCACCCCATTTCGAAAGCCGATTATTAGTTTTATTTTTGTTTTTCATTTATATACCCATGTCCGTAGAAGATTACTACATGAATGTTTTCCGGTGTATATCAATATAACATTGTCCGTATTCTTCTCCTATTAGTATGTTAAAATGAAAAAAATTATTTGAATTTGCTTACGATGAAATTCCTGTAGAGCGTTTTGATTAATAATCAACTGCAAGCGCCAGTTTTCGGAAAAGTGATCCGTTATGCAAGACTTGTCGCGAAATTATTGCCAAAATCTTGCGAAATCTTCACCAGTGCTAACGTCGTTGCTTTCCCCAGTGTGGCAAATCTGCCTTCGTGTGATGTTTGTGGTGTTCGGAATACCTGTGTTTCGAATGTGTCTACGATCGTTATCATCTAAGGGGATGTACCAAATCTTCCTGGAGAATAAACGTATGTTTCGCTGGACAGGTTAGGAGTCCACTACACGCAGCAGGCGGCTACACGGGTAGCGGGGGGTTGTGTGGCGTGGACTGGTCGGTTTTTTAGGTTAGATGGCCTCGGGCAAGTACAGAAAGGGCAACAGCCTCAAAGGGTGCATGGCAAAGTCAGGACATGCGGAGACCAAGCATCAATCGGTATTGTAATTGTAAACTGTCGATGCTGCATTGGTAAAGTACCGGAACTTCAAGCGCTGATAGAAAGCACCGAAGCTGAAATCGTTATAGGTACAGAAAGCTGGCTGAAGCCAGAGATAAATTCTGCCGAAATTTTTACAAAGGCACAGATGGTGTTTAGAAAGGATAGATTGCATGCAACCGGTGGTGGCGTGTATGTCGCTGTTAGTAGTAGTTTATCCTGTAGTGAAGTAGAAGTGGATAGTTCCTGTGAATTGTTATGGGTGGAGGTTACACTCAACAACCAATCTAGGTTAATAATTGGCTCCTTTTACCGACCTCCCGACTCAGCAGCATTAGTGGCAGAACAACCGAGAGAAAATCTGGAATACATTTCACATAAATTTTCTCAGCATGTTATAGTCTTAGGAGGAGATTTCAATTTACCAGATATAGACTGGGACACTCAGATGTTTAGGACGGGTGTTAGGAACAGAGCATCGAGTGACATTATACTGAGTGCACTATCCGAAAATTAACTCGAGCAATTAAACAGAGAACCGACTAGCGGAGATAACATCTTGGACCTACTGATAACAAACAGACCCGAACTTTTCGACTCTGTAAGCGCAGAACAGGGAATCAGTGATCATAAAGCCGTTGCAGCATCCCTTAACATGGAAGTAAATAGGAATATAAAAAAAGGGAGGAAGGTTTATCTATTTAACAAGAGTAATAGAAGGCAGATTTCAGACTACCCAACAGATCAAAATGAAAATTCCTGTTCAGACACTGACAATATGGAGTGTTTATGGAAAAAGTTCAAAGCAATCGTAAAATGCGTTTTAGACAGGTACGCGCCGAGTAAAACTGTGAGGGACGGGAAAAACCCACCGTGCTTCAACAACAAAGTTAGGAAACTACTGCGAAAGCAAAGAGAGCTTCACTGCAAGTTTAAGCGCAGCCAAAACCTCTCAGACAAACAGAAGCTAAACGATGTCAAAGTTTACGTAAGGAGGACTATGCGTGAAGCGTTCAGTGAATTCGAAATAAAATTCTACGTACCGACTTGACAGAAAATCCTAGGAAGTTCTGGTCTTACGTTAAATCAGTAAGTGGCTCGAAACAGCATATCCAGATACTCCGGTATGATGATGGCATTGAAACAGAGGATGACACGCGCAAAGCTGAAATACTGATCACTTTTTTCCAAAGCTGTTTCACAGAGGAAGCCCGGACTGCAGTTCCTTCCCTAAATAAGGCACAAACGAAAAAATGACTGACACCGAAATAAGTGTCCAAAGAATAGAAAAGCAACAGGAATCACTCATCAGAGGAAAGTCCACTACACCTGACGGGGTAGCAATTCGATTCTACGCACAGTACGGGAAAGAACTTGCCCCCCTTCTAACAGCCGTGTACCGCAAGTCTCTAGAGGAACGGAATTTTCCAAATGATTGGAAAAGGGCACAGGCAGTCCCAGTCTTCACGAAGGGTCGTCGAGCAGATGCGCAAAAGTATAGACCTATATTTCTGACGTCGATCTGTTGTAGAATTTTAGAACATGTTTGTTGCTCGCGTATCATGTCGTTTCTGGAAACCCAGAATCTTCTCTGTAGGAATCAATATGAATTCCGGAAAAAGCGATCGTGTGAGACCCAACTCGCTTTATTTGTTCATGAGACCCAGAAAATATTAGATGCAGGCTCCCAGGTAGATGCTATTTTCCTTGACTTCCGGAAGGCGTTCGATACAGTTCCGCACTGTCGCCTGATAAACAAAGCAAGAGCCTATGGAATATCAGACCAGCTGTGTGGCTGGATTGAAGAGTTTTTAGCAAACAGAACACAGCATGTTGTTCTCAATGGAGAGACGTCTACAGACGTTAAAGTAACCTCTGGCGTGCCACAGGACAATTGCT
The DNA here is from genome assembly GCF_023864345.2 of Schistocerca serialis cubense. Classification (NCBI taxonomy): domain Eukaryota; kingdom Metazoa; phylum Arthropoda; class Insecta; order Orthoptera; family Acrididae; genus Schistocerca; species Schistocerca serialis. Next base: position 876,690,070 of record NC_064641.1, read on the forward strand.
TTTCACAATATATATAAATGACCTTGTAGATAGTGTCGGAAGTTCCATGCGGCTTTTCGCGGATGTTGCTGTAGTATACAGAGAAGTTGCAGCATTAGAAAATTGTACCGAAATGCAGGAAGATCTGCAGCGGATAGGCACTTGGTGCAGGGAGTGGCAACTGACCCTTAACATAGACAAATGTAATGTATTGCGAATAAATAGAAAGAAGGATCCTTTATTGCATGATTATATGATAGGGGAACAATCACTGGTAGCAGTTACTTCTGTAAAATATCTGGGAGTATGCGTGCGGAACGATTTGAAGTGGAATAATCATATAAAATTAATTGTTGGTAAGGCGGGTACCAGGTTGAGATTCATTGGGAGAGTCCTTAGAAAATGTAGTCCATCAACAAAGGAGGTAGCTTACAAAACACTCGTTCGACCTATACTTGAGTATTGCTCATCAGTGTGGGATCTGTACCAGATCGGGTTGACAGAGGAGATAGAGAATATCCAAAGAAGAGCGGCGCGTTTCGTCACAGGGTTATATGGTAACCGTGATAGTGTTACGGAGATGTTTAACAAACTCAGGTGGCAGACTCTGCAAGAGAGGCGGTCTGCATCACGGTGTAGTTTGCTGTCCAGGTTTCAAGAGGGTGTGTTTCTGGATGAGGTATCGAATATGTTGCTTCCCCCTACTTATACCTCCCAAGGAGATCACGAACGTAAAATTAGCGAGATTCGAGCGCGCACGGAGGCTTTCCGGCAGTCGTTCTTCCCGCGAACCATACACGACTGGAATAGGAAAGGGAGGTAATGACAGTGGCACGTAAAGTCCACTCCGCCACACACCGTTGGGTGGCTTGCGGAGTATAAATGTAGATGTAGATGTAGGAATAAAATATAACAATTGCTGTGAGACTTAAATAACAAAATATGAGAATTTAAAAAGATAGTAACCCTCCAAACATACTATGCACACATATAGGTGTTAGACAATAAATGTGCGACACTTATTGTGAAATCCAGCTGTAATTTTACAAATAAAATAATGCCATTGTTCCCATAATTTGATAATTCATGTAGTTACTTTCTACAGAAATGGGTAGGTAAATGAGAACGATAAAAATGCAATAAAATAAAATAAATGAAAACAGTAATCGGGTTTCGAACACACGTCGGAAAACACTAACCATTGAGTCACAATTTCATTTAAGATCATCGCTACATAAAATACACGTAAAGTACCTCACAAATACTTCGAAAACTCTGACCGTCGAGTTTACAGAAACGGTAGAGTATCTAGAGATAAGCTGAGTCTCTTGCTCGCTTATTTTGACTCTTCTTCCAGTGAGTGATGTTCCTGGGTATTCGGGTGATGGTATTTGCCATGAAGGGCGCCACAAGATTGCTGTCAACCGTAGTAGTGGAAACAAAACAATCACGCAACTCTGATTGGTGCGCCACTACCATATGGTTTTAAATGTGGTGTACTTCATACACCAGCGTGCACGCTAGAGGGTTAACATAAAAAGAGGACTGTTAACGCGAAACGTAAAAAATACTTTTTGTATATCCTTATATGTCCTTCGCCTATAAATGCGTTTAGAAGTTTATACGCTCTTAGGTCTGCTGCCGCTAAAACAGTTTAAATAGTCGTTGGTAATACATAGCCGGAAGGTATCTTATGCTGTAATAGGATTGTGTTTCCTCGATATCTTCGGTCGCAGCCGAAGAAGTTGGGATCATGTTGTGGCGACGAATTATCTGCCAGTGATTCCCGTGATTAAATCGACGGCGTTCCATTGTCACTACAAACTTTCTCGACTGTATTTGCAATTATGGCACCAAGGACTTGAAGGGTGATTGTGTAATACTACGGCAATGTATCTGTGTTTAATTTCGTAAGATCGGTTCAGGTTTTCGTCCCATCGGCACGTGATCCTAGTCCTTACGGTTTCTCCGCGTTTCCTGTATGCGGTATAAATCTTCGACACGGTGCCTGTTAACACGCTAAACACTTTCGCTACGTTGTTTACAGACGTGACCACGACACGAGCACTGACGACTTTCCCACTTTCGAATCCGCTTTACTCCGACATAATGCAGTCACAACTACACATAAAAAAATTCTGACTACAACTTACACTTCCGACGTACACTGAGGTGGCAAAAGCCATGGGATATTCATAATATCTTGCCAGATCTCCTTTTGCCTGTCATATTGCAGCAGCACGACACGGTATGGACTCAACAAGTCGTTGCGTAGTCTCACACAGAAATACAGGGTTAGCCAGTGAAATGGGAAGATTTAAATAAGTAACTAATTCTTTAAGAAAATTTTTTTTTAATTTAATGGTTATAAATATAAAGTGCAAAGGTAGCCATTTACTGTACAAAAACTGAAAAAATTATTTTTTGAATATAACATCTGCCAAATGTCCTCCATCGGAATCTATGCACTTCTGCAGCCGGGCCTGCAAGTTTCCCATGACATTTTGCAGCATATTAACTGGTATTTCTTCAATTTCGTCCCGAATTCGTTGTTTTAGGGCTGGGAAAGTTCTGGGTGGATCGTTCTGAAAAACTCTTGTTTTTAAGTAGCCCCATAGAAAAAAGTCGCAGGTTATCAAATGTGGAGAGCGAGGGAGCCAAGGGATATCCCCGTATCAGGAAATGACGCCGCCTGGAAACAAAGCACTCACAGCATTCATGACAACTCTTGCAGTGTGGCTTCTTGCCCCATCTTGTTGGAACATTGTGTGTTCATACACTGGAAAACAGGAGAGTTATGGCGTAAGAAAGTTCTGGATCATTGCAATGTAACGCACAGAGTTAACAGTCACAGCACTTCCGTTGATATCCTCGAAGAAAAATGGGCCTATGATTCCTCTTGCAGACATTGCGCACCAAACCGCCATTTTTTGAGCATGAAGGGGCATTTCATGAAGTGCGCCAGGGTTTTCCTGCAACCGGTATCTGAAGATTTGTCTATAAAAAAAACCAGAGAGGTGGAATTGCGCCTCATCGCTCATCCACAAGTGGTTTACTTGGTTCTCGTTTCCCTTAAGTCTTCTGGCCATTTCCTCACAAAATTGTAATCGTTTCTGATAGTCACTTGATTTGAGAGATTGCAAAATCTGTATTTTGTATGGGTGAAAATGTAAATCTTGATGAAGAATCCTTCTCACCGAAGTGTTACTTATTCCAAGACGTTGAGCATGTTGTTTGGCAGGTCTGCGTGGACTTCTGAGCATTGCCTGTTGAACAGCAGCGATGTTTTGAGGGGTTCGAACGGTTTTTTCACTCCCACCTCGTTTTGTAGACATTGATCCAGTTTGTTCAAGGTTGTTTATCCACGAATGAGTTGCGTTATCCGAGGGAACAGGCCCGTTGCGCGGTATGTTGAAATGGCGTCGAAAAGCACGTCGCGTTTTCACCAAACTCTCGCCTATCGTATAATACGCTTTAACCGCGTAGCTGCGATGTTCACCCGTCCAACGATCCATCGCAACTAAATGGCGGGACATGCAGTTAGAACGGAGCCGGCCACAATTACCCCCACCACTCACATTCCAGCTGTCAAGGCCATTTCCAATCTGCCTGTTTCACTGGCTAACCCTGTACTTACAAGGGGAGGCCGCCAATTGTGAAATTCAGATTCGACTCATACTGCGCATAACAGAAGCTCATGGCCAGAGGTGTAATGTGGCAAAGCACCAAGATGCACTTCTCAGCCGTTGTCGAGAAAATCGACAGTTAAAAGAAACCGTTGCGGTGAAATACTCTCTACGATTAATAGCTTTCTACAGCGTCGTGGCGCAGCGGTAAGTGCTCGGCTTCATAATCCGAAGGTCGCCGGATCGAATCTCGCGCCATGCAACCTTTTTTTGTATTTGATTTTTGTAATTCAAATATATATATATATATATATATATATATATATATATATAATTCCCGGCAATCAGTTGCAACAATTATGCATATAATAAGTTGTTGAAAGTCGTTTGTCGTGGAAAAACTGGCGACTTCGAACATCATTATGACAGTCTGCTTTAGGCAGTGGCGCGGCACGGACCTGCTGTCCCGGCCGCGGGCGCGCGTGAACGAGGAAGTGTTTACACCGCCCGTACTCGCGCGTGTTGTTGTCTGACTCGATCGCCATGGCACACACTTTTCGAAAGACTACGCTCCAATTTACGTTCGACAACGAATTTGCCAGACCCAAAGCTTTCGAAATAGAGCGTTTTTTGAGGGAAGAAGTTCGTTTACCTGCTGCAGACATAATTGGAATACACCTGTCCATTGTAAGCAGTACAATGTACGTAAAGATGACCGATGAAGCTGCGTGTGAAAGAACTCTCTCCGCTGCTCAAAGAGGATTTAAATTTCGACACTCTGATGGCCATATCAGCGATGTAACAGTAGCTCCTTCAGGATTGGGTGTGAGGGTCATTCGGATCTTTGAATTGCCGTTTGAGGTGCCTGAATCGATGGTTACTGAATCGCTGCGACCATATGGAACGGTACTTAGTCATACGCCTGAACGCTGGGCTAGTTTTAATACCTATCCTGTGCTAAACGGCGTGCGACAGGTGCGGATCGTCCTTACTAAACATATCCCGTCTTATTTATACATTGGCGGATGTCGAGCTATTGTGATCTACGATGGCCAGCCACGCACCTGTTCTGGCTGTGGTGGAGAAGGACATATCCGCTCGGAGTGCATACAACGCCGCGTCGTGCAACTGCCACGTGGAGAAGCGTCACAGCGAGAAGTTCCCACGCAACTGCCGATGACGTACGTGTCGGTGGCCCGCCGGGAGGTGTTGCCAAGTTCGGAGCGTGACAAGGACGTGTTTATGCAAGAGCAGACCGAGTTACGGGAGCATGGAGGTGACTCGGAGAATGTCCCTGCACCCATGTCACGACAGTTGAGGGAGGACCCTTCCGAAAACTCACATGTAGCAAGAGACGTGGAAGTGGAGGTCCAGACGGTGGCGCCGGCAACGGACCAACGAACGACCGACGAACACAGTGAGGCAGCAGAGGGCAGGGCACGCAAACAGCGATCGCCGAAGCGTCGCAAAAAGCGTCGCCATAGTTCGGGTGACACGTCCCCCCCTAGCCTAGGGGACACGGAAGGTATCCTAGCCGAAGAACTGTCTGACACAGAACACGTGTCTTCAGAGGACGCTGACAGGATTCCGTCCGATGGTGACCGGATGACCTGCCTTTTAGATGGTCCCTCTTCATTGACACCGACTGACCCAGCGCTGCCGACGAAGGAGTCAGGGACACCAATGTCCCGGCAGCCACGTCGAAATACATCAGAGGACGTTTCTCGGATGGATGACCACTGCGACTGGGCGGAACCAGTCGAAGACCTACAGGAATTGCCACCCCCAAATGATGACCACTCACCTACAGGATGCACACCACGGAACGACAACGAAGGAGGGCAGCCCGTTGGCGGGCACCCCTCTGAGCACGAATAGTGGACTAAAGCCCTTGGAGTTCTCAATGACATGACACGAGCATGGCAACGACGACGAACCAAGCATATATGGTGGGCACAGTGAACATTAACACCGCACGTTCGCTTGCAAAGATGCAACTTCTCCGGGACATGATTTACGCCACAGACGTTGATATTCTGCTGATGCAGGAAACCTTCAATGCTGCTTTCCCCGACGTGCATGGATACCACACTTATCTAGCGCCGACTCCAGATGGAGGACGTGGCACAGCGATACTAGTCCGGGAAGGGATTCCGATGTGTGACCTCGATTACCTTCCTTCGGCTCGGGGTTTGGCTATGACCGTGAACGGCATTCGTATCGTCAACATCTATGCACCCTCCGGATCTGACAATCGACAGGCGCGTGCACGATTCTACTCGGAGGAGATTGCCCCCCTATTCCATGGGAGGTATGACCACATCTTGGTAGGGGGGGATTTTAACTGTGTACTCACACCGAAGGATCAAACTCCTAATTTCAGCTCCTGCCACGCATTGAACACGATCTGCCGGGACATGGCCCTTATGGACACGTGGGAAAAGATCCATGGGCAGCGAGAGGGCTACACGTATTTTACTAGCCACTCGGCGAGCAGGCTGGATCGGATTTATGTTTCTGACGGATTACGAGATCACGTGTTGGCTGCCGAACGTTGGCCCACAGCTTTTACGGATCACCTTGCGTATTTATGCACGTTAACCCTCCCACGGCAGCGGGTCTGGCGGAGTCGTAGTTCCTGGAAACTTAATTCCTCCTTATTGGTGGATCTCGAATGTCGCCAGCGGATCGAAGAAACATGGCAGACTTGCACTCGCCGTCTGCCGCTGCACCGTACGGTTCTTTCGTGGTGGCTGCAGTGTGCAAAACCGGCGATACGAAGAGCTCTCATCACGTATGGCAAGGAAAAAGCGAAATGGCTCCGAGATACACTTGACTATTACTACATGGTGCTCCGCGACCTGTCCTCCAGGGCCCCATCGCCCGAACGTCAAGCGGAAGTCCATCGCATTCAGGCCTGCATTTTATCGATCACGAGACGTCGACTGGAGGGACTTTCGATCCGTGCTCGGTGCTTGGACAACGTCGATGGAGAACGTATTGGCATGCATCATGTGTCCAAGGGACATGCGCGTAATCGCCGATCCCTAATCACAGTCCTCCATGATGACGATGGTCGGCCCTTGACGTCACAACAGGCCATTGCTGCTGAGTTTCTGGAGCATTACCGCCTCCTTTTCACTGGGACGCCGACGGACAATCGGACAGCAGAAGAAATTTTGCGACAGATGCAAACGGAGGTGGATGGTCCGGATGCAGAGGTGCTATTGGCACCCCTAACGGAAGATGACATCCGGGGCGCACTCGCGAAGGGTGCGGTGCATAAATCCCCTGGGCCAGATGGGTTGACACTCAAATTTTACCGCGCATTTGCGGATTTAATGATGTCCCAGTTGGTATTGATGTATAACGAGTTATTGAGCCCTGACACGGATGTTCCGTCGCAGTTCATGGCGGGACTGCTTATACCAATACCGAAATCGACAGCGAGTGACGGCGCCCATCAATTTAGACCGCTCACGATGCTCAATACTGACTATAAGATCTTTGCGCGAATGTTGGCGGCAAGGCTCAAGATTGTAATATCCAAAACAATACCACCAGACCAGGCTTGTCTAGGGGTTCGGAGCAACATACATTCTATCCTCGGCGAATGCCGTGACGTAATTTCCCTGACGGAAGCTTGTCGCATGCGAGCGGCGTTCGTATCGGTGGATTTTGATCGTGCCTTTGACACGATCAACCATGATTTCCTTGACTCGACCATGCGACGCAGGCGATACCACAGGATTTTATTACCGTCCTCATGCGCCTCCTTCGCGGCGCTTTTTCGACGGTGAGAGTCAATGGCAGGGAGGTAGGAACGATTCCTGTTTGCAGCTCAGTTAGGCAAGGATGTCCCTTGTCGATGATACTGTTTACAATAGCGCTCGAACCATTGATGCAGACTCTTAGACGGACTCTAACAGGCGTCCGACTCCGTGCGAGCTCCTTCACGTGTCGTGCATATGCCGACGACTTGATGATACTCGTCCGGTCGGAGAACGAAGTAAGTCAGGTGGTTACCCTTCTTACTACGTACGGGGTAGCTGCGGGAAGCAGGGTCAACATGAATAAAACCAAGATCATGCACATCGGTCGAGGGCTGGACGATCTGCGAAGTCCGTTTACGACGGTGCACATCTTGCGATGCTTAGGTGTCTTGTTCACCCGATCGCTACGGCAATCAGCGGCGGCGAGCTATCGACGTCTCCTCCAGAACGTCCGACTGCACATACGCAACAATTCACTCCGAACGCACGACCTGCTCCAAAGGGTGGACTACACTAATGTTAACCTGGCCTCGCGACTGCCGCACTTGGCACAGGTACTGCCAATGCCACATGGTCTCGCTGACAGATTAATGGCGGCCTTTGGATACTATGTCAGCCAAGGAATGTTGTTTAAGATCAAATACGAGACTTTAACTCTCCCATACCACTCTGGAGGACTTAACCTCACGGATGTGCGGAACAAGGCTCTAGCTCTATACCTGCGAGCGACGCTACGAACTTGGAACCAGCGGCAACACGCCATCACGTCGGCCATCCTGGATGTGCTTCTTCCCACGTCCTTTGAACCACCGGTAGCAGTAGGCACCATCTCGCCCTCGTTTTCTCACGTCGCGCGATTTTTTGTTGATTTTAGTTATGTTCAGTTACAGATACCTTCTACCAGAATCCCCACTACCCGTGAGATATATCGATACTTGCGGCGTCATCATGGCAGCAATGTTGTCGAACTTAAATACCCAACACGAAACTGGCGACAGATTTGGCGAGCTGTCCACACACCTCTCCTCACCACAGCAGCGCGATCGTCATGGTATACACTAATCAACCGCAAGACAGTCAACCGCCAACGACTGTACGACATTCGCATGGTAGATTCCCCGCTCTGCCTTATATGTGGCATGCAGGACACCGACGAACATTCTCTGCAGTGCGGTGAGGCAAAGGATGTTTGGCGGCTGACGCAACGCATCATGGCCCTCCTCCGACGCACCGACGAATCCACGATCACGACGGACGCTTTATTTTTCCCTGACCCTGTCTTTTTCCCCTCACACAAAACATCGGCAATCCGATGGATTGGAGGACACGCATCACACTACGTGCTCTCGCGGACCTTGATATCGGTCATGGACTATTGGCATTATCTACTAGAACAACACGAAATCATCAGACGCCACTCTAAATATAAAACGCATTTTGCGAACTTTCTAGGCAGCATGTTTCATAACCCCCCGAAGCGGTGGGGAGTCCCAGGTTTACGTTGTTTCGAGGGATAGGATTTACTCCCAGTGAAGTGACGAGGATGTCACTTCGGCTCTATATTTATTTCCCTTCTTTTTTATATATGATTTTTCTTCTGGGACATTAAAATTAAATGAATAAATAAAATATTATTGTTACTAAAAAAAAAAAAAATTACAATATCAATGTTTCCCTCCTGCTGCCTCTCCCTTATCCTGTCAGGAGGCGGGGACACCGTGGCCAGGCCTCCAAGTACGACCCCTGCCCACTCTGCCCCCTGACCAAAAAAAAAAAAAAAAAGGTCGCCGGATCGAATCTCGCGCCATGCAACCTTTTTTTGTATTTGATTTTTGTAATTCAAATATATATATATATATAAATATATGATTCCCGGCAATCAGTTGCAACAATTATGCATATAATAAGTTGTTGAAAGTCGTTTGTCGTGGAAAAACTGGCGACTTCGAACATCATTATGTTTTCCGCAAACAAAGTTGTATTTCACAAATGTTATTAATTGTCTTCATAATTTTAACCACGTATAGTTAACGGAAGACGTAGAAACGATATTCCGAAACGAATACGTATAGCGTAAGTCAAACGTTCGAATTAGAATAGAGACACGACGAACACAAATTTGCTGTGGCAGGTATGAAATAATAAACTCCGTTACTCGGTCGTTACACTCGAAGGACAGATATTGATTGGGCCGAAACGAGCCGCCGCATAACAGCGTAGTTGCCTGCTAACTTCGAAAGAAGGTAGATGCGGTCCCTAGCGCAACTTATAACGTCGTCGAAAATCAGTGCGGACGGGAGAGCTTTGGTACACCCTCTTAAACAAACGGAAAAATGGAGGCGGTACAACCGGAGAGCGATCCGCCTTCACCAACATGCATAAGCAATTCATTAATAGTTTATATATGCAACAGATTGCCGGGAATTATAATTTATATATATATATATATATATATATATATATTTGAATTACAAAAAACAAATACTAAAAAAAATTGCATGGCGCGAGATTCGATCTGGCGACCTTCGGGTTACACACCCAAGCGCTTACCGCTGCGCCACGACGCTGTAGAAAGCTATTAATCGTAGAGAGTAGAGTTGTGGCGATTCGTGAATGAGTCGTTCATTTGAACGACTCTAAATAAAGAATCGTAAGAATCGAATCGTGATACGGACGAATCGTCGTTCAAAAGAATCGTAAGAACGATTGCGTGTTTCAGAGTCGTGACGATTCCAAGTTCCAACGATTCATCGATTCTTAGTACGCTATGCTTCGAAGGCAACTTCCGAATCATGCAGATTGCAGAGTTGTGCCGAATGATAACGACCGTCAGATGGCAGTCAAGTGGAGGATGCGTGTGAACAAAGGAAGCTCGGAACGAATAAACGAAGTTCGTGGGCCGTAATATTACTCGCGGGGAAAAAAAAAGAGAGAACATAGACCCTCTAACCAATAGGCCTACCTTTCTTGGCGGATCGCCGTGTAATACCGTCTTTAAACAAAAGCTTTTTGATTAATCATTTCAAGTTCGAATTTTCGAATGTTATCGTGTTCAGATTCATATTAAATTTTAGTGAAGTAATGTCGCTGTATGCGATTGAATCCTACTGTTTAGAATTATGTCGTCTTCTCACGTAAGTATGAGTGACAGGGGCAAGTTCTCAGACAAATTAAAAGCAAAATACCTATGCTTAGTATTTAGAAGAAATGAAAGTTACGCTAAATTTGCTGTGTGGGAGGGCTGTCAGCTGCGTTATGAATTACAAGGGTGATGTGGACTTGGAAAGACATCTTAGCACAGAAAAACATAGGATGATATGAGCCAAACCACGTCTGCCTCACTGCTAGATTTTGTTACTATAAAACAGACGTCTGTAGTTAGACACGTTCAAGCCACACAACCAAACTGGCATACCACGTAATTTTGCACCACCTTTCGCACAAATCGACTCCTCTTTCCTGGCATACTGAAATAAAACAATAGATGCAATCAAATCAAACGTGACCTTTCATCAAATAAGGCATTACACGTATAAATCGAGAATCACACTTGTAACGTCATATGCATGTTTACTCATAAATAAACTATTTCTGGCATATCTTATCATGACAGAGTTCGATTCTCACCCCATTGACAATTTCAAACATGTCCTGCCATCTGTGAGTAAGATGTAGAACTTTTTGCATTCCGTAAGAATCGTGCCATCGCAGACTAGAATGAATCGTGAACGAATCGTAGGAATCGATTCGCAATGTGAGATTGAATCGTAAGAATCGAATCGGAAAAAAGAATCGTGTTGCCCAACTCTAGTAGAGAGTATTTCACCCCAACGGTTTCTTTTAACTGTCGATTTTCCCGACAACGGCTGAGAAGTGCATCTTGGTGCTTTGCCACATTACACCTCTGGCCATGAGCTTCAATTACGCGCAGGATGAATCGAATCTGAATTTCACAATTGGCGGCCTCCCCTTGTTAGCCAAGCTGCCCCTGTAGCCGTCCATAATTGCGGAACTGTTGTCGGTGCAGTATTTTCTGCACGAACTGACTCCTCGATATGTCGCATAAATATTCGGTGGGATTCGTGTTGGGCGACGTGGGTCGCCAAATCATTCCCTCGAATTGTCCAGAATGTTCTTCAACTATTGTGAACCCGTTACATGGCTCATTGTTATCCATAAAAAGTCCATCATTATTTGGAAACATGAAGTCCATGAATGGCTGCAAATTGTCGCAAGTAGACGAACATAAACATTTCCGGTCAATGATCCGTTCCGTTGAACAGGAAGAGCCAGTCCATTCCACACCAGGTTGCACACTGCCTTGTTGACAACTTTGGAACTATTGCTTCTTGGGCCCTGCGCCACACTCGAATCCTCCCATCAACTATTACCGTCTGAAATCGGGACTCATCTGATGACGCTACGGTTTCGCATCGGTTGTCTGCCACCATAGCCCATTAACACCAAATGGCGCCGCCCTGTCCTGACGGATAAATTCGCCGTACGTTCCACATTGATATCTGGGGTTATTTAGCGCAGTGTTGCTTGTCTGTTAAGACTGACAACTCGACGCAAGCGTCGCTGCTCTCGACCGTGAGTGAAGGCTGTCGGCCATTGCGTTTTCCGTGGAGAGAGACAATGCATGAAATTTGGTATTGTTGGCACACTATTGACACTATGGACCTCGGAATAATGAATTCCGTAACGATTTACGAAATTGAATGTCCCAAGTTTGTAGCTCAAACTACACTCCTGGAAATTGAAATAAGAACACCGTGAATTCATTGTCCCAGGAAGGGGAAACTTTATTGACACATTCCTGGGGTCAGATACATCACATGATCACACTGACAGAACCACAGGCACATAGACACAGGCAACAGAGCATGCACAATGTCGGCACTAGTACAGTGTATATCCACCTTTCGCAGCGATGCAGGCTGCTATTCTCCCATGGAGACGATCGTAGAGATGCTGGATGTAGTCCTGTGGAACGGCTTGCCATGCCATTTCCACCTGGCGCCTCAGTTGGACCAGCGTTCGTGCTGGACGTGCAGACCGCGTGAGACGACGCTTCATCCAGTCCCAAACATGCTCAATGGGGGACAGATCCGGAGATCTTGCTGGCCAGGGTAGTTGGCTTACACCTTCTAGAGCACGTTGGGTGGCACGGGATACACGCGGACGTGCATTGTCCTGTTGGAACAGCAAGTTCCCTTGTCGGTCTAGGAATGGTAGAACGATGGGTTCGATGACGGTTTGGATGTACCGTGCACTATTCAGTGTCCCCTCGACGATCACCAGTGGTGTACGGCCAGTGTAGGAGATCGCTCCCCACACCATGATGCCGGGTGTTGGCCCTGTGTGCCTCAGTCGTATGCAGTCCTGATTGTGGCGCTTACCTGCACGGCGCCAAACACGCATACGACCATCATTGGCACCAAGGCAGAAGCGACTCTCATCGCTGAAGACGACACGTCTCCATTCGTCCCTCCATTCACGCCTGTCGCGACACCACTGGAGGCGGGCTGCACGATGTTGGGGCGTGAGCGGAAGACGGCCTAACGGTGTGCGGGACCGTAGCCCAGCTTCATGGAGACGGTTGCGAATGGTCCTTGCCGATACCCCAGGAGCAACAATGTCCCTAATTTGCTGGGAAGTGGCGGTGCGGTCCCCTACGGCATTGCGTAGGATCCTACGGTCTTGGCGTGCATCCGTGCGTCGCTGCGGTCCCGTCCCAGGTAGACGGGCACGTGCACCTTCCGCCAACCACTGGCGACAACATCGATGTACTGTGGAGACCTCACGCCCCACGTGTTGAGCAATTCGGCGGTACGTCCACCCGGCCTCCCGCATGCCCACTATACGCCCTCGCTCAAAGTCCGTCAACTGCACATAGGGTTCACGTCCACGCTGTCGCGGCATGCTACCAGTGTTAAAGACTGCGATGGAGCTCCGTATGACACGCCAAACTGGCAGACACTGACGGCGGCGGTGCACAAATGCTGCGCAGCTAGCGCCATTCGACGGCCAACACCGCGGTTCCTGGTGTGTCCGCTGTGCCGTGCGTGTGATCATTGCTTGTACAGCCCTCTCGCAGTGTCCGGAGCAAGTATGGTGGGTCTGACACACCGGTGTCAATGTGTTCTTTTTTCCATTTCCAGGAGTGTATAATTCCGCGTTCAAAAACTGTTAATTCTCGTCGTGCGGTCATAATGACTTCGGAAACCTTACGCCAACAACCTGAGTACAAATGACAGTTCCGCCAATGGACTGCTCCTTTCAGACATTGTGTACGAGATACTACCGCCATCTGTACATGTGCTTATCGCTAACCCGTGACGATCAAAAAATGGTTCAAATAGCTCTAAGCATTATGGGACTTAACATCTGAGGTCATCAGTACCCTAGACTTAGAACTATTTAAACCTAACTAACCTAAGGACACCACACACATCAATGCCCGAGGCAGCAGTCGAACCTGCGACCGTGGCAGCAGCGCGGCTCCGAACGGAAGCGCCTAGAGCCGCTCGGCCACAGCGGCCGGCCCCGTGACTTTTGTCCACCTCATTGTACTGACGACACTGCACAGGCGCCATTCGTGGTCAAATAAAACAGTGCAACCTGCAGCCTTCGCTACCATCTGCATTTACACTGAAGCGCCAAAGAAACAGGTATAGACACGCATATTCAAATACAGAGATATGTAAACAGGCAGAATATGGCGCTGCAGTCGGCAATGCCTATATAAGGGAAGTGTTGGTGCAGTTGTTACATCGGTTGCTGCTGCTGCAATGGTAGGTTATCAAGATTTGAGTCTGAAGGTGGTGTTACAGTCGGTGCACGAGCGATGGGACACAGCATCTCCGAGGTAGCGATGAAGTGGGGATTTGCACGTAGTACAATTTGACGAGTGTACACGACCAACGACGACTGAAGAGAATCGTTCAACGTGACAGAAGTGCAAACCTTCCACAAATTGCTGCAGATTTCAATGCTGGGCCATCAGACAGTGTCAGGTTGCGAACCATTCAACGAAACATCATCGATATGGGCTTTCGGAGCGGAAGGCCCAAACGTGTACCCTTGATGACTGCACGACACAATGTTATACGCCTCGCCTGGGCCCGTCAGCACTGACATTGGTCTGTTGATGACTGGGGACTTGTTGCCTGGTCGGACGAGTCTCGTTTCAAATTGTATCGAGTGGATGGACTTGTACGGGTATAGAGGTAACCTCATGAATCCATGAATCCTGCATGTCAGTAGGGGACTGTTCTACATCTACATCTACATTTACATTTATACTCCGCAAGCCACCCAACGGTGTGTGGCGGAGGGCACTTACCGTGCCACTGTCATTACCTCCCTTTCCTGTTCCAGTCGCGTATGGTTCGCGGGAAGAACGACTGCCGGAAACCCTCCGTGCGCGCTCGAATCTCTCTAATTTTACATTCTTGATCTCCTCGGGAGTTATAAGTAGGGGGGAAGCAATATATTCGATATCTCATCCAGAAACGCACCCTCTCGAAACCTGGCGAGCAAGCTACACCGCGATGCAGAGCGCCTCCCTTGCAGAGTCTGCCACTTGAGTTTGCTAAACGTCTCCGTAACGCTACCACGCTTACCACATAACCCTGTGACGAAACGCGCCGCTCTTCTTTGGATCTTCTCTATCTCCTCCGTCAACCCGACCAGGTACGGATCCCACACTGATGAGCAATACTCAAGTATAGGTCGAACGAGTGTTTTGTAAGCCACCTCCTTCGTTGATGGACTACATTTTCTAAGGACTCTCCCAATGAATCTCAAGTTGGCACCCGCCTTACCAACAGCTAATTTTATATGATCATTCCACTTCAAATCGTTCCATACGCATACTCCCAGATATTTTACAGAAGTAACTGCTACCAGTGTTTGTTCTGCTGCCATGTAATAATACAATAAAGGATCCTTCTTTCTATGGGTTCGCCATACATTACATTTGTCTATGTTAAAGGTCAGTTTCCACTCTCTACACCAAGTGCCTATCCACTGCAGATCTTCGTGCATTTCGCTGCAATTTTCTAATGCTGAAACGTCTCTGTATGCTACAGCATCATCCGCGAAAAGCCGCATGGAACTTCCGACACTATCTACTAGGTCATTCATATATATTGTGAAAACCAAAGGTCCCATAACACTCTCCAGTGGCACGCCAGAGATTACTTTAACGCCTGTAGA
Source organism: Schistocerca serialis cubense (assembly GCF_023864345.2). NCBI lineage: Eukaryota > Metazoa > Arthropoda > Insecta > Orthoptera > Acrididae > Schistocerca > Schistocerca serialis. Next base: position 876,705,671 of record NC_064641.1, read on the forward strand.
CGTCTCTCCATTGAGAACAACATGCTGTGTTCTGTTTGCTAAAAACCCTCCAATCCAGCCACACAGCTGGTGTGATATTCCATAGGCTCTTACTTTGTGTATCAGGCGACAGTGCGGAATTGCTGGTGGAGGTCCTGCAATCGTATGGGGCATGTGCAGTTGGAGTGATATGGGACGCCTGATACGTCTTGATGAGACTCTGGCAGGTGACACGTACGTGAGCATCCTTTCTGATCATTTGCATCCATTCATGTCCATTGTGAATTCCGATGGACTTGGGCAATTCCAGCAGGACAATGTGACACCCCCCACTTTCGAAATTGCTACAGAGTGGCTCCAGGAACACTCTCGTGAGTTTAAACATTTCCGCTGGACACAAAACTCCCCAGAGACGAACATTATTGAGCAAATCTGGGATGGCGTGCAACGTGCTGTTCAGAAGAGATCTCCACTCCGTAGTAGTATTACGGATTTATGGACAGCTGTGCAGGATTCATGGTTTCATTTCCCTCCAGTACTACTTCAGACATTAGTCGAGTCCATGCCACGTGATGTTGCGGCACTTCTGCGTGCTCGCGGTGGTCCTGCTCGATATTAGGCAGGTGTACCAGTTTCTTTGGCTCTTCAGTGTATGTTGAAGCGTGCGTTTCTCGCGGTGTTTCCATATTTTGCCTAACCCCTGTAGATACACTACTGGCCATTAAAATTGCTACACCACGAAGATGACGTGCTACAGACGCGAAATGTAACCGACAGGAAGAAGATGCTGTGATATGCAAATAATTAGCTTTTCAGAGCAGTCACACAAGGTTGGCGCCGGTGGCGACACCTACAACGTGCTGACATGAGGAAAGTTTCCAACCGATTTCTCTTAGACAAACGGCAGTTGAGCGGCGTTGCCTGATGAAACGTTGTTGTGATGCCTCGTGTAAGGAGGAGAAATGCGTGCTATCACGTTTCCGACTTCGATAAAGGTCGAATTGTAGCCTATCGCGATTGCGGTTCATCGTATCGCGACATTGCTGCTCGCGTTGGTCGAGATCGAATGACTGTTAGCAGAATATGGAATCGGTGGGTTCAGGAGGGTAATACGGAACTCCGTGCTGGATCCCAACGGCCTCGTATCACTAACAGTCGAAATGACACGCATATCCGCATGGCTGTAACGGATCGAGCAGCCGCGTCTCGATCTCTGAGTCAACAGACGGGGACGTTTTCAAGACAACAACCATCTGCACGAACAATTCAAAAAATGGTTCAAATGGCTCTGAGCACTATGGCACTTAACATCTATGGTCATCAGTCCCATAGAACTTAGAACTACATAAACTTAACTAACCTAAGGACAGCACACAACACCCAGTCATCACGAGGCAGAGAAAATCCCTGACTCCGGCGGGAACCCGAGCACGAACAGTTCGACGACGTTTGAAACAGCTTGGTCTATGAGCTCCGAGACAATGGCTGCGGTTACCTTTGACGCTGCATCACAGACAGGTTCTGTTTACAGCATCATGATGGTCGCATCCGTGTTTGGCGGAATCGCGGTGAACGCACATTGGAAGCGCGTATTCGTCATCGCCATACTATTGTATCACCCGGCGTGATGGTAGGGGGTGCCATTGGTTACACGTCTCGGTCACGTCTTGTTCGCATTGACGACTCTTTGAACAGTGGACGTTACATTTCAGATGTGTTACGACCCGTGGCTCTACCCTTCATTCGATCCTTGCGAAACTCTACATTTCAGCAGGATAATGCACGACCGCATGTAGCAGGTCCTGTACGGTCCTTTCTGGATACAGAAAATGTTCAACTGCTGCCCTGGCCAGCACATTCTCCAGATCTCTCACCAATTGAAAACGTCTGGTCAATGGTGGCTGGGCAACTGGCTCGTCATAACACGCGTCACTACTCTTGATGAACTGTGGTATCGTGTTCAAGCTGCATGGGCAGGTGTACCTGTACACGGCATCCAAGCTCTGTTTGGCTGAATGCCCAGGCGTATCAAGGCCGTTATTACGGCCAGAGGTGGTTGTTCTGGGCACTGATTTCTTACGATCTATGCACCCAAATTGCGTGAAAATGTAATCACATGCAGTTCTAGTATAATATATTTGTCCAATGAATACCCGTTTATCATCTGCATTTGTTCTTGGTGTAGCAATTTTAATGGCCAGTAGTGCAGTTAGGCATTAGAGTTTGCGTGTTCCCAGCCCGACGTAACTGCCGAACAGAGCGGGCTGAACGTGCAGTGTGGGAGGCGACAGGTGGTGCGGTGTGGTGAGCTGGGCGGCGGGCGCCTGACCTAGACCGTGGCCGGCGGGGCGGCGCGCGCGCAGAAGCACGCAGGCGCGGCGTGGGGAGCCGCGGGCAGCGCAGCGTCCAGTGTCTGGCCGTGCGACGTCGCGACCACAGCCCAGCGCAGCGCAGCCGCACACAGCGCCCGTGTAGCCCACGCCCGCGACATGTTCTGGATCCTGCGGCGGACGCGCCTCGCCGGCGCCGCCGCCTTCTTCAACGCCATCAACAACAACAGCAGCAGCGGGGGCGCCAGCGGCTCGGGCAGCAGCGGCCTCAGCAACAGCAACAACAATCACCCCGGTGAGTCGCGCGCTCACCACGCATTGTTGCGGCTGCAGCGCGCGGATGGGAAAAACTGACCGGTTACAACCGATACCGGTATTTTGGTTCTGAATAACCGGTAATTGTCGGTATTTGTTTGGTTCGGTTATATCAAGTATTTTGTTTTTCGCTGTTAACCTAGCTCGCCTTGCATTGTTGCATTTGCAGCGCGGGGATGGGAAAAACCGACCGTTTATAACCGATACCGGTGCTTTAGTTCTGAATAACCGGTAATTGTCGGTATTTGTTTGGCTCGGTTATATCAGGTATTTTGTATTTTACTAATAACCGAGCTCGCCTTGCAATGTTACATATGCAGTGTGGGGAGGGGAAAAACTGACCGGTTATAACCGATACCGGTATTTTAGTACTGAATAACCGATATTTTTCGGTATTTGTTTGGTCTCGGTTATAACAGGTATTTTTATTTTTGTCTACAACCAGTTGTAAAATCTATACATCAATGTGTCATAGGAGTAGTACAAAAAAATTTTGGTTTTCAATTAAACCTTTTTTTTATGAATGGAAACACAACACTGGTGTAATATTCTAAATGTTTACTATTTATTTCACAAACCGGTTTTCGACTGTTACGCCACTATCACGCATAAAGCTAAGTATGTGGGCAGTGAAATATTGTTGAATCAAACAATTTAAATTAGTGCATCTGCAGTGTACCTCCATTTCCAGAGACGAAAAATGTTAATGTTACATTCAGCAATAAAACAAAAGGGATTGTTTTAGTGTAAATGTGATGTAAGATTATTTCACTAAGGTGAAACCTGTGATGCATTAACTAATGGGCCATATGCAAATTAGAACAGTTCCTCATGGAAGAAAATAAACTTTAGTGACAAGTTCCAAAGGTGTGGCTGAACAATATCACTTCTAATTGCAGATACTACTCATAGTCGCAACCAGGCCATATTGTAAATTACCCCTCTTACTAAGATGCCCGTTTTCCTTTGTTTCAGTTGCTACAATTTCTCTCGTGTTAAAACATTTTCCTTTGTACATCACAGCTGCTTCAGTTACATGCTTAATCTAACTAACGTATCTAATCTGTTTCTAATTTAGGACCTATCAAAGACTACGTTATTTTGTTCAGCCACACCTTCGGAACATGTCACCAAAGTTTATTGTTCAATTTATTTTCTTCTATGAAAACTGTTGTCGTTTGTATACAGTCCATTAGTTAATGTGTGAGATATTTTACCTTAGTTATATAATTTTACATCGCATTTACACTGAAATAACAGCTTTTGTTCGATTCCTAAACCTAACATTAACATTTTTCCATCTCTGGTAACGGAGATATTCTATAGATGCACTGTTTTAAAATCGTTGATCAAAGAAAATTATACTGCGCCACATACTTATCTTTGTATCTGAATATGGCGCAATTGCCGAAAACCAGTTTGTGAAACAAACAATAAATATTGTAGAAGATTACACCGCTGTTTTGTGTGTTTCCATTCGTAACGTATAAAATATTTTGCCAAGAACCAACAGAACAGTCAATCAATACATTTTTTTTCTAAAAAAGAATTTGGGGAAACTTCTGTGGCACCTGAAAGATCGGTATCGTATTTGAATGATACAGCTTCTGATGTCTCGTAAACGGTTGGCCCTGACTAGTATTTGTACGCAATCTGACTACATAGAATAACAACAAAGAATGGAATGAAATTTTCCGATAGCACAATTAATTAATTAAGTCCCCAGCAGCTATAAAACCAACAAAGCACAAGTGTAACTGTTCTGTGTGTGGAAGTGTGATTCAACGTACACATCTGGCACGGTTCTTCTTCAATAAGACAAGAAATTTTAAATATCATTTGTACTGAAGTAACTAAAAAATATAAATACTATAATTGCGTAAGGAAACCAGAATTACACTCTAATACAAGAACACGAGCCAGATGCTTTGTTGACTGAACCTGTAATGACGCATTATTTAAGACACTGAAATAATGAAAAAACAGGGAATATTTTACCTTCATATATATTGACGAAAAGCACTCTGATCATTACAATATCTCCATTCGAACAACATCTGCTGTCTAGCCCATCAAACAACTGCATAAAACATGGAACAAGCACTCTCCACTACGACATCTCGACAAGAACTTTTCACTACGACATCTCAGCAAGCACTGACTACTACGAGTTCTCGACAAGCACTGCCAGTGGAGGCGGCGGAATAATACTCTTTGGCGCAATCTCTGGCGCTGTGGCTCAGTGTAGCCACATTTCAATATTTCTCCTTGTGGATTTCTTATTTTTTGTCTAGGGGTCCTAAATGCCCTTTACTACTGTTAACAATTCCGTGTTATTGCCCATTCTGGAAAACTGTTTGTGTCCTAATTTTAATTTATGTGATTAGGGCTACAGTTGATTACTTTTTCCAAATCTCCTGAAATATTTATACGAGTAAACTGCTCACTATAATTCTGCAAAGGTCTTCAAATATGTACACATCCATTATGAGATTATTTTCTATGTTTTCCGTGTACTTCGGTAACTTTCTTCAATACCTATTACTTTCCTAAGATCATCAGTCTGTATTGTAACCCAGGGCTGGTTTAAAGCCCAAGCGACAAAAGCGACTGCTTTGGGCACCAAGATGAGGACTGTGCCACAGGCGCCACAAATGTAAGTCTTCTGCACAGGCTGTATCATAATTAGTGGCGAAATCTCACCATGGTGAAAGTATACAATACGAGAAGAAAAAAAATTCGGTAAACATGGATCCACAAGCGAGCCGTTTGCTAGGTAATTGCAGAGGCCACATTACGAACCAACATTGACTTCAGTATCAAATATTATCCTAATTAGTACAAATTTATTTGAAATATAACTTTTCGAATATTGTCGCTCCTAACTGGATTCAAATTTTACCCAAGGCTTACCTGAACTAGAAATACAATACTACTTTAGCACGTTACATGCTACAGTTTGCTGGTGCGTTTATTTCTCAAATAACACGCAACTTCCGCAGTTGAACTAGGTATTATGTTCAACACGTCTGTATAAAATCAGTTGTTTTTTCTTGTACTTCTGCCGCATTTTTTCCGATATGGACTAAAACAGTTCGTAAATTATGGAATTAAAAAATTGTAATTTTAATCTAAAAATAACGGGTATTTTATATTTTTCATTTTATTGAAGGTAGAACAACACAAGAGACAGAGTTGTTTCTCCTTTCACTAATAGCTTTTAATAATACTCGTACATGGAATTACCTAAAATGAAAATGAATTGCTTCTTCTTTTACTGTTGAGCATTAGAATATGGTTGAGAAAACTATTTTCTGTTACTGACGTATATCTACGTAGTACTTATTTTAAAAGAGAAAAAACTATTTTCATGATTATCAGATGAACGCTTAATTTTAAAGGTCTAACCAAAAGGGGAGGGGGTGGGGTGAGGTAGGGGATGGGTTGGGTGGATATCCGTCAGATAATATTTGACCAGGCACTGTTGTAACCATAAAGTTACTTCTGACGTCCTTTCACACTACTCTAGTACATATAGTACACAGTTTTTTGTTCAGCATGTTCTCAATTAAGTTACCCTCTCTTTCAATCTATTTAACTCATTCTCGGCTTTTAGACTGTTCTAATTCATTTTCTTGTAGATTTTCTGAAGATATTAACACTTACTTGCAGTCCATATGTTCCAATTTCTTTTGTGTAGTAACAACCTGAGCGTACGTTCTTTTATCCGGTCTATGACTGTCGTTTGGCTAGCATGACTTCATATTCAAATGCTCGAGTCCTTTATTTTCCGTTTCAAGTAGTATACATCCATTTTGTTTTGTTCTGTTCCACACTCATCATCATTCACGTGTTAAAACCTACGATATCATTTTAGTTTTCACTGAACTACATTATTCCATATTTTGTAAGAATTCTGTGTACACAATATCGCATGATACCATTTGCAGCTTCTGTAAATAACACAGCTACATTTTGAGGTAAACGAAACTACGAATAACAGTCGTTACATTTTTGTAAAAACCTACGAATCTAAGTAACTTTCCTTTCGTCATGCGTGTACTGTTTCGGTACAAATAAAGAGATTAACATTTCGTGATAATCGTAGAAAATAGGTGTTTGGTCTATATTTTTTGTTTATACCTTTCTTCCATAAGCTGCCAGGCAAAAGTTTCACGCGACGTGACGGACGCGAATGGCTTACGCACGATGTCTGTATAGAGCGAAAAGGGCAATTGACTCTGAATAAGAAAAAGTGTGAGGTCATCCACATGAGTATGAAAAGAAATCCGTTAAATTTCGGCTACCCTACCAATCACACAAACTTAAATATCTAGAAATGACAATTACGAACAAATTAAATTGGAACGATCATACATGTAATGTTGTGGGGAAGGCAAAGCAAAGACTGCGCTTTATTAGCAGAGCACTTAGAAGATACAAGACGTCTACTACAGAGATTGCCTACACTACGATCGTTCGCCTTCTGCTAGAGTATTGCTGAGCGGCATGGGATCGTTACCAGCTAGGGTTGATGGAGAATATCACAAAAGTTAAGAGCAGCAGCTTGTTTTGTGTTACCGCAAAATAGGGGAGAGAGCGTCGCTGAAGTGATACAGGGTATGGCGTGGACAGCATTAAAACAGAGGCTTTTGTGTTGCGGCGAAATCGTTTCACGAAATTTCAGTCACTGTCTTTATCCTCTGAAAGTAAAAATATTTTACTGTCGCAAACGTACATGGGCAGAAATGATCATTAGAATAACATAAGTCAGAGCTCCTACTGAAAGATTTAAGTGTTCATTAGAGAGTGGAAAGATAGAGGAATAGTTGAAGGTAGTTTGAAGAACCCTCTGCCAGGGTCTTAGATGTGCAGAGAATCCATACAGATTTAGATTTAGACAAGGTAATTACGTGGACTCCGTAAACTGCGTTTGTTACGGTTTCAACTTAACCGTCTACAGCTATAAGCCCAAACTGCGGAACCAGGGAGCTAAACTTTGTGACGTTTTATTGTAGCATATTGGGTCGTTATTAAAAGTTCCTCTTGAACAAATCGTGATATCTCTTTTCTGAAAACTGGGGACTCTGAGGTGTGCTTCTCTATCTAGCAAGACGAAGAAATAATAGAAGTTTGTCCGTCTCGGTAGCTGCACGGTCAGCGCGGCGGTTTCCTAACCGAAGAGACCCAGTTCGACTACCGGCCGGATCGGACATTTTCTCAGCTCGGGGAGTGGATGTCGTCTTTGCATTCGTAGCGTCGTAACTGAGATGCCACACTTGAAATGGCTGTATGGGCATATCCCGAAAGTCAATAAACAAAAATATAAAATAAAAAGGAGAAGTTTGTTTATGGCGATCTCCTGGTTCTATCAAGGCGTGTTGTGTTTGTTGCAGAACTGTCATTCGAAGACACTGTGGCAATGATTTATTGCATAAGGACAAAACGCTTTTTTCTCCTAAGTTCTCGCACCCTCTACGTACACACACACGTGATAAACGCAGAAGTTTCGTTAACAGCGGGAAATGTGGCGCGTCGTGGTCATTGGGTATGTGGTTGCGGGCTATGTGGAACGCGACATACAATGTCCACAGCGCACCCATTTCTTTCAGTTTTGGGATTTATTTTAGCTTTGGGGTTAGGATCTTTAGCATTTCACTCAGTATTAGATTATATTTGCGATTGATTGTTACCCAGTGCATATACACCGAAGCGCCAAGGAAACTGGTATAGACACATATACAAACAGGTGGAATACGGCGCTGCGCTCGGCAATGCCTATGTAAGACGACAAGTGTCTGGTGCAGTTATTAGATCGGTTACTGTTGCTACAATACCAGGGTATCAAGATTTAAGTGAGTTTGAACGCGGTGTTATAGTCGGCGCACGAGCGATGAGACACAGCATCTCCGAGGTGGCGATGGAGTGGAGATTTTCCCGTATGACCATTTCTCGAGTGTACCGTGAATATTAGGAATTCGGTAGTAGATCAAATCCTCGACACCGCTGCGGCCGGAAAAAGATCCTACAAGACTGGGACCAAGGACGACTGAAGAGAATCGTTGAACGTGATACAAGTGCAACCCTTCCACGAATTACTATAGTTCTCAGTGCCGGACCATCAGCAAGTGTCAGCGTGCGAACCGTTCAACGAAACATAATCGTTGTGTGCTTTCGGAGTGGAAAGCCCACTCGTGTTCCCTTGATGACTGCTTGACAAGGCTTTTACTCCTCGCCTGGGACCGTCAACACTCAACACCGACATTGGACTGTTGATGAATGAAAACATGTTGCCTGGTCGGACGAGTCTCGTTTCATATTGTATCGAGCGGATAGACGTGTACGGGTATGGAGACAACCTCATGAATCCAAGGACCCTGAATGCCGGCAGAGGATTACTCAAGTTGGTGGGGGCTCTGTAACGGTGTGGGACGTGTGCAGCTGGAGTGATATGGGACTCCTGATACGTCTAGATACGACTGACAGGTAACACGTACGTAACCATCTTGTCTGATCCCCTGCATCCATTCATGTCCATTGTGCGTTCCGACAGACTTGGGCAATTCCAGCACGACAGTGCGTCACCCCACACGTCCAGAATTGCTACAGAGTGGCTCCAGGAACACTCTTCTGAGTCTAAACACTTCCGCTGGCCACCAAACTCCCCAGACATGAACATTATTGAGCATATCTGGGACGCCTTGCAACGTGCTGTTCAGAAGAGATCTCCAGTTCCTCGTACTATTACGGATTTATGGACAGCCCTGCAGGATTTATGGTGTCAGTTCCCTCCACGACTACTTCAGGCATTATTCGCTACCACTGCAAGTCGTGTTGCGGCACTTACGCTTGCTCACGGGGGCCCTACACGGTATTAGGCAGGTGTACCAGTTTCTTTGTCTCTTCAGTGTATTTTTAGTTCTTAATTGACGCTGGACACAGCTGAAGACATATATAAATTCCACCTCCATTTCTGTGATCAAGTCGGATTTCGAACTTTCGACGACTACTGACAAGGGAACCTCCCCATCGCACCCCCCTCGGATTTAGTTAAAAGTTGGCACAGTGGATAGGCCTTGAAAAACTGAACACAGATCAATCGAGAAAACAGGAAGAAATTGTGTTGAACTATGAAAAAAATTAGTAAAATATACAAACTGAGTAGTCCACGTCGAACATATGCAACAGCAAGTACATTATGAGATAAGGAGCGCCGTGGTCCGGTGGTTAGCGTGAGGAGCTGCGGAAGGAGAGGTCCTCGGTTCAACTCTTCCTTCGAGAGAAAAATTTTAATTTTTATTTTCAGACAAATTCAGTGTTCAGGCACTCACACATAATCAACTTCGCTCTCCAAAATTCCAGGACATGTTCAGATTTGCTTGGAGATATGCAGGACTTGACGGTCTACGCACGGAAAAAATTTAAAACGTTACAAACATATGTTTTGACAGAGCACAGAGAAAACTGTGCGACTGTGAAACTGTCGCATTCATTTATTGCAGTTTATGTAACACACACTTATGTTTTCATTTTTTTTTGGGAGTGATTATTAGATACACAAGAAAACCTAAATCGGGCAAGGTAGAAGAATCGTTTCACCCATTCGCCAAGTGTGCAAGTTAGGTGGGTCGACAACATATTCCTGTCATGTGACGAACATGCCGTCACCAGTGTCGTATAGAATATATCAGACGTGTTTTCCTGGATCAAATGTTTTCGGTTCCCATTGAAGAGGCACGTCCTTTCGTCTACTAATCGCACGGTTTTGCGGTGCGGTCGCAAAACACAGACACTATACTTATAACAGTGAACAGAGACGTCAATGAACGAACGGCAGATCACAACTTTGCAAAAATAAAATAAGTAAATTTTTCGCTCGAGGGAGGACTTAAACTAAGGACCTCTAGCTCCGCAGCTGCTCACGCTAACCACGGGACCATGGCGATCCTGTGCTCCCGTCATCCTTGAAGTTGCTTATGTTGCCTATGGACTACTCAGTTTGTATATTTTGCTTATTTTTTCATAGTTCCACACAACTTCTTCCTGTTTTCTCGATTTATCTGTGTTCAGTTTCTCAAGGCCTATCCACTGTGCCAAATTATAACTAAATCTGAGGGGGGGTGCGATGGGGAGGTTCCCTTGTGAGTAGCATGGTCGTATTCAAGGAGGTCTTCGCCTTTCTCCGACCTCTGAACATTACCCAGCGTGTTTCACAGGGACGTACAGTTTAATGTGGTCTTCGAATCAGAAGACAAGAATAAATACAGCAACGTACATGTGGACGACGCAGTTTTGCAGTTTGCAAATGAGCAATCACTCGCCAGAGACAAAGAGGCAATAAATATGAGAGAGCAATGCTAGGTCGGAGTGAACGAGGTGGCACGGCTACATGGCACTGGACGGGTACCTCGGGAGACCGCACGCTCGAACCACCATCCAGTCACGTGTTTCGATTTCCTCCCTCATTGTCACCCTATTAACCGTGTCTAACGTCCTCGAGATAGCGGGACGTTGAATCTCAGTCTGCCTCACTTCCTAGGGCCAACTGTGAATCGAACCCACAATGTATGGATGAATCGCCTGACACTAGCCCACAGAACGTGTGCGTCCCAGTTGTAGCTCTCTATTGCCATTTATTCAGTCTCTTGACGTAATGAGGAAAAGAAGCGATTCCTCTAACGGCCAAAAGGACATGATCATTGGCGTTCGGGCCACGGGTGGAAGCATTTCCGGAACGACTATGTCTAAGCGATTTGCGTGTCGCCGTGGTTAAAGCATATACCATGCATGGCTAAGTGGCGCTATCCGAGACAACTTTGATGCATCAGTGGCCGTAGATGACAGGGGTGAACGATGACTGAGATGATGTGTACAGACAAACAGACGTGTAATTGTTGAGCAGTTGACCGCCCAGAGGGACCAAGGAGTTACCAACAGTATGTCCTCAACGAGCGATCGGCATACATTGTTGGGAATGGGTCTCTGCAGCAAGCGCCTGGTTCAAGCACCCATGCTGAAGGCTCGAATACCGTACCGCAACTGATCGTCCGCTGAGTTTCGAGAGGTGGCCTCGTCAAACAGCACACACCCTGCAACAATGATCGGAAGGGTTAGGGCCGGGAGAAGGTACGTTATGATCGAGGCATTCCCTGGGTTATTTCATCGTTCTGGAAGGTGCAATCGATCAACACAAGCACGCATGTATCCTTAGGGACCAAGTCCACCGCTGCGTGCAGCGTGTTTCCTCTCGGCACGGTGACATCTACCATCAGTACAATGCAACATCTCTCCTGCCTCGCAGTGTACGAGCGTGAGTTTGAAGAGTACGAGGATGAGTTTACCTTACTCCCCTGACCACAAACTCCCCGGAATTAAACCCAACTGAGAGTGTGTGGGATCACATCGATCAGGCTGTTTGCACCATCCTCAACAGAGAAATCCAGTGCAGCTGGCCAAGGACTGCAGTTGCCATGGCTGCACAACCCTCTTAGAACCTTCCAGAACCTCACTGTCTCCCTTCCTGCACGTCTCGCAGCTGTCCACTCTTCAGGAAGTGGTTATGCAGGATTTTAACAGGTCGTCACATTATTGTGGCTGCACGCCGTATAACATCTTATTCACTCTCAAACTATTTTTTTTCTCCAAGCTCCTCTTCAGCTTCAGCCACCATTCTCTGTCGTTCGTTACAAGACAGGTGCATTATGCCGTCTTTCTTGCAGGTGTTGCAATGACGCACCAATGAGAGTTTTTTCCAGCTCATAAATTTTGCATGGCTTTGAAACGATATGAAATAGTGAAGCAATTCCCATACCGCATTGAACAATGTGGCATCTCCACTTCATCTGTTACTTTAGACAAGTGCGTAGATGCCGTAGGACGAGTAATGCAGAACACAAGTTGTAGCGTCATCCGGCTGCAGCTTTCCTTCCCCTGTTCATTTCCCTTCTCACCCCACGGCCCCCCTCGCCACTGTGCTCGAACCACGCGCCTGCGGAGAGCTGTGGGGCTCGGCTTGGCTGAAATTGTAATTTACTGGTGTTACTGTATACGAAACTAACATCTAACTCAATTTATTTCATTGTTTGTCAGTTCATTCTAGAACAGCAGTAATACTAGTAATAATGTTTTCAAAAAATTAAATTGTTATTTTATGAAGAATTATCACTAGTAGTGAAATAAATTTTTGTTATTGTTAATACTCACAATCACTATGAAATATCAGAGTTACAGTTATAGCTCAAAAATGTTCTACTTCCGTAATATATAACAAGTATTTCTCTTTTCCATATGCAATTGCTAGTCACAGCGTAGTAAAGATCTTTTTCTCTCTGATACATTTGTACTGTAATGTACAGCTTCTTGCCAACAGCACTTCAACACTTATAAGGAGATGGCCCTCACTTTCAGTTCTTTTCACAGTGCATTAGGTTTCTCGGTTAATGTAACAATGGAATAACAAGTGCTTGGCTTCCTGTTTATCACAGTATTTGCACAGTACCTCTGATGCATCGTACGTTGATGTTTATTAAAGTGTGCCTGATTAAACTTCAGTCTTGATAGTTTGACGAAATAAATGAAAGCCACATGTTAAGGCGTCTGGAATTAGACACTGTGGGAATCGAGAGATGTCTGGTGGGATATAACCACGATTTGAGTGAAGTCGGTAGTTTCAAGTGAAACTGAAGCAGGCTCTGGAGGCTAGGCATAGAGGAGGACACTTGGACTGGATAGACGAACTTGAATAGCTGCATAAAACTTGTCTTGAGATTCAAAACTACTACAACAGATTGAGACGGAGAATTCTTTAGAGCACCCTTCTGCATGTGAATCAGCGCGTTGCTGGGATTTGTGGGAGTATTTTAACATAATGTCAATCTTTTCATTGCGACATAGTGGTTCTTTCTTTTTTCCGAGTCGCGTATGCGATTTATTATATATACCGGCGTTTCGACTGTTACTAGTCCTCAGTGACCTATTCCACCTGAAGGCGTTCTCCATTTCTGTTTCCGGCGCTAATTAATCATTCGGTCTAATTCTGCGGTATATACTTTTGAATCCTGTTGTCTTATATCGTGAATTGTCTCAATTATTTCTTAAGTAACTGACTATTTAATTTCTAATCGTGATGTTTAAGGGCTCCTTTCGTGAAAATTGATTATCTTCCAGACTATGAGGTATCATGAAGCCTCAAAAGACTGGGCTCACCCTCGAGGCGATAAAAAAAGCGCGACAGTAACTATTCTCGTTGTTAACTGAAATTATTATAGATGCTGATTATTTCTACTTCAAATGAAGCTACGCTCATTGCATTTAATTGACTGAATGAAAATAAGCTCCAGGCCGAAAGACCATTCTTGACTAACGGGGCTCTTCGTCATGAATGACCCCGTAAGTAATTAATGTTCATACACAAGAAGTTATTCTGGGACAAGTTAATCGATTTCGAATTAAGATGCAGGCTCGGCTTTTTACTAATAAATTAATTAACTGTAGAACGGTTAAGGCACTCGATCGTTGCGTCACCAAACAAGCCCCTTCCAACTTAATTTAAAAGGCCAGAAATTAACTGCATGATTTAATTTAAACTGGAAAACGGGGAGACTAGTGGTTTTACAGAGTGAAAATAAGTTCGCAATGCGATATTCCAATTGCTACTGGCAAAAGGGTACACCTAGTGCAATTAACATCCATAGTGGGTCGATGCGACAAGAACAAAAAGAACAAGACAGTCTAGTGTCGCATATTCCATAGAGACAAGTATCATCAGAGAATAAAGATTGGTATATCATTAATGTGTTAAGAAATTTGTTTTTCAAAGAATTGCTTTTTTGTAAGTACCACAACAAACAGCTTTTGCAGTTCATTCAACAGAAACGAACTGTCAAAAATTTTAAGTGAAACAGTTTTAGTAGTTGTTACGTGGCAGTCCAAACGCAGAAATACCATTTGACTTTTAACTATCATACCGTTCTGGATTATTTGATTACGCACAAGAGTTCACCAATGCGTCTTTTTCAAAAGATATGTTATAATGTATAACCGCTGTTAGTGCTACCAGGATGTCGTACTGTGAACTATTAATCAGCAGTAAACCCCTATACCCGAGACTTTAACTAATGTAACTTCCATATACAAAAGCTGATTTTTCACGGATCTCAATGTTTATGACATTATGTCTCCTGAATTTTATGTCGTACAATAATACAATTCTTGTAGTGTATTCAGTGGGATATGAGAAAGGTGTATGAAAAATGAGTTACGAACAGTGTTAGTTGTAAAGAAGTTATAAATTAAAATGTTGTGCCTGATGCTGAAACTTCCCTGCATGAACACCGGAAATGTAGTAAGCGATACATATTTTTCTCTCATTGTTTTCTGGAGTGGTCTCAGAGAGAACGTTTCTAAGTTATGTCTAAAGTTTGTTGGAAGCCGCTAAGTGACCTCATTCTCAAATGTACGATGAATAAAATCTGGGAAACCTATGCGCTGCCAGTTACATTGCTTCAAGAAATGTACACTGCTTCTGATTTTAATACTTATTATGTTAAATCTTAAATTTAAGGTTATACCGCTTAAAAAGTGTAATTGTAACATCACTTGGAATTTTTAAAGTCGGTCAAAAACTGTAAGAAAGAACAAAAATCAAATTTTTGTTGCCCGTGGAAATAACATGGATGCATGAATACGCATCACAGAGACGGTCGTCTTCAAATGCCGTACTAATTTGTAGCAAGGAACATTAAATTTATTAAGGCAGTTGTGATACAACGCAGTGATTAGAAGAAAACTGGTATTAATATCACGTATCAAACTGTTGTGATGGTGTCTCTTATTCTATAATGAATTTAAATGTAAGTGAAAATACTTGTATTAATCAAAGCCACTCGTACAGATAAGATCAACAGCACTTCAACACTCGATTATACTGCCATGGATGTTAGATACTTTGACGAAGAAATATGATCAAATATTCGTCAAATTTCTTTGACGAAGATCTTTGACGAGGTGCTAAAAAGGGATAATACACTGTGGTCATATTTTTCGTCATATTTCAAGGTGGCACACAATATCTTGTTATTATGTGCTCCGGTTGCTAGTACCACAAATGCACTGTGAGTGTATTTGGAAGAAAAGCGGCGGAAAAAAAGGAAACATACTTGGGTGAAGCCATAGGTATTACGTCAATATAACAAAGCATTCAGCAGAATTTGTTACGAGAGCGGCAAGTGGAGGAAGTGAAGTCTTAATATGTAAATTACTTATGAATGGATGAAAGTGTATTTCAGTATTTGCCCAGTAAAGTGACTTCTCATATTACAAAGCAGAATACTCTCTTGAAAAATACTATATGTGCAGAAGACAGGCAAACTACGAGACTGGGATTTCTTGATACAGGAAAGAGCTATTCTGGTTTACAGCGCAGCACTCGGATATCACACAGCATATTAACCAAAATAATTCCAAAAACGTGTGAAGTCATTTATAAAGCTCTAAAGGGGAAATATGTGAAGTTAAATAAAAGTTTAGTACACTATATGGGCAACAAGAACTATGTTTATTTTTGAATAATTTAATTGATGCAATTAGTGTTCCAACAACTACAAAATTAATAAAAAGTACGAAACAGATGAACCACTTTTTAACTTGGGGCATTCACAGTTCAAAAATAGACAAAGTAGAATGGAAAACTGAAATTTTCTGGCAGATTAAAACTGTGTGCCGGACCGAGACTCGAACTCGGGGCCTTTGCCTTTCGTGGGCAACTGCTCTACCAACCGAGCTACCCAAGCACGACTCACGCTTCCTCCTCACAGCTTTAATTCCGCCAGTACCACGTCTCCTACCTTCCAAACTTCGCAGAAGGTCTCCTACATATCTTGCAAAACTAGCACTGCTGGAAGAAAGGATATTGCGGAGACATGGTTTAGCCACAGCCTAGGGGATGTTTCCAGAATGGAAAAGTTATAATGAATTATTTATTTTATGAGTGTGACCACAACCTTTATTCCGGCTTGCTGAAAAGCTACCCGGATGTTTCCAGACCTACAGGTGGGCGGCTATAGCTGTGGTTGCGGATATGAAGTCGCCTGCAGCACATTCCGCCTGCCCATCAGCACACAATTAATAGCGTGCACTGTGCAAAAGGTCAACACCCACCATAGTTCAAGAAAATTTATTAAAAAAAAGAAGGAGTCAAAGGAACACAAAAACTTTAAATCCATGTTTACAAACACATTACAGAGACGTCAAATAGATGTAGCGACACCAGCGTTCATAGCGGTTGCATTTCACATTGCAGAGGACTGAAGACGAAAGACTTTTATGACCAAATCTACGGCGAGACCCTGGATTTTAGCATATTTATTTTACAACAGGCAAGATTTGACCAAGTTTCCTGTTACACCGTCAAATTTCTTTGTCATAAATATTTGACATGTCAACTTTAAAAAAGAAATATGATAATGTTATACCGGTCTGATGCTGGCAGCAATCTGAAACAGACTACAGTCAATACGAAGTGATCCGAATGGTGTCGATCTTTAACGATCAGTACTTGGCCGCCGGGCGGCCAACTTAACGGCGCTTTTACTATTGCTAGTCAGCTGGGAGTCAATTTATGTGTCACCAATTGACAAAAGATCGGTACATACGCGGCCCGAGGAGCCGCCCCAAAATGTCAGCGTATTGGCTCTTGAGTATAACGGTTAGACGACCACTGTGTTAGTTAATCAACATGCTACTGGGTATGAGCGACTGGGTGACCAGATGGGCGTTTAACCATTTGTTAATGTACAGGGTTTGGACAAAAATATGGAAACACTCGTGAAAAGGATGCTTGAACATAAATTCAGATTCTAAGCCTGAAGGTTGCGATGTAGTATTTGACCACGAACGGAACCTTTACAATTCCCTCAGTGGGTTCCCAGTGTCAGTCGCCGTCAGAGCAGTGTCTTGTGTACTTTACGGACTGAAGAATCACTTTCTTCTTCTAAAAGTTGCCTCCAGAATTCAGGTGCGTCTTATACTCGATATTAATATTAAAATATCCAGTAATAATCTTGGAGTTTAAGCTCTTTTCTTCCGTGTTTGCTTTAAAAATATGCATGTTTTTGGATAGGGTCCGCCTTTAGCAAAACACCCCCCCCCCCCCCCCCACACACACACAAAGGAAAAAAGAATCACTAGTACTTCTGAAAGATTCAAAACAACCGCCACGAACACCTTCAACTGTTCCACTCTCAGCCGTCTCGTTTTTACACCTTCAATTGTTCCACTGCCCGCCATGTTTGTTTTTTCAGCTGGTAAAGCAGTAAACAGTTACAGTGGCAGTGAAAACTCAATATATAGTGTTCAACAGTGATTGAGGATGATTAAAAGGAAAACGTAAGTGAAAATTATGTAACTAGACATACACATAGAATCTAATAATTTCAGACATAGAAATAGCAAGTTTTCAAATCGTAATTTTGGCTTAAACAATTTGTCTTCTTTAAGGTATAAGTGGTTGCAGATGACAAACTGTGCAAAAAAACGGTCACTGTAGAAACACATCAGAAAAACCACACCATGTGGTAAAAAGGTATGAATTCGCAATTTATGTGTTTTTTTCAAATATCTGTAATTACGTTTTAAAAAACAAATAGCTACATGTATACAAACAGCAGAGAACACTCTTTATCTTTAACAGATGGAAAATAAGAGCCCACTGAAGATGCTGCAACTGCAGTGAAACATGTGTGGGTTAAAAAACAAAAAATGTGTTTTGCTAAAGGCGGACCCTATCCAAAAACATACATAAAATATCGAGTATTTGATTAAAAGTCCCGCCGGTCTTAAATATGGGTATAGATTCGATGCTGCGATAAACCTATCTCTATCTGGGAACATAGGATTCAACTGGCAGCAGCAGTACACCGATGAGACGAACATGAGTTGCGGGGATTCACAAGCTTGCTAACACTTGTCTTCTTCCTGCCCCGCTATCACTGACCCACAACACTGTCTAGCCTATAACGCGTCATTGCAATATACGGAGTCAGTGAACTTTAACTGAACGTGATTTGCGTTATCAGTAACTGTACAATATTTTTGTTAATTGCTAGTTTCGCAATGGAAAGAAATAAAAGGTATTCATACGATGCGGGCTATAAATCGAAAATAATATAATATTCAGTACAACATTCGGCCTTCCACTAACAGAAAAAAAACATTCGCGATTTGGCGGGCTGGTAAACAAGAACTGAAAAAAATGAGGAAGACTAAATGAGCAAATAGAGAATTGAATAGGAAATGGCCAAAACTAAAAGATTACGTATTGAAATGGATTCAAGGACACCATCAAAATGGTACTGGAATTAACCCAAAAATGATTCAAATACACGCTGTAAGCTAGCGCACAGTGGAACTTAACAGACTTTATGGGTGGAGTTGGTTGGTGCTACATGTTTATGAAGCGTCATGGGCTTAGCATACGAACCAGAACCAAAATGCCACAAGAGTATGAAGAGAAAATATTATCTTTCCATCGCTTTATTATTCAACATCGAAAGAAAATCTGTATGGAACTAAGCGAAATAGCGATTACGGTCAAAACTCCTCTGATATTTGATGTGCCGAGTAACAGAACTGTTGCCGTCAAAGTTGCTAAAACTGTAATTATAAACACAAGTGTTCATGAAAAATGCGCTACACTCTCGTCTTTCACGTTGTGCTGACGGTACTAAACTTATGGTGTTGTTCACGTACATGACAAGCGCTGGATGAGCGAGGTTGGTATGAAATTATGGATTAACAGAGTGTGGGAGAGAAGGAAACGTGCTTTATCGAAGAATAATTCTCTTCTTGTACTTCGTCAGTTAGCATTCATTTGAAAAATTCTATGTAAGAGAAACAGAGTAACGGAAACAAAAGCAAAATTCGCAGTAGGAGTTAAAATCAATGGAGAAGAAATAAATTCTTTGAGGTTCGCCGATGACATTGTAATTCTGTCAGAGACAGCAAAGGACTTGGAAGAGCAATTGAACGAAATGGACAGTGTCTTGAAAGGAGGATATAAGATGAACATCAACAAAAGCAAAACGAGGATATTGGAATGTAGTCGAAGTAAGTTGGGTGTTGCTGAGGGAATTAGATTAGGAAATGAGACACTTAAAGTAGTAAAGGAGTTCTGCTATTTGGGGAGCAAAATAACTGATGATGGTAGAAGTAGAGAGAATATAAAATGTAGAATGGCAGTGCCAAGGAAAGCGTTTCTGAAGAAGAGAAATTTGTTAACATCGAGTATAGATTTACGTGTCAGAAGTCGTTTCTGAAAGTATTTGTATGGAGTGTAGCCATGTATGGAAGTGAAACATGGACAATAAATAGTTTGGACAAGAAGAGAATAGAAGCTTTCGAAATGTGGTGCTACAGAAGGATGCTGGGTAGATCACATAACTAATGAGGAGGTATTGAATAGAATTGGGGAGAAGAGGAGTTTGTGGCACAACTTGACAAGAAGAAGGGACCGGTTGGTAGGACATGTTCTGAGGCATCAAGGGATCACAAATTTCGCATTGGAGGGCAGCGTGGAGGGTAAAAATCGTAGAGGGAGACCAAGAGATGAATACACTAAGCAGATTCAGAAGGACGTAGGTTGCAGTAAGTACTGGGAGATGAAGAAGCTTGCGCAGGACAGGGTAGCATGGAGAGCTGCATCAAACCAGACTCAGGACTGAAGACCACAACAACAACAACAACATGTAAGAGAAACTGAGATAGGGAAATATAAAGGTTGCTGTTACTCCGACAGGACTTACTTCAGAATTACAACCTCTTGGTGCTCGATAAGCAAACCATTAAAAGTGTATATGAGAGAGGAATGGAACAAATGGATGTTGGATGAAACCTAAAATGAGTTCACGCCTAAGCGAGATTTAAAGCGACCTGCAATCAAATAAGTGTGTCAGTGGATAAAACAGTCGTGGTCTGGAATGAGAGAAGACATTGTCGTTGGCAGTGAAGACCATCTTATATACGAAGATGACAACGTTGACAACGATGTAAAAAGTAGTAGAAGAAGAAGAAAGTTTAGATGACGATTTTCAGTAACTGTAATGGTTAATTCGGTTTTATAAACTAAATTTTTTTTGCCTGGCTTTGCGATCTAATAATAAAAATGTCAAAAATGTTATATTTTTTAAAAAGTTGCTTCATAATTAAGGTGAATATTATACTCCGTGGCAATTTATAGTCTGTAAAATACGGTAGTTATTAGTGCATTTTGTTGTAGGTAAGTGATTTCAAACGTGGGCAAATTGTTTCTGATGGTATGGAGGATGGTTCCTTAAACATTGCAGCCGAAGTTCATGGTTTCAAGAGGCAGATTATCGAAGATTTATGCCGTATACAAGGAAAGCGGGAAAACATCATCCGCTAAGTCACAACGCGGTTGAAAATGTGTGTTGAATGATCATGATGGACGGTCATTGAAGAGGTTTGGGACAAAAAGTACGAGAAAGACAGCCGGAAAAATCACTGCAGAACTGAATCTCGCGCTCTCGAACCCTATCAGCACCAAAGGAACATGAAAGAAGCTTCATAAACAGGGAATTTCAGGGGCGAGCTGGAATTCCAAGAATACTCAGCACTGATGCTAGGAATACGTGGTGCCGAAGCCATAAAACACGGACTGTGGAGCAACGGAACTAAGTAATTTGATCGGATGAATCTTGCTTCACACAGTTTCCAACTTGTGGCTGAGTTTTGTCCCGAGAGTGAGACCTGGAGGGGGTTCGGTGACAATTTTGGGTAGTCCTGTCGTGATACTGCATGGGGCCCATTGGTACTCTGCAGGGTTACTTTATTGTCAAGGATAATGTGACATTTTGGCTGATCAGGTCTATGCCGTGGTACAATGATAGTTCCCCAATGGCGTTGCTGTGTTCCAAATCGACAGGGTCCGTGTTCACACACCTCACGTCGTCCAGGAGATGTTTTGTGACCACGAGGCTAATTGTAGTATCTACCCTGGCCACAACAGTCACCAGGTATCAATATTATCGAGCCTTTGTGGTCTACTTTGGAGAAACGGATTTGTAATAGATTTTTGGACTACATGGTTGTGGAGATGAAGCAGCGATTAGTATGATTAATCAATTATTCAATTTATTATTATTATACCGCCAACCGGTTTCAACCCGACGTAGGGGTCATCTTCTGGACGTTTACACTGTGAAATTGTAGATATCCGTCAGAAAGACTCCATTATACAACAGCTAAAATTACGTAAATTTAAAATACGTTACCCATTGGTCGACAGCTGGTGGTGTCACTCCCGTTCACATAACGGTAGGAAACTGTGCGAGACTAACCCATCGTATGGGCTTAAACAGCGTGCTGGGATCACGTGAACAGACGTCGATCAACGGCATTAAATACAGTTTATTATATGTAATTACTAGTCACCTTGGTTTAACATAAATTTGAGTGACAGTAAATAACAGAAAACGCAACCATTCCATTTAAAAAGAGTTACAATTATAGTGTTCATTATAAAATAATAACAAATGTTCCGAAGTCAACTCGTAAAATTCGTAGAAGTATATTACATTATGTGCCGTAATATAAAGTAAAACAATTTGTGACACACAAAAACTGGTGTCGTCTTGTATTATAATATATCTATTCGTACATTTACGTAGAAAACATTTGAGTCAATTTACTAAAACGGCTAATATGGAAGGAGTACAGAGCCCTCTATTCCTTGTGGTGAGGACGCCGTTGCCATGGATTATAAAGCATGTATAAGGCGCCCTCTAGTCTGTGTAGCGAGCACGCCGTCGTCATGGTAGCAGCTCGTGTGTTGGTATGGTGTTATCTTTGCCCTGGCCACGGCGCCCGTTGCCGTGGTAGCGGTATGTCATGGCTCTTCATCCACAGAGATGTTGTCACTTATTTGAGGTTATGGAAATATCGACAATCAAGGATAACCTAAAAAATCTAAAGATAGGATAAAAGTTTACGACACGTTTGAAGTACCCATTAAAGGAATTAAAGTATTAAAATAATAAAAGGAAAAGTAGCATCATTGTGTACAAATAATATTTTCGAACAGCTCGAAAATTTTTTATCGTGACTCTTTATTTGTTCATTCAGCATCGCTGCCGGATTCCGTTTATTATGTATAAAAATTTCCAGGCTCTCTAGAATATCCATGATAGGTCCTTTTTGGGTTACATGCAGTATCTTGAGAATTTCCTTTATATCGATTTCTGCATGTTTTTCCATATCTAAATGCTGTCCGAAGAGTGATGTATTACGTGCTGTTCCAGTAGTATGTTCTTTAAATCTGGTATTAAAACTTCTCCCTATTTCCCCGATGTAATTTTTTCTACAGTCTTTACAAGTCAGTTTATAAATTCCTGATTTAGCAAGCATCATGTTTTTAACATCTCCTATACTATCTGTTCAAAAAAAAATAATGGTTCAAATGGCTCTGAGCACTATGGGACTTAACATCTACGATCATCAGTCCCCTAGAACTTATAACTACTTAAACCTAACTAACCTAAGGACATCACACAAGATCCAGTCATCACGAGGCAGAGAAAATCCCTGACCCCGCCGGGAATCGAACCCCGGAGCCCGGGCGCGGGAAGCGAGAACGCTACCGCACGACCACGAGCTGCGGACTCTGTTCAAGAATTCGGATGTTACGATTGATTTCTCTACAAATAGCTATTCACCATCATCGTTGTCTGAACTTCCCATTGCCAGAAGAATGTTATATAAGATTCCGTTGAAATCCATACAGGACCTGTATTTATCCATCCCGAGACGACGGGAAACTGCTTTCAATACAAAAGTGTTTACTACATCGTACTGGGTGTGGTAATGAGTTACGTTTTTGGAGTTGCCGTATTTATGTCGATCCCCAGTTAATACTGAGCGGCACACGCTCTCCTTTACCACTCTCCATTTCGTCCTTGGTATCGAATAGACGCCCGCACCCTCCCTCTCTTTTCCGGAACGCTTCCCATTGTCAGGTGAGTTCGTCGACACGAGAGAAACCTCTCTGTTCGCCGGAGCTTTCCGCCGCCCTCACTGCAGCTTCAGCGACATTGTGCCGCGGCAGCAGAGATATATATGTACGCCCGAACGGGGAAGAGCCCTCCACTGCCCAGGCTGCTCTGAGTGCCGTGGAAAATCGTGGCAGGGCCGTCTCTCGTCAGAGCAGCGGAAACCAGGTCGAACACTGCGCCATGTCACCTGCACTTATATTCGTGTTAACAGCGATGACTTAATTTTATGCTCTAAAACTCACGCCGCAGGCTATGATTATACTCGTATTTCGTAGTGAACCATGCCATTTAAGAGTACACTCCTCTTCACAGCTTTAAGGTAACATTTTTCTTTCGTTCCCGTGCTACTATTATCAAAATAGACTGCCTGAGGAAAAAGCAGAAGCCTTAGAAGGGGAGGGGGAAACGAAATGAAACCTGTGGTTTAGAGGATACATAATGTTATTTCAGTGTTTCCAAATCGAGTCAAATTTATAATTTTTTTAGACTGCAAGAGTTCACTTCTCAGTATGACTCTGAACCCACTCCGGCATGTATAGATGGACTGACTCGGTGTTATGACGTTGTATTCTCTCCTGAGGTAAGCTGCCCCACAACCACTGTAGCTGATCCTTCATATACTGTCAAAGGAATGGATTCGTCGTCCTAAAAAATGGTTCAAATGGCTCTGAGTACTATAGGACTTAACATCTGAGGTCATCAGTCCCCTAGAACTTAGAACTAGTTAAACCTAACTAACCTAAGGACATCACACACATCGATGCCCGAGGCAGGATTCGAACCTGCGACCGTAGCAGTCGCGCGGTTCCGGACTGAAGCGCCTAGAACCGCTCGGCCACTGCGGCCGGCTCGTCGTCCTAGCTGCTGGGTCACACTATGCATTGGGAAGAGGTCTGTCGATGTTGGTGGCTATGAGAGTGGCTCAAATGGCTCTGAGCACTATGGGACTCAACTGCTGAGGTCATTAGTCCCCTAGAACTTAGAACTAGTTAAACCTAACTAACCTAAGGACATCACAAACATCCATGCCCGAGGCAGGATTCGAACCTGCGACCGTAGCGGTCTTGCGGTTCCAGACTGCAGCGCCTTTAACCGCACGGCCACTTCGGCCGGCGCGGCTGTGAGAGTGTCTCAACATTCCGTTTATAACGGCAAGTATCATGTGTACGAGCATTGTCCTGCTGAAAATTGGCACTATGGCTGAGAGGTTCTGGATGTACCGTGTTGTCACCAGGATTCCCTCAATCACTGGCTCCAACCTGAATTCATGCCCGACGGTAACCCAGTCCATGACGCCAACTGTAACACAGCCATGGCTCTCCAAAACATCTGAAGAAAGAGACCTCTCACCTGGACGCCACCATACTCGCAGGAAATGGTCATCCGATGAACAAAATGCGACGCCATTCATCAGCATTCCGCGCTTCCCGGTCAGGTTACCATTGCAGACATAGTTGTTTGTATTGTGGTGCCAACGGCGGCGTACACATAACTCGTTAGGCCTAGTTCCGCAGTGAGACTGCTGCTAATCTCCAACCAATATGGTGTGGAATACAATGTTGAAAGGAGACTGCTTCTCGTTCCCGGATGGCACGCCCAGATGGGGAGAGGTTACGGTGTGCTTAGCACACAATACGACTGTCCTCCCTTGTGATTGTCAGATGTGCTCAATTGGAACCTTGATAACAAGTGTGCCTGGCCTCACATTCCCATGCAGTCCAACATCGGGCCACTGTTATATCGTCATGTCTCTCAAATCTGGGTATTGCACGACTGAGCCACCTGGACAAATGGAGATCCACGCTGACACACCTTTAAAACTCTGTCAGGTGCTCATAACGCTGTCTCACACCACTACACAGCCAAAATGTACAGCTTACAGCATCACTCAACGTCTGATGCTGTCCACAATCCTTATATCTTCCCAGGCCTGGTAACAACACTAATCAGAGCAACACCATTACAGTCTGATGGTACTTCTACCTGCCACGGACAGTTGCAGTTCTAGTCATCTATTCGGGAGGACGACGGTTCAATCCCGTCTCCGGCCATCCTGATTTAGGTTTTCCGTGATTTCCCTAAATCGTTTCAGGCAAATGCCGGGATGGTTCCTTTGAAAGGGCACGGCCGATTTCCTTCCCAATCCTTCCCTAACCTGAGCTTGCGCTCCGTCTCTAATGACCTCGTTGTCGACGGGACGTTAAACACTAACCACCACCACCACCATCTAGTCATCTGTATTACCACCCATGGTGTTTTTGTGTACGAAGTTGCACTGACATCCGACCATGTCTCCTGGGTGATTCACTTTTATTGTATGGCACTGTATTACATACACTGAAGCGCAAAAGAAACTGGTATAGACATGCGTATTCAAATACAGAGATATGTAAACCGGCAGAATATGGCGCTGCGGTCGGCAACACCTAAATAAGACAACAAGTGTCTGGCGCAGTTGTTAGGTGGAGGAGGCTCTGTAATGGTGTAGAGCGCGTGCAATTGGAGTAATATGGGACCCTTGATACGTCTAGAAACAACTCTGACAGGTGACACGTGCGTAAGCATCCTACAATGGCACGTTATCAAGATTTAAGTGAGTCTGAACGTGGTGTTGTAGTTGGCGCACGAGCAATGGGACACAGCATCTCCGATATAACGATGAAGTGGGGATTTTCCCGTACTACCATTTCACGAGTGTATCGGGAATATCAGGGATCAGGTAAAACGTAAAATCTCCGACTTCGCTGCGGCCGGAAAAAGATTCTGCAAGAACGGGACCAACGACGACTGAAGAGAATCGTTCAATGTGACAGAAGTGCAACCCAACCACTAATTGCTGCAGATTTCAATGTTGGGCCATCAACAAGTGTCAACGTGCGAACCGTTCAACGAAACATAATCGAAATTGGCTTTCGGAGCAGAAGGCCCACTCGTGTATCTTTAATGACTGCACGACACAATGCTATACGCCTCGCCTGGGCCCGTCAACACCAACACTGGACTGTTGATCACTGGAGACATGTTGTGTGGTCGGACGAATCTCGTTTCAAATTGTATTTAGGGGATGGACGTGTACGAGTATGGAAACAACCTCATGAATCCATGGACCCTGCATGTTAGTGGGGGACTGTTGAAACTGTTGGAGGCTCTGTAGTGGTGTGGAGCGTGGGCAGCTGGAGTGATATGGGACTCCTGATACGTCTAGATACGACTCAGACAGGTGGCACGTACGTAACCATCCTATTGGTCACCTCCATTGATTCATGTCCAGTGTGCATTCCGAAGGACTTGGGCAGTTCCAGTAGGACAATGCGACACCCCATACGTCCAGAATTGCTACAGAGTCGCTCCAGGAACACTCTTCTGAGTTTAAACATTCCCGCTGGCCACCAAACTCCCCAGACATGAACATTACTGAGCATACCTGGGAAGCCTTGCAACGTGCTGTTCAGATCTCCAGCCCCTCGTACTCTTACGGATTTATGGACAGCCCTACAGGATTTATGGTGTCAATTCCCTCGAGTGCTACTTCAGACATTAGTCGAGTCCATACTACGACGTGTTGCGGCACTTGGACGTGCTCGTGGGGGCCCTACACGACATTAGGCAGGTTTACCAGTTTCTTTGGCTCTTCGGTGAAATTTGAATCTGTTGCTGAATTTTCTACCGGACAAAGCAACAAAATTGCTGGGGAAATATGTTTTCTGCAGGTCTGATGGGGTATACCTAATCATGTAGACTCTCAACTTTCTTCCGACCGTTATTGAAAAATATGTTGCACCGTTTTCAAATTTAATGTTGTACCGAATCCTTTGTTGTTTGTTTTTGAGGACCAATTGTGACTGATTCGAGATCCAGGACCCCACATAGTATTTCGTTTGGTCAAAAAACATGTAAGACTTATTTTTTTCCATGAGGAATATCTCGTTGTTCGTCACATGAACGCGTGCTATTTGAGAAAGAGAAACAGGTAAACAGAGGAAAAGAGAGATATATAGATAGATAGGTAGCAAACTTGAACTAAAGGACAGTCTTTAAATTCCCTGTCCGGTTGCAACAGCGAGATTTTCCACAGTTCCAGTTTGTAGCGGTGGCGTACAAATGATCCAGGCCAGTTATTTACTTATCGCTGTCTTCGCGCAGATATTTTGTGTCTATTGACTCGCTCTGAGTGGTTCGTTAAACTTCAACAACAGCCATATTGTCGAAGGTAAAAAGTGGTGATCGATGCGATAGGTGTACATTTAACATCTGCAGACGTGTGATAATAGTTTCAGACTCGTCTGAGTGCTGAATTATCGATTCGTTTTAATTACAATAAATTCATTTTTGAAAGAGAATTCCTCGTAGTAAAGGGAGACAAGAAAGAATAACCGGCTGGAATAAGCGATAGATGAAGCAGAAGCTCCACTGCGAACAGTCAATAGACAGTAACAGGCTGCACGTTCTGTACGTTGGCGGTGGCGATGTCCGATGGTGTGAATCCTCTCTAATTGGTGACGGCGGAGTGCTGGTGGTTCTCAAGTGGGCGCGAGATCAGCGCGTTCAGAGATGCGACTTGACCTTCGGTTTGTCTCGACGTGCCGAGAACGTAGGAGTCGTATCGATCGAGTGCGAGTGGTAAGCTTACCTCGGAACCATTTCAGAATATCAGCCTTGTGGAACATGGTTAACGAATGAGGCGAGTAGTGCCACACGACAAAGTCGGTGGGACGGGCTATGTTCACTTGTACATTTATTACGTGAAGGGGGGGTGGAGAGGGGGGGGGCAGAGAGAGGGTGGTAGAGGCGAATCTCACCCAATCTCACATAGGGGATGGGGGTCTCGGCAAATATCACGCAAATATTTCCACAAGAATTGCGAGAAAACTGGGTTAAATAAAGTAAAACATGTTTCTCCACGGCTAAATCCTACATAATAATACTTATCGTGGTTATGCGAACGCCACAAAGCAGCTCAGTAGACCCTCGATTGTTTAGCTGCCAGCGGCCACCCAAACGCGCGACTCGATGAACGGTGCGGCGAGCCGATGCGCAAAACTATAGGCCTATATCTCTGACGTCGATCTGTTGTAGAATTTTAGAACATGTTTGTTGCTCGCGTATCATGTCACTTCTGGAAACCCAGAATCTACTCTGTAGGAATCAACATGGATTCCGGAAACAACGATCGTGTGAGACCCAACTCGCTTTATTTGTTCATGAGACCCAGAAAATATTAGATACAGGCTCCCAGGTAGATGCCATTTTCCTTGACTTC
The DNA here is from genome assembly GCF_023864345.2 of Schistocerca serialis cubense. NCBI lineage: Eukaryota > Metazoa > Arthropoda > Insecta > Orthoptera > Acrididae > Schistocerca > Schistocerca serialis. The sequence continues at coordinate 876,734,617 of NC_064641.1, forward strand.
CGGAAGGCGTTCGATACAGTTCCGCACTGTCGCCTGATAAACAAAGTAAGAGCCTACAGAATATCACACCAGCTGTGTGAAGAGTTTTTAGCAAACGTAACACAGCATGTTGTTCTCAATGGAGAGACGTCTACAGACGTTAAAGTAACCTCTCAGGGGAGTGTTATGGGACCATTGCTTTTCACTATATATATAAATGACCTAGTAGATAGTGTCGGAAGTTCCATGCGGTTTTTCGCGGATGTTGCTGTAGTATACACAGAAGTTGCAGCATTAGAAAATTGCAGCGAAATGCACGAAGATCTGCAGCGGATACGCACTTGTTGCAAGGAGTGGCAACTGAGCAACTGAGCCTTAACATAGACAAATGTAATGTATTGCCAATACATAGAAAGAAGGATCCTTTATTGTATGATTATATGATAGCAGAACAAACACTGGTAGCATTTACTCCAGTAAAATATCTGGGAGTATGCGTACGGAACGATTTGAAGTGGAATGATCATATAAAATTAATTGTTGGTAAGACGGGTGCCAGGTTGGGATTCATTGGGAGAGTCCTTAGAAAATGTAGTCCATCAACAAAGGAGGTGGCTTACAAAACACTCGTTCGACCTATACTTGAGTATTGCTCATCAGTGTGGGATCCGTACCAGGTCGGGTTGACAGAAAAGATAGAGAAGATCCAAAGAAGAGCGGCGCGTTTCGTCACAGGGTTATTTGGTAAGCGTGATAGTGTTACGGAGATGTTTAGCAAACTCAAGTGGCAGACTCTGCAAGAGAGGCGCTCTGCATCGCGGTGTAGCTTGCTGTCCAGATTTCGAGAAGGTGCGTTTCTGGATGAGGTATCGAATGTATTGGTTCCCCCTACTTATACGGCCCGAGGAGATCACAAATGTAAAATTAGAGAGATTCGAGCGCGAAAGGAGCCTTTCCGGCAGTCGTTCTTCCCGCGAACCATACGCGACTGGAAGAGGAAAGGGAGGTAATGAAAGTAACGCGTAAAGTGCCCTCCGCCACACACACCGTTGGGTAGAGTAGATGTAGAACTAGGCGCTTGGCAGGGATTAGGATTGCTGAAATCCGAAACATCGATATTTTAAAAAAGCATCATTATCGGCCCTCGATATATCGAAAAAATATTGGCTGCACGTTGGAAATATGCTGTCAGTTTTAGAGCTGTATATTAAAAGTATTGATTTATTATTAGATAGCCGGCGGCGGTGGCCAAGCGGTTCTAGGTGCTTCAGTCCGGAGCCGCGCAACTGCTACGGTCGCAGGTTCGAATCCTGACTCTGGCATGGATGTGTGTGATGTTCTTAGGTTAGTTAGGTTTAAGTAGTTCTAAGTTCAAGGGGACTGATGACCTCCGATGTTAAGTCCCATAGTGCTCAGAGCCATTTGAACCATATTATTAGTTATTCTGTACGTCAAGAAGCTAGCAGCCTGCTTATCCCGTTCATGCTTGGCGATAACCACATTGCTAACAATAGTAACTGCAGGTAAGTGGCACCATAAAAGATGTCCGATGGGTCCGTCGTTCCCTTTTGTCACATATCGCATTTTTCTGCAACACTTCATGTCGACTTTCCTGCTTTTTTTACCATTTCTACAAACTCCAGCGAGCTAGCAGTTGCAGTGTCAAAATTGTGTGGTGAAGCTTATCGATGTAATTTCTGAAACTTCCTGCCAGATTAAAACTATGCGCTGGGCCGAGACTCGAACTCGATACCTTTGCCTTTCGCGGGCAAGTGCTCTACCATCTGAGCTAGCCAAGCACTACTCACGCCCCGTCCTCACAGCTTTACTTCTGCCGGTATCTCATCTCCTGACTTCCAAACTTCACAGAAGCTCTTCTGCGAACCCTGCAGAAATAGCACTCCTGGAAGACAGGATATTGCAGAGACATGGCTTAGCCACAGCCTGGCCATGTCTCCGCAGTATCCTTTCTTTCGGGAGTGCTAGTTCTGCAAGGTTCTCAGAAGAGCTTCTGTGTAGTTTGGAAGGTAGGAGACGAGATACCGGCGGAAGCAAAGCTGTCAGGACGGGGCGAGCACTTGCCCGCGAAAGACAAAGGTCCCGAGTTCGAGTCTCGGTCCGGCACACAGTTTTAATCTGCCAAGAAGTTTCATATCAGCGCACACTCCGCTGCAGACTGAAAATCTCATTCTGGATGTAGTTTCTGTTGGTAGCGCCGAGCGCCGATTACCTCAGCATTTCCCCTCACACTACTCCGCCCATCGCAAAGACCAGACTAACCATTTACATTTGTGTTAGTCAGTTTCAGCAACCGTTTTCGAAGACTGCCGATGTGAAGAAATAGCACACTAGTTTAGTTAAAATTGTTTTTTGTAACAGAGCATTAGGGCTGTGGGTGAGGAAGTAGGCGTATTACAACAGTTCTAAGTATAATTTTTTTTTGTAACTAACCATCCAGTAAAATCCACTAATACTCTTAAAACAAAACTTAAAAAAAATTGATTTAAAACAATATGTCAAAAAACTTTACAATGAAACGTTTAGTTTAATTGTGTGGTACTTTGGCCAAGAAAATCTTTACAACCAGAAGTGAATATAACAAATGCGGTCATCCTATCAAAATTACTGCAGTACCTCATTCGTCTATCTTTGCTCAATGCAAACAGTTACAAAAGAAAAGACAACTATCAGAATTTGTCTCTGGAAGGGAAACGAAAATAACCATCTGAATACCGTACATATGAGTAGCATGACAAGTTTTCGGACTCCCGCTTCCGCAGAGTTCTCTTAGTTAAATATACGCCACAGCTGAGCCACGTAGAACCGACACCCCCGGGATAACAAGGCCGCCCAGCAGTGTTGGTGACGTCACACTAAGGGGCCCATAGCCGACGCAGCAGTCCACGGACACCTCCGTACAGACGCGCCTGATGCTAACCATCTTCTGTCCGTCATACAGAAAGGAGCGAACTGTAATTCGAACCAAAGACCAAATTATATATATTCTTGTAAACAGCATAAAGGTTCATAACGAAATACCGATTACATATACGGGCAGGAATAAGTTTAATCGATTGAGGAACTTTGCGACTATTTTATAATTGTCAGAACACTATTTAGCTTTAAAACTCGCATATAGGTGGTGACAAATGCCACCTGACAGCGGGACTTAACATTTTCAAGCTATTACACTGAAAGTAAATTATCTTAAACACTGTCATACATAGAAAAACCCTCACAACTTTCGTTTACAATGAGGTAACAAGAGTTCGCTTTATCTCATAAAACACATGACTATTGTGAATTTACTCATATGTTCATGGTGACAGCTCTTTTCAAGAATTTTTACAAGTGTATCCCCAGTAATAAAGAATGGAAACAAAAGATAGATATAAAATATTCTCCTTTTAACATAGACATCACTGAACACAAGGTTCTGTCTTGCACTGTGATACTAAGGGACTGCTCTTTGCTTTAAGAAAAGCCTGACAATTTGAAGTTCACTCTGCTATTGAAGATACACCTCTTGAAACAATATTAAAAATGTTATGAAAGGTAAGGAAATGAAAAACAACCAAGTGCATTACATGTAAGAATGTGAGCAAAAGGCTGAGGCTTTCTTTACTTACCATTTTCAATCTCTCTACAGCTTATTTCCTTTTCCACGTAGAAGTCACCAACTGCAAGTCTCATTATTGCTGTCTGTTACTAACAAAGTGCTTTTCTATTTAGAAAACCTGACAATTTGATGTTCATTCTGGTACTGAAGATAAACACTTTTCAGAGGAGTTCTAGAACCGATTCCTGCCCGTATATGTAATCGGTATTTCGTTATAAACCTTTATGCTGTTTACAAGAATATATATAATTTGGTCTTTGGTTCGAATTATAGCTCGCTCCTTTCTGTATGACGGACAGAAGATCGTTAGCATCAGGCGCGTCTGTACGGAGGTGTCCGTGGACTGCTGCGTCGGCTATCGGCCGCTTAGTGTGACGTCACTAACACTGCTGGGCGGCCTTGTTATCCCGGGGGTGTCGGTAGAACACGCCCAGTGTACAGACCCCTGGGGGACGACCGTTCCAACCACAACAGCTCACTATAACTCAGAAAGGTTAATGATCGGTACTATTCACGGTGTCACCGATACAGACCAAAGTCATCTTCTGTCCGGAACACGTGGTGTAGCAGGTTGACGCAGTCCAGGGCTCCGCTCTTCCATTTCGCTCCCTGGCTGCAACCGTTCTCCTCCTAGATGGCTCTGGCCGTCCGTCATGGCGGCCGGCAGAGGGCGACTATTTTTTACAAGGTCTTTGAGGGCGACCGACACCAGAGTGGCGCTGGTCGCGCTGCACTGTAGTACCGGCGCTAGAAGGTTGCGCGCGGCATTCAAAGGCGTCGGACACGTGGCGATGATACCATCGACACATTTTTCAACGCAACTGGTGTGCTGCTGCTTCACATCGGATATTTTGTTGTTCCATTCACACCCCCACACCCCAGTGCAATCGGGCTTCTTCTTTGTGCCATCTGTACTTGCTTCACACAGTCAACGAGAAAGAGAGATCGAAGCTCAAAAAGTGGTAAGACTCTTTCACATTTTTTTTTTTTTTTGGTCATCAGTCTACTGACTGGTTTGATGGGCCAGCCGCTAATTCCTTTCCTGTGCTGACCTCTTCATCTCAGAGTAGCACTTGCAACCTACGTCCTCAATTATTTGCTTCTTGACGTATTCCAATGCCTGTCTTCCTCTACAGTTTTTGCCCTCTACAGCTCCCTCTAGTACCATGGAAGTAATTCCCTCATGTCTTTGCAGATGTCCTATCATCCTGTCCCTTCTCCTTATCAGTGTTTTCCACATATTCCTTTCCTCTCCGATTCTGCATAGAACCACCTCATTCCTTACCTTATCAGTCCACCTAATTTTTAACATTCGTCTATAGCACCACATCTCAAATGCTTCGAGTCTCTTCTGTTCCGGTTTTCCCACAGTCCATGTTTCACTACCATACAATGCTGTACTCCAGACGTACATCCTCAGAAATTTCTTCCTCAAATTAAGGCCGGTATTTGATATTAGTAGACTTCTCTTGGCCAGAAATGCCTTTTTTACCATAGCGAGTCTGCTTTTGATGTCCTCCTTGCTCTGTCCGTCATTGGTTATTTTACTGCCTAGGTAGCAGAATTCCTTAACTTCACTGACTTCGTGACCATCAATCCTGATGTTAAGTTTCTCACTGTTCTCATTTCTACTACTTCTCATTACCTTTGTCTTTCTCCGATTTACTCTCAAACCAAACTGTGTACCTCATTAGGCTGTTCATTCCGTTCAACAGATCATTTAATTCTTCTTCACTTTCACTCAGGATAGCAATGTCATCAGCGAATCGTATCATTGATATCCTTTCACCTTGTATTTTAATTCCACTCCTGAACCTTTCTTTTATTTCCATCATTGCTTCCTCGATTTACAGATTGAAGAGTAGGGGCGAAAGGCTACAGCCTTGTCTTACACCCTTCTTGATACGAGCACTTCGTTCTTGATCGTCCACTCTTATTATTTCCTCTTGGTTGTTGTACATATTGTATATAACCCGTCTCTCCCTATAGCTTACCCCCACTTTTTTCAGAATCTCGAACAGCTTGCACCATTTTATATTGTCGAACGCTTTTTCCAGGTCGACAAATCCTATGAAAGTGTCTTGATTTTTCTTTAGCCTTGCTTCCATTATTAGCCGTAACGTCAGAATTGCCTCTCTCGTCTCTTTACTTTTCCTAAAGCCAAACTGATCGTCACCTAACGCATTCTCAATTTTCTTTTCCATTCTTCTGTATATTATTCTTGTAAGCAGCTTCGATGCATGAGTTGTTAAGCTGATTGTGCGATAATTCTCGCACTTGTCAGCTCTTGCCGTCTTCGGAATTGTGTGGATGATGCTCTTCCGAAAGTCAGATGGTATGTCGCCAGACTCATATATTCTACACACCAACGTGAATAGTCGTTTTGTTGCCGCTTCCCCCAACGCTTTTAGAAATTCTGATGGAATGTTATCTATCCCTTCTGCCTTATTTGAACGTAAGTCCTCCAAAGCTCTTTTAAATTCCGATTCTAATACTGGATTCCCTATCTCTTCTAAATCGACTCCTGTTTCTTCTTCTATCACATCAGACAAATCTTCACCCTCATAGAGGCTTAATGTATTCTTTCCACCTATCTGTTCTCTCCTCTGCATTTAACAGTGGAATTCCCGTTGCACTCTTAATGTTACCACCGTTGCTTTTAATGTCACCAAAGATTGTTTTGACTTTCCTGTATGCTGAGTCTGTCCTTCCGACAATCATATCTTTTTCGATGTCTTCACATTTTTCCTGCAGCCATTTCGTCTTAGCTTCCCTGCACTTCCTGTTTATTTCATTCCTCAGCGACTTGTATTTCTGTATTCCTGATTTTCCCGGAACATGTTTGTACTTCCTCCTTTCATCAATCAACTGAAGTATTTCTTCTGTTACCCATGGTTTCTTCGCAGCTACCTTCTTTGTACCTAGGTTTTCCTTCCCAACTTCTGTGATGGCCCCTTTTAGAGATGTCCATTCCTCTTCAACTGTACTGCCTACTGCGCTATTCCTTATTGCTGTATCTATAGCGTTAGAGAACTTCAAACGTATCTCGTCATTCCTTAGTACTTCCGTATCCCATTTCTTTGCGTATTGATTCTTCCTGACTAATGTCTTGATCTTCAGCCTACTCTTCATCACTACTATATTGTGATCTGAGTGTATATCTGCTCCTGGGTACGCCTTACAGTCCAGTATCTGATTTCGGAATCTCTGTCTGACCATGATGTAATCTAATTGAAATCTTCCCGTATCTCCCGGCCTTTTCCAAGTATACCTCCTCCTCTTGTGATTCTTGAACAGGGTATTCGCTATTACTAGCTGAAACTTGTTACAGAACTCAATTAGTCTTTCTCCTCTCTCATTCCTTGTCCCAAGCCCATATTCTCCTGTAACCTTTTCTTCTACTCCTTCCCCTACAACTGCATTCCAGTCGCCCATGACTATTAGATTTTCGTCCCCCTTTACATATTGCATTACCCTTTCAATATCCTCATACACTTTCTCTATCTGTTCATCTTCAGCTTGCGACGTTGGCATGTACACCAGAGCTATCGTTGTCGGTGTTGGTCTGCTGTCGATTCTGATTAGAACAACCCAGTCACTGAACTGTTCACAGTAACACACCCTCTGCCCTACCTTCCTATTCATAACGAATCCTACACCTGTTATACCATTTTCTGCTGCTGTTGATATTAACCGATACTCATCTGACCAGGAATCCTTGTCTTCCTTCCACTTCACTTCACTGACCCCTACTATATCTAGATTGAGCCTTTGCATTTCCCTTTTCAGATTTTCTAGTTTCCCTACCACGTTCAAGCTTCTGACATTCCACGCCCCGACTCGTAGAACGTTATCCTTTCGTTGACTATTCAATCTTTTTCTCATGGTAACCTCCCTCTTGGCAGTCCCCTCACGGAGATCCAAATGGGGGACTATTCCGGAATCTTTTGCCAATGGAGAGATCATCATGACACTTCTTCAATTACGGGCCACATGTCCTGTGGATACACTTTACGTGTCTTTAATGCAGTGGTTTCCATTGCCTTCTGCATCCTCATGTCGTTGATCATGGCCGATTCTTCCGCCCTAGGACAAGTGAGTGCCCTGAACCTCTATCCGCTCCTCCGCCCTCTTTGACAAGGCCGTTGGCAGAATGAGGCTGACTTCTTATGCCGGAAGTCTTCGGCAGCCAATGCTGATTATTTATCAAAATTTAGGCAGTGGCGGGCATCGAACCCGGGACCGAAGAAGTTTTGATTATGAATCAAAAAACGCTACCCCTAGACCACAAGTCTCGATCCTCTTTCACATAGTGAAAGTAAAATTATGTTCTACTACAATTTCGAGTGCATAATTTCAAATATTTATCGGAAATTGTTGAGAAATATAATATGAAGTGAAAATATCGGCACTCGATACTGACATTTCGAAGTCGATATGCTTATATCGATATCGTCTGGATAAAACAGCGTTATATCGATATTTTAGAAACACCCTCAATAGCGACGTACATCAACATCTACGTGATTAATCTGCTATTCACAATACAGTGCCTGGCAGAGGGTTCAATGAACCACGTTCAAGCTGTCTGTCTACCGTTCCACTCTCGAACGGCACGCGGGAAAAACGAGCACTTAAATTTTTCCGTGCGGGCCCTGATTTCTCTTATTTTATCGTGATAATCATTTCTCCCTATGCAGGTGGGTGCCGACGGAATGTTTTCGCAATCGGAGGATAAAACTGGTGATTGAAATTTCATGAGGGGATCCCGTCGCAACGAGAAACGCCTTTGTTTTAATGATTACCACTCCAATTCACTTATCATGTCTGTGGCACTATCTCCCCTACTTCGCGATAATACAAAAATAACTGCCCTTCTTTGTACTTTTTCGATGTCATCCGTCAGTCCCACCTGATGCGGATCCCACACCGCACAGCAGTACTCCAGAAGTAGGGCGGACAAGCGTGGTGTAAGCAGTCTCTTTAGTAGATCTCTGGCACTCTAAGTGTTCTGCAAATGAATCGCAGTCTTCGGTTTTATCTAACCACAATATTATCTATCTGATCGTTCCAATTTAGGTTATTTGTAATTGTAATCCCTAAGTATTTAGTTGAATTTACAGCCTTCAGATTTGTGTGACTTATCGCGTAATCGAAATTTAGCTGATTTCTTTTAGTACTCTGTAAGTAGGCTGTTTAGGTTTTTTTATTGGTAACGCCACCTCTGTATGAAAATCACTGGCTGTGCTGTGGGCAGTCTGTGGCTGCTTTGCATTGCTGTAATACTCGCCATTGTAGTGTTAGGCAGCTGGTTGTGAACAACGCGTAGCGTTGCGCAGTTGGAGGTGAGCCGCCAGCAGTGGTGGATGTGGGGAGAGAGATGGCGGAGTTTTGAAATTTGTCATGAACTGCTATATTTATATATGATGATATCAAGGTAAATACATTGTTTGTTCTCTACTAATATCTTTCATTTGCTAACTATACCTATCAGTAGTTAGTGCCTTCCATAGTTTGAATCTTTTATTTAGCTGGCAGTAGTGGCGCTCGCTGTATTGCAGTAGCTTGAGCAGCGAAGATTTTTGTGAGGTAAGTGATTTGTGAAAGGTATAGTTTAATGTTAGTCAGGGCCATTCTTTTGTAGGGATTTTTGAAAGTCAGATTGCGTTGCGCTAAAAAAAAATATTGTGTATCAGTTTAAGGACAGTCGTGTATAATTGTTCAAAGGGGACGTTTCAACTCTTGTGAAGAACGTCACACTTTTCCTTATTCAGAGTCAATTGCCACTTTTCACACCATACAGATATCTTATCTAAATTATTTTCCTAGTCATTTTGACCTTCTGATGACTTGACAAGACGGTAAATGACAGCATCATCCGCAAAAAATCTAAGTCGGGTACTCAGATAGTCTCCTATCTCGTTAATATAGATCAGGAACAATAGAGGGCCTATAACACTTCCTTGGGGAATTCCGGATATTAGTTCTGTTTTACTCGATGACTTTCCTTCTATTACTATGAACTGTGACCTTTCTGACAGGTAATCACGAATCCAGTCGCACAACGTACGGACCTGCTGTGTTTAGGCTCGTAAATGTTTCGTCACTCGACAGCTCAGCTCAAGCTCCAAACCTTCGCCCTTCCCATTAACTACGTCCATCTGATCGGCTCCTTTCTCTCCCACCATCCTACCTACGTCACCATCCATAACACGGATTCTTACACATTTTTTCCCTCCGCCGTTGTGCCCCAAGGCTCCGTCCTCTCCCCCCTTCTGTACCTCTTGTATACAGCGGACATGCCGCCGCCGTCATCCCCCGTCCACCTTCTCCAGTTTGCCGATGACACCGCCTTCCTTGCCCTCGCCCCCACCCTGCAGCATTCCCAACACCTTCTCCAATCCCATCTTGACCGGTTCACCGCTTGGTGCAACCAGTGGTTGCTCAAGGTCAATACCTCCAAACCTCAGGTGATCATTGTAGGCAAAACCACCCCTTCCTTCCGCTTCCTTGATTTCTATCTCACCATCTATGGCCGTCCTATCGCCCTCACCCCCACCCTTAAGTACCTTGGCATCACCCTTGACCGTCGCCTCTCCTGGACCCCCCATCTCTGGACAATCGAAGCCAAGGCACACTCCCAACTCTGTCTCCTCAAGCTCCTTTCCGGCCGTACGTGGGGTCTGGACCCCTCCACGATACTCCACACCCATAAATCCCTCATCCGCCCTATCCTCTGTTACGTCCATCCTGCCTGGATCTCCGCCCCCCCTACCTTTTACCAATCCCTTCAGATCCTTGTTTCAAAATGGGTTATCACGATTATACGTGAAAAGACACGTCTACAAGACGAAGAAGTGCCGATTAAACCTTTGTACGATTTTATCAGCAAGCCCTATGACCGCTTTTGGTCAAGTATAAGTAATGATCTAGAAAAGAGGTGCTACAGTACACGCGGTATTTACTTTTTATCCACCGCAAGTGCTGCAGAGCACCGGCCTGCAGTCTACAGTGCACCAGCGCACAAAGTACGACCCTCTTGGTTCGTCACACATCGAGGTACTGAGCTGCTGTGTGAAAGCGGTAACACATTAGGCTGGCTGCATCAGGGCAAGGTTGAAGGAGCCGATGTTTTTACTGAAAAGCAACATGGACATATTGGTTCCAGTAGTCACTGTTGACACCACGCGTAAGTCCACGTAGACTAACTTAGAATTAACGTTCATTTACGAATTTCAGTAGTCCCTTTATTTAAGTATTTTTTTGTTCACTTTTCTCGCCGTGATTCTAGACTACGTTTTGTCTTAAATACTAGTCTCAATTAGTCTTAAATAAAAATAATTAAGCAAATTATGTTTTCTTAAAATAAATCCAACGTAATCAAGCACAGGTGAACGTATTTACACTAAAAATGCATATTTTGAAAAATCTTACGTGAGATTATGGGGGGGGGGGGGACAGGCAAATACATCACATCTCGACACGGGGGGAGCGGGGTCGAAAAATCGCCTCAATTAATTAATGGACACGCCCTAAAGGCTGCCTACTGTAACATCGGCACCCGTACCAGCTCAATCAGAACTCCACCGACAGAAGTTCGGAGGCTGTTCTAGGATACTTTCATAATACTGTGTGAACAAAATTTGTACGAGGGGGCGTTCAATAAGTAGTGCAACACGTTTTGTATATGAGTGAAAGATCGTTTCATTCAGGATTCGAATACACCTGTTATTCCCCACATCTTTTGTCTATAAAACCCTATTATCCAACATTATCTCCGTTCAATGCGACGGCTTTACGCCACCTCACTGTTTGCCCGCCTGGTACCACTGTACTAGATCACTAATGTCTCCATCGTCCACGTACTGCTTCCTGTGGAGTTCACTGGGCCAAAACGGATGGAAGTCGGAAGCTGCAAGATCCAGGCTGTAGGCTGTAGGAAGAACAGTCCTGTGGAGTTTTATGAGCTCCTCTCGGATGCGCGGACTTGTGAGCCCTTGCTTTGTCACGGAGAACGAGAATTTCCTTTTGCATTTTTGTGGCGACCAACATGGTGAAGTCGCTTTTTCAGTTTCGAGACGATACCGAAACGCATTTCAGAGTTGATTGTTGCACCGTGAAGGAGGGCATCAAACAGAAGGACGCCTTCAGAGCCCCAGAAGATCGTCGGCATGACTTTACTGGCTTACGGGACGCTTTGAACTTTTTTTTCGGAGGAGAGGTGGTGTGGCACCACTCCATAGATAGCTATGTTGTTTTCTGTTCGAAGTGATGAATCTGTGCTTCATCGCCTGTAATGATTTTCGACAAAAAATTATTACAATCAGTCTCAAAAGGCGCAAGAAATTCTGCACTGATGGTCCTTCGTCGCTCTTTATGGTCTTCTATTTGGTGGCGAGGCACTCAGCGGGCACACCCCAGCTGATGGAGGAGTGTATCAGCACTAGCGTTGTGCAGCAAGGTGTCTGACTGTAATCCGTCGACCACCTCGAATGAGACTTTCCGCACGTTCCACCATTGCAGGAGGGGCAGCTGTGTGCGGCCGGGTGGCGCCCGGGGTATTGGACGGGTTTGCGCGATCTTGTTACGATGATGACGGAGGCCTCGCCCAACGACTCACCGTGCTTTTGGTCACTGCCAGGTCTCCGCAGATATTCTGCAAGCGCCTGTAAACATCTGCGATGTACTAGTTTCTCGCCAAGAGAAACTCAGTCACAGCTCTCTGCTTCAATTGCATCTCCTTTACAGGCGCCATTTTAAAGGCTGCGTATAGAGCCGCCACCTATCACAAGTTCAGGAAGTATACGAGCTGAAGCGGAAATAGTCTTCTATGGCCCACAACAAATTCCGCATTTTTTCAACCGAAATTGGTCGAGAAAAAAATGTTTTGAATTGCTTCTTGAACGCCCCTCGCACAATAAGACTGACGCGGGGTTGACACATTTTATTGAACGCAACATTTCTTAGTCACTACAGGAAGTGTTTTGCGCCATTTCTCCAATATGTTTTACACTGGAGACTGTGCTGGGCGTTTCGTCAAAACATTTCTAGTCTTTAACCCTTGTATAAACAGTTCGAAAAAAAATGGCTCTGAGCACTATGGGACTTAACTTCTGAGGTCATCAGTCCCTTAGACTGTAGCACCTAGAACCGCTCGGCCTCCCCGGCCGGCTGTATAAATAGTTCCGCACAAGATTTGCACGAATTGTGCTTCACGTAATACTCGACTATGAGTACGCGGTGTTTCGCCGTGAGCACTGTATTGTGTTACATTCAGCTGGCCGCTAAATACGTCTGCCCTTCTCACTCACTGAAATGTAGTGACACAGCGAAATAGTCGGTGTAGAGCACGGGGGAGGCGGAGGCCCAGACACGCGGCAGTAACAAACTAGGGCCGGTCGAGGTGGCCCAGCGGTTCTAGGCGCTACAGTCTGGAACCGCGCGACCGCTACTGTCGCAGGTTCGAATCCTGCCTCGGGACATGGATGTGTGTGACGTCCTTAGGTGAGTTAGGTTTAAGTAGTTCTAAGTTCTAGGGGACTGGTGACCTTAGAAGTTAAGTCCAATAGTGCTCAGAGCAATTTGAACCATTTGTAACCAACTGGTGCATCAATATCACGGTTTCCAGCATTTTCTGACATGGCCCGTTCTCGTGTTCATTAACGAGAGTCAGTTCGATATTTGTTGTTGTGGTCTTCAGTCCAGAGACTGCTTTGATGCGGCTCTCCATGCTACTCTATCCTGTGCAAGCCACTTCATCTCGTAATAATTACTGCATCGTATGTCCTTCTGAATCTGCACAGTGCATTCATCTCTTGGTCTTCCTCTACGATTTTTACCCTCCACGCTGCCCTCCAATACTAAATTGGTGATCCCTTGATGCCTCAGAACATGTCCTACCAACCGATCCCTTCTACTGGTCAAGTTGTGCCACAAACTTCTCTTCTCCCCAGTCCTATTCAATACTTCCTCATTAGTTATGTGATCTACCCCATCTAATCTTCAGCATTCTTCTGTAGCACCACATTTCGAAAGCTTCTATTCTCTTCTTGTCCAAACTGGTTAACGTCCATGTTTCACTTCCATACATGGCTACACTCCATACAAATACTTTCAGAAACGACTTCCTGACACTTAAATCTATACTCGATGTTAACAAATTTCTCTTCTTCAGAAACGCCTTCCTTGCCATTGCCAGTGTACATTTTATATCCTCCCTACTTTGACAGTCATCAGTAATTTTGTTTCCAGAATAGCATTTACTATTTTAACCGTCGAATTTCCTAACGTATATATACAATAATGTGAATGTGACTTATTTCTTCCAGAAACAATTTTCACTCTGCAATGGGGTGTGCGCAGATTACAAACTTCGTGGTAGATTGTTTGTTGGACTGGAACTCGAACGTGGGACCTTTCTTTACCGACTGAACCATCCCAAATACCATAGCTATACTTCCACCAGTATCTCATCTCCCATCTTCGAAACTTCACAAAAGTTCTCCTTCATACGTACGGCCTAGCATTCCTGGAAGAATGGATACTTGCGGTGACTTAGCTTAGCCACACCTAGGTGAACGAACGTTTGTGAAGTTTTCAGGCCATGCAGCACCGTGGAAGTATAGCTGCGAGGTCGGGCCACGAGTCGTGGCTGGATGGCTTAGGCGGTAGAGCACTTGCCCGCTGTAGTCAAAGGTCATACGTTCGAGTCCCTTCCTGTATCACAATTTTAATATGTCGGGTACTTTATTACATGATTGCGTGGTGTGAGTTTTTCGGGCATGTGTGAGGGAACAGACACTACGTAGAATCCGCAGTTGTGGACAAATTATGTAAACCGTAGGTGGAGGAGGACAGGGGGAAAGGAAAGGAAAGGAAAGGAAATAAAAGGAAAGGAAAGGAAAGGAAAGGAAAAGAAAGGAAAGGAATGAATAGGAACTAATAATATCAGCTGCGTCAGGACTTTATGTGGAGTGAGTGACGACGGAAGAAAATGTGTGCTCAGAAAATGGTTCAAATGGCTCTGAGCACTATGGGACTTAACATCTGTGGTCATCAGTCCCCTAGAATTTAGAACTACTTAAACCTAACTAACCTAAGGCCATCACACACATCCATGCCCGAGGCAGGATTCGAGCCTGCGACTGTAGCGGTCACGCGGTTCCAGACAGAAGCGCCTAGAACCGCACGGCCACACCGGCCGGCAAAATGTGTGCTCGACTGGGATTCGAACACGGGGTCTCCTGCTTACTAGGCAGTCCTGTTAACCACTGCGGCACCAGGGCACAGTGACAACCGCAAATGCTTGGACTATCTCGGTACGCGTCTCGACCGACCGCCATTCCCACCTAGCGGCATTTTTCCACAGTCCGAAGCCGCCACCGATTGAGGTGGCGCAGTGGTTAGCATACTGGACTCGCATTTGGGAGGACGACAGTTCAAACCCACGTCGCACAAATCGCTCCAGGCAAACGTCGGGATGGCTCCTTCGAAAGGGCACGATCGATTTCCTTTCTCATCCTCCACATAATCCGAGCTCGTGCTCCGTCTCTAATGACCTCGATGTCGATGGGGCGTTAAATCCAGTCTTCCTCTCTTTCTTCCACGTCGCCCTTGCTCGCTACTTTGCAATTCCCGCAGGAGGACGAACGCGATTGTGCATTCGCACAGAAAGTGGTGGATTCATAGCCCATCGATACGAACCAATTACATGAATGCGTGGTGTCTGCCCTTTAAGGATATGTCATTCGTTCCTCTTCTCTCTCCTCCTCCTCCTCCAACTTCACTTTACATATATTTATGTTTTATGTCGTTAGTTCCTTCCCTTTCTCTCCCGTCAACCTTTAGTTTACACGGTACACATGATTTCCTTCATTTCTAATCCTAATTACGTTTCTTTTTGGGAAGAAACCTTCATGACACTGAAAATGCCTGTAATATGCAATCACTGTAACAGGGAAGCACGTATGATCGTGTACCTAAAGTCCCTAATCTGTGCGGGAAAGCCATCTACTCAGAAGAATAATGCAAAACCGAGAGAAATAGACGACGTTGCAACCGAATCGGCACTGCTTAGCACTTTAGCAATGACGATTAGAAACAAAATTCGGTTATTTTTAATTACGTAAACTAGTTTTTTAATTAACAGTAGTTAGTGAAAAATTTGGACGAAAGGTTTTGAAAGTATGTCATTAATGAAATAACCAATGGTCGCCAGTTCCTTACCGGACCAAGAATAATTAAATTGAAACTGAACTTCATACTCGTAAGCGATCTTACGTAAGAATAGTTATTGGCGCCGTGAATAAGGAGCAATACCTAATGCACACTTTCAAGTACTTCACACCACACATATCACAGTAGTCAGATAATAATCAAATAGCAAACACATACAATATATCATATTAATTTTCAAAGATCAATTAAAGTAAGATTGTTTGCTGGATGTGGACAGAAACTTTTTGTTACGTTCAAATGGTTCAAATGACTCTAAGTACTATGAGACTGGTAATTTCCAAAAATGGTTGCCTATCGAAGTCGCGGGGTCCAAACGATATATATCGAACATGCGATCCTAAGTCGATCACCTGACTCTGGTGGCGGGCATTATGAGTATGTTCACGGTGGTCACTACAGCAATGACGAAGACCGTTCCAAAAATACTTGTAATTACAAAGGAGATGACTTACCTTACTCGTCGTCGGTGTTGTCGTCATTTGAAAGTCCATGTGATGTGTACGCTTCGGGAAGAATTCCCTTTTTGCCATTAATTTGCGAAGGTATGTAATTTAGAGCAACTAAGGGAACGACGGAAAACAAATAAAAATGACGATCACAAATAATCGATCATAACGCCCGCCACCACAGTCGCATGATCGACTTAGGATCGCACGTTTGATATGTATCGTTTTGACCCCGCAACTTCGATAGGCAATCATTCTTGGAAATAACCATGGGACTTAAGATCTGAGCTCGTCAGTCCCCTACACTTAGAACTACTTAAACCTAACTAATCTCAGGTTATAATACATGTCCATGCCCAAGGCAGGATTCGAACTTGCGACCGTAGCAGAATCGTGGTTCCGGACTGAAGCGCCTAGAACCGCTCGGTCACTGCGGCCGGCTTTTGTTACGTTACTCACCGTAACACTGACTGTAGTAATTGTATCAAGCAGAAAGAGTGTTTGAATTTACTCATTGGTAAGGACTGTCGTAATGGTAGCAGTTTCTTTGATATTTCTTTGTAATAAAAGTTACGAATTATACCACAAGCTATAACTTAGAACCGTGCTTTGACAATGAAATTCAGTGTCCAAGTTACGTAAGGTTTTACTACCAATTTTTTATTATGAAAGTTACTCTATTTTTAGCAAATGAATTAATATTGGCTTTTGCATCATTCTATTTCTGACATTATTCATACCACAACCAAAGATTTCATCATTATGTAATTGTCCAAAAGTTGGAAAAATCATGTTTTGCTAATCTAATAAATTAATGTTAACTTCATTTTCAGTTCATTTTCTGATTATCTCGGTTCATACAAAGGGATAGGATAGATACTACTTGGATAACGACTTAGGAAAATTATTTACGTGACAATATGCACGAAAACAATGTTATTCAAGCAATAAAATTCCAACTACGTTGGTCACTCTACTACACTTCTAGTTATAAAAAGTCTAGATCTTACTTCACTTTATGACGCCGTTGGTTTGTAGAATGGCTTCATTTAGCGGTAAAAATGGCACAAGTTGACCTTCTTGCCATACCATAGGCAATAACAAGGGCTCACAGCAGTCTTGGTATTACGTGAATTACTCTTGCTGCATTTGTACTGTGCTCAATAAATGCCATAGCTTGCCCGTATTAAACATCCGCCAAAACAACCATTTCAGTTTGCACTGCTCCGCACTTCGGAAACAAACTTTTTGTTTCCGCACTTTTGCATAGCCACACCGGCGAACACATACAACCAACGACACCAACCGTCTCCTCGCGACTCCGAACTGCTAATTTGTTGGCGCGTTCGCACGGCCAGCGATAATGCATTTACAATTTATTACATTCTTTGACAATAGCTTTTCCCTGACTAGGCCAGCGTGTCTACTTACGAAATGTTAACACTCCATGCCTATTCTCTTTCTTAAATAACAAATAGCATTTGTAACTTGACAACATATTTACAGGAATAATATTCAGCACAACTGATAAAGCAAACGTATATCCACAGAGTTGTGGTGTTACAAAACGAGCAGTACTTAATGAAAAATTGTGGGTATTGCTGTTATCAGCAGCGAGTACCGTGGGCGAGTGGAATACGATTGTTGCCAAACACGAGAGACAGTATGTACGGGTCAGATTTGCACTGTTGTGCAGTTATTTAAAGTGCAGTACATGAAGAAAGTACGTAATAAGTCAAACGAAATGCAGTTACTCTATAACAAACCACCGAATACTTCGATTTCCTTATACCCAAACACTCAGAAACTATCCCTGAACAACGTGCGAAATATTGTTGATGGAGTTCACCATGCATGTTTCAGAAACTATTCAAGGTAACAAATCGAAGTTATCAATAAACAACTCTGCACAAATCGAGATGGCTTTGGTGAATAGCTAATGAAATGGAAATGAAGTCCCATGCTTCTTTACAGAGCTAATACTTGAAACATTTTTACTGTCTTGCTTAACGATACGCGAAAACTCTTGAAAAGAGAAATATAGCAAATAACAGGTATTATTGATTATAAAAACATTTCTCTAAGACAGTCTTGAAACATTCCAGATGTAAGGCGCAAGGGTGCCGGCAGTTGGCATTTTCAGCTCTACTGCAACCTAAAAATTCTTAAATAGAACATGAACCGGCGCTGCGTGTCCAATATTCAACACGTTTCACGCTCGTTATTGTGAAAATTTGCACTGCAAACATTAGCGAACGTTATGGAAGTATATTCCTCTTTGCAGTATTTGTTGGGTGTAATTAAATATACACAGTTCCACGTAAAAAGGCGTATTTTCCTCAGTGTTAATTACACAAAAAGATGTCTTTCCTTTGCGCAATACTGCTTGTCAGAAACCGTACACCTGTAGCTTCAAATATTCATGATAGAACAGCGATACACGGGAAATGCTTTGATCTATTTGATACAAAAATGGTTCAAATGGCTCTGAGCACTATGGGACTTAACTACTGAGTCATCAGTCCCCTAGAACTTAGAACTACTTAAACCTAACTAACCTAAGGACATCACACACATCCATGCCAGAGGCAGGATTCGAACCTGCGACCGAAGCGGTAGCGTGGTTCTAGACTATAGCACCTTGAACCGCTCGGCCATTGCGACCGCCATATTTGATAGTCAAACAATTTAGGATTCTTACCAATGAACAGTGAAACGTAAAATGCCAACTACTTCTCTTCCTCCCCATATAGTTATTATGATCAATATTCCATTTTCCAATCACTTTTTACTTCAAACAAACCTCTAGCGCATGTGGTGCTAAATGACAAATTTTTCAGTTGACCTATCTCTTAACCTTACTAATATGACCATATTAATTTTCGTTTATGAATTCTGTCGTGACGAAACAATAAGACAAAAAGATTGACTTGCTATATCTTTTCATTGGCTTTGGGTTGATGTTATATTTCCGAATATAACTTCCCTGATTGTTATTCGTAGCGAGATAGTTTTCCACTGTATTACAAGTGTCAAACGCCAGCAGCTACTCAGTGAGGAGTATGAATGGAGAAGTTCAACAGACAGCACGAATTTCCTTCAGTAGTACACCAACTTCCTTCCTGTAGGTTGTTATTCACTACACGCCGATGTTCCATGTTTCCATATTAAGAGACTACGTTTTCAAATGTTCCGCTCTTCGTTTACGTCTGGGGCGATTGCCGCGTGGATTTATGCACAGGAAACAAAATTAATAACTGGAACTGTCCTTTTTCAGATAATTATTAATATCACGTCGGTTTTATACCACAGAGAATCCCAGAGATGTCTTCACGAATTAATAAATCTCAGCAGAAAACACTCCAGTTTGATTTTAGAAAATAAAGTTATGTTTCGTATCTTGATGGTTAAAGAGGAATCCACAAATGTTTGCTCACAGTTTGTGGGTTTGTTGTGTGGGAGCTTTCGAGTTTTCAGATGATAAGAGAATACTAGCTGGAACGTGTTGACGTATGTTTGGGTTACAAAAGTATGCTGTATCACGCTAAATATGCACCGTGCGCCATCTCATTTAATAACCGTTGGGATGGACATTTCGGCAACTTACACACTGTGGTAAGTGGCGCGTAACATTCGTAAAGCCAATAACAGCAATGAGAAGGAGCAGGTCATATTGCAGATGCACTAACAGATAGGTGATATTTACTCAAATTGAAATTTGTGCTCCAGAAAAGTACATAATCGTCGTTATAATGAATACTACGGTTTAATTTCAACAAAGACCATCGATAGTAGAAATGTTTACACAGTATTTGCGAAACTGAACAACGAGAAAACTATTATATTTACAAGTTAAAAAGAAACAGTTACCAAAATCTGAGTTTCGTTGTTACAACAGCACAATCAGCTTATACTTTATAATTTTTTATTCACAGTCGGTTTTTAGAACCATTCCGTGATTCATTTCAAATTACGGTAACTACTCATGTTATTACAAATTAATTTGTGTGAAATTTGTTGGCATTCTTCAGTTCAGTGTATACTGAGGTACATAAGAGACATGCTTTGGAACACATTCGGCAATAAACATCTACTATCAGAAAATCGTTTGTCAGGTTTTAGGGGAGCTTTTATGTTGACAGTGACTTGTAAACTAAACACCATGGGATGTATTACTTTTCTCTGTTTAGTGATCGTTCCTAGAGTGATGACGATTGTGAAGTACGGTGGTTGGAGATGTATTATAATTCCACACGTACACATTTTTACCGAAAAATTTTATTCCATTAGGAAGATAAATTAGCTAAAAAGCGGTTAAAACGACTGCTTTGTTCGCTACACGTTGCGCGACTGCAGTATAGTCAGGGAGATACGTAAGATATGTGACAACACATCAAACCATATATAATGATGAAGAAGCTAATGAAATGAGTGCCACTGCAAATTACAGCCTCTTAGTAATAAGTCCTTCCAGTTTATAAGCTTTATTCTCGATTAATTTTGCGATGAATGTTCTGGTAATACTGCATGCAGCGGTACCGTAATACAGCGGTTTAAGGGAGACCGGTATTCCAGTGAATTCTCTGATCAGAACTGGCGGGATTTTGTGATGAGATTAGCCTTAAACCGAGATAATAATTCAATTACCGTCGAGCAGCGCTACATCATTCTTCCTGACGCTACAGTGAACTGCGTAATTTCTCTCGTCGCTCTAGTTACGGTGCCATATACCGTAATTTGCAGCAATTTGTTTTAATAATAACATCCTGTACGTTGCAGTCTGTTACTCAGGGGTACAATCGATCCAAATACCCGATTACCGAAATACGAGGCGTATTCGAAAAGTAAGGTCCGATCGGTCGCGAAATGGAAACTACTGTGAAAATAAAAAAAAGTTTCATTTGCAACAGTTAGCTACAGCTTCCAGCTACTTGTCTACATAGCCGCTGATCCGACTTAGACGTTCGTCGTAGCATTGTACCAACTTCCCAAAAGCCACCTGTGCTTTCCGCCAATTCTCTACGGTGGCCTACAGCTCGTTGTCTGTGCCAAAATGTTGTCTCTTCGTAGCGGTTCATGTGAACAGAGATGAAACTCACAGGGAGCCAATTACGTGCTGTATTGTAAGTGATCAGACACTTTCAATTGAAAACGCTGCAGGAGCACCTTCATTGCCCCTGCAGAATGCGGCAGCGAATTGTCTCGAAGAAAGAAACGCATGACAGTTATGTGATGTGGGCATCAGGCGAAATTTCTCACTAGGCCCTCGTACTTGTCGGGAGACACTATATTCCAGGCATCGTTACGTCCTCACAGTGCTCTCAGAACTGAAAAGAGCGACGTGGTCGATGGGCGTACTAGATGCACTGCTCAACACATCTGTGCAAAGCTTCATCGGATTTTCACAGTGATTTCCATTCCACTTTGCGACCGGTCGGATCTTACTTTCCGAATTCGCCTTGTATGTGACTGAATCAGATACATTCTGGAAGTACGTTCACCGAGTTCTTACCGAATAGTATTTCTCATGTATGAGCAAATACAGGACGTTTCAGAAAGACTACATGTATTTCGAATGCATATACAGGGTGGTCCATTGATAGTGACTGGACCAAATATCACATGAAATAAGCATCAAACTAAAAAACTACAAAGAACGAAACTCGTCTAGCTTGAAGGGGGAAACCAGATGGCGCTATGGTTGGCCCGCTAGATGGCGCTGCCATGGGTCAAACGCATATCAACTGCGTTTTTTAAAATAGGAACCCCCATTTTTTATTACATATTCGCGTAGTACGTAAAGAAATATCAATGTTTTAGTTGGACCACTTTTTTCGCTTTGTGATAGATGGCGCTGTAATAGTCACAAACATATGGCTCACAATTTTACATGAACAGTTGGTAACAGGTAGTTTTTTAAATTAAAATACAGAACGTAGGTACATTTGAACATTTTATTTCGGTTGTTCCAATGTGATACATGTACCTTTGTGAACTTATCGTTTCTGCGAACGCATGATGTTACAGCGTGATTACCTGTAAATACCACATTAATGCAATAAATGCTCAAAATGATGTCCGTCAACCTCAATGCATTTGGCAATACGTGTAACGACATTCCTCTCAACAGTGAGTAGTTTGCCTTCCGTAATGTTCGCACATGCATTGACAATGCGCTGACGCATGTTGTCAGGCGTTGTCGATGGATCGCGATAGCGAATATCCTTCAACTTTCCCCACAGAGAGAAATCCGGGAACGTCAGATCCGGCGAACGTGCGGGCCATCGACGACCAATCCACCTGTCATGAAATATGCTATTCAGTACCGCTTCAACCGCACGCGAGCTATGTGCCGGACATCCATCATGTTGGAAGTACATCGCCATTCTGTCATGCAGTGAAACATCTTGTAGTAACATCGGTACAACATTACGTAGGAAATCAGCATACATAGCACCATTTAGATTGCCATCGATAAAATGGTGGCCAATTATTCTTCCTCCCATAATGCCGCAGCATACATTAACCCGCCAAGGTCGCTGGTGTTCCACTTATTGCAGCCATCGTGGATTTTCAGTTGTCCAATAGTGCATATTATGCCGGTTTACGTTATCGCTGTTGGTGAAAGACGCTACGTCGCTAAATAGAATACGTGCAAGGAATCTGTCATCGTCCCGTAATTTCACTTGTGCCCAGTGGCAGAACTGTACACGACGTTCAAAGTCGTCTCCATGCAATTCCTGGTGCATAGAAATATTGTACGGGTGCAATCGATGTTGATGTAGCATTCTCAACACCGACGTTTTTGAGATTCCCGATTCTCGCGCAATTTGTCTGCTACTGATGTGCAGATTAGCCGCGACAACAGCTAAAACACCTACTTGGGCATCATCATTTGTTGCAGGTCGTGGTTGACGTTTCACATGTGGCTGAACACTTCCTGTTTACGTAATTAACGCAACCATCCGGCGAACGGTACGGACACTTGTACGATGTCCAGGATACCGAGCAGCATACATGGCACACGCCCGTTGGGCATTTTGATCACAATAGCCATACATCAACACGATATCGGCCTTTTCCGCGATTGGTAAACGGTCCATTTTAACACAGGTAATGTATGAAGAAGCAAACACCGTCCGCACTGGCGGAATGTTACGTGACACCACGTACTTATACGTTTGTGACTATTACAGCGCCAACTATCACAAAGCGTAAAAAGCGGTCCAACTAAAACATTGATATATCTTTACGTACTACGCGAATATGTAATAAAAATGGGGGTTCCTATTTTAAAAAACGCAGTTGATATGCGTTTGACCTATGGCAGCGCCATCTAGCGGGCCAACCATAGCGCCATAGCGCCATCTGGTTTCCTCCTTCAAGCTAGCCGAGTTTCGTTCTTTGTAGTTTTTTCGTTTGATATTTCGTGAGATATTTGGCCCGGTCACGATCAATGAACCACCCTGTATTTATTAAACTTTAAGACATACGAATATGAAACCTTACACATATTTACGAACCTCTCAAGTGCAGATTACAGATGTTCAATACGTTCTCCATCAGCGACACGAACAATATCACGTCGATACTCGAATTCCTCCCATACTCGGGCAAGCATGTCCTTCGTCACTGGTGTTACGACAGTACGGATCTGGTTCTTCAACTCTTCCAGCTTCTGTGGAAGTGGTGGTACATAAACGTTGTCTTCAACGAAAGATGTCAGAGGATGTCAAATCAGGTGACCGTGAGGCCCAGCTGAGACATGCTAAGTCGCCAGTTCCTTGACGACCAATCCAACGTTTCAGTAGAGTTTCATTCAGATATTCACGCACTTGGCGACTCCAATGAGGGTGTTGTCTTGTTGAAAAATGTTGTCTTCATGCAGCCTTGGAAACAATCAGTTTTGTAACATAGCGAGATACTGCTGACCGTTAACCGTGTTTACATCAAAGAAGAATGGGCCGTAAACGGATGATACGGGATATCGCCCAAAACACATTGGCTCTGGGCGAATCTCGTACATGTTCAGTGGGTGCATGTGCGTTCTGTAGGCCCCAAATTCGAACATTGTGTTTGTTTACGTGACCACTAACATGAAAAGTCGCTTCATCACTGAGCACGATGCTTTGTGCGAAAGTGTTATCATTGTAAATAGCATCAAGAATCTCGTTACAAAATGCCACACGTTTGCGTTTGTCATCAGGACGCAGAGCTTGTAACAGCTGTAACTTGTACGGCTTCATAACCAAGCGACGTCTTAAAACAAGCCAAATTGTTGTTATAGGCAGTTGTAACTCCCAACTGGCACGACGAATTGATTTTGAAAGACTACTTTGGAAAGCAGTTAGAATTCGCGGAACACTTTTTTCAGGAACACGAGAACGGCCAGGACTCTTTCCTTTACGTACACATCCTGTGTCTAAAAACTGTCGACACCATCTGCGAATCTCCCGCCCATTCGGAAGATCAATTTGGTACCTCAAGCTAAACGTCTTTGCACTGCAATCACGGAATTACACTTCGCAAAATCGGGAACACAAAATGATTTCTGCTGCAGAGTAGCCATTTTAAACATTTGACGGTTACCAAGCAAAACAGAAGACAACTGACATCCAGCGGCTATTAATATAAACTACACTATGTATTCGTTTCTCCAATAGCCGAGCCGAGGCGCAGCGATCGATAGTTTGGACAAAATAATACTTTGTAAAACGTATATCCCTTTTGAAACACCCTGTACCTGTACTGCGTAACCGGGACCACCAGTTCAGTAGTGCAACGTTTAATACGTTTCTCATGGGTTGTTGTCACAACGCCCATTATCGTTAGATCTAATGAAAGAAACACAAATATTGTCTGGTGAAAAGTGACGGGACACCTGATAGTGTCAGCTGGCCAGTGTGGCCGAGCGGTTCTACGCCCTTCAGTCTGGAACCGCGCGACCGCTACGGTCGCAGGTTCGAATCCTGCCTCGGGCATGGATGTGTGTGATATCCTTAGGTTAGTTAAGTTTAAGCAGTTCTAAGTTCTAGGGGACTGATGAACTCAGATGTTAAATCCCATAGTGCTCAGAGCTATTTGAACCGTTTGAACCTAATAGTGTCCACCCATCCTTTTATAATGGCTTGAATTCTGCTGGAGACGCCTGCACTCAGGTGACACTGACTGCGAAGGAACGACTTCCCATTCTTCCTCGCGGACCGAAGACAGAGAACGCAATGATGTTGGTCACTGGGATCTGGAGCGATGTGGTCGTTCTAATCCATCACAAAGAAGGTGCATTTCAGGAATAGTGTTGTTCACAAACAACTGCCTCAGAGATAGTGCGCTATGACAGTGTGCTTAGTCACGCTGATACAATCAACGCCTCCGAGCTGCCCTTTACAGTAGGCAGAATAAAATGCTCTAAAATGTGATCGTATGCTTTGCTTAAAAGCAGAGGGTGGACCGTACCCTAACCACGAAATACAACCCCGTACTGCACTGAAACTGGTATAGGCATGCGTATTCGAAACAGGCAGAATACGGCGCTGTGGTCGGCAACGCCTATATAAGACAACAAGTGTCTGGCGCAGTTGTTAGATCGGTTACTGCTGCTACAATGGCAGGTTATCAAGTGAACTTGGGGTTATAGTCGGCGTAAGAGCGATGGGATACAGCATCTCCGAGGTAGCAATGAAGTGGGGATTTTCCCATACGATTAATTCACGAGTGTACCATGAATGTCAGGAATCCGGTAAAACATCAAATTTCCGACATCACTGCGGCCAGAAAAAAATCTGCAAAACGGGACTAACGACGACTGAAGAGAGTTGTTCAACGTGACAGAAGTGCAACCCTTCCGCAAATAGCCGCATATATCAGTGCTGAACCATCAAGTATCAGCGTGCAAAACATTCAACGAAACATCATCGATATGGGCTTTCCGAGCCTCGAAGGCCCACTCGTGTACTCTTGGTGACTGCACGACACAAAGATTTACGCCTCGCGTGGATCCGTCAACACCGCCATTGGACGGTTCATGACTGTAAACATGTTGCCTGGCCGGACGAGTCTCCTTTCAAATTGGATCGAGCAGATGGACGTGTACGGGTATGGGGACAACCTCATGAATCCATGGACCCTGCATGACAGTTGGGGACTGTTCAAGCTGGTGGAGGCTCTGTAATGGTGTGGGGCGTGTGCAGACGGAGTGATATGGGGCCCTTGATACGTCTACCTACGACTCTGGCAGGTGAGACGTACTTAAGCATCCTTTCTGATCACCTACACTCATTCATGTCGATTGTGAATTGTGACGGACTTGGGCAATTCCAGCAGGACAATGCGACACCCCACACGCGTAGAATTGCTACAAAGTGGGTCGAGGAAAACTGTTGTGAGTTTAAACACTTCCGAACTCCCCAGACGTTAACGTTATTGAGCATATCTGGGATGCGTTGCAACGTGCTTTTCAGAACAGATCTGCGCCCCCCTCGTAATCTTACGGATAGATGGAAAGCCCTGGAGAATTCATCGTGACAGTTCCCTCCAGCACCACTTCAGACACTGTTCGAGTCAATGCCACGTCGTGTTTGCGGCACTTCTGCGTGCTACACGATATTAGGCAGGTGTACCATTTTCTTTGGCTGTTCGCTGTATAACACCACCTTCTTCGTACTTAACTGTTGACATACGGTGGGAGGCAACGTTCTACAGATATTCGCCGGACAAAACCCATCCATCGGACTGTACAGTCACCCATTGTACAGTGGCGTTGTTCTGCATCCTACCTCAAGTGTCGCTTACCATTCACTACAGAATTGTGTGGGTGATGGGGAGCTGCTGGACCATTTTATCTCCCAACGCATGTTGTGCTAACTGAAATGCTGGTAACGCTTTGGAATTCACGAGTGGTTCCTTCCGCTGCTATTTTTCTCAACCACCATCTGGAATGCTCTCACGGTCGCTGTCCATAAATGCACGAGGTCTACCTGGTTTTGGTTTCACTGTGGTTGTTCCTCCGCATTTCAAATTCACGTCGCATCACCAGCTGTCGACATAGGCAGCTTTACAGTGATTGAAATGCCCTGACGGATTTGTTATTAAGATGATACCCAATGATCCGTCCGCATTCGAAG
The DNA here is from genome assembly GCF_023864345.2 of Schistocerca serialis cubense. NCBI lineage: Eukaryota > Metazoa > Arthropoda > Insecta > Orthoptera > Acrididae > Schistocerca > Schistocerca serialis. Next base: position 876,762,021 of record NC_064641.1, read on the forward strand.
TCACTGACCTCTCCTGTCTGACAGTTTCTGCTGTTACTGCTTATTTACTGACAAAAAAATACTGCTTGCCTCCTTTTTTACTGGCGCGTCCGCCTCTCGCGTTATATACGATCCAATTCCGTTTTACATAGGTATGTCGGGAACCTTTGGTCATAGAGAGTATGTGTAAATAGGAAAGAAGGGGCAGCATCAGAAAAAAAGTTCCTCTTTTTTCTACAGGGTGTTTATTGTTTTGTAGGGAAGAACATCAAGTTCTTTTAGCTTAAACTAAACATGTGGCATGTGGCTTTTGTTGGTTCTCCTGCACACATTCCATCGGAAGTCAATTTCTTCCCAAACTCGCTGTAGCATTTCAGGTGTAACTTGCCCAGTGGCGGCGTAAATTCTCATTCTAAGTTGAGGCAGAGAAGCCAGCAGAGGAGGCACAAACACGATATTCTTGATGAAACCCTATAAGAAAGAAAATCGAGTGGTCTCAGGGCTGGGGAACAGGGGGACCATGCAACTGGCGCATCACGGCCAATCCATTGACCTGGGAAGCGGTCGCTGGGAAAATCCCGGACGTCAGCCAGGTAATCGGGTGGTGCACCATCTTGCATGAAGTAAACGTTTCGTTTTTGGTCATCCTCACCGATATGTTGTACCAAAAATTGTTGTAATATATCCAAATACACTATGCCGTTGGTGGTTTTCTCTCGGAAAAAAAGGGCCGTACACTTTGTCCTTGCTCAATGAACACAAAAACGTTCAGTTTAGGGCTTTCACGAACATGTTGCAATGTTTGATATTGATTTTCACTGCCCCAAATCCTACAGCTATGTATGTTAACCTTGCCACTTAAGTAAAAAGTCGACTCATCAGAAAAGATGATTTTGTCCAAGGAATGTTCATCGTCATGTAATCAGTTTAACATATCCACACGGAAGTTCTTGCGAGCAATGTTATCAGTGTCTTTTATTGCATGTACGATCGTCAATCTGTACAGTTTCAGATGCAAACGGTTTCTCAACACACGCCAAAAACTCATATGTGGGATCTGCAGTTCGTGAAATGTGGGCCGGGACGATTTTGTAGTGCTGTTGACAAAACGTAGTCTCATTCGCTCAACGACGTCGTCAGATGTGCGTGCACTACCTGATGAATTCCCATGTCTTACCGAGAACCCAAATTCTTCAAAATATTTATGTCACACATAAATTGTAGGCCTACTAGGAGGATCTTTAGCGTACTTGGTATGGAAATTGCGCTGAACTGTTGTCGCCGACTTCGATTCTTCAAACCACTGAAGGCAGCCATCTTTAACGCAACTGTCGCTAGCGCTCCTTACGGTGCGATTCGGCAGTAGCGAACTGTGGGAGACAAAACTTCATGTATTTCCCTACAAATTAACACTACAGTCACCTCTGTAGCTAGTATGAATTAATTTATTTGAAATTTCAAAGCTGTAAAGTCCTTTTTGAAACACTCTGTATTTATGGTATAAATACTACGGATGCCCGAGGGTCCTTGATTGCAGCACGGCTATAACGTTATTCTAATATAAATTTGTATTCTCTTTAGTTTCTGTACCTGTTAATTTTTATTATTTTGAGAGTTAGATAGCTATGGAAAATTATTTTGCTCTCACTGGAATGTTTTATGCATACTCCGTCTTCCACGTTTTGGTTGGAAATAAGTACACAACTATTCTAAATGTTAATCTTATGTCTCCTACATACGTTATTATTAATATTATTATTATTATTATTATTACAACTGTAAACGCAGCAAATGATATAACCACGGATGATTTCGTATTTTATCACTAACCGAATGCTTCCCAACCATCTAGGACTGCGTGCTGTATCAGTGGATAACTCGTGTAGATCACACTAAAGTGACTTTTGTGGTTCGCAGCTGCTATTTTGTCAATGCCAACACTTTCAAGTGGCCACTAAAATCTTTTGATACAGCTTCCGGTGTGCTGAGAACCACTGGAATTACTTTTGTTTGTTTACGCTACAACGTCTGTAGTTCAGTTTTCAGATCCTCTTATCTAACAAGTTTTGCATTTCTCGTCGATTCTGCCATGACGTGGGAAGGCAATGTTAGTGTCCACATTTTCTTTGTCTTCACACTTGTCACGTCTGGTGCATTGTTTTCCAGCGTTACAAGTGTCCACACAGTACTTTCGTTTTAGACAACGTTTCGGACATGTAGTCAGTTCCTTGCTATCGGCAGACGGTCCCAGTGCAACAGGATCGAGCCCCTGCTTCGACTCATTCTTTGGATCGTGCTTGCAACAACTAAATACACAAATCAAAAAAATTTTTGCACCACCTCGGTTCCGAGAGTTCCGGAACCTGTACACAAAATTGGAATAGAGATCAACATAAAACCGGCCGCTGTGGTTGAGCGGTTCCAGGCGCTTCAGTCCGGAACTACGCGGCTGCTACGGCCGCAGGTTCGAATCCTGCCACGGGCATGCATGTGAGTGAAGTCCTTAGATAGGTTTACGTAGTTGTAAGTCTAGGGGACTGAAAACCTCAGATGTTAAGTCCCATAGTGCGTAGAGCCATCAACATAAACATCATTTCCGCCATTTTTATTGCTCATGAAAGCCACACATTGCATGTTGTACCATCATACAGTGAGACCTTCAGAGGTGGTCCTGCAGATCGCCGTACACACTGGTACCTCTAATACCCAGTAGCACGTCCTCTTGCATTGATGCATGCCTGGCATACTATCCCCAAGTTCATGAAGGCGCTGTTGGTCCAGATTGTCCCACTCCTCAACGGCGATTAGGCGTAGAGTGGTTGGTGGGTCACGTCGGCCATAAACAGCCCTTTTCAATCTACACTCCTGGAAATGGAAAAAAGAACACATTGACACCGGTGTGTCAGACCCACCATACTTGCTCCAGACACTGCGAGAGGGCTGTACAATCAATGATCACACGCACGGCACAGCGGACACACCAGGAACCGCGGTGTTGGCCGTCGAATGGCGCTAGCTGCGCAGCATTTGTGCACCGCCACCGTCAGTGTCAGCCAGTTTGCCGTGGCATACGGAGCTCCATCGCAGTCTTTAATACTGGTAGCATGCCGTGACAGCGTGGACGTGAACCGTATGTGCAGTTGACGGACTTTGAGCGAGGGCGTATAGTGGGCATGCGGGAGGCCGGGTGGACGTACCGCCGAATTGCACAACACGTGGGGCGTGAGGTCTCCACAGTACATCGATGTTGTCGCCAGTGGTCGGCGGAAGGTGCACGTGCCCGTCGACCTGGGACCGGACCGCAGCGACGCACGGATGCACGCCTAGACCGTAGGATCCTACGCAGTGCCATAGGGGACCGCACCGCCACTTCCCAGCAAATTAGGGACACTGTTGCTCCTGGGGTATCGGCGAGGACCATTCGCAACCGTCTCCATGAAGCTGGGCTACGGTCCCGCACACCGTTAGGCCGTCTTCCGCTCACGCCCCAACATCGTGCAGCCCACCTCCAGTGGTGTCGCGACAGGCGTGAATGGAGAGACGAATGGAGACGTGTCGTCTTCAGCGATGAGAGTCGCTTCTGCCTTGGTGCCAATGATGGTCGTATGCGTGTTTGGCGCCGTGCAGGTGAGCGCCACAATCAGGACTGCATACGACCGAGGCACACAGGGCCAACACCCGGCATCATGGTGTGGGGAGCGATCTCCTACACTGGCAGTACACCACTGGTGATCGTCGAAGGGACACTGAATAGTGCACGGTACATCCAAACCGTCATCGAACCCATCGTTCTACCATTCCTAAACCGGCAAGGGAACTTGCTGTTCCGACAGGACAATGCACGTCCGCATGTATCCCGTGCCACCCAACGTGCTCTAGAAGGTGTAAGTCAACTACCCTGGCCAGCAAGATCTCCGGATCTGTCCCCCATTGAGCATGTTTGGGACTGGATGAAGCGTCGTCTCACGCGGTCTGCACGTCCAGCACGAACGCTGGTCCAACTGAGGCGCCAGGTGGAAATGGCATGGCAAGCCGTTCCACAGGACTACATCCAGCATCTCTACGATCGTCTCCATGGGAGAATAGCAGCCTGCATTGCTGCGAAAGGTGGATATACACTGTACTAGTGCCGACATTGTGCATGCTCTGTTGCCTGTGTCTATGTGCCTGTGGTTCTGTCAGTGTGATCATGTGATGTATCTGACCCCAGGAATGTGTCAATAAAGTTTCCCCTTCCTGGGACAATGAATTCACGGTGTTCTTATTTCAATTTCCAGGAGTGTATTATAGGCAAGTTAGATAGGGTTCATGTCTGGAGAATATGGTGGCCATTCTAGTCGAGCGATGTCATTATCCTCAAGGAAGCCATTCACAAGATGTGCACGATGAGGGCGTGAGTTGTCGTCCATGAAGACGAATGCCTCGACAATATGCTGCCGATATGGTTGCACTATCGTTCGGAGGATGGCATTCACGTATCGTACACGAGTTACGGCGCCTTTCATGACCACCAGCGGCGTACGTAGGCCCCACATAATGCCACCCCAAAACATCAGGGAACCTCCACCTAGCTGCACGCGCTGGACAGTGTGTCAAAGGCGTTAAGCCTGACCGGGTTGCCTCCAAACACGTCTCCGACGATTGTCTCGTTGAAGGCATATGCGACAGTCATCGGTGAAGAGAACGTGATGCCAATCCTGAGCGGTCCATTCGGCATGTTGATGGGCCCATCTGTACTGCGCTGCATGATGTCGTGGTTTTTAAAGATGGACCTCGCCATGGACGTCTGGAGTGAAGTTGCGCATCATGCAGCCTGTTGCGCATAGTTTGAGTAGTAACACGATGCCATGTGGCTACACAAAAAGCATTCATTCAGGTTTCCTCCGAGCCATAACCCGCAGGTAGCGGTCATCCATTGGAGTAGTAGTAACCCTTGCGTGGCCTGAGCGAGGCATGTCATCTACAGTTCCTGTCTCTGTGTATCTCGTCCATGTCCAAACAACATAGTTTTGGTTCAGTCTGAGACGCCAGGACACTTTTGTTGAGAGCCCTTCATGGCACAAAGTATTGACCGTCTAGGAGTGGCGTAACTGCAGAAAACATGAGTCGTGTACCTCCTTCTTCGTGGAATGACTGGAGCTGATCGGCCGTCGGACTCTCTCCGTCTAATAGGCGCTGCTCTTGCATGGTTGTTTACATGTTTGGGCGGCTTTAGTGACATCTCTGAACAGTCAAATGGACTATGTGTGTGATACAGTACCCACAGTCAACGTTTATCTTCAGGAGTTCTGGGAACCGGGGTGATGCAAATTTTTTTGGATGTGTGTATATCGTGAATTGTTTTCTCATCTTCTTTGCAGATCCTGCACTTTGGGTCTTGTGTCTATATCTCGATTTTGACTTTGATGGTTTGAACGTGTGCAGCAAAAATTCTGTCCTTCAGTTTCATTCTGTCGGGTTTCGTTGTTCAACCAAGACCAGGTCTGTTCTTTACCTAGTTTGCTATCGATCTTCTCCAAAAACTATTACTTACTTTATTGTGCGTATTGCCAGCCTATCATTGAAGGGGATCTTTCTGGTATTGAGTCTTTATTTTACGTGTTTTGTGAAACCTTCTGCTGTTAACTTCAATCAGATCTGATTTGTGGCTGTCTTTGACATAGTCTGCCTATTCATGCATCTCTACTTCCAAATTCTGCCTCACTTGCAGAAGTCCTGTACTGTATGCGTTTCTGGGCAAGTGCATCTTGTCAACATCACTGTAGAGTGCATCGTGAATTCTCATGAGTTTTCTTTTGTTTTTTGTTTTCCTGTCTACATTATCCAGCTCCATGAAAAAGAGTCGCAATGATCCAGAATTCTTACATTTCTATCATAGAAACAAGGAGATCCATAGGAAGGTGCTGATTGCTGCGAAAAAGTCATTTAAAGACAAAATAATATATAATGCAAAGGCTAAAAGCAAAGCAGTCTGGGATGTTATAAAAAAGGAAACGAGGAGAGGCAAAAAAAAAAAAAACGCAGAATAACATACTGCTAAGGGAGGGGGATAAGGTAATAAATGATCCACAACAGTTTGCAAACTATGTAAACGAGCATCTTAAAAGTATTGCAAGAAGTTACCGCAAAATTTCCCCAAAAACAAATATAATACCTATAAATAATGTTGCACTAAATACAATGATGTTTCTTCCAATCACAGACAATGTAGTCAATAAAACTGTACAAAAACTAAAAAATAAAAAGTCCGTAGGCTTAGATGACGTACTAATGTGTATTCTGAAACAATGCATAGAGATTATATACGACTCCTTAACAAATGTACTAAGTGAATCCTTCACTCCAGGGACATTTCCAGAGCAGTTAAAACAGGCAAGAGTTGTACCTTTGCTTAAGAAAGGTAATGCAAAAACATAGAAAATTATCAGCCCATTTCCCTCGCTGTCACCATCCTCAAAAATAATAAAAGCAATTATCAAAGACAGATTGATGAGTTACCGGTATTAATACAATCTTTTAAGCGAATCACGTTTTGGTTTCCGAAGTGGCAAAAATACGTAGTCAGCCATAGTAGAATTCACAAAAGTTGTACTTGATGCTCTTGACAAAGATGAGTGTGTCACAGGCATAGTTTTGGATCTTTCTAAGGCCTTAGATACAGTCGACCACAAGATTCTATTAAATAAATTAGAAGCATTAGGAATAAGAGGGGTAGCTAATAACTGGTTTCGATCATACCTAACAGATATGGTACATAGAGCAGAGATAACACATACTGCAAATAGATCCAAACATTTAGTAAAACACTTATCAGAACCAAAATACCCTAATGTATGGCTTCTGGAAGGTAGTATATTGGGACCAATACTATTTCTTATATACATCAATGATTTTCTCAGTAGTGTTACTCATGGTGAAAAAATTCTTTTCACTGATTACAGAAATGTTACAGTCACTGAGAAAACAAGAGAACTTCTTGCACAGAAAGCAAATGGAACTCTCAAGGAGGTTTACGATTGGTCAATAGGCAATAAAGTGACATTGAACATAATGAAAACTAATGCCATGAAGTTCAGTTTGAAGATGGAAAATGAAAATGTTAAATTAAATGTTGATGGCACCTCTGTAGGCTGTGTAACAAATGCAAAATTTCTAGGAATGAACATTGATTCTCAGTTGAAGTGGTGTGAACACACAAAGGTACTTGCAAACAGAATGTCAACAGCATGTTATGCCCTTAGAATCGTATCATCATTGTGTAACATGCAGTGTCTTTTAGTTACTTACTGTTCATATGTGCACTCAATTCTTAGCTATGGCATTCTTTTTTGGGGAACAACTGCACAAAATATGAACACAATTTTCAAACTAAGAATAATAACCAAAAATAGAAGTCGAACTCATTGTAAAGATCTGTTCAAAACACTGAGGATTTCAACTGCTCATTGTGAATACATTTGCCAATCAATTATATACGTCAAAGAAACCTTGGTAATTACTGCACAAACAGCTCTGTCCACGACCATGAAACAAGAGCTAGACTCAACTTATATTTACCAAGAAAAAATAAACATAAAACTCAAAACAGCATTTTCTACTAAGTAATAAAACTGTATAATAAATTACCAAAAGAGATTAAATAAATTGCAAAAATACACTCATTTAAATGGGAGCTAAAAAATACCTGTTATGTAATACATTTAATGCATCGAAAGATTACTTACATAAAACAGAGTACAGGTTTAGTAAAAAAAATGTTATACAAATAAATATTAATAATGATTATAATACATCCAACACTCCACATAACACCTTCGCACTACGTTTTTTTCCTTCGTTTTTTTCCTTTTCTAAAAAAAAACTTACTCCCAAGCTGTGCATAGCACAATACTAACACTTCTTCCTCTTTCTGAGCTCAACATCTCACTCATTATAGGGGGATGCTGAGTCAGTTTTTCAGATAGCAGATGGGAAGTTGCGGTACAGAAAATGACCCAGAGATCACCAGTGTGTGTATGTTTGTGTGTGTGGTGAGTGAAGTGTTATGATACAATGGGTGTATAGTGTGTGCAGTGACTGATAGTGAGATATGAGTGAACAGTGTGACATTACATTATTTAATAAGTTATTTGTAAAAGAAGTATTGTATACAAGGAATAAATCGAATGATTGTCTGTAACTAGAAGTCTATAAATGTATGTGTATACGAATTACCTTATTTTAAATTGGTCTAAACTTGTAAATACTTTGACATGTTCTATGTCTTTGTAAAAAGAGATCTACTGATGAATAACGCTAAATCTACATAAAGCTACTCTATCTGTGTCCACCTCACAATGCCTGTCATGCATGTGATGACGGGTATGCCCCAGATATGATTCAAATGGTTCAAATGGCTCTGAGCACTATGGGACTTAACTGCTCAGGTCATCAGTCCCCTAGAACTTAGAACTACGTAAACCTAGCTAACCTAAGGACATCACACACATCCAAGCCCGAGGCAGGATTCGAACCTGCGACCGTAGTGGTCGCGCGGTTCCAGACTGTAGCGCCTAGAACCGCTCTTCCACTTCGGCAGGCAGATATGATTCCCTTGATGATATTTCCATCACTCAGTTTGCTTTTCAAATTGTTCCAATCATTTGACCACATTTGTTACCTGCCCATGTATAATATTATTCAACTGCGAAATGCCTAGGTATCTGTAGGCTTCTGGCTGGTGTTACTTAATGACTGGTCCGTTTGGCACTTTGATGCCTTCACTTTCTGAAGTTTTCTATGCTTTAATGCAAATGTAGCTGGCTTCTCTAGGCCATATTATTATTATTATTATTGTTATTATTATTAGTGATATTGGTTTAAGTGTTATTCATTCTGCAGTTCGCTTTGATCCTTGTTCTGTTATCTTATTTCGTCTCCTTAAATGCGACAGAGATGGCTCCTGGCGTCTGATCCTATGGACAGGGCGAATGGAATAGCTGGCCATGTGCAGGTAGCCAACACGCGGGATGTCAGCGCGCCAAACGGAGGAAAGATCAGTGGATGCTTGATGCTTGATGAATGGGACTCTCCGTTTGGTAGGTCGTTGAGGGTAGTAAGTTTCTCAGTTGTCACCTTGTCAAGGATGTACCATGAGTACATTGATTCCTGTGAAATCGATGCCGCCTCAGTCATTTGGCGTGCACAACAAGTTGATGACTGCAGTTACCGTTGGCTGTAGCAATATGTTACAGCTTACAAACGGGCCACGTTACAGAAAATCACACGCCGATTCAATGTTGGGAAGCAACTAGTGATCACCCACGGTACCCAGTCATCTCCGTGCTGTAAGATACAGAAGCAATTGCTTCTCATGTGTTACTTTGTCAACGCACTATCCAACGTACAGAACTTAGCGTGGGCGTAGAAACACCGCAATAGGACGTTAGAAATGTGGAAAAAGGTTGAAATCTTTTGTAGGTAAAGCATCGCGTTTGCAGACATGGCACAATTCATATAGGTGATGCAGGTGATCTAGTATGGAACGTGTGTAATTGGTATGAGATAGGGTCTGTGATACGTCTGCAATTATCTCTCATCACCGAATGACCAGTACCCGACTGCTAAAACATGTGCGTCCATTTTTCACCTACAGCAATTTGCAGTTGATCTGTACCTTCAGAAATGCACTGTACCACTGAATCGTTTCCAGTTTGTGACAGGAATATTTGAGGAATCCTCTGCAGACTAGATGGCACCTGATGATAAAATTTCATGCGTCCTCAGACTGCGTCAAATTCCTCTCCCAACGTCTTCAGTGCTCGAGGTTTCGGTCCCTCTGCTGGGATCATGTTTAGGATTCAGGTGATGTCCCTGGATGGTTGATCGCTCCAGAGATAATATCAGCAATTACAACGCCAACGATAGCCTGCAAACATATATAACATTGTGTTTCCTTATATGCTGCCTTCAGTGTCATCCAGGATGTGACGCCATGTAGATAGGATTCAGCTGTGAGAAAGGTCCGTTTGTTCTGGGCGGCAAAGGACCTGTCACGGACCATAGTGGCTGATCAGCGCTCTCTCAAGCAGTCATTGCCATAACAAGTCGCTTTCATTATTAGCACGAAGGAGATATTATGACTCCTGTGAAGGTAATTTAAATTCGTTTACTTGTGAATGTTTGCTATGACGTAGTCTCTGACGTTGTGGGGTAACATAGATGTCAATTAGAATTATGTAACCTAATGCAAGGCTACAGAATCAGTTTTGTTCTCTTTATCTTTTTTTCAGTTTTGACTAGTGTGATGTGGCCCACCACGATTTGCTCTCTAGTGCCAGTATCTTAATTTCAGAGTAGCAATTACACGTCGATCTCCACAATTACTTGTTCTCAATGCTCTAACACCCCTCTACCGCTATAACACCTGCGCTGTGCGCCACCCTCTCGTGTCTTGAAAGTATTACCCTTTTGTCTTAACACATCTCCTAGCAACCATATCCTTCAGGGTGATATTTTCCATTCATTCGTTCTTTCGACATTTCCATGGAAAGCCGCCTCATTTCTTATAATATCAGTTCCATTCATTTTCAGCATTCTTCTTTAACATTTCATCTGCTATTCTGTTACCCTCTTCTTCCCCTGCCCCCCATCTCCCCCACAGTCTATGATTTACGTCCATACAATGCTGTGCTCCAGAGTTTATTAGAAATTTCCTTAAGTTAAAGCCTACACTTGATGCTAGTAGACTTCATTTTGCGAGGAATGCTCCTTTTTTTGCCTGTGCTAGTCGTGCTTCTCATATTCTCCTCATTTCCTTACCATTTGTTATTTTGCTTCCTAGCTAGTATAATTTCTTCATGTTGTCCATAACATGTTCATAAATTTGGATATGTTTTATATGATATCATAATGATATCCAAACTGATATTATAAATACAAAAGTAGCTCTGTCTCTTACGTCTACACGAGTAAACTACTAAAACGATTTTGATGAAATTTGGTACCTTCGACCCCAAGGGAGAACACAGGCTACATTAAAATACACGATGCATAAATGCGCGACTCTGCACACCTCTCTGCAGGCACTGCTTGACAGCGATTAGGAGTGTGCCGCGTCGTCGTGCAGTTCGAGGGGGAGGGGAGGGGGGGGGGGCACACATCACAAGCTATGCTTACCCGAACAGGCAGACACGTGGAGATAGCTGACACTGTTACACGTACTACAGCTTACTTACTCGCCGTTACTCATTATAACAAAACTACCGACTTGCGAATGCAGCTGCAGATAATATGCACAAATCTTTCTATGGTCCCGTGCAGCCTTTTTTAACTTAACACTTGATTTTTTGACGATTGTGTCCATACTTTTCTTTAGGAACAAAGCAGTCACAACACATTATAAAACCAAATAACATGTAGGTAGCAGCGAAACAAAAAAAAAACAAAAAAAAAAAAAATTGGCCAGGTGTGAGCTGAACCCATATTCTGAGGGTTCGGTACAAACGCAGTTCTCCATATAGACAGTTAATCCATCCTGGGAATGGAAAATATCGATGATTTTTACCTGTTACTGACATCTATATTAGCAAGATATCTGTCCTCGGAATTCCAAGACTTCCGAGAACGTTTTAAATTAAAATCGGGTAACAAGTGACACAAGAAATAATTTTTTCATGTGATATAACTACAAATTAAAAATTTTATGATCTTTTTCCCTTTACCTTTGTTGTGGATCTTTCTTGTCACCTAATGTCCTCATGATTCTAGGCTAACAACAGTATCCTATAGGTTTTGATAACTGAGTTTGCGAGTATCAAAATATGTGACATAAATGGCTGTCTCTTTCCACTGCATTGGCTTAGAGGGTTACATTTATTACACCGCCAAGGAACCATAGGCCTTAGAATGAGACGTAAATTTCAGACTGATACGTTTAACTGTGCCTGGGAAGAAGAGATCTTAACAGATGAACAGACAGACAGTTGGACAACAAATGACAAAACAAAATATGTTTTGTGATATTGTTACAAATTAACACTTTTTCTTTAGTCTTATGGTGAAACCTTGCCTCTTGCCAAATTTTATGATTCTAGGTCAAAGGCAAGTACCCCATAGCTCCTAATGAGTGAATTTGCAAGTATCAAAATATGTGACGTAAATGGCCTTTCCTTCTGACTGCAGTGACTTAGAAACTTACGTTCATTACAGCATCATGCGACCATAGTCTTTCAATATGTGACATAAATTTCAACTTGATGCACTTACAATTTCCTTAGAAAAGGGGGTCTTAACAGTGGATGGACAGACAGACGGTTGGATACCACAGACAATTTTTTTTTTCATGTAGTATAATTACAAATTAACAATTTTCATTTTTTCCATCAGTTTTACTGCGAAACCTTGCTTCTTGCCAAATTTCACGATTCTGCGCCGATGGGAAGTTTCGATGAGTGAGTCTGCGAGTACCAAATGGCCGTCTCTTTGATTGGTTTGACTAAGAAATTTCAACTTTTTACACCGCCAAGATATCATAGACCTTAGTATATGAAATAAATGCCATCGTGACACGTCTACCCATTCAAAAGAAACAGGATTTTTAACAGTCAGACAGATGGACAGGCAAACAGACACACGGACAATAAAGTTATTCTATGGTTTCTTGTTTTTACCAATTAAGGTCGTGTTTCCCATGTTCATATATGAATGACTGCATGACAAATGTCCTGGAGAGCAGAAAATGGATATTGAGGAAGCTGAGATAGAGGAGGAGGTGGAAGTAGGTAAAAGCCTTTTTGATTACAAGGTCATTAATAATAAGCAGTAGCTCTGGTGACTATTTACACAGGGAATGGTGGCGGCTCAGAGAGGGCAATGGGTTCAGGGCAGGTGAAGGGACACCGATCGTGGTCTCTTTCAAGAATCAATCTCGGTACTAACGAAATATGAGTGAACAATGCTAAACTTAATAGTGCATGGCATCTTTGAGGATGAGATGTCGATCATTCCAAATATGAGAACAGTGCATTAACCAATAGAAGATGGGATCCTTGGAAGTCCTTCTGAGCTGGCTTGAGAACAAAACCTGAAAGTGACGTAACGTACTGAGATGAAGTTTTTACATCTAATGCATAAATACTTAAGAAAACTAATCTTTAGTAAGGAGCCATATCTGGAACGAAAAAACGCTTCAGTCGCTCATTCGCTCTTGTGTTTGGCTGTTAAAGAAATCTGAAGTATTCTGAATGTACCCACTTCCGTATCGTTGGTTACTACAGCACTGATTGGTTGTTCCTGAGGTGGAAGGAATTTTCACCACCTGCGCCATCCATTCAAAATTTCGGATACTGGTTTTATGACTAGCTTATAAGTGACGTCAGCACAGTAACCACGGTAGCAGCTTTAACTAAGAACTGTAAACAAACATGCATATTTGACAGGAAAGATGTGAGCAGGTGGTGCTAAATAGTGGACGTGCGATCGTAAAGTATTAACTTTGTCGTGTCACAAATGGTAATGGAGCAACATCTCTAAATCAAGATTAAGAGACATTCTCCAGGATACTTTGAGGAACAGAAAACTTGTTTGTGCGAAGAAAAAAAGCATCATAGGTGACGAGACTTGGTATAATCTAATACATACATGCTGCAAAACTACAAAGCGCTTAAATTCACATGCAGGATCAACATTTTGACAACATAACCGTCATTCAGGTCAGTGTGACGTGTGAGCTGAACAAAATTCCAAAAAAGCAATTTCCTGACGATTTCACATACCTGTACAAAGGTTCTGTGCGTTTACTCGAGTGGAAGGAGGCTATTTAGAACACATGAAGCATTAAAAACCACCACCTTCAGTTTTCTTTATGTTTTATTAGTCTCTAAACTTTTTGGAATGACCATGTATACTAAAATGTAGCCTTTCACGGCCGGAAGTGTCATGTCCATTATGATTATCCGGGCTGTTATGCCGTAGTCGGTTGATGGATTCTGTGTCAATTCCCAAATTGACACAGAATTCATCAACCGACCACGGCATAACAGCCCAGATAATCATAATGGACATGATGACAATGTGTAGTTAATCGGCAAGGGAAGGAGATGGTTGTTAAGACTCCTTACAAGAAATTGCACGAAAACCTGCATCAAATCCCTAAATTCCTCGAACTATGTCGTGGAGGGAGAGTTTGCTGCACTGTTGATGATGATCTGTTTGTTGGTTAGGGACGCAGAGCTCGGCGGACTCCTTGGTTCTGTAAGAGAGGCGTAGGCTGTGTGCCGGCAGCAAATTTCACCTCTCCTTTCATTTCTTCCCGTACTGTTTCACAACGGGACTAACAGTCCACCAGAGCACTCAAGTAGTCATCGCAGTCGTACGATACGGATACTCATTTGATAATTTACATAAAGAATGGGGAAAGCAATGACATATGATTCGCACTACTACCTTGCCCAAAAGAGCAAAGAGGAATTTTTAAACTGATCCCGTCGTTTTCTCCCTCAATATAGGATTGGATCTGACCTTATTCTGGAGCACCATAAACAACCTGATGGCTGGTAATATGAATATCAAATAGTTCTTTTCTTCAGTGTGAGAACTGGAACTGTTACACCGTCGTCTTCGATCACTTTTTGTATTTCAAATTAGTCGTCACCAGTTTCTGTCGATACAGGACCAAAGAACAACGGTAATATTTCAAATAGGTCAAAATGAACTTCATATTAAAACTGTCGTAGGATGGTGAAGAGTCACAAATGGAGTTCATCAAATCATATAAAGGATTTGATGAACTCCATATATATAAGGATTTGATGAAATCAAATCATATAAAGGGTTTGATGAACTCCATTTGTGACTCTTCACCATCCCACGACAGTTTTAATATGAAGTTCATTTTGACCTATATGAAATATTACCGTTGTTCTTTGGTCCTGTATCGACAGAAACTGGTGACGACTAATTTGAAATACAAAAAGTGATCGAAGACGACGGTGTAACAGTTCCATTTCTCACAATGAAGAAAGGATATATATATATATATATATATATATATATATATATATATATATATATATATATATGCATTTAAAATGGTACAGTTTTAAAGTCCACGTGCTATCACATTATTTGAATGTACCTAGTTGATGAGTCTCATTTACGCATGGGAAAATGGCTAATGACGTTCTATAATCAGTCTTTGTGACTAAACTGTTTGTGGAACACAGACACGTGGATATTCGTTTTGCGGATTGGGGCTGCTCTGTTTATTGGCGAATCCATTAGCATGAAAATTCGTTATATCGGCAAATCGTATGATGTTAATAACACCACCATCTGTCCCTTTGAAGCGACGTCAGTGAAAAAACAATGTATTTCGCTGCACAAAGCGACAACCAGGAGATGATGAATCTGCGTTCCAAATAGAAACAAGTCCCATTACCGCGTCCACTTTGCAAGCCTTCTTCCCGCGTCTGCGCACCAACTACAATCGTTTTTGTCAACATGTGGCTTCCATTTAATTGATTTACACTGGAAATGCTGCTTTCCTTCTATTAACTTTACTCATTATTGTGTGAGACTAGGCAGTATACAAGTGAAATTAACAATTTGCGGATTTTACTATATAACATTTATTTCGTTGAACACACGAGCAGTGATATTAAGAGACACAACTAAAAACACTTCAGACAAACTGTGTGCTATTACACAATAACCGTATGCGTGACCGATTATCAGCTCTGCGTGTACGGAACTGCTTCCACTGAGCGAATATCAGCTCTGCTTGAACGCTTCTGCCTCCAAGCTCGGTGGCCCCACAACAATTACAACTGCACTCTCTGTTGCCTGTGCATAATCGATGCAAAGATCGCATGTAAAGGATATTGTATCCTTACGTATCCCCGCCAAAACATTACTTAAATATTTACAAATTAAATGGAGACATAATATTAAAGTCAAAAGAAAGAAAACAGGAAGGTAGATGCTACATATCTTGTGAAAAGTTAACTAAGTGAACGAATGAATACAATTACTTCACTAGGATGCTAAAGTATCTTCATATTTATAAAGGAAGAATTACGCACAATGCAGATGCATGAGCTTGAAGACATAAAGAGAATCAATAAATCATGAAAGAATATTCTTACTGATCTGGTGGCTGGATGCCATCTAAATGAAACAATACGCCTGAAATGGCCTATAGGTTTGACTTCACTGTCCATAGTAATGCACTACAAAAAAATGTTCAAATGTGTGTGAAATCTTATGGGACTTAACTGCTAAGGTCATCAGTCCTGAAGCTTACACACTACTGAACCTAAATTATCCTAAGGACAAACACACACACCCATGCCCGAGGGAGGACTCGAACCTCCACCGGTTCAAAATGGTTCAAATGGCTCTGAGCACTATGGGACTTAACAGCTGTGGTCATCAGTCCCCTAGAACTTAGAACTACTTAAACCTAACTAACCTAAGGACATCACACACATCCATGCCCGAGGCAGGATTCGAACCTGCGCCCATAGCAGTCGCACGGTTCCGGACTGCGCGCCTAGAACCGCGAGACCACCGCGGCCGGCGAACCTCCACCGGGATCAATCTCACAGTCAATGACTGCTGCGCCTTAGACCGATCGGCTAATCCCTCGCGGCAATGCACTACAATCAGTCTCATCATTTTATTATGAACACTTATTAGTTCTCATATACAAAGACATAATTTGGGTAAATGATTTAAATCCAGTTACATAAAAAATGTAAATCACAGCTTACCATTACGCAAATAAACAGGATATACATGGAAATGTTATGATCTTGCTATCTACCTAACATAACCACAGGTATAATGAGAAAATGGTCAAAGCAATGAACTACTTTGACACATAGTGTACAAGTTATGCAATGTTTACTATAGTATTGACATACCTTGTTATAGGTAGCCCATATTTACAGCAAAACATGTTTGAGGATAGAATGAGATTTTCACTCTGCAGCGGAGTGTGCGCTGATATGAAACTTCCTGGCAGATTAAAACTGTGTGCCCGACCGAGACTCGAACTCGGGACCTTTGCCTTTCGCGGGCAAGTGCTCTACCAACTGAGCTACCGAAGCACGACTCACGCTCGGTACTCACAGCTTTACTTCTGCCAGTACCTCGTCTCCTACCTTCCAAACTTTACAGAAGCTCTCCTGCGAACCTTGCAGAACTAGCACTCCTGAAAGAAAGGATATTGTGGAGACATGGCTTAGCCACAGGCTGGGGGAATTTTCCAGAATGAGATTTTCACTCTGCAGCGGAGTGTGCGCTGATATGAAACTTCCTGGCAGATTAAAATTGTGTGCCCGACCGAGACTCGAACTCGGGACCTTTGCCTTTCGCAGGCAAGTGCTCTACCAACTGAGCTACCGAAGCACGACTCACGCCCGGTACTCACAGCTTTACTTCTGCCAGTACCTCGTCTCCTACCTTCCAAACTTTACAGAAGCTCTCCTGCGAACCTTGCAGAACTAGCACTCCTGAGAGAAAGGATATTGTGGAGACATGGCTTAGCCACAGCCTGGGGGATGTTTCCAGAATGAGATTTACACTCTGCAGCGGAGTGTGCGCTGATATGAAACTTCCTGGCAGATTAAAACTGTGTGGAGACGAGGTACTGGCAGAAGTAAAGCTGTGAGTACCGGCCGTGAGTCGTGCTTCGGTAGCTCAGTTGGTGGAGCACTTGCCCGCGAAAGGCAAAGGTCCCGAGTTCGAGTCTCGGTCGGGCACACAGTTTTAATCTGCCAGGAAGTTTCATATCAGCGCACACTCCGCTGCAGAGTGAAAATCTCATTCTGGAAAATTCCCCCAGGCTGTGGCTAAGCCATGTCTCCACAATATCCTTTCTTTCAGGAGTGCTAGTTCTGCAAGGTTCGCAGGAGAGCTTCTGTAAAGTTTGGAAGGTAGGAGACGAGGTACTGGCAGAAGTAAAGCTGTGAGTACCGGGCGTGAGTCGCGCTTCGGTAGCTCAGTTGGTAGAGCACTTGCCCGCGAAAGGCAAAGGTCCCGAGTTCGAGTCTCGGTCGGGCACACAGTTTTAATCTGCCAGGAAGTTTCATGTTTGAGGATACACTGTCGTTGCACTAAACATATATGAGAATACGCTGTCGTGGGACTGTGCATAGCTGTTGCTAATCAGTTTACTGTTTATCTGCTTTTGGTCCCTCCCTGTAAGTTGAGCAGACCATCACACATAATTGCACTAAATCTGTGGCATTAGTGCCGCTGGGGTCAAATAATCACAGTAAACAAATACACCAGTACTCTGATTAAGACAATTTACTGTATGGTCTGGCGTAAATCGCATGCAATTATGTCGTATCTCGATGAACAAAGGCTGTGGCACCGACGCCACAGGGGAATTAAGACTTTGTTGTCACCGTTTCAGCAACTGGAACGACGAATTTGTGTCCACATTTGCCAATACATCGTGTGCGCCGTCGATCGATGGTGATGCCAGCATCCCATGGTTCTGTTCACTGACAAGTGCCTCACATCCAGACAGCGTGGCAATACTATGCCTGGCCAGCAGTAGTAGGCACGTGAAATGATGGCTGCATTTGCATCGGCATAGCTCACCGGCAACCTGATTCCTTGGGGCAACTTAACAACTCTCGAGCAGTGACAACCGGGATGCGTGCGCATCCAGATGGCTCACCAACATATGAAAACGTACTTACAGCAGTGGTGCGATATTTATTATTATTTATTTATTAATTTTTACAGAGTTACCCATCGCCTTCCTAACTATAGTGGGTCGTTTGCTACTACAAAATAGACAATTCTCAGAATTTTAATACTATTCTTGTTTTCCATATAATTCAATTGTTAATTAAAAAGAAAAGCAAAGCAAGAAACACGATACACATAAAGTACAATTAGAAAAAAATGCTATATTCTTAAGAAGAAAATAATATACGAAAGGAAAGATTTAGAAAGCTGTGGTGTGCGTACTGTAAGACCTTCGGTACACACCATCAGATTATTTGACTTGTCGCTCTAGCGAAGTAGGCGAGTGTCAGCAATATGTCTCGTGGTCTTATCGTGGCGTGTTTATCTTCTGCCGTTAGGTCAGACGATAGAAATGCCACTTGCACGCTTAGTGTAGCAGTATGAGGGTGACCAACTTTAAACAGAACTTGATTAATTTTCACACACATTTATTAAAATAATAACAAGCATAAAAATAACTTAACTTGGTTCTGGATGCTATTTACAATTGACAATATGAAGTTCCTTTGGTCTTGGTACGTTAATCTTATTCTCTCTTATCTCTGATACTTGACAAAATGTCTATACATTTATCTTCATGGCTATGTGCAGGAATATGGCTCAAAATGGTTCAAATGGCTCTGAGCACTATGGGACTTAACATCTATGGTCATCAGTCCCCTAGAACTTAGAACTTCTTAAACCTAACTAAGCTAAGGAAATCACACAACACCCAGTCATCACGAGGCAGAGAAAATCCCTGACCCCGCCGCGAATCGAACCCGGGAACCCGGGCGCGGGGAGCGAGAACGCTACCGCACGACCACGAGCTGCGGACAGGAATATGGTAATCTTATTAGGCGCAGACTGAAACTTGACTACAGACTAATGCAGACTGACTAATCGGAGGTCTGTACACTCGTTATAATACCTCGCGCGGTCAGGTATCACTGCGCGAGTGTGATCCGCGAGGAGAAACGGTTCTACGTTAGCAGCAATCTCATTGGCTGCGTTACATATTAAATACGCGGATCGGCGGAAGCAGAATTTGGTTCGTCTCTAAGACAGCGCCATCTCGTTGTGCGGAGACGGACGAGCGCTGCGCCTGCGCTGTTGTGCTTAGCGGGGCGCGCTCTAGTGGGAAAGTTGTGTACACGCTGACTACGCGGAACTATGCACACAACAATAGGAAAAGAGGTCCCTAATTTACCTAGCTGTTTCATGTGGGAGGGCTGCGTTAAACACTTCGAGACTCTCTCACCTGAATTAGCATATTATATTCTACTACAGTTACTACTATATGTATGTACTCATATGTCGTGTTATTAGCTCTACGTGAATTATGTACAAGATATGATAGTACTATTTGTTACTACAATTGCTTCCTCCACTTAATGGCACCCTAAGCGGAAAAGGAGCCTCAGGAGATGACCTGTAACTTCGTCTCCCCGAAGGGCGCTTGCTATCTCTGATGTACGCTTGTGTTTGGGTGTTTGCATCTTATTACACTGCTTACGTACTAAAGTGCACAATCTTATAAAGTTTACATGTTTTACAGCTTGCATCTTACACATTTCACAAATTACACATTTACATGTTTGAAGCTAAGGATACAAAGAACTAAATAATTACTTGTTTTACTTGTACAAACAGGAAAATTAGTTGTTTTATTTCTAGTACGGTACTAACTTTTTGCATGTTTGTATTACTTGTAGAATTGTTGCAGTCCTTTGATTTGCTACTATGCCGAATACACCATGTGATCAAGTATCTGGACACCTGGCTGGAAATGATTTACAAGTTGATGGCGCCCACCCTTAGCCTTGATGACAGTTTCCACTCTCGCAGGCGTGCGATCAGTCAGGTGCTGGAAGGTTTCTTGGGGAATGGCAGCCCATTCATCCAGGAGTGCTGCACTGAGGAGAGGTATCGATGTCAGTCGGGGGATCCTAACACGAAGTCGGCGTTCAAAAACATCCCAAAGGTGTAGTATAAAAACAGGTCAGGGCTCTGCGCAGGCCAGTCCATTAGAGAGATGTTATTGTCGTGTAAACACTCCGCCACAGTCCGTGCATTATGAACAGGTGCTCGATCGTGTTGAAAGATGCAATTGCCATCACCGGATTGCTCTTCAACAATGGGAAGCAAGAAGGTGATTAAAACATGAATGTAGGCCTGTGCTATAATAGCGCCACGCAAACCAACAGAGGGTGTAAGCTCCGTCCATGAAAACCATCACCACACCATAACACCACCGCCTCGAATTTTACTGTTGTCACTACACACTCTGGCAGGTGAATTTCACAGGGCATTCGCCATACCCACACCCTGCCATGGCATCGCCACATTGTGTACCGTGATTCGTCACTACACACCGTCTTTCTACTGTTCAATCGTTCCTTACACCAAGCGAGGCGTCGTTTCGCAATTACCAGCATGATGTGTGGCTTACGAGCAGCCGCTCTACAATGAAATCCAAGTTTTCTCACCTCCCGCCTAACTGTCACAGTTCTTGCAATTTGAAATTCCAGTGTGATGATCTGGACAGATGTCGGCCTATTACACATTACGACCCCCTTCAATTGTTGGCGGTCTTTATCAGGCAACAGACGAGTTTGGTCTGTACCCTTTTGTGCTGTACTTATCCCTTCACGTTTCCAATTCACTATCACATCGGAAACAGTCGATTTAGGGATGTGTAGGAGTGTGGAAATATTGCGTACAGACGTATGTCACAAGTGACGCCTAATCACCTGACCACATTCCAAGTCCGTGACTTCCGCGGAGCGCCCCATTCTGCTCTCACATGATGTCTAATGACTACTGAGGTCACTAATATGGAGTACCTGACAGTAGGTGGCAGCACAATGCACCTAATATGGCTCTGAGCACTATGGGACTTAACATCTGAGGCCATCAGTCCCCTAGAACTTAGAACTACTTAAACTTAATTAACCTAAGGACATCACACACATCCACGTTCGAGGCAGGATTCGAACCTGCGACCGTAGCGATCGCGCGGTTCCAGACTGAAGCGCCTAGAACCAATTCGGCCACTCCGGGCGGCTACCAGCGGGTTTATTCTTCATGAGTGCTCCCTCGTTTCCAGTGGTTTTTAATTGTCTCGCTCAGTGTGTTTTTTATACTGTAGTCGACTTTTAACTTGTGTTTGCCTCCAGTGTTTTCTATGTGCACTTCGAATTGCCAGCTGTGTTCGTTTAACTTTATGTCGAATTTTTAACTGTCCCCCAGTGCATGTCCCCATATTAGTGTATATTTTAAATCCCATCATCTCCATTTACTGTGTTTTTTAAATTTCCATTTTATGTAAGAGTTCCCCTTTCTGTATTTTTTAAAGCTATTTGGCTGAAGAGCAGTGGACTGTGCTACTGCCAGCACTCCCATGCCCGTATGGGGTAGGGGAATGAAATTACAATAAAGAAAAAAAAAATAATCCTTGATACTTCATCAGTGATACAGTGAAGCATGCTCCAGTTACCTGGGTCTTTTAAAGCTTGTCCTATTTCTTCGATTTCTGACGTCGGCCTTACAAGTGTGTGTGTGTGCCACATTTTGGTGTTATGTGTCTGGGGGTCCACGTAGCCCACGCTCACACATTGCACTCTGGCTAAGGCCCAAGCAGTGCAGGCTTTAACAGTATTGGCCATAGCCTGTCAGGAAGTGTACCATATTGTGACTACAGTCAACATGTCTGAGCCTCAACTGTTCCCGGGTGTTCAGGAAAAGAGAGAAAACCCGACGGCCCTTGTCAGATGTTTCCCACTCCTTTTGCCATGTCTCTGCCTTCCCAAGATTTAATTGGCATTTTTCTGCAATATGCTCCCCTGTGCCATAGCTCTTAAGTATTGTCTCTTTAGAGTCTTAATAAACACGCCCATGCCCTCTGATGAAGTGTTTATAAACTTTATCTACGTTTAAACCTTCACCTCTTTATGCACATGCTTGTCCTTAGCTCTGCAGAGCTCACGACGATCGGTTAGCTGGTTCGATATCCTAAGTACCGTTTTGCTCTGTCGTGGGGAAACGTATTTTTCCCCCTTCTGGATGGCTAAATTTCATTATTTGCTAACCTACTAATGCATAAGTTACTCCCAGGATTATCGTAATCAATTACGTTATTATTGTGTTGCTTTGGGTTTCTGTATGACATTTTTCTTCTACTGTTGTTTGTGTACACTGGGTATTGTGCGTGGATGAAGCATTTTTAAGTGTATTATTAGGTAGATTGATTGTATTTAGCATTGGACTTTCAGTATCTCTGTTTTGGGAATATTGTTTGCCGCCTTGAGGTTATTTGGCAGCTGAGTGTTTTATCTGTGGCTTTCCCTTGTGTGTTTCTGCTGTGCCACCATACATAAAATATACAGGTTTTATGTATCGTCTGTATTTGCTAGAGTCATATTCTGAATGTAATTTGAACTACGTGCTTTTACTTAGTGAACTGTTAACAGATACTGTATCTTTCTGTGATTCTTGCACTGCTGTGTTACTATGTCTATCTGTTCCTTGCTTTTCGGTGTTGTGATATGAATATGTGTTGGTATCACTGAGTTGCCCTAAGGCATCATTTGGTGTTTCTTTTCTTATTGTTTTGTTACATTCCTAGCTACATTGGGGGAAAGCGTCCTCCTTCAGCTCTTCGACTTGTACCAGAGATCCGGTCTGGAACATTATCCACTGGAGCATTTCGTGCTTTATCTTCCTTCGTACGTGCTAATCAATAGCTCCGTGCCCACACATGTCGTCTTTATAATCAGAGAAGTTAAAATATCTTTGTATTATGTCACACATTTGCAGCGATGTAAGACTGTTTGTTTCTAGATCTGTTAATTGTGCTATACCCTCATGTCACCAAGCGACTGCACACCGTCAGTCTCTCATTTTAGTTGATGGAGACGTATGTTTGCACTTGCATTTACTGTTTCTTTGCATAGCTCCAACCGTATTTAAGGAGAGCTTTAGTGTCTGACCATTGTAGTTGTACTCCATGTTAGTGAACGCTGTCGATAATGTCATATTCAGTGCGCCCTATTTGCCTCTCGTACAACTGCTTGTAGATAGGGCAGTCTGCCCCCCCCCCCCCCACCATTATCACTTGTCCTGTTTCTAAATTTGCATGGTATACATCCAACTGTGGCTTCCTCTCGGCGTTCTGGATTCTTTATCACAATATTTTGGCAGATGACCTCGGCCCCGGAAATGGAATGCTTCTGAACAGAAACAGAATTTTTGATGTATAAGAGTTCGAGCTGAACGTAAACTTTTCTCGTTTGCAGCAGCAGAAAACGAACGCTTGGACTGACTTCCAGGACGTTATTAACAGTTCCTTTACCTTTTGGGCCTGTTTTGAACTTTATTTTGAGTTCTTTGTAGAACTCTTCCTTAGAGATGTGTTCACTTAAGTTGATGTTACATACACTGAAGACCCAAAGAAACTGGTACACTTGCCTAATATCTTGTAGGGCTCCACGAGCACGCAGAAGTGCTGCAAAGCGATGTGGCATGGACTCGACTAATGTCTGAAGTAGTGCTGGAGGGATTTGACACGATGAATCCTGCAGGACTGCCCATAAATCCGAAAGAGTATGAGGGGGTTAGAGATCTCCTCAGAACAGCACGTTGCAAGCCATCCAAGATATCCTCATTAATGTTCATGTCTGGGGAGTCTGGTGGCCAGCGGAAGTGTTTAAACTTAGAAGAGTGTTCCTGGAGCCACTCTGTAGCAATTCTGGACGTGTGGAGTATCGTACCGTCCTGCTGGAATTGCCCAAGACCGTCGGAATGCACAATGGACACGAATGGATGTAGGTGATCAGACAGTACGCTTATGTATGTGTCACCTGTCAGAGTCGTATCTAGACATATCAGGGGTCCCATATCACTCCAACTGCACATGCCCCATACCATTACAGAGCCTCCACCAGCCTGAACAATCCCCCACAGACATGCGGGACAAAACTGCAGCGGTCATCGGTCCCTAGACTTACACAGTACTTAATCTAATTAAACCAACTTACGCTAAGGACAACACACACACCCATGCCCGAGGGAGGACGAACTCCCGACAGGGAAGCCGCGCGAACTGTGGCAATACGCCTCCGACCGCACGGCTACTCCGCCCGCCGCAAGGTCCACGAATTCATGAGGTTGTCTCCATAACTGTACACGTCCATCCACTCGATACATTTTGAATTGAGATTCGTACGACCAGACAACATGTTTCCCATCATCAGCACGCAAATGCCGGTGTTGACGGGCCCAGGCGAGACGTAAAGCTTTTCAGTCATCAATGGTATACGAGTGTGCCTTCAGCTCCAAAAACCCATATCGATGATGTTTCGTTGAATGGTTTGTTGAGGGCCCATCATTGGAATCTGCAGCAATTTAGAGCACGGTTGCATTTATGTCAAGTTGAGCGATTCTCTTCAGTCGCCATTGGTCCTGTTCTTGCAGGATCTTTTTCCGGCCTCATCGATGTCGGAGGTTTGATGTTTTACCGGATTCCTGATATTCACGGTACATCCGTGAAATAGTCGTAAGGGAAAATCCCCACTTCATTGCTACCTAAGAGATGCTGTCCCACTGCTCGTGCGCCTGCTATAGCACCACCTTCAACCTTACTTAAATACAGATAACCTGCTATTGTAGCAGCAGTAACAGGTCTAACAACTGCGCCAGACACTTATACAAGCGTTGCCGACTGCAGTGCCGTATTCTGCCTGTTTACATATCTCTGTATTTGAATATGTCTGCATATACCAGTTGCTTTGGCGCTTCAGTGTAGCTCCTGCAGAAAGCCCTGATCAGTTAGAGTAGTTGCGATCTGATACACTGCAGGAGGGATCGGGATTTCCTCAGCGCTCCACATCTGATATCTTGCAGCTGGGCTGTCTTTTCTATGCCGGCCGAAGTGGCCGTGCGGTTAAGGGCGCTGCAGCCTGGAACCGCAAGACCGCTACGGTCGCAGGTTCGAATCCTGCCTCGGGCATGGATGTTTGTGATGTCCTTAGGTTAGTTAGGTTTAACTAGTTCTAAGTTCTAGGGGACTAATGACCTCAGCAGTTGAGTCCCATAGTGCTCAGAGCCATTTGAACCATTTTTGTCTTTTCTATGATTTTCCTTTTGCTTGTTTGTGTTCCCTTTTCCGAGATGACTGTGTTTCTAATGAATCTGGTTGCTTTTATTTTTACTTTGTCTTGTCTGGGATTGAGTGTTACAGTGACTGTTTCACTTATGGCCTCGGCGTCTTGATTGTTTTCTCGTTTACTGTTTTGTTTTGGCTTGCTGTATGCATTCTTCTCCTTTGCTCTTCGGTTTCGAAGCTGAGACAGCGGTCGCAAGTGCCGCACAGAACAGTGGAGTTGACTTACTTTATGTTCTTGATCTTTGATTTTCTGATTTGTGATCTGTTATTTCTGACAGCAGATGGTGAATTCGTTCCAGCGCATCTGGTGGATTGGACTTAGCTAATTCTTTACGTAAATGCTCAATTTCTTTACTTAACTCCTCATTCAGCCCTTCTAATTTTGCTTCAGTGATGGCGAGTGCCCAGATTTTGTTTTTCACTTTTGCTAGTACATCTGTCTTAAGTTCTCTTATGCCTCAGTTCGTTTCCTTTTCCGCAGTCGTCGCATCTGAAGGTGTTACCGTCAATGCCATTTCAGCAGAGGTACTTCGTTTTGTAGCACCCGTTTTTCTGCCACTCGGTGTGCCGTCATTCTGTTTTCCTTCTAAAGTAACTGTGATTACTATTTTTGATGATCCGCCATCGCTGCATGGACTAGCGGCTGCCGCCAGCAGAACCAAGTAGTTTTCTCCAGTATCGACGTTTTCACGGGAGTATGAAGCCAGGGCAATCACAGACGCACACTGCGCGTGTCTCAAATTCTTCACAGCGTTACGTGTTGGGAGCAAAAATCTGTTCTATCTTCATAAAATATAGTCTGTTTCCAGTCTATTTCGCTGTAGCGTAGAAACAGAAAATGCAGGGCACAAAAACGTAACACGCTAGTTAGTAAGGTTTCACGGCCACGCTGCTACTTTCCTTGTTGCTGCTCATACACAGCCGCCGTTGTTGGTGGCGTGTCTGCTGTTTCTGCAGTCGCTGACGTCACACTCCGCCTCCGCCGCTGAAGCCGACGTCCCCCGTGGCCGGTGATGTGTTAGCTTGTACCGGTGCTGCTGCCGCTGCCGATGTTAAGCCACGCTGATGTTTCACAACCCGACGCAGCGCGCCCGACCCCGGCCGTGGAGTTACAACTGTTACACACAGACGAAATCACAAAGAATATTTACACGTCTTTTATAATTAAAGTATCAACCACACGCACTACACTCACTCACAGCGACATCAACGACACTACTTGCATTCCCCAACCGAGAGCGAAAGTTAATGGGTTCCGCTTTCAACATGAATACGTGATAATACCGGAGCGGACGTTAACGCACTACCGACACGGCGGCCATCTTGGACATGGCTCACTTTCATGCAAGAACACGGAAGCTGCGCGCGCATTGCCTACCATTCCCAGTAGGACTATCGATATTTTTTAAACTGTCAGGAATCGGATGTATCGATATTTAAAAAAGTATCACTACTGCTCTCGAAATACCAAGAAAGGTATCGGCATGTCGATATATCGTTGCAAAGAATATCGACGTACCTGCCTATAAAAGTATAGGCCACACATTGTAAATATACCAGTGGTTTTTGGAGCTTGTGACGAAGCAAGCTTGGATCTTTTTACTTCCGCTCTTGTTTTGCCATCTGCCTCCTTAAATTCCTTTTATTTCCGTTTTTGCCTAATTACCACTGACATACACGTTATAATCTGCATTTTCATAAGTAAGAAACGTTGGCCCACAGTCCTAAGAAATACGCCACCAGATCTAATTTTGTGCTTAGCTTTGTGTATGTAATTAAATTCCTAATTTATTCTGACCATTCCTAGTTAATACTTTTCTCATGTGGTGAAATCAGTAATTGTTTCGTGACTTAGAGTCTATTGTTGACTTATAAACAAATATAAATTCTATACTAATTATAAACATTTGAAAGAAGAACTGTTAGTATTCTTAAAGTATTTATTTGGCTCTATTGGAAAACATATTAGCAAAGCCAGCCCTTAATTAATTCCAAATTAATCACCAGGTTTCTTAAAAGTGTTGTTTGATAACTACATCTGTTAATTTCATTATTTAAACAAATAATTCGGCCTAAACTTTGTGGTAAAAGGAACTGTTGAAAAGAAGGATTTTTCGATAGATGCAATTAATTGAATGAGTTATGTTTTAATTGTAATTTCTGTAACTTAAACATCGAACAATGTATAGTTTCAGTACTTATTATTGTGAGAATATATAAAGGCACGATTTTTGGTTCCATGACAGTCAGTCCAGAGCCGATTTTCCGACGGGAAATCTGTACGAGTTAGAGAACAGTAATACAGTGGAATTAGCGTAACACCAGTAGGCCGTGTGTTAGGACAATGACAGCGCCCGTTTTATTTATTTGAGAAATAGTTTCACATGTACCGTATTATTCTGAAAAAAACTCAAAACTGTGTGGTTAGGTTTTTACTGCTCATAGATGTTCAACAGCAAACTATTGTAGCAGTATGCTGATGTTTGCCTGCAAGCTATTAATGAGGCTTATCTAAATTTACCAATAATGAACTAGTCATATATCTGTATAATATTGGGGTGTTGTGAATAGCGACAGTAAAGAACTGTGAAACGCAACTGTGCAACTGTCAAAAATGGCTCTGGGCACTATGGGACTTAACATCTGACGTTATCAGTCCCCTAGAACTTAGAACTACTTAAACCTAACTAACCTAAGGACATCACACACATCCATGCCCGAGGCAGGATTAGAACCTGCGACCGTAGCAGCAGCGCGGTTCCGGACTGAAGCGCCTACCGCTCTGCCATCGCGGCCGGCTGTGCAACTGTGGCTGCATCATTTGTAGTAGTTCCGCCACCATTTTGCAGGCAGTATAAAAATGTATTACGTCGACGCCAAGGACTATCAATGAAACAATTAAGCAGGCGAACGTCATAAGCTGTATATTAAAGTATTGACTTATTATTTGGAGTTTCGTTCTTTGTAATTTTTTCGTTTGATATTTCGTGGCCCGGTCACTATCAATGGCCCACCCTGTATACTGCACAGACAATTCGTGCGCTGTAACAGGGAACGTTTGGAATGCCATCCTCTTATTTAACTGTTTAAATAAGCTTTCAGAAATTGCGCTCGTTTCATTCGCTGAATCTATAATTATACTATAAGTTTCGAAATCAACAAAAGGCATTAAAACTTCTTTTTCTGTTTGTTCCTGGTACAAGTCTTCCTCTATCGCATCAACGCTTTCACACTGAATCGCATTCATCATAATTTCTGACCCTTCCGTTTGTAATTGAATTTCGTAGCGGATCGCTTCCGAAACTTGATTTAGTTTAACGGTTCATATTCCGCTGACTACTGTCTCGGCTTCTAGCACATTGCGATGATCGATATTACGTTCTTTCTCTATTGTTAGGTGGCCGGTTCGGCGAACTGTTTTGGTTGAATCGATCTCGTGTGTCATAATTATTTGGTCGATGCTTCCCGTCATCACGGCGGTCAAACCTACTTGGTCGTCCGTGCTCTTGGAATTCCTCCCGTAGCGTGCCATTATTTAGACTCTGGAAATTACTGTTGTTATTACGTTCTCGCTGTTCTCGTTCCGTGTTAAGTGCTTCCATGCGGTCAGCTAACAAACACTCTTGTTCCGTTTTTAACTGTGACGTAAGCGCTAGCTTCTCCCGAATTGCCAAGAGTAATTTCTGTATTGAAATCAACATCAGTTGTTCTTTCTGGACCGGATCGCTTAAATACGCATAGTCGTTTCAGTACTTCTGTGTACAGTCGCGCATGGTACCGTGATGTATAATTGGGGGACGTAAGATTTTTGATTTAATGTCCCACTGCTTGTCTTTAGACCAATACTTATTTAAAAATGCGGACTCAGATTTTTCATATTGTGCTGACTTTCGGCCTCTCGGATACCCCACACGTGCGCTTCCCCCTTCGTCTGACTGACGCAAGTGTAAATTTTAGTACTCTCTTTATAAGGCTTTGGAGATACGTGTTTAAATTGCTTGATAAAGGTAACAACATGTATATATTGTTTCGGATCATAGTTCTGCAAATTTCGGGTGCTCAGTCCACTGTCAAGAATTACGTGCAACCCGCCAACGTTCTTGCTATCTGCTTTTCATAACACAGAATTAATTTCATCTCTACTAAATGAGATCGACTTTTCGTGCCGGCCGTTGTGACCGAGCGGTTCTAGGCGCTTCAGTGCGGAACCGCGCTGCTGCTACGGTCGCAGGTTCGAATCCTGCCTCGGGCATTGATGTGTGTGATGTCCTTAGGTTAGTTCGGTTTAAGTAGATCTAAGTCTAGGGAACTGATGGCCTCAGATCTTAAGTCCCATAGTGCTCAGAGCCATTTGATTTTCGATTTGTCGTCACTGCCAGTAATTACGTTACATATTTTGCCTACTTCATTGTTCAGTTAGTTACACTGCGTCCGTACGCTATTAACCATTATACTCATCGATTCTTTTTCCTTCTTGATTTTAATGATTTCGTGATTTTGCGCCCGTATTTTGTCATGAGCTTTACTATGCAATTCGGTTGTTTGCCTGCTTTTTTCGTCAACTTGGGTCCGAAATTCTTAGATTTCCGTTTCAATTTCTTTGTGTTTGACTTTACATTCCTTTTCAGTTGATAATGTTTTTCATCGAAAGTCTTTGTACGATCGGTTCGCAAATTATTAACACTATTTGTTAATGTGTTCAATTGAGCTTCGATTTTCTCTTTTCCCGCATGTTTTTTGCTTTTTTCCTAATAGATTATAGTTGCCTTTGCGATTCTTTGCTTTTGTCATCCATGATTAATTCTATTTTCCCTAAAAGCTGAGTAAAGAAATCATACTAACAATAGTGGTGCGCATTTGTTGAGTAGCCAAAGATGTTGAACATGGCTTGGGCAAATCAAAGTTAACAATATCGCTATTTTCTGTAAATTCGGCTGTGGAATTTTCTAGAACGTTACTCTCTCCTCCGTTTACTGAATCGTTAAACTCTCCTTCCTCATTAAGAACACAACCGTGTTGCTTAGTGTCGACCGTGTTAACAATGTTATAAACAGTCACTGCTTGTTATAAGTTACAGCTTACGCGTAATTAAAAAAGTTCTTCCGTGTAATTGAACCTTATTAACACCGTTATTGTTCCTTTCCCAGACATTCCTACTCAACGTTGAACGGAATTCCACTCGAATCGCTGCAGACCCACCAACTACTGTGATACGTTCTCCGTCGTATCCAAAGTTGCGCTGGACTCGAAATCCGAACACACGCCACCATATGTAAGAGTTCTCCACGCGTCTGAGCAACGAACAGACTCGTTTTTGTCAACGGGCCTCCTGAATATAATTGATTTTGATCGGAAATACTGCATTCTTACTGTTAATTTTACTGCTTATTGGGCGATATACTATAGAACTGAGCAATTCACGGGTTTTACTATACAACATTTATGTCATTAAACGCACGAGCACTCGTATTAACTGACAAAGTTAGAGAACAGTTCGAATAAACTGTGTGCCATTACATAATAACCGTATGCATGACCGACAATCAGCTCTGCCTGTACGGTACTGCTTCTAATGAGCGACTATCAGCTTTTCCTGAATGCTTCTGCCTCCAAACTCGGTCGCTCCACAACAATTATAATTGTACTCTCTGTTGTCTGATCATAATGTATCCAAAGATCATATGTAAAGAGTATTGTACCCATACAACTTTTTATGTGCAGTCTCTGCTGAAGCCTTACGGATCAATGTACAAAGGTGGATCCAATGATTCTCTGAATGATCTGCGTGTATGATCAGTTGTAATGGCCCATCGTAGATGTTCGAGGTTTCTGTTTTACGACTGACACGTATTTGAACCCAGGTTTGATTTCGTTGCAGTGTACAACTGAATTTAGTTCGAACGCTTCCCATAGCTAGAAAATTGTGGGAATCAAAGTTTCGGGATACTTGTGTGTAGTATGTACAGCTTACCTGCTGGCAGAATCGGTAAATATAGTGGGGTTGTTATTATCATGCTTTGTTTTACACCTTCGTGGTGCGTAAATTTCTTTCTTTTCTTGTTTTTTTTTTTGGGTTGGAGTGTATTTTACTATACATCACTAGATTCTGTCATGGATTATACAGAGCGATAATCATGTGACGAACGATGAAAACCGAGCAAGGTGGCGCAGTGGTTAGCACACTGGACTCGCATTCGGGAGGCCAGCGGTTCAATCCCGCGTCCGGCCATCCTGATTTAGGTTTTCCGTGATTTCCCTAAATCACTCCAGGCAAATGTCGGGATGGTTCCTTTGAAAGGGCACGGCCGACTTCCCTCCCCGTTCTTCCCTAATCCGATGAGACCGATGACCGCGCAGTTTGGTCTCTTCCCCCAAAACAACCAACCAACCAACGGTGAAAAAGCAGTCTTGAGACCAAAAACCGTTAGTCGGAGGAATCGCCTCAGTTATGGGAGCTGGTAGGTTGAGGGGGGCGTGATGTGTGCGTCAGCGCACCGCGTACAGATGTTCCATAGCTGTGAAGAAATTGGCTATGCAGTTCTTCCGCCGTCCGTTACTGCACTAAAGCGGAATGTACGTCGGAACGAGAGGCTGCGCCATCAGCCCCACCTCGCCCAAATTCCTGCAGCTTGACATGATCTCAACGGAAAGTACAACTCAAAGATAGTCCTGTATTATGACACGCACTATCGAAATTTTTAAGTGTCTGAATATACAAGTTAAATGTTGAATATAAAACAAACTTTATTTTACCCCAAAACAATCTAAATAGCCTGCATGTCATTGAAAAAAATCGTAACTTGGAAACTGATAGACAGGGGAGAGTTATTTGTTGTAAAACGTTTAGCTTTTTTCAAACCATTTTTCCCCATTGTACTATGTCGGAGATGTCATTTGGAGTGCATGAAAATGGTGACAGAGGAGAGAAAGCGCAATTTTTCATCTGGCATGTTGAATCCAAAACTATGATAACGATACCGCGGAATTATTGACTCGAGGTTGGGAAGGCACCATCGGCAAAAACAAGCATAATTAGGTGGTTCAAAAACTTTAAAGAGACAGGCTGTGACAGATACATCCCTCACAACAGATGTTCCACAGTCTCTTCAGACTGTGCAAGCTACATTTCAAGACAGCCTCCAGAAGTCAATTCGTCACGCGTGACGCGAATTGCAGGATGGAAGACAAAAAAAAAAAAATAAAAAATGTTCAGATGTGTGTGAATTCCTAAGGGACCAAACTGCTGAGTTCATTGGTCCGTAGACTTACACACTACTTAAACTAACTTATACTAAGAACAACCACACACCCATGCCCGAAGGAGGACTCGAACCTCCGGCGGGAGGGAGGGAAGATCAATTGCCCTAAATTGTTACGTAAGCTGTTACGCCTTTTAGAATGGCAAGTTCAAATGGCCCAAGCATTGAGGCCAAACGATCAGTCTTGTTCTATGGATTCGCGTGTTGCACGCTGGCCTCCATAAATGGTGAAAATTACTACCTGAGAAAGTGGCTGTTTTCAGATTTCTGGACACGAGAATTGCCACAACACTAGGATTAGTGGCAGAACACCATGTTATAGTCTTAGGTGGAGATTTCAATTTACCAGATACTGGGACACTATACTGAGTGCAGTATCCGAAAATTACCTCGAGCGATTATACAGAGAACCGACTCTTGGACCTACTGTTAACAAACTGTAAGCTCGAAACAGGGAATCAGTGATCATAAGACTGTTGCAGCATCCCTGAATATGGAAGTGAATAGGAATATAAAAAAAGGGAGGAAGGTACATCTGTTTAGCAAGAGTAACAGAAGGCAGATTTCAGACTACCTAACAGACCAAAACGAAAATTTCTGTTCCGACGCTGACAATGTTGAGTGTTTATGGAAAAAGTTCAAGGCAATCGTAAAATGCGTTTTAGACAGGTACGTGCCGAGTAAAACTGTGAGGGACGGGAAAAACCCACCGTGGGTCAACAGCAAAGCTTGGAAACTACTGCGAAAGCAAAGAGAGCTTCACTGCAAGTTTAAACGCAGCCAAAACCTCTCAGACAAACAGAAGCTAAACGATGTCAAAGTTAGCGTAAGGAGGGATATGCGTGAAGCGTTCAGTGAATTCGAAAGTAAAATTCTATGTACCGACTTGACAGAAAATCCTAGGAAGTTCTGGTCTTACGTTAAATCAGTAAGTGGCTCGAAACAGCATATCCAGACACTCCGGGATGATGATGGCATTGAAACAGAGGATGACACGCGTAAAGCTGAAATACTAAACACCTTTTTCCAAAGCTGTTTCACAGAGGAAGACCGCACTGCAGTTCCTTCTCTAAATCCTCGCACAAACGAAAAAATGGCTGACACCGAAATAAGTGTCCAAGGAATAGAAAAGCAACTGGAATCACTCAGCAGAGGAAAGTCCACTGGACCTGACGGGATACCAATTCGATTCTACACAGAGTACGCGATAAACTTGCCGCCCTTCTAACAGCCGTGTACCGCA
This sequence comes from Schistocerca serialis cubense, assembly GCF_023864345.2. NCBI lineage: Eukaryota > Metazoa > Arthropoda > Insecta > Orthoptera > Acrididae > Schistocerca > Schistocerca serialis. Next base: position 876,796,393 of record NC_064641.1, read on the forward strand.
AGTCTCTAGAGGAACGGAAGGTTCCAAATGATTGGAAAAGAGCACAGGTAGTCCCAGTCTTTAAGAAGCGTCGTCGAGCAGATGCGCAAAACTATAGACCTATATCTCTGACGTCGATCAGTTGTAGAATTTTAGAACATATTTTTTTGCCCGCGTATCATGTCGTTTCTGGAAACCCAGAATCTACTCTGTAGGAATCAACATGGATTCCCGAAACAGCGATCTTGTGAGACACAACTCGCTTTATTTGTTCATGAGACCCAGAAAATATTAGATACAGGCTCCCAGGTAGATGCTATTTTCCTTGACTTCCGGAAGGCGTTCGATACAGTTCCGCGCTGTCGCCTTATAAACAAAGCAAGAGCCTACGAAATGTCAGACCAGCTGTGTGGCTGGATTGAAGAGTTTTTAGCAAACAGAACACAGCATGTTGTTATCAATGGAATGACGTCTGCAGACGTTAAATTAACCTCTGGCGTGCCACAGTGGAGTGTTATGGGACCATTACTTTTCACAACATTTATAAATGAACTAGAAGATAGTATCGGAAGTTCCAGGCGGTTTTTCGCGGATGATGCTGTAGTATACAGAGACGTTGCACCATTAGAAAATTGCAGTGAAATGCAGGAAGATCTGCAGCGATTAGACACTTGGTGCAAGGAGTGGCAGCTGACCCTTAACATAGGCAAATGTAATGTATTACGAATACATAGAAAGAAGGATCCTTTATTGTATGATTATACGATAGCGGAACAAACACTGGTAGCAATTACGTCTGTAAAATGTCTGGGAGTATGCGTACGGAACGATTTGAAGTGGATTGATCATATAAAATTATTTGTTGGTAGGGCGGGTACCGGGTTGAGATTCATTGGGAGAGTCCTTAGAAAATGTAGTCCGCCCGCATCTCGTGGTCATGCGGTAGCGTTCTCGCTTCCCACGCCCGGGTTCCCGGGTTCGATTCCCGGCAGGGTCAGGGATTTTCTCTGCCTCGTGATGGCTGGGTGTTGTGTGATGTCCTTAGGTTAGTTAGGTTTAAGTAGTTCTAAGTTCTAGGGGACTGATGACCATAGATGTTAAGTCCCATAGTGCTCAGAGCTATTTGAACCATTTTTTGAAATGTAGTCCATCAACAAAAGAGGTGGCTTACAAAACACTCGTCCGACCTATACTTGAGTGTTGCTCATCAGTGTGGGATCCGTACCAAGTCACGTTGACGGAGGAGATAGAGAAAATCCAAAGAATCACAGGGTTATGTGGTAAGTGTGTTAGCGACACGGAGATGTTTAGCAAACTCAAGTGACAGACTCTGCAAGAGAGGCGCTCTGCATCGCGGTGTAGCTTGCTGTCCAGGTTTCGAGAGGGTGCGTTTCTGGATGAGGTATCTAATATATTGCTTCCCCCTACTTATACCTCCCGAGGCGATCACGAATGTAAAATTAGAGAGATTCGAGCGCGCACGGAGGCTTTCAGACAGTCGTTCTTCCCGCGAACCATACGCGACTGGAACAGAAAAGGGAGGTAATGACAGTGGCAAGTAAAGTGCCCTCCGACACACACCGTTGGGTGGCTTGCGGAGTATAAATGTAGATGTAGATTTCGGGCTACAAAAACCCACACATGTGAACACATCTCTAGCTTAGTGCTTGGTACACTGTGAGGACCTCGCCGTTGAGCGCCTATTTGCTGTGGCCTAATGCGCGATAGGGTCATTTCCTTCAGAGAGAAAAGCTTAATTGAAATTTGTTTTTAAAGATATAGCAGCTGCTTTCATTCCAAAATCAAGGTTTCTGCCTTAGGCCATTATCGAGCGTTACAACAACAACAACAACACATTGAAGCACAATAGAAGTACAAATATCAGATAAAGTATCGGTTAAATAGCAGGACAAACACTTAAATTGATGTGTAGACTGCATGATTAAACTGGAGTGGAATAAAAGTCAAAGCCCATATCTTCGGTTATATAAACCACTTTTGTCAAATGCAAATGCGAGATCATTTGTGTAATAAGCTAATTTTCCGGCTATTAGCTTACATTTACACGAGGGCTGTCCAGAAAGTAAGTTACGATCGGTCGCGAAACGGAAACCACAGTGAAAACCAGAAACATTTTATTTGCAACAGTTAGGTACACCTTCCAACTACTTCTCTACATAGTCGACGCTCCAACTTCGAGTTTTGTCGTAGTGTTGTATCAACTTTCCAATATCCTCGTCATAGAAAGCAGCCGCCTGTGCTTTCGGCCAGGTCTGCAGCTCGTTGTCTGTCGAAAACTTTTGTCTTCATGGCCAGAGGTTTTTGTGAGCAGAAATGAGACTCGGGGGGAGTTAATTACGGACTGTATTGTGGATGATCAAACACTTCTCATCGGAAACGCTACAGGAGCGTCTTCATTGCGCCTGCAGTGTGCGGCCGAGAATTGGCTTGAAGAAGGAACTGCTCGACAGTTGTGTTACGTGGGCTGCATGACACGGGCGAAATCTCTAACCGGGCCCTCATGCTTGGCGGGAGACGCTATTCCTTACGCATCTTTACGTGCTCACTGTTCACTCAAAACCGAAAAGAGCGTCGCGACACGATTGAAGGGCATACTAGAGACACTGAACAACACATCTGTGCGAAGCTTTACCGGATTTTCCCAGTGGTTTCCATTTCGCGGCCGATCGTAACTTACTTTCTGGACAGCCCTCGTAGTTGCGGAATAAAACAGACGACCAAATCACATTTTCTTAAACATTGCTACACTGCGTCCAGGCAGCCACTGACATAAAAATAAGTGAAATGATCGTCAAAGACTATCACACAGGCATCGCAATTTGCACCATGTGATCTGTGGTGTGCCATGGGAACATGTAGTGGGACTCTTTGGTTACATTATCTTTGAAGTGAGTAGAAGATGTATTGTGCTTTTATCTTGCAATGTAAAACATGATAATGGCTTAAGGTATAAATCTAGATTGTGAAATGAAACTTGTTGTACAATAAAATGGCGTTTATACCTTTCTAAGGGTTTTATATGACCGTGGCCCCACACGAAAGTAAAATCATTAATGGGAAATGTTGACATGGACATGCTGGGCTGTCACAGATCGAAGAGCAGCAGTTGTTCATCATCTTCCAGCACGATGGCGCAGCCCCACACTGGAGTTTGAACGCAAGGGACGTGATGAATGACACATTTCCTGGGAGGTGATTGCGTCGTGTAGTTTTCGTAGCATCGCCCCTGCGTTCTCTCCATGTCACACCATTTCTTTTCGTGGGTTTACGTGAAGAATCGCGGGTACACAACACCAGACAGTGACATGTTGACACTTCGTTCACGAATCAGTGAAGCAATCGGAACTCTTGAGCTGCATTGCAGACTCGCGCATGAGCAGAACTCGATTATAGCCCGGAAGTTCTACGAGCGACGAGTGTGGCGCCTTCACGGTACCCCAGCGCTCTCAGCCAAAAAACAAACAGAAAAAAACTAAGCAAAGTTTTCATCGTTAGACTTTGAGGGACGTCGTTCGACGTCCGCGCAAAATCTTTCTCGTCGCTAAAGCAAACAGATAAGATGGGGCACACAACGAAATTCAGGCGTAACAGAAAAACTTTGAGAACTGCTAGACGTTCTACGACAAACCACGAAATTCCGTCTCTAAGTGTTTCCAAGGTGTGATTTTTTGAAATGATAGCGGGACTTCATATACATCCTGCATTACAGGTACATCAGCGAACAGAATTTGTCTCTTAGAGAGTTAAATTACGGAAAAATATAGTTCAAAATTCTCAATAATTCGCGTTATTGCAATTTGAGGATTACAATTTAAATAAAACACCATTCCAAAATTAATTCCACTACACCTCAAAAAGTTTTACTTTCAGATTTAACGGAATACCGTAATTAATTGTATGTGTAAACGTGTAGTGTCATCCTTGTGCTGCGTTGATGGAAAAAGCCTGGTGACTAATTTGATTTGTTTGTTAAATCGTGAGAGCCGTGAGTACTGCAGTCTTGGTAGACAAGTTCTATAACGAAGAAGTGTTTCTTCAGCTTCAAAATTTCAATGACGGGGAGCAGCAACTTTATTTAAAATCCTTAAAGCGTTAATTAATGGTTCTGTCAATAGATGCAGTTATTTATTAGGTGACTATTTTCGAAACCTTACAGATTCATTTTCAAGCGTGGTCCACTAAGGCCGCACTGACAGTGCCTCATCTTAAAAATAAATATAAATAACTTGATTTCGACTTGGTAACAGGCATGTCTGGATTGTTAACATTTATAGAGACTGTGCTGCCAGTCATTGTTTATGATTAACATTAGGCACTGTCAGTGCAGCCTCAGTTGGCCAGTCCTGAAAATGAACCTGTAACGGTTCGAAACAAGTATCCTAATAAATAACTACAGCCGTTGACAGAACCAATAATAAACGCTTTAAAGGAGTGTTTTCTTCTATGTGGCCATCAGTGAGGCATATATCGCCAATGAATAGATTTCGAACTGTCAAGGCCGCTAAAATCATTTATTCATGTAGATTATCGGAGATACTAAAAGGTATCAGATAGATTATATAATGGTAAGACAGAGATTTAGGAACCAGGTTTTAAATTGTAAGACATTTCCAGGGGCAGATGTGGACTCTGACCACAATCTATTGGTTATGACCTGTAGATTAAAACTGAAGAAACTGCAAAAAGGTGGGAATTTAAGGAGATGGGACCTGGATAAACTGAAAGAACCAGAGGTTGTACAGAGATTCAGGGAGAGCATAAGGGAGCAATTGACAGGAATGGGGGAAATAAATACAGTAGAAGAAGAATGGGTAGCTTTGAGGGATGAAGTAGTGAAGGCAGCAGAGGATCAAGTAGGTAAAAAGACGAGGGCTAGTAGAAATCCTTGGGTAACAGAAGAAATATTGAATTTAATTGATGAAAGGAGAAAATATAAAAATGCAGTAAGTGAAACAGGCAAAAAGGAATACAAACGTCTCAAAAATGAGATCGACAGGAAGTGCAAAATGGCTAAACAGGGATGGCTAGAGGACAAATGTGAGGATGTAGAGGCCTATCTCACTAGGGGTAAGATAGATACCGCCTACAGGAAAATTAAAGAGACCTTTGGAGATAAGAGAACGACTTGTATGAATATCAAGAGCTCAGATGGAAACCCAGTTCTAAGCAAAGAAGGGAAAGCAGAAAGGTTGAAGGAGTATGTAGAGGGTCTATACAAGGGCGATGTACTTGAGGACAATATTGTGGAAATGGAAGAGGATGTAGATGAAGATGAAATGGGAGATACGATACTGCGTGAAGAGTTTGACAGAGCACTGAAAGACCTGAGTCGAAACAAGGCCCCCGGAGTAGACAATATTCCATTGGAACTACTGACAGCCGTGGGAGAGCCAGTCCTGACAAAACTCTACCATCTGGTGAGCAAGATGTATGAAACAGGCGAAATACCCTCAGACTTCAAGAAGAATATAATAATTCCAATCCCGAAGAAAGCAGGTGTTGACAGATGTGAAAATTACCGAACTATCAGCTTAATAAGTCACAGCTGCAAAATACTAACACGAATTCTTTACAGACGAATGGAAAAACTAGTAGAAGCCAACCTCGGGGAAGATCAGTTTGGATTCCGTAGAAACACTGGAACACGTGAGGCAATACTGACCTTACGACTTATCTTAGAAGAAAGATTAAGGAAAGGCAAACCTACGTTTCTAGCATTTGTAGACTTAGAGAAAGCTTTTGACAATGTTGACTGGAATACTCTCTTTCAAATTCTGAAGGTGGCAGGGGTAAAATACAGGGAGCGAAAGGCTATTTACAATTTGTACAGAAACCAGATGGCAGTTATAAGAGTCGAGGGACATGAAAGGGAAGCAGTGGTTGGGAAGGGAGTAAGACAGGGTTGTAGCCTCTCCCCGATGTTGTTCAATCTGTATATTGAGCAAGCAGTAAAGGAAACAAAAGAAAAATTCGGGGTAGGTATTAAAATTCATGGAGAAGAAATAAAAACTTTGAGGTTCGCCGATGACATTGTAATTCTGTCAGAGACAGCAAAGGACTTGGAAGAGCAGTTGAATGGAATGGACAGTGTCTTGAAAGGAGGATATAAGATGAACATCAACAAAAGCAAAACAAGGATAATGGAATGTAGTCTAATTAAGTCGGGTGATGCTGAGGGTATTAGATTAGGAAATGACACACTTAAAGTAGTAAAGGAGTTTTGCTATTTGGGGAGCAAAATAACTGATGATGGTCGAAGTAGAGAGGATATAAAATGTAGGCTGGCAATGGCAAGGAAAGCGTTTCTGAAGAAGAGGAATTTGTTAACATCCAGTATTGATTTAAGTGTCAGGAAGTCATTTCTGAAAGTATTCGTATGGAGTGTAGCCATGTATGGAAGTGAAACATGGACGATAAATAGTTTGGACAAGAAGAGAATAGAAGCTTTCGAAATGTGGTGCTACAGAAGAATGCTGAAGATTAGATGGGTAGATCACATAACTAATGAGGAAGTATTGAATAGGATTGGGGAGAAGAGAAGTTTGTGGCACAACTTGACCAGAAGAAGGGATCGGTTGGTAGGACATGTTCTGAGGCATCAAGGGATCACCAATTTAGTATTGGAGGGCAGCGTGGAGGGTAAAAATCGTAGAGGGAGACCAAGAGATGAATACACTAAGCAGATTCAGAAGGATCTAGGTTGCAGTAGGTACTGGGAGATGAAAAAGCTTGCACAGGATAGAGTAGCATGGAGAGCTGCATCAAACCAGTCTCAGGACTGAAGACCACAACAACAACAACATCGGTTTAGGCAATTCTCTGTTGCCATCTTCGGATCTACGATTACATCATTACCCAATCTTCTCCTTCAGTGCCGTTAGTGGTGCTATAAAATATATGTCCATGTTGGTATCGTGAGCTATACTAGAAGGCGGCATGCCAGTTTTAAAATAACAGCTATCTATACACATACACTATGTGATCAAAAGTATCCTGACACCCCAGAAACATACGTTTTTCATATTAGGTGCATTGTGATGCCACCTAGTGCCAGGTACTCCATATCAGCGACCTCAGTAGTCATCAGACATCGTGAGACATCAGAATAGGGCGCTCTGCGGAGCTCACGGACATCGAATGTGGTCAGTGGATTGGGTGTCGCTTGTGTCATACGTCTGTACGCGAGATTTCCACACTCCTAAACATCCCTAGGTCCATTATTTCCGATGTGATAGAGAAGTGGCAACGTATAAGAACACGTACAGCACAAAAGCGTACACGCCGACCTCGTCTGTTGACTGACACAGGCCGCCCACAGTTGAAGAGGGTCGTAATGTGTATTAGGCATACATCTACCCAGACCACCACACAGAAATTCTAAAGTGCATCAGAATCTACTGCTAGTACTATGAAAGTTACACGGGAGGTGAGAAAACTTGGATTTCATGGTCGAGCGGCTGCTTATTCGCCACACATCGCGCCAGTAAATGCCAAATGACGCCTCGCTTGGTGTACGGAGCTTAAACATTGGACTACCGAACATTGGAAAACCGTTGTGTGGAGTGACGAGTCATGGTACAAAATGTGACGATCCGATGGCAGGGTGTGGGTATGGCGAATGCCCGGTGAACGTCACCTGCCATCGTTATGCAGTGCCAACAGTAAAATTCGGAGACGGTGGTGTTATGGTGTGGTGGTGTTTTTCGTGGAGGGGGCTTGCACCCCTTGTTATTCTGCGTAGCACTATCACAGCGCAGGCCTACTTGACGTTGTAAGCACCTTATTGCTTCGCACTGTTGACGAGCAATTCGGGGATGGCGGTTGCATCTTTCAACACGATCGAACACCTGTTCATAATAGCCTGTGGGGCAGTGGTTACACGGCAATAACATCCCTGTAATGGACTGGCCTGTACAGAGTCCTAACATGAATCCTATAGTACACCTTTGGGATGTTTTGGAACGCCGACTTGGTGCCAGGCCTCACTGACTGACATCGATACCTGTCCTCAGTGCTGCACTCCGTGAAGAATCGGCTGCCAGTCCCCAAAAGACCTTCCAGCAGCCGATTGAACGTATGCCTGCGAGAGTGGAAGCTGTCATCAAGGATAAGGGTGGGCGAACACCATACTGAATTCCAGTATTTCCGATGGAGGGCGCCACGAACTTGTAAGTCATTTTTAGCCAGGTATCCAGATACTTTTGATCACATAGTGTATTATTGCGTGTACATAGGTGTTATTTTAAAATTGAGATGTTGATTTCTAGAATAACTGGCGATATCAATTTGGACATATATTGTATAAGACCACTTACTGTGCGGAAGGAGAAGCCTTTAAATACAGTTCACGACACCATTTACGGTACCGAAGGAGAAGATTGTGTATGATGTAAACATAGATCTGAAGATGGCAACTGAGATTTGCCGAAACCGATCACTATATGACTAAATGATTTTCGCGATCTTGTCAGTTGGAAATTTAATCAGTGTCCAGAATTCTAGAGATTGCCCCGATGCTGATTATGTCCGAAGTGTATGGGTATCGCCAGCATTTACTGCGAAGTAAGACAATTCCGGCAACCAAAATAATGTTTCCCCATGGTTATTTTCTCTTCTGCTTCCAGCTATGGTTCATAGAGTTCAGAACTAAAGGTAAGCCTTAGTTACTTTGTAGTATACTTCAGTAGTGTAACTGAGAAATTAAAGAAGTCTGTGAATAGAACGTCTTGATTTAGATGGTAATTTTGCCGCTAATTGTATGCAAATTTCCAGTCATTTTGAAATAGCGACGTCTTCGGTGACTGACGACCGCATGTATTTCATGTAACGCAACACCATAAAATGTAGTAGCACTGCAGATAACTTCGCGTCCCTCGGTCGTTACGTTGTGTGATGTGAGTGTCAAGGGGACCAAACGGTAACTGCATTTTTGAAATTTTTCATATCTGTGGTACGTGAAGTTCAGATCGCAAATAACGCTCCCACAAAGGAGTTCGATACCACTCTCAAAATTCCCGAGAAAACCGAATTGGAAGTTTTCCGAGTTGTCTTTAACAGGCTAAAGTCAGGACGATGTTCCGACAGGCAGCATGGATGTTTAGCAGAACATTCGCCACGTGGTTGTCCTGGGTTCCATTCCTCGGGCAATGCATATTTTTGATGAAATATACGTATTCTACGAGCATTTCCGCGAATCGCAATACATCAATGAGATTTTTTACGACTGCCGCTTCTTCTCGCATCCAAATTTTCATCGTCTGCGGTCGTTCCAGTCTCCAGGCCTCTCGCCGTCGTTGCTTCTGTCACGTTACATTTCCAGCATCTCGAAGGTGTGCCACTGCGGTATCCGTTTTGGCCACCTTGTATACAGTATACGTTGCAAGTGACCTTATCTGGGATCGAGACTACTGTCATTTCCGTGCAGTCTGGAAGCGTGCTTTCGACGTTCAAGATCTCTCTGAGTCTCTCACCTCTAGCATGACCAAGATCTGAAAAATCAACAACTCCGTCTCCAAAAATCCATCGGGACAGCCAACAGACGGTCATTTTACTTTTAGTTAGTTCTCACAATTCTGCGCCATACGATGTGATACTATCAACAACAGACTATGGATGGTATGTATTGTTCTATGCATTATGTTATGGTTCTGAGGATGCCATTTAGTTGTTTTATGGATCGCTTGCCCTGGCTAATTTTATTCAGCATATCATCCGGACTTCTACCGTTTGACGACAGCGTCGCTTGGGAGTATCAGCACCCACTTGTACATCATTAACAGTATTTTCTCCCACCTTCATATATTTTGTTTTAGATATATTTATAGCAAATTCACATTTTTCGTATTATTCTTCGAATTTCCGGAGCATTTAATCAGTATGTAGTTAACCTTCAGCTACTGTCATTTGGTCTACAGCAAAAAATAAGGCGAACAGGATTTCATAATCTATGAGGGCAACCATTCCTCCGTATTTCCTTTTCCAAAATTTCAACGCCTCCTCTAAGTAGATAAACAATGTAGGGGCGAGTGCGTATTCCGCGCATGGTCCCTTTGTCACCTCAAAATCTCAAGAGTGCCCAAAGACAGGGTGGGTGGTAAGCCCTCTTGCTGTCCTTTCCTAAACTACGTTTTTCGAGGATAAATAATCCATCAGTACAGGAGCGACCATATCAGAGTCCATTTTATTCTTTATATCATCAAGTTTTAACTCTACATCTACCTCTTTATCACCCCATATTACCATATCATCTGCAAAAATCATCTTTTTGTCTTTTTATTTTACTATATCTTTAACTGCCCTATTCATTCCCTCCATCACAACATTAAAAGGTGCTTAAGTCCTTGTCTTATTTCGAAGTATTCAGAGTCCCCCAATGGTGTTCTAATTCCGCAATTGTGTCCTCTGTACAATGTCCTTATTACATTAATGTATCCATCTTCTACATCTATCTTCTTCATTTCTTCCCAGAGTCTTTCCTTGTTAACTGAGTCATATGCCTTTTCTATGTCTACAAAAACCATTATCACCCTTTTCTTATACTCCGAACTTTTTTCCATCAGTTGACAAATAGAAAATATCAAGTCGATCGTGCTTCTTCCTTTCCTAAACCCATGCTGTTCTCACTCGGCTCCTTTTCTATCTTTTGACTTATTCGATTTAGTAAAATTCTTTCAAAAATCTTGACCGTATGACTCATAAGGGTTATTCCTCTGTAGTTTTTACAAAGTCTCTTATTGCCTTTTTTGAAGATTGGAACAACGTCTCCTCTTCTCCAATCGTCAGGTATTGTACTATTTCTCCACACATCTCCTCTTCTCCAATCGTCAGGTATTGTACTATTTCTCCACACACTTGATAGTACTCTATACAGCCACTGCATTCCCACTGGACCTGCTGTTCTTATCATGTCCACTGATACTTCATCATGTTCTGGTGCTCCCCTCCCCCCCCCCCCCCCCCCATTGATCTTCTTCACAGCTATTTCCATTTCTTCCAGTATAATTTGTCCTAATTCTGCTCCCCAAATTGTCTCAATTTCTCCGTTATTTGTTGTTTCCTAACGTACCTGCTCGTCAGCGTTTAACAGTTTCTTAAAATGTTCTTTCCAGAGATCTTTTATATTCCCTGGATCTCCAATCACTGGTACTTCAGAAGCCTTCCTCTTATTTTTCATCATTGTATAGAACATTTTCTTATTGCTCTTCACATATACTTCAAGTTTTTTTTGTAAACTCTTCCCATGCCTTTTTCTTTGCTGTTTCCACTATTTCTTTGCACTTCTTCTTTTCCTCTATATATATATATTTTATAGTCTTCATCATTTTTAGTTTTCCACCACTTTCTCCATGCTCCATTTTTTCTTCTAACTGCTTACATTGTGCTATCATCCCACCAACTTGTCTGTCGTACTTTTTCCTTTCCAGATGTTCTACCACATACTTTTTGTGCTGCTTCGACTAAAGTTTCTTTGAATAAACTCTATTCTTTTTCTACATCGCAGAAAATTTCTTTTGGAAATTTTTGTGTGATTAATTCTCTGTACTTCTCAGCAATTTCACTCTCTTTCAGTTTCCAATCCCATATCCTCATCAGTTTCTTCTGTTTTCTATTTTTCACACACTGCACACTGATTCATTTTCCATTGTCCCACCAGTTATCTATGGTCTCCATGTGCACTCACACTTGGAATTACCTTCACATTTGTTACTGCATTCGCGCTGTTTCTAGTATCTTCTAGGTTTTATTTGCTCGTTGGTTCGCCTTTCTTTCTTCTATCTCTTTGCCAATTTCCTGCCAAGCTCTGTTTTTTTACCTCTTATCGCTGTTCTTTGTGTATGGTTTTTTTCTTTCCTGTATTCGTGTCAATCAGTGTCTGACTTTGAGTTTAGCTTTCTTCTTATTTCACTTGCTCTTGCACTGTGTTGGTGCACCTTTCGTCAAATTTTCTATTTCTCTTTTGGATTTTTTTTTCTCAAAGTGCTTCGTAAGCTGCCCTATGAATGGCTTCTTTAACCATTTCATACATCTTACCTGCAGAAGTTTCTTCAGCAACGTTAAGTTTTTCTACTAGCCTTAGCTGGCACAAGAAACGAGTAAAATTATGCTAAAGGCTTTTAAATGGTGTTGAATATTAGTGGCATTCTGTGATTCGGTATCCAGTTGAATCTCGGTGTCTTTGATAAACTTGTAATATACTTGAAGACGGATAAAAAGTCTGTAACGCTCAGGACTGGTAATCGCTAGATCGTTAGTTCGAGTCTCGTTACGGTCGTATTTTATTCGTTTTTTTTGTTCATTTCTAACACCTACGTCACTTAAATACAAAATTGCTAAATGACACTTATGTAACTGTCATTTTCAAGAAAAATGCGTATCTTCTTATTTCTAATTAAACATTGCACGCTGAAATCCAGTTTTTATTGCAAATATCAATTCTTAACTACCGATCTTATCTTGAATAAGAAACAACAACAGATTAATGTTTTTCATCTTTATGTACCTTACACTTGACATAAATGCTCATAGAACGTACAGCTTTGTTTAAAATTTACTACATGGGCTTTCCATATCGAAAGAAAACTTTTACCACAAAGTCACGTGGAGCATCGAATAAGTACATTTTGCTTTAGGATATTAAGGACCGTTGGAAAACTTCAGTCTATTTTCGCGACAATTTTTTAGAGTTGCATCGAATAGCGGAAGATATCTTCCTTCTGAACTTCGCGTGCCATAAATATAGAAAAATTGGCCAGGAGCGAGTAGGACTCGCAAGACGAAGGTTCCGTAGACAGTTCATCCATTCCGAAAATCGAGGACTTCGACGATTTAAACCTGTTATCGACATTGTTGCTGGCAAGATATCGGTCCCAGCGTTTCTAACACTTGCGAGAATGTTCTAATTTCAGGTTTGAAGTCGGTTAACAAATGACAAAACGAATATTTTTTTCGTACGATATAATGACAAACTAACAATTTTGTGATTCTTTTCCTTTACTTGTACAGTGAAACCTGTGTTCTTCCTAAATTTCATGATACTAAGTCAAGGGAATGTTCCCTATAAGTTTTATTAAGTGAGTTTGGGAGTGTCAAAATATGTAGCATAAATGGCCCATTCCTGAGGAAAAGGGGTCTTGACAGACGGATGGATAGACAGTCGGATAGCATATGATAATTTTATTCGTGTGATATAATTGCAATTTAACAATTCCGGATTTTTCTCTGTACTAGTACCGTGAAACCTTTCTTCTTGTTAAATTTCGGGATTGTATGCCAACGGGAAGTTCCCTTAAGGTTTGATGAGTGAGTTTGCGACTACCAAAATATGTGACATAAATGGGCGTATCTTTTGACTGGACTTACAAGCTAAGGTTTATTATGCCGTCAAGAGACCATACGGCTTAGTATGTGACATAAATTTCAACTTGATACATTTACCCGATCATGTGAAAACGGGTCTTAACAGACGGACGGCTAGACAATCTAATAAAAAAATGACACAAAACAAAATTTTCGTGTGATATATTTACAAATTGACAGTTTTCGGAATTTTTTTCGTTTGGTTGTAGTGTGAAACCTTAGGCTAATAATTGTGAATTTCATGATTCTAGGGTAACTGGAAGTAATCTGCAGGTTTTGATGAGTGAATTCATAACAAAACATGTGACGTCAATGGTCGTATGTCTTCTGAATGTACTGACACAAAAGCTTCACTTTTTTTACACCGCCAAGGGAACGTAAACCTTAATGTGTGACCTAAATATCAGTTTGACATATCTACCCATTCCTGAGGCAAAGAGTTTTGTACAGTTGGACAGACAGACGGAGAACAAGGTGATCGTACAAGGATTCCGTTTATTCAAATTGAGGTACGGAACCCTAAAATTACAAAAATCTGATAGCCATGTCGTCTTCTTGCAAGAAAGCATGTTTCATTAACAGTAGGTGGTACATTCAGCGTCGTTTCCGTACAAAATAGAGATCTATCACTTACCGACGTTTATGATAGTTACGTTACATTTTTTCACCTTTGATAACGGAAACGTTACACTTGATGACGCGAAACACGACTGCTGCAAGAACTAGGGTAGTTTTAAGAGCACCGGGTCGGGCATCAATTAAGGGCAGCGAAAATGTATGTGATGGGAGGCTTTCCCGACGTATATGTTGTTTCCAGGGCTCTCAGGTGTCCAGCCGGATGCGATCGTTTAAGTCCCACGATATTTCGGCGCATAACCTTTGCGCCATCATCAGGTCGTTCTGATGGAATGGTCTGTCTGTCATGGAATATCGTGGGACTTCAAAGATTTCATCCGGCTGGACACCCGAGAGCCCTGGAAACAGCAAAATTCTAGATGCAGCAGCTAAGAAGGCCTGCACAGTACCCGCAGGAAGCACAATCGTAAGTTCCTTACGCTGCCCTCCTGGTTGAGGCTAAGGCCGATGCGCCAGTGGATGAATGGCTGGATGTGAGGCAAAACGACCTGTACTAGTGGAAACCGACCATACGTTCTTTCCAGTCACTGACGGAGAATGACGTTTCTGTCAGCACACTTCTGGTATGAGAGTGTTCCCTGACATGAAGTTTCCATTACTGGTATGAGAGGATACGCCCTGGTGCAGTGTACGTGATGTAGAAACATCTCTGCGCCACAATCTGAAAATGTATATCCAGTTTATACATTCTAGAGCAGCACATGTTGACGTCATCACCAGTGTCCAACGCTTATTAAAATTGTATTACGACCGCCCGGTTGGCCGTGCGGTCTAACGCACGGCTTTGCGGGCGGGAAGGAGCGCCTGGTCCCCGGCACGAATCCGCCCGGCGGATTTGTGTCGAGGTCCGGTGAGCCGGCCAGTCTGTGGATAGTTTTTAGGTGGTTTTCCATCTGCCTCGGCAAATGCGAGCTGGTTCCCCTTATTGCGCCTCAGCTACACTATTTCGGCGATTGCTGCGCAAACAAGTTCTCCACGTACGCGTATACCACCATTACTCTACCACGCAAACATAGGGGTTACACTCGTCTCGTGTGAGACGTTCCCTGGGGAGGGGGGATCAATCGGGGGCCGAACCGCACAATAACCCTGGGTTCGGTGTGGGGCGGCGGAGGGGTGAAGTGGACTGCGGTAGTCGTCGTGGTGTTGTGGACCACTGCGGCTGCGGCGCGGACGGAGGGGACGCATCCTCTCCGTCGTTTCTAGGTCCCCGGTTAACATAGCAAACTGTGTATTTTTTCCGAAGTTCACTAAAGTGACGCGAAGGAAAATTTGTATCTTCCCTAGGCTGGTAGTGACAGTTAAGCTTTGAAATATTGATTTATCTAACTGTGTATACGTTTGTGAATATACTTTTTGAGCAACAGTTCTTTTTTTAGTCATTTTGCTACTATTTTCTGTCACACAGTTATCCGTGTCTGTCCGCAGCTCGCTGTTGTGCGGTAGCGTTCTCGCTTCCCACGCCCGGGTTCCCGGGTTCGATTCCCGGCGGGGTCAGGGATTTTCTCTGCCTCGTGATGACTGGGTGTTGTGTGATGTCCTTAGGTTAGTTAGGTTTAAGTAGTTCTAAGTTCTAGGGGACTGATGACCATGGATGTTAAGTCCCATAGTGTTCAGAGCCATTTGAGCCATTTATCCGCGTCTCAGGAGGGCAATAGTACTAACTGAGCAGAAGTATGTGTGCCTGTTATTCCCAAATATCCTCAGTTACTCTGTTCAGTTTCTCTCGGTTCAAGTTCTCGGTTTCTCTGCAAATTGATGAATCTGTACAACAGTTCAGAATACCAGGTGTAGAAGTTTGAAAAACGAAATTTCCCTACAGATGGTGCTAACCGTCAGTGCAGGGCCCGTGAGACGGAGTCAGCAGCGCCATCTGCTTCCTGTAACGGCTGACGATGAATGTCAATACACAGTAACCCAAGTTCCATACTCCGGTATCTGTTTCAAACCAATAAACATGTCGAGTTTTGTGCCTGCTAACTACGATTTGTGGACAGGATTGGTTTTCTGTCATCATTTGAAGAAAACTGCTACAGAATCGCATCGAATACTTGTCGAAGCTTTCGGCGAACACGTTCTTGGGAGAACACAGGGGTTAGAGTGGTTTAAAAAATTTAAAAGCGGTGGTTTAGACGTGAGAAACGACCAGCGCGGGAAACCACCAAAAAAGTTCGAAGACAACGAATTGCAGGCCTTATTGGATGAAAATTATACTAAAACAATTGAATGTGTCGCAGAAAGACGTTTCTCTTCGGTTGAAAGCTAGGGGAAAGTTGCAGAAAGTGAGAAAATTGGTTCCGCATGAACTGAATGAAAGACAGCAAGGAAACCGAAAGAACACTTGTGATATGCTGCTCGTCAAATAGAAAACAAAGTCGTTTGTCCATCGAATACTAGCAGGTGATGAATAGTGGATCATAAGCTTCGTAAATCGTGGGTGAATCCAGGCAAACCATTGACACCCACTGCAAGACCAAATCTCTTTGGAAAGAACAAAATCCTCTGTGTTTGGCGGGATCAGAAGGGTAGCATCTATCATGAGCTGCTAAAACCTGGTGAAACCGTTAACACCGATCGCTACCCGCATCATCACGTGAAAAACGACGGGAATATGGAAAAAGGCAACACAAAGTCATATTGATCCACGATAACACCCCATCACACGCAGCGAAAAGGGTCAGGGAAACGATCTAGGCGTTCAGTTGGAAAATACTAGGGCATGCGGCTTATTCTCCAGACTTGGCTTCGTTCGATTATCGTCTATTTGTATCACTGGGACACGCTCTCGCTGAAAAACGCTTCAGTTCTTATGAAAATGTACGAAAATGGCTCGCTCACTGTTTCCCTTCAAAAGAAGAACTGTTTTGTGGGTGGCATTCATAGCTTGCCGGAGAGGGGGGAGAAAGGTATAAATAGCAATGGAGATTGTTTTGAATAAAATATTGTTTATCAGCTTCAGATATCAGACGTGTAATTATTGCAGCCAAATTCCGGTTTCATACTTCTGCACCTGGTAGTTCTGTATGCAGTTCCACGTCATCTGTGGTGCAAATTTCCTGAAGATCTCTTTCAAGCTGTCTCCTTTAAGCTGTCGTACTATTTGAATACTTTTGATTAATATATTCGTTAATGTAGTTTGTTTGATGAGAACAATAAACCTTTAATGGCGGCATTTTTTTGTAACTTAATCTACTAAGAACGAAGTTAACAACTGGGATTATCTCCCGTTTCGTCGGTTTAGTTGACTCGTAATTCATTTATTCACCGAGACTAACCAATTAATGTAGGTAAGTTTTAGAAACTTTGCTTTAATTCTGACTGCAGAGGTACAATTTCTACGAATTTCACTCATTTCTGAGAGCTTAAAATCAATGACCCCGAAGCTGTTGCCCTTATTACTCATACACCTGTCAGCCCCTTAGGTGAACGGTCGGCGCACCTGACTACGTTGCAGCTTCCCGGGCGGGTCGGAGATTTTCTCCACAGGAGGACTGAGTGTTGTGTTGCCCTCGTCATCATTTCGTCATAATCGCCACGCAGGTCCTCCAGTGTGACGTCAGCTGAAAACAGCTGCAACTTAGTAGTCGAGCGTCCCCAGGCGGGGACCCCCGGCGATCAATGCCAAACGATGAGTTCATTTCTTTTCATTTACACAAGTTTACTTGATGCAACTCCTCGAATGCTGCGTGACTCTCTACATCTGATAATATTAGGTTTAACTGGAATGGACGTAATCCTTGGTGGCTGTGAACATAGAGTCAATCGTCGGCAATCAACGCATGTAAACACAAATTTCTCTTAGTGAGTCTCTCCAACCAGAGCACGAAATGTGAAAGAGCTGCTTTGATACACTGATTCATTGCTGTGTATTAATAATGCAAAGGTACTAACATCTTCCTCCTCACTGAGTGCTCGTTGTTCGTTGTGGTCTTCAGTCCTGAGACTGGTTTGATGCAGCTCTCCATGCTACTCTATCATGTGCAAGCTTCTTCATCTCCCAGTACTTACTGCAATCTACATCCTTCTGAATCTGCTTAGTGTATTCATCTCTTGGTCTCCCTCTACGATTTTTACCCTTGATGCCTCAAAACATGTCCTACCAACCGATCCCTTCTTCTAGTCAAGTTGTGCCACAAACTTCTCTTCTTCCTAATCCTATTCAATACCTCCTCATTAGTTACGTGATCTATCTACCTTATCTTCAGCATTCTTCTGTAGCACCACATTTCGAAAGCTTCTATTCTCTTCTTGTCCAAACTAGTTATCGTCCATGTTTCACTTCCATACATGGCTACACTCCATACAAATACTTTCAGAAACGACTTCCTGACACTTAAATCTATACTCGATGTTAACAAATTTCTCTTCTTCAGAAACGATTTCCTTGCCATCGCCAGTCTACATTTTATATCCTCTCTACTTCGACCATCATCAGTTATTTTACTCCCTAAATAGCAAAACTCCTTTACTACTTTAAGTGTCTCATTTCCTAATCTAATTCCCTCAGCATCACCCGATTTAATTTGACTACATTCCATTATCCTCGTTTTGCTTTTGTTGATGTTCATCTTATATCCTCCTTTCAAGGCACTGTCCATTCCGTTCAACAGCTCTTCCAAGTCCTTTGCTGTCTCTGACAGAATTACAATGTCATCGGCGAACCTCAAAGTTTTTACTTCTTCTCCATGAATTTTAATACCTACTCCGAATTTTTCTTTTGTTTCCTTTACTGCTTGCTCAATATACAGATTGAATAACATCGGGGAGAGGCCACAACCTGTCTCACTCCTTTACCAACCACAGCTTCCCTTCCATGCCCCTCGACTCTTATAACTGCCATCTGGTTTCTGTACAAATTGTAAATAGCTTTTCGCTCCTTGTATTTTACCCCTGCCACCTTCAGAATTTGAAAAAGAGTATTCCAGTTAACATTGTCAAAAGCTTTCTCTAAGTCTACATATGCTAGAAACGTAGGTTTGCCTTTTCTTAATCTCTCTTCTAAGATAAGTCGTAAGGTTAGTATTGCCTCACGTGTTCCAACATTTCTACGGAATCCAAACTGATCTTCCCCGAGGTCCGCTTCTACTAGTTTTTCCATTTGTCTCTAAAGCATTCGCGTTAGTATTTTGCAGCTGTGACTTATTAAACTGATACTTCGGTAACTTTCACATCTGTCAACACCTGCTTTCTTTGGGATTGGAATTATTATATTCTTCTTGAAGTCTGAGGGTATTTCGCCTGTCTCATACATCTTGCTCACCAGATGGTAGAGTTTTGTCATGACTGGCTCTCCCAAGGCCATCAGTAGTTCTAATGGAATGTTGTCTACTCCCGGGGCCTTGTTTCGACTCAGGTCTTTCAGTGCTCTGTCAAACTCTTCACGCAGTATCTTATCTCCCATTTCGTCTTCATCTACTGAGTGCTACCAGAAATAATTTTTTAAACACGGACTGTGTGGGCCTGTTCACAAGATGTTGGAGAACGTAAGCAGCTGAAGTTATGGACGATGTCGATTCGCAAGCGGCAGTGAGCCGTACGTGTCTCGTACCCTTTAAGCAAAAACATTGTGGCCTTCTGCCTTAAAATATTATGGTAATATATTTTCAAATTTTCAAATTTAATTGTGGCCCTCAGCCGCTTGTGTTGCACCTTGTGTCTGTTTCTTCTATCTATTTTTGCCTTGAGGCTTACCTGCCTGCCTGTGATACTACGTATATGTATTTTAATTATTTTATTTGCTATTTCAACTACATTTTTTATTTTGTTGACTTTTAAGATTTCTTGTTTGGAGGCGTTCAGCAGTGAAATAATAGCCTTTTTTGAAACTCGTAGTTCTAAAGGTTCTGCCATGTGCCATTTTGGTTTAAAGGTGTTATTCAGTTACAATAAATTACAATTTTGAGTGAACCTGACCGACATCTTATTTGGCCCTTTCCACAATCCTAACCACCTGCTCTGACCTACTGGTTTAGCGGGCGTCTCAATGGTAGGACGACCAACCGACGATCCACCAAGACCGTGTCCCGGCTCAAGTGATGCGTGGCGGGAATGGTCGGGCGAGCCATGTCGACGCAGACCTCGCTGCTGCTCCAACCCGACTGCACTAGTGCCACATTGCAACTCCCTCACTGGCAGGTCCGGACTGCGCTCCAGACGCGTTCCAACTGACTTGCAGACCCGAACTCACAACCTGTACTGGCCTACGACAGACAACGACCGGGAAGTAATAGCAGTCGAGCAAAGATACTACGAGAGGGGATATATCGATACGCGCTGCTAACGCCGCTCACGGTCAGGCAAAGCAGCAACTCAGTGGCAGTTGTAATTTAAATTAACGTAGTGACGTGGAAGTACGTTAAAAACAGGGTGTAAAATACATGATGGCGGGAACACGAGGCACGCACGGCTCAGGTAGCTTCCACTCCTCTGAAACATTAGGAGAGTACTGTAAAGGCGGTAACTTAAGACTCGTCCTAGAGAGATATCATCTACACTCCTGGAAATTGAAATAAGAACACCGTGAATTCATTGTCCCAGGAAGGGGAAACTTTATTGACACATTCCTGGGGTCAGATACATCACATAATCACACTGACAGAACCACAGGCACATAGACACAGGCAACAGAGCATGCACAATGTCGGCACTAGTACAGTGTATATCCACCTTTCGCAGCAATGCAGGCTGCTATTCTCCCAATGGAGACGATCGTAGAGATGCTGGATGTAGTCCTGTGGAACGGCTTGCCATGTCATTTCCATCTGGCGCCTCAGTTGGACCAGCGTTCGTGCTGGACGTGCAGACCGCGTGAGACGACGCTTCATCCAGTCCCAAACATGCTCAATGGGGGACAGATCCGGAGATCTTGCTGGCCAGGGTAGTTGACGTACACCTTCTAGAGCACGTTGGGTGGCACAGGATACATGCGGACGTGCATTGTCCTGTTGGAACAGCAAGTTCCCTTGTCGGTCTAGGAATGGAAGAACGATGGGTTCGATGACGGTTTGGATGTACCGTGCACTATTCAGTGTCCCCTCGACGATCACCAGTGGTGTACGGCCAGTGTAGGAGATCGCTCCCCACACCAGGATGCCGGGTGTTGGCCCTGTGTGCCTCGGTCGTATGCAGTCCTGATTGTGGCGCTCACCTGCACGGCGCCAAACACGCATACGACCATCATTGGCACCAAGGCAGAAGCGACTCTCATCGCTGAAGACGACACGTCTCCATTCGTCCCTCCATTCACGCCTGTCGCGACACCACTGGAGGCGGGCTGCACGATGTTGGGGCGTGAGCGGAAGACGGCCTAACGGTGTGCGGGACCGTAGCCCAGCTTCATGGAGACGGTTGCGAATGGTCCTCGCCGATACCCCAGGAGCAACAGTGTCCCTAATTTGCTGGGAAGTGGCGGTGCGGTCCCCTACGGCACTGCGTAGGATCCTACGGTCTTGGCGTGCATCCGTGCGTCGCTGCGGTCCGGTCCCAGGTCGACGGGCACGTGCACCTTCCGCCGACCACTGGCGACAACATCGATGTACTGTGGAGACCTCACGCCCCACGTGTTGAGCAATTCGGCGGTACGTCCACCCGGCCTCCCGCATGCCCACTATACGCCCTCGCTCAAAGTCCATCAGCTGCACATATGGTTCACGTCCACGCTGTCGCGGCATGCTACCAGTGTTAAAGACTGCGATGGAGCTTCGTATGCCACGGCAAACTGGCTGACACTGACGGCGGCGGTGCACAAATGCTGCGCAGCTAGCGCCATTCGACGGCCAACACCGCGGCTCCTGGTGTGTCCGCTGTGCCGTGCGTGTGATCATTGCTTGTACAGCCCTCTCGCAGTGTCCGGAGCAAGTATGGTGGGTCTGACACACCGGTGTCAATGTGTTCTTTTTTCCATTTCCAGGAGTGTATATATTCGCAGGGTCTAACATCGTCAGGAGAGAGAGACACAGCGATCTATATTAATTACTATGAATTTTAGTAGTTTTCATTGCAATATAATGTATTTACAAAATGATGATAACTTGTTTCAGTTCAATAGCTGGCATACTCAGATCACACTCACACGATAATTGATACCTAAGTACTGCGTTAACTACTACAACACGGCAACTAATCTGTCAGTATTAAAAGGCTGGGCAAAGCATGACTACTGGGGTATAAAACCAGTAGTCTCCTATTTCAATCAGATTTGGTACGTACACGACTTACTGCTTGAAGGTGACGGTGATAAGGTAGTGACATTGTAAACAATAGAAAAAGACTCATATAAGTGTCATATCCAAAGATCTTCTGGTTCATCTGCTGTTTAGTGACGGCCCTGCTGACATTTCACCCATACCACTGTGATAACGGCTGGAATCAGATGACAAAAATATCAGTAACTGGGCAACACAGGGTAATCACACAGATCATAAATGAAAAAAAGTAAACTATGATCCATGTCGGGTACGGGCTATGGTTGAAAGAAAAAAAAACAACAACCTGTATTACTAGTTTAATCATCTTGAGTGCTAAGGGGGATCTGTAATAATTATCTGAGATAGGGTGAACTTCATTCAAGGCAAACTCCCTCGGACTTTGTGGTAAGATGACCCAGTGGATTGCTCGACAAAAACTGAACACAGATCAAGCATGAAAACGGAAAGAAGGTCCACTGAGCTGAGCAAAAAGAAGCAAAACAAAAACAGTGCACGGTCCAAGCTTAACATTTGCTACATCCAGCGAAACTGAATAGTCACGGTGTTGTGATTATGTGGTCATGGTGTTGGATTACTAAGCGGAAGATGCGTGTTCAAATCTCCGTCGTAAGACACATTTTTTTGTGTCTGTGTCGTGGTCCAACGTTCGTTTGCAACAGCGTGGCGTTAGGAAGGTACCTCCTGAAGTACATACTTATTACTTGTTCTACAAAAGTACCATATGTTATGACTCTAGCCTTCTGTTTTGGAAGTTTTGACTCTTGAATTCCTTTGTCATAAGTTTTGATTCCTGTGAGGGGTCTATGTAGCATCTCGCCTGCTCTCACTATTCAACGCATTTACTTGTGACGGTATATATTCTTACCATATTACCCGTACTCTATAATGAGTGTATCCCGGTAATACGGCGGCAATTGCTCAAGACTGCAGAATGAGAACAGATACGTCAATGACAGGACGGGAAGTTCATAATTTTGCGAAAAAAAAGGTAAGCGAGAGGGATCTGAACGCTTACCTCGCACTTTGCAGTCCAACAACGTGACCACAGAAACCACGACGCCTCATAATTCACTCGGTGACGCACATCTTGAGCTTCCGCCGTTAATTGTTTTCAACATCCTATATAAGACCTTTTCAATATACAGGAACATATTCGGATTTTTTGTGCTCTCATAGGGGCATTTTTCCGCTGACACAGACTTTACTTCGAATTATGAAGGTTAGCAGATGATAACAATTGTAGACAAAAATTCTTATTGATTAATACACAAAATTCCTAAGTTGAGGGTCGATATATTAGCGTTAAATACCCTATTCGAGTTTTGTTTTGCATTTTAGTGAAAGTCTGCTTATCGGTAGTAACAAACCAGCAGCGGTACGTAACTGAGTAATGACTGTAATTCCTTATTTCGGAATTTTTAAACGTTTTAAAGTAGAAAAGAGTCTTCAGTTGGCCATAATGTGCCAGTTTTTTTACTTTAAGTGCCGTTTTATATTTAGTGTAGCTGTTTCGTATCTATAAATTCAAACTGATCAACAAGTACATGCATTACTGCATAATTTAATTTTGTTGTTAACATCGTACTGTATAGAGGCAAATTTCGCTTCTTTTAAAATGTATTTGCGTTGTATCTATCGTGAGACATACTGCTCATTACTGTTTTCTGGCACAAATGAAACTAAACTGCTCAGCATAATCTACCATTATTGTTGCATAATGTGGCTCGCTTTTGTGAAACAGCTCCAACCGTCTGTCCCCAGACAGAGACAAATATCTTTCATTATGACGGACTGGGAATTGCATTTTGTACGAATAAAACGGAAGAATGTAATGAAAAAGGTAAAAAAATACATTGGACTGACGGGCCAACACTAATTTATTGTGATCCGCATTACATTTCTGGATAATAAAAGCACGTATTAGCAACGTTTTCCCGCTAGGACAATGTTTAATGTGCAGGGGATCAATGGTTCGTGGAGTGAGAACGGGCGTTATATTTTTTTTTTCCATTTTATCGCGTGCTTTCATTTCCGACGACCGAATTGGACGGCTCGTACTGGGTGAAAGGTCACAGAGGCATCAGTACCGAGGCAACAACTCTTCGGGATTTTCCTGCCCGAATTGCAGAATTTTCCTGTTTCTACGGTTTTAATGTTGCTTTTCTTCTTTTTATTTGATGTGTAGATACGAATCAGAAAAGATCAGTGCTCTCGGTTCCACAGTAACTTGGTACTAGCCGAATATGTGCCTTGCCTTACCTTGCGTCCTAAGCACTCGCTTAAAGGTCGCAAGAGGATTGAAACATTATTTCATGACTTATGACGCAACTACTTATCTGTTTGAAACATTATTTCATCACTCGTGAGGCAACTGCTTATCGGTTTGGTTACTCTGCAGTTATACAGCGCATTTTTTCGGGGAATTAGCGCTGACGTTACGAACTGAAAATCTTGTACTTTAGGATATGACTGTTTTAAAGTGTATCGAATTTGCATGTGAATCTTGTTGCCCATATCTCTCGGTTACTACATTATCTCGATTTTGCATCTTCAATTGTGTACTGTCAACGCGTTAAACGACAGTTACGCCGATTTTCTATCTTGGTTATTCCCTTATGATTTAGTCTACAAACTAAGTTGTATCCAGCATTCAGCAAGTATACATCTACATTACACTGAGATGCAAAACTTATGGAATTCCTTCTAATATCGTGTAGGACCGCATTTGACTGGCGTAGCGAAACAACTCGACGTGACGTGGATTCAACAAGCCGTTGGAACTCCACTGCTGTAACATTCAGCCACGCTGCCTCTGCAGCCATTCATAATAGCGAAAGTGTTGCTGGTGCAGGATTTTGTGCACGGACTGACCTCTCGATCGTGTCCCATACACCTCCTACGGGATTCATGTCGGGCGACCTGGGTGGCCAAACCATTCGCTCGAACTGTCCAGAATGTTCTTCAAACCAATCACGAACAAGTATGGCCTGATAACATGGCGCCTTGTTATCCATAAAAAAATTCATTACTGTTTGGGCACACGAAGTCGATGAGTGGCTGCAAATGTTCAATGATCGGGACGGCCAGAGTGGCCGAGCGGTTAAAGGCGCTACAGTCTGGAACCGCACGACCGCTACGGTCGCAGGTTCGAATCCTGCCTCGGGCATGGATGTGTGTGATGTCCTTAGGTTAGTTAGGTTTAAGTAGTTCTAAGTTCTAGGGGACATATGACCACAGCAGTTGCGTCCCATAGTGCTCAGAACCATTTGAACCATTTCAATGATCGGTTCAGTTCGACCGGGGGGGCCAGTCCATTCCATGTAAACACATCCCACACCATTATGGATCCTCCATCAAGTTGCACCGTGCCTTGTTGACAACTTGGATCCATGACTTCGTAGGGTCTGTGCTTCACTCGAATCCTAGCATCAGCACTTACCGGCTGAAATCGCAACTCATCTGAGCAGACCACGATTTTCCAGTCCTCTAGGGTCCAACCGATATGGTTACAAGCCTACGAGAGGCGCTACAGGCGATATCGTGCTGTTAACAAAGGCACTGCCGGCCGCGGTGGTCTCGCGGTTCTAGGCGCTCAGTCCGGAACCGCGCGACTGCTACGGTCGCAGGTTCGAATCCTGCCTCGGGCATGGATGTGTGTGATGTTCTTAGGTTACTTAGGTTTAAGTTGTTCTAAGTTCTAGGGGACTGATGACCACAGATGTTAAGTCCCATAGTCCTCAGAGCCATTTGAACAAAGGCACTCGATTGGTGGGTCATCTGCTGCCATAGCCCATTGACGCCAAATTTCGCTGCTCTGTTCTAACAGATACGTTCGTAGTACGTCCCACATTGATTTCTGCTGTTATTTCACGCAGTGATGCTTGTCTGTTAGCACTGACAACGCCGCTGCTCTCGATTGGTAAGTGAAGACCGTCGGCCATTGCGTTGGCCGTGGTGAGAGGTAACGCATGATACGTGGTACTTCGGTACATCTTGACTCTGTGGATCTCGGAATATGGAATTCTCTAACGATTCCCAAAGTGGAATGTCCCATGAGTCTAGATCCATGTACCATTCTGCGACCAAAATGTGTTAATTTCCGTTGTGCTGCCATAATCACGTCGGATACCTTTTAACATGAGTCACCTGAGTACAAATAAGGGCTCCGCCAATGCCCTGCCGTTTCATACATTGCGTAAGCGGTTCTACCGCCATCTGTTACGTGCATATCGCTATCCCTGGACTCACCTAAATGTATGCGTTCATTGCTAAAATTCTTATGCTACTTACTATGTATAAAATGTGAATATTCTGCCAGAAATACCTTCTTTACGATAAATGTGTCTGGACATAAGTGTAAATTGTGGACTTTGGTACTTATTTTCCCTTTTTACACAGCGCATTTGGAAGTGTTTTTGGTGATTGTGCCGTACAGCAATTTACAGGAGTTACTACGAGACGTATAGTCTGTGTCATCTTAGTCAGAATATCAGGAACAACACGTCCACAGGTCTACTAGGGGCATATCAAGTTGATTTATAAAATCTGATTAGTCTGTCTAACGAATTTTTTTGAGGATGTACGTTTGAAGCACAGAGTTATGTAGAAGTGATGCACGAATTGTGACAAAAGATTAGTTGAAGAGAACTTAAGCGATTGAGATGTGGTGCTATAAAAGATGTTGAAAATTAAGTGTGCTGCTAAGGAATGAGGCTGTTCTACGCATGATCACCGGGAAGGGAAGCATGTGGAAGACACTGGCAAGAAGAAAGAGCGCGAAGATGGGACACGTGTTAACACATCAGTAAATAGCTTCCATACTACTTGAGAGACCTCTAGTTAGAAGAAAGGTGAAAAGTGGAATATTCCGACACATAAATGAAGACGTAGGGTGCAAGTCGTACTCTGAGATGAAGAGAGGTCGGAACAGGGGAGTCATTCTGTACAGGCCGCATCAAACTACTTGGAAGACTGGTAACCCCCATACACATACGCACACATACACACACACACACACACACACACACACACAAACACACACACACACAAGGAAAGAGTATTGTGGTACAGCTTACGTGAAAATAGTTTGTTTGATAAGAACAATACTGGGAGGAAAAACTAAACTTATTGCTAGATTCAGAAAGAGATTACAAGATAACCTTTAGCTGTAACAAATATTTAAGGAACTTAAGTTTATTTCATTCGGTCATAGTGCACTTACCAGATCGAGTATTTTGACTTTATAGTCGCTGAAGACGAGTTTGTGGCGCAACTTGATTACAAGATGGGATCGGTTGGTAGGAAATGTTCTGAGGCATCATGGGATGACCAATTTAGTATTGGAGGGCAGCGTGCAGGGCAAAAATCGTAGAGGGAGACCAAGAGATGAATACGCTAAGCAGATCCAGAAGGAATTAGGTTGCAGTAGGTACTGGGAGATGAAGAAGCTTGCACAGGATAGAGTAGTATGGAGAGCTGCTTCAAACCGGTCACAGGACTGAAGGCCACAACAACAACAACAGTCGCTGTCTTCGCGCGATGTATGTTTGACAGAAATATATACTTAATGAGTGATACTGGAATAACAGAGCCGCGAATTCTGACAGTAAGACTCCCGTCTACGCACAAATTCATTTTGTGTCTCTATATGGGCTGGACACCATATATACACTGAAGTCCCAAAGAAACTGGTGTAGTCATTCGTATTCAAGTACAGAAATAAGTATGCAGGTTAAAGGCGCTGCAGTCTGGAACCGCAAGACCGCTACGGTTGCAGGTTCGAATCCTGCCTCGGGCATGGATGTTTGTGATGTCCTTAGGTTAGTTAGGTTTAACTAGTTCTAAGTTCTAGGGGACTAATGACCTCAGCAGTTGAGTCCCATAGTGCTCAGAGCCATTTTTTGAAGTATGCAGGAAGAATATGGCGTTGCGCTGGCAACACATGTACAAGACAACAAGTCTCAGGTTATGAAGATTTATACGAGTTTGAGCGTGGTATTGTCGGCGCACGAGCGATGGGACACAGCACCTCCGAGGTAGAGTTTTCCCGTACGACCATTTCACGAGTGTACCGTGAATATCAGGAATCCGGTAAAACATCAAATCTCCGACATCACTGCGGCCGGAAAAAGACCCTGCAAGAACGGGACCAAAGACGACTGAAGAGAACCGTTAAACGTGACAGAAGCGCAACCCTTCCTCAAGTTCCTGCAGATTTTATTCCTGGGTCATCAACAAGTGTCAGCGTGCGCACCATTCAATGAAACATCATCGATATGGACTTTCGGAACCGAAGACTCACACGTGTACCCTTAATGATTGCGCGACACAAAGGTTTTCGTCTCCCCTGGACCCGGCAACACCGACATTGGACTGTTGATGGCTGGAAACATGTCGCCTGGTCGGACGAGACTCGTTTCAAATTGCATCGAGTGGAGGATCCTGTTCGATTATGGAGACAACCTCATGAATCCCTGGATCTATACATGTCAGGAGAGGATTGTTCAAGCTGGTGGATGCTCTGTAACGGTGTGGGGTGTGCGCATTTTGAGTGGTATGGGGCCCCTGATACGTCTAGATACGACTCTGACAGATGACACATACGCAAGCATCCTGTCTGATCACCTGCATCCATTCATGTCCATTGTGCATTCCGACGGACTTGGGCAATTCCAGCAGGACAATGCAACACCCCAGACGTCCAGAATTGCTATAGTGTGGCTCCAGGAACACACTTCCTCTGGCCATCAAACTTCCTAGACAGGAACGTTATTGAGCATATCTGGGATGCCTTGCAACGCGGTGTTCAGAAGACATCTCCACGCTCTCGTACTGTTCGAGTTCATGGACAGCTGTGCATGATTCATGGTGTCAGTTCCCTCCATCACTGCTCCAGGCATTAGTCGAGTCCATGGCACGTCGTGTTGCGGCACTTCTGCGTGCTTGCGGGGGCCCTACACGATGTTAGGCAGGTGTACCATTTTCTTTGGCTCTTCAGAGTATATTGTGTTTGTGGTGTTTCCATATTTGTACCATCATCCTGTATAATGCTGCCTTAAATACAAGTTTCTACAAAAATAGGTTACTTTTGAGCGACCAGCTGCTAGTTATCTCCCACTATCTTTGCGCCAATGGCGTCCTGATAAAATAAAGTATCCCATCATTGTTTCTGTGTCCTTAAATTCGGGCTTAGTTAAACTACGACTAGCTGACAAACTCGGCATTACCTGGGTATTTATTTTGGCAACTTTCTATTTTTTCTATCTTGTCTCTGAAGATATTTCGCGAATGATGAGAACTGAAGCTCAACACAGTTCTAACTACCTTTTAACCTAATTGTTGCAAAAATATAGTGGACACAGCTGTGATAGTTTGTGTTTTTTCTACTTCTAAATATGCGTTTCTCTATTCTTTTATTCATTGCTACGTACATTGTAACTATGTGTTATTGATGGCTAAATCGAGCTACTGCTCGGAAGGCCAAATAAATAAATAAACTGGCCAAGGCGCCCCATACCGCAGGCGCGCCCGACACGCCGGCCTCGCGCGGACCGAGGCAAGGAGTGTCTTGCCCTTGCTCGATCCTCGGTACAGTACGACGTTTCATTTTGCATTACGGTGTAGCTGTTTTTTGGTCAGCACAACTCACTTCCTTTCGGCAGAATCGTAGTGTTTACCCTTCCCTCTTTGTTCATGGTATGAAGGACATTCGCCGGTCCAGCGTCTGTTTGTCTGAATAAGAGGCGATCTAGCGATCCATTTAAAACTGATTGGGAATGACAGAGGAGCAGGATGGAAATTGTCAATATCTATTACACTACTGGCCATTAAAATTGCTACACCAAGAAGATATGCAAATGATAAACGGGTATTCATTGGACAAATATATTATACTAGAACTGACATGTGATTACATCTTCACGCAGTTTGGGTACATAGATCCTGAGAAATCAGTACCCAGAACAACCACCTCTGGCCGTAATAACGGCCTTGATACGCCTGGGCATTGAGTCAAACAGAGCTTGGATGGCGTGTACAGGTACAGCTGCCTATGCAGTTTCAGCACAATACCACTGTTCATCAAGAGTAGAGACTGGCGTATTGTCACGAGCCAGTTGCTCGGCAACCATTGACCAGACGTTTTCAGTTAGTAAGAGATCTGGAGAATGTGCTGGCCAGGGCAGCAGTCGAACATTTTCTGTATCCAGAAAGGCCAGTACAGGACCTGCAACATGCGGCCGTGCATTATCTTGCTGAAATGTAGGGATTCACAGGGATCGAATGAAGGGTAGGGCCATGGGTCGTAACACATGTGAAATGTAACGTCCGCTGTTCAAAGTGCCGTCAATGCGAACAAGGGGTGACGGAGACGTGTAACCAATGGCACCATATACCACCATGCCGGGTGATACGCCAGTATGGCGATGACGAATACACGCTTCGAATGTGCGTTCACCGCGATGTGGCCAAACATGGATGCGACCATCATGATACTGTAAACAGAACCTGGATTCATCCGAAAAAATGACGTTTTGCCATTCGTGGACTGAGGTTCGTCGTTCAGTTCACCACAGCAGGCGCTCCTGTCTGTGATGCAGCGTCAAGGTTCACCGCAGCCATGGTCTCCGAGCTGATAGTCCATGCTGCTGCAAATGTCGTCGAACTGTTCGTGCAGATGGTTGTTGTCTTGCAAACGTCCCCATCAGTTGACTCAGGGATCGAGACGTGGCTGCGCGATCCGTTACAGCCATCCGGATAAGATGCCCATCATCTTGAGTGCTAGTGATACGAGGCCGTTGGGATCCAGCACGCCGTTCCGTATTACCCTCCTGAGCCCACCGATTCCATATTCTGCTAACAGTCATAGGATCTCGACCAACGCGAGCAGCAATGTCGCGATACGATAAACCGCAATCGCAAGAGGCTACAAGCCGACCTTTATCATAGTCGGAAAAGTGATGGTACGCATTTCTTCTCCTTACACGAGGCATCACAACAACATTTCACCACGCAACGCTGGTCAAGTGCTGTTTGTGAATGAGAAATCGATTGGAAACTTTCCTCATGTCAGAACGTCGTAGGTGTCGCCACCAGCGCCAACCTTCTGTGCGTTCTCTGAAAAGCTAATCATTTGCACAGAATCTTCTTCCTGTCGATTAAGTTTCGCGTCTGTAGCACGTTATCTTCGTGGTGAAGCAGTTTTAATGGCCAGTAGTGTATGTAGTCGCAACGGCCTTGCCTCAGTGGTGACACCGGTCCCGTCAGATCACCGAAGTTACGCTCTGTTGCGCTTGGATAGCACTTTGATGGGTAACCGTTCAGATCTGCCGAGTGCTATTGGCAAGCGGGGCGCACTCAGCCCTTGTGAGATCAATTGAGGAGCTACTTGATTAAGAAGTAGCGATACCGGTCACGGAAACTGACAACAGCTGGGGCCGCAGTGTGCTGACCACGAGCCTCTCTGCATCGGCACCCGGTGATCCCTAAGGTCTGAGGATGACACGGCGACCGGTCGGTACCTCTGGGCCTTCAAGGCCTGTTAGGACGGCGTTTGTTTGTTTTATGATCGACAAGTACTGCAAATTTACTGTTAAACAACATTACAATACCATGGAGAAAGAATTTAAAGATTTAGTTGACAAAGAGCAAAACATTAGAACGATCGACAGTCGGTCGGTTGGTTGGTTGTTTGGGAGCAGAGACCAAACAGCGAGGTTATCGGTCTCATAGGATTAGGGAAGGATGGGGAAGGAAGTCGGCCGCAGCTCTTTCAAAGGAACCATCCCGGCATTTGCCTGGAGCGATTTAGGGAAATCACGGAAAACCTAAATCAGGATGGCCGGACGCGGGATTGGACCGTCGTCCTTCCGAATGCGAGTCCAGTGTGCTAACCACTGCTCGACCTCGCTCGGTGATCGACAGTCGGTATCCAGTACCCAGTACATCAAGAAGCTAAATTTAGAGGCAAGGAGCGCGTGAATAAATTGGTGGTACAAATAGTAAAATTTATGAAGTGTTATGCATTATTCCAATCTCAGTTGCAACAGTTTACAATGCAACTGAACGAAGATTATGGAGACTTTATACATCACTGCAAACTACGTCGGTTAAGTGAAGGGGAAAACCTGGAACGACTTTTCGATTTAAAACACATGGTTGCTAAATGTATGAAGGAAAAGCGACTGCAGGAACGAAAATTACAACATCCACAATCTATTGCAAATCGCGCATTTTTAGTGGACTTGACTGCACATTGCAAGGTGAGAAATAATGTTTCTTTCTGATTTGATGAGGATACAATTAAAAAGTAAATTCAAATATAGAAGGGACAAATTCTGACAAACACAATCTACTTGCCTAAGTTCATCGGCGTTAAGGAAAACGCGAGATTTGAAGCACTTATTTTCTAAGAAGAGTTTTTCAGAACACTGCCAATCTTACAACTGCTTCCGAGCTGTTTTCGATACAGTTTGCCGTTTCAGCTGAAAGCGCCCCTCTACATGTGCAGATGAAGCTGACTAACATGGAACGTCATTCCGGTTTTAAGACAAATCCTTTCAAGTTAGGCCGCTCTGGATAGCCGCGTGGTCTCTGCCGCCTTGCCACGGTTCCCGCGGTTCCCCTCGTCGGCGGTTCGAGTCCTCCCTCGGGCACGGGTGTGTGTTATACTTAGCGTCAGTTAGTTTCAGTTAGATTAAGTAGTGCGTAAGCCTAGGTACCGATGACCTCAGCAGTTTGGTCCCATAGGAAGTTACCATCACCTTTCAGGTTAAAATTGTCCAGGATGTCCATATTGTTTTCCTCATGTAGAGTTTCAACATATCCATAATTGAGACTGTACAAGCGCTTCAATATTTCGACCAACATAGGTGTGTAAAAGATATTTTTTACATTATGAAACTAAGGTAGCGACAATTACGTGGCAACTTGAAACCTTCCCGTCTTCTCTATATCTCTTTTGTGTTACGCAACCTTCCCTTCTAAGAATAACCTATGGAACCTTTCCTTAGGATTTCTGTCTCTTGCTTAGTAATAACAAATGAAATCTTCCCTTTGAAATTTATTCTCTTTCTCAATCTTCGCATACAAATTTAATTGCTGCTCATTAAAAGTGATTTTCTGATTATTTCGACGAAACATAGAATGTGTCCTCGTCGTGTCCCTCAGTCGTTACCTGCAATAACCCAAAACTGTGCATTACCTTTTTTTACTGTAACTGGATCGCCATCTGACTGCTACATCGAACTGCGACATGAATATACTTACTGTGGTTTACTATACTCTGTTAACTGCTGGTGGGCTGTCATAATATGTGGCTGTATTTATTACCAAAGCTAACGTTATTCTTTAATAGCAAAGCTGACGCTATTCTTTAATTAACTTGACTGAAGTTACGTAATTCATAGTTAAACTTTTTCTTGACAACGATAAAATATTTGCAAAGTTTTACGTTGATGGTTTTTGGGATGGATTATAATCAGTGATGCAACATTGCTGGCAAAAATTAATTAAAGTCTGAAAACGTTTCTTCAAGTATTTACTGCTGGTGATGAAATGATTTTACAAACGTTAAAATGGGACTTACTTTTTACAATAATCTTACAACTAGCATTACGCAAACATACCTTCAATAGTCTTGAGTTTCGCAAAGAAAATAATTCAGTAATATTAGTTCCTCTTACGATAATAGTTATCTGATGTCTCTGTACACCCGTTTATAATCTCTTATAAATCATAGCTGGTGGGTGGCAGGCACACCGCTCCTCTCAGCCTCTCGCTTCAGACCTGCTACCGACTCGCTTCACTTTTCCCTTACTACTGACTTCCTACGAACGCTAAAGTGCGGTGTCTCCTGCCAAAAATGCTTTCTGGTGCAGAAAATCCCTGCTACTGTTATAAAATGTACCAATGCGCGGTCTTTCCCGCTCTTTTCTTAAAATGTATCCATACGCGGTCTCTCCCGCCCTTTTTAAAATTATATCAATGTGCGGTCTCTCTTGTCATCAATACTTTGGTGCAGACATTCCCTGCTACCACAATTATTTCCAACGTGACAAATATTAATTATTCCTACTTAATCCTGTTAATAAAATATAAATATCTTTCATAAATTTTGGTTTGACAATAGACAATAGAAATATACACTTCTTACAACCTGAATGTGAAATTTCGTGAAATCTGTCCATATGCTGAGAGTTCGTACCAGATAAGAATTATATTAGGCCTTCAGTGCGCCAAAAATCATTAAATAATACTGAAAAATTGGTTTGTTTTTGATTTGCGTTCTTGAAAAATGTGAAATATGAAACAGTCATATGCATTGTGACTGCATTGCCATTTACATTCAGCACATCCGCAGTTTCCTCCTCGTCATGCTCATAACGGACGTGGTGGAAGAGTAATAGTGCAGACAGGCTGTGAGTTATGGCACGGCCCACTGGCTAAATTCATGGTCGCCCCTGCTGTATGGTACGTGGGCAGGCACTAAGCAGAGTTACGCAATGTAACTTGTTGCTGCTATAAATTACTGGCCCACAACTCGAGAAAACGGTGTTATTGCTGCGTAGGACAACTCATCTGTGCTCAAGTTATTGAAAAAATCTCAACTACGTTGACCATGCATGGAATAACAGATACTATCCGAGCGTGAAAATGGGACACATCACGTAGAAAATATAATTTTTCGAAGACGTTATGAATAAGCAGTATTATAAGTACACTCCTGGAAATGGAAAAAAGAACACATTGACACCGGTGTGTCAGACCCACCATACTTGCTCCGGACACTGCGAGAGGGCTGTACAAGCAATGATCACACGCACGGCACAGCGGACACACCAGGAACCGCGGTGTTGGCCGTCGAATGGCGCTAGCTGCGCAGCATTTGTGCACCGCCGCTGTCAGTGTCAGCCAGTTTGCCGTGGCATACGGAGCTCCATCGCAGTCTTTAACACTGGTAGCATGCCGCGACAGCGTGGACGTGAACCGTATGTGCAGTTGACGGACTTTGAGCGAGGGCGTATAGTGGGCATGCGGGAGGCCGGGTGGACGTACCGCCGAATTGCTCAACACGTGGGGCGTGAGGTCTCCACAGTACATCGATGTTGTCGCCAGTGGTCGGCGGAAGGTGCACGTGCCCGTCGACCTGGGACCGGACCGCAGCGACGCACGGATGCACGCCAAGACCGTAGGATCCTACGCAGTGCCGTAGGGGACCGCACCGCCACCTCCCAGCAAATTAGGGACACTGTTGCTCCTGGGGTATCGGCGAGGACCATTCGCAACCGTCTCCATGAAGCTGGGCTACGGTCCCGCACACCTCTAGGCCGTCTTCCGCTCACGCCCCAACATCGTGCAGCCCGCCTCCAGTGGTGTCGCGACAGGCGTGAATGGAGGGACGAATGGAGACGTGTCGTCTTCAGCGATGAGAGTCGCTTCTGCCTTGGTGCCAATGATGGTCGTATGCGTGTTTGGCGCCGTGCAGGTGAGCGCCACAATCAGGACTGCATACGGCCGCGGCACACAGGGCCAAAACCCGGCGTCATGGTGTGGGGAGCGATCTCCTACACTGGCCGTACACCACTGGTGATCGTCGAGGGGGCACTGAATAGTGCACGGTGCATCCAAACCGTCATCGAACCCATCGTTCTACCATTCCTAGACCGGCAAGGGAACTTGCTGTTCCAACAGGACAATGCACGTCCGCATGTATCCCGTGCCACCCAACGTGCTCTAGAAGGTGTAAGTCAACTACCCTGGCCAGCAAGATCTCCGGATCTGTCCCCCATTGAGCATGTTTGGGACTGGATGAAGCGTCGTCTCACGCGGTCTGCACGTCCAGCACGAACGCTGGTCCAACTGAGGAGCCAGGTGGAAATGACATGGCAAGCCGTTCCACAGGACTACATCCAGCATCTCTACAATCGTCTCCATGGGAGAATAGCAGCCTGCATTGCTGCGAAAGGTGGGTATACACTGTACTAGTGCCGACATTGTGCATGCTCTGTCGCCTGTGTCTATGTGCCTGTGGTTCTGTCAGTGTGATCATGTGATGTATCTGACCCCAGGAATGTGTCAATAAAGTTTCCCCTTCCTGGGACAATGAATTCACGGTGTTCTTATTTCAATTTCCAGGAGTGTATTATTTATACTGGGTGTACAGAACTACGTATACAACATTGTAGAGCATTTATAGGAGATAAGAAAATACCAAGTTCTTAATGTCATAAAAATATCGCAGGTGGACCATTTACGCACTAGATGTTCATGAAGAATTTGACTGTACTTAAGTTCAAAGATGCTACTAAAATTGCTACGTGATAAACGTTGCTTTAGCGGAGTCGCTGAAAATGGCGTCTGTTTACAACAATGCACAGCTGGCATCGTCTAACACGGAGGAAACAACCACCAATTGTGCACTTTCAGCCAAACGGACAGCCAGCTCTTCTGAACTGTGTTTGTGTATATTGTACTGCCAAGGCGCTTCATCCGTCGCACAAAAATAAATCCATAGGAGTGGAGTTGGGATTACATGGTCGCCAAGGTACTATCGTTCCCAATCCAACAATTAGAGAAATCGTTGGGAGCATAGTTGTTTCGGGTGTGTTAGACAATCATTGACATGCAGATGCAAGTTGTGCATTTATTTAAATGTGTATATTCAGCAATATCTCAAAAATGATATTCATCACACGGCAGCTGGATATCGTCATTAACATCACAGCGCCAAAATCTTTATGAACTCTCCGACGGGAAACTGAGTACCTGTGACAGTTTTGTCGCCCAAAAGAAGTGTTTCTTTTTGTCTTCTCTAAGCACTCTAATCTTGTTTATAAGTAGCTTTTCTCATTCTGTATAAATATAATTTTAATATTTCCATCATATTTCTGTTTATTGCACTCATGTTTTCATGAAATACGGAATTACAGACAGAATGATGCTATTTTTAATGTAAATTATGAATCAGTATTTGTTGATAAGGAATGTGAGAGAAATGAAACTATTCCGTCTAGCTGTGACTTAGCCAGCAATATCGGGATTACAAAGATTGACCATTATTCATGCAGTTACCGACGGCTGTGTTAAGATGTTTGAAATTTACTGCATTCAGAATTTTTCGGAAGCTAGAAAGCAACTACTCTGTTTGACAAAAAACGTGAAGCACCCAGTAGGACAATGATGAGACGTCAGTGTAACTTCTTACACGTACGCCATTTGCGATTATGTAAATGATCAGAGTTGCAGTTCTTTGTGTCAGGTAGAACGCCAACAAAGTATGTCAGTACTGTTGGCGTTTTGTGTTGTTACCAGGAGTGAACAGGATAAGGTGTTGAGTGATCACAGTGAAGTACACGGAAGAGTAGCGTACCGGTGTGAGGCAGCGTTATCAGCACCTTACAGAGGTTGAAAGAGACCTCATTGTGGGCTTTCATTTCGCCCGCTCGTGGAATCACGCAGTGCCCTGATGTGGGACTGCACGCGAACGTGAGGTCAGGCATACTTTTCAGTAAGGTTCTGGTCGAACACGTCTACCCACTAGAAGGGTAGAGCGTCTTATTGTGCACCAGGCACTTCATGACACCTTCACACCTGTGTCGCGGAGAACATGTAATGTTTCCTGAATGAGATTTTCACTCTTCAGCGGGGTGTGCGCTGATATGAAACTTCCTGGCAGAGTAAAACTGTGTGCCGGACTGAGACTCGAACTTGGGACCTTTGCCTTTCGCGGGCAAGTGCTCTACCAACTGAGCTACCCAAGCACGACTCACGCCCCGTCTTCACAGCTGTGCTTCTGCCAGTGCCTCGTCTCCTACCTTCCAAACTCTCTTTCAGGAGTGCTAGTTCTGCAAGGTTCGCAGGAGACCTTCTATAAAGTTTGGAAGGTAGGAGACGAGGTACTGGCAGAAGTAAAGCTGTGAGGACGGGGCGTGAGTCATGCTTGGGTAGCTCAGTTGGTAGAGCACTGCCTGCGAAAGGCAAAGGTCCCGAGTTCGAGTCTCGGTCCGGCACACAGTTTTAATCTGCCAGGAAGTTTTAACATGTAATGTACCCAGAAAACGATACAATGACTTTACGACACCCTTCCCAAAAGAAACAATACGTGCATAGAGTTAAATAGGGGATGCAACATAATACTGATAAGCGGGCTGATGCTGCCAAATTCTTTGAAAATTTGACTTTGATATTGTAATCAGTGAAATAGCATGACAAACCCTCTCGACTCATGAAGTTAAATTTCGTTCTCTCCCCCAGCGTGGGTGCTTCACTTCTTTTGTTAGGCAGTGTATTTTTTGTGTTTTTGTTAAGTGCATTGTGCTGCCTGAGGAAACTGATGACTGCCACTCAGTTTCGAATACTATGAGTCTGAAGAAAATTGAAGAATGCCAGACGGCAAGATTTGCTTGTGAGATGTAATGCTCTGTACACGTCACATTTTTCAAGGACTCACAACACTAATTAAGGCAGTGTGACATAAAGCATTATCGAGTCTCAGCGTATGTGGCAAAAAGAAATCTCTTTGTTGACGGTTAGTGCCAAAAAAGTATATGGAAAGTGTTGTAACTGACAGTTTGCAAGTTTTTACAACACAACTTTTATTAAGTGAGTCTGCATGGAAATGACTGAATAACAACGAAAAGTAACAGTGACAAAGCCAGTAAGAATTTCCTACTAGAGGCAACAAAAGATAACTTCTAAGTTTCCCAAAAGAGTACGTGGTAACTCACATACACCTAATTCCAAGTCCTATTCCAATGGCGAAGATGTGGTCTTCCGTGGAGACCTCCTTGAGGTCGGTATTCAGCGGGAACTGACGCCCGGTGTTTTTTTTTTTTTTTTTTTTCTTTATTGTTATTTGTATACCTGTACAAATCAGGTAGGCTGGCAGCGGCACACTACGCCGCTCTTCAGCCATAGTGTCCACAAAAGCATAAGAACGAAGAATGATAATGAACAAGTGGCGGACAAAAGAGAGAGGTCACAGAGACACAAAAAACACGGAGTCGTTCACACGTGACGATAACAACACTGAAAACACGTTGACATGGCGTACAGAACACTGATGAATCCGACGGCACAAGTGAACGGAGTAGCGGGACGGTGGACACCAAAAACACTAAA
Organism: Schistocerca serialis cubense; assembly: GCF_023864345.2. Taxonomy (NCBI): domain Eukaryota; kingdom Metazoa; phylum Arthropoda; class Insecta; order Orthoptera; family Acrididae; genus Schistocerca; species Schistocerca serialis. The sequence goes on from NC_064641.1 coordinate 876,835,710, forward strand.
TGTCATCACACACACGAGACACAGAAGGCCAAGAGAGGAGGAGGAGGAAGGGGAGTGGGAGAGCGAGAGGGGAGAGCAGGGATGCCACGGGCAGGGGAGAGAGGGGGGATGGAGGAAGGGGTAGGGGAAGCCCAGGGGAAGAGGGGTGGAGGGAGGGGATGGGGGAAAAGGAAAGAGAAGGGAAGAGAAGAGAAGGGAGGGAGGGTGCCTAAAGGAAAGGACACCGGAAGTGGGGGGTGGGGCAGGATCAAAGTTGATAGGAGGGGTAGATGGAGGGGACGAGGACATCATCAGGGAGGGGGAGCTGGCGGAAGCCACCTTGGGAGAGGGTTAGGAGGGTGGAGAGATGGAGACCGGGTGGGACGTGGGAATACAGGCGCGGCAGCAGGCGGGGGTGAGAGAGGATCGGGGAGATGAGCGGGTGAGGAGGATCGAGTTTACGGGAGGTGTACAGGATCCGTATCCTTTCCAGGAAAAGGAGGAGGTGGGGGAAGGGGAGGAGATCGTACAGGATCCGCGTACGGGGGGGGGGGGGGGGGGGAGACGGATGCGATAGGCGAGGCGGAGAGCATGGCGTTCAAGGATTTGGAGGGATTTATAAAAGGTAGGGGGGGGGGCGGAGATCCAAGCCGGATGGGCATAACAAAGGATAGGGCGGATGAGGGATTTATAGGTGTGGAGGACGGTGGAGGGGTCCAGACCCCACGTACGGCCGGAGAGGAGCTTGAGGAGACAGAGTCAGGAGTGTGCCTTGGCTTGGATTGTCCGGAGGTGGGGAGTCCAGGAGAGGCGACGGTCGAGGGTGACGCCAAGGTACTTAAGGGTGGGAGTGAGGGCGATAGGACGGCCATAGATGGTGATGTAGAAATCAAGACGCCCGGTGCTGGTTCTAGCCTTTAAATAGTATTGGCCAGCCAGTCAGATGTTGGTGTAGTAATACTTCCTGCAGGCCATCTCGAACCCCCTCTGCAGGAAGTAGTATGCGGAATGTCTGTTTCCAAAACTACCGATGATTACCATTGCTTACGCCTTGGGCATAGACAACCTCGGTCCTGTGTGGTGTTAGATGTTTTGCCGGCCCGCAGGGGCTACATTGGCAACGGCGTAACAGAAAGGTGGATACCAAGCCGAAACTTGGCGGTTCTGAGGTGTGGTAATGGATTAGCACAACCCACTGGGGCTGTCGATCCGTGTGTGGTTGACCCATATAAAGGCCATAAGCGGAGTGTTCACAGGTGGCTGACCAGTTCCTGGTAACGTGCGTGATCCAGCCTCTGATGACACCACTCTCAAAGGCAAGCAAGCCTCAATGCTGAATGAACTATCGATGTTACGTCTGCCATTTCTTCGCTGCATGCAGCGCTTCCCCTTGTTGTTCCGACGTCGCTTTGGTTTTAGCAACTCTATTAGCTTGGCTCGTTGATGGTTCCAGTACGGTCGTTGTTCTTTGTAACCTGTAGGCGGTAATGGAAAGTATTGCATTATGAAGGAGCAGTCCATAACATAATGTGTATTAAATTATGAAACGATGAATCCATTCGGAATTTAGGTCCAGTATCAAGTGTGGTCCCCACCTGAGCTATTACATTCTTCTATTCATTTCGGCATTGAATCACACACCGAATGCCACCGTGACTAATTTTTAAACTTGCCTGAACGTAAACTGTGCCAGTTCATGCCAATTCCTGGCTGGAGCCTGCTAGCTCATCCCATCCTGCGGCTGCCAGATCATGGAAACATGCAAATAAGTTAAGGGTCGGTATGTTATTCAATGCAGTTGTGATGTGGTGTCTCGCATTGTCTTTCCCTAATATGCCACATAGCAACCTGGTCAAGACGAGTACGACAATAGGGTATAAAATTCTTGGCAAGCATTGCCAATTAGTCAGACTCCCTTCAGCGAATAACAGGTCAGTTCTGCTGTCATGTCGAGTACGTTCGGCGATGTGTCGATACGGTGCCCGCACTATAGCTCATGCCAATGATTCGACCTTTCTCAAAGGGTGAAGGATTGAAAGATGGCGGTGATGTGTACGTCCTTTGGACATGCAACGAGCAGCGTTCTGTAAGTAATGCAACGCACTTTTTTCTGAAAGCGAGTTGTTTTTATTCAGGATTCCAATACACCATATTATTCCGACTCTTTCGGGTACAGAATCCAAATTTTCATCACAATCTTCTTTCATTGCGACGGCCTCACGCCACGTTTGTGGGAGGGTCTGTATGCCCTGATTGTATCATTGTACTCGTCGCGGTCTTGCTGCATCAATAACATTCCCATCATCGACTTACTGCTTCAAGCAGTTTGCATCCTTCTTTGGGCCGAAAACAATGACTAGCCAAAGAAACTGGCACAGACATGCGTATTCAAACACAGAGATATATAAACTTGCAGAATACGGCGCTGCGGTCGGCAACGCGTATGTGAGACAATAAGTGTCTGGTGCAGTTGTTAGATTGGTTACTGCTGGTACAATGGCAGGTTATCAAGATTGGAGTTTTAACGTGGTGTGATAGTCGGCGCACGAGCGACGGGTCACAGCATCTCCGAGGTAGCGATGAAGTGGGAATTTTACCGTACGACAGTTTCACGAGTGTACCATGACTATCAGGAAACCGATAAAACATCAAATCTCCGACATCGCTGCACTCAGGAAAAGATCCTGCAAGAACGGGATCAATGACGACTGAAGAGACAGAAGTGACAGAAGTGCAACCCTTCCGCAAAATTCTGCACATTTCAATGCTGGGCCATCAGTAAGTGCCAGCGTGCGAACCAGTCAACGGAACATCATCGATATGGGCTTTCGGAACCGAAGGCCCACTCGTGTACCCTTAGTGACTGCGCGACACACAGCTATACGCCTCGCCTGGGTCCGTCAACACCGACATTGGACTGTCGATGATTGGGAACATGTTGGATGGTCAGACGAGTCTCGTTTCAAATTGTATCGAGCGGATGGACGTGTACGGGTATGGAGACAACATCATGAATCCAATGGCCCCGGATGTCACCAGCGGACTGTTCAAGCTGGTGGAGGCTCTGTAATGGTGTGGAGCGGGTGTTGTTGGAGTGATATGGGACCCTTGATACGTGTAGAAACGACTCTGAGTGGTGACACATACGTAAGCATCCTGTCGGATCACCTGCATCCTTTCAAGTCCATTGTACATTCCGACGGGCTTGGGAAATTCCAGCAGGACAATGCGACACCCCACAGAACGAGATTTGCTACCGAGTATCTCCAGGAACACTCTTCTGAGGTAAAAAATTTCTGCTGTCCACCAAAGTCCCGAGACATGAACGTTATTGAGCATATCTGCGATGCATTGTAACGTGCTGTTCAGAAGAGACCTCCACCTGTTGTGCTCTTACGGATTTATGGACAGCATTGCAGGATTCATGGTGTCAGTTCCATCTAGCACTACATCATACATTAGTCGAGTCCATGTCACGTCGTGTTGCGGCACTTCTACGTGCTCGGGGGGACCCTACACGATATTAGGCAGGTGTACCAGTTTCTTTGGCTCTTCAGTGTAGAGGGAAGTCGCAAGGTGCGAGACCCGGGCTGTAGGGTGGATGACGAAGAAAAGTCCGATGAAGTTTCGTGAGGTCGTCTCCGGTGTGTAGCACTACCAACAGAGATGTCCAGTTAAACAGAGAGGTGTTTGATGTCGGCCAGCAATCACCTGAAGAGAGAGTGTCCGCACGTTGTAACATTGCGGGATTCACAGTTACGTGGGCAACAGGCACGCGGGATGACGGACCAGTTTGTGGGACCTGGTTGCGGCGATGACAGACGCCTCGCCCAGCGCTTCACCGTACTTTTGTCCACTGGCAGGTCTTCGTAGACATTCTAGAAGCGCATACGAATATCCGCGATGCTTTGGTTTTCCACCAAAATAAACTCAATGACTGCCCTCTGCTTGGAAGGCACCTTCGTTACAGACGCCATTTTGAAAGAAAATGTACAAATGTGTATGAATTCGTAAGGGACCAAACTGCTGAGGTCATCGGTCCATAGACTTACATAGTACTTAAACTAACTTATGCTAAGATCAACACACACACACACCCATGCCTGTGGGAGTACTCGAACTTCCGGCGGGAGGGGTCGCGCAGTCCGTTACATGGCGCCTCAAACCGCGCGGCCACTCAGCGTGGCTGCGCCATTTTGAAGGCTACGTATAGCACCGTTACTTATAGGAACTTCATGAAACTATAGAGGCTGATGTGGGAATGTTCCACGGTTACCCACAACAAATTCCGCATTTTTTTCATCCGAAACTGGCTCAAAAAAAGGTGTTGCGTATTTTTATTGAGCACCGCTCGTATGTTGTTACCTCCTCCTGAAGAATTCCAGTGACGAAATATAAATCCAACAACCATCACGTACTCTCACCATCCTGTAGGAATGACTACTGAAAATGCTGAAAATAAGCTCGTATACCGAAAATTTTAATCAACATATCCCTAAGGCATTGAAATACTGGCGTATCAGCTGGGTAGCGTTCATGCTGTAACAATTTCCATTTCCGTCATAGTATTTTCTGCAAAATATCCACTTGGTGCCAGCTGGTCTGCAGCGTCACTAGCATTGAAAATTAGGCAGGCTGTTCTGATTAGCGTGAACGGCTCACCTGCGAATGTGACTTCACGGGCGAAAATCTCCAATGTAAACAAAATTCGCTTGCAGTAATTGGTTAGGGTCCCGTTTGCGTTACAGGAAGTTTATCGTGCAATAGTTAAGCCCGCCGAATCTATTTTGGAGGAAGTGTTGATGCCGGCCAGGGTGGCCAGGCGGTTCTAGGCGCTACAGTCTGGAACCGCGCGACCGCTACGGTCTCAGGTTCGAATCCTACCACGGGCATGGATGTGTGTGATGTCCTTAGGTTAGTTAGGTTTAAGTAGTTCTAAGTTCTAGGGGACTGATGACCTCAAACGTTAAGTCCCATAGTGTTCATTGCCATTTGAATCATTTTTTGAAGTGTTGTTAATAGTGCACACATATAGAGTAAATCAGATGACGAATTTTTTTCCACTCGTATGACTGGTGTCTGCGGCCCGCCATGAATTTATCTCCTGTGCCAAACCTTCTTATCCTAGAGTAGTAACTGTAACACACGTCCTCAGTTGTTTACTGGATTGACTCCAGTCTCTATCTTCGTCTACAACTTTTACCCTCTGCAGCTCGTTCTAGTAACAGGGAAGTTATTTCCTGACTTCTTAACACGTATACTGTCATCCTATGCCTTCTTTTTGTCGATGTTTTCCAAATATTCCTTTCCTCCTAGATTCCACGGAGAACCTTCGATACTCTCAGAAATTTATTTCTCAAGTTAAGACCTATGTCTGACACTAGTAGACTTCTCTTGGGCAGGGACGTCCTTTTTGCCATTGCTAGTTTCCTTCTTATGCCCTACTTGCTCCGTCAATCATGTGTTGTTTCGCTGCCTTACTTAGCAGAATTCCCAAACTTCGTGATCTCCAACTCTCATGTTAGGTTTCTCGCTATTCTCTTTCCTGATACTTCTCGATACTTACGTCTTTCACGATTTACTCTCAGTCCATATATTGTATTCATTAAACCGTTCATTCCATTCAGTAGATCATGTAATTCTTCTTCACTTTCACTGTGGCTAGCAATGTCAGCAGTGAATCGTACCACTTTGATATCCTTTCACACTGAATTTGAAATCCACTCCTGAAACTTTCTTTTATTTCTGTCATTGTTTGCTCGATGTATAGATTGACCAGTAGGGGGGAAAGACTACATCCCTGTCGTACACCCTTTTTAATCCGAACACTTCGTTATTCCTTCTTGGCCCATGTACATATTTTATCCTACCCATATTTCCCTGTAGCCTTTTCTCAGAATTTAGAACATCTTGTACCATTTTACGTTGCCCTGACAGTTTCGCTTATCATTACCAACAGCAAGATCAGAACTGCTTTCTGGTGACTTTATCTTTCCCAAACCCAAACTGAAGTCATCTAACAGATGCCGAATTTTCTTTTCCAGTCTTTTGTGTATTATTCTTGTCAGCATGTTGGATGCTTGAGATATCAAGTCGATTGTGCGATAATTTGCGCACTTCTCTGCTCTTGCTGTCTCCGGAATTGTGTGGATGATATTGCCCCGAAAGTCTGATAGTATAACACCAGTCTCACACATTCTACACAATAACGGGAGTAGTCGTTTTTTTGCCACTCCCCCAGAAGGTCCGATGGAGTGCTATTTATCCCATCTAACTTATTTGTCCTTAAGTAGTCCAAAACTCCATTAAATTCCGATTGTAGTACTGGATCCCCTATCTCTTCCCTGTCGAATCCTATTTCTTCTTCTCGTCACCGGACGAGTCCTCCCCAACATAAAGGACTTTAATGTGCTGTATCCACGTGTCCGCTCTTTCCTCTGCATTTAACAGTGGACTTATCATTGCACACTTAATGCCACTGCCCGCGCTTTTAATTTGACCGGATTTTGCTTTGACTTTCCTATAAGCTGAGACAGTCCTTCCGACAATCATTTCTTTTTCGATTTCTTCACATTTCCATGCATCCATTTCGCCTTAGAATCCCCAGACTTCCCATTTAGTTCATTCGTAAGTAACTTGTATTTGTGTATTCCGGGATTTCGGTGAACATTCTTCTTTCGTCGATCAACTGAACTATTTCTACTGTCAACCGTGGTTTCTTCGCAGTTACGTTACTTGTACCTTTTTTTTTTCTTTCAACTTCGGTGATAGCCCTTTTCAGAGATGTTCATTCCTCTTTAACTGAACTACTCACTGAGCTAATCATTATCGCAGTATCTATAGCCTCAGAGAACTTCAAGCGTGTCTCTTCATTTCTTAGTGATTCCGTATCCCACTTCCTTGCCCAATGATTCTTCCTGACTACTGTCTTAAACTTAAGTCTACTTTTCATCAGTAGTAAATTGTGATCTGTGTCTATATCTGCTCCTGGGTACGCCTTAAAGTCCAATATCTGATGACGTAACCTAACTGGAATCTTCCCGCATGTCCTGGTCTTTTCCAAGTATACCTCCTCTTCTTGTGGTTCTTGAACAGAGTATTCGCTATTACTAGCTGAAATTTATTGTAGATCTCAATTAGTCTTTCTCCTCTCTCATTGCTACTACCACGCCCGTACTCTCCCATAACTCTTTCTTGCACTCCTTCCCCTACAACTGCATTCCACTCCCCCATGGCTATCAGATTTTTATCTCCCTTGATGGACTAAATTACCAGTTCAATATCCTCTCATACGTTCTCTATTTCTCCATCTTCTGCTTGCGATGTCGGCGTGTATACCTAAACCATTGTGGTCGGTGTTGGTTTATTGCGGACTGTGATGAGAACATGCCTGTCATTGAACGGTTCATATAAACTCACCCTCTGCCTTGATTTCGTATTCATATCGTATTCTACTCCACCTATACTGTCTACTGCTACTGTCGGTATTAGCCGTCCGCGGTGGCCGAGCCGTTCTAGGCGCTACATTCTGGAACCGTGCCCCCGCTACGGTCGCAGGTTCGAATCCTGCCTCGGGCATGGATGTGTGTGATGTCCTTAGGTTAGTTAGCTTTAAGTAGTTCTAAGTTCAAGGGGATCGATGACCCGAGATGTTAAGTCCCATAGCGCTCTGAGCCATTTGAACCATTTCAGCACGTTGTAGATGTCGCAACCGGCGCCTACCTTTTGTGAATGCTCTGGAAAGCTAATCATTTGCATATCACATCTTCTTCTTCCTGTCGGTTAAATTTCGCGTCGTGGTGCAGCAATTTTAATAGCCAGTAGTGTATTAACTGCTCTAGAAAACATCTGATGCCTTGTTTATTGAACGACCCTCGTACATGCGACATGCTGTCAGCCTTAAAAGCAGCATGAGGGAAGAAATATGTCCAAGCAGACCCCGCCTTTGCACAATCAGTATAGACGATATGTTTACCGAAATTGATTCAGATGATGGAAAAACTACATACATGACTTGCGTAGTATTATGTCTCTAATGACTGCTCTACTTGGAGATGACCTGGTAAGAACACTCCGCAGTAATGAAACATTGCGAAGACATAACTAAGAGCATCAATTGACGGCTTAATTTGCGGCCAACAAGGCTTAAGTCGGGGAACGTAAGAGAGCAGTAGTTAATTGGTTGCCAATAAGAAAGTACGAACACTGTCAGTTCCATTACTTTATGCGTTTTACCCTTAAATAGTGACGTAATATCGAGTTTATGCTGCTTAACGCCACTATTGTATTATTGTCATGTAAGCTATTCTAAACTACTTTAAGTCTCGCATTACGAAAAGTTTTCGTGAACATGTATACCAGATGGCGTTGAGCACACTAAAGTGTGTGTCATGTGTCCTCTTTCTTGGTATACGGGGTATCTGCTGGTCAGGTGAAGAGTGAAACTGGTCGTGAATAAAGAAGCATTAACTAACAGCTCTTCGGTGTGGAATTATGACCTTTTTTTAAATAGAAAAGAACTGAAAGGATTGATTTCTTTGACTTCCTAAAATACATCTTAGTAATGAACGTTTCAGAGAAACATTCAGACATATATTTTGCTGAAAAGCGCATTCATTCGACTTTCTGCAATATACAGTATTATCCTGAGAAGTAGTGGACACTGAAACAAAATGTGGAGGAATCAATTAAATGAAGACATACTTTCTTGTAATAAATTAAAGACAGAGGTATTTATGAAATCGTACAAAATAAACTCTTTTGAAACGAACATTCAATGAAATAAATTTAGAAATAAGAAAATTAAAAACACCAGGAGACGGCATACATGGCTACGGAATTTAAAGGGTAAATCACGTATGTTGAACGAGATACACTATCGTCCCCAAAAGTATATACTGATTTCAGCCGAGGAGACAAATACAGTTTGTACAATGGAGGAAAAGGTGAAAAAACTGGCACTCTCAGTGGTTAATAGAAAGCCTGATTGGCTATACATGTGTGAGAAATGGATATTCATTTCTTTAATATATCAATATTATGCTAATGACTACTGTTTCTCGCTGCAGTCATGGACTATGCGGCTGGTCCCGGCGGAGGTTCGAGTCCTCCCTCGGGCATGGGTGTGTGTGTTTGTCCTTAGGATAATTTAGGTTAAGTAGTGTGTAAGCTTAGGGACTGATGACCTTAGAAGTTAAGTCCCATAAGATTTCATACACATTTGGACATTTGAACTACTGTTTCTATTTGGGTTATTCACAACCCATTTCGCGAAGACCTTCCACTGCAATACGGTCACTGATAATTGTTCCACTGCGGCTCATTATTTCTTTATTTTCTCTGGTTCTGTCAGTATATACACCAAAGATGTGCGTCAGTGGTATTTTTGCTCTCTTAACAACGAAATGTTCTCTATGTTTTCTCGGTTTTCAGCAAACTGGATGTCCTTTTACTACCTTTTTTTATAGTTGAGCGAGGCCATGTTCGAAACAGCAGTTATGTTTGTGTTCCCGTATATTGCCTTACTCTTTACGAGCTATATAACTACAGTAACGTGGGGGCTATAAAAGTTTAATATCATACATCATCCGTAACGTTGTTATTTTGATGGATTCCGACGGCGTTACGGCGCAACTGTACTTTTATACTTGTGGCACTCAGCGGTTGTTTTCGGGCAGCGCGTATGGACCATTTGGAAACACATCCACTTTTGTCAAAATTACAAGACGAGGGGTAGTACGTGTGAAATGAACTGCATACCGTTTGTTGGGAACATGACATTGCATAGACAATTAGGATTACGGAACTGTGCTTCATGTGTAACCGACTACGAGAATTCTGCGTTGAAATCTGTTTCTGAAACCGTTGTACATAGAATCAGAAAGACCCTGTGCATATTCCCGTGGAATCTCCCTCCGCTCAATATCTGTGTGAGTTCTCAAAGGTTCGACACCGTTTATTGGAGAACTGCCTCTACAAATTCTAAAGGCATCTTGTCGAGTTAAACATCGTATTCCGTCGCTGGACATTCGTTTCGTTTAACGTCAAAGTGATTGTCACATCTTATCCTCTTTTCTATGTGTTCCAAGTACTTCATCCTATTCATTTCTTCCCCAGTACTTTCCCTTCAAGAACGTTAATGATGAAAGTGTTTTGTCTGTTGACATGTCCGATGAACTTTATTTTTCTCTTTTCCATTTCCTTCAATAGTCTTCTCTCTTCATAAACTTTCCTTAAGACTTCTAGGTTGATTTCTCTTTCCGCACAGCTCGTTGTTGTCATTATCCGCCACATCCACATTTCAGCAACTTCAGATCGATTCCTTTCCAGTCTACCAACGACGCGATTTTCTCCTCCATAGGGCAGTATACTCCATGCAAATGTTCTTGCGAAGGATTCTCTGGGATGCATTTCCATATTTTCGTTGATAAAAATGTTTTTGTTAGTCATAGACGCCTGTTTTGACAGTGTAGTCCGTATCTACACTTCCATTAGGAATCTAATCTTTTTTGACGTAATCAGTTCTTATGTATCAGTGTCTCTCATTTTTCCGTGTACCGTTACTATTGTTTTCTGTTTATTCACTTTTAATTTCCATAATTTGAGACCGTGTGATAGGACTTGCAGCATTGTATCAATTTCTTTTACGGACTCTGCAAGTATTACGGCGTAATCAGCGTATCCGATACAATGTATCCTTTCCTTATTCCTTTTGTCCTCTCCTTAACGATCAGACTAACCTCCTCAATGAACACATGTAATAAATAAGGGGAACGGGAACATCCTTATCTGACTATTTTTCCAATCCTGGCCTCTTCCTGTCTCTTCTGATGTTTATTTTTGTGCTTTAGTCGTGATTAAACATTCTTCTAACCTTCCACTCCAGTGCTATTCTCATCATAGTAGTTCCCAGTTCGCATTTTCCTAAGCATTTTTAAGCCAATGAAGGTAAAATAATCGACTCAGAGGAAATTTGGTTGTTTTTAGAAATTACATCGACGTTACACTGTTGATCGTATATATTATTTCTCAAGTGAATATCCCTTTTTCTGAGCATATACTAATCGTACAGGGATGAAAGAGATATCGTTAGTACGTTTTTCTAACCAGATTCTGATACTCAATACGGATTTCGCTCTAAAACGGACTGTTTGTGGAAAACAGTAAAATAAAACAGACTTTTATCCACCATAGATAAAACAGCATCATGGGTACCCATCTTCATACCCATACTTTATCGAATCTGTTTATTAAACACGAATAAGAGATTCACTTTTCATATTATCTTATTACACATTTGAATTTGTTTTAAAATGCTTATTAACTTAATAATTCGTATATTGGATAGTCATAGATACTAACCGTGACAATTGCGGTAGTCCATTATCTCTGCCCATCGTAGAAGTTGACTTGTCTCAACGAATAACCGAAACAACAACAAACAAGTTTGTTGTTGTCGTCTTGAATTGTGATTTAGCTATTCCTACTATAGCCTAACGTGGTTGCATAAGTACGAAGTGCAAATAAAATCTCAAATACAGTTAGAGGTTATTGTCGCCTAAGTGATACACAAGGTAAGAAGCGAACACTACGTTCTAACCTATACATTTCGCATTTATTTACTTCCTTGAATTTTACATTCGTATTTCTCATTAAACATCTCTTCAGCAACAGGTAAAAGGAAATTACGAGCAACTGATGACAGTCAAATATTCTCATAAGTAGTAAACTATATTTCTTCACTTGTTTTATTTTGTGTTTGTATTTGCTCATTAGTTATTAACTTTTGTCAACAACAGGGTGGTGTGAATACTATTGTCATTAACAATGAATAACATTTTTTCTGTTTTCCGTCTTTCCTTTAGTTGCTCTAAACCTCCACGAATAAATGACGCGTTTGCGATGCCAAGGAAAAGGACGTAAGAAGCTGTCAATGACAAGCGTAGCTCCAAAAGCGTGGCTGCACTCATACCTCCGCTCATAGAGAAAGGCGGCATTCCCACAACTACACTTAGTCCTCCAACTACCGTTCTACATCTACATCCAACCGCCGCCAGCCACCTGACGGTGTGTGGTGGAGGGTACCTTGAGTACCTCTATCGGTTCTCCCTTCTATTCCAGTCTCGTATTGTTCGTGGAAAGAAGGATTGTCGGTATGCTTCTGTGTGGTCTCTAATCTCTCTGATTTTATCCTCATGGTCTCTTCGCGAGATATACGTGGGAGGGAGCAATGTACTGCTTGACTCCTCGGTGAAGGTATGTTCTCGAAACTTTAACAAAAGCCCGTACCGAGCTACTGAGCGTCTCTCCTGCAGAGTCTTCCACTGGAGTTTATCTATCATCTCCGTAACGCTTTCGCGATTACTAAATGATCGCCGGCCAGTGTGGCCACGCGGTTAAAGGCGCTTCAGTCTGGAACCGCGCGACCGCTACGGCCGCAGGTTCGAATCCTGCCTCGGGCATGGATGTGTGTGATGTCCTTAGGTTAGTTAGGTTTAAGTTGTTCTAAGTTCTAGGGGACTGATGACCTCAGATGTTAAGTCCCATAGTGCTCAGAGCCATTTGAACCATTTGAACTAAATGATCCTGTAACGAAGCGCGCTGCTCTCCGTTGGATCTTCTCTATCTCCTCCATCAACCCCACCTGGTACGGATCTCACACTGCTGAGCAGTATTCAAGCAGTGGGCGAACAAGCTTACTGTAACCTACTTCCTTTGTTTTCGTATTGCATTTCCTTAGGATTCTTCCAATGAATCTCAATCTGGCATCTGCTTTATATGATCATTCCATTTTAAATCACTCCTAATGCGTACTCTCAGATAATTTATGGAATTAACTGCTTCCAGTTGCTGACCTGCTATTTTGTAGCTAAATGATAAGGGAACTATCTTTCTACGTATTCGCAGCACATTACACTTGTCTACATTGAGATTCAATTGCCATTCCCTGCACCATGCGTCAATTCGCTGCAGATCCTCCTGCATTTCAGTACAATTTTCCATTGTTACAACCTCTCGATACACCACAGCATCACCTGCAAAAAAGCCGCAGTGAACTTCCGATTTCATCCACAAGGTTACTCCAAATACTATCACTGTTTAAAACTATAAAAATGTGGAAATTTCGCACTGGCCACCTGGTACAGCCATAATACCGATAGATTCTCTTGATATATCAAACTTTCATAACTCTATTTTCTATGTAATTTTAGCATGCATCGCATGTAGATGTTCACTTCCTTTTCACACAACTCGTTCAAAAAACGTGATAAAACGAGAATTGCGTGTATTACTTTAATAAATATCACCTCAGCTCATTTGTACGGGCAGTGTTTACTTGTTTTTGTACATGTATTCAGTTTCACTTCTTGGTAGCCTACAAATGTTATATAAGTTCGCTGGACCAGGTATCAGTAACTCCTTAAAACACACACATACACACACACATACGCACACACACACACACACAGACACACACACACACACACACACACACACACACACACACTGGTCGCTTTGGAGAGTTGTAGACGTTGTGTAACTGTATCCGGCGGTCACGTGACCCCTCCACTAAACACGTACATCATGGCAGTGAAGCGGTGTCTGTGTCTCTGTGTGTGTGTGTGTGTGTGTGTGTGTGTGTGTGTGTGTGTGTGTCATTCGGTTGTATTGAATCAGCACAGTAAGATTGGACGATGTGGAGACATAACAGAATGGAGGAAGTAGCTTCCGGTTTGGACTTGGCCATGACCACAACACTCTTGAAGATGCCCTGTTTTTTTGTGTATAAACGCAGACAGACCAACGTGTCCACAAGGATCTGTTTACCACTCATAGCCATGCAACAAGGCGCAAGAACACCTGCAAAAAGATAGTAGCCGATCGTGGGAGCAGAGACGTGCACCACGCCGTCTCAGAGACAACAGGTTTCGAGCAGGACAGTAAATGCATATGCGTGTGAACATTCTTCCAAGAAAACTTTCGAAAGGGAACTGCATGCAGTAGACGTTTGTCGTCGGCTCAATCGCAAAAGCAGCTGCTCTCATCGGCGCAAATACACCATACGTCTTCAGTGGGTCAAGCAGTACAAACTATACAGTAGCTAACAAGTCAAGATTTTATCTCTTTTCGATGGGTCAAGGCGTCGGATGCACAGACACTCTCATGAGGCATTTGACCCACAGCGCGCAGGGAGTTTAGTTCAGGGTGAAAGTGGGTCTGTGATGTTTTGGTGGCGTTTTTCGTACTATGACTTGGTCCCACTAATTAACCTTACCGTTAAACTGAACAAGCACGTTCATCTCAACATTCTCGGTGACCGAGAGTTGCTCCTCCAACATATTCAAGATCATTACTCTGCAGAGTATTTTTCAGGTCTGCACTCATTCGTCCCTGATGTGATTAACACTCTAACACACATCAATTGGCGCGTTAAATTACCCGATATTAATCCCATAGTAGTAAAACTAGAAATAGTTTTATTCATACATCTACCTCTTTTACAGGGATACTGCATATCTACATCCCCATCTACATAGATACCCCGCAAGCCAGCGTACGGTGCGTGGAGAAGGTCCCCCGTGCGACTACTATTCATTTCCTTTCCTTTTTCACTCGCAAATAGAACGAGGGAAAAACGACTGTCTATATGCCTCCGTATGACCCATAATTTCTGTTATCTTCTTGGTCCTTAGCGCAATGTGTGTTGGCGGCAGTAGAATCATTCTGCAGTCAGCTTCAAATGCCGGCTCTCTAAATTTTCTCAATAGTGTTGCCCAAAAAGAACGTCGCCTTCCCACCAGGGATTCCCATTTGAATTCCCGAAGCATCTCCGTAACACTTGGTGTTCGAACCTACCGATAACAAATCTAGCAGACCGCCTGTGAATTGCTTTGATGTCATCCTTCAAACCGACATGCTACAGATCCCAAACACTCGAGCAGTACTGAAGAACAGGTCGCACCAGCGTCCTGTTTGCGGATGCTTTACAGGTGAACCACTCTTTACTAAAACTCTCCAAGTCGACCAATTCCCTCCCTGCAACAGTTATCACATGGTCGTTCCATTTCATATCGCTTCGTAACGCTACACCCAGATATTTAAACGACTTGACTGCGTCAAGCAGGACACTAGTAATACTTGTAATGGTTCTTTATTTACGTGACCATTACGGCACTCCAAGCCCTGTTCTACACTCCTGGAAATGGAAAAAAGAACACATTGACACCGGTGTGTCAGACCCACCATACTTGCTGCGGACACTGCGAGAGGGCTGTACAAGCAATGATCACACGCACGGCACAGCGGACACACCAGGAACCGCGGTGTTGGCCGTCGAATGGCGCTAGCTGCGCAGCATTTGTGCACCGCCGCCGTCA
Organism: Schistocerca serialis cubense; assembly: GCF_023864345.2. Lineage (NCBI taxonomy): Eukaryota > Metazoa > Arthropoda > Insecta > Orthoptera > Acrididae > Schistocerca > Schistocerca serialis. The sequence goes on from NC_064641.1 coordinate 876,851,066, forward strand.
GTGGCAGCCAGTTTGCCGTGGCATACGGAGCTCCATCGCAGTCTTTAACACTGGTAGCATGCCGCGACAGCGTGGACGTGAACCGTATGTGCAGTTGACGGACTTTGAGCGAGGGCGTATAGTGGGCATGCGGGAGGCCGGGTGGACGTACCGCCGAATCGCTCAACACGTGGGGCGTGAGGTCTCCACAGTACATCGATGTTGTCGCCAGTGGTCGGCGGAAGGTGCACGTGCCCGTCGACCTGGGACCGGACCGCAGCGACGCACGGATGCACGCCAAGACCGTAGGATCCTACGCAGTGCCGTAGGGGACCGCACCGCCACTTCCCAGCAAATTAGGGACACTGTTGCTGCTGGGGTATCGGCGAGGACCATTCGCAACCGTCTCCATGAAGCTGGGCTACGGTCCCGCACACCGTTAGGCCGTCTTCCGCTCACGCCCCAACATCGTGCAGCCCGCCTCCAGTGGTGTCGCGACAGGCGTGAATGGAGGGACGAATGGAGACGTGTCGTCTTCAGCGATGAGAGTCGCTTCTGCCTTGGTACCAATGATGGTCGTATGCGTGTTTGGCGCCGTGCAGGTGAGCACCACAATCAGGACTGCATACGACCGAGGCACACAGGCCCAACACCCGGCATCATGGTGTGGGGAGCGATCTCCTACACTGGCCGTACACCACTGGTGATCGTCGAGGGGACACTGAATAGTGCACGGTACATCCAAACCGTCATCGAACCCATCGTTCTACCATTCCTAGACCGGCAAGGGAACTTGCTGTTCCAACAGGACAATGCACGTCCGCATGTATCCCGTGCCACCCAACGTGCTCTAGAAGGTGTAAGTCAACTACCCTGGCCAGCAAGATCTCCGGATCTGTCCCCCATTGAAAATGTTTGGGACTGGATGAAGCGTCGTCTCACGCGGTCTGCACGTCCAGCACGAACGCTGGTCCAACTGAGGCGCCAGATGGAAATGACATGGCAAGCCGTTCCACAGGACTACATCCAGCATCTCTACGATCGTCTCCATGGGAGAATAGCAGCCTGCATTGCTGCGAAAGGTGGATATACACTGTACTAGTGCCGACATTGTGCATGCTCTGTTGCCTGTGTCTATGTGCCTGTGGTTCTGTCAGTGTGATCATGTGATGTATCTGACCCCAGGAATGTGTCAATAAAGTTTCCCCTTCCTGGGACAATGAATTCACGGTGTTCTTATTTCAATTTGCAGGAGTGTAGATACAAGTAATATCGTACTACTTTTCTGGGAAGAACAGACATATTTTTGTGACAATATTCACATTTGGTTTTATTAATGTATAGGTACTCCGATGTGTCGATATATTACAGTGATATGGTGAAACGTCCCCTTAGAACAATTATACATGACTGTGCTTAAACTGACACACAATACTTTTAGCGCAACGCAATCTGACTTTCAAAAATCCCTACAAAAGAATGGCCCTGACTAACATTAACCTATACGTTTCACAAATCACTTAACTCGCCAAAAATCTTCGTTACTCGAACTACTGCAATACAGCGAGCGCCACTACTGCCAGCTAAATAAAAGATTCAAACTACTGAAGGCACTAACTACTGATAGGCATAGTTAGCAAATGAAAGGTTTTAATAGAGAACAAACAATGTATTTACCTTAATAATCATAATATACAAACAATGTATTTACCTTAATAATCAAAATATATATAGCAGTTCATGCCATCCAGTCTTACAAATTTCAAATCTCCGCCATTTCTCTCCCCACATCAACCACTGCTGGCGGCTCACCTCCAACTGCGCAACGCTACGCGCTGTTCACATCCAGCTGCCCAACACTACAATGGCAGACAACAATGCAAACTAGCCACAGACTGCACACAGCACAGCCAATGATTTTCATACAGAGCGCTACGTGGCGTTACCAATATAAAAACCTAAACAGCCTACTTACAATGGTTATTGTGTGTATTCATTTCTGTGAGACTGTCACAATCTTTGACTTAATTGTAACCGTTTTGGCGCGAATGCGCACAGAGCAGTCTTTGTTTCACTTTGCAGAAGTAAAGTTGTTATTTCGCTTTGTAAAAGAACAGACAAGTCTTGTGTTTAGTTAAAGTGGAAATTAAATATATGAAGATTGATACAAAACTGTTTTCTTGATGATGTGACAATTAAGAAGAAGTATAATATCTGAATTTACAAGAAATTTAATAAAAATGTCGATCGTCAACACCAAGTCAAAAATTATTTCTACCATACCATTGTTCTGATCTGGGATTGTTTGATCATTAAGAATTTCCTGAAAAACGCATTTGTTAGGTTTTCAAATATTGCTAAAATACAGATCTGGACCTTCTAGCAGTCAAAATGGAATCACCCTAGAATCAACAAGATGAGCCATAACAACTTCGACGAAATCTACGTGGGAATCCATTCAAGATAAATGCCAAAATTAATGACTTTTTTACAGTGACTTCATTATTTCCATTCTGACGATACCATCCGCAGTCAATAACTTTGTTGTTGCCCGATAAAGCGAACATATGCTGCGTGAACAACATTATTAATCTGATTTCTAACCTACTTTGCAAGTGGTGGTATAGTTAGATACTGTATCCAAATATTATGGGGTTGATCTTCCTACTCATCCACAAAAGCTTACATTTTTCCGCATTTAAGGCTAGCTGCCATTCATCACACCAACTGTAAATTTTGTATAAGTAGTCTTGTATCTTTCTACACTCATTAAACGCCGACACCCTACTTGTGCACCACGGTATCATGAACAAACAACCGCAGATTTCTGCTCACCCTGTTCGCCAAATCATTTAGGTACATAGAGAACAATAGCTGTCCTATCTCACTTCCCTGGGACACTCCTGCCGATACCCTTGTCTCTGATGAACACTCGCCGTCGAGATTAACATGCTAGGTTCTCTTACTTAAGAAATCTTCAAGCTACTCACTTGTTGAAAAAACAAGTCTTGGTATTGCAATTTAAGAACAGTAAAAATAAAGGAATTCACAAATAAAGACATTTATATACTCACAGTTATAGCTCGACGAAAATGGGAGCTGTAGTCGCCCGTGATCTCTTAGTAGGAACCATTCTGGCATTTTCCTGAAGTAATTTGGGGAAACCATGGAAAGCTAAAATCAGGTAGTAAGTGTGAAGACTGGACCCTTCACTTAAGACAGGACTCTCAGATGCATTACATGTAGATGACATTCTGTTTGCAAGCATCTTTGTGTGTTCACATTTTTTCAGATGAGGATAAATATTCATTCCCAGAAATTTTGCACTTGTTACTCTGTCTGCACACGTGCCACACACATTTAATTTTTCTGTGTCATTTCCCCTCTTTAAACTGAAATTCATGGCATTAGTTTTCGTTGTGGTCAACGTCACTTTATTGCTTATTGTCAAATTGTAAACTTCCTTGAAGCTTCCATTTGCTTTCTCCGCCAGGAGTTCTCTTGTTTTCTCACTGGCTTTAAATTTGTTATCATCACCGAAGAGAATTCATTCCCCATGACTCAAAATTCTGCGAAAGTCATGGATGTGTATCAGGAACAGTAATGGTGCTAATATGCTACCATGGAGAACTCGTGCATTAATGTATTTTGGTTCTCATGAGTCTATTACTGAGAGTTAACAGTTGTTTGAGATATATGTTATCTGTAACCTTCGTATACAATCTCATAGGTATGATCGGGACCAGTCAATAGCTAACACTCCCTTATTCCTAAGGCTTCTAGCTATCTAGAAAAAGACTGGTACTTTTTGGAGCAGCAGGGGAACGTACCATACAACATCCTCCCAAATTTGACGGCTCTAGGGGACCTACACATCAGTAAATGTGCTATAGTATAAAAAAATGAGGTAACGTACGGCCTCTCTACCCCACCGAATTGAGGGCATTATCAAGGCTAGAGATGATATTTCACGGCATTAGCGTGACGTGACCCAGTGGTGACTAACCATTAGTGCAGTCTGGTTATTGGTATCTCGCACTTCATATAATCGCTGAACAACTCAGTTACTTCCTGATGTATCTGGAACAAGTCAGTCGGCCAATTCACTATCTATCTAAATCCATCGAGTCATTAGCAGTCGTCCTTGTCATAAATCAGTCATGGACCCCCATCTGCTCAGTTTCGCTGTTGATTCAAATGTGCGTTGTGTGGTGTTTTTGATTTGTTGTCGTGCATTTAAATAACTTACAGTTCGTTAATTTTATGCAGAATTTGGTTGAATATTTTGTTTTAGGACAGTGGGACATGGACGCTAGAAATTATGTGTTCAGGCACCTGACACAGAAATGCAAAACAGGTAGTAAGTGTAACATTCGCTATGTATGTTTAGCATATCAGGGAATACTTCATTCATGCATCCACACTTGCACCCCCACAAATTAAAAGACACAGTGGTTGATTTAAAGTGGGAATTAAGAACTGAGATTTAACGGATGATGAATTTCTCTTATCTTGTGGTCGATGGTGTACCTTCGCTAGACACGTCTTTGCTTATAACCACTCTGCCGTCAATATCAAGACGTTCAAGAACCAAAATTTAGGGAAGTTTGAGTGTTTCTTCTGTTTTAATACGGCCTTCCCCTATGATTACATCAAATAGCCGGCCACCCAATATCATTTCAGTTGTAATAAACAGTTTCCCAACACTCACTTTCCTTACGGGTGAAGAATGTACTTTTTAACATATCATCCAATTTTTAACTGTAAGATGGTTCTTGAATTGACAGTTACATGTTAGTCTGTATAATGATGCTACTTTTGGCGATAATTCATTGAAGCGAACATTGGTATAAGATACTAGATATAACTTTAAAAAATGTTACTAGTGCCGATTTCCAGACACTATTATCATTTTAAAAGAATTGTTATATCTCTGATATCTTTATAAATGTAGCTTTAGTGTAATTAATTAGGTCAATTCTTTTTGAATTTTAGAGCAATAAGAAAGTAAATTTGCATTTATAAAAATCAAATGAATTTCGTTACTATCAAATCAGCGTACAAATTACCAAATAAATGCCCATCAGGCAATAAAGTTAAAAAATTAAGCGTTTCCTGCTTCAAATCTTTTTCTTTTCAAATAAGAATATTCTCTCTGAATATATCAAAACTACAATTTATCGAAATTGGCTGCATTTATCAGTAGATAGAATATCAGCAAAAATATTATCTAAAAGGGTAGAGATCTCTACTCCAGGAAATTATGGCACTTTCGCTCACGGGACCGGATGTTCTTCTGTTAAAATATGCCATTGGAATTTCTCGGAGGAGTCGTTACAGTAATTTGTATGAATTCATAGGTACGGTAGCTACAAAATGTTCAAAGGGAAACGCAAATACAAAGTCTAGATATAGTGAGCGTCAGTACAGTGATTTGGTATGAAGGTAGGGATTTACAGCCAGAAAGATATAAGGTAATACCAACAGCAAAAGAAAATGGTACAATGAGAGTAAGATTCGTCTTGAATAGGAAGGGAAGACAGAGAGTGAGACAGTGTGATTAGATCAAACAACAGTTGTTCCGTTACACTTGTTGAAAGAAGTTGAAGAGATATGGAAAGTTTATGAGGATACCGAACTTATAAATGAGCTTATAAAGGGAGCTGAAAATCTAGTAATCATTTGTGATTGGAACGCTGTAGTTGGAGAAGGAATAGAGGACACGGTTCCCAGAAAACGGGGGTTCGGTAGTAGCAATGGCAGAGGAGAAAAGCTAATTGAATTCTCCAGTACACGTCAGCTACTAATAGCGAATACATTGTCCAAAAATCACAAAAATAATGTGTACTTGGAAAAGGTCTGGAGATAGGGGGAGATTCCAGCTGCATTGCATCATTGTCAGACTGAGATTCCGAAACAAAATATTGGATTGTAAGGGGTACCCAGCAGCACTTACAGACTGAGGTCACAAATTGTTAATGAAGAATAGACTAAAGTTTAAGGGAACAGTCCGGAAGAATAGAAGTGGACGAAACTGGTACTGATGATTAGGTGCGTTTGAAATTCAATAAGGCTGTAGACAGTACGATAATGATTGTCAAAGCTGGCAATTTAGTTGAATAGAAATAGACATCTCTAAAAAGCGCCATCACAGAAGTTTCTATGACAAATATAGGCACAAGAAAAGCAATTGCGAATATACCTTGGATAACAGAAGAAATATTTCAACTGAGCGACGAAATAGAAAAGACAGAATACAGAAATATAGATTACTTAGATGTGAAACAAAAAGGGAAGTAAGAGGAATCAAAGCTGAAAAGACTGTAGGAAAAATGCGAAGAAATGGAAAAGAAATAGCCGTATTATTAGGACTTCAAGAGGAATTCCACTGATAAACGCAGAGGAGAGAGCGGGTAACTGGAAAGTGTACACTGAAGCCCTCTGTGAGGAGGAGGAATTGTCTGAAGACGTGAAAATAAGAAAGGGAAGTTGATATGAAAGATGTAATGGGTTTAGCACTTGAATCAGAATTCGACAGGGCTTTGGAAAACTTGCAGTGTAATGAGGTCGAAGGCATAGTTAACATTCTTCGGAATTTCTCAAAACATTGGGGAAGTAGCAATCTATGACTTTTGAATTAGGTTTGTAGACTTTATGAGTCTGGGAATAAAGAATCTGACTTTCGGACAAATATCACATACGCAATCTCGTAGAGAACAAGGGCAGATAAAGGGGAGAAATTGCTAACTGGAGAACATACAGAAGAAGAGAGAGAGTAATTGAGTATCTGTTTGGCCGTAGGTAATGTAATGACTCCGGAGAAGCATTTCTGACTTCAGACTTGATAATGGAAGTAAGACTTAATAAAAATCGGTACACTATCGTAAGTTTTGTTGACCTAGATAAAACGTTCAATAATATACAGTGGGGCAAGATGTTAAAAAATCTCAGCAAAATGTGTATGAGTTAGAGGGAAACAAAGAGGGCAATATAAGAATAAAGAGGGTTAGAAGGGTATGCCACAGTAAATAGTCTTTCGTCTGTGCTGTTCAATCTACATATATATGTCTATTCAGCGACGATGGAAGTGAAGGAAAGGTTCAGGAATCGAATTTACATTGCCAATATCAGTAATAAGCTTCCCTAATGGTATTGCTTTCCACAATGAAAGTAAGGAGAATTGCAGGACCTGTTGAATGGATTGAACAGCCCAACGAACTCACGCTGTGGATTGAGAGTAAAGAGAAGAAAAACTAAAACAATGAGTAGCAGCAGAAATAAGATTAGAGATCTTAACATCAAACCCGAGTGACCACGAAGTAGATGAAGTTAAGCAAGTACTTGACGGACGAAGCAACCAAACTAGCACACCAAATAGCGTATTCCTCGCCAAAACAAGTCTACCAGTATGAAACATAGGCCTTAATTTGAGGATCAAATTTGTGAGAATGTACGATTGGAGTATAACATTGTATGGACGTGAATCATAGTCTGTGAGAAAATTTGAAAAGAAGAGAATTGAAGCATGTAAGACGTGGTGCCATAGAAGGATGCTTAAGGTTTATGAGCTGATAAGATAAGAAATGAAGATGTTCTGCAGAGAACTGTCGGAAAGCGGGTCACACGGAAAATACTGACAAGAAGAATGGACAGGATGATAGGATATGTGTTAAGACTTTACGTAATAACTTTAGTGGTAGATTAAGGAAGTGCAGATGGTAAAGATTGTAGAGAAAGACGCAGTTTGGATTACATCCAGCGAGTAACTGAGGAGAGTTGGATGAAAGTGCTACGCTGAGATGAAAACGCTGACCCAGGAGAGGAATTCGTGATGGGCCGCATCAAACCTGGCAGAAGATGACGGAAGGAAAAGGTGATCGTTTTCCTGTCATCAAGGCAGCTTTTTCGGCAAGCAGTTGATAGGCTGACACGGTCCCCTCACGAGACTCTTACATATTACATACTACGCAGCTGGTCAGTGACAGCATTCACATACTTTAATAATGTCTTCCATTGTCCAAGGGACTGGAGATTCCGACGTCTTGATGGCGCTGCCATCTGTAGATTAGAATGAGAAGCATATGAAAATTCCCGCCGCTGGCAACAGTTGCACTGGCAACAATTGGCGGAGTGTTATTTGTCTGTTCTGCTCAGTTTCGGTGTTATTTTGTGGTTTTGTTTATCTGCAGACAGTGGCGTTTGTAAGTAACTGCACGATACTTATTTGATATTTTATGCAATTTTCCTGATACTAACGCATGAAAGAAAATTTTTAGTCCATTCTAGCACATCAAAAATATGTTGTAAACATGAGGGAACATTTTCTCCCGTGGTCCAAGTTGGCAGCACATTTATTATTGTTTCACACATTTAGCGTAGACAATACGCCTGTTTATTGAGGTGTTATTATGCATATTACTTATCTTAGGTATTTCATTACAGACTTACTTTGCCAGACAGGAAGAAGTGCTGGAATATATCTTCTCACTTCCTGAAGAACATTGAACCAGACGATGTTTCAACAGATGAGGAAAATAATATAGTGAACATCCTCCCACAGTCTCCTGCTGATTTTCAACAACAAGTGCCCTCAGTAGTAGACAATGTTTCAGTCCACGGAGTGTGTTCGGTACCTGCACGTTTTTCCACAGAGTCGACAAAAATTTCGGCTCTGAGCGGTAGTGATGAGAGCACTGAAACTGACTGGGATGAAGCACTGCCTCAGTATTTAGACATAGATCCTGTTAGAGAAAGCTTAGAATTGTCAAAGAAAGCATCGTCCATACGAGAATTTTCTTGATATGTTCAACGAAAGTGTCATTCAGAATACGGTTGAACAAACAAACTTGTATGCATCTGTAGCAGCCCTTTTTCTGTTTTCACTTTTACGTCTAATAGGTGAAAGTTTGATTTTATTTTTTACACATTGACTGTCATTGAAGGGTTTTACTTTTATTTAATACTGTCCCGGCTAAGTATCAGTTTGATTACTTTTAAAACCCAATGTTAAACGTGGGTCACTACACGTATAGTCTTCCCAACTCTGAGAGAAAAAATCTTTAGTAGCTTCACTACCAATGTTTACAGACGACGATACTTTAACCCTTCGTTCAATTGTTTTAGTTACGAATCGCTAGTTTGTTCTTGGCATAGATCACGTAACCTTAACGTTTATTAATCTAAGTTAAATTAATGTTCAAGACTTGTATTATGTTTCAAATTAACAACATCAGTTTATTGACAAGAATTATTAATAAATAGGATCACTCATACGATCTCATTCAAAGAAGTTCTTTAATTAGATGTCTAAGTAGGATTCCCGCTAGCATCAGAGATGTTAGATAATATCTTGTCACTTTCGGTAAATAAGTTATTTCTATTTAATATCCGCAAACTGTTATTAACTATGATCCCTAGTCGCGTGAAGTTAAAGGTTCCCACTATCACAATTCAAAGTCCGAATCCGGTTAAAATTCTCAATTCAGTAAAGCGTTTAAATATTCACGCGAATTGACATTAAAGCCAAAGAGATTACTATTCACCTTCCCGTTTATCTAATCTGATAAATGTCCAAATTAAAGTCTTGAACTGACAACCCTCAAAAACAATCTCGTGACGATCTATTATTGATCCCCATTTAATCAAGTCCCAATTGTTGTTCTCTAAAGCTGTACGTCCTAAATAACTTCCCAACTAGAACAGACTAGAGACTGGAGTATCGTAATTACAACGTATGGCTATTTATACATTAATAAACACTATCTTTGGTGTCCCAGACCTACATTCTATGACTATAATATTGATTTTCTTACGTATTGGAATAACTAATATTTTAATATTTTCTACTGTTTTTCCCCGTTCCTAGTTTATAAAATTTATAATTAAATTTTCCTTTTCTTTTCTTTTGCTTTCTATACTAGATATTTCCCTCTATTTGTTTTTTATTTATTTTTCGTAATTACTACTTGTGGAGGGACTTGGGTAATTTTGTGAAATGATATATTAAGGACATGGGAGCTAATTTGGGAGCTATTTTTGTTTTTTTCAACGCCGAGGAGCGCTGTAGGTGTTACACACCCCAACAGCGACAAACGTTTCATATGAGCACTGAAACACCTGTAACAACAAAGAACTGGGTGGACACGACAGACTCTGAAATAAAAGTATTTATCGGGTTGCTCATCATTATGAGCATCCACAAATTGCCACATTTATCAAATTACTGGAGTTCAGATCCTCTTTTGCATGTAAAATCAGGGTCGACAGTGGTAACTCTAAGGCCGGCCAAAGTGGCCGTGCGGTTAAAGGCGCTGCAGTCTGGAACCGCAAGACCACTACGGTCGCAGGTTCGAATCCTGCCTCGGGCATGGATGTTTGTGATGTCTTTCGGTTAGTTAGGTTTAACTAGTTCTAAGTTCTAGGGGACTAATGACCTCAGCAGTTGCGTCCCATAGTGCTCAGAGCCGTTTTTTTTGGTAACTCTAAAAAGGTTCAAAAAATTTTAGAAAACCATCTCCACGATAATTAAAGGCAGTGATGAATGGTGTTTCTGGATGTGATGAAGTATATAAAGTGAGACCACTAACTGACACTCTAAATAGTAATTTCTTAGAGGGATATAATCTTTCAGGCATATTATCTATTGATGAAGCTATGATACCTTTCAAGGGAAGATCGAGCATCAAACAATATATGCCCGTGAAGCGGGTTCCAGGTCTGGTGCCTGGCTGATGGTAAGACAGGCTATCTATTGTGCAAAAGTGGAAGACAATAGTGCCAATATTTCTCTTGGTGAAAGGGTTGTGCTTGAATTGTGTTCAACTTTGAAAATTAGTAAATTTATTGTTGCATTTGATAACTATTTCACTTTGGACGCCATAATGAAAACACTATTGGATAATGGAATATATTCTGTAGGTATTATCAGAGTCAACAGAAAAGGTCTTCCAGAAATAATGAAAAAAAAAATGACCAACTTTCACGAGGCGAGTTGAAGGAACAGATAAAAGATTCAGTCCTTGCGGTAAAGTGGCAAGACGCAAGAACAGTAACAGTTTTGTCTTCAGAAATATCTTCCAAGGATGTAACATTCATTTCCAGCAAAGTAAGAGATGGCTCCATGTGTAGCATAGCTTGTGCAAGTGCCATAAGTTTATACAACTGTGTAATGGGCGGAGTGAATCTGTTCGATTAGAAGCGAGAACGGTATGAAGTTGGACGGCGATCTCTAAAATGGTGGCACGGCATGTTTTATTTTCTAGTTGATGTTGCCATTGTAAATGCGTTTATAATGCGCGCAGTAGTCACAGGAAATGGAGAGCAGCTAACATTCAGGTAGCAAGAGAATTACTGTCAGATTGTCACCACGGAAACATCGTAGGTGTCCACCTGTGTTTATTTAAAAATAAAGCAGCCAGCATTGGTGTTCTTGGTGAACTCAGACATTCAAATGTTGGTGAACATCTGACAAAGAAAATTGTGAAGTAAAGGCAGTAAAGTCGTATGTGCAGTACAAGATGTGCAAGACTAATATGCTGCAATTGAAATATCGCTTTGTGTGTAGATCCATGTTTCAGACAGTTCCAAAACATCCAGTAATTAAATTTTTGTTAATATTTTGTGAATAAAAGATAATCTAGCAGTCATGTATATTTTTTATTTTGTTTTGCAGTGTAAATTTTTATAATAGAAGAATTCCTAAAAATTTTGGTAGTACGAATACCTTCTCATGGTCCATGGGAATCCATCTTCCAACACAATTTCCAAAAAAATGGGTGCCTAAAATTGTTTTATTTTTCAGTGTTATGCCGTAGGTTGTTCATGGCAAGGCACTGAACCACTAACTGTCACCTGTGATAAGCCCAGAAAAATGTGCCTATGAAAGGGATATCCAGCAAGTAACTCAGGACAGCTGGCAGACTGTTGATAGGCTGACGCAGACCCCTTACGAGACTCGTACATATTACATATTACGCAGTAAGTCAGCGACAGCAAAAATAAAGAAAAGAAACTGGTTTGGTGTGTTAGAAGTGTTTGCTGAGTGATGGGATAAGGGCTGCAAGCAGGGGATAATTCTGTCATTAATTGGTCTTGGAAAATTTGTTGCGCTTGAGTATTAGAGCCGCCACACAGTATTTCAGTCCAGGAGACTGAGTACTTGGTACGAAGGGTGCGAGAGCGGATGGGCCGACAAAACAGTGAGCCGGACAGCATGGAGTTTGCACTTGCTGCTGCCGTGCTAGAAGAAGATGTAACTAAAGCTTCCCACAACACCAGTCTTTGTCTTGTGTTCCTTGTCCACTGACGTAGACGTCTCATAACTGAAATTAATATTGCTGAATTTGCATTAAAAGATAGTTAGGTACTGCGACAAGACGCAGCAAGTGTTTTGTTACTAGAACAACAATATTGATACATCAGTGTTTAGCGATTGCTATTCTTTCCTTTAGATGATGAGAATACATAAGTAACTGTGTGATGACTATGCTGATATTTAATTTCGACTAAATGCAGTGTTCTACAATTCCTTTTATTTAATGAATGTTGTAAGTAGCAAGGTGAGTCATTTATTGCTTGAGCGGGGGAACCTGGATGTGTAGCGCAGTCACATCGCGAGTTCTAGAGTATGTCTGCTTTACTGTACAACGTGCGGCGATTTTTATGTTAGACCCCTGCTACGCTCGGTTCACCTGCGTCAGATAAGCAGAACTGATGTTACTACGTAACATTAGCGCTCCGGAACTGGTGGTTGGAATTCTCATACTTACAGCCACTCATTCTGGCTAAATACGAGATACGTCCCATGTGTAGTGTAGTGTTCTGCAGCGAAGCATGCATATTGCTTGTACAAATAGTGGGGTTACTACATAACCGACGCACGCAGGTCTGAAGATGGTTCAATGGAATCGAAACTGATCGTACCATTATAAATATATGCAGGTAGGCGGACAGGAAATTGTCTGTGCTACAACTGATCGCGCATTTTCTTCGAAAACACAGTGTGTTAGTTTTTGCAAGTAACACTAACTCCCAAACTTTATCCGATCAAAGGAACCGACTAAACAGTTTATTATAACTCCATAAAAGTAGTGAGAAATTCAAAATAGTGAAGGAGTCATCCAATCTGACCAAAACTGTTGTTATTAGTGTTAGAGAACGTTCTCAGATCATTAGTCCCGTGAAACGAACAAGGTATACGTGTCAGTGGAACATAGTGGGACATACCTGAGCCATATTCTTGACAAGCTGTTGACCATGTACTCTTTGGCCCTAATCATCAACAACGCAAGGAAAAACTTGAGAGACCAAACTGAAAACTAGCACTGAATTATGTACATCAGGTAAAACTGTGGATTCAAAATCAAAATTTTAGAGTTAAAATACGAAACAGTCTCTCGGAAATGTTCCTCGCTACTTCTGGAGTCAGACAAGGAGATGGTTTATAATCATCACATTTCAACCTCGTCATGTAGCAGACCATTAGGAAACTTACTTGGAAAAGGATTAGAATTTTTTTCTCGCAGCAAGCGAAATCAGATCGTACCTTTAAATTGTTGCAGAGAACATCGAAACACTATCTCAGTTGACTTGTCTAGAAACATTGCTAATTACAGACGATAGAGTCAAAGAAATAATAAATGGTAGAACACAAAACGCCAATTTTTGTGTTACTGGACCTATTGCAAAACAAACTTATTTCAAGAAATTCGAAGAGACAAAATTATTATCTCACCTGTTCTAACATACGCTTGTAAAACGTGAACACAATAAGGGAGAGGGAGAGAGAGAGAGAGAGAGAGAGAGAGAGTGAGAGAGAGAGTGAGAGAAGCAAAATTAAGAATCTTTGAAAGGAAAATTTAAATTTACTTACTTGTAATCTGAAGGACTTTTCCACTCTCCAGCAGTTGGTCCTCCTCATCATTTCAATTACTGCCTCCTTCCACGTTTTTATAAGCCGTCCATACTTTCTCCTTCCCTGCGGAGACCATTACAAGACTGTTTTTGGTCATCGTCCTTACTCCATTCTGCATGCGTGGCCATACTACTGAAGAGCACAGTTCTCAATTCTTTGTACAGCCGGCTGTTCCACATCCATTGTTGATTATCTCCCTACTTCCTTCGTTTCTTCTCCTTCGTCTTTTTGGATCTCCTGTCTGGGCTCCTTATTCCATCTATGCCTATTGGCTGCACTGTACTTACCTGAGCGCCCCCCAGGGTCCATCCTTCTGCACCGTTAGTTAGGACGCTTTCCTGCTCCATAAAATGCATTTAGATCTTAAGTGCTTTTGTAAATTCAACATTAATACAGGCTTCAATAACAAGAATACCTTGTCAGTATTGCCAATACTCTCTACAGACCGTTCAGAGACATTGCTAAAATTGGGCACTGTTAAAATTATAAGTTACGATTGTGGCTCATTGTGTATAGGTCAGACTGGTATATCTTTTGAAGCAAGATTCCGTGAGCATGTTTCTTGACATACCATCAAGCATTCCAAATTTAAAAGACATCTGAAAACGACACAACAAAGGCTCACTAGAATTGATAGTAATTTGGGAATTTTACATTTCATCGACAAAGGTGGGACAACGGACTTGTTAGTGGGTGTTGGGATTTACATTCATATAGAAAAGGATCCTAATAATTTATTAAATGAACAAACTGATCCAAAAAACAAGCCATTACACGAAATATTTCATAACTTTTTTCCTTACTTAAAATGTTGCTCCATATGTGCTTACTTGCAACTACAAGCCTTGAGTTAACTTCTCGGTATCATGACATTACAACCTACTCCCATGAGGACTGAAATCACGTTTATTAATACTACTTTATACGTCCACTACTGTGGCCTTTATTACTTGCCTTTCTTCATCACATTACATCATACGACAGATTACGGTTTACTAAGGACATGTGGGTTGCCTCCTTTTAACGGTATACGATTCTACACACATCAAAAAAGTTTTTCATCGCCTGTGTTCCGAGAGTTCCGGAACCTATACAGAAAATTGGAATAGAGATCAACATAAAGATCATTTCCGCCCTTTATATTGCTCATGAAAACCACACATTGGACGTTGTACCACCATACAGTACCATGTACCATATATTTCAGAGGTAGTGGTCCAGATTGCTGAACACACCGGTATCTCTAATACCCAGTGGCACGTCCTCTTCCATACTATCCACTATCCACGAGTTCATCAAGGCACTGTTGGTCCGGATTGTCCCACTCTTCAATGGCGATTCGGCGTAGGTACCTCAGAGTGGTTGGTGGGTCACGTCGTCCATAAACAGCCCTGTTCAATCTATCCCAGGCATGTTCGATAGTGTTCATGTCTGTAGAACATGCTGGCCACTCTAGTCGAGCGATGTCGTTATCCTGAAGGAAGTCATTCACATGATATGCTCGATGGGGGCGCGAATTGTCGTCCATGAAGACAAATGCCTCACCAATATGCTGCTGATATGGTTGCACTATCGGTCGGAGGATGGCATTCCCGTATCGTACAGCCGTTACGACGCCTTCCATGACCACCAGCGGCGTACGTCGGCCCCACATAAAGCCATCTCAAAACAACAGGGAACCTCCACCTTGCTGCACTCGCTGGACAGTGTATCAAAGGCGTTCAGTCTGACCAGGTTGCCTCGAAAGACGTCTCCGATGATTGTCTGGTTGAAGGCATATGCGACACTCATCGGTGAAGAAAACGTGATGCCAATCCTGAGCAGTCCATTCGGCATGTAGTTGGGCCCATCTGTAACGCGCTGCATGGTGTCGTGGTTGCAAAGATGGACGTCGCCATGGACGTCGGCAGTGAAGTTGCGCATCATGCAGCCTATTGCGCACAGTTTGAGTCGTAACACGACGTCCTGTAGCTGCACGGAAAGCATTATTCAACATGGTGGCGTTGCTGTCGGTGTTCCTCCGAACCATAGTCCGTAGGTAGCAGTCATCCACTGCAGTAGTAGCCGTTGGGCGTCCTGAACGAGGCATGTGATCGACCGTTCCTGTCTCTCTGTATCTCCTCCATGTCCGAACAACATCGCTTTGGTTCACTGCGAGACACCTCGACACTTCCCTTGTTGAGAGCCAGTCCTGGCACAAAGGAGCAATGCGGACGCGATCAAACCGTGGTATTGACCGTCTAGGCACGGTTAAACTACAGACAAGCCGAGCCGTGTACCTCCTTCCTGATGGAATGACTGGAACTGATCGGCTGTCGGAACCCCTCCGTCTAATAGGCGCTGCTCATGCATGGTTGTTTATATCTTTGGGCGGGTTTAGTCACGTTTATGAACAGTCAAAGAGACTGTTTCTGTGATACAATACCCACAATCAACGTCTATCTTCAGGAGTTCTGGGAACCGGAGTGATGCAAAACTTTTTTTGATGTGTGTATATTTCTTTGTTTAAGGACATTCATGTTTTATATCGATCTTATCCAGTACTGTCTTCTTCTAAAGTGGACCAACGATTACATGATTATCTGTTACCCTCCTCTTTGAAGACTTGGGCTGACAGTTGTCATTAAGATGAATAGTGTCAATGTCGACCAACGAGGTACGTCTTCTTACATGTCCTTTTTTGTACCAGTGTGTTATGCATTCGTTACTTATCCTGTGGTTTACCTCATAGTTCTTAGAATTCTATGGAATCCAGTCGGATATAGTGGTCGCTATAATAACTCAAACGGCTCGACGAGTGACCTTGTTTCGTGCATAGGTGAGTGCCCTGACTGTATTTATTGCTATTTGTTTGAGTGCTAGACGTTTCTTAGAACAAACATCGTATGATCTCACATATTTTCTATGTTTTATATAAAGGTTTGCACGCGCTGTATGACATAAGGTTATCTAAACCTTTATTTTACGGCTGTTTTCACTTCGTACTTACGTTCTTGTAATCGTAGACACTATCGGTTTTCTGCATAGTAAGACCTCTGTTTTCATTATGTGGACTTCTCTTTTGGTCTTTCACCTGCATGATCAATAGCCCACTACATTTTGAACTGAAGGTTCCTCTCGCGTCTCCCTCGCTATATACTACTTTCTTAAACTGAGGGTTCTGGTTAACCTAAGTAACACCTTTTGGTATCTACACACGTTGCCACGCAGCAAGCACTTGTTGTATGGGCGTGATAATGTTGGAACATACTCAACGTTGACCTTTTTTTCCTCTTTGTGTGTGTGTTTTTTTTAATGTGACATGATGAGTGGAGGTTTTACGCCTTTATTGACGCTGCACAATGTCTGTATACGATGCTGCTTCGTACTGCCATCAGTTTATGGATATTTATATTACGACTCACCCTTACTGGCACTTTTTGTTGGGCGTTTCATCTGTAGTTTTTTAATGTGTTATGTTTCTGCTTATTCACTGTTAAGGTACTCTGTACATATTGTCTCCTCTAACGGATATATTGTCCAATTTAACTTACCTTACCTATTACATCTGTAGTGTGGTTTGGTCCCATTGCTTGCATTTTTGGCTTTGTTTGATAAATATCGCAATGTGATAGAGTTACTTCATTATTTCTTTTTAGCATCATGCCTTACTTTTATTTATTTATTTATTCACGTATCGTGGCAGTCAGAGGACAGTAAGTTCTGCTATCAACGGACTGGTTAATTTTTGGGTTTGATTAGTTTCTCGAAGGATCTAATGATACGCGTTTGCAGGCCGTCTATGTGTTGCTTTTAGATTTTAGATTTCAACAATCTCTTCCGACTTTAAAGTTTTTTGTCATTCCGTTAATATATTTTCATCGTTTATGTATTCTCGTGACCAGCTGACAGGAGTTCGATTAGACTCTGCCTTTTTACTAGTTTTTATGGTTTGAGTTGTCTTCCCTGCATGTGGACTGTTCTAACATACCACCCATGTTTCTGTCTACACATTTCTTTGTCTTACGACTGATCCTTACGAGCACTTTTTGCTGGGAATTTCCTCTGTAGCATTTTTAATGTAATATGTTTCTGCTTATTCACGGTTAAGGTACTCTGGACATATTGTTTTCGTTCTTGTCCCTTCTTCAATACCTGTGCAGCGATCCTACAATTTTACAGATATTTGTTCACATCCTGTCTACCTAATATTATTCGGTCTCTCTTAGTCATTTGTTCGAAAAGCCATGTTTTTTTCAGGATCAGTTCACATTGTTTTAGGATACCAACTTCCCTCATAAATTTTTTTGCTATTAAAGTTAACGATTACCCAGATTTTTTATTACAATAATTCTCATATTACATTATGTAGAGATAGCTACTACGAGGGATGACTATATTCTTCCCTCTGTGTTCCTACACTGCCATACACTGGTTGAGAGTTTACTTTGTTAATGACTTCTGGTTTTATAATTTATTTCTGGCTTATATCTTTGCCTAAATTATTTTAAGTTTTAGAGTGAGTAACGGGTATTTTAATCACATCTACAGCCTACAAGCAAATAAATAAATAAATAATAACAAAAACGAAAACAAGTAAAATAATAACAATAAAAAAGTAATTATACACTACTGGCCATTAAAATTGCTACACCACGAAGATGACGTGCTACAGACGCGAAATTTAACCGACAGGAAGAAGATGCTGTGATATGCAAGTGATTAGCTTTTCAGAGCATCCACACAAGGTTGGCGCCGGTGGCGACACCTACAACGTGCTGACATGAGGAACGTTTCCAACCGATTTCTCATACACAAACAGCAGTTGACCGGTGTTGCCTGGTGAAACGTTGTTGTGATGCCTCGTGTAAGGTGGAAAATTGCGTACCATCACGTTTCCGACTTTGATAAAGGTCGGATTGTAGCCTATCGCGATTGCGGTTTATCGTATCGGGACATTTCTGCTCGCGTTGGTCGAGATCCAATGACTGTTAGCAGAATATGGAATCTGTGGGTTCAGGAGGGTAATACGGAACGCCGTGCTGGATCCCAACGGCCTCGTATCATTAGCAGGCGAGATGACAGGCATTTTATCCGCATGGCTGTAACGTATCGTGCAGCCACGTCTCGATCCCTGAGTCAACAGATGGGGACGTTTGCAAGACAACAACCATCTGCACGAACAGTTCGACGACTTTTTCAGCAGCATGGACTATCAGCTCGGAGACCATGTCTGCGGTTACCCTTGACGCTGCATCACAGACAGGAGCGCCTACGATGGTGTAGCCATACTGGCGTATCACCCGGCGCGATGGTATGGGGTGCCATTGGTTACACTTCTCGGTCACCTCTTGTTCACATTGACGGCACTTTGAACAGTGGACGTTACATTTCAGATGTCCGTGGCTCTACCCTTAATTCGATCCCTGCGAAACCCTACATTTCAGTAGGATAATGCACGAACGCATGTTGCAGGTCCTTACGGGCCTTTCTGGATACAGAAAATGTTCGACTGCTGCCCTGGCCAGCACATTCTCCAGATCTCTCACCAATTGAAAACGTCTTGTCAATGGTGGCCGAGCAACTGGCTCGTCACAATACGCCAGTCACTACTCTTGATGAACTGTGGTATCGTGTTGGAGCTGCATGGGCAACTGTACCTGTACACGCCATCCAAGCTCTGTTTGACTGAATGCTCAGGCGTATCAAGGCCGTTATTAAGGCCACAGGTGGTTGTTTTGGGTACTGATTTCTCAGGATCTATGCACCCAAATTGCGTGAAAATGTAATCACATGTCAGTTCTAGTACAATGTTGTAGCAATGAATACCCGTTTATCATCTGCATTTCTTCTTGGTGTAGCAATTTTAATGGCCAGTAGCGTAATTTACGTTTTCGAATTTAGACTCGTACTCTGACCTAAATGCATGGTTGTCATTTCTGGCGTTCTATTCTTTTCCTTCAAAACTCGATTGTACCATTAGAGTTGGTTTGCCTTCTTCCTTTATCATACACTGCTCAAAAAAATTAGGGGATCATGTGAGATATCACACACAATAGACATTTGGTAACGTATTTTATTCAGATATCTTTTACAATTGTAATTTGTGTGTGATACAGTACGATATTTTGCTGTCTCAATTCTTTACTTGAGGTTTGGATGGCGTTTACGTAGAGGGAGGCACCATGGGGCTACCACAATAGCGAAACAGTCATTCTCGTTGCCCTCTAATATCGTGTGGGCTCACCTCGGATGGCCAGTATAGCTGTACACCTGCACGGCATGGACAGTATGAGATTATCGATCAGCTATTGAGGGATATTTGGCTATTCTTCCGTGAGTGCAATATAAAGCTCTGCAACCGTTGTGGGAGGTGCTGGTCTGGCTGCAGTGCGTCTGCCAAATGCATCCCAGATATGCTCAATTGCGTTTAAGTCCGGTGAACAAGCTGACCACTCCATTCGTTCAGTTCCCTCAACTTCAAGCTCGTTGTCCACCGGTGCAGCTCTGGGGACGAGCGTTATAATCCATCAGAAAGAACCCATCTCCTATGGCACCAGCGTGGGGCACAACAAAAGTTCTGTTATAGGATGACTGGAGTGGGCGACGTGGTCGGGGTTGGAGGGTGTGGCTCGGTAGAAAAAGGTGGCTGTTTTTAGCAATCTTCCTCTTTATTGTTGGTTCTGCCAATACATTTTCCAGTAGCTCAGCCCCACTGCTCAGGTTGTGGTGGAGATGTGCTGATGCGCGCATACTGGGGTATGCGACGCCGTGCTCGGTCAGTGGCTGCGCAGGCAGTAGGAGGTTAGCAGCACGAGGCCCGGCCTAGCTCACCTCCTGCAGACGCTGCAGCTCGTGATGATGCCGGGAGTCGCCGTTGCAGCAGCAGGCAACGCCCTCCGCCGGCCGGTCCTCAGGGACAGCGTCACTGATGACGACGACGTGACAGCGACCGAACGCCCAATCGGTCGAACCGATGCCGACGCCCACCTCTGATGCCCTTAAATAGTGCGGCGCCGTGTTTATTAGAATGTTCTCGATGGTTTGGCTAACGCAATCGCGCCACACACGGTCCGTGCCTGCGTATTTCTGCTAATGCTGCGTTCTGGCTGTTGATGGCTGCCGCGCACGTACACACATACCGACGCTCGTTGCAAAACTGTGTCACCTGCATAACTCGCCGACTAGCCTTCGTCTGCCGTCTGCAGTGAGGCTGGCGCATCGCACACTGAAACACTCTAAATCACAATTTCGCACCATATTTCCTAAAAATAACCCCTTGTCGTCTACCGTTCGAATGATGTTGTCTCTACACTTCTGAGCACTCAAAGTGCCATTCTGAACGGTATAGAGGTCCGTACGTCCGCCAATACTGACTCCTGCCTACACCATTCGTCCACCACCATGACATGTTGATGTTTCCTGTTCATAAGCAGGATTGTTCAGAGTTCCACGTTCTCTCCAGGTGAGGGAACGACGATTGTCCGGCTGAACATCTGTAAACAGCACCTGGCGTCATGCGTTACGACTCCAATCCTGATGTTCCTCCGCCCAGTTTCTGCGGGCTGAACAGGGTCGTGGTTTTAATGGGACACACACCATAGGCCTCCGTGCGTAGAGGCCACATTCCCGAAGGCGATTTCGGATTGTTTGTGTTGACATTGTACGTCCTGTTGCTGCCTGCAGGGTGCGTTGCAGCTGAGTGGCATTCAGCCTCCCATCTCGACGGGCTGTAAACCAGAGATAATGGACATCTCCTGCTGATGTTACCCATGGACGACCTTGGACTTGTCTTCTTTTAACGGTTCCTGTTGTCTGAAATCGCGTCCAGGTCCTCGAAATTACAGTTTGGGGTTCTAGGCGCGCAGTCCGGAACCATGCGACTGCTACGGTCGCAGGTGCAAATCCTGCCTCGGGCATGGATGTGTAGGATGTCCTTAGGTTAGTTAGGTTTAAGTAGTTCTTTTAGGGAACTGATGACCACAGCAGTTGAGTCCCATAGTGCTCAGAGCCATTTGAACCATTTTACACTTTGGGACACTCCAATAGCTGCAGCCACTTCCCTCTGTGTCTGCCCCACTTACAACCGTCCTATGGCTCTCCATGCCATACCTTCGGGTAAGTCACGTTGTTGTTGCATTGCACTACCAGCTAACTTCACTATCTGAACCCAACTGCTTGTGTAATTCGTTTGGTAGAGTAAACACAAGTCAACACTAACCCCCTCTGCAACAGCTTTCCGTTATTACAACTATCTCGGTGACTGCAACGTTATTGTCTCTACTCTGTAGAACCGACAGAAAGACGTCGAACCATTTTAGTTCATTCTGCCGATGACAATACTTCAGAACCAATGAAACGACCCCTTAGAAACATTATGAATGACTGTGCTGGTAAACTTCTACGTTATTTGATTTTCAAACATCTGAGCAAAATTCAACGTCCTCAAACAGTTATCTCTTTACATATTCTGATCATCAGTAACCTGACACACTTCCAATAATCCCTCCAAAAGAATGGCCCTGACTAACAATAACCTATACCTTTCATGAATCACTTACCTCACAAAAATCTTCGTTACTCGAACTACTGCACTACAGCGAGCGCCAATACTGCCGGCTAAATAAAAGATTCTAACTACTCACCGGCCAGGGTGGCAGAGCGGTTCTAGGCATTGATGTGTGTGATGTCCTTAGGTTAATTAGGTTTAAGTAGTTCCAAGTCTAGGGAACTGATGACGTCAGATGATAAGTCCCATAGTGCTTAGAGCCATTTGAACTGATTTTACATACGACCAAAATCTCGAAGAGTTTTTAGTCAGGTCGGTTTATAACATCTTACTTTCGCAATCATTGGACGCTTCTCTCATAGCTCTCCTTACGCTCATTTTCGCTTCGTTCAGCTTTTGTTTGTCAGCTAGGTTTTTAATTCTCTTGTATCTAAAATGAAGTTCTCTTTGTTTAGGTAGCGCTTTTCTAACACGGCTAGTAAACCATGGTGGATCTTTCCCATCCCTTAAAACCTCATTCGGAACGCACTTGTCTAGAGAATATTGAACGATGTCTTCGTTTTTTTTCCATTTTTTCTCCACATCTTCGTCCTCTTCACAGAACATTTGATGCTGACTGCTGTGATATTCTGAAATTTGTATCCTGTCACCACTGCTGAGCAAATATATCTTCCTACCTTTCTTAACATTCCTTGTAGGACCCGTCGTCATAGATGCTGTCACAGCCTTATGATCACTGATACCTTCCTCTACGTTAACTGATGCGATAATTTCAGATCATTTTGTTGCCATGAGATATAAGACGTTACCGTCACGAGATGGTTCTGTAACTACCTGCTCAACGTAATTTTCGGACAAAACATCTAGAACAGTGCCACAAGATTCCCTGTGTCTGGCACCAGTTTTGATGGCATAACACTCCCACTTTATACCTGGAAAGTTGAAGTCACCCCCTATTACAACTGCATTATCAGGAAAACTACTAATGATATTCTGCAAGCTTTGTCTGAAGCGCTCTAGACCCAGGAGGTCTATAAAAGCAGCCGATCACCATTTTTGACCGTGCTTTGATACTCAATTTCACCAAGTTTAATTCACATTCGGAATCCGTGACAACCTCGCTAGATTTTATAGAAATTTTTACTGCAATAAACATGCCACCACCATTGGCGATTAACCTATCCTTACGATAAACATTCCAGTCTGAACTTAGTATTTCGTTGTCCATCTGTCTTCAACCAGCTTTCTGTTCCGAATACTATATGTGCATTATAGCCTTTACTAAACTCTACTATGTATTCTGACACATAAGGCGCACCATCTGTTGATCAATTTTCACACTATTTATTTCTTCTACCATATGATTTCCCCCTTCTCCGATGATATTCCGTTACAATTAGACATCATTCTGATCAGTGGTGTTATTTCTACAGCGTTTTGAAAGTTTCACTGTAATTATATTCATCGTGTATATTTTGCGTTTGAAAAAGTGATTTTTCTAGTAAATAAAGCATGAAACAGTGAAATTGGCGACAGAAATAGTGAATATAGGTAACTATCGTTGTATGGCTGGAATTGTTTAGTATTTATTAGTGATATAAAGATTCAAAATAGAGTCCATATAAGCAAAAACATTGTTTTTTGTAAAAAACATTAAAGATAAATGGAAACTACGTGAAGCATTGAAAAGCTGGTGACATTTGCGTCCAAATTCATGTGTAATATGTCTGATAATATTAGATTTGTATGTTTTCGAAAGTCGTAAATACTCGAGTTCACCCACGCTAGTGTGGGCCTGTTAGTATTGACGGCCATTTTTGCATGACACAATTTCGGCTCTCAGATGGAGCAGAGCTCGCGTACAAACAGATCGTATGTGAGGCTGGAAGTCACCTCATGTCTGTAACCGAAATATGTTCTGAGTATTCGATCTGGACTTGTAAAACTTTCGCATGCGACGGTTGTGACAAACTCTGAAATAATTTTTGTTTGTTCGTACGTAGAAGAATTTAAATGTCGCGTGAACGGATGGTTGAGACTTGTAAATATTTTGGAAAGAGTTGAAAACGTTGTTCAGCTTTTGGACCTTGAATAATATTCGGCTAGCGACTTTGTCTAAACATCTATGATATGGTCTACCGTTAACTTTCATGATGATCTGCAGTTAAAAAAATCGTTAGTCCACGATTACAGCACTTTAACTTAGAAGTGTGCTGAAGCACTTTGAATAATTCTTGTGCCTTTGCCAAAGGTTAAGCGAACTCGTGATACTGGTCGACCCACCTGCACGGACAGATATTGTTTTAATAACAAACTGTGCTGAATGCTGTTAAAGAATATTTCGTTTCTTTGTTGTTGAATAAATTCAGTCGATGAAAAGTCAACATTATTACACCGCAAATTCCTGCCTGCAATTTTAATAAACACGACTGCCTTCATTTAGGGTTGAGAGCGACGGATGCGTTGATTTGCCCTTGATCAGTGACGAAACCAGTATTTTGAAATCCAACAACGCACTGCGAAGCGCTATTTCTTGCTTTATTCTACTTTTTATTCGTGCTGAAGCGCATGCGGTCTCATTAGTTGAACTTTGATGGAAGCAACAGCTAATAGACTCACCATTCGTAATTCATTAAGCAAGAAGAACAGACCATTTTAAAAAACAAATATTTATTCCTACCCCTCGCCCCCTCCCCCTTCACCAATAATTTAAATTTTACCTCGGACATGGTTGATATCGTCCGGGATCAAACATTTTCTCTCTCTTTCTCTCCCCCCCCCCCTCCCCCCTAAATATTACCCTAACAACGGCGCAATGGGCAGCGAAAAAGTAGCAAACGACAAAGATTTTTCCTTTAATAATTATGAAAATTATTTCGAGCTGTTAGTTCATGAGCCCACTCGAATAGTAAACGGTTCTGAAAACACACTTGACCTCTTGGCAACAAATCATCCTGAGCTAATAACGAACATTAAAATGGGTACAGGGATTAGTCAACACAGAGGTGTCGTATCGAGACTGAATACTGTAACTCCCAAGTCCTCCAAAATTAACGAAAAATATTGAAACGTCCCCTTAGAAAAATTTATGAATGACTGTTCTGATAAACTTCTTACATTATTTGATTTTCAAACAGCTGAGCAGAACTGAACGTACTCAGACATTTCGCTCTTTACGTATTCTGATCAACACTAAACTGACACACAATATTTTTAGCGCAACGCAATCTGACTTTCAAAAATCCCTACAAACGAATGGCCCTGACTAACAATAACCAATATTTTTCATGAATCACTTACCTCACAAAAATCTTCTTTACTCGAACTACTGCAATACAGCGAACGCCAGTACTGCCAGCTAAATAAAAGATTCTAACTACTGACAGGCATAGTTAGCAAATGAAAGATTTTGATAGAGAACAAACAATGTATTTACCTTAATAGTGCTCAAAAATCATTATATATTATTATTATTATTATTATTATTAGCGAATGTCCCCATGGGAGAACGATAAGCAGGTGATTAACATTTCTTAATGTTCTTCTTATTTCTCCAGTATTTCTTCATTGCCTCCCCAAAGGCCTTCTTCCTTTCTTCGGTCCACTTTGGTCGGAAAGGTTTAGATTCCGTCTCTGGAGTAAACTTCCACTTGTCGATTTTTCTTCTGAATGTATCCCGGTCTGATGTGTTTGTTATGGCAATTTTTGCCTTTTTCAAATCCTTCTTAACTTCAGTTACCCAGGGTATTGTTGCCTTAAGTGATGTCATATAGTCCAATAGACGTTTAGTTAACCTGTTTCCAGGTAATCTGTCTATATGTCCATAAAACTTCATCCGCCTCTTCCTGATATCTGCCTCGATGTTTGATATTTTTTCGGTTGCCTCGGTAGTCTGCAGCCTGTATCCATCTTGTGTGTATCGTGGTCCTAGGATTTTTCTAATAATTTTTCTCTCTACTTTCTTAATTTCGTGTAAATCTAATTTTCTATTCAGGGAGAGTGTTTCACTTGCATATGTGACTGTTGGTTTGATGACTGTGTTGTAGTGTCTGATTTTAGTGCCTTTTGATAGACATTTCTTGTTATATATATTTTGAATAAGTCCGAATACTTTCTTGATTTTCTGTAATCGGTTTTTTTGTGCTATTTTCTCAAGTCCTGTTGGTTCAATAACTTCACCGAGATACTTAAAGTGCTTGACTCTAGTTATTTCACCATACTTTGTTTTTAGTTTCGAAATATCTAATTTTGAGCAGATGAATTCTGTCTTCTCAAAGGAGATTTGCAGGCCAACCTTCTCAGCACATTCTTTAAGTGTCTCAATTTGTTTTACTGCTGTTTCTTCACTGTCAGTTATAATTGCCAAGTCATCTGCAAACGCTAAATAAGGGATGTTCAATTTTCCTTTACCTCTTCCTAGTTCAATTGGCTTCCAAAAGCTTTGTTTCCTTAGTGTTACTTCCAACTCTTTCATAACTTTGTCCAAAACTATATTGAATAATAGTGGTGAGATCCCATCTCCTTGTCTTACTCCTGTTTTAATTGAGAATGGTTCCGAAATTTCCCCTCTGAATTTAATTTTTGATTTGGTTTCTGTTAGTGTTTGTTCAATTAGTTTTCGGGTTTTAGTGTCTAGGCCTCGTTCTTCGAGAATGTGACATAGAGACTGTCTGTCTATGGAATCGTATGCCTTTTTGAAATCAACGAATGTGCAGATTATTGGTTTTGACCTGATTGCTTTAATCTTTAAAATAGTTTTAAGGTTGAATATCTGTTCCGGGCATGATCTATTAGGACGAAAGCCTGCTTGGTAGTCTGAAATTGTATGTTCTAGTTGTTCTTGTGCCCTCTTTAGGAGACATGCAGATAGAATTTTGTAGGTAACTGGTAAAAGTGAAATGCCTCTGTAGTTGTTTACGTCTGATCTCTCTCCCTTTTTGTGCAATGGGTGAATTAGTGCACACTTCCACTCCTCTGGGATATTTTCTGTCTGCCAAATTTCTTTGATGATGCTAGTGATCTCTTTTAACGAATTTGGACCAAGGTTTTTCAGTAGTTCAGCTACAATTCCATCTTCTCCCGATGATTTATTATTTTTGAGTTTTCTAATGTGACTATAAATTTCTTCTTGAGATGGTGGTAGTGAAGTCTCATTCGTGTGTTCTGGTTGTAATCTGGGGAATCTTGTACTTGGTTGTGGGCAATTTAGGAGTTGTGAGAAATATTTAGCTAGTTCTTGGCAATTTTCTTTGTTAGTTAGTGCCAATTTTCCATTCTGTTTCCGAAAGCAGAGATTTTGTGGAGTGTATCCTTTGATTTGATTTGCGAATATTTTATAAAAATCTTGAGTGTTGTGGTTCTTAAAGTTTTCTTCAATTGTGTTTAGCTGTTCATTAAGGTATTTTCTTTTAGTTTGTCTAAGTATTTTAGCTGTTTGTTTTCTCACTTTGAAAAATGTTTGTTGTGTGGTTTCTGATTTGTCACAATTGTAATTTAAAAAGGCTTGTTGTCTCTCTTCTAATGCCTTATCACAATTCGAATTCCACCATGGATGCTTGGATATTTTCTTTAACGGAATCAAATCTCTTGCTTTCTGTATAATTTTCGTTCGGAAATCTTTCCAGTTGTTTGTTGGTTGTTTATCCCATGCTTCTGTAATTTCTGATTCCTTGATATTTTTCAAGTCAAATTTGGGAATTAGTGGTGATTTCCTTTGGCGTTTCCTTTTTGGAGTGAATTTAATTTTAACTCTGGTAAGGTAGTGGTCAGAATCTATATTTGCCCCTCTGCGGACTTGAACGTCGTGTATTTCTTTCTGGAAGTCATAGGAGATCGCAACATGGTCTATTTGAAATTCACCAAGCTGAAGGTTTGGTGATCTCCATGTTTTTTGTTTCTTGGGGTCTTTTCGAAGTGATGTTGTCACGATTTTTAAGTTGTTTTGCTGACATAACTCGATGAGTCTCATGCCGTTCTTGTTTGTGAATTTGTGTGCAGGGTAATTACCGACTGTTTTTTTATATTTCCTCTCTTTGCCAATTTGCGCGTTGAAATCCCCTAGAAGAATTTTTACATCCTCCTTTGGAATTTTGGACATTTCAGTTTCGAGTTTTTCCCAAAATTTTTCTGTCTTCTCCGGTTCTTTTTTGTTGGCAATGTTGGTAGGTGCATGAACATTAATAAATGTATATATTTTGTTGGTGTGCTTGATTCGCACGTTCATTAGTCTGTTACTGATTTGATTCATGTCTATAACAGAGTCAAGGGTGTCCTTATTTACAATAAAAGCCATGCCAAATATTGCAGCTCCTTTGCCAATTTTCTTGTCTGTTTTACTTTTAAAGATACGGTAATTGTTGTAGTCTATTGTTTCTGAATCAGTGAATCTGGTCTCTTGGAGAGCAAGGATTTGAATTTTCTGTTTGTTGAGTTCTGTTGTAAGATTATGAAGTTTGCCTGTCTGAATTAGTGTCTGAATGTTAAAAGTGCCAATAAATGTATGGGACTTTCGTGGACGTTTACTAGAGAACTCCGACTTTCTCTGTCGTACGAGCCCAAGCTCCCCAGAATCCGATAGCTTGGTTGTCGCCACAGGGCGAGTGGATTGGCCACCTGGGGTAATATTAATTTTACTTGTACGAATCATACTGCTTGTAATTAAGTTCCAGCTAATGCTGGGTAGTTAGAACCAGGGATTGTTAGTTCCTGGAGCTTGGTGTTCAGCCGCACCTCACATGGTGAACAGACGCTGGCCAGAGTACCGGTGGTTGCCACACAGACGTGTCTGGGCTTTTCAATATGCTTTATCTTGTTGATAATGCTTGCCTCTTCCGCCAGTTCCGCCGTACCGATGATCTTCATCTCCGTCTTCACTACCGTTGAGGTCTTCGCCGTATCCCTGGCAAGGGACCCTCACAAGGTACTATCACCCGGGCCAGGTGAACCAAGGTTTTTTTACGAGGTGTTACTCCTCCCCCTCCTCCTTTTACAACCGGGCTTGGGACCGGCTTAGGCGGAGTTAATCATTATATATATATATATATATATATATATATATATATATATATATATATATATATATATATATATATATGTACAGGGTGAGTATCATATATACAGGGTGACTCACCCAACGTTACCGCTGAATATTTTTCGTAAACCACATCAAATACTTACGAATCGATTCCACAGACCGAACGTGAGGAGAGGGGCTAGTGTAATTGGTTAATACAAACCATAAAAAAATGCACGGAACTATGTTTTTTAACACAAACCCACGTTTTTTTAAATGGAACCCGTTAGTTTTGTTAACACATCTGAACATATAAACAAATACCTAATCAGTGCCGTTTGTTGCATTGTAAAATGTTAATTACATCCGGAGATATTGTAACCTAAAGGTGACGCTTGAGTACCACTCCTCCGCTGTTCGATCGTGTGTATCGGAGAGCACCGCATTACGTAGAGATCCAAAGGGAACGGTGATGGACCTTAGGTACAGAAGAGACTGGAACAGCACATTACGTCCACATGCTAACACATTGTTATTGGTCTTTTTCACTGCCGCACATGTACAGTACCATGAGGGGTGAGGTACACGTACACACGTGGTTTCCGTTTTCAATTACGGAGTGGAATAGAGTGTGTCCCGACATGTCAGGCCAATAGATGTTCAATGTGGTGGCCATCATTTGCTGCACACAATTGCAATCTCTGGCGTAATGAATGTCGTACACGCCGCAGTACATCTGGTGTAATGTCGCCGCAGGCTGCCACAATACGTTGTTTCATATCCTCTGGGGTTGTAGGCACATCACGGTACACATTCTCCTTTAACGTACCCCACAGAAAGAAGTCCAGAGGTGTAAGATCAGGAGAACGGGCTGGCCAGTTTATGCGTCCTCCACGTCCTATGAAACGCCCGTCGAACATCCTGTCAAGGGTCAGCCTAGTGTTAATTGCGGAATGTGCAGTGTAGCCGTGCAGAGGCCTGAATACAACCGCTTACAGCCTATCACCGTGCCAGGATTTCCGTCTGCCTCTGCCACCTTCGGCTGTGTTAATTCAGGTGGCTAAGGGGTTTCCTTATCCAGGATCGTTCTTGTACGATTAACTGTTGGGTGGCCCTTTACGACTTTCGCGTTGAGCTGTGGCACCTCAAATATGCTGTCACGCGTTGTGTGTGGGAGGTCCTCGTCCTGTAAGTACTATCTCTGTCTGTTGTATAATTACTGATGAGGGTGGCTCTTACAGTACTTGATTGCGTACTGGTTACCTCTGCCGAAGTGTGCACGCAAGCAGCTCAAGTTATGCAATGCTCTTCTCAAGTGGACATTGTACGGGAAATTCGTTGAAATTTGACAGTTTCTGTTTTCTACTCCATAATGTATTTTGGACTTTCCTGAACACTTTGGTACACAATACATTTAAATCAGATAATTGTGAGACCTTCAAATAATATTTTGAATGTTGACATGTGACTGCAAAATTTCGTGGCTACGCATATACTGCCACAGTTGAGCAGTCACGTCTTGGGAACTACACAGTCCCGAAGGCGGTGAATTGCTTTGTTTTGTGCCTACCGCTAGGTCTCAGAAGTAGGCATTAGGAATAAACAATTCAGTCCTTTTTCTGATCTTCCCCGAGATCAACTTCTGTCAGTTTCTCCATTCTTCTGTAAAGAACTCGTGTTAGTATTCTGCACTGTGATTTATTAAACTGATAGGAAATATTGTTCTTGACGTCAGGGTATCTTGCCTGCCTCATACATCGTGCTTGCCAGATGGAAGAGTTTTAGGGTAAGTGATTTACTGGCTTGTGCTGCAGCTTATGTCGTTTTTTCTCATAACGAAATGTATAAGTAAAATAGTGCAGATTAGTTCCCTCATTAGTCTGTAAATGTCAGAATCGAACGCGGTTCTTCATCTCATACAGCAAAATTGTCACCGTTTTTCTGTGCTAGTCTTGAAACCGCCTTATCTTCTGCAAGAATCTGGAACATGGGATGTAATAGGTTCTCGTGGGCACGGAATCGGTAGTTATTTTCTTTTCCGTTTCAGCGACACTTCATGATCGACTTCTTGTAGCAGGGCATGATACGAAGTCCGAGTGAGCACACTTAGAGAGCTGAAGTTCGACATCCAGTTGACATGCACTGACTAAAAATGTCTGGACCCCTACGTAATACTGAACTGACCAACAGATGTCACGGGAGGCGGGCGCGCTGTGTGAAAGCAGCTGGGGAATGTTATGTGGTCAGCAGAGAGGCTGCGACAGCATAATGGATAGGCCAGGAGTGTTCAGGGACTCCTAACGGGCTCTAGTAACTGGATGTCCCCTTGGTGAAATACTTTTAAAGTTACCAAAGTCGGCTGTTGGTGGTGTGATTGTGAAATCGAAATGGGAAGGAACAACTCCGGCTAAATCAAAAGCAGGCAGATGTCATGCAGTGAGGGACAGATATCATTGATCATTGCGGCGGGCTGGTCGGGGTGGCCGAGCGGTTCTAGGCGCTACAGTCTCGAACCGCGTGAACGCTACGGTCGCAGATTCGAATCCAGCCTCGGGCATGGGTGTGTGTGATGTCCTCAGGTTAGTTAGGTGTAAGTAGTTCTACGTTCTAGGGGACTGGTGACCTTAGAAGTTAAGTCCCATAGTGCTCAGAGCCATTGCGGCGGGTAGTCGTAAAAAATCGTGTGAAATGAGTAGAAGGTAGAAATAGTGAGTCCCAAAGTACTTGCAGCATAGTCCAGTTAGCAAAATGTCTGTGCGTAGAGATCTAGGAAGTCTGGGGTCGAGAAGCTCCTCCTAAGTCTGACATTTCTGTAGGCAGTAGTGAGGGATGCTTGACGTGGGGTAAAGAGTGACGCGAGTGGACTGTAGATTACTCGAAAAGTATGGTTTGAAGTGATGGATCACGCTATACACCTTGGCAATTGGCTCAAATGGTTGAAATGGCTCTGAGCACTATGGGACTTAACAGCTGTGGTCATCAGTCCCCTAGAACTTAGAGCTACTTAAACCTAACTAACCTACGGACATCACACACATCCATGCCCGAGGCAGGATTCGAATCTGCGACCGTAGCAGTCGCGTGGTTCCGAACTGCGCGCCTAGAACCGCGAGACCACCGCGGCCGGCCGTGGCAATTCTTGAAGGGTTTTGGTTCAGTCAGTGTCTGGAGAACGTTGCCTTCCATCATGCATAATGGCAAAAACGAAACGATAAATGCGGAAGAACACGAAGACATTTTAGGGCACTGTGTACTGCGTACAGTAGAGGAACATTGAGCCGTGCTGCGGCTCGCGTTGGTGCTGTTTGTAGGTTTCCGCCCTCCGTTGCAGGCCAGACGGTATCGTTTAGTTGGCATGGTTGCGGTTGTTTGTCTTCTTCTCGTGCTGACAAGCACAACTCGGTTTACAAGCGTTGCCTGTCTGCTGGTGGCAGCAGCGGCGGTTATCAATATGTAGTAACTGTTGCCCTATCCTTGGGGCGAAGCCATTGTTCTTCCGGGTCGAGTGAGTGGGGAGTTCGGTTGGGGACTGAGAAGAAGCCATGGCGTGCAGTGCGCGAACACGCCGTGACCACTGGCGGCGCACATAGACTGTTGGATGGAAGGCCTGTGGTCACAGGGGTGCACGACCACGTCGCAAACCGGATCCAGCAAGCTTTACGACGAGTGCATTTCAATCCAAGTAGAGAAACCTCCACCATTGTGATATCCCGCAATTGCCCGGTGACTTGGGTTCTTGTTGCTGCTCGTAGTGTCGCCGAGGCAAAGACCAGAGAGTGGAGTGCTTGGGGAAGCCGGATCTGATTAGCTTTCCTCGACTTCTTATTAGTACACTACTGGCCATCAAAATTGCTACACCAAGAAGAAATGCAGATGATAAACGGGTATTCATTGGACAAATATATTATACTAGAACTGACATGTGATTACATTTTCACGCAATTTGGGTGCATAGATCCTGAGAAATCGGTACCCAGAACAACCACCTCTGCCCGTGATAACGGCCTTGATACGCCTGGCCACTGAGTCAAGCAGAGCTTGGATGGCGTGTACAGGTACAGCTGCCCATGCAGCTTCAACACGATACCACAGTTCATCAAGAGTAGTGACTGGCGTATTGTGACGAGCGAGGTGCTCGGCCACCATTGACCAGACGCTTTCAGTTGGTGAGAGATCTGGAGAATGTGCTGGCCAGGGCAGCAGTCGAACATTTTCTGTACCCAGAAAGGCCCGTACAAGACCTATAACATGCGATCGTGCATTATCCTGCTGACATGTAGGGTTTCGCAGGGATCGAGTGAAGGGTAGAGCCGCGGTTCGTAACACATCTGAAATGTAACGTCCACTGTTCAAAGTGCCGTCAATGCGAACAAGAGGTGACCGAGACGTGTAACCAATGGCACCCCATACCATCACGCCGGGTGACACGCCAGTATGGCGATGACGAATACATGCTTCCAATGTGCGCTCACCGCGATGTCGCCAAACACGGATGCGACCATCACGATGCTGTAAACGGAACCTGGATTCATCAGAAAAAATGACTTTTTGCCATTCGTGCTACCACGTTCGTCATTGAGTACACCATCGCAGGCGTTCCTTTCTGTGATGCAGCGTCAAGGGTAACCGCAGCCATGGTCTCCGAGCTAATAGTCCATGCTGCTGCAAACGTCGTCGAACTGTTCGTGCAGGTGGTTGTTGTCTTGCAAACGTCCTGATCTGTTGACTCAGGGATCGAGACGTGGCTGCACGATCCGTTACAGCCATGCGGATAAGATGCCTGTCCTCTCGACTGCTAATCATACGAGGTCGTTGAGATCCAGGACGGCGTTCCGTATTACTCTCCTGAACCCACAGATTCCATATTCTGCTAACAGTCATTGGATGTCGACCAACGCGAGCAGCAATGTCGCGATACGATAAACCACGATCGCGATATGCTTGAATCCGACCTTTATCAAAGTCGGGAACGTGATGGTACGCATTTCTCCTCCTTACACGAAGCATCATAACAACGTTTCACCAGGCAACGCCGGTTAACTGTGTATGAGAAATCGGTTGGAAACGTTCCTTATGTCAGCACGTTGTAGGTGTCGCCACCGGCGCCAGCTTCTTCCTGTCGGTTAAATTTCGCGTCTGTAGCACGTCATCTTCGTGGTGTAGCAATTTTAATGGCCAGTTGTGTATTTACTGCGTTCAACTTGTTACAAAAAAATGGCTCTGAGCACTGTAGGACTTAACTTCTGAGGTCATCAGTCCCCTACAACTCAGAACTACTTAAACCTAACTAACCTAAGGACATCACACACATCCATGCCCGAGGCAGGATTCGAATCTGCGACCGTAGCGGTCGCGCGGTTCCAGACTGTAGCACCTAGAACCGCTCGACCACTTGTTACAAATTGTTCAGCGGTAATTTTTCTTGCCTGGTGGCCGGTTATGCCCCAGTTACCTGCCCTGGGGTTTAGTGTATGTAACGGGAGTGTACATTTCTTCACCTTGCCGCTGCTGTCCTGTAAGGCGTGTAGCTTTGACAGCTTTCTTGACTGTAGGCCGGTTGGTGATTCCTCTACTCTCGTGGTAATGATTCATGTCTCGTTCCGGGCGCTCTAAACACAGTACTCTGGACATAGTGCAGACCGCCGGTTCCGGTTTTGGCGTATTGTTCCATCATTGCATTTGGCTGATCGGACGTCACGGTAGCTTCAGCAAGATTATCATTAGTCATTCGTTAGAGTGCCACTAATCTGAGTTATCATCTTGTGAAGAGAACGCAACTCTTGGCTGCCTGTCTCATCGCTCGCAAAAGTGTTTGTTGTCGGACCTTCTCAGAGGTCGATTCCTGGAGCACTGTCTGCGGCCCCTTGTGTTACGAAGTTTACCATCATCTTATTTCACTCGTTTGGTGATCAGTTGCTTGTTTTTATAATTAACTTTTGCTAC
The DNA here is from genome assembly GCF_023864345.2 of Schistocerca serialis cubense. Taxonomy (NCBI): domain Eukaryota; kingdom Metazoa; phylum Arthropoda; class Insecta; order Orthoptera; family Acrididae; genus Schistocerca; species Schistocerca serialis. Next base: position 876,886,400 of record NC_064641.1, read on the forward strand.
TGTATTTGCTGTTTTACAGCAGGCTTCAAAATTTTTTTTTATAGTATTGTCGTTCCTGGCGTGTAAGGCCTTCAACCGTGATTGTGGTCATTTGCCTTAAAATTTTAATTTAGTATTTGTATTTTAGCAGGAAACCTTAAAGCCTTCTTCACTGCCATTCCTGGCGTCTGATGCCTTCTCCTGTGCTTGTGGCGACTTACCTTAATATTTCAATACCTGTAAGCAACCGAATCCTGCCTTCCCTTGACTACAACCAGGTTTCAAACATTTTCGAGACAAGTTGTAAATTGCAGTGAGTTCTTAAACAATTCCTAATTTATTGCCATTCTTGGCGTGTAAGGCCTTCAGCCGTGGTTGTGGTCGCTTACCTTAAAATTCTAATTTGGTATTTGTATTTACGTATTAAGCCTTTAGAACCTTATTTACTGCCATTCCTGGCGTCTGATGCCGTCTGCAGTGTTTGTGACGACTTGCCTTGTAATTTGTAACTTGCAGAGAGTTTTAAACAATTCTTAATTTATTGCAATTCCTGAAGTGTAAGGCCTTCTACCCACATCACAGTGGCTTGCTTTTTAAAACATTATCTGTTGTATCTGTATTTAATGGTGATTCGCTGAATTGTAACTCACTGAAAACACTATTATTTACACTGTTGTTTATTCCTTCATTAACAACGTGTGGTGTTTTTTATTTATTGTTCACTCTGGAATTACTGGTTTAAAATAAATTGTACGTGATTATAAAAGGTAACTAATAGTAACTAATTACGGCCTCGTCCACGGTCGTAAACGAATCCTGCCTTCCCTCGACTACAACCAGGTTTCAAACATTTTCGAGACAATGATTGCATCACTATGACAGTAAACCCTGCCATAAAGCAGCGTCTTTGTGGCAGTTGTTTGTGGCCAATAATGTTCGAAAAATGGATTGTCCATATGTGAACCTATTGGAACACTTTTCGGACAATTTAGAACATCGACTTCCTTTCAGGTCCCAGCATCTTGCATCGGTTCAAATGGTTCAAATGGCTCTGAGCACTGTGGGACTTAACAGCTATGGTCATCAGTCCCCTAGAACTTAGAACTACTTAAACCTAACTAACCTAAGGACATCACACACATTCATGCCCGAGGCAGGATTCGAACCTGCCACCGAAGCAGTCGCGCGGTTCCAGACTGCGCGCCTAGAACCGCTAGACCACCGCGGCCGGCATCTTGCATCGGCTCTTGATGTAGAATAGGTGTTATTCCTCCAGAGACATTCGGACAGGTCATTGCAGAGTGTAAGTTGTTGTAAAGGGGAGGGGTGGAAAACCTTACGTTCAAACAATAACTTACCGGATACTTTTCATCATGTAGTGTGGATGTCACTGGTAGAGTCCTCATCTACTGATTAATAACTTTACTTACTACTGTCATAGCTTTCAAAAACTCGTTTACGATAGAGGACTGCAGCACTATTCCCCTTTTCAATTATCGAACAAACGAAAGAATGGCTGACATAGTGGTTAGTGTATCTGGGATTGTAAAACAGTTAAGATCCTTAGACGCCAGAAAGGCATCTGGCCCAGACGGTATCCCCGCAAGATTTTATGTTGACTATGCTACAAATATACCACCATTCTTATCCGTCATGTATCAGAGATCATTGGAACGGCGGAAGTTCCACGGGACTGGAAGAAGGTCCAGTCATAGCAATCTATAAATAGGGTAGAAAATCGGATGCACATAATTACCCGCCAATTTCAGTGACATCGATTTGTTGTAGAATCATTGAACAAAAAAATAAAATAAAAATAAAAAAAAAATAAAAAAAATAAATAAAAATAAATAAAATTTAAAAAATGTTCAAATGTGTGTGAAATCTCATGGGACTAAAATGCTAAGGTCATCAGTCCCTAAGCGTACACACTACTTAATCTAAACTATCCTAAGGACAAACACACACACCCATGCCCGAGGGAGGACTAGAACCTCCGCCGGGACCAGCCGCACAGTCCATGATTGCAGCGCCCTAGACCGCTCGGCTAATCCGGCGCGGCAACCATGGAACATATTTTGTGTTCAAACATAATGACTTTCCTAGAATCTGAGCAGCTCATCTGCAGAAACCAGCACGGTTTTAGGAAACAGTGGTCGTGCGAGTAACAGCCGGCCCTCTTTGTACATGAAATACAACAAGCTCTAGATACCGGCTCCCAGGTTGATGCCATATTTCTTGACTTTCGAAAGGCATTCGACTCAGTTCCGCACTGTCGCCTGCTACAAAAAGTGCGCGCTTACGGTCTATCCAGTGACATATGCGGTGGGATAGAAAGTTTTCTAACAGACAGAGAGCAGTATGTCGTTCTGAACGGGGTAACTTCAACAGAAGCAAGACTAAATTCAGGAGTGCCCCAGGGCAGCGTAATAGGTCCTCTGCTTTTTACGATTTACATATATGATCTGGTTGATGGTATAGACAGCGGCCTTAGACTGTTTGACGATGATGCTGTAGTCTGCAGGAAAGTAGTATCAGACGAAAGTTGTGAACAAATCAATGAGGATTTACAGAAAATAAATGCGTGGTGTAGTGACTGGCAGTTATCTCTCAATGTTTGTAAGTGCAACCCACTGTGTATAACAAGGTGAAAAACCCCATTAACGTATGAGTAGAAAATAAATGATCAGTCTTTGGAAGTGGTAACTCAGTCACGTATCTGGGTGTGACTACTCGAAATGATCTCAAATGGAATGATCAGATTACACAAGTAATGAGTAAGGCGAACTCTAGTTTGCGGTTAATTGGTAGAATCCTGAAGCGATGCAGTCCTTCAACAAAGGAAATAGCTTACAATATGTTATTTCGTGCAGTCTTACAGTATTGTTCGTCTGTATGGGACCGTTACCAGTTGGGTCTGATTCAAGAAATTGAGAAGGTCCAAAGAAGAGCGGCAAGATTCGTGACTGATACATTTAGCCATTGTGAGAGCGTTACAAATCTCATAGAAAGTTTGAAGAGGGACACACTTGCAGACAGACGACGCGCTAAACAGAAGGGGCTGCTCACTAAATTCACCGAGGGTGTAGAGCATATACCGGGTGATCAAAAAGTCAGTATAAATTTGAAAACTTTATAGACCACGGAATAATGTAGATAGAGAGGTAAAAATTGACACACATGCGTAGAATGACATGGGGTTTTATTAGAACAAAAAAAGACACCTCATATTGCTAGACGCGTGAAAGATCTCTTGCGCGCGTCGCTTGCTTGGCCTGCCAGGTCCCCAGACCTCAGTCCGAGCGATTATTGGCTTTGGGGTTACCTGAAGTCGCAAGTGTATCGTGATCGACCGACATCTCTAGGGATGCTGAAAGACAACATCCGACGCCAATGCCTCACCATAACTCCGGACATGCTTTACAGTGCAGTTTACAACATTATTCCTCGACTACAGCTATTGTTGAGGAATGGTGGTGGACATATTGAGCATTTCCTGTGAAGAACATCATCTTTGCTTTGTCTTACTTTGTTATGCTAATTATTGCTATTCTGACCAGAAGAAGCGGCATATGTCGCACATTTTTTGCTGTACTTTTTTGGTTCTAATAAAACTCCATGTAATTCCAAACATGTGTGTCAATTTGCACCTCTCTATCTACATTATTCCGTGATTTATTCAGTTTTCAAATTTATACTGACTTTTTGATCGCCTGGTATTATTACCACCAACTTTCAAATCGCGTAATGATCATCATTCAAAGATAAGGGGAAATAAGTGTTGTGGATTGGCAAGAGAGCGAACCCGGTATGAGAGGAATCCGAAAGGCACGCATTTTAGCTTACGCAGGCTGGCTTGAGGTCTGGAACAGGTCAAGGAAATTACACTAGCAAAAAAGGACGTAGCTGTGGAATACTTAACTTTAATCCATAATTGGTGAACATCGCTCTTGACGGTACATGTTTTACAGCATCAATAGTAACTGGTAATGGCGGCTTGCTAGGTCGTAGCAAATGACGTAGCTGAAGGCTATGCTAACTATCGTCTCGGCAAATGAGAGCGTAATTTGTCAGTGAACCATCGCTAGCAAAGTAGGCTGTACAACTGGGGCGAGTGCTAGGAAGTCTCTCTAGACCAGCCGTGTGGCGGCGCTCGGTCTGCAATCACTGATAGTGGCGACACGCGGGTCCGACGTATACTAACGGACCGCGGCCGATTTAAAGGCTACCACCTAGCAAGTGTGGTGTCTGGCGGTGACACCACAGTAAGAGCTCATGCTGAGGCGTTCAGACAGTCGTTTATCCCTCGTACGATCCGCGAGTGGAACAGAGGGGGGGAAATTTGACTTTGGCGCGAATTGTGCCCTCCGCCACACACCGCTTGGTGGCTAACGGAGTATATATGTAGATGTAGATGTAGAAGAGTGACACGTAAAACACTTTATCGATGAAATATGTCGAATGTGGGATGTTATTCCTGCTGTGGATCCTGCTGACAAATTTTCCGACTCGGCTCGCAGCGCGCTGGTGAGAAGTCGACGGCCGCTGGCGCCTCTCAGCGACCTCGTGGGCGTCCGCTCATTAGCGAGTTTTGCACTAATCTCGCGGCCAGCAGGTGGCTCGGCCGCCACGCGGGAAGCAGGCAGTAGCCAGGCAGCAGCAGCAGCAGCCCGTGACGTCACCGCTCCCCTCCCACCACCACCGCCACCACCAACGACGATAGTGGCACCGGCTCCTCTAGGCCAGGCGAGGCCGCAGCTTCCGACGGCGCCGCCGTCTGCGAAGACCCTCCTAATTGTCCCAGTGATGGCGAGCTGCGCCGGCTCGCTCATTAAAACTTGCCCCTTAATACTTACTTTCGCCATTAGGGGACCGCAGTCTTATAAGGCGCTGACCCGGGCCGTCGGGACGCGGTCCCTGCCTCCCCTCACCTCTCCCCCCTCCCCAACCCACCCTCCCCTCCTGTCCAGTCGATATAATGGACCAGAGTCCGTCGCCCTCGCCGCGGCGTGGCGGGGGTCCGTCCCCCCAGAATTGTATTTCCTGACGTCTGGCGCCGCCAACTTGGACGATATTGGAGTCACATCGCACGGATTCAGACCGACGGAGCGTAGAAGTGGAAAGGCCTTCCCCGCGCCGAAGACTGGAAGGCGTCTGCTCCGACCTCCACTCCTCGGGTACCTACGGCGGCCAGCGCAGCCACAGTGTCGCTGCTGCTTTCTCTGTCTGCTTGTTCATTCACTGCCTCCTTCCGTTTGCTTTAAAATGGTTAGTTTCCAATTAACGTAAATGAGCGAATAAATTCAATCATACAGGTAACATCGTGAACAAATTACACTACTGGCCATTAAAATTGCTACACCACGAAGATGACGTGCTACAGACGCGAAATTTAACCGGCAGGAAGGAGTAGTTAGTCGGAGACGATGAGGCTTGCACAGTATAGAGCAGATTCAAGAGCTGCATCAAACCAGTCATCGGATTGGAGATCACAACAAGACAAACAACAGCTAAACACCTAAGCCGAAACAAGGCCCCAGGAGTAGACAACATTCCATTAGAACTACTAATAGCCTTGGGAGAGCCTGCACCGACAAAACTCTACAATCTGGTGAGCAAGATCTATGAGACAGGCGAAATACCCTCAGACTTCAAGAAGAATATAATTCCAATCCCAAAGAAAGCAGGTGTTGACAGATGTGAAAATTACCGAACTTTCAGTTTAATAAGCCACGGCTGCAAAATACTAACACGAATTCTATACAGACGAATGGAAAAACTGGTAGAAGCCGACTTCGGGGAAGATCACTTTGGATTCCGTAGATACGTTGGAACGCGTGAGGCAGTACTAATCCTATGACTTATCTTAGAAAACAGATTAAGGAAAGGCAAACCCACGTTTCTGGCATTTGTTGACATATTGAAAGCTTTTGACAATGTTGATTGGCCTCTTTCAAATTTTGAAGATGGCAGGGGTAAAATACAGGGAGCGAAAGGCTATTTACAATTTGTACAGAAACCAGATGGCTGTTATATGAATCGAGGGACATGAAAGGGAAGCAATGGTTGGGAAGGGAGTGAGACAGTGTTGTAGCCTCTCCCCGATGTTATTCAATCTCTTTTTTGAGCAAGCAGTAAAGGAAACAAAAGAAAATTCGGAGTAAGTATTAAAATCCACGGAGAAGAAATAAAACTTTGAGGTTCGCCGATGACATTGTCAGAGACAGCAAAGGACTTGGAAGAACAGTTGAACGGAATGGACATTGTCTTGAAAGGAGGGTATAAGATGAACATCAACAGAAGCAAAACGAGGATAATGGAATGTAGTCGAATTAAATCGGGTAATGCTGAGGGAATTAGGAAATGAGACACTTAAAGTAGTAAATGAGTTTTGCTATTTGGGGAGCAAAATAACTAATGATAGTGGAAGTAGAGAGGATATAAAATGTAGACTGACAAGTGCAAGGAAAGCGTTTCTGAAGAAGAGAAATTTGTTAATATCGAGTATATTTTTAAGTGTCAGGAAGCCGTTTCTGAAAGTATTTGTATGGAGTGTAGCCATGTATGGAAGTGAAACGTGGACGATAAATAGTTTGGACAAAAGAGAATAGAAGCTTTAGAAATGTGGTGCTACAGAAGAATGCTGAAGATTAGATGGGTAGATCACATAAATAATGAGGAGGTATTGAATAGAACTGGAGAGAAGAGAAATTTGTGGCATAACTTGACTAGAAGAAGGGATGGGTTGGTAGGATATGTTCTGAGGCATCAAGGGATTACCAATTTAGTATTGGAGGGCAGCGTGGAGGGTAAAAATCGTAGACGGAGACCAAGAGGTGAATACACTAAGCAGATTCAGAAGGATGTAAGTTGCGGTAAGTACTGGGAGATGAAGAAACAGGATAGAGTAGCATCGAAAGCTGCGTCGAACCAGTCTATGGACTGAAGACCACAACAACAAACAAACACTATTTGTTTGATACTTTTTTTTAATATGCATCCTTACAGAAAGTTATTGAGGTGTTCAAAATAAGTTGTACAGTCTGTACTGAATGTACATGGTGTCATACCAGCATAGTTTGCACGGATGGACTGAAATGCTATTGATTTGCATAACCCAAGGTGCAGTCCACTTCATGCAAAGTTTATGCCTGCTGCAGGGCGCCTGACGGCGTTGCCCGCAATTTCTCTTTCAGTGTTCTTCAGTCTGGCAACTCTGTCCTACGCTTTCATCTATTTACTTTGTTTATTTTATGACGAAAGATAATTTCTTTACACCCGACAATTAACGGTAGAAACACTAATGCTGCATACTAGAAAAATGGTTAAAATTGTAGCGGTTATGATAACTGAGTTTACTTGCTACATCTTACTGCTTATGAAGGACTAGAAATTAATTTTTCTGTCCAAGATATTAGTAACTTTGTGTCTACTTGCAGAACGTTGCGCACACATTGGTTACTTTGCTGGCATCTTTCTAACGAATGAAATCAGTCGCATTGAGATGAATCACGTATTTTGCAGCCTCGACGGTAGGGAGCAGTCGGAGCGGCCGGTGTAATCCTTCTCCTCTGCTGTTTACCACACGGCGCTGGCGCCGGCGGCAGCTGGCCAATCAGGTGGATTGGTGGCTCCTACCTGCCTGCCACAGGCAACCGCCGTGACGGATTACGGTCGCGCCGCGCCATCAATTGAACGGCGAATCGGCGGATTGGTCACCGCGACGCCCGAAGCGCTCACGTGCCGTTCTCATTCGTGTAAATGGTGCGGACCCCTTCAGTAGCGAGCTGAAAAATCCACAGTTTGCAGAAGAGGCATACAGTTGCCCCTGCCTAAGGGTTTTACGCAGCCTGCAACACCTTCAAAAACCACGTGCGAGATTTTCGTTTTTTGTCGCTCGCTACGTGCAAACTATTAGTCCTACAGCAGAAATGAGCAGATCCCTTTTGAAGGAAAATAAATGTAGTTAGATTTTCTACTGGGTGGCTGGAGGACTGCAGTTTTCGAGTTATTCCAGAGAAACGTTTGAAGGCCACTTTGTACTTTTTCTTGAACAATCAGAAAATTATGGCCTCCTCCAAAAACAATGTTGACTGGAATATTCTCTTTCAAATTCTGAAGGTAGCAGGGGTAAAATACATGGACCGAAAGGCTATTTACAATTTGTACAGAAACCAGATGGCAGTTATAAGAGTCGAGGGACATGAAAGGGAAGCAGTGGTTGGGAAGGGAGTGAGACAGGGTTGTAGCCTATCCCCCATGTTATTCAATCTGTTTATTGAGCAAGCAGCAAAGGAAACAAAAGAAAAATTCGGATTAGGAATTAAAATCGATGGAGAAGAAATAAAAATTTTGGGGTTCGCCGATGACATTATAATTTTGTCAGAGACAGCAAAGGACATGGAAGAGCAGTTGAATGGAGTGGACAGTGTCTTGAAAGGAGGATATAAGATAAACATCAACAGAAGCAAAACTAGGATAATGGAATGTAGTCGAATTAAATCGGGTGATGCTGCGGGAATTAGATTAGGAAATGAGAAGCTTAAAGTAGTTAATGAGTTTTGCTGTTTTTGGAGAAAAATAACTGATGATGGTCGAAGCAGAGAGGATATAAAATGTAGACTTGCAATGGCAAGGAAAGCGTTTTTTAAGAAGAGAAATTTGTTAACATCGAGTATAGATTTAAGAGTCAGGAAGTCGTTTCTGAAAGTATTTGTATGATGTGTAGCCCCGTATGGAAGTGAAACTTGGACGATAAATAGTTTGGACAAGAAGAGAATAGAAGCTTTCGAAATGTGGTGCTACAGAAGAATGCTGAAGATTAGATGGGTAGATCACATAACTAATGAGGAGGTATAGAATATAATTGGAGAGAAGAGAAATTTGTGGCACAACTTGACCAGAAGAGGGGATCGGTTGGTAGGGCATCAAAGGATAGAGGGAGACCAAGAGATGAATACATTTAATAGATTCAGAAGGATGTGGTTGTAGTAGGTACTGGGAGGTGAAGAAGCTTGCACAGGATCGAGTAGCATGGAGAGCTGCATCAAACCAGTCGCTGGACTGAAGACCACAAGAACAACAACCTGCGAAAACGTAGTCTAGTACCAGATTTAGGTAAATTAAATTTATTTCAAAACTTTCCAGTTCATTTTTTATGTAGAACTAACAGTTTGCACATATCGAGCAAGAGAATATGAATGTCATGTGTATGGTATCTGAAGGCGTTGCAGGTTGCATGAAACCCATAGGTGGGGGCAGCTGAATCACCTTGCCTACAGATACGAATTCAGCATCAAAAGACGAAAACAAACTACCTAATAAACGGGACTTCATAGAGAATTTCATCCAGATAATCTATTTCTAACAGAGATAGTTTGAAATAAATTAATTTTCTGTATACAAATATCGGAAACGTATTCAATTTTCGGTTACTGGTGTTGCAAATCATCAAGTGAAACCTCATTTATAGAGATTACGTGCGGAGGAACGTTTTTGAAACACAAAATGTGGACGAACGCAACGACCTACCATTGCGCTTGTCGCCCTACTGCCCTGATGATGTGAGCGGTTGAATAGTCTGCGTTGAGACACACACCGTTAATGCGAAATAGGACTGAACCGCGGGACCTAGCGTCTTAGAACAAAGAAATGTCTATGTTTGTCTCCTAGCTGAAGTTCAAAGAATAATGCGAAGACTTTAAAGTGGCAGTTTTAGATGGCGGGTGCTTTGAGCCGTGGTAGTGTCAAATACAGGTAGAAGTCAGGTCTGAAGTACATCGTTTACGTTCAAAAATGGTTCAAATGGCTCTGAGCACTATGGGACTTATCTGAGGTTCAAATGGTTCAAAGGGCTCGGAGCACTATGGGACTTAACTTCTGAGGTCATCAGTCCCCTAGAACTTAGAACTACTTAAATCTAACTAACCTAAGGACATCACACACACACCCATTCTCGAGGCAGGATTCGAACCTGCAACCGTAGCGGTCGCGCGGTTCCAGAGCTCGTGGCCGACTGCCAGTTTATAGTGGCCGCACTCTGTACTATAGGGCGACCGGGAAACAAAAACTGTTAATGTATTTCGACCACAGAAACGTGTCTAACGTGAGAATAGAGTTAGTTTCGCTTCTACTTCTATGCTAAGAAGGGAACCTCCCCATCGCACCCCTCTCAGTTTTAGTTATAAGTTGGCAGATCAATCGAGAAAACAGGAAGAAGTTGTGTGGAACTATGAAAAAATAAGCAAAATATACAACCTGAATAGTCCATAAGCAAGATAGGCAACATCAACGACTGTATGAGCTTAGGAGCGTCGTGGTCCCGTGGTTAGCGTGAGCATGGACTTTTAGTTTGTAAATTTTACTTATTTTTTTCATAGTTCCACACAACTTCTTCCTGTTTTCTCGATTGATATGTGGTCAGTTTTTCAAGGCCTATCCACTGTGCCAACTTATAACTAAATCTGAGGGGGGTTCGATGGGGAGTTTCCCTTGTAAGTAACTTGTCAGTGCTGTCTGTAGCGTTGTCAAGTATGATCACACGGCTATAAACGCCCACGAAAGTCCGAAATCAGTACTCGGCAGATTTTGTAATTGTTGATTTTTACAGTAAATATCAAAGCACTAAGACTACGTCTTCAGGCATGTGGAGCGACTCTCTAATGAGTTTTATGTCAACTCATAAAAAAAAGCATCGATGAGAATTTCGCCAGACACAGACGAGAATTTCGCCAAAAATGTATGTTTCATTTTCAGGTCCACATGCCATTAGAGACCGTCTCATCGACGAAAATTATATTTCGGCTCGATTTTTTAACGCTCATTTTGTAACGACTTATCTCTACTGTTGTTTTATGTCATTTTTTGTTATTTTAATGTCAGTAACGTAATGCGACAGTAATGGCTAATATTAAATTCGTCGCGCTACTTCTAATTTGTATTTTAAAATGGATTTGCAGCTGACTGCCACGAGTTAATGAGGTAACTTGATCATACCCTAACTTAAATTTTATTAATGTACAGGAAATAATTAACACAACGATGTTGGATGAGTGTTTATTTATTCTTCAAATTTAAAACACCAGTTTTCGTGGTGTTCAGTCATAGCAAAAAATCTTAAAATGCTTTATCCTTCTCCAACCTGCGATTCCTACTTAAATCGAATAATATAAAAATCGGAGTAAATTTTAGGCTGCCTGCCACCACTCCACCTAACAAAAAGAAAAACTTTTTCATCTCCCAGTCAATACCTTACAACATTTATTCAACTCATCCAGTACCACTTTCCAAATTTTTTACAAATTTGACTCAGGTACCCACGTCAACTTCAGAGATTAAGACACTGCACCTTCGCACACCTCGCCGTGTTGTGATATGCAACTCCAGAATCTAACAACCCAATGTGGTTGATATGATCGCTGAGGATTAACTCTTAATACTAAACAAAATCAGCATCTGTGGTCTATATTCTTGACGTTCTCGCCAGATTCATTTGCCAAGCAGTGTAATACACATAGCCGGCCGTTTTGGCCGAGCGGTTCTAGGCGCTTCAGTCTGGAACCGCGTTGCTGCTACGGTCGCAGGTTCGAATCCTGCCTGTGGCATGGCTGTGTGTGATGTCCTTAGGTTAGTTAGGTTTAAGTAGTTCTAAGTCTAGGGGACTGATGACCTCAGATGTTAAGTCCCGTAGTTCTTAGAGCCATTTGAATTTTGTAATACACATGCAGCATAACATCATAATCTCAATTAATGTACATTACAACAAACATCTGTGCTTCTTAGACAAACCACAGAAAAATACCTTTAATCAGCTGCTCGATATTGTGATACATGGAAACGTGTGAAGAAAATATCCTCTCAGATCGGCAGAAGTGGTATCTGTGGTATGTTATACTGTGATAAATTATGAGAGGATTTATTTATATAACTGTGTAGACTTCAGGAGTAAGAGTCAGTTAATATAGAAGTTCACTCGATAACGTGTCGTGTCATGTTCCGAAATAGTACTGAAAAGAAAAATACGATTCGGCCATGGTTGCCGTCGTCTTTATCTGAGTCTATTGGTGTACTTTGGTATATAGAGTTCAACACGAATCTTCATGACGTGTCTACTGAACATGACACCATGTCATCATTTTAAAATAGTTAATATTATTGTGCCCCTAAAGAGGAAATAATGGGTATTAGCCCACCACGATGTTATTACACCTGACCTCCCCTACCCGCTATCGGGAACATGCGGTGACGTTACAGTAAACAAGTACAGCAATGGCCACGGAAATCGCTTCGCACTGCGAATGCTTTCAGGACAGTGGTACATCTACTATCCAGAGGTTCAGCGTGTCCTCGAGAAACATCACGATAGTAACCCATGGTAAGCGGAGCGGTTGCACTCAATCCCAGGTGAAATAATACCACTGTCTAATGTAACAGGCGCGACACTGCGCCTCGTTTTTGTTACCCACAGCGACAGAAGCGCCCCAAGCGGCCAGAAGCGACACTTCTGAATACAATATCGGGTGCGTGTAAATAATAACGTTTGTAATAATTCACAACTTACTTCTTACAATAGAGAGTGTATGTAGTGACACAGCGATCGACAACAACTAAAACATGACACCACAATTGTCGTTATTTAGTCATGTAAGGACTCTGGGAGGTACGAAATGGTACATTACATGCCAATTCATTTACGATTCTCTTGTAACGTACCGACATTTAATGAACAATTTCGTTTTCCTTTAATAGCAAAAAATTGCTGATAAGCACAATAAGACCAGACCTTTTGCTGAAAGACGACGTACATCTACCTAACGAAGCAGAGTTTTGTTCGCTACACTTTCAACCAAATCAATGAAAAAGAAACGTAGCAAACATGCATGGAATGTAATACCTACGTTTTTAACGTATCAAATAAGCCACCACAACTGCGTCTTAAGGGAAGACAGCAAAGATGTGATAATCATTCGACAAAAGCAATAAAACTGTTTCCCAACACAGACGACACCAATTGCACAATTGTTGCTAAATCTTAGCCACGAACGGGAAGAATTTTCAACAAATTCGCTTTTGAAGTTAATGTAGTTACATTTACAAAATTATTCGTGTATTAGAAAGTCGAGTGAAACATAAGAACAGGGCAATGTTTACACTACATTCAAAACTTTTAAGTGTCAAGGAAAGTGCATATGATAATAAAACAGACATCAACAGAAATACACTCTTGTAATGCATAAAATATGTGTTTATATTTCAGCAGAATAAGCTGAAAATATCCACATATTGGGAAGTTTTGCTTCATCAGTAAGTTTTACCTTACGTCATAGAAACAGTGTGATTCTGCTCTTTTTGAGTGTATTTCGCGATAATTCGTGTCTGTTGGCAATTAATCAAAGCGTGACACGCAAAACTATAACAACAGTTTCGTTATTTAAGCAGAGAATAATTAAAATCAAACATCCTTACGACGCATGTCGGAGTCTGCTGTCACACCGCTTGGAGCGCTAGTGTCGCTCCAGCTGTCGAACGGTAACAAGTTTTACACCAGAGAGCGTCGTGACTCTACCTAGAGTCACGTGATAATATTGTGGTCCGCTAATAACTGGCTTCATAGTATAAGTGCGGGGATACGCTGTTTTCTATTGTCTCATAGAGTATGAAAGTGTGGTAATCGTCGGTGAATAGAGTTTGGATTCATTGTTTCCTCATACGAGACACACACTATGTGATCAAAAGTATCCAGACACCGCCAAGAGCATACGTTTTTCGTATTAGGTGCATTGTGCTGCCACCTAATGCCAGGTTCTCCATGTCAGTGACCTCAGTAGTTATTAGACAACGTGCAAGGGCAGAACGGGGTGCTCTATGGATTCACGGACTTCCAATGTGGTCAGGTGATTGGGTGTCACTCGTGACATACGTCTGTATGCGACATTTTTACGCTCCTAAACATCCCTAAGTCCACTGTTTCCGACGTGATAGTGAAGTGGAAACGTGAAGGGACATGTACAGCACAGAAGTGTACAGGGCGACCTCGTCTGTTGACTGACAGAGACTGCCGACAGTTGAAGAGGGCCGTAATGTGTAATAGGCAGACATCTGTCCAGATCATCACACTGGAATTCCAAACTGCATCAGGATCAACTGCAAGTACTATGACAGTTAGGGGGGAGGCAAGAAAACTTCGATTTCATGGCTGAGAGGTTGCTCATACGCCACACATCAAGCCGGTAAATGCCAAACGACGTCTCGCTTGGTGTAAGGAGCGTAAACATTGGACGACTGAACACTGGAAAAACAATGTATGGAGTGACGAACCACGGTACACTTGTGGCGATCCGATGGCAGGGTGTGGGTATGGCGAATGCCCGGTCAATGTCATCTGCCAGCACGTGTAGTGCCTACAGTAAAATTCGGAGGCGGTGGTGTTATGGTGTGCTCGTGTTTTTCATGGAGGGGACTTGCACTCCTTGTTGATTTTCGTAGTACTATCACAGCACAGGCCTACACTGATGTTTGAAGCACCTTCTTGTTTCCCACTGTTGAAGATCAATTCTGGGATGGCGATTGCATCTTCCAACACGATCGAGCACCTGTTCATAATGCACGGCCTGTGGCGGAGTGGTTACACGACAATAACATCATTGTAATGGATTGGCCCGCTCAGAGTCCTGACCTGAATCCTGTAGAACACCTTTGGGATATTTTGGAACGCCGACATTGTGCCAGGCTTTACCGACCGTCGTCGGTACCTCCCCTCAGTGCAGCACTCCGTGAAGAATGGGCTGCGATCCCCCCAAAAGCCTTCCAGCACTTGACTGAACGTAATATCAGTATTACCAATGGACGCGCCACGAAGTTGTAAGTCATTTTCAGCCAGGTGTCCGGATACTTTTGATCACATAGTCTGCGTCCTGCAGCGGCATTTTCTCGCCGCTAACATGTTCGCTCCTTTCGTTGTTTGTGCAGTCTGCTGCGCTCTGATGTTCGGCAGCTAGGTTGTTGCAAGCCTATAAGGCCATCGCATCCTCTCTGTTCATGCTGTACGGTATATTAATGATGATGTATTAATATTACTATTAATATTTAATTATTAGTATTACATTGAATGAATGGGTTTTTGTGAAATTGTGATCATTTGTTTGTCCGTACATTAACGTCACATCCACCGATTTCCGTCCCCTTGGGATAACTCTTTCGTGGTGCTGCGTTTTTGTGTCTTAGAAAGTACATTTATCCCATTGTGGTTGCAAGAGGGCCAATGCCTTAATAGAAAAATTTTGCTGCTTTTGCCTACGGAACCATGATTATACCCAGGCGTGAATTTTTTCTTCCGAAGCAAATCGTCGACGACGACTGCCTTTCTTCAGCGCTCCAAAAATACGGAAATCGCACGGCGAGAAGTCGCGACTGAATGAACTATGTCTAAGGGATCCCAAGAGCGTACTCGATACAACTTCTCAACATGTGAGCTGTCCTACAAGTTGCGAAGAGGGTAAATTTTTTAAGTTGTTGCGACGACTTTCAAAATAATAGACAGTGTACTCACGTTATTTCCAGTTCTTTCGTTTTAATTTGACGACACTTTATACATAGCGAGGAATACCTGTGACGAACAATGAATCTTTGCTATGTCAGCCTACCATCTGACGGTACACGTATTTTTGTTTCTTTGTATTCTTCCCTTGGCAATCGATGAAGTAGACGACAGCACCGCGTTTACGTTGCCACCACAAGTGGCAGACTCTTGTCTGTGGCCACGACGCCGGCCCAGGAGGGCGTATTTCCTGAGACGGCCAGTCTTCTACGAGGCTGACAGCCGCAGTAATATAAAGCAAGCAGCGAAGTGACAGCTCTGCTTTACAGCCGAGGACGGACATGCCTTAGCTCCTGTCAGTCTCTCTCTCTCTCTCTCTCTCTCTCTCTCTCTCTCTCTCTCTCCCCCTCCCCCCCTCGCTCCCCTCTCCCTCCTTCACCCCTTTCTCTCTCTCACTATGTCTTTGCCTGTGTCTGCCCAGTCTCTATTTGGCGAGTGAAGGCTGCTGTCAGTTGACAGTTTATAACCACAAAGTGAGAAAGATTGCCAGTAGCTCTGTATGTACATGTTTGATGATAGTGTCCCTACACACCCGCCAGCGCGTTTGGCCATCTTGCACACACACACACACATACACACAAACACACACACACACAGGTGCGCGGGTATACACTATCTGATCAAAATTAGCTGGACACCTGTTACTGGACATTAATATGCTGTGTGTCCGTCAGTCGCCTTTCAAAATGGCTCTAGTGTTTAACGTCCCGTCGACAACGAGGTCATTAGAGAAAATGGCTCTAACCACTATGAGACTCAACATCTGAGGTCTTCAGTCCCCTAGACATAGAACTACTTAAACCTAACTAACATAAGGACATCACAGACATCCATGACCGAGGCAGGATTCGAACCTGCGACCGTAGCAGCAGCGCGGTTCCGGACTGAAGCGCCTACAACCGCTCGGTCACAACGGCCGGCCCTTCGCTTTTATGAGGGCTTGAACTCCACTGAGGACACTTTCAATAAGGTGCTTCAATCAATAAAATTTTTCTGTGTCTGTGACCGCATTGTCAATATGTAAAACTACCGACGTTTCGGTCACTGTTTCAAGTGATCCTCTTCAGGGTGTTTTGTTTACAGTACACTAAAACACTCTGAAGAAGGTCACTTGCAACAGTGACCGAAGCGTCGGTGGTCTTATATACTGACAACGTGGTCACAGACACAGGTAAATTTTATTGACTCTGACAGTGGCATTTAGCGATTTTCTAAGCGCAGTATGGGGACAATATCCCAACTCCGCTGTACTTGCTCTCTGTCGGCACTACATATGATGGCAGGCAGCGTTCTCCTCGCATACACTAAACACGAGCCCCACCATCGGGGACTACATGGTATAGCGTCATTCACCACTCCAAATCACTTGTTTTCGCTCATCCACCGTTCAGTGGCATTGATCCTCGCACCACCTCAAGCATCGCTTACCGTTGACTACAGCCTTAACAGTGTTTGAATGCCCCTGACGATTTGTTACTGAGGTGACATCCAATGACCAGTCCGCGTTTGAAGACACTCTCTCTGCTGCCTGACCCATTATGCTGTTTCTTATTCTCTAATGGCAACACAGTAGTCACCGGCCCTTCTTATAGGGTCAGGTCTACCTCTCGTGACTTCTAGTGGTCTTACCCACTTACGGGTTGTCCGTATAGTTTTGAAAGGATGGTGTGCGTACTTGGTATGTGCCTATATTTCAAGATTTTGGCTCAGAAATTATTGGCAAGAGGCAGTCAGCTCTCCTTTAGCAGCAACATTTGAAGAGAACTGTCACTTTATGAACAAGTCGACTCATTCATTAGCCCATTTACGAGGCCGTGCTGAAAAGCACTTCCTCCGGATGTCTTACGTGAAAACTCTTAAAGCTCCTTAAATAAAGCAAATGTTGTTAGAGGCCTCTGAATTGTAGCGTGTAACATGGCGATGTGTCAGTGCGTGTGAAACAGTGTGCTGCAGTAGAGTTTCGGATTATAAGTGTTCGTCCACAGGAGCACCATCTCCCTCAGTATGACAATGCCAGACCACACACAAGCACTGCGATTTCCACAAAAAACTGATGCCTTCTCTCCACTGTTATCGATCATCCTCCACACAGTCCTAACGGAGCCGCCTTCCGATTTTCGTCTGTTTCCATAACTTAATGAACATCTTCATCTACATCTACATCTACATCTACATCCATACTCCACAAGCCACCTGACGGTGTGTGGTGGAGGGTACCTTGAGTACCTCTATCGGTTCTCCCTTCTATTCCAGTCTCGTATTGTTCGTGGAAAGAAGGATTGTCGGTATGCCTCTGTGTGGGCTCTAATCTCTCTGATTTTATCCTCATGGTCTCTTTGCGAGATATACGTAGGAGGGAGCAATGTACTGCTTGACTCCTCGGTGAGGGTATGTTCTCGAAACTTCAACAAAAGCCCGTACCGAGCTACTGAGCATGTCTCTTGCAGAGTCTTCCACTGGGGTTTATCTATCATCTCCGTAGCGATTTCGCGATTACTAAATGTTCCTGTAACGAAGCGCGCTGCTCCTCGTTGGATCTTCTCTATCAACTCTATCTGGTACGGATCCCACACCGGTGAGCAGTACTCAAGCAGTGGGCGAACAAGTGTACTGCAACCTACTTCCTTTGTTTTCGGACTGCATTTCTTTAGGATTCTTCCAATGAATCAAAGTCTGGAACCTTCTTTACCGGCGATTAATTTTATATGGTCATTCCATTTTAAATCGCTCCAAATGCCTACTCCCAGATAATTTATGGAATTAACTCCTTCCAGTTGCTGACCTGCTATATTGTAGCTGAATGATAAAGGATCTTTCTTTCTATGTGATCGCAGCACATTACACTTGTCTACATTGAGATTCAATTGCCATTCCCTGCACCATGCGTCAATTCGTTGCAGATCCTCCTGCATTTTAGTAGAATTTTCCATTGTTACAACCTCTCGATATACCACAGCATCATCCGCAAAAAGCCGCAGTGAACTTCCGATGTTATCCACAAGGTCATTTATGTATATTGTGAATAGCAACGGTCCTTCGGCACTCCCCTGCGACACACCTGAAATCACTCTTACTTCGGAGGACTTCACTTCGTTAGTGGTGAACCAGAACAAGCAGAGATGAGGTTGTGGCTCCGCAACAAACATTGTACAGTGTCGGTATCAACAAACTGATCTCTCCTTGGGAGAAATGTGTTCGTCGTCAGGGTGACTTCGATGAGAAATAAATATGTAAATGTGAAGAATAAAGGTGAAGAATGTTAAAAGAGTTTGTTTCATTTAAAATCCTTTGAGTTTTCATATAAAAAGTTCTGAGGCATTTCCGTTCGGCACGCCATCGTGTTTTTCCTTAGGTGGTCATTTTTATTATCACACGTTGATACTGCAATACTTTTTCGTCAGTTGCGACTGGCATCATCACCAGACCTCAACTTCATCTTGTATACTTACCCTAAATGTGAGAAGAGATGCGGCAGTTCGCGAACCCTTTCTCGCCGGCTTGTGTTGACAGAATGAATGTAAGCAGATGACAGAATGGCTTAGCACCTGTGCGTCCTGGAAGCTTCTCCTGAAGTGGTGGGTAAGCATTATTAATTGGTGAGATGTTAAAGTTACACCACCGAAAAAATACACTTCCCGAGATTTCCAATTCACTCAGCATTTGTTGTTGCAACAGTGCATTTGGAGTACATGAAATGATGAGGCTTAGAGATCAATAGCACAAGCGGTTCTGAGGTAGCAGGTACTGATAAGTGCTGAAACAAAAGGCCCTAAGCACTATGGGACTTAACATCTGAGGTCATCAGTCCCCTAGACTTAGAACTACTTAAACCTAAATAACCTACGGACATCACACACATCCATGCCCGAGGCAGGATTCGAACCTGCGACCGTAGCAGCAGTGCGGTTGCGGACTAAAGAAATGCTGATATATCAATATTAATACGTGGTGTAGCCTACACGGACTGCAATGTAGGTGCGATACTCTGGCATCCAATCGATCATGCAGACGGGGTATACTGGTCTCGGATTCGTTACGCCACGCCTGCTCGACCTGTTCACGTAGTTCTCGTCCCATCACATCCCGTTCTTGCTCGAATGGAGACAAGTCTGGAGATTGTGATGCCCAGAAAAGTTGCCACACGTCTTGCAAATCAAGTTGAGTTACATGGGCAGTGTGGGCGAGCATTATCCTGTTGGATTAACACGTCACCTTCCTGCTGCAACAAAGGCAAAAGAACAGGTTCAACAACATTCTGCACTTACCGAGTGCTGGTTAGCGTCCCCACCAGAAACACCAAAGGCGAGCAAGAATTGTAACTTATCGCACCCCAGACCATAAGGCCGGGGTGAAGCCAGTGTGTCTTCGACGAATGCACTCTACACGAGACACCGCTCCTTAGGTATATATCGTACGTGCGAACGACCAGCGTCCAGGCGGAATCTTCTTTCATCACTGAAGGCTGTTGTGCGCCATTCCACCTTCCAAGTGATCCACTGACGGCACCAGTCGAGTTGTGCAAGTTGATGATGGGGCCTGAGTGGAAGACGGGCTGGAGTTGTGCGTGCCCGTAGTCCCACTGCTGATAACCGGTTCGAAATCGTTCGTATTGACACGTCTGGGCTCACAAGCACTCTTACCTATGCTGTGATAGCTGTACGATCTGGAACGGCTGCTCTTACACCACCACGGTCCTCGTGGGCGTCTGTGCTGCGCGAATGTCCAGTATCTCGTTTACGGGTGTGAGAATGTTCACGTGACCACACGTAACTGCTGATACCAGCATCGTTGCACAACTGATGCAGCACGTCCAGCTTGTGTGGCAGTTCTCCGACAGGCCCATTCCGCCACTTGAAAAGCCACAATTTGACCGCACAGGTGGTTGCAGGAAGACGAATGCGCCTCCGTGGCATGGTTGCGCCCTTGCTTCACACCTTAGCATAAGACTGAGTCCTCTGGTTGTGGGCATTCCCTATCAAAATACGGGCAAATATGGCACTCTGGTACCTACGCTACTACGCTATCTGTTATTCGAAGTGTGCTTACCGTTTCTATTTTATTTTTTATTTATTTATTTATTTTTTTTTTTTTGCCGGCAGTGTATTTACTGGGCATGAAATGAATAAAAGTATTCTACAGCCAATGCGGATTATTTCTTTCAAAATGCGGAAATGTGGTTGCGGTTGGCCGGCCGGTGTGGCTCAGCGGTTCTAGGCGTTACAGTCTGGAACTGCGCGACCGCTACGGTCGCAGGTTCGAATCCTTCGTCGGGGATGGATGTGTGTCATGTTCTTACGTTAGTTAGGTTTAAGTAGTTCTAAGTTCTAAGGGACTGATGACATCAGATGTTAAGTCCCGTAGTGCTCAGAGCCATTTGGTTGCGGTTGCCCGCAGTTTAAAATAACATGCACTATATTAAAGACACGCAATATACAATAGCATTCGTGGCGGTACATACTGTTGTACGATTGTGCAACTGATCGATGTTATCGAAATGTCTTTTGGAAGTAGCTTTAAATAGCCAAGGAATATCATCCAAGGCTATGAAACCACAGTTTCGCCTGCAGCAATCTCGTACGTCAAACTTCCTGGCAGATTAAAACTGTGTGCCGGACCGAGACTCGAACTCGGGACCTTTGCCTTTCGCGGGCAAGTGCTCTACCAACTGAGCTACCCAGGCAAGACTCACGCCCCGTCCTCACAGCTTTACTTCTGCAAGGTTCGCAGGAGAGCTTCTGTTAAGTTTGGAAGGTAGGAGACGAGGTACTGGTAGAAGTAAAGCTGTGAGGACGGGGCGTGAGTCGTGCTTGGGTAGCACAGTTGGTAGAGCACTTGTGCGCGAAAGGCTAATGTCCCGAGTTCGAGTCTCGGTCCGGCACAAAGTTTTAATCTGCCAGGAAGTGTATATCAGCGCACACTCCACTGCAGAGTGAAAATCTCATTCTGGAATATCGTACGTATTTGAAATTCAGTTGTCTCAAGTATCACATTTTCACAGAGCGACATGGCGCGGTGGCTAGCACGCTGGACTCGCGCTAGGGACGATGATGGTTCAGACCCTCGTCCGACCAGCCAGATCTGCGTTTTCTGTGATTTCCGTAAGTCGTTCCAGGCGAATGCCGGGATTATTCGCGGGTTAGAATAGGCCCGAGATATCCCTGCCTCTAGTAAGAGGCGACTAAAAGGATGATAATGATGATGATATTTGGGTTGCAAGGCGCTCAACTGCGCGGTTATCAGCGCCCGTACAAATTTACAGCCTTTGCTCAGTCCGCCCTCGCTACTTTCATGAATAGTGATGAAATGATGAAAACAACACAAACACCCAGTCATCTCGGGGCAGGTGAAAATCCCTGACCCCGCCGGGAATCGAACCCAGGACCCCGTGCTCGGTAAGCGAGAACGCGACCGCGAGACCACGAGCTGCGGACTCGACTAAAAGGAGTCTCACACTTTTTAGCCCTGTAAGTTCAGGTACCATTTTATTGTTCGACCTGCCAGTCTCAAAATTCTACAGAAGTGCGGGACGTATGGCGAAGGACGCCTTAAGTGGTGCATGAGTTATCCATAGCGCCCGTACATTCGATCTCCTGAACCTCTTGTCACGGCTTTGCATCTCCACCTGAAATTCAGCTATTTGGGCGAGGACACTTTTTCGGGGTATGTCACCTTCTTCCGCTGTCTCCTGTTCTCTTTCGCTCCCATGACAGTATTAGATTTCTCTGCGACCATTATCTAGTATGGTAGCCAGTCCGTTGTGGTGGGGTCGTCATGCACCCATTTGGTGGTAGCTCCCTGACAACACAGGGATCGCACTGCTGATGCCTGAGCATCATGCCAAGGAGTAGATGCCTGTCTTCCTGGCGCATCATGCCAGATGGCCTTTCCTGTGGGTGGGTGGCGCCTGTGGGGAGAGCCCCTCATCGAAATGGGTGGCATCAGGGCAGATGAGCTGCAACGAAGCAGACTAAGTCATCTCTTGCTAGTGACCGTACTGGGCCAGCAGTCCCTAAGAAGGGCAAGATCGAGTACAATGCTGACAGATATGACCCTAAATCGTTTCCCTCATTGGCTACGCCAAAGGAGGAACATAGGGCTACAGAAAGAAGAGAGCCATATTCGCCTCGGTATTTAATCTGTAGCAGAATGGATGGGGAATCCTTTCTACCTATGAAGCCTCAATTTTTTGTTGAACATCTTGAGGATAAGTTTGGGAAGTGACAGCACTGTCCAAGATGAGAAGCGGTGCAATCTTGATTCAGACAGTATCCCCAACCCAATCCCAAGCATTACTCACTTGTGACCGGCTGGGTGATAATCCTGTTTCTGTCACTCCCCATAAAATCCACAACATAGTCCAGGGGATTACTGTCCATCGCGACCTCCTCTTGCAGTCTGACGACGCGCTCCGTGCCAGTCTAGAACGGTGGGGTATTCATTTCATCCGCAGGGGACCCAAAGGAAAGAGGGTTGCTACCAGTGACTTCATCTTGGCCTTTGTGGGTGATCCATTGCCTGAATAGATCAAGGTGATGGTTTACCGCTGTGATGTTAAACCATACGTCCCTCCCCACATGCGGTGCTTTAAGCGCTGGAAATTCGGGCACATGTCTTCCCCCTGCACTTCCAATGCCACGTGCCGAGATCAGACGCCCACTGCATCCAGATAGTCCCTGTGCGCCTCCTCCCACTTGTATCAACTGCAGAGAACAGCACTCCCCCTGTTCGCCAGACTGCACAGTCCTCTAAAAGGAGTGGAAAATCATGGAGTACATGGTTGACTTACCAAAAGGCTAAACGTAAATTTGAACGATTACACCCCATTCAGTTGACATCCACATACGATGCAGATACATTACAATCGCCATCACAAGAACCAGCCATACCACACTCTGTGCCATGAACAGTGGGCCTTCCAGGTCTCCAGAATACATCTGCTCCCTTGGTGCTAGGGGGAAAATCTCCTCCCATTCCTACCAAAATACCTACTTCGGGAGCAAGGACCCCCCTCCCCCAAACGCAGGGGACATCGGTCCCCTCCCCCCAGCCAGAGAAGCAACAGCCTCCTCTGGCTCCTCTAATGTGCAAGGGGTCCCTTGGGACTCCCTCTTCCAAGGTCTCCATTAATGTCACAGCAGACACTCGCCAGTGGCTAAAGGAGGCAAACGCTGCTGGAAAAAGCGTTCCACGGTCTTCCTTCGTGCTTTCAGAGAAGTCCTTTCAGCAAGACCCTAAGGAGAAGCAAGAGGGCAAGCAAACAAAGAAGTCTGCTATGAAAAAGGACCCTCTGGTGGCCCCAACGCCACCGCTCCCTACCAATTCTGCACCTGCAGATGAGGTGGAGACCTCAGCATCCCCTGAGGACCTTGTCTCACTGATGCCTCATCCACTATAGGAATGGATGCAGATAATCGGTGTTAGCAGGTGACCCTGAGGCGTAACCTGCCACCTTGCATGCTTGATACCTTCCCAGCCTCATGATAATGTCGTTCTCCAGTGTAATTGCTGAAGTTTTTTCCACCACCTGGATGAGCAACAGCTTTCTGCATTGCCCTCCAGGAAACATAGTTTCTGGGAATCCAGACCCCTGTCCTTCATGGCTATAGGGGATACTACAAGAATCATAGCGACTATAATAGAGTGTCAGGTGCAGTTTGTGTCAATGTCCTGAACTCAGTATGCAGTGAACCTGTGCCCATTCAAACCCCTCTTGAAGCTGGACAAGGACGACACAGGAAATAACTGTCTACAACGTATATCTTTCTCCAGATGGTGCAGTAGCCCTGATCGCATAGGCTGCACTGATTCATCAACTCCCTAAACCTTTCCTACTTTTGGGAGATTTTAACGCTCATAACCCCTTGTGGGGTGGCACTGTGCTTACTGGCTGAGGTACATGTGTCGAAACTTCCCTGTCTCAACTCATCCTCTGCCTCTCAAATACATTTCAGTGTGGCTCATGGCACTTAGTCGGCCATTGATTTATCCCTCTGCAGCCCATGTGTCCACTGGAGAGCCCACGATGACTTGTGTTGTAGTGACCACTTACCCATCTTCCTGTCACTCCTCCAGCGCCATTTCCCCGGACGTCTACTAAGATGGGCTGTAAACAAGGCAGACTAGGAAGCTTTCACCTCTGCTGTCACCGTTGAATCTCCCTCACATGGTACCATCGATGAGCAAGTCACTAGAACGCACGTTTCTGCGGCGGAAAATACGATCCCTTGTTTTTTAGGGTGCCCCCGGCGAATGTCAGTACCTTGGTGGTCGCTAGAAATCGCTGAGGCCATTAAAGAGCAAGCTCTACAGCGGCATAAGCGGCACCCTTCCCTAGAGCACCTAATAGCTTTTAAACGGCTCCGTACCTGGGTTCGCCAGATTATAAAAAGACGGAAACAGGCGTGTTGGGGGAGGTACGTGTAGACCATAGGGTGCCATTCCCAAGTCTGGACGAAGATCAGACATGTTTGTGGGTACCAAAACCCGACAGATGTTATTGGCATTAACATCAATGGCGTGTTATCTGCCAAAGCAAATGCAATTGCTGAGCCGTTTGCTGAGCACTGTGATCGAGCCTCCATGTCAGAGAATTATCCCCCAGCATTTCACACCCTCAAACGGCGGATGGAAAGGAAAACCCCCTCGTTCACTGAACGTCACAGTTAACCCTATAATACTTCATTTACAGAGTGGGAGCTCCTCAGCGTCCTTGCACATTGTCCCGACACAGCTCCTGGGCCAGATCGGATCCACAGTCAGATAAACGTCTCTCGTCCGACTACAAGCGACATCTTCTCGTCATCTTCAACCGGATCTGGTGCGATGGCGTCTTTCCATCGCAATGGTGGGAGAGCACCATCTTTCCACTGCTCAGACCCGGTAAAAACCCGCTTGAAGTGGATAGCTATCGGCCCATTAGCTTCACCAACGTTCTTTGTAAGCGGTTAGAACGTATCGTAAGTCGGTGGTTGTGTTGGGTCCTGGAGTCACGTGGCCTACTGGCTTCATGCCAGGGCGGTTTACGCCAGGGTCATTCTACCATTGATAATCTAGTTTTCCTCGAGTCTGCCATCCGAACAGCCTTTTCCACACAACACCATCTGGTTGCTGTCTTTTTTGATTTGCGAAAAGCTTACGACACGACCTGGCGGCATCATTTTATCCAAAATTTCCTATCGCTCCGTACTTTCCGTGTCCATGTTGGTGCCTCCCATAGTTCCACCCATATCCAGGAGAATGAGGTCCTACAGGGCTCTGTATTGAGTGTATCTCTATTTTTAGTGGCCTTTAACGGTCTGGCAGCAGTTGCCGGGCTGTCGGTCTCACCTTCTCTGTATGGTTGTATGCAGATGACTTATGCATTTCGTACCACTCCTCCAGTACTGGAGTTGCCTAGAGGCGCCTACAGGGGGCCATCCACAAGGCGCAATCATTGGCTCTAGCCCACGGCTTCCAGTTTTCAGCCACGAAGCCGTATGTCATCCACTTCTGTCGGCTTCGTATCGTTCATCCGGAACCAGAACTTTATATTAATGGCGATACATTCACTGTAATGGAGACATATCGATTCTTAGGACTGGTTTTCGACGCCCGATTGACGTGGCCTCCTCATCTTCGTCAGCTGAAGCGGAAGTGCTGGCAGCACCTCAATGCTCTCCATTGCCTGAGTAACACCAATTGGGGTTACTGCGACTCTACAGAGCCTTTATTCAATCCCACCTTGACTATGGAAGTTTGGTTTACGGTTCGTCGGCGCCCTCAGCGTTGCATTTACGCGACCTAGTGGCGTTCGACTGGCAACAGGAGCTTTTAGGACGAGTCCGATGACCAGCGTCCTGGTAGAGGCCGGAGTCCCTCCATTGAAGGTCAGGCGTGCACAACTGCTCGCCAGTTACGTTGCACACATTCATAGTTCTCCTGAGCATCCGAATTACCATCTCCTTTTCCTATCCACAGCGGTTCATCTCCCACATCAGAGGCCCAGCTCAGGGCTTAAGATTGCGGTTCGCGTCCGATCTCTTCTGTCTGAAGTGAAGTCCTTGCCTTCACCACCTATACTCGAGGTCCATTCACGCACACCTCCCTGGCATACACCTAGGCCGAAGCTCCGCCTTGACCTTTCACATAGTCCTAAGGACTCAGCTAACCCCACTGCTGCCACTTCCTCTCGATTCTTGACATGTACCGGGACCATGAAGTGGTTTACACTGACTGCTCGACGCCTGATGGTCACGTTGGCTTCGCGTGTGTTCACGGAGGACATATTGAACAGCACTCCTTGCCAGATGGCTGTAGTGTTTTCACTGCAGAGCTGGCGGCCATTTCTCGTGCTCTCGAGCGCATCCGCTCACGCCCTGGCGAATCATTTCTTCTCTGTACTGTCTCCTTGAGCAACTTACAAGCTATCGACCAGTGCTACCCCCGCCATCCTTTGGTAGCGACCATCTAGGAGTCCATTTATGCCCTGGAATGGTCCAGTCGTTTTGTGGTGTTTGTGAGGACCCCAGGCCACGTCAGAATCGCAGGAAATGAACTCGCCTACAGGCTGGCCAAACAGGCTACACGGAAACCGCTTCTGGAGATCGACATCCCTGCAACTGACCTGCGACCATTATTACGCCGCAAGGTTTTTCAGCTTTGGAACACGGAATGGCATAATCTCACTACGCAGAGCAAACTGCGTGCCCTTAAGGAAACTACGAATGTGTGGAAGACCTCCATGCGGGCCTCTCACAGGGACTCTGTGGTTCTCTGCCGGCTCCGCATTGGCCATACGTGGCTAACACATGGCTACGTCCTCTGTCGGGGGGTCCCACCTCAGTGTCACTGTGGCTCACATATGACTGTCGTCCACATCTTGCTGGACTGCCCATTTTTAGCCGCTCTGCGGCGGACTTTTAACCTTCCCAGCACCCTTCCTTCGGTGTTGGGCGACAATGCCTCAACAGGAGATTTAGTTTTACGTTGTAATCGTGAGGTTTTTTTTTTTATCGTACCGTCTAAGGATGGGCATTTAGCCTTCTCTCTGAGGTCGCCACCCTCCCTCTATTTCAACTCTGTCGCATTTTCTTTGCACTTGTTTGTCTTCGTGGTCGTCTTTTCCCTACATCATCTCGCCTTGTCTTTTTGGGGTGGACATTTTAATGTATTGCAGAGTGGCTGGCTCATCCTCTTTTATTCTTGTTATCAGCC
Source organism: Schistocerca serialis cubense (assembly GCF_023864345.2). Taxonomy (NCBI): domain Eukaryota; kingdom Metazoa; phylum Arthropoda; class Insecta; order Orthoptera; family Acrididae; genus Schistocerca; species Schistocerca serialis. The sequence continues at coordinate 876,914,166 of NC_064641.1, forward strand.
AGCCCAAACCATCTGCTCCATGGCTTAAATACAATCTTCTACTTTTCCTTATGGTGTATGTTTTCCCCGTTTGTTGTTCGTTCCATTCGTTTACTTTTTAGGTGTGCTGTTGGATGTTTTCGTACCTTGAGTCTTGCTTGCGTCAAGAAAACGGGACTGATGACCATGTAGTTCTGTCCCTTTATACCAAACCAACCAACCGGGATGATTCCTCTGAGGAGGGCACGGCCGATTTCCTCCCCCACCCTTCCGTAATCTCAGCTTCTCCCCGTCTCTGCTGATCGTGCTGTCGATGGGATATTAAACTGCAATCTCCCTTCCTTCCTTTTCACATATTCGTAGTAGGAAACACGAAAACTCTGCTGTATCAGCAGTGTCGTAATAATAACATTAATAATGATAAAGAAGGTAGTACGGTTACAGATTTTTATCGGAAACATTGCCGCCTTCGCAACGTAAGAGATACGGTGTTGTATTACAGGCTTCATTATTTTCCAGCGCTGCGCAGTAACACAACTCTTTTGCTTGTCTAATAATGTCAGTGGGCCGGAGCCCGGTAATGAGAAGATATTACATCTGTAGCAGGGCACGAGTTTGTAAAACATTCGTAAATGATATTTCCGCTAGAAACCAAATACGGGCTGCTGCATGAATTTGCAATGAAGTTTACTGGACAGCTGTATGAGGCACAACGAAAATGTTATTTCAGTAATGGAGATTTGCTATCGTGAATCAACTGCTGCCGTTTTGTAGAACCAGTCTCCGTTAAAGCTGATAGTCATCACTCATTCGGTTAGATGCGACACACGGGGCAAACTATTCACGCGATATTGCATAAAATTTCGGCAGTCATGCCTCTGAAGACAACAAATTGATGCATAAATTATCGAATGTCTGGGCTTACTATATTTCGTCCTGCTGTCGGCACCTACGGGGATCGTTACAGCAAATACATATTAGTCGTTGTTTAACATATACCAAAAAACGCTCTGGTGGACATAGGCTAAAATTTTTAAAAATATTTATGATTATACACTATACGAAGGGCAAAGATTACTAGTAACAGTCTCGAGGAGAAGTTCTAGGCTAGTGTACTTCAAATCCTTACAAGATGCTCTAATGAAGTCTCGGAAGGACGTACGCTATATAGTTTCCCAACATATGCGGTATATAAATATACATATCAAATCTATACTGCTGTATAAATACAAGTCGCTGTTTAACGTTGTTACGAAGAAAGTTTTTGACCGATTTACTTCAAATTTTTACACGATACTCTAGTAAACGTTCGGACGGACGTGAGATACGTATTTTTTTAATATGTGTGGTATATAAATATCTATGTAATAATGTATAACTAGGAAACGTTTTCACAAAGATCTCGAAAAGTTCTCGACCGATTTACTTGAAATATTTAAACATTCAGCCAGAAATAAGGTATATACAGGGTGTTACAAAAAGGTACGTCCAAACTTTCAGGAAACATTCTTCACACACAAATAAAGAAAAGATGTTATGTGGACATGTGTCCGGAAACGCTTAATTTCCATGCTAGAGCTCATTTTAGTTTCGTCAGTATGCACTGTACTTCCTCGACTCACCGCCAGTTGGCCCAATTGAAGGATGGTAATGTTGACTTCGGTGCTTGTGTTGACATGCGACTCATTGCTCTACAGTACTAGCATCAAGCACATCAGTAAGTAGCATCAGGAGGTTAGTGTTCATCACGAACGTGGTTTTGCAGTCAGTGCAATGTTTACAAATGCGGAGTTGGCAGATGCCCATTTGATGTATGGATTAGGACGGGGCAATAGCCGTGGCGCGGTACGTTTGTATCGAGACAGATTTCCAGAACGAAGGTGTCCCGACAGGAAGACGTTCGAAGCAATTGACCGGCGTCTTACGGAGCACGGAACATTCCAGCCTATGAATCGCGGCTGGGGAAGACCTAGAACGACGAGGACACCTGTAATGAACGAGGCAATTCTTCGTACAGTTGACGATAACCCTAATGTCAGCGTCAGAGAAGTTGCTGCTGTACAAGGTAACGCTGACCACGTCACTGTATGGAGAGTGCTACGAGAGAGCCAGTTGTTTCCGTACCATGTACAGCGTGTGCAGGCACTATCAGCAGCTGGTTGGGCGCCACGGGTACACTTCTGCCAATGGTTCATCCAACAATGTGTCAATCCTCATTTCAGTGCAAGTGTTCTCTTTACGGAGGAGGCTTCATTCCAACGTGATCAAATTGTAAATTTTCACAATCAACATGTGTGGGCTGACGAGAATCCGCACGCAATTGTGCAATCACGTCATCAACATCGATTTTCTGTGAACGTTTGGGCAGGCATTGTTGGTGATGCCTTGATTGGGCCCCATGTTCTTCCACCTACACTCAATGGAGCACGTTATCACAATTTCATACGGGATACTCTACCTGTGCTGCTAGAACATGTGCCTTTACAAGTACGACACAACATGTGGTTCATGCACGATGGAGCTCCTGCACATTTCAGTCGAAGTGTTCGTACGCTTCTCAACAACAGATTCGGTGACCGATGGATTGGTAGAGGCGGATCAATTCCGTGGCCTCCACGCTCTCCTGACCTCAACCCTCTTGACTTTCATTTATGGGGGCATTTGAATGCTCTTGTCTACGCAACCCCGGTATCAAATGTAGAGACTCTTCGTGCTCGTATTGTGGACGGCTGTGGTACAATACGCCATTCTCCAGGGCTGCATCAGCTCATCAGGGATTCCATGCGACGGAGGATGTATGCATGTATCCTCGCTAACGGATGACATTTTGAACATTTCCTGTAACAAAGTGTTGGGAGTCACGCTGGTACGTTCTGTTGCTGTGTGTTTCCATTCCATGATTAATGTGATTTGAAGAGAAGTAATAAAATGAGCTGTAACGTGGAAAGTAAGCGTTTCCCGACACATGTCCACATAACATATTTTCTTTCTTTGTGTGTGAGGAATGTTTCCTGAAAGTTTGGCAGTGCTTTTTTGTAACACCCTATATATATACAGGGTAAGTCACCTAACGTTACCGCTGGATATATTTCGTAAACCGCATCAAATACTGACGAACCGATTCCACAGACCGAACGTGAGGAGAGGGGCTAGTGTAATTGTTTAATATAAACCAAAAAAAAATGCACGGAAGTATGTTTTTTAAAACAAACCTACGTTTTTTAAAATGGAACCACGTTAGTTTTGTTAGCACATCTGAACATATAAACAAATACGTAATCAGTGCCGTTTGTTGCATTGTAAAATGTAAATTACATCTGGAGATATTGTAACCTAAAGTTGACGCTTGAAACCTCCGACATTCAGTTGCGTGTTGTAACAAACACGGGCCCGCATCTCGTGGTCGTTCGGTAGCGTTCTCGCTTCCCACGCCCGGGTTCCCGGGTTCGAGTCCCGGCGGGGTCAGGGATTTTCTCTGCCTCGTGCTGGCTGGGTGTTGTGTGCTGTCCTTAGGTTAGTTAGGTTTAAGTAGTTCTAAATTCTAGGGGAATGATGACCATAGATGTTAAGTCCCATAGTGCTCAGAGCCATTTGAAACATGTTTGAACAAACACGGGCCACGGTCGGCGAGCAGCATCTGCAGGAACATGTTTACGATGACGACCGTGTTTACGAGTGTGGCTGTAGTGCACTGTTGTGGCTGTGGTTTGGTCTAGTTGTCGCAGTGTCCGCATGTAGCGCTTGCTGCTATTGTTATTCTGCATTCGTCTCCGCACGCAGACCAAATGTAGTACACCGTGTTACCAGACGTCTGTGACAGTGTAGTGTTGTAGGAACTGTGACCATGGTGTATTCGAACTCTGAAAAGGTGGAGAAGATACTCATCTATGGCGAGTGTCGACGAAATGCAGCTGAAGCCTGCAGGGTGTATGCAGTACGGTACCCGGACAGAGAGCATCCAACGTGCCGCACATTGCAAAACGTCTACCGCCAACTGTATGCAACAGGTATGGTCGTAGCTCGCAAACGGGTCCGTAACAGGCCCGTCATAGGAGAAGCGGGTGCAGTTGGTGTGTTAGCTGCTGTTGCCATGAACCCACACATGAGTACACGGGACATTGCGATAGCCGGTGGACTGAGTCAAAGTAGTGTCATGCGCATACTGCATCGTCACCCCTTTCACACGTTTCATGTGTCGCTACATCAGCAATTACATGGTGATTACTTTAATCATCGAGTGGAATTCTGTCAATGGGCATTAACAGAGAATGCGTTGCATTCTACCCGTTTACCGATGAAGCGGGTTTCACAAACCACGGGGCAGTGAATCTACGGAACATGCATTACTGGTCCGTGGACAATCCTCGCTGGCTCAGATAGGTAGAGCGACAGCGACCGTGGACTCTAAATGTATGGTGCGGAATCATTGGCGACCACCTCATTGGTCCTCACTTCATTGCAGGGGCCCAAACAGCTGCAACGTACATCGCGTTTCTACAGAATGATCTGTCAACGTTGGAAAATGTCCCACTGGAAACGCGTCGACGTATGTGGTATCAGCATGATGGTGCTCCTGCACATTCCACAATAAACACTAGGCTGACCCTTGACAGGATGTTCGACGGGCGTTTCATAGGACGTGGAGGACGCATAAATTGGCCAGCCCGTTCTCCTGATCTAACACCTCTGGACATCTTTCTGTGGGGTACGTTAAAGGAGAATGTGTACCGTGATGTGCCTACAACCCCAGAGGATATGAAACAACGTACTGTGGCAGCCTGCGGCGACATTACACGAGATTTACTGCGGCGTGTACGACATTCATTACGCCAGAGATTGCAATTGTGTGCAGCAAATGATGGCCACCACATTTAACATCTATTGGCCTGACATGTCAGAACACACTCTATTCCGTAATTGAAAACGGAAACCACGTGTGTACGTGTACCTCACCCCTCATGGTAATGTACATGTGCGTCAGTGAAAAGACCAATAACAAGGTGTTAGCATGTGGACGTAATGTGCTGTTCCAGTCTCTTCTGTACCTGAGGTCCATCACCGTTCCCTTTGGATCCCTACGTAATTCGGTGCTCTCCGATACACACGATCGAACAGCGGAGGAGTGGTACTCAAGCGTCACCTTTAGGTTACAATATCTCCGGATGTAATTAACATTTTACAATGCAACAAACGGCACTGATTAGGTATTTGTTTATATGTTCAGATGTGCTAACAAAACTAACGGGATTCCATTTAAAAAAACGTAGGTTTGTGTTAAAAAACATACTTCCGTGTATTTTTGTATGGTTTGTATTAACCAATTACACTAGCCCCTCTCCTCACGTTCGGTCTGTGGAATCGATTCGTCAGTATTCGATGTGGTTTACGAAATATATCCAGCGGTAATGTTAGGTGACTCACCCTGTATATTAATACACGTGGTATGTAGATAGAGATATATGTTTTGGAAAGGGTAAACGTTGTTAACAATAATCTCTGAACGTTCTTGACCGATTTACTGCAGATTCTTACACGCTACTCTAATAAATGGTTTTTAACATTTATGGTAAATTTATATATGTATGTAATATAAAGGGAGAATGTTGTTAGCAAAAATATTGAATAGTTCTAAACCGATTTACGTAAAATTTGTACAGAATGCTGTAATATATTTTCAGATGGACATAGGGTACATATCGTTTTAAAGAAAGACGTACAGGCTTCCTGTCAAAACCGATTGTGAGAGATACATACCATTAGAGAAATTGTTACTCCCTTATAAATTCTTTCTCCTTATGCATAATTTTAAACAACAATTGCACACAAAACTGTGTGCTATTTTGTTTTCTTCCTCGCAGTCGGGTTTAACAGAAAATCGGAAAGCTTTATTTATTGGTCACCAGCTTATGATTAGAATACCACCGCGGTAACTCAGTGGACCCAAACTTTGTAATCCTACCCGTTTCCTGTTTAAAACTTCGTGAAATACTGTCATTGAAGCTGCTATCTTCACAGATTCAGCAGCAGAAGAGGTTTCTTATATCTCCTATATAATGACCCCAACCGATTTACCGAATTATATTTTAAGCGAATTCAGTTCCAATTCAAGGATTACATAACGTGGTCAAAAACAATCTGGAAAGCTTGTAATGGTGTTGTAGCTTAGGCTGTCCTGAGAAATAAGTGTCAAGAAAAAAATTCTGTGTGTGGGATCGTTTCCGATTTAATTAACATTGAAATTAGCCAATCAGGTCGTTGCGCGAGGCAGAACATCCAGTTCAACACCGTTACAAGCTTTTCAGAATGTTTCTAAGCATCATGTGCACGTTACTAGCCAACATGCGATGTATGGAAGACAGTACTTCCCATACCTCTATCATTTACCACCTTCCCTGTTGCAGTCGATACTGGTGTGCAGAAAGAACGTTTGTCAGGAAACCTCCATAAGGGCACCAGTTGCTCTAATTTTAGGGAGACGTGTTAGGCAGGAACTAATGTGTTGGCTGACTAATTTTTTGACATGATTTATCAGGATTTTCGTGGTAAAGATCTCCGTGATGCTAAACGGCTATTTTGTAGCGTCTCTCATGCCAAACGGACCCTCTAGGAAAAGATTTTTTATATATATAAATTCTCTCTGATAATTCTACCTGGTACGGATTTCACGTCGATGGGCGATACTCAGGAATTGGCTGAATTAAAATACTATGAATTACATTGCCTGATTTTTCAAATAGATATCAGTCCGGTGCATGCTTCCTCTACTAGTAGTTTCTTATGATGATGCACTTTAAATCATTCGAGATGCATATTCATTTATGTTTAACAGTTGTGTTCGTGTTCAGTAACAGACAACCATTCGTGTTCTGAAGCCTCGATGGTTTCTTCTGCTTCACATAGAAATGGAAGAAATACAACACCTCACTTCCAGCCACTACCAAATAATAACGGAAAGAAACGGAGTGAATCTATAGGCAAACGAAGCGTTCAATGCACAGCTAGTGGTGCTATACCTTAACTAATTAAGCTGACGCGACAATACATTGGTCACTGCTTAAAGGAGCACACAGGTCGTTATACTTGGGGTCGCACGGGTTCCATACGATCATGTGACACTCAACGGCTCACGTAAGTCATGGCAGTGACGCATTGTACATGTGCCAGTCTGTTGTGTGGAAACAGCGAAGTAAGATGCTTCGTTAGACGCGCCAGTGACCATACAGTGAGAGATACTGCGCAATTTGATGGTGTGAGACAGTGGACTTTACTACGTCTCTACAAGTACAGGGTGTCCATAAATAAAGTTCCAGTTTCAAAACGCTGTACCAAGCGTGGTGGCGCAGCGGTTATCACACTGGACTCGCATTCAGCAACACGACGGTTCAACCTCTCATCCGGCAATCCTGATTTAGGTTTTGGCCTAAATCGCTTCAGGCAAATGCTGAGAAGGGTCCTTTGAAGGGGCACAGCCGACTTCCTCCGATAGGGCCGATGACCTCGCTGTCTGGTCTAACCCCCCGCCCACCACCCTCCCCCCCCCCCCCCCCAAATCAACCAATCAGAACGCTGTAGAAAGGGAACCATTGTTGAGAATGACGTCAAATATGAAGCTGTAGTTTGAGTTGCGCGTTACAGCGTCCGTACTGTTGAATGTGCATGACTGCACAGGTTAGGCAATCAAGAGTTGTGGCACTGTTAATTAGACCCATCCAGCAGGGCAAGGTCGTACCACATCGGCTGGGAAAAATTGGTTTTCAATTGTCCTGGGATCAACAGCCGCAAAAAAAGCAAAACGACGTCGGTTTTCACAGGTTGTGAGACGGGTACGAGACATGTTCAATATGTGTTCACTGTCCTTGCTACAAGTTGAAACTGAGAAATAACAAGTTCTACAAGGCATGGGAGTGCCTCGAGTGTCATGTTGAGAATGCGTTGAGCAATGCTTGCCTCCAGTTAGCTACGTTCGTAACTGGAGCACTGAACACCAAACGTTTTTAACAACCCCGCAGGCAGAAAGCACGCGGCTTAAGGTGATCTGGATGGCCAAATCGTAGGGAAATGACGGCTGTAGCACCACATCTCAAATGCTTCGATTCTCTTCTATTTCGGTTTTCCCACCATCCGCGTTCCACTACCATACAATGCTGTGCTCCAAACCTACATTCTCGGAAATTCCTTTCTCAAGTTAAATCCTAAGTATCATTCTAGTAGCCCTCTCTTAGTCAGGAACCCCCTTTTAGCAAGTTCTGGTCTACTTTTGATGTTCCCCTTGCTCCATCCGTCGTGGGTTATCTTCTTGCACAGGTAACAGAATTCCTCAACTTCATCTACTTCGTGATGACCAATCATGATGTTATGTTTATGGCTGTTCGCATTTCTGCTATTTCTTTACGTTCAACCCACTTTCTGTACTTATTAGACTGTTCCTCCCATTCTACAGAACCTGCAATTCTTATTCACTTTGACTGACAATAAGTGGGTCAGTGAGTATTATCACTGATGTTCTTTCACCTTGAATTTTGATTCCAATCTTGAACCTTTCTTTTATTTCCGTCATTCCTTCTTCGATGTACAGATTGAACAGAAGGGACGGAAAACTACATCCTTGTCTTACATCCTTTTTAACCCGAGCACTTTGTTCTTGATCTTCCACTCTTTTTGTTCCCTGTTGATTCTTGTATGTACTGTACAGGGTATTATAAATGAATATCGGGGTTTTAACGCTTTGTAATATTTATTACATTACACTTACATTTATAAATGATATGTCAAATGAAAGAGAAACTGAAATAGTTGTGTTTGGCACTAGTGCGCTTGCGCAGCGTACAGTGTTTCCGCGGTAATCCGCTAGACAGCGGTAGTAGCGAAATAGCGACTAGTGAACAGAAAGCGTTTTGTGTTTTGCAGTTTGCAAAGACCGAATCTGTAGTTACTGTGCAACCTTCGTTCTGGTTGAAGTTCGGTTGTGATGCTCCAAGTGATAAGAACATTCGTAGATGGTATCATCAATTTGAAGATACCGGCTGCCTTTGTAAAGAGAAGAGCAGAGGATGACCAAGAGTTAGTGAAGAGAGTGTTGAGCGAGTGAGAGTGTCCGAAGGCTAGTCGTGAATTACAAGTTCCCGTGTCGAATGTTTGGATAATTTTAAGAAAATGTTTACAACTACGTCCTTACCGTTTAAAGTTATTACAGGCTCTAAACCCCGCAGACCAATGGATTATGTGCCAACTTCGCAAACGAAATCTTGTTTCATGACGATGAAAATTTTCTGGATCATGTTGTCTTCAGTGATGAATCGACCATTCACCTTAGTGGACATGTTGACACTCACAATGTGCGCATCTGGGGCTCAGAAAATCCTCACAAGGTGGTACAAATGCAACGAGGTTCCCCTAAAGTGACTATTTTTTGTGCCATATCCTGGCGGAAAGTTTATGGGTCTTTCCTTTTTGGTGAACCTACTGTAACTGGCACTTCTTACCTTGATACACTAGAGCAATGGATCTTTCCTCAGTTGGAAGAAGATGAGCCAGGGAACTTCATTTTCCAGCAAGATGGTGCGCCACCTCACTGGCATAGCGAAGTACGCAATTGGTTGAACTTCACTGTACCCAAGCACTGGATAGGCCGCAAGAGGCCGAATGACAGGGCTTGTATTGCACGGCCTCCAGATTCACCCGACCTAACGCCATGCGAGTTTTTTCCTTTGGCGCTTCATCAAAGATCGTGTGTACGTGCCTGAGCTACCAGCAGACCTCCCTGAATTAAGAAACCGGTTTGAAGCAGCTGTTGCTACAATCACTGAAGACACACTTATCAATGTTTGGGAAGAACTCAGCTATAGACTTGATGTGTGCTGCGTGACAAATGGTGCTCACATTGAACATTTATAAGGTTCTTGGTAAACTGTTTGAGTTGCTCTTTCATTTGACATATCATTAATAACTGGAAGTTTAATATAATAAATATTATAAAGCGTTAAAACCCCGATATTCATTTATAAACACCCTGTATATTACCCGCCATTCCATATAGCTTACCCCTATTTTCCTTAGAATTTAGAGCATGTTGCACCATTTGACACTGTCGAATGTTTATTCCAGGTCGACAAATCCTATGAATGTGGCCTGATTTTTCTTTAGTCTCGCTTCTATTATCAACCGCAACGTCAGCACCATGGTTAGTAATATGTGGTTACAATCTGATGTTATGCTGAGCAGGTGTTCTCTTTCTACAGCGTTTTCATACTGGAACTGTAATTATTTGTACCTTGTAATGACATACCACTAGTAGCCATATAGCATGGCATTATAACAGTGATGGTGTACGGTTCTACCTGACAGGAATGGGAGACAAATGTCATTTATTGTCAACGACATTCGGTTTCAAACACCACAGCCAGCGAATATTGGTCCGTCTCAACCAGATTCTGAAACGAACTTTGGAAAGGGAACTGCATGCAGTGGAAGTTGCGAGTTGGATAGCTCGCAGAAGAACTGTTCGTATGTGTGGTTCGTCATCCGACGTGTCGCGATTTTGGCTGTTTCAAATGATGCATGGATTCGAGTGCGCCTGTGAGGCGCACCTCTAGTGTGCAGAGGGTGCAGTTCAGGCCAGAGGTGGTTCTATGTTGTTTTGGGTGTGTATTACACATTATCAATTGGCGTCCTTGCCCAGGGTATGGTGAACATTTATCTGGATGTTTACGCTGTCTAGTCACATTAACATGACCACCTGTCAGAAGCTTCCAGAGGTGCAGAAGACGGTCGGTGAGCTTTTGGAAGGCACTCTGTGCGATGTGGAGCCATGCCGACTACAATGCGAAGCTCAGCTGCGCCAGGATCCACTGCGCGGACAGTCCTCTCGGTTTAAATTCAAGGAATTTAGTTCAAATGGTTCAAATGGCTCTGAGCCTGCTGTGGTCATCAGTCCCCTAGAACTTAGAACTACTTAAACCTAACTAACCTAAGGACATCATACACATCCATGCCCGAGGCAGGATTCGAACCTGCGACCGTAGCGGTCGCGCGGTTCCGGACTGCAGCGCCTTTAACCGCACGGCCACTCCGGCCGGCAGGGAATTTAGTGGCCGGGAGAGTACGGTAAGCACATCCTGTTGTTCTTCTTACCACGCACGTACGCTGAGACTTGTGTGATAGAGTGGATTGCTCCTGGAAGAAACATTTTGTCTACGGAGTGCGTGATTGATTCTTTTGTAAAATTTTTTTTGTTTGGTTGGTTGGTTGGTTTTGGGGAAGGAGACCAGACAGCGAGGTCATCGGTCTCATCGGATTAGGGAAGGATGGGGAAGGAAGTCGGCCGTGCCCTTTCGAAGGAACCATCCCGGCATTTGCCTGGAGCGATTTAGGGAAATCACGGAAAACCTATATCAGGATGGCCAGACGCGGGATTGAACCGTCGTCCTCCCGAATGCGAGTCCAGTGTCTAACCACTGCGCCACCTCGCTCGGTTGTTTTTTTTTGTTTATTTATAGACACAATCACATGTTTATGACACAGTCATAACCGGTTTCGGCCGTACAATGACCACCTTCAGATGCTAAAACAATACAAAAGAAGATTTATATTAAAACCTAAAAATAGGTGCAATATTTAATCACGCTTATTAATGATCTAACTGAATTTATGCGAAATACATGTAGTTCATACCTAAAGGCGGCAGACACTGAACACAGGTTCATGCATTGTCGAACTAGCTATAAAATGTAAAGCACCGGTCTTATAAAAATTTGTTAGATTTTGTTCACCGTCTTTGCGCTAGATGCGCGCGTCCTCTATAAGATAGTCTTAATTTTACGAAAGCCTAACATATACAAATTTACTATTAATATTTAGGTCAAATGTACATAAAATTTAAGATTACAGAACAGATTGTTAAATCAGTGAAATTACATTTCAGAACAAGGAGAAAATATTGCTATAGATGAAAATAGTAGCAGCACTTGTAGAGTGTATTTCTGACGCCCGATAGCGCTGTATTTCCGGCTATCGCCTGTTTACGCCGTTGTCCATTGGTACGACAGGGAGGACACGGTCAGGACGACGAGTGCAGTGCTCTGCTGCAGGTGGATGGCGCGCTCCTCCGCCTCAGAGGTTGTTGACGTCTGCTGCGGCCCGCACTGGGCAGTGCAACACCCGACCTCTGGAAGGCTCCATCCTCAGCTGAAGCACGTCTGTGGTGTAAATGATTCGCTCAGGTGAACATATCGTCGTAAATGTTGAAGTATGCGTCTGTTGCAAATACATTCTGTTCATTGAGGAGTTTGTCAGGTTCTCTGCCTCTCGTAACATAAATCTGCAGCTGTTCTAAAATGTCTAATCGTTTACTTTTTGTAACTTTATGTAGAATTTGAAGCTGTTCGTCGATGTTACCAATATTATGACCCTCCTCTTCCATATGTAAGCCTAGCGCTGTCTTATTATTGGGATACGTGTGTTCTTTAAACCTTATATCAAAGGACCTGCCTGTCTGTTTGATATAGCTTTTCTCGCATCCATGACATGATATTTTATACACCCCCTGAAAAATTAAGACTTCTTATAGAGGACGCGCGCATCTAGCGCAAAGAGGGTGAACGAAACCTGACAAATTTTTGTATCTATATAAGACCGGTGTTTTACATTTTATAGCTAGTTCGACAATGCATGAACCAGCGTATGCCGCCTTTAGGTATGAACTACATGTATTCCGCATAAGTTCAGTTACATCATTAATAAGCGTGGTTAAATATTGCACTTATTTTTAGGTTTTAATATAAATTTTCTTTTGTTTTTGTTTTAGCATCTGAAGGTGGTCATTGTATGGCTGAAACCGGTTATGACTGTGTCATAAACATTTGGACTGTTCTGTTGGTAGATGCCCTTGTGCCGAGGAAGAAGCGAACTGCATTTAGGGGTGGACATGGTCCTCAAGAATAGGTGGATACTTGTGTTGATCCACTGCGCTTTCCAGAATCACGAGATCACCCGGGGAATGCGACTGAAATACTCCCCTGACCATAACGCTCCCTCCTCCAGCGATAGCTGCAGGACCGTACCCGTCAACGACCATCAACATCTACATATACATCATACTCCGCAAGCCACCTAATGGTGTGTGGTGGAGGGTACTTTCAGTACCAATATCTGATCCCTCCATCCCTGTTCCACTCGCGAATAGTGCGTGGGAAGTGTGGGCTCTTGCCCACTCGTCTCCTATAGGATGCTTAAAGGATGCTGCGTTTCGGAATGCTATACAACAATTCAAGCAAATCACACTAATGGTTTTTATAACAATAAGGAGGTTGACAATACTTGACTTTGAATTTACAAGGGTGTCACAAGCTATGGGCGAGTTGCAAACAAGTAATGATCATCGCTATAGACAGCGACCATGTAAGCAATTGATATGGATCACTACTAACTGCTGTCATAGCACTCTCAGCTAGGCCGCATTTATCCTCTGCTAATACTGTCCGGCCGAGGCTGGCAGGACCGGTGCTTATATTCCCTTCTGCTAGAGGGCGTTCCTGTCGTGGAGCGGTCCTTGTCAGCGGGCTACTGGCTGGCTTCGTCTCACCGCCTTCTTGCGATCTTCGTCTTCGTACCGGCGCTTGTCGATATGCCGGAACAGGAAGCATGATTGTCGGTAAGCCTCTGTATTGGCTCTAAAATCTCGAATTCTCTTCTAGTGGTCAATACGCGAGATGTATGTAGGGAGAAGTAATATGTTGTCCGACCCCACCTGAAAGTCCTGTCACGAAATTTCAGTAGTAAATCTCTCCGTGATGCACAACGCCTCTCATATCTACCAGTGTAGTTTGTTTAGCATCTCCGTAACGCTGTCTTGCCAGCTAAACAATCCCGTGATGAAACGCGCCACTCTTCGTTGGATCTTCTATCTCATCTATCAGTCCTACCTGATAGGGATCCCGGATAGATGAACAATACTCAAGAATCGGGCGAGGAAGCGTCTTATAAGCCACTTCTTTCGTGGATGGGTTACATTGCCTTAAGATTCTTCCGATGAATCTGAGTATGCTGTCTGCTTTTCCCACTATCTGTTTTATGTGGCAGTTACACTTAAGGTCCCTCTGGATAGTTATGCCTAGATATCCCACGGCAGACGCCGTCTCCAGCTGTTTGTCATTAATAGTGTAGCTGTACAGTAGTGGGTTTCTTTTCCTATGTACGCGAAATGTGTTACATTTATTTACGTTCAGGGTCAACTGCCAGAGCCTGCACCATTCATCAATTCTCTGCAGATTGTTCTGCAAATTCTTACTATCTTCTGGCGTTACTACTTTGGTATAGACAACAGCATCATCTGCGAATAGCGTTAAAGAGCGTCCGACGCTTTCTACTAGATCATTAATATATATTGTAAACAGCAACGGTCCTATCACACTTTCCTGAGATACTACGGATATTACCTTTACATCTGTCGAGTTAGTTCCGTTAAGAGCGACGTGTTGAGTTCTATCTACAAGGAAGTCTTGGATCCAGTCGCAAGTCTCCTCCGATACTCCGTAAGCTGGTTTTTTTTCATTGCATGGCAATGCGGGACGGTGTCAAATGCCTTACTGAAATCAAGGAGCACGGGATCAGCCTGAGGGCCGTTGTCCACTGCACTGTGGATCTCATGGAGGAACAGAACGAGCTGTTTCTCAGGATCTCTGTTTGCGGAATCCACGCTGATTTTTATAGAGGAGCTGTTCATTTTCGAAGAACGTCATAATTCTTGAGCATAAAACATGTTCCATAATTCTACAACAGATTGACGTCAACGATATAGGTCTATAATTGTGTGGGTCTGTCTTACGGCCATGCTTAAAAACGGGAATAACCTACGATTTTTTCCAGTCGTTAGGTACCATTCGTTGCTCAAGCGATCTACGATAAGTTACTGCTAGAAGGGGAGCAAGTTCTTTCGCACAATCTTTATAGAATCTCATAGGTATCTCATGTGGTCCTGACCCTTTTCCACTGCTAACCGACTGTAGCTGCTTTTCAGTTCCGCTATCGGTTATCTCAAAATCTGTCATTTCGACGTTCGCACGAGGATTGAAGGAGAGAAAGTGTTACGTTCTTCCGCGGTGAAACAACTTCGGAAGACCAAATTCAGTATTTCGGCCTTCTCTCTGTTATCTTCCCTTTCGGTGCCGGTGTGGTCGCTGAGAGTATGATTAGCCGATTTTGACCCACTTACTTATTTTACATACGTTCAAAATCTCATAGGGTTTTTTCTCAAATCGGTTGACAACGCTTTACTTTCAAAATCATTTAACGCTTCTCTCATTGCTCTCCTTACGCTCATTTTCGCTTCGTTCAGCTTTTGTTTGTGAGCTAGGTTTTTACTTACCTTTAATGTAGGATGAAGTACTCTTCATTTACGTAGCGCTTTCCTAACGGGGCTATTAAACCATGGTGGATCTTTCCCATCCCTTAAAACCTTACTCGGAACGTAATTGTCTAGGTCATATTGAAAGACGCCTCTGAATGTGTTCTCCACACCTTCCTGATCACCGAATATCTGATGCTGACTGCTGAGATATTCTGAAAGTTGTATCCTGTCACCCCTGCTCAGCAAATATGTCTTCCCACCTTTCTTACCATTCCTTGTAGGACCCGTCATCATAGATGCTGTTACAGCCTTATGGTCACTGATACCTTCCTCTTTGTTAACCGATTCAGTAACTTGGGTCTGTTTGTTGCTGGGAGGTCTAAGACGTTACCCTCACGGGTTGGTTCTCTGACCGATGGTGCATCAAACGTGATTGATCTTTAAAGGTCACCTGCAGCCAGTGGACGTGCAGTTGCGGTATTGGCGTGCAGATTCCAGCCTCTGCCGCCGACGAAAAGCAGTCAATATGGAACAAGGCGCCTGCTGCAGAGGCACAGTTTGCATCAGTGTCCGCTGAATGGTCGTTGAGGAGGCACCGTTAATAGCCACTTGCTTCATCGGGGCGGTCAGTTGTTCAGCAGTTGCTCGTCTGTTCTCCCGTACACATCTATGGCCAGTGGTGTACCATAGTTGCCTCAGTCCTGGTTTTGCCATCCACCGTACTCTTTAACCACTGCGATACGCGAACAGTTTGCAGACTTAGCCATTTCGCAAATGCTTCCACATTTTCCTCGGAAACCATTGATCGTGCCCTTTTGGATGCCAGAGAAATCGCTCCGTTTCCGTATTACAACAACGGTTACACTGAATGAGATTTTCACTCTGCAGCGGAGTGTGTTCTGATATGAAACTTTCTGGCAGATTAAAACTGTGTGCTTGACCGAGACTCGAACTCGGGAACTTCGCCTTTCGCGGGCAAGTGCTCTACCAACTGAGCTACCCAAACACGACTCACCACACCTCCTCACAGCTTTACTTCCGCCAGTACCTCGTCTCCTACCTTCCAAACTTCACAGAAGCTCTTCAAGGAATCTTGCAGAACTAGCACTCCTGGAAGAAAGGATATTGCGGAGACATGGCTTAGCCACAGCCTGGGAGATGTTTGCAGAATGAGATTTTCACTCTGCAGCGGAGTGTGCTCTGATGTGAAACTTGCTGGCAGATTAAAACTTATGCCAAGTTTGGAAGATAGGAGTCAAGGTACTGGCAGAATTGAAGCTGTGAGGACGGGTCGTGAGTCGTGCTTGCGTAGCTCAGTTGGTAGAGCATTTGCCCGCGTAAGGCAAAGATCCCGAGTTCGAGTCGGAGTCTCGGTCCGGCACACAGTTTTAATCTGCCAGGAAGTTTCAACGGTTACACTGTTTTCCGCGTCCTCCGGACAGGCTTTACATACCTTCCGCTGCTCATGAGCCACCTGCTGTGTGTGAGCGGCTATTGCACGTTGATGCCGAACATAGGGCCGGCCGGGGTGACCGAGCGGTTCTAGGTGCTACAGCTGGAACCGCGCCACCGCTACGGTCGCAGGTTCCAATCCTACCACGGGCATGGATGTGTGTGATGTCCTTAGGCCAGTTAGGTTTAAGTAGTTCTAAGTTCTATGGGACTGATGACCTCAGAAGTTAAGTCCCATAGTGCTCAGACCCAGTTGAACCATTTGAACCGAACATAGGCAGTGGTCACAGTAATGTGACTGGACCACGTATTTGAACAGTCTTGGTGATCAAGCGTTAATCTTTCTTGCACACCTTCAGAGGACACTGTCATCTTGACAGCAGTCGTGTTCACAGGCTTGCATGCATGCGTTACTTGCATGAGGAACACTCAGGCACCTTATCGCATCTAGACTGGCTCACTAAATCACGCAATGTTAATCACATAGAAAAAGTGTTTGAAAAAGCGAATGAAACGCAACGACCAACATCCAATACATCTGGTACGTCTACACTATCTAATCATCCGGCAAAGGACTCCTTCCTTCGCCGAACTGATCTCATCATCAAGGCTACAGGCGCTATTAACGCGATGCAACCTGGGCGGTGATAATTTTTTTTCACGGTGTGCTTACATATATATTGTGTTACAAAGCACTCAAAAATGTAAATTAAAGTGTTACTCACGTTGTGCGCTTACACCTATCCCCAGCGACACTCCACGTACGACGTGGCCACCTTTAGAGAACTAGATGTAGCCTGCTAATGAGCTCCAACAAATTAACATTGAGTTTTGAGCTTAGTAATGGAGTGTTTAAGCGATGCTTCGTCACACTCTGCACGTTCTGTGCAGATTAAGAGAAAAATAGTTAAATTTAGTTTATTTAAATGCGGACTTAATGTTCGGTTGCTAGAAACGACGTATAGAAACTCGTCTGAGCTCTTTTGATTTTGGCGCTGAATAATATTCATTAATAATGGTGGCCTTACAAAATTTGAATTTCCGCGGTTAGATCTATTAACTTCAACCGTTCTGTCTCTTAAACACTCTCGATCCTATCCAATGAGAGCTCTGAGTGCTTCGTACAACGACACAGTTTGTTAATTACAGACCGATAATGTACGAGAGACACGAAGCTTAGGAAAGTTACAGTCATTTGATAAAATATACTAACTATTCTATATAAGTTCGACAGTGTCGCCACACTGTCCAAAAATACAAATAGATTAAGTTATTCCGCTAAATAAGAATGTCACTCGCGATATTGCCAAGTCGTAAAATGTCAAAGTCCAGCGATGTGTCACACTGACTACACCCTTCAGAAACAGAACTTCAGGGCAACTAAGTGCGACGCCCATCCAGATAGCCCTGGAGTGCTCCCGCGTGGTTTCTTAAATAACCAAAGGATCAGTCGCCATGCCACTTGTTCGCATCCTGCTGCCTTAGCGAAACTATATCAATGACCCATCATTCAAAATTAGAATGTACTTAATGGAACGTGAAAAAGATGTGCATTTAGCAGCCGATCATTCTGAGGCTTCACACATGCATGAATAGCTATTTCACATGAGGCCCTTAACACAATCATACACAAAAATTTACTTAGGAATATTCAGAGGATATGTAACTAGATCACTTCCAGTCCTTTTTCGAGGTGGTGCCTCCTTCGGGTAAATGAAACATACACTTTTTAAAATAAATATTAATTTTTGTTGCTGGTTTAATCCACTTGCGTTTATTCACTAAATATATCGTAATATCGACTATTCTGTATTTATAAGATAAGAGTATTGATGGGTTTGCCACTTTGTCAACTTATTAAGTATAAATGTGTTGTAAGCGGGGTTCTGCTTCCGTTTCAATGTTGCCTATAATTATTGCTGTTGTGTAAGAATCACGGACTGGATTGCCATGGAATTTGCCACTCATAGTAGTAAACATTATACCTGCAGTTCATGCGTCATACCTCTGAAGCTATAACCAGTTTAAAATGATCAAACTGAATTTACAAAAATGTTCAAATGTGTGTGAAATCTTATCGGACAACTGCTGAGGTCATCAGTCCCTAAGTTTACACACTACTTAACCTAAATTATCCTAAGGACAAACACACACACACACACACACACACACACACACACACACACACACACACACACACACACACAGAGAGAGAGAGAGAGAGAGAGAGAGAGAGAGAGAGAGAGAGACACCCATGCCCGAGGGAGGACTCGAACCTCCGCCGGGTAGTCCATGACTACAGCGCCTGAGACCGCTCGGCTAATACCGCGCGGCAACTGAATTTACATAGTATTTCTGTTAACAACTGTCACACACAGTCGGAAACAGTCAATGAGTTTGTCTCACTGAGACGAGTAAAAGAATGTACTTGGATTTTCTGTAGTTCTATTATATCGTATGGAAGTTAACGTTACGATGAATGCGATGTGCTCACATTCAAAGCTTCTCAAGTGCCCCACTCCTAAGTTTTATTCAGTTAACTCGCCGTTGGGTTTTTCACAAGTGCGTCGTGAACAGCAAAGTTCGGTGCCTACCTCTGTTCTGCCCACTGGGTCCGCCTCTAGAAGTTCACCTCTTAGGCCAGCAGGCACCAAGCGTAGCCCTTCTGCCCCCTCTCAGGCTCTCGGGCTCAGACAACTCTCTCAGAGCCTCTCTCCTAGATTCAGGCGAGCCTTGACAGCCACCATTTCTAGTCTCCCTACGTAGCTATGAACATAATTATGTATGTGAGTGCTAAACAATTATTACTTTTATCCGAAAAGAGAAGTTCTAATGAAATAAATAACTGTAGGGGATTTTGAATATACAGATTTACTAAAGCGCAATTGGTAGGCATAGTTCAGTTAGGGTATAAATTCTAAACTATAAGAGGGTGAAGTGAAACTTTATGGTTGGCCGCCCGGGTTCCCGGATTCGATTCCCGGCGGGGTCAGGGATTTTCTCTGCCTCGTGATGACTGGGTGTTGTGTGATGTCCTTATGTTAGTTAGGTTTAAGTAGTTCTAAATTCTAGGGGACTGATGACCATAGATGTTAAGTCCCATAGTGCTCACAGCCATTTGATTTTTATGGTTGGCCTGGAAAGAATGGCCGGACACGATAAATGAAAAAACTCACCTCTGTACCTGAAGTGATTTCGCTACACACGCATTGGGATGATCCCAACGGCTCTGTGACTCACCCCAAACGCGTCATTCTCGATTCTCATTTCTCCAAAGTCTTTCGTGGTCACGCCGTAAGTACTCCACGCCGTTTCGGCAGACAGACTCATTGTTGTCTTCAGCTGCTCAACTCCTGTCGGCTTCCTACATACTTTGGCCGCTACCCTCCCGGCACCCGTACTCCCTCCCAGTCACTCCACCCCCGTCGCCATGTAGACCCCGCAGTGGGTGGTGGGGGTGGTCGGAGTAGCGACGAAAGGTCTGTTCCTAAAGTCTGGAAAGCAGCACAGGTCACACCAATATTCAAGAAAGGAAGTAGGAGTAACCCATATCACTGACCTCAATTTGCAGTAGGATTTTGGAGCATATACTGTACTCGAACATTATGATTCACCTTGAAGAAAATAACTTATTGATACATAACCAACAAGGATTCAGAAAATATCGTTCTTGTAAAACGCAGCTTGCTCTTTATACCCATGTCGACAAGGGATCTCAGATCGATTCCGTATTCCTAGATTTTCAGAAGGCTTTTGATACCGTTCCTCACCAGCGACTATTAATCAAATTGCGTGCTAATGGAGATCATATCAGTTGTGTGACTGGATACGTGATTTCCTCTCAGATAGGTCACAGTTCGTAGTGATAGACGGTAAATCATCGAGTAGAACAGAAGTGATATCTGGCGTTCCGCAAGGTAATGTCATAGGTCCTCTGCAGTTCGTGATTTACATCAATGATCTAGGTGATAATCTGAGCAGCCCCCTTACATTGTTTGCAGATGACACTGTAATTTACCGTCTAGTAAAATCATCAGTCGATCAATTACCATTACAAAATGGTCTAGAGAGAATTTCTGTATGGTGCGAAAAGTGGCAATTGGCACTAAACAAAGAAAAGTGCGAGGTCATCCACATGGGTACTAACAGAAATCCGATAAATTTTGAGTAAACGATAAATCGCACAAATCTAAGGGCTGTCAATTCGAATAAATACCTAGGAATTACAATTACAGGCAACTTAAATTGGAAAAACCATATAGATAATATTGTGGCGAAGGCGAAACAAAGACTGCGCTTTCTTTGCAGAACACTTAGAAGATGCGACAAACCGACTAATGAGACTGCCTACATTATACTTGTCCGTCCCCTGCTGGAATATTGCTGCGAGGTGTGTGATCCTTACCAGGTAGGATTGACGGAGGTCATCGAAAAAGTGCAAAGAAGGGCAGCTCGTTTCGTGCTATCGCGCAATAGGAGTGAGAGTGTCACTGATACGATACGCGCGTTGGGGTGGCAGTCACTGAGACAAAGGCTGTTTTCTCTGCTGCGAGATCTGTTTACGAAATTTCAATCACCAACTTTCTCTTCCGAATGCGCAAATATTTTGTTGACGCCCACCTACGTAGGGAGAAATGTTCATCATAATAAAATAAGAGAAATCAGAGCTCGAACGGAAAGATTCAGGTGTTCCTTTTTCCCACGTGCCATTCGAGAGTGAAATGGTAGAGAAGTAGTACGAAAATGGTTCGATGAACCCTCTGCCAGGAACTTAAGTGTGAATTGCGGAGTAACCATGTAGATGTAGATGTAGATGCAGATGATCTCCAGTGTCCACGCATGTCTCAACTGTAGGCCGCTACCTTTGTTAATTAGACAATCTTGGACCATTTTTTCAATAGCCTCTTTAATCACACAATCACAGAAGGTGGAAGCTTGCTTACGTAGTTTGGTTTTGTTATAATCCGTAACACGGCAAGTTTTTACACTATGGTCGGCCACAGCTGATTTGTAGGTTTGGTGTAATTTAGTGTTGCGTCAGGTTCACAATACCTCTCATCTAACGTGTGTATAGTTTCTACAATGTATGCCATGCCCCAATGGCAGCAGATTTTTTCGATCCCTTGTTCAGGAAAGCCTAGACCGTCCTTTACTGAACCTAGCAATGAAATTTATCAGTTAATGAAAAAACCCACTATCATACAGAAATTAAAAAGTAGAATACTGCAATGGGCTGGACATGTGGCTAGAATGTAAAACAACAGAATCACCAAGGAAGCATTTGAATGAACTGTCCAGGCAAAAATACCATTGGGCAGACCCCGTCCAAGGTGGAAAGATGACACAGAGAAGGACATCGCAGCATTATGAATTTGCACAGGGTGGAGAGAAGCTGCGAGAGGTAGAAGGCGGTGGAAGCAGGCCGTTTATGCAGCGCGTGGTCCACAGGGCCTGTGATCGCTGACAAGAGAGAGAAAGAAAGCAGTTTTGTAGACTTAGCACCTGGGTGACACGACGTTAGATGTGTATTACGCCCATCCACTAAGGCAACGCCACTACTAGGTTCAGTAAAGGATGACTAAGCATTCGAAACCAAAATCGCCTGCCATTGCGGCAAGGGATACATTGCGGAAAGTTTGTGTTTTCGGCAGCTGTCTTCTACTGTGTATAAACGCCACACTGGTGCTGGGCCACCAACTCAGCCGCCTCCGACCGCTGTATAAAAATTGGCCGTGGTATGGATTCCAACAAAACCTTCCTGCTTCCGGGACTGCCAACAAGTTGGGGGGGAAAACCATCCGCCCGCCTTATTTGCCTTAATGTACACGCGCCATGTATCCATCTAGCTTGTCACGCTCACAGTACTGGAGGGGTCGCCTGCTCCATGGTACGCACTACCCGAAATGGGATTCATCCCGACCTTGTTGTTAACTTCCTTCCGGTCAACCTTGTGAGCGGAGGGTTGGACAGACCATCGAAATTAACATACAAGATAGCTTAATTAACAAACTGGCCCAGGTGTGGAACACTCCACTGAGCCTGGAGAAAGAAAAGCCTTCCCTTACAGTGAGGTCTGCACCCACGAGCTATAGCGGGGACACTGGAGGCCAGAATTTGCAGAACTGTATAACTGAATTGGGCGTGACGCAGTACAGTTACTAGGTAACAATTCGAAAGGAAACATAACGAAACAGCCATTTGTCACTTAAGCACATTTGTTTGCATTAACATTTAAACTTAAGAACGAGGGTTGGAACTTTAATAGTGGCAACTATTTATTTACAGCTCGTACAAAATACACTCCTGGAAATGGAAAAAAGAACACATTGACACCGGTGTGTCAGACCCACCATACTTGCTCCGGACACTGCGAGAGGGCTGTACAAGCAATGATCACACGCACGGCACAGCGGACACACCAGGAACCGCGGTGTTGGCCGTCGAATGGCGCTAGCTGCGCAGCATTTGTGCACCGCCGCCGTCAGTGTCAGCCAGTTTGCCGTGGCATACGGAGCTCCATCGCAGTCTTTAACACTGGTAGCATGCCGCGACAGCGTGGACGTGAACCGTATGTGCAGTTGACGGACTTTGAGCGAGGGCGTATAGTGGGCATGCGGGAGGCCGGGTGGACGTACCGCCGAATTGCTCAACACGTGGGGCGTGAGGTCTCCACAGTACATCGATGTTGTCGCCAGTGGTCGGCGGAAGGTGCACGTGCCCGTCGACCTGGGACCGGACCGCAGCGACGCACGGATGCACGCCAAGACCGTAGGATCCTACGCAGTGCCGTAGGGGACAGCACCGCCACTTCCCAGCAAATTAGGGACACTGTTGCTCCTGGGGTATCTACATCTACATCTACATCTATACTCCGCGAGCCACCTTGCGGTGTGTGGCGGAGGGTACTTATTGTACCACTATCTGATCCCCCCTTCCCTGTTCCATTCACGAATTGTGCGTGGGAAGAACGACTGCTTGTAAGTCTCCGTATTTGCTCTAATTTCTCGGATCTTTTCGTTGTGATCATTACGCGAGATATATGTGAGCGGTAGTAATATATTGCCCATCTCTTCCCGGAATGTGCTCTCTCGTAATTTCGATAATAAACCTCTCCGTATTGCGTAACGCCTTTCTTGAAGTGTCCGCCACTGGAGCTTGTTCAGCATCTCCGTAACGCTCTCGCGCTGACTAAATGTCCCCATGACGAATCGCGCTGCTTTTCGCTGGATCATGTCTATCTCTTCTATTAATCCAACCTGGTAAGGGTCCCATACTGATGAGCAATACTCAAGAATCGGACGAACAAGCGTTTTGTAAGCTACTTCTTTCGTCGATGAGTCACATTTTCTTAGAATTCTTCCTATGAATCTCAACCTGGCGCCTGCTTTTCCCACTATTTGTTTTATGTGATCATTCCACTTCAGATCGCTCCGGATAGTAACTCCTAAGTATTTTACGGTCGTTACCGCTTCCAATGATTTACCACCTATGGCATAATCGTACTGGAATGGATTTCTGCCCCTATGTATGCGCATTATATTACATTTATCTACGTTTAGGGAAAGCTGCCAGCTGTCGCACCATGTATTAATCCTCTGCAGGTCCTCCTGGAGTACGTACGAGTCTTCTGATGTTGCTACTTTCTTGTAGCCAACCGTGTCATCTGCAAATAGCCTCACGGAGCTACCGATGTTGTCAACTAAGTCATTTATGTATATTGTAAACAATAAAGGTCCTATCACGCTTCCCTGCGGTACTCCCGAAATTACCTTTACATCTGCAGATTTTGAACCGTTAAGAATGACATGTTGTGTTCTTTCTTCTAGGAAATCCTGAATCCAATCACAAACCTGGTCCGATATTCCGTAAGCTCGTATTTTTTTCACTAAACGTAAGTGCGGAACCGTATCAAATGCCTTCCTGAAGTCCAGGAATACGGCATCAATCTGCTCGCCAGTGTCTACGGCACTGTGAATTTCTTGGGCAAATAGGGCGAGCTGAGTTTCACATGATCTCTGTTTGCGGAATCCATGTTGGTTATGATGAAGGAGATTTGTATTATCTAAGAACGTCATAATACGAGAACACAAAACATGTTCCATTATTCTACAACAGATTGACGTAAGCGAAATAGGCCTATAATTATTCGCATCTGATTTATGACCCTTCTTGAAAATGGGAACGACCTGCGCTTTCTTCCAGTCGCTAGGTACTTTACGTTCTTCCAGCGATCTACGATAAATTGCTGATAGAAAGGGGGCAAGTTCTTTAGCATAATCACTGTAGAATCTTAAGGGTATCTCGTCTGGTCCGGATGCTTTTCCGCTACTAAGTGATAGCAGTTGTTTTTCAATTCCGATATCGTTTATTTCAATATTTTCCATTTTGGCGTCCGTGCGACGGCTGAAGTCAGGGACCGTGTTACGATTTTCCGCAGTGAAACAGTTTCGGAACACTGAATTCAGTATTTCTGCCTTTCATCCGTCGTCCTCTGTTTCGGTGCCATCGTGGTCAACGAGTGACTGAATAGGGGATTTAGATCCGCTTACCGATTTTACATATGACCAAAACTTTTTAGGGTTCTTGTTTAGATTGTTTGCCAATGTTTTATGTTCGAATTCGTTGAATGCTTCTCTCATTTCTCTCTTTACGCTCTTTTTCGCTTCGTTCAGCTTTCGTTATCAGCTATGATTCGACTACTCTTAAACCTATGATGAAGCTTTCTTTGTTTCCGTAGTACCTTTCGTACATGATTGTTATACCACGGTGGATCTTTCCCCTCGCTTTGGACCTTAGTCGGTACGAACTTATCTAAGGCGTACTGGACGATGTTTCTGAATTTTTTCCATTTTTGTTCCACATCCTCTTTCTCAGAAATGAACGTTTGATGGTGGTCACTCAGATATTCTGCGATTTGTGCCCTGTCACTCTTGTTAAGCAAATATATTTTCCTTCCTTTCTTGGCATTTCTTATTACACTTGTAGTCATTGATGCAACCACTGACTTATGATCACTGATACCCTCTTCTACATTCACGGAGTCGAAAAGTTCCGGTCTATTTGTTGCTATGAGGTCTAAAACGTTAGCTTCACGAGTTGGTTCTCCAACTATCTGCTCGAAGTAATTCTCGGACAAGGCAGTCAGGATAATGTCACAAGAGTCTCTGTCCCTGGCTCCAGTTCTGATTGTGTGACTATCCCATTCTATACCTGGTAGATTGAAGTCTCCCCCTATTACAATAGTATGATCACGAAACTTCTTCACGACGTTCTGCAGGTTCTCTCTGAGGCGCTCAACTACTACGGTTGCTGATGCAGGTGGTCTATAGAAGCATCCGACTATCATATCTGACCCACCTTTGATACTTAACTTAACCCAGATTATTTCACATTCGCATTCGCTAATAACTTCACTGGATATTATTGAATTCTTTACTGCTATAAATACTCCTCCACCATTGGCGTTTATCCTATCCTTGCGGTATATATTCCATTCTGTGTCTAGGATTTCGTTACTGTTCACTTCCGGTTTTAACCAACTTTCCGTTCCTAATACTATATGCGCACTATTTCCTTCAATAAGAGATACTAATTCAGGAACCTTGCCCTGGATACTCCTGCAGTTTACCAATATTACGTTAACTTTTCCTGTTTTTGGTCTCTGAGGACGGACGTTCTTTATCAACGATGATAATGTCCTCTCTGGTAAGGCGTCAGGTATTTTATCGTTTCGCCCAAGGGGGGGTCCCTCTAACCTAAAAAACCCCCGTGTGCACGCCACACGTACTCTGCTACCCTAGTAGCTGCTTCCGGTGTGTAGTGCACGCCTGACCTGTCTAGGGGGGCCCTACAGTTCTCCACCCAATAACGGAGGTCGATGAATTTGCAACCATTATAGTCGCAGAGTCGTCTGGGCCTCTGGTTTAGACCCTCCACACGGCTCCAAACCAGAGGACCGCGATCGACTCTGGGCACTATGCTGCAGATATTAAGCTCAGCTTGCACTCCGCGTGCGATGCTGGTTGTCTTCACCAAATCAGCCAGCCGCCGGAAGGAACCAATGATGGCCTCAGAACCCAAGCGGCAGGCGTCATTCGTTCCGACATGTGCTACTATCTGCAGCCGGTCACACCCAGTGCGTTGAATAGCTGCCGGAAGGGCCTCCTCCACATTACGGACGAGACCCCCCGGCAAGCACACCGAGTGCACACTGGCATTCTTCCCCGACCTACCCGCTATTTTCCTAAGGGGCTCCATAACCCGCCTAACGTTGGAGCTCCCTATAACTAATAGGCCCGCCCTCTGTGACTGTCGGGACCTTGCCGGAGAATCGTCCACTGGCCCAACAGGCGAGGCATCCTGTGGTGGCTCGGAAACGATGTCATCACCACTAGGAAGCACCCTGTACCTGTTGGAAAGGGGTAAGGCAGCTGCCACGCGGCCAGATCCCACCTTCGCCTTTCGGCCAGGCACGCGCGAGCCCACCACTGTCCGCCATTCACCCTGGACTGATGGCTGACCGGTAAGATGCTCACTGCCGGAAGACGCAGCGACATCAGGGGTTCCATGTGATTCCAAGGCCACCGAAGTAGGCATAGGTCTCACCCCAGTTGCCCCAACGCCACTACGAGCCGACGCCTGCGCCTCGAGCTCGATGAGCCTAACAGACACAGCCTCCACCTGCCCCCGAAGAGTGGCCAATTCTCCTTGCGTCCGCTCACAACAACCACAGTCCCTACACATGACTATGTTTACCCTACTCTATACGGTGACAAATTCCCAAGATAATCTTCTGATGAGCTACTCTGATAATCAAGAAACACTCACTGAAATACGAGACGCGAAAACTACGCTAGGTTTTCCCAGAAAAACTATTTAAAAGCTAAGCGCAGCAAATAAGTACAAAAACGCTTTATACAAACAGTACTCGCTGCTGCTGGTGCTCGGCGAGGACCATTCGCAACCGTCTCCATGAAGCTGGGCTACGGTCCCGCATACCGTTAGGCCGTCTTCCGCTCACGCCCCAACATCGTGCAGCCCGCCTCCAGTGGTGTCGCGACAGGCGTGAATGGAGGGACGAATGGAGACGTGTCGTCTTCAGCGATGAGAGTCGCTTCTGCCTTGGTGCCAATGATGGTCGTATGCGTGTTTGGCGCCGTGCAGGTGAGCGCCACAATCAGGACTGCATACGACCGAGGCACACAGGGCCAACACCCGGCATCATGGTGTGGGGAGCGATCTCCTACACTGGCCGTACACCACTGGTGATCGTCGAGGGGACACTGAATAGTGCACGGTGCATCCAAACCGTCATCGAACCCATCGTTCTACCATTCCTAGACCGGCAAGGGAACTTGCTGTTCCAACAGGACAATGCACGTCCGCATGTATCCCGTGCCACCCAACGTGCTCTAGAAGGTGTAAGTCAACTACCCTGGCCAGCAAGATCTCCGGATCTGTCCCCCATTGAGCATGTTTGGGACTGGATGAAGCGTCGTCTCACGCGGTCTGCACGTCCAGCACGAACGCTGGTCCAACTGAGGCGCCAGGTGGAAATGGCATGGCAAGCCGTTCCACAGGACTACATCCAGCATCTCTACGATCGTCTCCATGGGAGAATAGCAGCCTGCATTGCTGCGAAAGGTGGATATACACTGTACTAGGGCCGACATTGTGCATGCTCTGTGGTTCTGTCAGTGTGATCATGTGATGTATCTGACCCCAGGAATGTGTCAATAAAGTTTCCCCTTCCTGGGACAATGAATTCACGGTGTTCTTATTTCAATTTCCAGGAGTGTAGATACGTATTTCAAAGTTTTATTGACCTTCAAAGTAGTCACCAGCATTGTGTATAACCCATTGCCAGCGATATGGAAGTCGTGGGATACTCTTTGCAGTGCCAGTTGTGTTGACAGTTCGAGCAACGTGGTCTATTGGCCGACGAATTTGTAGCAATTCTGAAGCGAATGACGTGAAGTGTTTCCTTCAGTTTATCGAGTTGAACTTCCGAGGGCTTAAGTTAGGAGGTGCAGTAGGTGGTATAGCACTCAGCAGCCCCATCAGTCAAACAAATCAGTAACAGCTTGCACTGTACGTGTCTGAGCGTTCTCCTGCAAAATTATGGTCAGGTCCTGCTGAAAGTGTCATCACGTCTGTCTCTATGCTGTCCATTTTTGGAACACAACCTACGACGAGCTTAGAGACAGAAGTGACGACACTTTCTGCAGGACCTGACCACCATTTTGCAGGACAATGCTCACACACGTACAGTGCGAGCTGTTACTGATTTGTTTGAGTGATGGGGCTGCTGAGGGCTATATCACCTACTGGACCCCCTAACTTAAGCCCTCGGAAGTTCAACTCGATTTCTAAACTGAAGAAACACTTCACGGCATTCGCTTCAGAACTGCTACAAATTCGTCGGGCAATAGACCGCGCCGCTCGAACTGTCAACACAACTGGCACTGCTAAGAGTATCCTACGAATTCCACATCGCTGGCAGTGAGTTATACACAATGCTGGTGACTACTTTGAAGATCAGTAAAACTTTGAAATACTTATCTATTATGTACGAGCTGTTAATAAGTAGTTGACGCTATTGAAGTTCCAACCCTCGTATTTATGTTATTCTTATCAAAAATGTAACCCGGCGTACTGAACGTACAGATGCATTCTGACAGCGGCTCGATGTGGCGACCACCAACGATGTTACAGACACTGTACCTACGAAGCATGTTGTGGTGTTCACTCTCCATTCCGCCTGGTGTCTCTTCAGTTTCTAGTGCAGCGGCCAGAACTCGTGCCAACAGGTCTTCCTCTGTCTCTACAGGAGTCTCGCAGCAAGGCAGATGTTAGGTGACGTCTGGTGACCGTCTGTTGTAGTACACGTCATCCTGTCTATCCCATTGCAACCCTGAGACTTTTCTCTTTCCCTCAGCAGAAGTGGACGCGTTACACATCTGTACTGAAACCGTCATAGAATGCAAACGGTACGTTTCTGGAATTGGGTTCCTATTCACAATATTATGTACTTACTCCCCATTACAAGTCCTAGAAGTTTGTAACGGGAATTTCCGAACACCCTGTATAGGGCGCCGACAGAAGTGGGACAACAGTCATCAGGGGCCACCTGAAGATGGCAACAAGGCTGTTTGCTGAAATATGTAGAGTTCTTTTGACGTGACTTGGGAGGGCACCCAAGTATTTTTTTGATTCATTCTGTAACTTAATGTATCTTTGAGAAGCTCACTTGTCTCAGATACGAAAGTAAGGTGAAAGAATCTATGCCAGTGGTCGTCATCGAACTGTAGCCCGTGGGCTGCATACACCCCGAATAAAGTATTTCTGAGCCATAATTTTTAATAATATGAATCTAGCAACTAACAGCGGAATGCAAAGCTATCAGTTAACGTTAAGAACTTAAGAGTATAGTTTACCTGCTCAGTAAGTGTAAGACTACACTGGTCTTGCCGTTTGATTTGAAAGGCTACAGGTGACTGTAAGTTTACATCCTGACAGCAATCACTTGAAGTTGTAAGCCTTCTACTTGTCTGCCTGGCCATGTATCTGCGAAATTGATTCTGCACTCTGACAGTGGTTGTTGTTGCTATCCTGCATTGGAAGTTATCACTTTTTTTATCAGAATCATTAAATAAAGCTTAATCTTTATGAAAAGACAGAACTTTATTGATCACAAAATGGGACCAATAACACAAGTCAAACGAGATGACAAATCGATCATGAACTGTTGGCAACACAAATAGAAGCAACAAATAATTATCACTTCACTGGGTGGCGTTCAACTGGCGAAGACAAAAGTTTATCTATTTACTTACCCCGGCTCAAAATATCGAGATCACATCTCGTGGTATAGTGGCTCGCGTTGCTACCACTGGATCACGGGGTCCCGCGTTCGATTCGCAGTGGGGTTGGGGATTTTCTCTGCCCGGGGACTGAGTGTTTGTGTTGTCCTCATCATTCCGTCATCATTCGTGAAAGTGGCTAGATTGGACTGTGTACAGATTGGGAATATGCACGGATGTTGATCACCACGCAGTTCAGCGCCCCACAAACAAATCATCATCATTATCACAATCATAAAAATATGGATAACGCAATCTGAAATGATCTAACACTGAATAGACTTTGATGGATTTATTGGGTTGGGTTGTTTGGGGGAAGAGACCAAACTGCGAGGTCATCGGTCTCATTGGATTAGGGAAGGACGGGGAAGGAAGTCGGCTGTGCCCTTTCAAAGAAACCATCCCTGCATTTGCCTGGAGCGATTTCCGGAAATCACGGAAAACCTAAATCAAGATGGCCGGACGCGGTATTGAACCGTCGTCCTCCCGAGTGCGAGTTCAGTGTGCCAACGACTGCGCCACCTCACTCGGTCTGGTGGATTTATTCTACACAGACGTTATACTACACTGGTGGAGCTGAGAACAAGTGGCGAGACTGTGATTCTGTTTGCCCTAACAAGCCGGAGCAGCAATACGGTACCTCTTTCTCGACGAGTAGCACTGTGTCAGGTGACAGTCCTGGTGCAATCGTCTGCAGAGTAGCGATGTGCGTGGCCTGTTAATTTGTTATCATGGGCACGAAATATGCAAATCGGGTGCTGGTGATCTGAAGATGGATCGCAATTACTTTCGCCGATGGAGCCCTGAAATCTCGCCAAATTCTAGCATGTGACTCTCCTGTTCTCCGGTCATACCTTGCACCAATTTGACTTCCTTATACGTCAGTGTATACATGGAGATCAAACGTCAAGGCGGCAGGCCTGATATGAATAAGATTGTCCATGGCACAGCAAGTTGTCCGAGATGACTGAGGTCTAAATTGTCGGCACAGCTAAAGGATTTGATCACAGGCTCCTTAGTCAAGACCATTGCCAGCGCGCAGTCACTCTCAGGACGAGCGTTCCAAGCCCAACACATTCATAACAACAGTCAAGACCAGAATCTCCTCTCCAGACCAGAGTTTGAATCAAAAGCCCCTTTTCTCCAGTCCTCTCTTTCCATTGAGCCTAGCACCACCCTCCACGAGGGTTTCGTGCCAGTCACAAGGCTCCATGTGCATCACTCCTTCCTCCCAGCTCATGTGTTTTACCCTCCGGCCAATCTAATCAAAGTTGATAATACTCTTTTTCCTTGCTGGAGAAGCAGCCAATCCCTGACTCGTAAATTCAGGCGCAAGGAGGAGAAGACGTCATGCTCCCGAATTGTTTTTCTCACAGACCCCTTTAGGCAGCATGTTTTGAGTTTCCATTTAGCCCTAAAGTGAACAACGCGTTTATCACAGAGATCATTGTCTGGACGGCCCAAACGCTACTGCGTCTCCGACCAGGGCATCGGCTAAACTAAGAGTAGTACTTTTGTGTCCCACTATAGACGATTTCAGAGCCTTCATAAATGTTACGTTCTACTCTAAAATTCTTCCGAAGGCCCGAGGCTTCCCAAAAATCTCGGTGGGAAGAGGGAGGACACCAACTGACAGCTTTATCGATAGTGCCTGGTCCAAGGGTAACATAAAAACTCGCGGATTTTTATAGACGCCATCTCCTTACAAAAAAGGGCCTTTACGACTCTGTCGTAGCGCCTTGGCCAGGTGGCCCACTTCTCTCCTGCGTCCCTGTCGCTGCCGTTACCAGACGCGTGTATAACAGGTAGATCCAGGTAGGCAGTTTTTCGCCTCTTTGCCCGAAAGCATTGTCTGCACACTGGTGCGAGAAATTCTTGGGACGAACGTTCTGCTCCTGTAAGGGCCTTGAGGTGATTCTCTCCATAGCAGCTGCACATGGCTTCCAAGCCCCAAATGTCTGATGCGAGATTTGTTGCCAAATAACCAAACCACTGGCTTGTTCTCAACTCCAGGAAACACTATTCGGAGGAGAGCTACCGCAAAGATCCTTCATGCGTAAACAATGTACATGCTCCCATCAGTGCCAGCTCATGTTGATGTCTAGCGTGTAATAACAACATTCAAGAGTAGCCATGACTATGCTCTCTCACAACAAACGAAAACATTTACAGACAGAGTAATATGTTAAGGTGTACTTCATTTTAATTTATGCTGGTGAATTCGGCAGTGAGCAAGTAGGCTTCTTACCTCAGGGGCAGAAGGGTAAGTAGTGTGGCCACTGCGGGGTTAGAGGATGTGAAAAGGGGAGTGTTTTATTCTTTGTCTTCCAGTACACAACTCATGGGTGTGCTCTTACGGTATAAATTTTCATACAGAAGTAATCTGGATTTACCTTTGAGACCGTCCTGTTTCTGTCCGAGGCTCATTTGGGTACCGGCAGTAGTCTGTGTTTTCTGAGAGTTGGTTACCAGCCATCTGCTCAACCCTGTTCTAGGAGGACCAGGATTTTCTTTCGGAGTTGTCTCCCTTAGCTGACATGTTTGGTTATTTAAAGGTGCCGGAAGTAAGTTCGCCTTTCATCCTCTCCCACTGGCCTTGTAGCCTGTGTCATGCATTGTCTAGGGGTCTCACGACTCGTGCCTTCAAGGATGTGGGAGTAGGGTTTGTTGGCAGAGCTGCATTGAAATGCTCGAGGTCTGATTGATTTCTCAAATTTCAGTAGACATTTCCCAGAGTGTTGTTTCTGCAAACAGGTATCGGCAGGCTGAGCAGACTCCAGGGTCCTTTACCAAACTTTGATTGTTGGAGGTTGCCGATGATGCAATGATCCTAGCAGATAAGGAAGATGATCTTCAGAAAGGAATCTACTTGCTAAAACAAACTTGCAAAATTTAACATGGAAATTTCAAAATAAAAAACTTAGGCAATGGGCTTCATGGGGAAAGAACCAATCAGAACCCAAATAGTGATAGATGAGAAGATTTTACAGCAAGTTAACCGTTTCAACTATCTCGAATGTGAAATGACATGTGGCTACAGCAGAGATATTGAAATTATGCTTAGTAAATTCAGTCGGGTATGTGGAACAATGAACAGGAACCTAAACAACAAAACCAAGAAACACAATCAAATTAAATTTTACAAAACTGTTGCAGTTCCGTCACTGCTCTATGGAAGTGAGACATGGGTGATTGCGAAGAAGCAAGAAAGCCGGATTCAGGCACAAGAAATGAAATTCCTTAGAGGTGTTCAAGGCTGCACAAGAGAAGACAGGCCAAGAAATCGAGATATTAGAGAAGAACTGCAAATCTTAGCCTCAGTGATAAAATTTGAGATTACAGAAGAAAGCGGAACGAACATCTACAAAGAATGGAGAGTGAGAGACTTCCCTTAAAGGCAAGGAATTACGAGTGCCATGGGAGAAGAGAGAGAGGAAGACTCTGACAGAGATGGGTACCGTAACAGGCAATTCCTGCCTAATACCTGAAGAGACCCCCCATGAACGATGGACCTTGCCGCTGGTGGGGAGGCTTGCGTGCCTCAGCGATACAGATAGCCGTACCGTAGGTGCAACCACAACGGAGGGGTATCTGTTGAGAGGCCAGACAAACGTGTGGTTCCTGAAGAGGGGCAGCAGCCTTTTCAGTAGTTGCAAGGGCAACAGTCTGGATGATTGATTGATCTGGCCTTGTAACAATAACCAAAATGGCCTTGCTGTGCTGGTACTGCAAACGGCTGAAAGCAAGGGGAAACTACAGCCGTAATTTTTCCCGAGGGCATGCAGCTTTACTGTATGATTAAATGATGATGGCGTCCTCTCGGGTAAAATATTCCGGAGGTAAAATAGTCCCCCATTCGGATCTCTGGGTGGGGACTACTCAAGAGGATGTCGATATCAGGAGAAAGAAAACTGGCGTTCTACGGATCGGAGCGTGGAATGTCAGATCCCTTAATCGGGCAGGTAGGTTAGAAAATTTAAAAAGGGAAATGGATTGGTTGAAGTTAGATATAGTGGGAATTAGTGAAGTTCGGTGGCAGGAGGAACAAGACTTCTGGTCAGGTGACTACAGGGTTATAAACACAAAATCAAATAGGGGTAATGCAGGAGTAGGTTTAATAATGAATAGGAAAATAGGAATGCGGGTAAGCTACTACAAACAGCATAGTGAACGCATTATTGTGGCCAAGATAGATACGAAGCCCACACCTACTACAGTAGTACAAGTTTATATGCCAACTGGCTCTGCAGATGACGAAGAAATTGAAGAAATGTATGATGAAATAAAAGAAATTATTCAGATTGTGAAGGGAGGCGAAAATTTAATAGTCATGGGTGACGGGAATTCGAGTGTAGGAAAAGGGAGAGAAGGAAACATAGTAGGTGAATATGGATTGGGGCTAAGAAATGAAAGAGGAAGCCGCCTGGTAGAATTTTGCACAGAGCACAACATAATCATAACTAACACTTGGTTTAAGAATCATGGAAGAAGGTTGTATACATGGAAGAACCCTGGAGATACTAAGAGGTATCAGATAGATTATATAATGGTAAGACAGAGATTTAGGAACCAGGTTTTAAATTATAAGACATTTCCAGGGGCAGATGTGGACTCTGACCACAATCTATTGGTTATGACTTGTAGATTAAAACTGAAGAAACTGCAAAAAGGTAGGAATTTAAGGAGATGGGACCTGTATAAACTGAAAGAACCAGAGGTTGTACAGAGTTTCAGGGAGAGCATAAGGGAACAATTGACAGGAATGGGGGAAAGAAATACAGTAGAAGAAGAATGGGTAGCTTTGAGGGATGAAGTAGCGAAGGCAGCAGAGGATCAAGTAGGTAAAAAGACGAGGGCTAGTAGAAATCCTTGGGTAACAGAAGAAATATTGAATTTAATTGATGAAAGGAGAAAATATAAAAATGCAGTAAATGAAGCAGGCAAAAAGGAATACAAACGTCTCAAAAATGAGATCGACAGGAAGCGCAAAATGGCTAAGCAGGGATGGCTAGAGGACAAATGTAAGGATGTAGAGGCCTATCTCACTAGGGGTAAGATAGATACTGCCTACAGGAAAATTAAAGAGACCTTTGGAGATAAGAGAACGACTTGTATGAATGTCAAGAACTCAGATGGAAACCCAGTTCTAAGCAAAGAAGGGAAAGCAGAAAGGTGGAAGGAGTATATAGAGGGTCTATACAAGGGCGATGTACTTGAGGACAATATTATGGAAATGGAAGAGGATGTAGATGAAGATGAAATGGGAGATATGATACTGCGTGAAGAGTTTGACAGAGCACTGAAAGACCTGAGTCGCAACAAGGCCCCCGGAGTAGACAACATTCCATTGGAACTACTGACGGCCTTGGGAGAGCCAGTCCTGACAAAACTCTACCATCTGGTGAGCAAGATGTATGAAACAGGCGAAATACCCTCAGACTTCAAGAAGAATATAATAATTCCAATCCCAAAGAAAGCTGGTGTTGACAGATGTGAAAATTACCGAACCATCAGTTTAATAAGTCACAGCTGCAAAATACTAACACGAATTCTTTACAGACGAATGGAAAAACTAGTAGAAGCCAACCTCGGGGAAGATCAGTTTGGATTCCGTAGAAACACTGGAACACGTGAGGCAATACTGACCTTACAACTTATCTTAGAAGAAAGATTAAGGAAAGGCAAACCTACGTTTCTAGCATTTGTAGACTTAGAGAAAGCTTTTGACAATGTTGACTGGAATACTCTCTTTCAAATTCTGAAGGTGGCAGAGGTAAAATACAGGGAGCGAAAGGCTATTTACAATTTGCACAGACACCAAATGGCAGTTATAAGAGTCAAGGGGCATGAAAGGGAAGCAGCTGTTGGGAAGGGAGTGAGACAGGGTTGTAGCCTCTCCCCAATGTTGTTCAATCTGTATATTGAGCAAGCAGTAAAGGAAACAAAAGAAAAATTCGGAGTAGGTATTAAAATTCATGGAGAAGAAATAAAAACTTTGAGGTTCGCCGATGACATTGTCATTCTGTCAGAGACAGCAAAGGACTTGGAAGAGCAGTTGAATGGAATGGACAGTGTCTTGAAAGGAGGATATAAGATGAACATCAACAAAAGCAAAACGAGGATAATGGAATGTAGTCGAATTAAGTCGGGTGATGCTGAGGGAATTTGATTAGGAAATGAGGCACTTAAAGTAGTAAAGGAGTTTTGCTATTTGGGGAGCAAAATAACTGATGATGGTCGAAGTAGAGAGGATATAAAATGTAGACTGGCAATGGCAAGGAAAGCGTTTCTGAAGAAGAGAAATTTGTTAACATCCAGTATTGATTTAAGTGTCAGGAAGTCATTTCTGAAAGTATTCGTATGGAGTGTAGCCATGTATGGAAGTGAAACGTGGACGATAAATAGTTTGGACAAGAAGAGAATAGAAGATTTCGAATTGTGGTGCTACAGAAGAATGCTGAAGATTAGATGGGTAGATCACATAACTAATGAGGAAGTATTGAATAGGATTGGGGTGTAACCTGCCCAGAGAAATTTTAAAAGTCAATATTTAAAAAAATGTTAATGGGAATAAAGCTAAGTGTAACCTCCCCCCAGAGAAATTTTAAACACAATAATTGAATGTTAACGAGAATAGAACCTAATGTAACCTCCCAGCAAAATAAAATGATTTATTGACAATGGCAATTAAATAAAAATTAGCAATCTGACCCTGGTATGAGCTGCCCACAAAAAATGTAACACAATACAATGATAATGAAAACGCAAATAGACGGAAATGTCGATCTTAGGCCCTGAAAACTAATTAAACTGTAATTCTTACCTTAGTAAAACTGCATCTGCTCTTATTTTTCGCCATAGCTTGGAGGAAATTCATTGCAAAAATTTTGAATTTAAGGGAAACTTTTCTTTAAGGAATAGCAAGGGAAGTATTTCTTTCATTAAAGGATTCTTTGTTAAAAAATTGCTTTGAAAACAAAATTATTATTGGGACGATTCTTGGACAAATTATTTACAGTTAATTTACATCATCAGCTGAGCGCAATGCTGCTTCATTACCCTATTTAAAATTAATATACCTCGTCCTGAATCTTGACCAGAATGCCATGTCGACGCCCGCCGACTGCTCACACCCAACTGCTAACCCGCAACTGAACTGCCTCGTAACTCGACTGCAACAGCACTGCACTCATGTCGCACGCGCTACTACTCTCAAACAGCTAACTCGCAACTGAACTACATGCTCTCTGGTCGTGGATTCTGTGGCTCGCCATCGCTGCCTATGAAACGTACGCGTTTCATAACCCTCCACTGAGGGGGCAAAAATTTGGCAGCGATGGTGAGTCATTTGGACTTGCCAAGCGCGGCAAAATTTTTTCCTTAATTGGTAAAATTTTACAATTTACAGAATATTCGGATGTAGTACATGATTTAAATGTGGTGCACATGCACCGAGTACAAAATATATCAGACAAAGACAAAATGAGTACAAAACATATCAGCAAATCAGAAAAATGTATATACTAATTATTTGATAGATAACAAAGTGCACACGCACAGAAAAAATTCTTTAGCGTAAACAGAATGGCAAAAAATCATGTTGACAAGTGACATGAGTGCACATGCACTGTAGTTTAGAACATATCATCAAATCAGAAAAAATGTATAGGTCATGAAAACAAATCATGTTAGCAAAAAATGGTTTTTTTTTACTGTTACAAGAATTAGGATAGGAAAGGGAAGGATTGCATCATGGTTGTAGCACTTTCCACAGAAGTACAACACCAAGTGGGAGAATTTGCAGTTCTTTTCCCATAAGTGTTTATCACCGTAGCCAAGACACTGAAATGTCGTAGTAATATTCCATGTTATCATTTTGGCAGTACATCAGGTACACCAAACAGTGGGACCATAATAACGTCTTCATCGCTCACGGTGGTGGACAGCATGTCGTGTCAACACCACGCTCTTACAAGGCACACCAACGTAGAATTAATGCAAAAACCAAATATAGTGCTCGATGATCATGAGGATGGACAGGACAAATGAATATTACAGTAATTCCAGGTAATTAGGTCAGAAGGTGAAGGACATTAAGTCCCAGACTAGTCTTGATTAGCAATTACATTAGTAGTTTGCGGCGTTCGTAGCCCAGTTATTGAACATTTCTGTACCATGTATTTAGTATTACAGAATAATGTTCATAAAATTAAATTATTGGCATCATGGGTAATCGTATTACAATAAACAGCGGCAGTCTTTGGCCAGTTACAAAACATATTTAGTATGACAGAATAATGTTCATCAGAAGTCTTCATTGAAAAAAAAAAAAAAGAGTCAATTATTGGCCTAGCATTAACATAATATATTGAGTTATACAAATTATTGGCACTCATTGGCCAGTTACCAAAACATGAAAAGTCGTCATTAAATACAAGCTAATTAATGGCATAATTAATAACATAATTAGTCATAATTCATTTAGTTACATTAATTATTGGCACTCAGTGGCCAGTCACCAAAACATGAAAAGTCATAATTGAAAACAGGAGCTAATTAATGGCATAATTAATAACATAATTAATTAATAACCTAATTCATTTAGTTACATTAATTATTGGCACTCAGTGGCCAGCTACCAAAACATGAAAAGTCATAATTCATTTAGTTATATTAATTATTGGCACTCAGTGGCCAGCAAGTATTGAATAGTATAAAACAATGTTCATCATTCAATATTATTCAGAGCTCTCTTAAATGAGTAGCATTATTTGAAACTGGTGATACACACCTTCCCTTTTTTTTGTATCATTAAGAAGTCATTATTAAAAATCAGTTAATTAGTCATAGCATTAATGATCATGGGCATTATAAGTAGTCTCATTACAATGAAGAGTGGCAGTTATTAGCCAGTTACAAAACATTATTTTATACTCTTTTTTTTGTATCATTAAGAAGTCATTACTGAAGTGACATACTATTCAGAGCTGATCAGTATTATTCAGAATTCTCTTAAACTAGTAGCATTATTTGGGACTGGTAATACATTTTTTTTTGTTTTTGTGCTAGCAATGCATTGCGTTGGGATCGATAATTAATTGCAGAGGCATAACAATATTTGCTTTTGACCTATTGCTGCAAATGAGGATAGGTAACGTCATTCGTCATGAGTCAGCTGTAGCAAGGTTATGTAACAAGGCAATATATGTGATCACATTTGTAAATGATAGACACAAATGGGTAAAAAATAAAAATGCAAGTACTAGAACAGATATAATAAGTAACAGGTTTAGTAAGTATCATGAAAAGCTTCTCCTGAAAAAAAATACAAAATGGATTATTGAGCTGCAAGAAGAAACGCAGACTATGCTGAAAAGTAGTGAACTTCGAATTAACGGGTAGTGAAATGTGTATAAAAAATGTGTTCCATAGCTGTCCTTTCCAAAACCTTCAGTCATCCTACCATACGATATAAAACATACTGTCAAAACAAACTGCAACAAATACTTAAATAACTACAAAGCGTAAATACATAAACTTCAACATCATCCTCATCTGTGAAGAAAAACTTCATTATCCATATTATCTTAACTTCATTATTATCATCACCTGTAAAGAAAAACTTCATTATTCATAGTAGCATATTCTTCATCATTATTCATCAGCATTCATTATCATCTGCAAAAAAATCACTTCATTACTCATTACACAACTATTCCTTATCTCTAGCATATTTCATCACTTAAAACTAAGATGTGTAGTTCTGTCTGGCAGCTTGCATCAATCGCCTTGTATTCTGAAAGAAAAAATTAGTTAAGACTGCTATTCTACGATGAGTATAGTATATTCTTGTTAATGCTTGTTAATCCTGATCCATTTACTCTTCCTCATAAGGTTTTTATATCTTCTTTCGTCTATGCCGTAGTTGAGATTCCCATTTCTGTTTAATTTATTTCCTTCACGCATCATTTCTTTCTGAAATTGATGAACAAAGATTAATGTCTTGCATTTAAATCATATACCCACTAAATAATGACTGGTTAATGGTGACATAATTAAGCATACAGCATAACATGACAGAAAACGTAATATGTCAAAAGCATAGACAGAGTTCAAAGGCAAAAATGTACAGAGAATACCACAATGCAGCAGCAAAAAAAAAAAAAAAAAAAAAAAAAGGAAAATGTAAAATAGTCACGATGTTGAGATATCACAGGGCAAAAAATGTCAAAGTCAACTGGTTGGTGTGTTTGCTATGTCTTAGCTATTTCATAATGTATACAAACAAAACATGAAAACAATCGTACATACATAAAAAAAATGGAAAATGTGCACGGTCTGATGTGTAACGACAAGAAAAGCGACCCGCTAACCTTACCTTGCCGGGCACTTGCCAAGAAAAAATACGATAGCCATCAGTAATTGTTCATGTGAGTATAATTGCATAAGTGGTCATAAAGATTAGGAAATGGCATCATAGCATGTTACATCATAAAGTGGTTTCATTCAATAAAGGGTTTAACATTGTATACATGGTGGTTCCCCTTACTTTTTCTGGTTCTCAAAGTTTCGACGTGTACAACATTGGGGTGAGGAATGCTGCGAATCCGATATGGACCTGCGTATAGAAGTTCAAATTTACTGCACTTACCTTTTATTCTGCTGGATAAATAGTGTGTACGTACTAATATCTCCTGTCCCACGTGAAAGTCTCGGCGTGTACAAACCTGTTTTTGCTGTCTTCTCCGGCGCTCTGCGGCACGTTTGATGTTGTTCAGCGCAATGTCAATTATTTCGTGGTGTCGTAATCGACGAGATGTAGGAAATGTTAATAATTCTTTAATTTTGTTTGGTGGTTCAACGTTTTTCAGTATAACAGACGGAGATAGCACAGTGGATTCATTTGGAATGGAATTAATTACATCTTGGAATGAGAATATGTGTGTGTCCCAATCAATATGTCTTTTGTGGCAGTATATTCTACACAGTTTAACAATTTCTTTCATTAATCGTTCACAAGGGTTCGAAGAAGCATGGTACTTGGATATATAGATCGGAGAAATGTTTCTAGCTCGTAACATGCGTGTCCATATAGCAGAACGAAATTGTGATCCATTATCGGAAATTACTCTCATCACATGCCCTACATGAAATAGAAAATGTTTTACAAATGCTTTCGAGACAGTTTTAGCAGTAGCTTTCCGTAACGGAGTGAAAGTAACAAATTTTGAAGTGAGTTCAACAGCGACAAAGATGTAGCAATAACCTCTA
The DNA here is from genome assembly GCF_023864345.2 of Schistocerca serialis cubense. Lineage (NCBI taxonomy): Eukaryota > Metazoa > Arthropoda > Insecta > Orthoptera > Acrididae > Schistocerca > Schistocerca serialis. Next base: position 876,956,073 of record NC_064641.1, read on the forward strand.
TTAGTTCTCGGAATTGGACCAAAAATGTCTACTGCGGCCATATGTCTCAATTTAACAGGTACGATGGGATATAATGGAGGAATATGTGAAGTGGTGTCTGATTTAGCTTTCTGGCAAATTTTACATGACGCTAAAACTCGTCGTATACGTTTTTCCATATTGGCAAAATAACAGTTCTGTCTCAGTATAAGAAAACATTTTCTGGCTCCGTAATGTGCGTAGCTTAAATGAGTGTACCAGATTAATTTGTTAACAAGTTCGTCAGGAATGCATAATAACCAATTGTTGCTGTCTGGATGAGAGCGGCGAAACAGAGTGTCATTGCGTACAGTGTAGTGGTTCCTAATCGTAACATTATTCTTATTTTGCCAAAGGTGTTTAATTTCTTTCCACACATTGTCTTTACGTTGCTCTTGTGCTATGTCCTGTAATGACGATGAAATAAAATTTTCAAATGCAACTTGCTGAATGTACATGACACTGAAATTTGCTTTGCAGAAGTTGGTTGCTACGTCTTGCTGATTGTTGCTGAGAGAACGAGATAGTGCGTCTGCTATAACATTTTGTGTGCCGGGAATGTGAACTATTGTAAAATTAAATTCCTGCAAATACAGCTTCCATCTACGTAACCTGTCGTGAGTAAATTTAGCTGAAAGTAAAAATTGTACAGCTCTGTGATATGTGTAAACAGTGGTATGTCTGCCATAAAGAAAGTGCCGAAATCTCGTAAAAGCCCATACAACACATAATGTTTCCAGTTCTGTAACGGAATAATTTCGTTCAGCAGGTGACAATATGCGGCTTGCAAATGCGATGTTTTTGATTACTGTTGAGCCATCTTCTTCAATTTCCTGAAAAATGTGTACGCCTAAAGCGGTGTTGGAACTGTCGGTGGCAGTGGAAAAATTTCTGGTAAGATCTGGGTGCGATAAAAATGGAGCATTCAACAAAGCATGTTTCAGGTTCACAAATTCAGAATGTGCTTGCTTATCCCACGACCAAATAGTGTTTTTACCTGTTAATTGGCATAATCTAGGTGTATCTAAAGCAGAGTGATGAATAAATTTGCGAAAAAAGTTAATTAAGCCCAAAAAACTGCGTAGTTGCTTCTTCGTTGTTGGAACAGTAATGTCACGTAGAGCTTGAAGTTTTTCCGGGTCAGGCGCAATGCCTTCTGCTGAAATTACGTGTCCAAGAAATTTTATAGAAGTTTTACCAAAATGCGATTTACTGAGATTAACTGTGAGTCCTTGTGCACGAAAAGTTTGTAACAGTTGTTCTAGAATCAGATTGTGTTCAGACCAGTTAGCTTCTGCGATAAGAATGTCGTCTACGTACGTCGTAATTCTGTCCTTAAGTTCTGTCGGAAGTATAGTGTTCAAACCGCGAATAAAAGCTGCAGAAGAAATAGTTAAGCCGAATGGTAATTTACAAAATTGATAACAGTCGCCAAAACAGAGAAATGCTGTGTATTTTCTGCAATTCGGATGAAGTTGAATTTGCCAAAATCCCGATTTCAAATCTAATGTGGAATAAATAGCTGCACCGTGAAATTTCTGTAGTAGTTCTTCTAATGTCTGAGGTCGATCTGTTTCATTAATAATTATGTCATTGATGTGACGCGAGTCAAGTACGAGGCGAAGTGAGCCATCTTTTTTCTTAACAATATGTAGCGGGTTTATGTACGGACTAACTGCTGGTTCAATAATTCCTTGGTCGAGCATATCTTGCAATTCTTTTTTAACTTGTTCTCTGTGGATATACGGAATGGGATAATGCTTGGCTTTAAATGTATCGTGCTGTTTAACTTGAAATTCATACATAAAACCAGTACCAGGAATGTTGTCAAAAACTGGAGCTTGCTGTAAAAGAATTTTGTGTAGTTGCTTGCGTTCGTCGTCTGTATTTGCACAGCTCCCCTTAACCTTATCAGAAATCATCTGCATTACATCATAGTCAGCTTCGTCTGGAGTATTATAGTTATGTACGTATGCATATGTGAACAATGTGGAATTACAGTCTATGTTACGTGATACGGAAATGACCTCTGTGCGATTAATTGTTTGTTCTTCTGCAGATAGTGAGTGCTGAAATTCTATAGCAAATTGCGTATTTTCATCCTTCAACATCAAATAGGAATTCTGAAAATCGATAACTGCGTCATGTTGTACCAGAAAATTCGTACCTAAAATAACGTCTGTTGTCAATAAAGGAACAATCCAAAAATTTGAGTGAAATGTGTGACCTGCAATACAAAATGATAAATGTGTCTGTAATTTAACGTCTACTCCTTTACTCGATACTGCTCCTTTCACTTTCGTTTTGCCTAATGGTAATGTAGGATAGGTATTCTCTCTGTTACAATCGTTCAAAGTCTCCTCATTTATTACTGACATAGGTGATCCGGAATCGATTACTGCTGAAAATTTCGATGAACCAATTTTAATTTCGATGACAGGGTGTGAAATGGATTTCTGAACAACTGGTCTTTCCTGTAAAAGAGTGTCTCTGATATCGTCAAAAGTAATAACATTTTCGTGAACAACATTTTGCGTGTCTAAAGTAGTGCTTGTGTTACTGGAAGATGCGATCTTTACTGTATCTAGTCAAATTCTATCTGACGTGTTACTATTTTCCGGAGGATGCTGTGGCATTTCTACTATTTGAACAGTTCTATTACTTCTTCCAGACGTGTTACGCTCTGGATGATACCTACTGTCGGGTTCATTCATGAGAATATGTTCTTGCGGATGATTTTGCTGTTGGTAAGACCGACTGTTATTATATGTACGCTGATAATTGTGCTCATCGTTTTTACGTCTGTCGTGATAGTCATTCCTATACGGTGCATTGCGACAGGAATTGAAATACTGTGTTTTCTGTACGTAGTTGTTTCTCTGCTGCCGTGCGTTACTGTTTGTTGGATCTGGGACTATACGTGCACGCGGCGAAACATAAAAGTTAGGTTGACCTTGTGCATTATATTGTTGGTTAGGTATGTTAACCGGCTGGTTTTGTTGCTGTTGTTGTGAAAAACCTCTATTATTACTAAAATATGGTTCCTGCTGCTGATAATTTTGACGGTATTGATAATTGGAATTTGGTCTGTTATTGAAGTTCGGTTGGTTGTCATTCCTAAAGCGTCTATTACTTCTACTATTGAAATTACGTGACTGATCGTAATTACTGTAAGTTTGCTGACCTTGGTTGTTATATGAAAAATTTATGTTTACAATGGAATAATCAGATTGTTGTACTTCCAAGAGCTGTAACAGATCTCTGAATGCCGAAATGTTTTCTTTTTGCTGACCTGTTAAAAGTGACACTCTTAATGATCGTGGCAGTTTAGAAATGCATAATTGTATAAGTGCAGATTCACTATAAGGTTCACTTAAATACTGGTTTTGTTGGACCATATGCTCAAAAAATTGCGTGACACTGGGAAAATTTGTGTTCTCATAATTTGGGAAACTAATTAGCTGATCTTTAATTCCGCGCTGTGTCGTCTTCGATCAGTACGCTGACAGAAAAGCATTCTGAAATTCCTCTACTGAATAACATTGTCTCGCGATCGGCCTCATACGAGTTGCCGGTTCGCCTTCCAAAAAGCTGCAAATAAATTCCAGTTTGTGCGTTACGGGCCAAGTCGGTGGAAAAGCAAAGCTAAATTGTTGAATCCAATCTAGCGGATGAATCTGTGTTCTCTCATTTTTAAACACTTTAAATTTTCTTACTGACAGAAAATGTTTGTAATCAAAATTATCGTCTCTGTATGATGGAACAGGATCAGGATTGTAAGAAAATCTATTTGTCTGTGTCTGTTCGGAATCTAAGTCGTATACTCTCTGTTGATTACCTAAGTTATACGCACTGCGTTGGTCTGACAAATGTTCGCAAAGTGGCGTCTGCTTTGATGTGTTATTAACTGAAATATTTTTTATCTCTGTTACTTCTTGATGTAAACTTGACAGTTTTCTACGCAATGTGTTATTAGATGAATCTATCTCATTAATTGTCTGCTGTAGATTTTGAAATTCCGGTGTTTGATTAAATGAAACCGGTGAGGTATCGTCTGATTTATTGTCATTAGTACTTTCGATGACGTCAATACGACTGGCCAATTCATCATATTTCTCAGTCAGTATTTTTACCTGATCATCGGTTTTAGAATCGGAGGCATTAGTCTGTTTTTGCAACTTACGTGTGGTTTCGTTCAGTTTTTTAACATCAGCTTTGACGACATCGGAATCCTGTGTTAGTTCTAATTGTTCGAGTCTGTCGGTCACTGCTTGAAAATCCGTTGTGTATGTGTCTGTTTTCGATTTAAGATCGCAAATTTCGTCACATAATTCTGTGTTCGACTGTTTGATGGTATTGATTTCGTCGGACACTGTGGCAATATTATTGTCTATATACGTTTTTGCCTTCGCAAACATTTTACGTTTGTCTTCTTGTCTTTGAGCAGTGATTGTTTCCATGACTTGACGTTTGACTTTATTTTGATCCTGAATAAATTTGCGGAAACGCGTATCACTGTTTTGTATGTGAAGATTAAAGCGTTCGTCAATTTGAGAGTTCTGTTGGTCGAATTTCGCGTCTATCTTTTCATCCATTGTGCGCGAAAGTTCTGTTGTCATTGCTTTAAACTCGTCGCGTAATTGTGTAGCTTTTTCAGAGCATTGTTTAGCGACTGTACTAATTTCCGCTCTAAGTGTTTCTGTTGTGGCTGTTTGCATTTCCCTTAATTCTTGAGCAACAGATCTAATTTCTTCGCTATTTTTCTTTGAACAAGCCTCAATTTCCTCCTGTAACTGTTCCTTAGTGTCATGACACTGCACGGCAACGGCTCTAATTTGTTCACTAAGCTGCCTAGAATTGTTGTCTAATTTTTCATTTAACTGTCTGGAATTGTTGTCTAATTTTTCATTAAGCTTGTCTTGTTTTTCGTTCTGTTGTTTGATCTGTTCACAAAGTTTGTCTTGTTTTTCATTATTATTGTCTAATTTTTCATTGAACTGTTTGTTCTGTTCACTAAGTTGTTTAAGTTGTTGGAAATATTCACTATGTTGTAGCAATATTGCCATAATTTGATCCAGGGTAACATTACCTACTCTATTCTCTGTACTGTTTGATAGTGTGTCTGCAATTGTCGCGTTTTGTGTGACCATTTGGTCATTCTGTAATTTGCAAAAGGATTTATCAGTCGAACGTACCCTGTCAGTCACTATTTCGGAATTAAATGAATCCGGCGTACTTTCAGTACACTGTTCATTTTCATTAGACAAATTTGTGTGTTTGTCACGTGAATTTAGTAAACCGGTTGTGTTAAGCTGGGCAGCGCTCATTACAATAGGGCGTCCTGCGTCATCAATTGTCGTCAAGTTAACAGAGGAGACAATTGAGTTCGTTTGTTCATCAGTAAGATGATATTCATCATTAGAGGTTGGAACGCACTGATTGTTAGTGAACGCAGGATTGTCATCATTACACTGCGTGTCACAAGTACTATCGGTGAAGTTGTTTAAGTCGGTAGTTTCATTCATAATACCTCGCGATACACTATTCACAGTCTTTCGCGGCATTTTTACAATAGTCAAAATTATTCACACATGAAATAAGCACAATGCAAAAAGCAACACACAAATACAACAGAGCAACGAATTGCCCATGATCTGAGGAAAGAAAGTCACAAAATTAGTAAAAGCGTTGCGCCAAATGCTAATTATATTTAAACAAATAAGAGCAGATATCTGACTGTTTTTCAAAAGATTCTCAACGAAATACGATCCTGGACTGGGTGTCGCCGAGTGTAACCTCCCCAGAGAAATTTTAAAAGTCAATATTTAAAAAAATGTTAATGGGAATAAAGCTAAGTGTAACCTCCCCCCAGAGAAATTTTAAACACAATAATTGAATGTTAACGAGAATAGAACCTAATGTAACCTCCCAGCAAAATAAAATGATTTATTGACAATGGCAATTAAATAAAAATTAGCAATCTGACCCTGGTATAAGCTGCCCACAAAAAATGTAACACAATTCAATGATAATGAAAACGCAAATAGACGGAAATGTCGATCTTAGGCCCTGAAAACTAATTAAACTGTAATTCTTACCTTAGTAAAACTGCATCTGCTCTTATTTTTCGCCATAGCTTGGAGGAAATTCATTGCAAAAATTTTGAATTTAAGGGAAACTTTTCTTTAAGGAATAGCAAGGGAAATATTTCTTTCATTAAAGGATTCTTTGTTAAAAAATTGCTTTGAAAACAAAATTATTATTGGGGCGATTCTTGGACAAATTAGTTACAGTTAATTTACATCATCAGCTGAGCGCAATGCTGCTTCATTACCTTATTTAAAATTAATATACCTCGTCCTGAATCTTGACCAGAATGCCATGTCGACGCCCGCCGACTGCTCACACACAACTGCTAACCCGCAACTGAACTGCCTCGTAACTCGACTGCAACAGCACTGCACTCATGTCGCACGCGCTACTACTCTCAAACAGCTAACTCGCAACTGAACTACATGCTCTCTGGTCAGAGATTCTGTGGCTCGCCATCGCTGCCTATGAAACGTACGCGTTTCAGGGGAGAAGAGAAGTTTGTGGCACAACTTGACCAGAAGAAGGGATCGGTTGGTAGGACATGTTCTGAGGCATGAAGGGATCACCAATTTAGTATTGGAGGGCAGCGTGGAGGGTAAAAATCGTAGAGGGAGACCAAGAGATGAATACACTAAGCAGATTCAGAAGGATGTAGGTTGCAGTAGGTACTGTGAGATGAAAAAGCTTGCACAGGATAGAGTAGCATGGAGAGCTGTATCAAACCAGTCTCAGGACTGAAGACCACAACAACAACAACAACCTGAAGAGAAGATGAAGATGAAGTAACCTTGATTTGTGAATACGCATTACAGAGACGGAAATCTTTAAACGTGCTACATATTCGCAGCAAGAAATATGAAATAAAAACAGTAGTAATGCAATGAAATACGTACAAGAAAAATTACTTCACAAATATTTAGTAAACGTCTGTGATCGTGACTCATATTGCATAATACATTTAAATCTGAGCACAGCGACTGTTATTAATCAGTTATTCATACGCTAACGCAGACAAACAGCAATACTTCGTGAGGCAGCGTGTCACAGTTTTGTGGTCGCGGAAGGTGGAAGAGGAATCTGAAACAGAGAACAGTCGACATGAATTGCTCCCAATGGTTTCGACTTTTAACGATCACTACTTGGGAGTTGTTCCCAATTGTTTCAACTTTTAACTATCAATACTTGGCGGCCAGTGGCCAACTTCTCGCATCCTTAATACAGCTAGTCTATTGATGAATCATAAAACGGTAGTTTATACGGGTTAACAATCCGTAATAAGATTGTGATATCTGCGACACGAGCTGCAGCCCTACAATATTAGTATAGGTTCTCTAGCAAAAAGTTTGACAACCACTGCTCTAGGCCTACGATTAGTACGCTACCTTCTCCGGTCAGCGCTGTTTGTGCGACGTCTTTTTCAATATACTGATTCTGCCTCTAAAGCGAAATTCTGGATTGTTCACAGATTAATAGCTGAAATTACGTCTTCATAAAATTTTTCACAGCTGAGGTGTCTTTAGAAGTGAGAAAGATTTCTTAGGCAAGTCTTATGAATAACGCGGACGTTTCAAACCTTCGTTTCCCAAATCATTCATTTCTCCCACTGACAGGCTACATATTTGGGTAAATGCAGTGTTGAGCCAACTGGAACCTGTTTACCTTTCTTTCCTGCTTTTCGCGACCTGTCGCCTTATCATTAAACAGGAAGTCTACTCTGCACAAAAAAACTGAAGGATCATTTTTTTTAAACCGCATAATTGTCTCCCACTCCGTATAGAATAGTTGAATCGCCCGCTGCATGTCAGCAGTCTCAAAGGATGTCGAGCACGTCGTTCTGTTGCACGTCGCACTGCCAACTGTCGTTTATGTTCGCAAAATGTGTGAAAATGAACGGTCCAAGGGAAGGGGTGGTTTCATTGACTCCATTTATGCCTCCTCCAGAGGCTCTTTTGTGTCGATTTTAAGAAGCTGTGCGTCTGAAAAGGTTTCCTCTGCCACACACAAGAAAACCGCATCATTTCAACGCTGGGCTGACCTCCATCGCAGAGACGTTAAGTAAAGGAGTGAAATGTGTGTAAGAGCGTGTGTGACAATATTCCCACTGTGTGACACGTTCACGGTTGCATTTGGCGGAATTGTGGTGCAATTTGGTGCCAATATGACATTATTAAACCACCTAACACTCCAAGTGAACTTCTGCACTATGGCCTTTTTTTCGCGTGCGTCGTCACATCATTATTCGAAGCGCCTCCGAACTCGAGACTGGCGTTACAGGGCGCCAGGCTTTTACACCATTAAAGGGAAATGTTGTGGCCGCTTTGAGCGAAATTTCAAATTTCCCCGTTGCAATGGAAAAACCGATTCGTTAGTTGTATTACACCTTGTAGGTTAAATTCCTGGCTCTGCCACAAATTTTTAGTTGCCACTTCATATGAGATATGGAATTTTTGCAAGTAATCGTTCCACTTCTCTCAAGATTATCAATTATTCATGTTCGTTTTCTATTTCAAAAAAATGGTTCAAATGGCTCCAAGCACAATGGGACTTAACATCTGAGGTCATCAGTCCCCTAGACTTGGAACTACTTAAACCTAACTAACCTAAGGACATCACACACATCCATGCGCGAGGCAGGATTCGAACCTGCGACCGCAGCAGCAGCATGGTTCCGGACTAAAGCGCCTAGAACCGCTCGGCCACAGCGGCCGGCTTGCATTTCAGAATGTAGTAGCTATCACCTTTACGTTTAAAGGATACACCTTCTTTCTTGGTGCTGGATAGCAAGTTTCTAGCTACTTTTTTAATTGCTTTTTCGTTTCTGGCATGAGTAGTGGACCCAAGCACAGTCCACGTAAAGGAAGCAGTGCCCAACAAAATTTAGATTAGTTTCAGATCAGTTAGAAATTTATCTCCGAGTTTATCTTTGGTCAGTATCGTCCAAAACAATGCGCACTTCGTACGAAGCTTTTTTCATGCAAAACGTATTGTACTATTTCCTCCGTCAGCGATGTTCTGTGAGAAATTTCATTCATCTTTAACCATAGATCTTCCAATATTGCACTCTACGATTTCTCTATATTTTCATTTCGTTGTAAGCCTGAAAGCCTTCTCAGACTCAGTCAAGCACATTTTTTAGGTGTCGATATTCCACTTTGCTGGTTGATTTACTCCATTTATAGCTGTATTTTGAACTTTCTTCAAGTAATTCCAGTATCTCTTGTGTTACCATGTATTTCAGCTGCGCTTTGTTTCTCTACCTAGTAGTTCCTAGGTTGCTTCGCGTAACCTTTTCTCATAGCCACCCTATTCTTCTCCTACTCTCTTCCATTGCCCTCTTTGTGTCAGAAGTTGCCTAATGCCCCTTTGAAACCCCGAAAACTTAATTGAAGAATGTACCTGGAGAGTGATGAAACAGCGACTGCAGTATGTGAACAACAGAAGACAGATATTACTGAGAAAAGGAGAAAAAGGTACTGTTCATTTCGTCAGAAGCAGGAATAACGGTAAATACGAACGTATGATATCGTTCGATAAGCACGTGTATTGTGGTCAAGGAGCAAGGTTGCGTTGGCGGAAAGCTTTAAAATTATTTGTGTTTTGCATTCTGCTTCTGACTCTCCCTTTATTTCATTGTGTTCCAGGTGAGTAACGACTGATGACTGCGCCTCCTAGCAACAGACTGGGCGTACTGTGTTCCAGCAAGTTACAGTATCAAAGGCAACGTGCGCTGTGTCTTCTTAACGGTCGGTATTGGTCACGTTGATAATTTCAAAACACTGCTCGTCAAAATGTTTTACTAATACACAAATAGACAGTTGCAACTGGTCACATAACATGTCTTTTTGAGGTGAAACATAAACCAATGGGAACAACATCACAGTTCGATGTTATAGAAATGACACGCACGCGGGTGCCCCAGTCACCATGGCACGTTACACCAATTCCATACATTTTGTATAACTATAATCATTTTACAGCAGTTCTGATTATATTTCACCCGAAGAAATACGAACCAAGTTGACATTTCTGATGCTTTTTTGCGCATAAAACCGACTTTCTAAGTCAGCATGACTGGAACAAAATTTCTGTAAAGTGCTTCTATTAAACACCCCAACAATGTGACATTCTGCTATATCGATTTGGCTTTGCTGGGGGATAGTCATTATTTATATAAACAGTCACCAACAATTTATTTGGCAAAACGAACATAATGGTTACTAATCAGTGAACTGATGTAATGAAAAAGTTCTAATAAACGAGGTGAGGTTCTATTGTCCGTCATACACTTCTTTTTCAACACAGCAAAATAATGTTTTGTGATGCGAATAGTCTTCTTGCATCTTCGTCTACCGTAACTGTTCAAAAAACGTATTTGGAGATAATAATGAGCATTTTATGTTAATTATGGACTAGCATTGCAAAAATTTAATATCTACGTCTACATCCATACTCCGCAAGCCACCTGACGGTGTATGGCGGAGGGTACCTTGAGTACCTCTATCGGTTCTCCCTTCTATTTCAGTCTCGTGTGGCTTCTAATATCTCAGATTTTATCCTCATGGTCTCTTCGCGAGATATACGTAGGAGAGAGCAATATACTGCTTGACTCCTCCGTGAAGGTATGTTCTCGATACTTCAACAAAAGCCCGTATCGAGCTACTGAGCGTCTCTCTTGCAGAGTCTTCCACTGGACTGTATCTATCATTTCCGTAACGCTTCCGTGGCCATTCCATTTTAAATCACTCCTAATGCCTATTCCCAGATAATTTATGGAATTAACTGCTTCTAGTTGCTGACCTGCTATATTGTAGCTAAATGATAAACGATCTTTCTTTCTGTGTATTCGCAGCACATTACACTTGTCTACATTGAGATTCAATTGCCATTCCCTGCACCATGCGTCAATTCGTTGCAGATCCTCCTGCATTTCAGTACAATTTTCCATTGTTACAATCTCTCGATACCCTACAGCACCATCCGCAAAAAGCCTCAGTGAAAAAAATGGTTCAAATGGCTCTGAGCACTACTAAGGGACTTAACATCTATGGTCATCAGTCCCATAGAACTTAGAACTACTTAAACCTAAATAACCTAAGGACATCACACAACACCCAGTCATCACGAGGCAGAGAAAATCCCTGACCCCGCCGCTATTCGAACCCGGGCGCGGGAAGCCGGTACGCTACCGCACGACCACGAGCTGCGGACAAGCCTCAGTGAACTTCCGATGTTGTCCACAAGGTCATTTATATATACTGTGAATAGCAACGGTCCGACGACACTCCCATGCGGCACGCATGAAATTACTCTTAATTCGGAAAACTTCTCTCCATTGAGAATGAGATGTTGCGTTCTGTTATTTAGGTTCTTCGAAAAATTACCAGAGCTGATGATATGCTTGTTGTTGACTGAATTTATACAAGAAGACATATTGACAGCAATTATTAAGTAGAAAGTGAACCACTATTTTCACTTATGCGTCAGATGAAGTATTTATTTAAATATTGGCTGAGATGGCGAAACGCCAACGTGCAGCCGTAATTATGGCGTAAAATCTGCAGCACGGAACGTTTGCTTTCTTCGTGTACGTGGATAGTGTGTGGAAAGAAGACTTGATGTCGTAGTATCCCCAATTACGCACCATAGACGATAGAGTCCTGGAACTTCGAAGAGCTCTTTCGAGTAGGTGATAAATTATGCCTCATGTTGAAGCATGTTGAGCATCTGTTATTGGTCAAACAAATACCGTATTAAGCATTTGAGTAATACCGAAGAATGTAGTGCATGATACATTTTTGAAGGTGACACCTCTTGCGGTGAACCATACTCTGCGTTTATCCATCGTTATTCGCGGATGTCGCTATTTCACATATTACGGTTTCGAGATGACTAAATGCAGTGTGCATTCGTCAGATTATCAAAATGAGCAGCTGTAGACAGCGTACTGCAGTGGAAATGATGCTCGGTTGGCACGAGGCAGGTTTATTCCTTCGGTTTCATACGGTATTCAGTTTACTGAGCAGAGGACCAGCCTTCCATAGACCTCGAGTTCAGTCTCATGACAAATATTTGTTTCCGGTGCAGCAGTATTTCTAGTGTGGACCTGCTTCGTTTTAAAACAGCTTCTAATTATCTACAGTTATGTAATAATCGATAACTCCAGCTTGAGCGTCTTAAAAAGAGCTTCCAAAACATACTGCATTCGTCGTTCTTCACAGACACGAGGGGCGTTCAACAAGTAATGAAAAACTATTTTTCCAGTTTCAGTTAAATAATGATGAATATGTTGTCGAACATCGCGGAATATTCCTCTTCCAGCCCCTACAGTTTAAAGAAATTCCGATCACGTCGCGACGCTCTACGTAGCCCTCAAAACGCCGTCTGCAACGGAGGTGTGTTCCAAGCAGAGTGTTGTCACTGAGTTTCTTTTGGAGGAAAACCAGAGCATCGCAAGTATAGCTAGGCGCTTGGAGAATGTCTACGGCGACTTACCGGTGAACAAAAGCTCGATGAGTCGCTGTGCCAGGCGTCTGTCATCATCGCGACAAGGTCGCGCAAATTGTCCGGTCTCCCGTGCGCCGGCCGGCCGTACACAGCTGTGACTCCTGCACTGCTGGAACGTGTGGACACTCTCATTCGGGGTGATCGGCGGATTACAATCAAACACGTCTCTGCACAACTCGACGTCCCTGTGGATAGTGCTGACACTCTCGTCCCCAGTGTCCTCTCTCATAGTGAGGCGATCAACTCGGATCTGTACTGTGCTACCTTCAGGAAATTGAAGAAGTGACTTCAGCGAGTCCGTCGCCACAAAAGTGCGAACTCCTCCTCCACTTCCATGACAACGCAAGGCCTCACACTAGGCTGCGAACCCGAGGGGAGCTCACAAAATATCATTGGAGTGTTGTCGCGTCCACCCTACAGTGCGGATCTCACACCTTCCGACTCCCATCTGTTTCGCCCAGTGAAGGATCGCGGGACACAGTATGTGTGAGAGGAGGGGAGGGGGGGGCATTACTGACGCAGCACGACGTCGGCTCCCACGTCGATCACTAGAGCGGTACCTTGTGGGCCGTCCCAGAAAGGTAGCGTAAGACCGTCGCACTGAGCGTAGATTGTATTGAAAAATAAGGTTTTGTAGCCAAAAGAGTGGGGAATAATATGGTGTGTTGGAATTCTGAAAAGGGAGGGGAATAACCGGATGTACTGCAACTCTGAAAAGGGAGGGGAACAATGGAATGTACTGGAATCCTGAATAAAGGTAACCTGCTTTTAGGAAAAAACGTGTTGCAGTACTTACTGAACGCACGTCGTTAAATTAACAAGTATTATCTTTTACTGAAATATTTTCAGATGAAAACTGTGTAATGCCTATACATGTAACCTATTAACTCCTTTTACGCGCGCCGGCCGGGGTGGCCGAGCGATTCTGGGTGCTACAGTCCGGAACCGCGCGACTGCTACGGTCGCAGGTTCGAATCCTGCCTCGGGCATGGATGTGTGTGATAGGTTGGTTAGGTTTAAGTAGTTCTAAGTTCTAGGAGACTGAAGGCCTCAGAAGTTAACTACCATAGGCTCAGAGCCATTTGAACCATTTGACCTTTTACGCGAAGCAGTCATTCAAAAAGACCGTCTAATGTGATGACAGTAATCATCATTACTATTGATGATGATGAGGTCCCATACTCCGAGGAGCGTAGGGGACGATGCGGAAGACGCGTACCGCCGTACTAGGCAAGGTCCTAGCGTAGTTTGTTTGCCATTGCCTTCCTCCGACCTTAATGGGGATGAGTGATGATGATGATGATGATGATAACGACGACACTTCAACATCCAGTCATCTCGAGGCAGGAACAATCCCTGACCCCACCGGGAATCGAACCCGGGACCCCGTGCGCGGGAAGCGAGAACGCTACCGCAAGGCCACAAGCTGCGGACATTACTATTACTATCACCTAATTGAGAGTGCGGTGTTTAGCCAACTTTAAGTATGTGAAAATTGTAACGCACAGGAAGAATAACTGAAATAAAGCCATACAAAAATGATGCGTAGAAGAGCCTACCACCAACCAGTGAGTGAAACCATACCTAGATGACATACACGTAAACCGAGAACGCCTTCTCTTGAGTCAAGGAAAATTTATAAATGGTTCAAATGGCTCTAAGCACTATGGGACTAAAAACTACATGAAAGTAACCAACCTAAAGACATCACACACATCCATGCCCGAGGCAGGATTCGAACGTGCGACCGTAGCAGCAGCGCGGTTCCGGACTGAAGCGCCTAGAACCGCTCGGCCACAGCGGCCGGCTGAAAATTTACATGTTACGCCACATTCAGTGAGGTTGGAAACGTGACGCGTAGTGGGAGTACTTCCCGTCGTCATCAAAGAATGCAGTATCAGCACGTTAGAGAGTTCGAACGAGGTAGAAATATTGCTCTACAGGAAAAGGGTTAATCATTTCATGACATTTCAGTCCTAAGGGGTGTGCCGTCATAACAGTGATGCATATTTTGAATCAGTGAATAACGTATGGTCATGTTACGCAGAGAGTGGAAACTGCATCTAGCGAGGTGACCAGGGAGAGGAATGACCGCCATCCTGTACGACTGGCTGTAATGGATCTTGCTACTCGACTACATTGTTGGCTCGACGCTGGGGAACTGTTCGGATTGTGTGTGGACCGTTACACGTCGACTGTTTGACGCCGTGTGTTGCGGTTGTGGCGGATGAGATTAGCGCCACTGCACCGACTTTGCGGTATCCTGTGAGGGCGGCGGGTAAAATAGTCTTCGCCTTTTACAAGACCGTAGTTTTGCGGCCAGCCGGAAAGCGATGCAGACCATCCTGTCCATAATATCCACATTACTCTTCATACTTGCTGATAGAAAATGTTCCTACATTGCTATTTACTCAGCGGGATCAGAAACTATAACTATAAATAAACGTTTTTAGTTGTAACTGAGTATTACATTCAGTAAAATCTCAAAATATAATTTCGTAATAATAATAGTAATAATAATAATGTCGGAAACAGCACTATTACCAGTTCAGGGGTGACATCTGCGGGCAAGTTCCAAGTAAAATGGTCTATCATCCTGACTTCTAATCATCAAAGTTAACTGCTCGCCTTAAAAGCGGAAAATAATCTCGCCAGTTGCCACGCAGTTTTGTCAGCTATCTGGCTGTGACGTCACCCACGGCATAGCGTACACAGGCGTTTTACTGACACGGACAGCTTGATATCTCGTTGCGAATTGCTACATTCTACTGTCTCGGGTTGTATTTATATACACTATGTGATCAAAAGTATCCTGACACCCCAAAAACATACGTTTTTCATATTAGGTGCATTGTGCTGCAACCTACTGCCAGGTACTCCTTATCAGCGACTACAGTAGTTATAAGACATCGTGAGAGAGCAGAATGGGGCGCTCCACGGAACTCACGGACTTCGAACGTGGTCAAGTGATTCGGTGTGACTTGTCATACGTCTGTACCCGAGATTTCCACACTCCTAAACATCCCTAGGTCCACTGTTTCCGATGCGATACTGAAGTGGAAACGTGAAGGGCCACGTACAACACAAAAGCGTACAGGCCGACCTCGTCTGTTGACTGAGAGACAGCCAACAATTGAACAGAGTCACAATGTGTAATAGGTGACATCTATCCAGACCATCACACAGGAATTCCAGATTGCATCACGATCCACTGCAAGTACTATGACAGTTAGGGGTGAGGTGAGAAAACTTGAATTTCATGGTCGAGCGGCAGCTCATAAGCCACACATCACGCCAGTAGATGAAAAACGACTCCTTGCTTGGTGTAAAGAGCGTAAACATTGGACGATTGAACATTGGACGATTGAACAGTGGAAAAACATTGTATGGAGTGATGAATCGCGGCACACTATGTGGCGATCCGATGGCAGCGTGTGGGTATAGTGAATGTCCGGTGAAAGTCATCTGCCAGCGTGTGCAGTGCCAACAGTAAAATTCAGAGGCGGTGCTGTTATGATGTGGTCCGGTTTCTCATGGTAGGGGCTTGCACTCCTTGTTATTTTACGTGGCACTATCGCAGCACAGACCTACATTGATGTTTTAAACACCTTCTTGCTTCCCACTGTTGAAGAGCAATCCGGGGATGGCGATTGCTTCTCTCAACACGATCGAGCACCTGTTTATGGTTCAAATGGCTCTGAGCACTATGGGACTCAACTGCTGAGGTCATTAGTCCCCTAGAACTTAGAACTAGTTAAACCTAACTAACCTAAGGACATCACAAACATCCATGCCCGAGGCAGGATTCGAACCTGCGACCGTAGCGGTCTTGCGGTTCCAGACTGCAGCGCCTTTAACCGCACCTGTTTATAAAGCACGGCCTGTGGCGGAGTGGTTACACTACAATTAACTACCTGTAATGGATTGGCCTGCACAGAGTCCGCACCTGAATCCTATAAAATACCTTTGGTATGTTTCGGAACACCGACTTCATGCCAGGCCTCACCTTCCGACATTGATACCGCTCCTCACTGCAGCATCCGTGAAGAATGGGCTGCCATTCTCCAAGAAACCTTCCAGCACCTCATTGAACAAATGCCTGCGAGACTGGAAGCTGTCATCGAGGCTAAGGGTGGGCCAACACCATACTGAATTCAAGCATTACCGATGGAGGGCGCCACGAACTTGAAAGCCGTTTTCAGCCAAGTGTCCGTATAATTTTGATCACATAGGGTACGTATGGGCGCAGCGGACCGCTGAAATGAAATCTGCTATCAACTGATTTAGGCACGGCTGGCAGCATCCAAATGGCTCCTTTCTCGGACACGTATTAACACCTCTGTCGTTTAATAATTTTCAATCTTCATAATTTTTATGTAAACAGAGTTAAGTTCGCTTTAGTTACGGAAAAAGTTTTGGCTCGACTGCATTCAAACTGCCGGGTACAATTTTAAGAAAGAAACCGACAGAGGAACATGACCCCTGAAGTGCCTTTTAAAGATTCCTTGTAATGATTGTTATTTGCAGATCTCGTGAATCTTGGTACAGATGTATTATCTCCTGAATCTAATTGAGCCGTGTATCGACTCGTACTACACCTTGTTTTTGGATTGCATTGGTTTTCCTCTTCTTCCCCTGACATGTTTGTTTGATGTGTTGTCTCTCATTAAGTGGCTGCTTGGTTGTCTTTTCCGTCTGCTATCAATATCTGCGTTTGCTTCCGGGAAACTGTTGTGGAGGAAGTGAGATCTTTGACCGGTGGTAACTTCGTGTGGTGGCACGGAAGTAGGGGCGTGCGCTCAGAGAGTCTGGTGGACTCGGGAGGGCAGTGTGGCTCGCCAGCGCGGACCAGGCGTGGTCGGTTGTACCGAGTCGCCACGTGATGTATGTCGGTTGTGTGTAACGAGCGGGTCGAGTCGACGGAAGAGCTCTCCGCGGGTTGGTTGTATACAGAATCGCCCCACGAGTAGTGGCTGTTAATTTCACCTTCGTGGAACGTTAACAAGCTTCGTTAAGTCCTCCTGTTCAACACTGGAGTTTAGAAAGGAGATACCACATAGAGGAGCGGTCACTACCCGTCAACGTTGCAGAGAAGACGTGAACTCCGGTGACAGAGCGTGTTGTCGCGTGACCGTGGCGTGTTGGGTACACTGGCGAAGCGTGCGCGTTCGGATGTGTGGATCCTTGCCATCGGAGGTCGTGTACTGCCTGTTCGAGCATAATTGCAAGTTAAGTTCGTGTAAGGTTTAATCATTAAGTAATAATTTTGGGTAACCAGCATCTCTTCTGCCTTGTGGCCTCCGGCGATCGGGTTTCCTGTCCCCGGCACCGGTGTAATTGAAGACAGTGATCTTTCCTCCTCCTCTCGTTACTGCCCGATGGGAGGTGTAGTTTTGGCAGTTTTAATTGTTTCGCTGCTCTGTCGTGTGTTATGAGTAAATTCTTGCTTCTTGTTGGTTGATCATGTGGTCGCTCATTCAGGACTGTGTGGTGTAATGTTTCAAAAAACGATTCAAGTGGCTCTGAGCACTATGGGACTTAACATCTGTGGTCATCAGTCCCCTAGAACTTGGAACTTCTTAAACCTAACTAACCTAAGGACATAACACAGATCCATGCCCGAGGCAGGATTCGAACCTGCGACCGTAGCAGTCGCGCGGTTCCGAACTGAGCGCCTACAACCGCTTGACCACCGCGGCCGGCCGGTGTAATGTTTCGTTACACGAGGTTAGGTCTAATTCTGTCAGCAAGTTAAGCTGGCTAAAAGTCGGTGCAGTGACCAGCCTGAGAGTGGCAATTGTGCTTACAGGCGTATTTAAATTGGCCAGTATTCTGCCTAGCCTGAGCATCCCTGAGTGGGTGATTTATAACCGCCTTACACGTCCGTCATATCTGTTATGTTCTAATGACATACCAGGACACTTTTGTTTAAAAACTTTTTTAATTCCTCCCTTCCTCTATTGCCAGTAATGGTGTGTTTCCTGAGACCTTTGTTTTTTGTTTTTTTTTTAAATGGCTGTGTTGGTAGCTTCATTACCTCACCGTACTTTATTAACAAACTTCTGTATTAACTTTAGTAGCCTGTTTATTAATGTTCTTTAAATTTTTTTAAACTGCTGTATTGCTATAATGCCGTTAGCGGCGTGTTTTGAAAGGTTGTTTATTGCCGTACTGTTACTTTCTTTAAGATATGAATAAAACATTTGTGTGTGAAAATCTCGACAGTAAACTACTAGAAATTTGGCCCCGTTTCCCAACTTGTAGTGTGGCTTGTAGTGACCGTAACCACTGTGTGTGTCACTAATACAGTGCCGTAATTAGATATTTCTATAATAATTAGAAATTATACTTCATCTATTATGAACAAGGACGTTTCCGTTCCAAGTTTTTAGCAAATAACTTGTTAAGTGATAGAGGTAGCTTACTGATGTCACAGCAGAAACGTGGTTTTGTTTCCTGGAATACCATCGTTAATACAGGTGTTGAAAATTAAGTGGACTGTTGAGGTGAGCAATGAAGAGGTTCTCCGCAGAATATGGACGAGGAAAAGAATTTATAGAGGACACTGACAACAAGGAGAGACAGGGTGACAGACACCTGTTAAGACTTCAGGGAATTACTCCCACGGTACTAGAGGGAGCAGTTGCAGATGAAAACGGTAGGGGAGGACCGCTGATTGTATCAGTGTACGCTCTCGTCTGATGGTTGTTTTGTGTGGCTGGTGTGGAGTGATACCGCAGCAAATCCTATCACATAGCCCTGCCAGCGTTGCCACCGGGAGCTTGGGGGCGCAGCGTTGGACGAGAGTGCTGGGGTTCTGTTCTGCCCGACCGACTGACGGCGTGTGTTCCCGCTAAACACACTCCGCAGCGCTGTCGGTCGCGGGCGTGTTTGTTTGAGTGGAACTGACTTCTGTGTTACACGCCACGCACTGGGAAACCTGGGTGGAGTTTGCGCCAATACCGGAACATTGCGTTCCCAAAATGGCAACTCCCCCATGGTCCGTTCTGGTGTCACAACACAATGACATAAACGCAGAGCCGCGGTAAAATTAAATCTGTTATTCCGTTTTGTTTCAGTGGCTCTGGGCTACTCACATAGCCTACAATCGACACAGCTCGTTTGTTGAGTACAGCTTACAGAGTTAACCAAACGTGAGCAATAGTCTTCGATGCTATATGTCATATACTGAGATAAACATAATAATTAAAAAAATATAGTTGCTTTATCTTATTCCTATTGTATACTGAGGCTTGCACAGTTTTTGACTTTGGCGTTATACCGACCCAGATACTGAGTGCACAATTTTCAGTAAATTAGCCTTCACATGGTACATAAACGAAAATATATCTTGCAGTGACGATGTTGTCGGTACCACTTTCCATCTATACTTCCCTTCATCACAAAGTTACTACATATAGGCAATAAAGCGAGAAAAACTTAACACATTAGAAGCACATGAGATAAATAATTCATCAATTAACAAAAGGACGCTCCAGTTGCTATTACACTACAGGCCATTAAAATTTCTACACCAATAAGAAATGCAGATGATAAACTGCTATTCATTGGACAAATATATTATACTAGAAGTGACAAGTGATTACATTTTCACGCAATTTGGGTTCATAGACCCTGAGAAATCAGTACCCAGAACAACCACCTTTGGCCTTAATAACGGCCTTGATACGCCTGGGCATGGAGTCACACAGAGCTTGGATGGCGCGTACAGGTACAGCTGCCCATGCAGCTTCAACACGATACCACAGTTCGTCAAGAGTAGTGATTGGCCTATTGTGACGAGCCAGTTGCTCGGCCACCATTGACCAGACGTTTCCAATTGGCGACCAGGGCAGCAGTCGAACATTTTCTGTATCCAGAAAGGCCCGTACAGGACCTGCAACATACGATCGCGCATTGTCCTGTTGAAATGTAGGGTTTCGCAGGGATCGAATGAAGGGTAGAGTCACGGGTCGTAACACATCTGAAATGTAACAATGCGAACAAGAGGTGACAGAGACGTGTAACCAATGGCACCCCATACCATCACGCCGGGTAATACGCCAGTATGGCGATGACGAATACACGCTTCCAATGTGCGTTCACCACGATATCGCCAAACACGGATGCGACCATCATGATGCTGTAAACATAACCTGGATTCATCCGAAAAAATGACGTTTTGCCATTCGTGCACCCAGGTTCGCCGTTGAGTACACCATCGCAGACGCTCCTGTCTGTGATGAAGCGTCAAGGGCAACCACAGCCATGGTCTCCGAGCTGATAGTCCATGTTGCTGCAAACGTCGTCGAACTGTTTGTGCAGATGGTTGTTGTCTTGCAAACGTCCACATCTGTTGACTGAGGGATCGAGATTTGGCTGCACAATCTGTTACAGTCATGTGGATAAGATGCCTGCCATCTCGGCTGCTAGTGATACGAGGCCGTTGGGATCCAGCACGGCGTTCCGTATTACCCTCCTGAACCCACCGATTCCAGATTCTGCTAACAGTCATTGGATCTCGATCGACGCGAGCAGCAATGTCGCGATACGATAAACCGCAATCGCGATAGACTACAATCCGACCTTTATCAAAGTCGGAAACGTGATGGTACGCATTTATCCTCCTTACACGAGGCATCACAACAACGTTTCACCAGGCAACGCCGGTCAACTGCTGTTTGTATATGAGAAATCGGTTGGAAACTTTCCTCATGTCAGCACGTTGTAGGTGTCGCCACCGGCGCCAACCTTGTGTGAATTCTTTGAAAAGCTAATCATTTGCATATCACAGCGTCTTCTTCCTGTCGGTTAAATTTAGCGTCTGTAGCACGTCATCTTCGTGGTGTAGCAATTTTAATGGCCAGTAGTGTATAATCTTTAAGTCAAAGTGGAAGTGAAAATTGTGCTCTCATAAAACAAGTGAAAATATCAATGTTTTTGAGGTTGCTTCACAACAGAGACCTTTCATTAATGGAATATGCAGTTGCAGAGAAACAGCAGTGTCCAAATATGTAGAAACTGAAACGTCCCCTTTGAACAATTCGTACAAGACTGTCCTTAAACTGACATACAATATTTTTAGCGCAACGCAATCTGACTTTCAAAATTCCCTACAAAAGAATGGCCCTGACTAACATTAAACTATACCTTTCACAAATCACTTACCTCACAAAAATCTTCGCTGCTCAAGCTACTGCAATACAGCGAGCGCCACTACTGCCAGCTAAATAAAAGATTCAAACTATGGAAGGCACTAACTACTGATAGGGATAGTTAGCAAATGAAAGATATTAATAGAGAACGAACAATGTATTTACCTTGATATCATCACAAGTCATAATATATATATCAGTTCATGACAAATTACAAATCTCCGCCATCTCTCTCCCCACATCCACCACTGCTGGCGGCTCACCTCCAACTGCGCAACGCTACGCGCTGTTCACAGCCAGCTGCCTAACACTACAATGGCGAGTATTACAACAATGCAAAGCAGCCACAGACTGCACACAGCACAGCCAGTGATTTTCATATTGAGCGCTACGTAACGTTGCCAATAAGAAAACATAAACAGCCTACTCACATAGAGAAAACATAAACAGCCTACTTACATAGAGAAAACATAAACAGCCTACTTACATAGAGAAAACATAAACAGCCTACTTACATAGCCCCCATGCTACCCACAAAAAATTTTACAAATTTTTTTTTTTGGGCTGTGGCCAATAATGATTTGATAAAATTTTTCATAATTACAATAACAAAGAAATCAAATGCACACACTTATTGATATTATGTTGGTCAAAAGCTCAAATTTTCTCACAGTCCATAAAGACAGTCCTAATCGTACATAACAGGAGAATAGCAGTGTTTTTCTCAAAGTCTGAGCAGTAAAAGAAAATGCACACAGAAGTAGTGGATTTCCATGCAGTCTTGAAGAAGTAGTGTTGTCCTTCCAACGGAAAGACAGTGCTGACTCTTGACATGCTGACAGATAATGGGCCACAACAGAGCAAACCCACAGCAGAGTCAGTCGTAATTTTGAAGAGTATTGGTAGGTAGGTCATCACAGAGCGGACCCACTGTAGTCCTGGTAGAGAGTATGGTATTGGTGGGCCACCAGAGATGCAGACCCACTGTAGTCCTTGTAGAGATGGCCAGCAGCCATCTGTTGCGATTGTGCAGGTGCACATTCACCATCAAAGAGTCTTGCAGAGAATATAGCAAGTCCATAAACCACCACTTGTGCACTCACAAAGTTTTTGGAATTGTCCTTAGAACGAGCAATGCTGTTATCCAGTCCCTTGCTGAATTATTAACACACGTGCAAACACTAACAGTCCCTACTTCTCACATATTGTCCATATACTATGACCAACAGAAACGTGTGCAGTGAAATGTAACTAACAAGTTAATAATGTCATGAACTGGTGACAATTACAATTTTATAACATAAGAATACAATTACAAAGGTACAAAATACATCATTAAAAACATAATAATACAGATAACATTTGTAGTACAGGCTTTACAAAAGAATAGAAATAAACATATACATCAGTGTTACAAAAATAGTGACATAAGTACATACATAAAATAATGAGAATAGTTTTCGAAACATTAATTTCACACATGAACATTGAAACAGAACAGAATTGTAAACAACTTTACAAAGAAAATAACATATTATTAATGCAACTTATATTTGAGGATAACAGTATTCCTCCTCATAGTGAATATAGCTTAGTATTAGAAGAGAAAAAAAATTCTATGAAACAGTACACAGAGACAGGAAGAAAACAAATACTCAAGGGTACACAGACACATAGTGGGATAACACCAATAGGAAAGGACAGGGTTCGTTTTCAGTGTAACATTTGGTACTGCAGTCCAACCCAAAACTTCATATATCTTTCCTCTTATTTCATCCTCTGTTTCCACCAAAAAAAATTCTATCTAAGCATGCTTTCTGTATTTATATGTTCACACATTTCTTACCTCAACATTTATTTCCAAGAAAATCCTACCTAAACCTGTTTTCTCAATGCATTTCTTCCAATTCATCGCAACTCATTCTCTTAGAGGCTACCCGCTCTTAAGCTAACTTAAATCTACTGAGCTCAGATGCTAAACTAAGGGACGAGGCAATGCAGCATCACATAACAAATCAACACAAACAGCAATGCAAAAAAATGCAAATTGGCAAAGCTAGCAGCATAAATGAGCAAAAGTCAAATTCAATAACACTATGCCTGGCAAACAGCAGCAACTTATACCTAAACATGACATAGCGCAAGCAGAAAAAATATTACACTAAACAACAATGCAGATAAGGGAAATGGATATTCACATCTTAATGTCTATGTAATTAAAGTGGTGCACCACAAGAAGTTATTCTACCAAAAAGTTACCAATTACTTGAAAAGAAAATTATGAATGCAGTTACTAGTTCCTTCTTATTGTTCTTTCCTTTCCAAGTGCTCCTTTTTTAAAGAATGTGGATCATAAAATAATTATTTAATAGATCTGTTGACAGAAAGTGTTCACATTAGCAAATGCATTTTATTTTATTTTATGAAACCAATGCTGCAACACAGCTGGAAAACAGATGTCAAATGAAATAAGCAATTACGCAAACCAAAGCATAAAAACATCATTCAATAGCTATGTGGCATTTCGTAAGTTAGTAGAAATTCTCTCAACTCTCATAGAAAGACGCTTGTCATAATCAGGTGTGCAGATGTACGAATATTTCCCATCAATTCATAAGCATTTCAGTAATTAGCACAAAGTGCGAGTAATCATATGTTTTCAAGTAACGAGGGTGTCGCATTAGCGATGAAAGGCACACCCTAATGGCTTGTTCTCCAGGTGTTTGACACAACTGTGTGCCCACAACGCATTACAAAAATCATATGTGGTTAATGGCGTCCCCTTTTTTTTCTACCTGTGCCGCTGAAAAGGGCTCGCAATAATGGCTTTTCCTCCAGGCGTCTGACACAGCTGGGTGCCCGCGACGCATTACGTGCAGGTGGTCACTTAACTTTCGTACGGAAATATTTACGACAGCACTACCGTGGTAGTCTCATATAAAAATATTTCACAGGTCAAGAATTAGCGTTGCAAATCTGTAGAAACAAAATCCTATGAATATAACAGTGTCCAAAAAATGTTCAGTGGCATTGTGATACATTCACACATGATTCACACATGTCATAACTCTTAAAGTACGATTCTTGGTTTCCAACATCCTTTTTCACAAGTCAAGAGTCCCTACCCACTATTCATTACTCCTTACCTTATTACACATATACGTATCCATCGACACTCGTCAATATTTCGTCATTATAAATATGAAGCATAATCAAATAACTCATATAGTAGCCTCAGCCTATTAATCGTAAACATACCTCAGCAGCATAATACACATCGTCGTCGTAAAAATAACATCATAACACCTCAGTCAAATCTCAAAATCGTCGTAGCTTCCTCCAATAATTAAAAAAAATTCTCTGCTCATGTCAAAAGTGTCATCTGCCTCAAACGTACTTTAAAAATCATAATCCCTTTACCAAATACATCATTCAAAGCTCTCATAGTATCACAATGGTTCCGAAAAAATATGAACAGTTTACAAAGTACAGACAAAATACAGTTTCATAAGTGTGAAGTTATCCAACTGTGTAATTACGTAAACATCTGTCACTGATATAGTAAAAATAAATGTTTGTCTCTCTCAGTTAAATGATCAGATAGCTGTGTAAATTGTGTGTTAGAGAAATATGGTACCGATGTGTAAAGTTGTATAAGCAAATACCATATTAGCTAGGGTTCCTTGTGGTTGCCACACACATGGTACACAAAGTAAGTGTGTACCCCCCTGAGGATTAATGTAATTATACCCTCAGGTGTTACAGATTACAGCAATGAAATGAAATGTATCACTGAAAACCTTTGTATCATTGTACTTCAAATATCTTTAAAAATAAATGTTTTAAGTACAAAATTAATCACTCAAATGCGTGTCCTGTAGCGCTAAATGTGCGTCTTGCTGTAAGATAATTCTGTGGAAGTGTCGTAATTATCGTCCTCCGAAAGCTAAGTTCTGCAGAAGTCAATGTACTTACCCCATCAGAAACGAAAGTGAAATGCTTTGTGTATAGATATCATAATTATTATGTACATTACTGTGATCAAGAAAATACTATACTGTAAAGTATTGTTGTGCTAAGAAAAAGGCCCTCACATTGTAGCTTACTACTAAAACATGTTTTGCTTTCCAGACGAATTCAGAAAAACTGTACGGATATAAAACAGATACACCGCAAAAGCAACATTGTAAATTGTCACTCATTAGTAGCGTCGTGATAAAACCGTGTAGTTGTCACATAAACTAACCACAGTGTCGTCTGGTATCTCACAGAAAGTACTTTAAACCGAGAATGTATTTTCAAGTAAACCAAAATGTTGCATTAAAATCTCATTAGCAGTACCAGATATAATGTTATTTTTCTCGGAGCCAGCCGGCGCACGTGTATGCCTGCGGTGCGAGTTATTGTCTGTCTCTTTGATGCCGCGCGTCGTTACTGGGATTAGGAGGCCTAACTTCCACAAATTCGCCTTGCCGAGAGGGCCCAGCTCTGTTTAAATCCCGCCAGTTCTGATGCAATTCAGGTCTGTCGTTACGATCACATCGTCTGTCGTCATGTCGATAGCTCCTGTAGTTTCTTTCTTGTCGGTTAAGTGGTGGAGAATTTCTCCCTGAATCGTAACTGCGCGCTGGACCGTTGCGTCTAAAGTTATTCTGTCTCCCTTGATAATAATTGTTTTGGTTCCCATATTGTCTGTTTCTCTGATTGTCTCTGTGATAGTCATTACCACGGAGAGGTGATCTTTCCCTGTAATTATTACTACTCTGCCAACGGTTGTCATACGGGTGGTGTCTGTTTTGGTCACGATATGTGTTGTGAGAATAGGCTTGTCGTGTCCAGTTATTATTTCTTTCATCGTGGAATTGTGACAGATGTGACCTGTAATTGTTGTGCTCCTGTTTCCGCGTTCCCCGATTGTCAGTGTCAATTTCCAATTCTTGTAACAGACCCTGAAATGCTTTAATGTCATCTTTGCAACGTCCTGCTAAAATAATGTGTCGTAAATGTTCAGGCAATTTGAGTAAGCAAATGCGGATGAGTTCTGAGGGGCTGTATGGGTTTGAAAGATATTGATTCTTGTGCAACATGTCTTCAAAATATTTCATAAGACTGGAAAATTCAGATTGTTCGAAACGTTTCATCATTATGATGCTATGTTTTACACGGTCTTGTGTGGCTTGAGACCAATATGCTGAGAGGAAGGCATGGTAAAACTCTCCTTCACTGTGGCAATCGTGAATTACCGATCGCATTCTTACAGCTGGTTCATTCTCTAAGTAGCCACACATAAATTCTAATCTGTGTTCCAACGACCAGTTGGGAGGAAAACAATGAGAGAATTGATGGAGCCATGCTTGTGGATGAATGTCGTTGGCAGAATTCTTAAACGTTTTGAATTTACGTGTAGTAATGAACAGCTTATAGTCAAAATCATCGTGTCGGCGAGTAGCATCTCGGTCATAGTTACGTCGTTTCGGCGGTTCCATCTCAAAATTCGGCGTACCTTGCCAACTTCTTTCACAATTTCCGAAGTGCCCTGTGTTGTTATTTTGTGTCTGTTCCGTATTTGTATGTCCCTCTTCCCGTATTGGGGCGCGAGTGTCCTCTGAAATACGTAATTCTTGTACTACTTGTGCCAACTGATCTTGCACTTCCCGGATTTCTCTTTTGTACTGTGTATTGATTTGATTTTGATTTTGTTTGAATTTTCTAATTTGTTCATACTCTTCTGTGTCAGTGAAGGCTACAGGTGTTGTGTCATTCAGATCATCATCTACCTTTGTAGATAAGTTAGTGAACTGATCTGAAAGTTCGGCTACTTTATCCGATAGTGAAATCATTTCCTCTGTATGTTTTTCTGAACCAAGTTTCAGAGTGTCCATTTGTGTTGCAATCGTGTCTACTGTGACCTTTAAGTTTTCCTGAGTTTTTGCAAGTTGCGTAACCGAATCGGTAGATGCAACTGAGTCAATTTTAGCTTGCAAGGTGTTGTGATTTTCATGAAAAATAGTTTGCAGTTCTTTTATGGCTGCTTCATGATTCTGTAATGCATTTTCATGCCACGAAAAAATAGGTTGGAAATGCTCACAAATTTGTGATTTTACGTCATTACAGACTTTTTGACATTTCGATTCAATGTTATGTAACTCACTAGTTAAATCTTCACGTGTTTGTTCAAGTGTGGTGTCTAACTTTTGAAGATTTTGTTCCATTGTGTCTAACTTTTTGAGATTTTGTTCCACTGTGTCTAACTTTTTGAGATTTTGTTCCACTGTGTCTAACTGTTGCTGTGTTTGTCTCTGGTGTTGTTCCATTGTGTCTAACTTTTCAAGCTTTTGCTGTGTTTGTCTCTGATTTTGTTCCATTTGCTGCATTAATTGCAATAATAATGTATTAGTGTCTGGAATCTGTTTCTCTACGCTTTTCGGCAGTGCATTTGCACCGACAACATTCACATTTTGACAAGCAGAAAATGTGTCTTGACTTATTTGAGAAAACGGTGATGACCCAAAACCTGAATCTACAGTATTTGCGAAATTGTGTCCTGTCATTTCGGATTCCTGAGGCGAGCTGTTGCCGACCGATCGATCGATAATGCTTCCCTCTTCACTAATTGTTTCACTGTCCACGCCATTGTTTGCCGCCCGCTCCATTTCCCTATGCACAATTACCAAATTACTACTTTGAACATCAGTTAATTCATTACTCGGTGGCGCTAACACACTGCTCTCATTTTCACTGTCATTTCTCAGTTTACTTTGGAGCCTAGTATTACGTTTTTCACACGCCATTATTGTCACAGTATTTCACACGACAACACAGAAAAACACAATTTGAAGAGCAAAAATAAGAGAACACATTAACATAACACTGAAAATAATATCTAGTTAATTACAGCTGCGAAATACTTGGTGCAAATCTATATACATGCCACAACTGTTTTACTGTACAACAATGAAAGGGTACAACTACAAAGGAGATTCTCTCTACAATTACGCGCTAGCAATAAACAAAAGCTACACTAAATACACAAACTACAAGAAAAATCAGAAGATTCCAGTGAGGTATCCTAGGCTAAGGGTCGACATATGAAACGTCCCCTTTGAACAATTCTTACAAGACTGTCCTTAAACTGACATACAATATTTTTAGCGCAACGCAATCTGACTTTCAAAATTCCCTACAAAACAATGGCCCTGACTAACATTAAACTATACCTTTCACAAATCACTTACCTCACAAAAATCTTCGCTGCTCAAGCTACTGCAATACAGCGAGCGCCACTACTGCCAGCTAAATAAAAGATTCAAACTATGGAAGGCACTAACTACTGATAGGGATAGTTAGCAAATGAAAGATATTAATAGAGAACGAACAATGTATTTACCTTGATATCATCACAAGTCATAATATATATATCAGTTCATGACAAATTACAAATCTCCGCCATCTCTCTCCCCACATCCACCACTGCTGGCGGCTCACCTCCAACTGCGCAACGCTACGCGCTGTTCACAGCCAGCTGCCTAACACTACAATGGCGAGTATTACAACAATGCAAAGCAGCCACAGACTGCACACAGCACAGCCAGTGATTTTCATATTGAGCGCTACGTAACGTTGCCAATAAGAAAACATAAACAGCCTACTTACATAGAGAAAACATAAACAGCCTACTTACATAGAGAAAACATAAACAGCCTACTTACATAGAGAAAACATAAACAGCCTACTTACAAAACTAATAAGTAAGCATTTAGTGCCAAGCCCTCATTCCACTCTAAAGAATCACTGGAGCACAACCGCACTCCTAAGCTACGGTGCAGTCAATCAGCCGCACACACCTGTCTGTAGTCCTAAGGCTCGCAGTATTCTCAATTACTATCAACACACTAGCATCGTCATTATACATTACTGTGTTTTTCCTTACAGCGCTCATTATTACGAATACATTTACATAACTCGTATATTTTAGTATTGAGTTAAATAAACTATTCATTTTCTAAATTGTAATTTAACATTAATTGTATATGTTTGGTGCACACGACGGTGGATGAACACTGTATATCATCTAATGTCATGACCAAAGGTTCCGTGTGTTGCGAGTATCCCTTTTTTGTAATCTTCGTTTTTCAGCATACAATGAGCCAAAAACCGGTTCGAAATGAACAAATATTAGTAGCACAAAGAGGCAGTCCGTTTATTTTGCCACCCTTTAACACATCAGACTTTCGTTAATCAAAGGATCGTAGCTACAATGGCTCAGAAGAAAACAGAAAAAATTTTACAAGAAGAACAAACTCGTCTCTGTAAAGGTCGGTCAGCGACACAGGCAGCATATACCGTACAACAGCGGAGGCAGAAAAGGGAGTGAAGCTAATTTTGAAACATGTGTTGTGTTCATAAGGCACTCGACGGGATAAAGTTGCTGTTATAACAGCCTACGCAAATACACAACTGTTGTTTACGCAACACCTTCGATGAGACAGTAAGGCCTGTTCAACCAGTCAAGACACTATACATGGTTGCTGTCCTCAGTCTAATTCATTCTGCACTTCAACGACACGGAGAAGCAATGCCAGCAATATCTCCAGCACGTATTGTAACATTATGGGTAAGTCACCTTCACGATCTTGTGATCTTACCACTTAATCTCTTAATACAATATTCTGGTAGATAACATTTGCAGGCTCTCAATGAGATCAATATACAAGAAACATAATACGTTAGATAAGATTTTACAGATTATGGAAAATTGTCAATGCAGGCTCACAACCAAATTGGTAAATGCACAGTTACCTAAAAAACATAAATTTTGAAACAAACAAAATACATATTACATGTAAACGAATCTTTGAGTGAAACTTCCTGGCAGATTAAAACTGTGTGCCCGACCGAGACTCGAACTCGGGACCTTTGCCTTTCGCGGGCAAGTGCTCTACCAACTGAGCTACCGAAGCACGACTCACGCGCGGTACTCACAGCTGTACTTCTGCCAGTACCTCGTCTCCTACCTTCCAAAGTTTGGACGAGATACTGGCAGAAGTACAGCTGTGAGTACCGCGCGTGAGTCGTGCTTCGGTAGCTCAGTTGGTAGAGCTCTTGCCCGCGAAAGGCGAAGGTCCCGAGTTCGAGGCTCGGTCGGGCACACAGTTTTAATCTGCCAGGAAGTTTCATATCAGCGCACACTCCGCTGCAGAGTGAAAATCTCATTCTGGAATCTTTGAGTGTTAACAACATGAGTATAGCCGTGTTAACATCAGTAATAAACAAAAAGACACTGAAACGCTTCGTAGTTGTCAGTTCTACCACAAACAGAGAGCATTAAAAACTGTAATATGGAAATTACGTCATAATTTTCAATTCAGACTTATAGTTATTTCACGAAATTGTTCGCATCGAAATTCTTTCATCTTTTGTTAGTCCTGATGCTGAACACAATACATATGTGAAAAAGACGCCCCAGTCAAGCTAAGCATACCTTCGTTAACCCCCTCCTCCCCAGGGGGTCCACAACTCTTTTGTGGATACGTGCGTAGCGAGCACGGGACCCTGAGCTAACGTGGCCCTCCTTCCTTTCCGGGCTGCAAACCTTCCTTTTCCACATCCTTCCCCATCCCCCATCTTCGCCTCCCGCCTCACCTCCACCCCTTTCCTTCCCTTTCTACCATCTGGGAGTATGTTTTGTGCCTACGTCCGGAGACGGACGCTCGAAAATGTAACACATTCTTCGCTTTCTCTGCCTGCAAGTCTTCGTCCTTCCTTTGTCCTTCTCTATTCCTTACCTCTTCTCTTTACCCTTTCCTCCGCTGTGGCGTTTGAGACCTCTCTTCTTTCCTTTCCCTTCCTTTGTTTTTCCCTTTCTGTTTTTTCCTCCCTGTGCGTGTCTGAAGGCCGACCCACGCATTTCAATGCGCAGCCGGTGACGGAGTAACGGAAAGTCCCCGCCCCGGGTAGACAAGTAGGACACGTACGTGCCCCCTGGTAAAGGCCAGGCCCAGGGAGGGGTGAATACCCGAGCTGATACCTTCCGAAAGTGCCGATTGGTCCCTCCGTCCGTTTTTCGGGAGTTGGGACCTGAGGTGTGAACAATCACTTAAGGCGGGAGTGCCCTCAGAGAGGGGCCCCACAAGGGAGGAGCGCGCCATCAGAGACGCTGGTAATCATGGGGGATACTTCCGCAATGGTTTCCTCATCTTCTACTATGTCTGCTCACAAGTGTAAGTTCAATGAGTCTCAGCCACAGACAGTTCTTCCATCGTTGCCACAGTTCCTTGTTGTTTCTCGGTCTGACGAAGGTCACGACTTCTCCACGGTCAATCCTTTCATTATTCAGAAAGGTGTCAACGCAATTGCAGGCCCTGTAAAGTCTTGTTCCAGATTACGAAATGGCACCTTGTTGTTAGAAACAGTCAGTGCCCTCCAGGCACAAAATTTGCTGCGTACTTCACTGCTAAACACCTTCCCTGTCCGGGTGGAAGCGCACCGCACTTTAAATTCCTCACGTGGGGTCGTTTATACTCGCTCCCTCGATGGATTGTCCGACGAGGAAATTCAACGCTGACCAGGGCGTAACGGCTGTTCATAGAGTCATGAAAAGGGTTGACACGAACATCGTTCCAACCCGTACTGTCTTCTTGACGTTGTCAGAGTTCAACTCCCATCGAACATCAAAGTGGGCTATGAGATAATTTCCGTTCGCCCTTACATCCCAAACCCTACGTGTTGCTTATAGGTGTCAACGGTTCAATCATACCAGCCAGTCCCAATCCGGCCAAATGTGTTATGTGCGGCAAGGAGGGTGCTTGTCCACCTCCATCCCCTCGTTGCATCAACTGTATGGGTGACAACGCTGCTTCCTCTCGATATTGGCCCATTTTTAAAGACAAAAAGCTCATTCAGGAAACCAGAGTGAAGGAAAAGGTGTCGACCGTTCTACTCGAAAATTATTCGCCAGTCGAAAGCCCACTGTGCCTCAGACAGGTAAATACAGCACTGTCCTTGCCTCTCCTCGGCCAACAAAGGAGGCGGCAACGCAGACTTGTGATCTCACCTTTAGTGCCACAGTCGTCAGATCGGCCAGCGCAAAGATCGCCTGTTCAACCTCCCCACTTTCGCGTGCTCACTCTAATGCTCACCCTTCATCGGGTTCTGCTAAAACTCGAGCCCAAAAGTCAGACACCCGGACTTCCAAAAAAGAGCCTACACGCGAATGAAAAACCCAGTTCCTCTCCTTCTCCGCCATGGCGTGTCTCATCTCCAGCACCACCTGGCGGTAGCCGCCCTCGGCCGTCTTCCGTGTCGCCGAGGCGCACTGCTGGCGGCCGATCAACCGGCCGATCACTGGTGGCAGGAGCTGCTCCTGAACAACCTATGGATCAGGATCTTCTGCCTTCGGCTGACTGCCGTTCCACGCTGTCAGTCGCAAGCTCTGAGCTGTCGTTGAGTTGAGGGCAACCTTGGTCACATTCTTCCATTTTCTGTCCACCCTATGTCCATTAATTGGAGTATACGCGGCATTCGAACCAATCGGGATGAATTGTCGATCCTCTTACGATTCTACTCGCCGGTCATCTTCTGTCTTCAGGAAACAAAGCTGTGTCCCCATGACCGCTTTGTTTTCCCCCATTTTCAGTCAGTCCGATTTGATCTCCCCTCTGTTGAAGGCACTCCAGCACATGGAGGACTCATGATTCTTCTCCATGATACTCTCCATTATCACCCAATCCCCTTAAACACTTCCTTCCAGGCTGTTGCTGTCCGTCTTTCCCTTTCTGGATACACCTTCTCTCATTGTACTGTACATATTCCATCGTCCACACCAATGGGACGAGCTGATCTCCTTCATCTTCTTGGTCAGCTTCCACCCCCCTATTTGCTGGTTGGGGACTTCAATGCCCACCACCCGCTTTGGGGATCTCCACATCCTAGTCCGCGTGGCTCACTATTGATAGACGTCTTCCACCAAGCGGATCTTCTTTGCCTCAACACTGGGGACCCTACATTTTTGTCTGCCATCACGACAAATTTCGGTCGGTACTGTTCAGCTAGTTCGGCTCTTCGAATGGTTCGCCCTTGCTGATACACACTCGAGTGACCACTTTCCATGTGTCCTTCGATTGCAGCCACACCTGCCATATATGCGCCCGCGACACTGGAGGTTTGCCCAAGCCGATTGGACACTTTTTTCGTCTCTAGCGTCGACGATGAGGTCACTCATATTACAGATGTTATTCTTTCAGCTGCGGAACGTTCAATCAATACCTCGCACCTCCGAATTGCCCCGGCGCCCCCCCCCCCCCCCCAGTTCCTTGGTGGAACGAGCCATGCCGTGACGCAATACGTGGGCGGCGGCATGCTCTTCGCGTTTTCCGCCACCATCCTACATTGGCCAACTGTGTCCGCTATAAGCTGTTCCGTGCGCGATGCCGTCGCGTCATCTGCGATAGCAAGAAGGCAAGCTGGGACTTCTTTACTAGCTCATTTAACACCTTCACTCTCTCCTCGGAAGTTTGGAGTCGGATTCGACCGTTATCTGGCGCACCTAGTTTTTCCCCGGTCTCTGGGCTCACTGTCGCGCATGATACATTAGTGGACCCCGACGCAATTTCTAACTCATTGGGTCAACACTTTGCTGAGATTTTGAGCTCTTCAAATTACCCGCCAGCGTTTCTCCCGAAGAAACGCGCTGTGGAAATGCAACCTCTTGCCTTCTCCTCTCAAAATCACGAAAGCTACAACACTGTTTTCTCCATGCGGGAACTCCAACATGCACTCTCTTCTTCTTGCTATTCCGCCCCAGGACCGGATGGTATCCACATCCAAATGTTGCTGCATTTACCATACCGTAGTCTGCGTTACCACCTTCGCCTTTATAATCGAATTTGGACCGGCAGTACTTTTCCCAGACGGTGGCGGGAAGCTATCGTCGTTCCTGTTCCGAAACCTGGAAAGGACAAACATCTCCCCTCTAGCTATCGCCCCATTTCTCTCACGAGTAGTGTATGTAAGGTTTTGGAGCGTATGGTGAATTGCCGTTTAGCTTGGTGGCTGGAGTCCCGCAGTCTTTTAACACCTGCCCAATACGGTTTCCGAAAGCATCGTCCTGCAGTTGTCCATCTTGTTGCCCTCTCCACTTATATCATGAACAATTTTCTCCGGAAGCGCCAAACGGTAGCAATATTTTTTAATCTGGAGAGAGCATACGATACCTGATGGAGGACAGGCATCCTCCGCACACTGTTCTCTTGGGGCTTTCGAGGTCGGCTGCCCCTTTTTCTTCGCGAATTTATGGCAGAGCGCACATTTAGAGTGCGGGTGAACACTACTCTCTCCCGTACTTTCTCCCAAGAAAACGGGGTACCCCAGGGCTCTGTGCTAAGTGTTGTACTGTTTGCCATCGCCATAAATCCCATTATGGATTGTCTCCTTCCTGATGTCTCGGGCTCCATCTTTGTGGACGATTTTGCGATCTACTACAGCTCTCAACGGACCAGCCTACTTAAGCGACGTCTTCAAGGATGTCTCGATCGTCTCCACTCTTGGAGCATCGAAACCGGCTTCCGCTTTACTCCCAGTAAGACCGTTTGTGTTAATTTGTGTGTACGGAGTTTCTTCCACCTTCCTTACATCTAGGACCTGTCAACCTTCCGTTCTCGGACGTCGCTAAATTCTTGGGTCTTATGTTTGACAGAAAACTGTGCTGGTCCTCCCACGTTTCCTATCTTGCGGCTCGCTGTCTGCCATCCCTCAACACCCTCTGTGTCCTGAATGGTACCTCCTGGGGAGTCTATCCACCACCGTGGATTACGTTTAGTGTCTGGAGCTTTTTACACCAGCCCTGTGGAAAGCCTTTATGCTGAGACCGCTGAACCTCCGCTGTCCCATCGGCGAGGTGTCCTGAGTCGTTATGCTAGCCATCTGTCTTCCATGCCTGCAAATCCGGCTCATGACATTTTTTTCGACGCCTCCTTGGATTTAGGGTATGCAGGCCGCCCTTCTTACCTACTACCACCGGGAGTCCGATTCCGTCAACAGCTCCATTCTCTTTCCTTCCGCTTTCCTAAAACTCTCATGACAACTTGGGGTACAGCACCGCCTTGGCTCCGTCCCCGGACCTGCCTGCTCCGTGACCTTTGTCAGTTTCCCAAGGATGGTACCCCTTCACTTGTTTATCGTCGGGCATTTGCTGCTCTATGCGCACAAATGAAGGATGCCACATTTATTTACACTGATGGCTCAAAAACATCGTTAGGTGTTGGGAGTGTCTGTATTGTTGGCGACACCCCAAATCGATTTCGGCTTCCCGACCAGTGTTCGGTTTATACTGCGGAGCTTTACGCTGTTCTCCAGGCTGTCCAATACATCCGTCGCCATCAGCGTATACAGTATGTTATCTGTTCAGATTCTCTCAGCTCTTCTCAGTCTCCAAGCTCTCTACCTTGTCCACCCTCTTGTCCACCGGGTTCAGGACTGTCTGCACTTGCTCCACCTGGGGGGCGTCTCGGTGGCATTCCTCTGGCTCCCAGGACACGTTGATATCTGTGGAAATGAGGCGGCCGATATAGCGGCCAAGGCAGCAGTCTCTCTTCTTCGGGCAGCTATTCGCATGATTCCTTTCGCCGATCTACGGAGTGTTTTATGTCGTCGTGTTGCTTTTTTATGACACGCACATTGGTCGACACTTACCAATAATAAATTGCAGGACGTGAAAGCTCTTCCCTGTGCTTGGACCTCTTCCTCCCGAACGCGTCGTCGGGAGGAGGTAATTTTAACTAGACTCCGGATAGGGCACTGTCTTTTTAGCCATCGACATCTTTTAAGCGGCGATCCTCCCCCACTCTGACCCAACTGCTCTCAGCTGTGGACGGTAAGACACCTTTTACTTGAGTGCCCCTATTTTACTCCGTTTCGCGCCAGTCTACAGCTGTCGCCTGATATATCTTCCATTTTAGCAGATGATACGCGCTCAGCCAATCGCGTTCTCGAGTTTATTAGTGCCAGTGACATGACGTCGGTCATTTGAAGCTCTTTTTGGGGACAACCAACCCCCTTCTATAGTGGTTTTTTAAAGCTTTCCTTCTGTTTTTAGTTTCTCCAAATTTTTGAGTTTCGTTCTCATTGCTGCTGGTTTCCAGTTTCGTTTTTTTCCCTTTTCCTAAGTCATAGACCGGGCGCTAATGACCGTAGCAGTTTTGCGCCCTAAAACCATAACAAAAAAATACCTTCGTTAACACAGCATAGAAAATCATCATTCTCATAAATAAATTCCAATAATAACTGTAAGCGTTATTATCAACCTATATGTTTTGTATTTTTCTAATTTTTATAATGTTATTAACCGGTCTCAAAAGCGTGCAGACTAAAAGGAGAATAACAACCCTAGCCTGAGCCTGGAGATCTTACAAGGTCTTTGACTAACAGAGCAGACGCTGGACTTGGTTGTCCGGTATGTGGGAAGCTGATGTGTCTTAAGAATCGCGCTATAAAGCGTTAAATCAATATTAATACACCCGTCTTTCCTGAATTTTAGGTTTCCGCTGTAGCTCAGTTTTCTTACATGATACTCTGTGTATAAGTCTTCACTTATTTTTAAATTATTATTAAACAGTTTCTTTCAAATTGTTTAAGATGGCTTAAATACGTTAGGATGATGCACCTTTTAATTTAAAAACTTTTATCGATTTCACCAGGTTTCCTTCAGAGCACCTCATCTAGCTTGGTTGAGGCCTTAAATGTTGTTTGATAATTAAACGTTTGAGCTTGGTGGATTGTTTTCTGTAACGAAATTTATGTGTGTCAGCTAACTGATATAGTTGCTTCCTCTACACTTTATTGTTACTTAACATTACATCTGGTGTAAGGTTCACTTGAATCGAATATTGTGTTTGTGCAACATCTAAAATTTCCGGCGACCGAGGTTGCCATTCACGTTTGTTTATTAAGCTGGATTCGTGAATAAGAGACGGTGGCTGGCGAAGCGTGTTATTTCAACTGAGAGCAGATATTGTCGGAGATTTGAAGATAAAAATCTGCATTGACAATGGTCTGAAATAACATTGGGCCAATAATTCAACTACCAGGACTCGCACACCAAACTAAAATAATTTTTTATGGTGGAGTGGAATATATTGCGCAGTGTGGAAGTTTTCTGAGGTCCAGAAGCGACAGGTCTATTTGCGTGGCCACAATAATGAAACCAACTCCCATCACTCAAAACTACTTGTTAAGTCTCTGTTACCAACAATTTATTATTCGATAGAATCATTATTTTGTTTACCTAGATATAATAAAGTAGGTGTCAAATAAAAATAAGTCTAAACCATTCATTATTTTCTTGTTCAGTACGAAAGCCAACGCAAAGTAATGACTTTTGTGAAGCAAAACACAATTTTAAAGACACATTGATACTTATTTCAATAGAAACTGGAGGTCTCTGAGCTCTACAACCATCAAACAAGTGAAGGATCCCGTAAGAAAATTGATTGAGCTTCAACGGAAACTTAAAATTCAGGAAAGACGTGACATACGAGTTACTCCAAAGGTTAGTATCCACTGGTAAGCCGCGTAGTCGATCCAAGAAAGGTGGTTTCGTGCAGCAACCATCGGTACAGAAGTTACTCGCAGTACGTAGTGATCTTTTCTTTATGAGCTGGAAGTAGCAGCTACATGCATTGAACAATGTGAAGTTTTAGGTTCCATTACTTAAGTACAGACTGACAACATGTACCTAACGGCTATTTATGTCACAAATATTTTGACATTCCAAAACTCACTCATCAAAACCTATAGGGTGCTTCCCGTTGACTTCTTATCATGAAATTTGGCAAGATTTCACAGTACAAGCAAGGTACTAAATCCGAAAATTGTCCATCTCTAGTTATATTCACGATAAAACATTTTTTTGTTATTTTTTAATCTGTCAGGTTGTCTTTCCGTCTGTTGAGACCGTTTTTCTAAGGAACATGTGGCGTATCAAGTTCAAATTTATTAAGACACAAAGGAATTACAGGCATTGTCTCCCAATGGCCAGTGATTTAAATCGGTGGGAAAGTTGCATCGGTATTCGAACCCGGTTCTCCGGCTTATTAGGCAGATGCTTTGATTACGGAGCCTTCCGGATAGAGAGGCCATCGCGACTGCGCGGTCACCCTAGCACGCCTCCCATCAGACCCAAAATTCTCAACTTTTCAACACACTGCGAATGTGTGTGCCCCTTGCCTATTATTCTCATTACTCGAGGCATTTCGCCGATTCCCGTATGAGATCGAGCCTGGTGTGCCTCTGCACTGAAGAGATCATTGACCGCCCTCGCCTTAACTGCATATATGTGGCGTCTATGATCTCTTGGTGGCGTAAGAATTGTAAGCTTCTAAGTCACTGCAATCAGAAAACATAGCCATTTATGTCACATATTTCGACGCTCTAAAACTCACTATCGAAGCCTTTAGAGCGCTTGCTGTTGACCTATAGTGATGAAATTTTGGCAAGAAATAAGCCTTCGCAGTAAAGTACCAGTGGTGGTAGTAGTAGTAGTGGGTTCTTAGGGCGCACGACAACAAGGTCTTCAGCGCCCGCTCAGTAACAGATTGAGACGGGTGTCAAGAAAATAGTCAGAACAGTAAGATAAAACAGAACGTAAAACACAGGGAACAAGGTTTGAAAAATATGTGCCTACCCACACCGAAGCGTGGGACGAAGCATGCCGTCAGAAGTAAAACATGGACAACACTGAAAAAAAGAGGTTGAGGGAGCTAAAACAATGTAGCAGATGGAAGTGGCTGGCTGACCGCAAGGAAAAAATGGGAGGAGCCAACCACTCTGCAATATACTAAAACCTCCAGCCTAAAAGTTTAGGCCAGAGTCCAGACACTTCGCAGTAAAAGTAAATAAAAAAAAATCAGAAAATTTTTAATTTGTAATTACATCACCCGAAAAAATATTTTTTTGTCATTTTTATCCGCCTGTCTGTCCGTCCGTTCTTTTTAAGGCCACTTTCTTGGAAACGTTTGGCGAAAGAAGTTCAAATGTATGTCCTTTGGCGGTATAAGAAATATAAGCTTCTGAATCAATGCGATCAAAAGATTCGGTTATTTATGTCACGTATTTTAATACCCACAAACTCATTCTTCAAAACCTATAGGATACTTAGCGTTGACCTTGCATCACGAAATTGGGCAAGAAGCTAGGATCCACAGTATAAGTAAAGTAAAAAGTCTGAAGCTTGTTAAATTATACCACATAAAACAGTCTTTTGCCATTTGAACATACATTGCCTTCATCATCCGTCAAAAGCATAATAAACGAACATTATTGCTTGCAAACATGAAATGTAAGATGTAATCGTGCTTTAGTAAATGAATGAAAAATATTTTATTGTATCTTCTCTCTCTACATGTATAAACTAAAGTTCCCTGCTCATTTGTTTTTGTGTATCCGTGCTAGTCTGAGGACCTAATGTAGAGATTTTGATACGGTTGTGGAATTCCAGAGACCAACATCTTGTCAGTATCGGTATCGACAATAGGCAAAAGCTGTTGATATTCTCGGTTCCGAGGATAGATGAACTAGGTAAATAAATAATTAAGTTTGTACGGTTCCGTCATAGTGCCAGTCCTACTCACACATGGCCAATTTTTTTCTGATGTCTTTAGAAGAAAGGAA
Source organism: Schistocerca serialis cubense (assembly GCF_023864345.2). NCBI lineage: Eukaryota > Metazoa > Arthropoda > Insecta > Orthoptera > Acrididae > Schistocerca > Schistocerca serialis. Next base: position 876,996,506 of record NC_064641.1, read on the forward strand.
GAGAGACAAATTTGTCTCATGTCCATGCGATTGGTATGGTCAGTTCTCCCTGTATTCAGAATGAAAACAACTCATTGTTCTCCAAGCATTTGAATGATTACTGCTACCAGGCTGACCCTGAGCAGTGTACATAGAAATCTAATTAAATCCTGACCTGCTTGTTACAATGGAGATGGAAAGATACCTATTGGGCCTGGTGATCTGAAAGATTAAGACGTTCCCACTGCCCACTGTGTTATTTTGAAATCAACGTGTTCTCTGGCAGATTCCCAATTTTCGTTTTGATTACCTGTAAACTATAGTCTCTCATCGAATAACTCCTGCAGCATCCTTTACTTGGAAGGCTCAAAAAAACACGAAAAGACACTCACAGCACTTTCAAGCAACAACTGAAGCTGTTGATCACGTGATCTCAAGAACATTCAAGGGAGAAACGATAAAATCAAAGTGCTTTGATAATAGAGCGGGTTCGTTGTTATTCCGAACGCAGTTTGTCACGTTTTATTCCACATACAGGGTGTTACAAAATGGTACGGCAAAACTTTCAGGAAACATCCCTCACACACAGAGAAAGAAAATATGTTATGTGGAGATGTGTCCGGAAACGCTTACTTTCCATGTTAGAGCTCACTTTATTACTTCTCTTCAAATCACATTAATCATGGAATGGAAACACACAGCAACAGAACGTACCAGCGTGACTTCACTTTGTTACAGGAAATGTTCAAAATGTCCTCCGTTAGCGCGGACACATTCATCCACCCTTCGTCGCATGGAATCCCTGATGCGCTGATAAAGCCCTGGAGAATGGCGTATTGTATCACAACCGTCCACAATACGAGCACGAAGTGTCTCTACATTTGGTACCGGGGTTGCGTAGACAAGAGCTTTCAAATGCCCCCATAAATGAAAGTCAAGAGGGTTGAGGTCAGGAGAGCGTGGAGGCCACGGAATTGGTCCGCCGCTACCAATCCATCGGTCACCGAATCTGTTGTTGAGAAGCGTACGAACACTTCGACTGAAATGTGCAGGAGCTCCATCGTGCATGAACTACATGTTGTGTCGCACTTGTAAAGGCACATGTTCTAGCAGTACAGGTAGAGTATCCCGTATGAAATCATGATAACGTGCTCCATTGAGCGTAGGTGGAAGAACATGGGGCCCAATCAAGGCATCACCAACAATGCCTGCCCAAACGTTCACAGAAAATCTGTGTTGATGACGTGATTTCACAATTGCGTGCGGATTCTCGTCGGCCCACACATGTTGATTGTGAAAATTTACAATTTGATCACGTTGGAATGAAGCCTCATCCGTAAAGAGAACACTTGCACTGAAATGAGGATTGACACATTGTTGGATGAACCATTCGCAGAAGTGTACCCGTGGAGGCCAATCAGCTGCTGATAGTGCCTGCACACGCTGTACATGGTACGGAAACAACTGGTTCTCCCGTAGCACTCTCCATACAGTGACGTGGTCAACGTTACCTTGTACAGCAGCAACTTCTCTGACGCTGACATTAGGGTTATCGTCAACTGCACGAAGAATTGCCTCGTTCATTGCAGGTGTCCTCGTCGTTCTAGGTCTTCCCCAGTAGCAAGTCATAGGCTGGAATGTTCCGTGCTCCCTAAGACACCGATCAATAGCTTCGAACGTCTTCCTGTCGGGACACCTTCGTTGCGGAAATCTGTCTCGATACAAACGTACCGCGCCACGGCTATTGCCCCGTGATAATCCATACATCAAATGGGCATCTGCCAACTCCGCATTTGTAAACATTGCACTGACTGCAAAACCACGTTCGTGATGAACACTAACCTGATGATGCTACGTACTGATGTGCTTGATGCTAGTACTGTAGAGCAATGAGTCGCATGTCAACACAAGCACCGAAGTCAACATTACCTTCCTTCAATTGGGCCAACTGGAGGTGAATCGAGGAAGTACAGTACATACTGACGAAACTAAAATGAGCTCTAACATGGAAAGTAAGCGTTTCCGGACACATGTCCACATAACATCTTTTCTTTATTTGTGTGTGAGGAATGTTTGCTGAAAGTTTGGCCGTATCTTTTTGTAACACCTTGTATGTTGCATGTTCCCCAGACAGGAAAACATTTTATTGGTTTACGCTGTTGAAGGAGGTCATTTTCCAACAAACGCCGTAGTAGTATACGACAGGATTCGGCGAGCATTTGCGTTGTTCTCTTGTGCCACCAGACTAAATTCCATTTGCATCCCGCAGATGAAGTGCCCCAAGGGGGGCAGAAGGGTCGCAGAGCTGAACATGAAAACTGTCCGGCGATTTAATATTCTCCTGCGTGCCGTGATACAAGGCGGCATTGGGGATGGAGAGAGAGGAAGATACTGACTGCCTCATACATATTCAGTGCCTTTCCTTCCCTTAGCCTCCATCCACACCTTCCCCGAGGGCACGTATTCCGCTTAGTTTGGTAACTGAGGTTAAATCAAGCATACAGTTTGTGGTTGAATTTTCATTCTCATTCTTTTGTACGATTTCAACAATTACGGTAGCACTAACCACTATGATTACACCGATGCCTGTAATTTACCCCCTCCTTCCTACTTCCATCTACTGCCCACATTAAGCAAAGTCTTTTATGAAGATTTTCAGAGGAGCGAAGATTACAGCGAAGATTACAATAAACTTCCTAGTTTACTTAGCTTGTCGTGTGTACCTGGCTCCAGTTATTCTTGTGTAGAGGTCTGATTCTTGAAGCTGAAAATGTTACATTTTAGGTTCTCACGGTTGAATTGAACTAAATAAATTTGAAGATTGTTGTTGCAGAAGTTTCGTTTTTACGTCAATATATTTTGTCACATTTTAGTATATCATACAGTCTTTTCGATTTTGACGTCAACAAAGCCGAAATTACACTGTTTGCACAAAAATAAAAACATAAGTCCGGTCACATCAGAGGCATGCTTACGACTCTCACACACTGCGGAAATAACCATATTCCAAAAAGTTTACAATTTTTCTTAACAATGAATTTCTTCTAGTTTGTGCCATTATTACTTTCGATTGTTATATCATAAATGAGTCTAGAGATAAACATAGCAACCAGTACAGTATCACGTAATTAATAATAGAAATTTTAAGAGTGCCAATAATTCGTAATTTGAAATGTTTCTTAAAAAATAATTTTGACTGTTCATTCAGAACTATTACTTATCGTTTATAAAATCGACACTAAAACATTTTATAAAGTAATTCATTTTCATAAGTTTTAGCCTGAAACATGACACACTGTGTATAAAATTATATGAAAGTTTGCGGAAAAGCAACTGAGATAATACTGACCTGCCCAAAATACGAAAAATAATACTGGCATCGACAACTACAGTTGAGGAAAAGTAATGCTAAAGGAGGATGTCCCGTTACATGGTGCAAAATCTGTGGAGCTGAATCTGAGCCCCACCAAATCCTTCGTCTGCTGATTACCTCTTTTCTTTAAGCGCCTGGAAGAATTTTTAGTGAGATAAATTCACCACTGACGCAGGTGACAGCAGTGCTTACAAAAATTTTCTTACTCTTACTATAGTATTTCTGTGGGACTAGTATGAAGTATCGAATGAGGATTATTTGTATTTGTGACACTTCTTTCCCACGTAATTAACGGTAGTTCACTAAAGAGTCCGATATTTGAGCACCCACACTGCCTCATTCGAGAGGTGTAGGCTACTTCAACGTACACACACACACACACACACACACACACACACACACAGTTACGGTCATCTACAGGAATCAGACTCACTCGATATACGGCTCTCGCACTTAGCGAAAGAAAGGTGCCATTGTGCCAAACGTATAGAAAAAACCCTCCCACTTATGCTGCTGAACTGCCTCTTGGTATATGCCAGTCAACCATACCATACTGCTTTACCTTTTTACAAGAAAGGAAAACCTACATTAATGGCATTTGCAACTCAGAAAAAGTTTATGGCAATGTCCGACGTACCACACTCTTTGAAATTCCGAATTGATCATGGATAGAACTACAAGGAGCAAAAGATTATCTAAAACTTCTACAGCAACCAGACAGCAGCTATAAAAATCGAATGACATGAAAGGAAAGCAATGATTCAAAAGGGAGTGAGGCAGGATTTTGGCCTTCGCACCACGTTTATTGAGCAAGGAGTAAAGGTTACCCAAAAAATAGGAAAAGGTATTAAACTTCAGGGAGAAGAAATAAACGCTTGAAGGCTATTGAATGGCATTCCAATTTTATGAGAGACGGGAAGGGACTTGCAAGATCAAGCGAACGAAATATGTCTTGGAAATAAATTATAGCATTGACATCAACTAATGTAAAGTAAGGGCAATGGAATGTAGGACACTAAATAAAGTGATCCCTGAGGGAATTAAATTAGGAAAGGAGCCACTAAAAGTAGTATTTGAAGTTTTTTACTTTGGTAAGTAAAATATCTGTAGCTGTCAGAAGCAAAGGCGACATAAAATGGAGACCCCTAAATAGCAAGAAAAGATTTTTAAAAAAGAGAACATATTAATAACTGATAATTAAGTTGTTATGAAGGCTTGAAAGAAAATATTCGTGGTAGTGACGGAAACGATAAGGAACACAGATCAGGAAAGAGTATAGGTTTAGGAATGTGCTTACAGAGCTGCAGAAGAATAGTTTATTTTTTGGATGTGAGGTCTGCCAGTTATGCAAAACACCGTTTTCCTCAGTACCCCAAACATGTTTCGGCACCACTGTGCCATCATTAGTGGGTTTTCGTTTTTATTGATTCTGCAATGTGAACGTTTTTGTTAAAAGATTATAAAATTACGTGCATTTTTAGTTCAAACAACAGATCGTTTCTTTTTGTAAATACCTTTATATTTGGCGTGCATGAATTTTCTGGATCACTTGTGTGCTAATTACTACCGGTAGCTTGTCATCTGCAACCAAACGATGTTGATGAGAAAGTTTTTTGCTCGGAGTTAACCTATCTTCTAGAATGTAATTTAGTTTTTCGCGATGTTTTCGCTCCTATTTTCGTATTTACTTACGTTTTCGTGTGGCAAGCACTTCCATTCTCCGCGTCGTGCTGAGATGTTGTGATGCATACGCAACTATAACCAGTATTCTGAATGAGATTTTCACCCTGCAGCGGAGTGTGCGCTGATATGAAACTTCCTGGCAGATTAAAACTGTGTGCCCGACCGAGACTCGAACTCGGGACCTTTGCCTTTCGCGGGTAAGTGCTCTACCATCTGAGCTACCGAAGCACGACTCACGCCCGGTCCTCACAGCTTAACTTCGGCCAGTATCTCGTCTCCTACCTTCCAAACTTTACAGAAGCTCTCCTGCGTTGTGTTGCAGATGAGAAGCTACCTGTAGTAATTAACACACAAGTGATCCAGAAAATTCATGCACACCAAATGTAAAGGCATCTACAAAGAGAAACGATCTGTTGTTTGAACTAAAAATGCACATAATTTTATAATCATTTAACAAAAACGTTCATACTGCAGAATGAATAAAAACGAAAACCCACTGATGATGGTACAGTGGTGCCGAAACATGTTTGGGTACTGAGAAAAACGGTGTTTTGCATAACTGGCGGACCTCACATCCAAAAATTTCAACTGCAAACACGGCCAATACAAGGAGCTGCTAATCAAAAAGAATAGTTCATGTTGGGTAGGTAAATCACATAACTAATGAAGAGCCATTGAATCAAAAAGTGGAGAAAATAAATTTATTGCCAACTTAACTACGCAGATATGGGAAGGAGCCGTTTTTTGTCACGAATGGCAGTTTACTCCGAATGTATGGAAATGTAAGGTAATGAAGATGAGCAGGCAAAACAATCTTGTAACGTACGAATACAGCATTAGTAGTGTGCTATTTCACACAGTCACATCGATTAAACCTAGGCGTAACGTTGCAAAGGGAGATGAAACGGGACGCGAACCTCAGTTTGATACTAGCGAAGGTAAATGATCGACTACGTTTTATTGTGAGATTTTTGGGTAAGTATAGCCCATCTCTAAAAGAGACAGCATTCTTGAGGTCTGCTAGAATGTACAGGATACCCTCATGTGCGATTAAAGGAAGACATCGAAGCAGTTGAGAAGCGTGGTGCTAGATTTGTTACCAGTAGGTTCGATCAGAATACGAGTACTACAGAGATGTTTCGTAAACTGAGAAGGGACTCTTTAGGTGGAAGACAAACACAGAAATAGACTCAGATACTGAATCAGATACAAATAGTAAGATTAACATACATACCAAGATGTAAGAATGACTATATTAAGGAACACAGATATGAATCAACTGTAATTTTAATATACACTACTGGCCATTAAAATTGCTACGCCATGAAGATGATGTGCTACAGACGCGAAATTTAACCGACAGGAAGAAGATGCTGTGATTTGCAAATGATTAGCTTTTCAGAGCATTCATACAAGGTTGGCGCCGGTGGCGACACTTACATCGTGCTGACATGAGGAATGTTTCCAACCGATTTCATATACAAAGAGCAGTTCACCGGCGTTGCCTGGTGAAACGTTGTTGTGATGCCTCGTGTAAGGATAAAAAATGCGTATCATCACGTTTCCGACTTTGATAAAGGACGGATTGTAGCCTATCGCGATTGTGGTTTATCCTATCGCGACATTGCTGCTCGCATTGGTCGAGATCCAATGACTGTTAGCAGAATATGGGATCACTGGGTTCAGGAGGGTAATACGGAACGCCGTGCTGGATCCCAACGGCCTCGTATCACTAGCAGTCGAGATCACAGGCATCTAACCCGTATGGCTGTAACGGATCGTGCAGCCCTGAGTCAACAGATGGGGACGTTTGCAAGACAACAATCATCTACACGAACAGCTCGATGAAGTTTGCAGCAACATGGACTATCAGCTCGGAGACCATGGCTTCGGTTACCCTTGACGCTGCATCACAGACAGGAGCGCCTACGATGGTGTAAACGACGAACCTAGGTGCACGAATGGCAAAATCCAGGTTCTCTTTACAGCATCATGATGGTCGCATTTGTGTTTGGCGACATCGTGGTGAATGCACATTGGAAGCGTGTATTCGTCATCGCCATACTGGCGTATCACCCGGCGTGATGGTATGGGGTGCCACTAGTTACACGTCTCGGTCACCTCTTGTTCGCATTGACGGCACTTTGAACAGTGGACGTTACATTTCAGATGCGTTACGACCTGTGGCTCTACCCTTCACTCAATCCCTGCGAAACCCTACCTTTCAGCGGGATAATGCACGACCGCATGTTGCAGGTCCTGTATGGGCCTTTTTGGATACAGAAAATGTTCGACTGCTGCCCTGGCCAGCACATTCTCCAGGTCTCTCACCAACTGAAAACGTCTGATGAATGGTGGCCGTACAACTGGATCATCACAATACGCCAGTCACTACTCTTGATGAACTGTGGTATCGTGTTGAAGCTGCATGGGCAGCTGTACCTGTACAAGCCATCCAAGCTCTGTTTGACTCACTGCCCAGGCGTATCAAGGCCGTTATTACGGCCAGAGGTGGTTGTTCTGGGTACTGATTTGAGGATCTATGCACCCAAATTGCGTGAAAATGTAATCACATATCAGTTCTAGTATAATATATTTGTCCAATGAATACCCGTTTATCATCTGCATTTCTTCTTGGTGTAGCAGTTTTAATGGCCAGTAGTTTAGATGTAGAATATAGGATAGCTTGGGGCGGTAGGAATTGTAGATCAAGGTTTGACTACCGACAGTAAGCATATCCAAAGGGATGTAGCCTACAGTAGGCATGCAGAGATGAAGACACTCACAGAGAAGAAAGCTGCAACAAAAGCAGCTTTCGTATTTACGACAACAACCACAATAACAACACAGGTTTTCAAACACATCTAACGGGTTCGCAGAAGAGCTTCTGTGAAATTTTGGAAGGTAGGAGACGAGGTACAGGCCGAACTGAAGCTGTAAGGACGGGTCGTGAGTCGTGCTTGGGTAGCTCAGATAGCAGAGAACTTGCCCGCAAAGGCAAAGGTCCCGAGTTCGACTCTCGGTCCGGCACACAGTTTTAAGCTACCAGGAAGTTCCGTATCGGCGCACACTCTGCTGCACGGTGAAAATCTCATTCTGGAAACATCCAACCAAAATAATCTAGACTTCTTATTTTGAAATATTTAGTGCTGTCAGTGAGGAGGTCACGTGTTTCCGAAGGGTCTAAACCAAATTCACTTCCATATATTGTCAAGGTAATATAATGTTAAGGTAATGTCGTAGGAGAAAAGCGGGAAATCTACAAATAAATTCAAGAGCATGAACTAGCAAACAATTTTTGGGTGGGTGTGCGGAAGATGTCTCCAGTGCTATTATTATAAGCAGTAAGTTTGCCTGCAAAAGAGGTGTACCGTTTACCTACATGTACACAGTACCAGCCGCAACATCAGTGAAACTTCAGTGATGTGTTGATTTCAGAAGTACCTTGAATTCTAGTATCTTCGTCACACGCTCAATTGTATATTAGTCGACTCGACTGTGAGAATATGAGAAAGCTTTGAAAATAAGTTGAATAAACGTTGTAAGACGACTGAATTAGCATATACAGTTATTGTAGCTGTATGATTCATAGACAACGATGTGCCAAATACTATTTCAAATCGTAAGTCAAATGAGGCGCAAAAATAGTTGTAGTAAAGGCATAAAAAGGCATGGGGCATAGAGTAATTTAAGTGCCTGGGCCAGAAGTTACTTAATAATGTTTTGGCCTATGTGATCAGGGAAACATGGTTCTTAAAGGTTTCACCTACGTTATTAATAAATTAACGTGTAAGACCCGTATGTCTGCGCAGGAGTTAGCAAATAATGTACATGGATGTCTCGAGATATTAAATTTTATTGACGAAAGGCCTCGCATTAATTTATTACCTGAAGCGAAAACGTAATTCGCAAAGTGACAACAGAGATTTTATGATATCTTAGACAATATTGATAGATGTAGAGCAGGTAAGAGGTAAGGTGCCAAGAATAATTTTGATCATTGTATTAGCACGACGTTTTATTAAGTCTTCCACCCCATATAACAAACATATAGTGTCCTAGACAACATACGTACATAATGAATGATAAAAGAACATTTACTTCAGTAGAGATAGACAATATCAATAAGATTGATGAACAATAAAAAGGCTTCTACCAGGATGTTTAATTAAACATTTTACTTCAGAAAATTAACGGTATACTTCCGGTTCGCTGACGTTTACATAAACAGTCAGATGGAGCCTTGAAATAGTAATAGTAATAAATATACACTGGAGAACTATAACAAAGAGAAAGAAACACCATTAAAAATGAGTGTTTAGAACGTTACAAGACCAGTTTGGGCTAGTCATAAAATCTGGTTAGTAAAAGATCCGAGGTGCCAATTGTTGTTGTTATTGTGGTCTTCAGTTCTGAGACTGGTTTGATGCAGCTCTCCATGATACCCTATCCTGTGCAAGCTTCTTCATCTCCCAGTACCTACTGCAACCTACATCCTTCTGAATCTGTTTAGTGTATTCATCTCTTGGTCTCCCTCTACGATTTTTACCCTCCAAGTTTCGCTTCCATACATGGCTACACTCCATACAAACACTTTGAGAAATTGACTTCCTGACACTTAAATCAATACTTGATGTTAACAAATTTCTCTTCTTAAGAAACGCTTTCCTTGCCATTGCCAGTCTACATTTTATATCTTCTTTACTTCGACCATCATCAGTTATTTTGCTCCCCAAATAGAAAAACACCTTTACTACTTTAAGTGCCTCATTTCCTAATCTAATTCCCTCAGCATCACCCGACTTAATTCGACTACATTCCATTATCCTCGTTTTGCTTTTGTTGATGTTCATCTTATACCCTCCTTTCAAGACACTGTCCATTCCGTTCAACTGCTCTTCCAAGTCCTTTGCTGTCTCTGACAGAATTACAATGTCATCGGCGAACCTCAAAGTTTTTATTTCTTCTCCATGGATTTTAATACCTACTCCGAACTTTTCTTTTGTTTCCTTTACTGCTTGCTCAATATACAGATTGAATAACATCGGGGAGAGGCTACAACCCTGTCTCACTCCCTTCCCAACCACTGCTTCCCTTCCATACCCCTCGACTCTTATAACTGCCATCTGCTTTCTGTACAAATTGTAAATAGCCTTTCGCTCTCTGTATTTTACCCCTGCCACCTTCAGAATTTGAAAGGGAGTATTCCAATCAACATTGTCAAATCTTTCTCTAAGTCTACAAATGCTAGAAACGCAGGTTTGCCTTTCCTTAATCTTTCTTCTAAGATAAGTCGTAGGGTCAGTATTGCCTCACGTGTTCCAACATTTCTACGGAATCCAAACTGATCTTCCCCGAGGTCGGCTTCTATCAGTTTTTCCATTCGTCTGTAAAGAATTCGCGTTAGTATTTTGCAGCTGTGACTTATTAAACTGATAGTTCGGTAATTTTCACATCTGTCATAGCCTGCTTTCTTTGGGATTGGGATTATTATATTCTTCTTGAAGTCTGAGGGTATTTCGCCTGTCTGATACATCTTGTTCACCAGATGGTAGAGTTTTGTCAGGACTGGCTCTCCCTAGGTTGTCAGTAGTTCTAATGGAATGTTGTCTACTCCGGGGGCCTTGTTTCGACTCAGGTCTTTCAGTGCTCTGTCAAACTCTTCACGCAATATCATATGTCCCATTTCATCTTCATCTACATCCTCTTCCATTTCCATAATATTGTCCTCAAGTACATCGCCCTTGTATAGGCCCTCTATATACTCCTTCCACCTTTCTGCTTTCCCTTCTTTGCTCAGAACTGGGTTTCCATCTGAGCTCTTGATAATCATGCAAGTGGTTCTCTTTTTTCCAAAGGTCTCCTTCACTTTCCTGTAGGCAGTATCTATCTTACCCCTAGTGAGATAAGCCTCTACATCCTTACATTTGTCCTACAGCCATCCCTGCTTAGCCATTTTGCACTTCCTGTCGATATCGTTTTTAAGACGTTTGTATTCCTTTTTGCCTGCTTCATTTACTGCATTTTTATATTTTCTCCTTTCATCAATCAAATTCAATATATCTTCTGTTACCCAAGGGTTTCTACTAGCCCTCGTCTTTTTACCTATTTGATCATCTGCTGCCTTGACTATTTCATCGCTCAAAGCTAGCCATTCTTCTTCTACTGTATTTCTTTCCCCCATTCCTGTCAATTGTTCCCTTATGCTCTCCCTGAAACTCTGTACAACCTCTGGTTTAGTCAGTTTATCCAGGTCCCATATCCTTAAATTCCCACCTTTTTGCCAATTATATATCTTGAAACAATTATACACAAAAGAGTTGTGGTTAAGTGCTGCAGAAACTATGTTCTCCACTGCCACTCTCGAAAGTACACGACTTAAGAAAATGATGATAATATGTATCCAGCTGAGGTAATAATGGAAACGGTTAAGACGGTATTCGTGTGTTATCATTCGACTCAGAGAAAGGAAAGGAATACATCATCACTGACCATTATTAAAACAGATAAACGTAGACGTGAAGTATTATCCATGACGAGCAGCAATAAGTTAATATTCAGTGCCATTAGTTCCGGGAGATACATGGAAACAATTTAGCATAAAGCTAAAGATAAGTAAAACGTCATCACTCACAACAAATAAAATTGATAAATTAACCATGGCTAGCAGAAATAACTGAATACCGACTGAAAATTTATCATTGAGATCCGCAGGAATATTTTTAGCATCAAGGTCTCACCAAGTAATCTTTTCCTGTGTGATGGTACTGGTGTTAATGTCGTGTTCCCGCAACTGATGATCTTTGGCTAACTTTCTTCTTAAGACGCTTCTCGAAGTTAAGTGACAGGCCTGAACAGTAGGAAACGCATCGGAAGTAGAAGACGCCAAGCAGAACTTTTCCACAGAGCCACGACATAAAATGACCTGGAAGTTTAGCGCCTCTAGTCCAACATCGGTGTAAATGTCCCAACTATCTCAAGCACATGACTGACTCCTTTAACTTCAACGAAAAGCTTTTCGTCGGGGAAGCGCCGTCTGCCCTTGTGGGCGCAGAAACTAAACACCTTCCCACGAGTCTGGCAAAAATAGTGTAAAAGAAACTATAGCTCCCACGCCTTGCACGGATCATGTATAATAAATAAAAACCGACAATTATTTTGAAACAGTGCTACAGATTAAATTGCTATAAAATACATGTGAATGTTAAACGAATGTCACCTGTTCTGTAACGGAAATATACCAATGGGTGACGAAATACGTATATTCTTTCCTTTCGTAATTTGTAAGAATTTAACGATACTCGTGGTTTTGTGTGACATATAGTACAAAGAATACTTATCAGGGAAGCGTAAGCACGAGTAAGAACAATAATTAACCTACATTTAGGAATGAATAAGATACTGACCGTGATGTCATTTCTTATTAAATGCGACGAGTTCACCAAGTGAAACTTTAACGCCAAGCATTGATACGACGCATTTACCGTGAATTTTTTCCATGAGTCAGTGCCAGAGCCTTTCTGCTCTTGTAAATTTGAATTAAAAATTCGTTTTCGTTTCAATTAATATGGTTCAGTGCGGCACCAGTCGTCAGTTGCGAATAACATGAGCACTGTTTTCTCTTTCCCAGTGAACGTTAAATGAATTCTGAAATTTCATTGTTTTTATAAGAATACATATTTCTACTTTAATTTTAAATTTCAAATTTTCCTTTGTGTTTTTCCTACACATTTGGCTTGATATTTTTACTGTTCGAGATAATTATGTATATATTCGATTAACTACGTTACATGGAAACCTAAAATGCTTAACGTGTTTGAAATGCCAGAGGCTGGAGAAGTAGACATGTCGAATATGAAGCACGATTTACTTTGAAATTACATTACTTATACTATGTGGCCAAGGGCATAAAACGTTGTCTGCGACGTCAGGAAACGCGTTTTTGGAAATCTAAGTGCATACATGATGCGTATTTGCTTTAGAGTGAGTCATCCGAGAGATTGACGGAGTTAGGAAGGACCAAAAATGTAGCGGCTCACAGGTTCATTCGTATCGGAGGGGTATTCAAAGGAGTCATACACACTGATAGAAAGAAAAATCACAGCACCAAAATATAATAAATGTAGAGTAATGAAATTTCGGGAATACATTTGTCTAGGTAACATATTTGAGTGATTAACACTGCAAGATCACAGGTAAATTTAGGCGTGAGATAAGCCATTGCAAGTGTGAAATGCTGGTACTTTAATAACCGGATTAATCGTCAGAATATTGAGTGCAAGTATGGAAACGTGCATGCATTGTATTGTAGAAGTGTCGGATGTCAGTTTGTCGAATGGAGTTCCACGTCCGTCACACTTGCTCGGTCTCTACAGGGACGGTTAACGCTGTTTGTGGATGATGCTGATGTTGGAGATGTCGTCTGATGCAGTATCGTACGTGTTCGACTGGAGGCAGATGTGGTGATCGAGTAGGCCGAGGGACATGCAGACACTCTGTAGAGCATGTTGGGTTACAACAGCCGTATGTGCACGAGCGGTATCCTGTCAGAAAACACCTCCTGAAATAACAGCTCATGAATGGCAGTCGAATCACCAGACTGATGTACAGATTTTCAGTCAGGGTGCGTGGGATAACCACGAGTGTACTTCCGCTGTTATGTGAAATCGCACGCCAGATGACAGCTCCAGGTTCAAATGGCTCTGAGCACTATGGGACTTAACTTCTGAGGTCATCAGTCCCCTAGAACTTAGAACTACTTAAACCTAACTAACCTAAGGGCATCACACACACCAATGCCCAAGGCAGGATTCGAACCTGCGACCGTAGCGGTCGCGCGGTTCCAGACTGTAGCGCCTAGAACCGCTCGGCCACTCCGGCCGGCACAGCTCCAGATGTCCGTCCATTGTGTGTATCACGCAGACAGGTTAGTTGCAGGCGCTCATTATGCCTCCGTCTGACCAGCACACCGCCACCATTGGCACCAAGACAGAACCAATTTCTATCAGAAAACACAACAGATCGTTCCCGTGCCCTCCAATGAACTCTCGCTTAACATCGCTGAAGTCGAAAATGGCGGTGGTTTGAGGTCAGTGGAATGCGCGCAACAGGGCGTCTGGCTTGGAGCTGTCCTTGAAGTAACCGATTTGTAACAGTTCGTTGTGTCACTGTGGTGCCGAATGCTGCACAAATTGCTGCTGCATATGTAGTATGATGCGCAAGAGCCATACGCCTATTACGATGGTGTTCCTTCTCGCTAATGCCACGTGGCTGTCCGGCGCACGGTGTTCTTCTAACCGTAAATTCTTGTTACCACCGCTGCCAGCAATCATGAACAGTGGTTACATTCCTGCCACGTCTTGGTGCAGTATCTCAGAAGGAACATCTTCTCGTTGTCCTGTTACACGACCTCGTTCAAACTTAGTGAGATGTTGATAATGGCGTCTTTGTCGCCGTAAAAGCATCCTTGACTAGCATCTTCTCATCCCGTCCAGTGTCAGAAGTAACTCACGCTGACGGCCATTACAGCCTCGTCACGTGGCGCTAGTATGCAACAGGCACGAAATTTGAATGGACATAATCTTTCAGATGGCACAACTCTTTCTTGCTGTTGTGATTTCTTTTCCTGTCAGTGTATGGTCCAGTGCACTGGAAGCGACGTTGTTGTAACGCTTAAATAATATTTAGCAGAAGCATGGTTTCCACAGAGATGCACTTCTAAAACCCTAAACTACTCACATCAAAAAATGTTTTGCATCGCCCCGGTTCCCAGAACTCCTGAAGATACGCGTTGACTGTGGACAATGTATCACGGACACAGTCCCTTTGACTGTTCAGAGATGTCACTAAACCCGCCCAAAGATGTAAACAACCTTCCTTGAGCAGCGCCTATTAGACGGAGGGTGTCCGACAGCCTATCAGATCCAGTCATTCCACCAGGAAGGAGGTACACGGCTCGTGTTGTCTGTAGTTCAACCATGTCTAGACGGCCAATACCGCAGTTCGATCGCATCCGCATTGTTACTTTGTGCCAGGAACGGCTCTCAACAAGGGAAGTGTCCAGGCGTCTCGGAGAGAACCAAAGCGATGTTGTTCGGCTTTGGAGGAGATACAGAAAGAGAGGACCTGTCGATGACATGCCTCGCCCAGGCCGCCCAAAGGCTACTTACTACTGCAGTGGATGACCGCTACATACGGATTATGGTTCGGAGAAACCCTGACAGAAACGCCACCATGTTGAATAATGCTTTTCATGTAGCCACATGACGTCGTGTTACGATCAAAGTGTGCGCAATAGGCTGCATGATGCGCATCTTCACTCCCAACGTCAATGGCGAGGTCCATCTTTGCAACCACGACACCGTGCAGCGAGGTACAAATGGGCCCAACAACATGTCTAATGGATCACTCAGGAATGGCGTCACGTTCTCTTCACTGACGAGTGTCGCATATACCTTCAACAAGACAATCGTCGGAAACTTGTTTCGAGGCAACCTGGTCAGGCTGTACACCTTACACTATCCAGATAGTGGAGCAAGGTGGAGGTACCCTACTGTTATGGGATAGCATTATGTGGTGCCGACGTACGCCGCTGGTAGTCATTGAAGGCGCCGTAACGGCTGTACGCTACGCGAATGCCATCGCCCGACCGATAGTGCAACAATATCGGCAGCATATTGGCGAAGCATTTGTCTTCATGGACGATAATTCGCGCCACCATCGTGTACATCTTGTGAACGACTTCCTTCAGGATAACGACATCGATCAACTAGAGTGGCCAGCATGTTCTCCAGAGATGAACCCTATCGAACATGCTTTGGATAGATTGAAAAGAGCTGTTTATGGACGACGTGACCCACCAACCACTCTGAGGGATCTATGCCGAATCGCCATTGAGGAGTGGGACAATCTGGACCAACAATGCCTTTATGAACTTGTGGATAGCATGTTACTACGAATGCAGGCATGCATCAATGCAAGGGGACGTGTTACTGGGTGTTAGGGTTACCGGTGTGAACAGCAGTCTAGACCACCACTTCTGAAGGTCTCGCTCTATGGTAGTACAACATGCAGTGTGTGGTTTTCATGAGCAATAAGAAGGGCGGAAATGATGTTTATGGTGATCTATATTCCAATTTTCTGTGCAGGTTCCGGAACTCTCGGAAGCGAGGCGAAGCAAAACGTTTTTTGATGTGTGTATTATTTCCGTGACTTTAAGATTCAGTTCGCGGAAGGGGGAAGCTTTGTTGATGTACTGCTTTCCAATATATCCGCACTCAAAGTATGCATAAAGTACAGAAAACACCGTTCTATCGTCAACTCAGATGAAGGAGATACGGACCATAATGTGCATGTAGAACTCTCGAGAGTTAAATGACGATGTTACCTTTCAACTGTTCATTGAATAGAGATTTATACTGTTTATACTTAGTTCCCAGTAAAGTTAGTAGTAACTGAATGGAAGGAAGGAAGGAAGATTAGGGTTCAAAGTCCCGGCGTCATCGAGAGAGACAGAGGACAAGCTTGGTATGTGTTAGGGGTCGGAAAGGAGATAGGCCGTGCCCATTCAAAGGAACAATCCCGGCATTTACCTGGAACTGTTTAGGAAAATCACGGAAAACCTAAATCTGGAAGGCCGGACGTTGATCTGAACCAACGTCCTCCCGAATACGAGTTCATTGTGGAAACTGAAAAGAGATTATCTGAAAATCTTAACTATCAATTGTTAAATTGTTAACAAGTCGTTTCATGAATAGTGAAATTAACTTTTGAGCAAACATTAACTTTCAGACACTTAGCGGTAATATTTTCGCATTTGACAATTTTATTCTTGGAGTGGTCTTACACGAGAGAAATTCAAGTATGTTAACTGTCCAAAGTGAGTGATTTCAGTACAAGGGTCATGGTCTTTGAGTATTAAACGTAAATTAATAGTAATATTTAAAAGAGCATTCAGTTGCGAAGTTTATGGCAGTAACCTAGCCCTGTTAGTTGGACTGAAGGTGTTACAGGGTGACCACCCCTGACTTCAGTGTTGGTTGGGTTTTCAAATGGCTCTGAGCACTATGGGACTCAACTGCTGTGGTCATTAGTCCCCTAGAACTTAGAACTACTGAAACCTAACTAACCTAAGGACAGCACACAACACCCAGCCATCACGAGGCAGAGAAAATCCCCGACCCCGCCGGGAATCGAACCCGGGAGGTTGGGTTTTCCGTTGCTTCGGTAGGTGCAGAGTTGGGAATGCAGTAGCAATTTGTACTTCATTTATTCGCTGCCGACGCCAAGAAACAATACATCGGTCGCTGCTGCCGTACGTGTCTGGGTCCCCCATAAGATGGAATGCTGAAATAACTCAACAGAAACTGACAGCGTCGGTGCCCTTGCAAGGACGTAACGTGTCGTGTCAGCTCTGATGGCGAGGCGAAGCGCTAGAGATGCGAAAGACCGAACGGCTAGAACCGATACGGTATTTTACTTCCGAATAACCGGTATTTTTCGGTATCTGTATGATCTCGGTTATAAGTTTTTTCATTTTTTACAAATAAGCCAGTAAAAACCCTGCATATTGATTTCCAATGGCAGCCGCGATAAATTTTTTTTTTAAATAAATTTTTTTTTTAAAAACGAATAATGTATTTTTGTAGAACTTGGGAAAAGCGAGCAGCGTTATTTTAGCAACAATGCCTGCAGTTAGAAACTACTAATAGCCACATGACATAAGAATCGGTACAGCGTAGTAGAGACAGTAATGTACCTGTGCCGTGTGGTGTGGCCTAAAAGACGTCGCTTACATGTACGTATAGTGTGCATGACTTATCCCCATCTGCTCGGTGGCGTAGTTTCTCGTTGTCGTCTTCGGACAGCAGTTGTATTGCAGAAAAATACCATCCCTGGTTTAAAAGTATTTCACAGAGTGCAGTAGTAGTAAAGTTCAGTGCTCCGTTTGCTTTAAAAGATTAAAAACGGGTGGGAATGCACAGACGCACAGCAAACTTGCAACGTTGTCTACGGAGAAGACATCCACATTCTTCCTTAGAAGAGAAAGTAAATGTTACTGATTGAGACGCCCTGCTAAATCCGCAGGACAGGTCAGGTAGTTTAAGTTGTGGAAAGGTGCCAAGATAAGCGGCTGTCAATTACACTCGAATATACAACCTTTTATTTGATGAAACACTACAAGAGCCAAGAAAATTAAAAGAAACACAGCTTTAGTTTTGGAACTTAATTAGCAGCTGAACGTGCTGTACAATCTCATGCCTTAAGGGCAAGACCACTTTAATTTAAAACAGCTGAGAGCCAATAACTTAAAGCTCGACTAAAATAAGAAATTCAAAATGCAAAGCCTTATCTTAAAACAGTTCCTTAATTAGGCTGAACGCCCAAAGAATCTGACACTTTAAGAGCAAACTACTTAAATTCAAAATCGGCTGAAGGCCCAACACTTAAGACTCAATAACATTAATTTTAAAAATGCCAACGGCTTTACGTAAAACAATTCCTAAATTAGGCTGAAGGCCCAAACCGTCTAACTCCGTAAGGGCAAAATAACCTTAATCTAAAAATCGGCTAGAAGCCAGCCACACAAGTACAAACAAGTAAAACAAGCAAGAAAAGGCAGTACACCAAAGGGCACCCGGAAGTTCCGAGTGTCGGCCTGGAATTCAAACACTAACGCTCGCTTAGGTGAGACAGGCAGTCGGCCCAACCATTGTCGATCCGACGACAACCCAACCGACAGACAGTCAACGGACCCACGACAAGATAACCTCCGCTTCACCCGACCATAACACAACAGGCAGTTCAATGGAACAACACAGATGGTATTGGCGCCCAGAACCAATTATACATTGAGCAGTCAAACTACACACTATGCTGGGCAACACAACACAACGAGGAAAATACACTACCTGTACTCACGTCAATGGGCAGGGCAGGTAACCGGAACGTTAACGGCCACAAGGCAGAAGATTCCGCTGGTGCGCTTCAATTCAAATAACCAAATATAGTGAAACTCCACCGGAGAGTGGCTAAAATTTGCCAACTTGAAAATACATGTTGTGGTGTCACCGCCAGACACCACACTTGCTAGGTGGTAGCTTTTAAATCGGCCGCGGTCCGGTAGTATACGTCGGACCCGCGTGTCGCCACTGTCAGTGATAGCAGACCGAGCGCCACCACACGGCAGGTCTAGAGAGACGTCCTGGCACTCGCCCCAGTTGTACAGCAGACTTTGCTAGCGAAGCTACACTGACCAATACGCTCTCATTTGCCGAGACGATAGTTAGCATAGCCTTCAGCTAAGTCATTGGCTACGACCTAGCAAGGCGCCATTACCAGTGTATAGTAAAATGGAGATTATATCTGTACAAGAGCGATGTACACCGGTTATGGATTAAAGTTAAGTATTACAAGATTTTCGTACTTTATTGCAATTCTCAAGATATTGTCCTGTTCCAGACCTCACGCCAATCTGCGTGAGCTTAACGCGTGCCTTTCGGCTACCTCCGAGTGGCGTGGCTGTCTTGCTACGCCACAACACATGTTGTTGCTCACGGGAATATCCCAACAGCCGACAACGAACTCCAAACGACACAATGTGAACAGTCGTGAGTTGCTGGTAGATTAAGTCAAAACTCAACTTTCATGTCCAGGATCAGTGAGCCACGAACCTCGTAGCAATTGGAACTGTATAGAGGCCCCCAGCGGGGTCGGCCAAACCACGCACAGCAGAGATTTCCTCGCTGCTCCACGCGAACCGACCAACTGCAGGACCGGAAATGGTGAAAGGACCAAATATACGTCGGCCGATGAGACGACCAACCGAACGACCAACCAACGGTCGTCCCGCTCCAATCTCCCTCCGTCGGACAGTTCATGTGTGTCGCCAGCGGTCGGCGAGCACTGGCTGTCGGCGCCTCACCGGCGCTCCGTCCCCGACTCACTGCTGGTGAGTCTCCAACTGACCAGTCAGACACACTAGGACCCGGAAGTACTATCGGTCGCTCCAGAGATGGTACGACAGTGCGCTTATCGATACGCGCTACTGCTGCAGGCTAATTTCAAGTGGTGCTGTGGCGTAGCAGATAAATGATTTGGCTAATCTGCTGAAGGTTGTGGGTTCGAATCCCATCACGTTAAAGGACACTTTTTTCTTCTTTATCTAAGTAAGTAAGTAAGGCAGGAAGTTAATGACGCCAGTAAATGGAATAAGAAAACGAAGATGACATGAACACGAGCCGTGCACGACACCCCGATATACCAGTAATTTTACTTCCTGGCTATAAACACAGTATAATAACTGAACCCTCACTTTTGTGGTTGCTTCAGGCTGAAAAATTGGTACCAACCAAAAGTGAGGATGCGGGGACGCCATCTGCTTGCGACTTTTCGCTCTCGTTGTCGCCGCGCCCGTCTCCTCGACGTCCTCAATCTTTGCTGGAGACAGTGAGATCGATTTCCGCCACAGTATCATCTGCATATCGCTCGTGAGCTCCAACACGTTCATATTCGTTAGAATTTTTCAATCTTTGTTCAGAGGCTATGTTTATAACTGGAAGTTACTGCAATAAAAAGGCCGAAAGTCAATTATTTCAGAAACCGGCTAATTTGAATGGCTTTAACACTCACGTTAAACTGATGACGAAAAGAACCGTTGTACCGGAAATCGGTTGTTTAGAGATAACCGTCGTTCCTGCGAAGCGGCTAGCGTGTAGCGCCAGCTCACCGCGATGGCCGGCAATGTGAGCGCTGATTATCTGACAGGGGGCGGGAGTAACTTTTTGAAACCACCTGTAGAGTGGTTGATTGGCTGGTTGGTTGGTTGATTTGAGGGAGGGGACCAAACAGCGAGGTCACAGGTCCCACCGGATTAGGGAAGGATGGTGAAGGAAGTCGGCCGTGCCCTTTAAAAGGAACTGTCTCGGCATTTGCCTGAAGCGATTTAGGGAAAACAACGAAGACCTAAATCAGGATGGTCTTACGCGTGTTTGAATCGTCAGCCTCCGGAATGCAAGTCCAGCGTGCCACCTCGTTCTATCCTGTACGGTGTTATAGGTCACGGTTCGTGCAGCCGTTCTCTTTTTGGTGGGCCTCCGTGTGCAGGTAATCTACAAAACGAAAGTACACTGTTTCCTGGGAATGACTAGAGCCTTGAAATTATCACTAATTTCAAGTGGTGCTGTGGCGTAGCAGATAAATTATTTGGCTAATCTGCTGAAGGTTGTGAGTTCGAATCCCATCGGGTTAAAGGACACTTTTTTCTTCTTTATCTAAACGAGTAGCAGAGCTATTTTAAATCAGTTGATTTGGTTTAAATGTTATTTATTTCATTTCTGATCTTTTGCTACGTCATGTTAATTTGTATATTCGCCCTCTTTATTTCCTTTGAGTCGCTTTTTGTTTGGGGTCATTGTCCTCGTGATCTGACTACCTTTATTTATCCGTCGTAATTTTTAAGTATTTGAAAATATCAATCTATTGGATACAAACTAAACGACGAAGTAATGGATTTACGGAGCAATGGTAGAAAAAAGTTACTTTTCTTTACAAGATGTACAGTATATTTTTGAATGTTAATCTGCATTTAAATATTTAAAACATCAATTCTTCTCGCTCCACGGACAAAATAACGCACATGAAGATTTGAACGAAGCAAGATTTATGACAGAACAAAATTCTAATAACAGAGTAACAGAAATACCGACTGCAACAACATAGACGGAAATGTAAAATCCGCATAATTGCCAGTGGGATTCGCACACCGAGGGCTCCATACGAAATTATGTATACAGGTAGTTGAACCACCACGGGAATCGATAAACTTGACAATTTTTTTTGTCCGCTATCGATATCTATACTGACAAGACATTGGTGCCGGAAATTCCGCGACATTCGAGAATGAAGAAAAAAAAATTGTGTAATATTACTACAAATTAACGATTTTTTGATTTTTTCCTTTTTTTGCAGTGAAACATTCCTTACTGCCAATTTAATAATTTTAGATAAACGGGGAGAACTCTAAGCTTTCATGAGGGAGTTTGCGAGAGCCAGAATAAGTGGCATAAATAGCCGTACCTTATGATTCAATCCAAGTTTCTTACACCAACAAGGGATCATAGACCCAAGTTTGTGACATAAATTTCAACTTGATACAACTACCCGTTCTTGAGAAAAAAGGGTCTTAACAGACCGAGGGTGAGACACAGACGCATAACAGGCGAGACATTTTTTTCCCCCATTGTGCTGTGATTACAGGATAACTATTTTCAGATTTTTACCTTCACTTGTAATGTGAAACCTTACCACTCCCCAAATTTCATGATTATAGGTTAACGGGATACACCCTACAGGTTTTCGTGAGTTTCGGAGTAGCACAATATGTGACATAAATGTCCGTATGTTTCGAAGCTTATGTTTTTTACACCGTAGTACTTGGCATAAATTTCTACTTGGCATAAATTTCCTTCCCTGAGAAAAACTGTTTATAAGAGTCGGACAGACAGACAGAGAGACGGACAACAAACTGATGCTAAAGGATTCCGTTTTTAGCGACAGATATACGGAGTCCTAGATGTGACGAAAAGGAAGGAATGAAATAGAAGTAAATACATAAAAATACTTAAAATGACATGGATAATGATTCCAAAAGAAAAACGAATGAGAGGAAGTAAAAAAATAAAGAACTTAAAAACTTAATTCGATGATTAAAATAACGTAGCAAAAGTTTAGAAATGAAAAACATGTTAAATTTAATCCAGTTAATATATTTAAAGTAACGATCGTAGTCGTTTACATAAAGACGAAAAAAAAGAAGTAGACAGTACGCAATGGGATTCGGACGCACAACCATCAGCAAACGAGCCAAATAGCTTATGTTCATGAAACAATGGAGTGACGAGAACGAAAACTTGTGCCGGGCCAAGACTCGAACCGAATTTCCCCCATGTCGCGAGCTGTCGCCTTACTTTTAGACTATCCAAGCACACCTGACGACCAGATCCAAACTTCTGTACGTTGTTAACCACGTGTCTACAACAACGTGCACCCTTACACCCATTGTGTATATTCCCATACGGGGGAGACATTTTAATTGAAAGTCGCTTGTTCAGTGTCCGCGTGTAACAACGATATGGCAGCGCCTGTCCTGTACCGAATTACAATGCATACGAGGTGCTGTCCAAAATATTCGGGACTGGTGCTGCCATTTGTTGAAAACCTTTCCTTTGGACTAATGGTCACCATCACCCTCGAAGTAGTTCCCATCGTCACATACACACCGGTCCCAGCGCTTCTGCCACTGGTCAAACGTTTTCTGGAAGTCCTGTTCTTTGAGGGTGTCCATCACCACCAGCGATGCTTCTTCAATCCTCTCTAGAGTGCCGAACCGAGGGCCTTTCAACTTGAGTTTTTGGGAATAGCGCGAAGACGCAAGATGCCAGATCTGGCGAGTACGGTGGGTGGGGTACAACCGCCGTGTTGTCTTTGCCAAAAAGGTCCTGGTGGCCAAGGACGTGTTACAGGACGCGTTGTCGTGATGCAGCAACCAGTTCCCTTGACGTCAAACTTCGGGCCGTCGTCGCCGCACGTTTTCACGGAGCCATTGCAAAACGTCACAGTAGTACGCGGAATTCACTGTTTGGTTGGGTGGGACGGATTCTTTGTGCACAATTCCTCTGGTATCAAAGAAAACGATGATCATGCTCTTCACTTTGCTCTTCACCTGCCTCGCTTTTTTGGGTCTTGGAGACCCCGGGCTCTTCCACTGGGACGATTGTCTCTGGGCCATAACCGTAAAACCAGCTCTCGTCGCCGTTGATAACCTGTGACAAGAAGGTTGGAACATCAGATGCGGTCTGACGGAGGTCCGTGCACACTTCAACACGCTGCGCCTTCTGATCAGCAGTCAAGGTCCTTGGCACAAATTTTGGGGCGACACGATGCGTGCCCAATTCATCGGTCAACATTCGTTGACATGTCCCGTAGCCAGTACCTTCATCCGCAAGGTGATGAATGGTTTGACGTCGATCTGCACGAACCAATTGTTGAAGTTTTCCAACGATGTCTGGCGTTGTGCAGCTAACAGGCCTTCCAGTGTGAGCATCATCTTCGACGTCTGTATGGCCGGCCCTAAACCGAGCATGCCACTCAAACACACGCATACGGCTGATGCTCTGTCCTCCAAACACTTGTTGGATCATTGCAAGAGTATTCGTAGCATTTTTCCCGAGATTCGCACAGAACTTGATACACACGTGCTGTTCTGTACGCGGATCCATCGTAAAATCGCCACACAGAGTAATACGGAAATCGCAGTGGACACGCAGCACGTCCTCCCAGCTGAATGCCACTCCGCACACTGACTCATCAGATGTCCAGCTCTCGCCACCTAGCGGTGCAAAGATCTATTACTCCCACTTTCCAGATGGCAGCACCAGTTCCGAAAATTTTGGATTCCATCTCGTGCATATCCGAAGGAACATTGCATCGTACTTCTGAACAACACAGGCACTATAATTTCGAAAATAAATTGTACGCTACGCTGCGCCGTTACCTTTTGATTGTTGATGAAGTCTCTAGTCAATCGCGAGTAATTCTGAAATTTTGCCTTGTCAGTTACTTGCAAACTAGCGGCAATGGTGAACGGGTGCAGGGTGAGATACCGGGGACCCTAACCTACACCACCGTAGAGATGGTTTCAAAAGGTCCGTCCCACCTCTGGGGACCGGTCCTTGCGAGATGAACTCATTATTCTCGAAGACCGGTTGGTGTGTCAGGCGATGGGATCCACTGGTGGGCTCTCTCCAGAAGATGCCGTTCGAGACCCGGAATCGTCAGCGCGCAGACCAGCGGCTCAGAGCAGCAGACGCTGCTGCTCAGTGGGCGCCGGTGTGGTCTAGCTGTACATTCGACCGACAGTTGGCCACGAGCCCACGACGGCAAAATGCGGGGTGTCGAATACTTTTGCCAGTTAACCTAGCAATATTTACACTCCGTTGATGTGGTTGTGTTGCTTCGGGAGGCAGAATCCCGTCACGTATTCGGCTGCGAAAAAGCGCACAGTAGTACACCTCGTGATAATACAGCACACGAGCTATGTCAGAACGCAGCGTTGCCGCCTTTCTGATGACCTGACGACAGCTTGCACCAGCGTCAGTACAGCGACCAACTCTAGAACTGCGACTGCGGCTGACCTGCAAGTAATTCGGTTGACCGCAGGGGTCCGTTTCTCCAACTGATGCCGCAAAGTAACTAAAAATACAAATGTGTCTAACAGCGGTTGTCTGCCTATGCGAAACACTGTTTTACGCGCCTAACAATAAAGTGTGGTGCTGTAGTCGGCGTAAGACCGATGCGACACAGCATTCTCCGAGGCTTCGAGGTAGCGATGAAGTGGGGATTTTCCTCTACGACCATTTCGCGAGTCTACCGTGAGTATCACGAATCCGGTAAAACATCAGATGTCCAACGTCGATGTTGCCGGAAAAAGATCCTTGAAGAACAGGACCAACGACCACTGAAGAGAATCGTTCAACGTGACACAAGTGCAACCCTTCCAGAAATTGCTGCAGATTTCAGTGGTGGGCCACCAACAAGTGTCAGCGTGCGAACCGTTCAACGAAATATCGTCAATATGGGCTTTCGGAGCCGTAGGCTGACTCGTGTACCCTTGATGACTGAACGACACAAAGCTTAACGCTTCGCCTGGGCCCGTCATCACCGACATTGAACTGTTGATAACTGGAGACATGTTGTCTAGTCGGTCGACTCTCGTTTCAAATTGTACCGAGGGAATGGATGTGTACGGGTTTGAAGACAACCTCATGAATCCGTGGATCCTGCAGGTCAGCAGGGAACTGTTCAAGCCGGTAAAGGCTCTGTAATGGTGTGGGGCGTGTGCAGTTGGAGTGATATGGGACACCTGAAACGTCTAGATACGACTCTGACATGCGACGCGTACCTAAGCATCCTGTCTGATCACCTGCATCCATTCATGTACATTGTGCATTCCGAATGACTTGGCCAATTCCAGCAGGACAATGAGACACCTCACCCGTCCATTATTGCTACAGAGTGGCTCCAGGAACACTCTTATGAGTTTAAACACATCCGCTGGCTTCCAAACTCCCTAGACATGAACATAATTGAGCATATCTGGGATGCCTTGCAAGGTGTTGTTCAAAAGAGATATCCGTCCCCTTGTACATTTCGGATTTATGGACAGCGCAGCAGGATTCATGGTGTCAGTTCCCTCCAGCACTACTTCAGACACTAGTAGAGTCCATGCTACGACGTGTTGCGACACTTCTGCGTGCGCCCTAGGGCCCTACCCGATATTAGGCAGGTGTACCAGTTTCTTTGTCTCTTCAGTGTAGATAGGTAGTTTCGTTCCTTTTTATTCAAGCCACGCAACGTAAGGTGGATTCAGAAATTGAAATGTAGATGCATAAACTATCTGATCAAACGTATAACTCCTGGGTAATACGAATAAACCAGTAGATGTCACAACAGGCAGATCAGCCCATATGAAGAAATTTGGAAATTTGTGCTAAGGTCTTATGAGACCAAACTGCAGAGGTCATTGATCCCTAACACTACACACTACTTAATCTAACTTGCACTATGGACAACACAAAAAAATGGCTCTGAGCACTATGGGACTTAATTTCTTAGGTCATCAGTCCCCTAGAACTTAGAACTACTTGAACCTAACTAACCTAAGGACATCACACACATCCATGCCCGAGTCAGGATTCGAACCCGCGACCGTAGCGGCCGCGCGGTTCCAGAGTGTAGAGCCCAGAACCGCTCGGCCACTCCGGCCGGCTGGACAACACACACACAGCCATGGCCAAGGGAGTACTCGAACCACCGACGGGGGGAGCCGCCCGGACCGTGACAAGGCGCCTAGACCGCGCGGCTATCACGCGCGGCGACCCATGTGAAGGGGCATAAATGTTGTCAGTAGAGAAGCAGCAAATTCAGAATGGTTCTGTCAGTGGAGCTTTGTGAGTTAAAGTTGCAGTAATCATTGAAAGGCATCTGCGTAAGAAACCCATCATGGACATTTCGTTCCATCTAAAGCTGCTCGACTATCGGTGATGTGATTGTGAAGCGGAAACGCAAAGGGACAGCTGCAGTTTAATCATGACCAGGCAGAAGTCATGTACTGACGTACACGGACCGTTGAACAATCCGGGAGGTGATTGTGAAAATCTCATGAAATTGCGGATGAAATAAGTCGTTAGTTCCAAAATGCCAGCACCTGTCCAATAGCACCGTTGATGTACGTAGGGAGCTCGGAAGAATAAGGTACAGTGGTCGAGCAGCTCACGTTTCGGTTTAGCGAATGCTTGGAGAACGTTCAAAAATGATCAAATGTGTGTGAAATCTTATGGGACTTACCTGCTAAGGCCATCAGTCCCTAAGCTTACACATTACTTAACCTAAATTAACCTAAGGACAGACACACATACCCATGCCCGAGGGAGGACTCGAACCTCCGCCGGGACCAGCCGCACAGTCCATGACTGCAGCGCCCCAGACCGTCCGGCTAATCCCGCGCTTGGAGAACGTTACCTGCCATCATCTGTACTGCCAACAGTGAAGTGCGGTACGGGGAGGGTTTTCGTGGAGAGGATGTTGGTTGGGTTGTTTTGGGGGAAGGAGACCAAACAGCGAGGTCATCGGCCTCATCGGATTACGGAAGGACGGGGAAGGAATTCGGCCGTGACCTTTACGAAGGAACTATCACAGCATTTCCCTGGAGCGATTTAGGGAAATCACGGAAAACCTAAATCAGGATCGCCGGACGTGGGAGGAGAGGATGTAGTCCCGTTACTGCGCTTAAGAGGACGCTAAATACAGGAGGATATCAACACATTTTACAAGACTGTGTACTGCGTACAGTAGAGGATCATTTCGGAGACGATGACGCTGACATCAGCTTGACGCTGCATCCTGTCGTGAAGCAACGTATGTAAGGCAGTCGGCTGAAGACAGTAATCTTCCTGAAATGGACTGGCCTGCTCACAGCTCCATCCTGCAGCCATGAACTGGTTTTGGATGACTTAGAACAGGTATGCTCAACCTTTTTGGTGTTGTGATCTACTACATGCAATTTAGTCCATGTAGAGATCTACTGACTTACAAATTCATAAAAGTTTAAACACAAAACAACACTGTAGCCAAAACTAACTACTTTAATTACACAAAATATGTGAATGGTAATTTTCTCTCCATCAAAAGTTGTAGGCGTACTACTAAATTTTCTAGATATTGCGCATATGAAACGAATAGTTGGTAATTTTTGAGAACATTTGAAACTTCCCCTTTCTATGTAAAGAATGACAGTGTTGGAAAAACTCTTACATTATTTGATGTTCAAACAACTGAGCAAAACTGAACGTAGTGACAGTTCCGTCTTTACTTGATCTGATCATCACTAAACTGACACACAATATTTTTAGCGCAACGCTATCTGACTTTCAGTAATCCCTACAACAGAATGACCCTGACTAACAATAACCTATACCTTTTATGAATCACTTACCTGACAAAAATCTTCGTTACTCGAACTACTGCAATGCAGCGAGCGCCAATACTGCCACCTAAATAAAAGACTCTAACTACGGAATGCACTAACTACTGATACGCATAGTTAGCAAATTAAAGATTTTGATAGAGAACAAACAATGTACTTACATTAATGATGCTCAAAAGTCATCATATATGTATCTATCAATTCATGACATCCGTCTTCAAAAATTTCCTTTTTCTGACGGACACACGTCCAGATCGTCCGCTCATAGTAACCTCTCAAAACTCTGGGATCTCTGCCCCCACATCCACCACTGCTTGCGTGTCACATGCAACTGCTCTACACTACACTAGCCAATATTCCAACAATGAGTCCAACCAGCCACAGACTGCACACAGCACAGTCAGTGATTTTCATACAGACCGCTACGTGGCGTTGCCAACGTAAAAACCCAAACAGCTTACTTACAATTTCTCTAGCAGTACAGTTTTTTTTATTATTTAAAAATGAACAGTCACAACCGCAAGAAACGTCTTTTATTATTTTTTATGAGGTTACCGGTTTCAGTCTGTTTTAGACCATCTTCAGACCTCACACTATGATAATAGACTGTGGTTTTGAACGGAGCGGGTGCTACGACTCCACGAACGCTAACTGCAGTGGTGAGATGTTGGAAGATGGTTGTTCATTTTTAAATTAAAATATACGCAGTCGTAAATGTTCAGAAGCGTTTAGTGAGGCACTTGACTTTTCATATCGTTGACAAGTTTATTATAATCAGATGAATAATTTGCAGAGTCAACGCTAAACACCGTGGAAGACAAGAATCAGGTAGTTTATTTCTACTCAGAGATTTCACTATGTTCACTATGTGGTTCAAAATAACGATAAAACATATGATGCCATTTTATAGATTTAGGGTAGGTTGTTGGACTCACTGATTTCAAAACATAATATCTTCATTGTATTTGTTTGTTTGCACTCCGTCTTCACGCCACGAGTGGCCTGCCGGGACCATCCGACCGCCGTGTTATCCTCAGTGGAGGATGCGGATAGGAGGGGCGTGGGGTCAGCGCACCGGTCTCCCGGTCGTTGTGATGATATTCTTGACCAAAGCCGCTACTATTCGGTCGAGTAGCTCCTCAATTGGCATCACGAGGCTGAGTGCACCCCGAACAATAGCAACAGCGCATGGCGGCCTGGATGGTCACCCATCCAAGTGCCGACCACGCCCGACAGTGCTTAACTTCGGTGATCTCACGGGAACCGGTGTAGCCACTGCGGCAAGGCTGTTCATTGTGTCCTGACTTTAAGGAAATATCGTTCTGAAATTGAATTATTTCCGCTTCACGCTACAGTTCACGAGCCGTAACCTCAGCATGCAGGAGGAAAGACTAATGCTTGGCGAGGGGCGTTAAAAGGCGGCGAAATGCGGACGTGGACGAAAGAGCTGAGGCGGTGTTGTCATATTTACCGCCTACAAATACCAAGCGAAACGCTCTTTGTCAACAAATCGATATCTTACAAAAACAGTCCATTTAAACAGGTTTAGGACAAAGGTCTTGAAAGATCGACCGATAAAGCGATGGCGATCGCTCGATCTATTGCAATCGACGGGTTGAGCACCTCTGAGTTCGAACATCAACTTCGCTCCAGATCCTAGAGTCCATCATCATTACCTCCTCTGGTATCGTCTCTTGAGAAAGAACTGATTGCCGTTTCTCCATAGACATTCAGACACCTCATTGGTAGTGTCTCCTGTAAAGATGAAGCCGTCATAAAGACCAACACACCTTTATTAATGTCCTGTAGTAGGTGTCTGGACACCTTGACGCTAACAGGCGGTCAGTAGTCAACATTTATTTATTTTATTTGCTGCTGCCATTAGAAATGACCTGCCTCCTAGTTACTAGGACAATATGAAATTGTACATGAACAGAATCTGAAACTTACTTGATATTTCTTATTTGTAATAAGGATTAATAATATTGCAGCTTTAAATTTGTATAGACTTAAAAGCAATTAATAAATGAAAAGCTTAAAATTATTGCCTTATGAATAGAAGGTGGAAATTTAGGAAGATGGAAAGACGTTATGAAATGTAATCAGTTCATGAGATATTATAAATCCGGAAAATAATAAGAATGGTTCTTTTAAGAAGGAGAAATAAAAGACAATAGGGAAGTACAGAGATTTGATAATTTTATGTGTACAGGCGTGTGTTGTATTACTCTTACATTACATTTGTTAGAGGTCGTATGTGCTTTATACAAGGGCATAACGGGTACATTATATGCCCATCTTTTACTTACTTATTTCTACGTAGTGTGTCCATGGTGTCTGTGAGGTAAAACCTTATCTAACTTTAATAACCATTTGCATCATTTTCATTTACAGATACTGTTTTACCTAAGCCTAGCAACAACTATATCATTTAAGTTTCATGTATTACTCAAGACGTTTCTACATACACTACTGGCCATTCAAACTGCTACACCAAGAAGAAATGCAGATGATAAACGGGTATTCATTGGACAAATATATTATACTAGAACTGATATGTGATTACATTTTCGCGTAATTTGGGTGCATGGATCCCGAGAAATCAGTACCCGGAACAACCACCTCTAGCCGTAATAGCGGCCTTGATACGCCTGAGCATTGAGTCAAACATAGCTTGGATGGCATTTACAGGTAAGCTGTCCATGCAGCTTCAACACGATACCACAGTTCATCACGAGTAGTGACGTTTTCAATTGGTGAGAGATCTGGAGAATGTGCTGGCCAGGGCAGCAGTCGAACATTTTCTGTATCCAGAAAGGCCCGTACGGGACCTGCAACATGAGGTCGTGCATTATCCTGCTGAAAAGTAGGGTTTCGCAGGGATCGAATGAAGGGTAGAGCCACGGGTCGTAACACATCTGAACTGTAACGCCCACAGATCAAAGAGGCGTCAGTGCGAACAAGAGGTGACCGAGACGTGAAATCAATGGCACCCCATACCATCACGCCGGGCGATAGGTCAGTATGGCGATGACGAATACACGCTTCCAATGTGCGTTCACCGCGATGTCGCCAAACACGGATGCGACCATCATGATGCTGTAAACAGAACCTGGATTCATCCGAAAAAATGACGTTTTGCCATTAGTGCACCCAGGTTCGTCGTTGAGTACTGTCTGTGATGCAGCGTCAAGGGTAAGAACAGCCTTGGTCTCCGAGCTGATAGTCCATGCTGCTGCAAACGTCATCGAAATGTTCGTGCAGATGGTTGTTGTCTTGCAAACGTCTCCATCTGTTGACTCAGGGATCTAGACGTGGCTGCACGATCCGTTACAGCCATGCGGATAAGATGCCTGCCATCTCGACTGCTAGTGATGCGAGGCCGTTGGGATCCGGCACGGCGTTTCGTATTACCCTCCTGAACGCACCGATTCCATATTCTGGTAACAGTCATTGGATCTCGACCAACGCGAGCAGCAATGTCGCGATACGATAAACCGCAATCTCGATAGGCTACAATCCGACCTTTATCAAAGTCGGAAACACTAGGCATCACAACAACGGTTCACCAGGCAACGCCGGTGAACTGCTCTTTGTATATGAAATCGGTTGGAAACATTCCTCATGTCAGCACGATGTAGGTGTCGCCACCGGCGCCAACCTTGTATGAATGCTCTGAAAAGCTAATCATTTGCAAATCACAGCATCTTCTTCCTGTCGGTTAAATTTCGCGTCTGTAGCACATCATCTTCATGGTGTAGCAATTTTAATGGCCAGTAGTGTATATTAAAATTACAGTTGATTCATATCTGTGTTCCTTAATATAGTCATTCTTACATCTTGGTATGTATGTTAATCTTACTATTTGTATCTGATTCAGTATCTGAGTCTATTTCTGTGTTTGTCTCCGTGTCTGTCATTCCAAGTATCCTGTTCCCGTGTTTGTGTGTTTGCTCTTATTTGTGTACGTATTTGTACTTGTTTGTATAATTCATGCAACGCATGTGACACATTATCTGTTATGTCATTCATAAAGCTCCAATCGTTCGGCTGTCGCAAAATTTGTCCTTTGTTGTCACACTCAGTTCGAGGTTGTATGCGTGGGGGTGTCACCGTATAAAGTGGTATGTTCAGGAGTTCCTAGTTCTACGCAAGTGAACACGAGTGTTCGCCTGAGACCAAACCGATGGAGGTGTTCTGGGTGTGGAAACAGATAATGCCACGATCGGGATCTACAGAGTGGTCCACTGATCGTAACCCGGCCAAATATCTCACGAAATAAGCATCAATCGAAAAAACTACAAAGAACGAAACTCGTGGAGCTTGAAGGAGGAAACCAGATGGAGCTATGGTTGGCCCGCTAGATGGCGCTGCCATAGGTCCAACGGATATCAACTGCGTTTTTTAAAAATAGGAACCCCCCATTTTTATTATATATTCGTGTAGTACGTAAAGAAATATGAATGTTTTAGTTGGACCACTTTTTTCGCTTTGTGATAGATGGCGCTGTAATAGTCACATACATATGGCTCGCAATTTTAGACGAACAGTTGGTAACAGGTAGGTTTTTTAAATTAAAATACATAACGTAGTTATGTTGGAACATTTTATTGCGGTTGTTCCAATGTGATACATGTACCTTTGTGAACTTATCATTTCTGAGAACGCATGCTGTTACAGCGTGATTACCTGTAAATACCACATTAATGCAATAAATGCTCAAAATGATGCCCGACAACCTCAATGCATTTGGCAATACATGTAACGACATCCCTCTCAACAGTGAGTAGTTCGCCTTCCGTAACGTTGGCACATGCATTGACAATGCGCTGACGCATGTTGGCAGGCGTTGTCGGTAGCTCACGGTAGCAAATATCCAACTTTCCCCATAGAAAGAAATCTGGGGACGACAGATCCGGTGAACGTGCGGGCGATGGTATCGTGCTTCGACGACCAATCCACCTGTCATGAAAAATGCTATTCAATACCGCTTCAATCGCACGCGAGCTATGTGCCGGACATCCATCGTGTTGGAAGTACATCGCCATTCTGTCATGCAGTGAAACATCTTGTAGTAACATCGGTAGAACATTACGTAGGAAATCAGCATACATTGCACCATTTAGACTGCCAACGATAAAATGGGGGCCAATTATCCTTCCTCTCATAATTCCGCACCATACATGAACCCGCCTAGGCCGCTGATGTTCCACTTGTCGCGGCCATCGTGGATTTTCCGTTGCCCAATAGTGCATATTATGCCGGTTTACGTTACCGCAGTTGGGGAATGTCGCTTCGTCGCTAGATAGAACGCATGCAAAAAATCTGTCATCGTCCTGTAATTTCTCTTGTGCCCAGTGCCAGAACTGTACACGACGTTCAAAGTCGTCGCCATGCAATTCCTTGTGCATAGAAATATGGTACTGGTGCATTCTCAACACCGACGTTTTTGAGATTCCCGATTCTCTCGCAGTTTGTCTGCTACTGATGTGTGGATTAGCCGCGACAGCTGCTAAAACATCTACTTGGGCATCATCATTTGTTACAGGTCGTGGCTCACGTTTCACATGTTCCTGAAAACTTCCTGTTTCCTTAAATAACGTAACTATCCGACGAACGGTCCGGACACTTGGATGATGTCGTCCAGGATACGTAGCAGGATACATAGCACACGCCCGTTGGGGATTTTGATCACAATTGCCATACATCAACACGATATCGACCTTTTCCGCAATTGGTAAACGGTCCACTTTAACACGGGTGATGTATCACGAAGGAGATATCGACCTTTTCCGCAATTGGTAAACGGTCCATTTTAACACGGGTGATGTATCACGAAGGAGATACCGTCCGCACTGGTGTAATGTTACGTGATACCACGTACTTATACATTTGTGACTATTACAGCGCCATGTATCACAAAGCGAAAAAAGTGGTCCAACTAAAACATTCATATTTCTTTACGTACTACACGAATATGTAATAAAAATTGAGGTTCCTATTTAAAAAGAAATGCAGTTGATATCCGTTTGACCTATGGCAGCGCCATCTAGCGGGCCAACCAGAGCGCCATCTGGTTTCCCCCATCAAGCTATACGAGTTTCGTTCTTTGTCATTTTCTCGTTTGATGCTTATTTCGTGAGATATTTGGCCCCTTTCACTATCAATGGACCACCCTGTATATGTCTTAGCCCCATTCGTTCCTTGATATTTGAGAGAAAGGTGTAGACGCAACGCCCATTTCCTGTCGAATCCCATTCTCTGTGCATCATTTCGTCAGCGGTTTAGTTGGCGTCTTTCTCCGATGTCGTCGCCGATAATGTTTATTACCTTGTGTCATCTACCTTTCTTCAGTACGCTTGCTCATTCTGACGGAAGGTGATGTTGGTGGGGAACACTCCCATCACTATGCATAGTGCCTCCGCCAACGTTGTGCCGAAAGAGCAATGATCCACAATATGGGTCCACATATGGATCCCTGTGGGCATCATTTGCTGATTTTCTAGACAACTCATCGGTGGCTCGCTCGCTATTCTACGTCTCTGCAGAAGTCG
The DNA here is from genome assembly GCF_023864345.2 of Schistocerca serialis cubense. NCBI lineage: Eukaryota > Metazoa > Arthropoda > Insecta > Orthoptera > Acrididae > Schistocerca > Schistocerca serialis. The sequence continues at coordinate 877,031,637 of NC_064641.1, forward strand.
AGGAAGCTGAACACTGCATTGTTGTAGCACACGTTACGCACAGAGCAACACCTGAAGAGTGTGTATCGGTAGCGCGGCGTACCTACACGCTTCACCACGCCACAGAGGAAGAAGCCGCCTGAGGAAACTTTTCGGTCACCGCGCGGCTCAGCCGTCGGTTCGCTGCGCTACATTAGAGTAATTAAACGCGGCTGCCGGCGGTTGCCATGGCTACGCTTTCTCTCTTGTTACCGCTATCCGCGTCTCCCCACTTCTCCGTGGAACGGACCACCGCCATCCACCCAGAAACGGAGCAGTTTTATTTGGCCACACCGTTTCTATCTTGTTCCCACCTCTCCTCTCTCTCTCTCTCTCTCTCTCCCTCCCTCTCTCTCTGTCGCTCGCTCTGTCTCCGTCTTGATTTTCCTCATTTCACCCGCAAACATCTCCGCGTTGAAACCTAAAACCTCCATCGAGAAAGCAGCGCCAGTGGGCAGAAGGAAACTTTTTCCATCGGATTGAAAAGAACCGTGTTTAACTTTCTGGCGCATGCGGCCGAGCGTACATTTGGCTCCGAAATGTTCCTCTTTCCCTTTAGCATGAATACAACAGAGGCTGGACCGCAGAACTTAGTTCCCTCTGTTTAAAAATTGCCTCTCCTTCTCTCTCAATACGCTTGGCCGCAAACACACGCCGGCAGCTTAAGAAACCAAACGAAAGGATTGCCGAAAAGATTGCCTCGGAAATTCGCAGATTAAAAATCCGAGGTTCGTGTGTAGTTTCCAACCTTTCGCCTGAAATACAAAGGAGGTTTTCACGTTTTTCGATTTCTCGTCTGACTGGAGGTATTATTCTTGAAGGATGTTATCTGCGTGTGAAGTTTGGATACTATGCTTCGCCGCGGGAGATTAGCCGCGCGCTCTGAGACGCTGCAGTCGTGGACTGTGCGGCTGGTCCCGGCGGAGGTTCGAGTCCTCCCTCGGGCATGGCTGTGTGTGTTTGTCCTTAGGATAATTTAGGTTAAGTAGTGTGTAAGCTTATGGACTGATGACCTTAGCAGTTAAGTCCCATAAGATTTCACACACATTTGAACATTTTTACTATGCTTCTTTTGGGAATGATCCATTAATAACTTTCAGATGACCAGAAGCGTGACGTTTTCCCTCCAGTAATTAAAGGGAACGAAAGACAAATACAACATTGCGTAAATTGTTTGAGTGTCTTAACGTAAAAATTTGGAGTTTCTCTTAGCACTGAAACAAAACATGCAATAGTTTATAATGATCGTAGATTAAGAAGATTGATATGTGGTTGTAAATGACTTTTAAAAATCGTGTTTGTCTACGAGTACCTGCGTAACCAAATCCCAAAATTTCCTGTAGCTAGTTTTCAATAATTTTCTTTACACTCGATTAAATATTCGAAAAGTTTCTGTCAACCTCGCAAAGGATACACTGTCTTATGCATTAGTGGTAACGATCTACCCATGAACCAGAACTTGTAACCACCCTCCAGCTATATTTTGGTGTTTTGTTTGTTGCTGCTGGACTTGGGTCAGCAAAGATTAACAGAGGGAACACACTTCGTACGAAACGTGAAGAAGATGTTCCCGTCAGTTACGAATATTAGACCTCTTGCGTTTTATTTCAGAAAGGGTACTTTGGAAGGATACATTTACTTCTTTCACTGTGTTTGTAAGTAGCACACAACCAACAATCACTAGACACAAACTCGCTCTTCTTAGTAGTCAAATTTAATTTTACTTTCACACTGAAGTCTGCTATTGCTGTATTTACGGTTGCCAGGTCCAAGAGTAGAAAAGCCAGATTCGGCGTTATATTTAGCGAGACGTTTTGCCCCAGATGCCGGCCTATCTATTTTAAAAAGTTGGGTATTTTCAGTCATTTAAAAAATAATCAGTTTTTTCTTTAATATGGTTGCAGAAGTCTCATTGAGTAGGGTCTGTACTTCTCGCCAGCGAACTTGAATTCTCCCCTTAGCAGGCTTAAAATGTTGAATAAGTCGATGAAAAGGACTTCTGCTACCGTCTGTAGCCGTCCTCATGAAACGAATTTCCGAAAGATGTAATATTTAATCTAGAGCAAATGGGGGTTAATCGTTTTTGGAAGTAGCTTCAGATTTTGTGCAAAAACGGGTTACGTCTTTAGCGAGTTTTGAATCCGTGTAGATACACTGGAGCTGTGCATCGAGTTACTTAAAAGATTCGTGATGTTTAATGGTATGATAAACAAAAGTAGTTTCTGTGGCACGAATGCTCGACTTTAAATTTAAGGCCGCTTTTGACTCCATAAAAGTGTCATAGAAATAAACGCTGTGCTACAAATTTTCATTTTGTATTCTCTATTTTTAAATGATTCTCTAAGACAGGTTTGCCTTTATGGTAAATGGAAATTTCATGTTCAGAAACACCATCATTTTCCCACATGGCTGTTTCCCATATTTAAACATTTTGTATTGAGTTCGTAAACTGTCAGGAAATAGGCATTTTCTCTTTGATATAGTAACCTGAAAGAAAATATTATCAAACAGTGTAAAGTTTTTAAGGTGGGTGAATTTTTACAGTGTACCTTGAGCTTACTACTGTACTTCTCGGCCGAGCGGTTCTAGGCGCTACAGTCTGGAACCGCGGGACCGCTACGGTCACAGTTTCGAATCCTGCCTCGGGCATGGATGTGTGTGATGTCCTTAGGTTAGTTAGGTTTAAGTAGTTCTACGTTCTAGGGGACTGATGACCTTAGACGTTAAGTCCCATGGTGCTCAGAGCCATTGAACCATTTTTTTTTTTTTTTTTTTGTACTGTAGCAATAGCGTTCAACGTTAGGCGTATTGCTTTCCCGAACTGAACTACCGCACTGCAACAGTTCAGGGTGGCAGTAATTATTGTTCAAACAATACTAAAACCTCAGAAAGAAATACTGCTGACTAAAATTGCCATTACTGATATTTGTACACTAATTCAGTTCGTAATTACGTGCATCCTCCGTGTGTAAACCAATTAATCACTTGCGTCCGACGCAGTACTTTCAAACTCGTATTTTATCAATATATGCAAACTATTCATATATTTTTGGTACGGCTCGATTGTGCTACCGTTCCACACGAAATGTGAACGCCGATTTTCCTTGCCTTGCGTAAAGACGCGTGATCGGTAACGCTTGGTCATTTTCGAATGGAACGGCAAGACAGCACTTCATATCGGAAAAGGTGCCGTTATGTTCCCAATGTTCCAGAGAAAACCAGCGATGAGTAAGCGGTATGACTAACTCTGTCATGGTACTATCGGCAGTGGTTGATTCTGAGCACTATGCGACTTAACTTCTGAGGTCATCAGTCGCCTAGAACTTAGAACTAATTAAACCTAACTAACCTAAGGACATCACACACATCCATGCCCGAGGCAGGATTCGAACCTGCGACCGTAGCGGTCACGCGGTTCCAGACTGAAGCGTCTAAACCGCACGGCCACACCGGCCGGCACTATCGGCAGTAATAGCCCTTATGAACTCATCTGTTTGTGATTCACCTGTTTCGTTCAGTCACGGTGCCTTCTAGAGCAGGGCTTTTGCAATTTAATTTATACACAGCAATTTTTATTATTTATCTCGCAGTCTTTAAATACTGCTGTAAACGACATGTATGTTAATTTCATACAATTGGGCACAGTCAAAAGGTAAGGGTCGAATAGCGTATTGTCGAACCTTCTTACGCCTGCGAGAAAGTGTCCAGTGGGAGGAGGTTAAATTGCTCTCTACGTAAATTTAGCGTCCATAGCTAGTGCTTTGAAACAATGTACATTAATTATTTATATTTTCGTCATACTTAAGAACTCTGATAACGTAATCGATACAGAAAATTAATTAAAATGTTTACTATTATTTGCAAGACATGATAAAAGAAGAATTAGAATTTCCGAGTAATGATCTGTCGACATTGTAATCTTACTCAGTTATTAACAACTGAGTGCATTTCTAACTTCATTTACGCGTATAGTAGCCCGAAACTATACTAACAGTTCCTCAGGTATAAATTGGTACCAGGCAGTCGTGTGAGTCTCCACTACTGATACATGCCAAGCCAGTGAGGTCAAGTACACGTGACAGTCTGGCTTATCGAATAACTATAGTAGCATGCGTCGACGTAAACACAGAACAGCAGAATGGACCTATTGTGCTTGGAGGCTTCGATAACTACACTGTTAATGAAGTTTCTCTTTTCTTGTATATTATTAGTGCAAATTAATATGGAGAAAGTATATGATGATTTCGAGTGTTGTATATCGGTAGCCAAAGGGCGATGACAGTCTAATAATCATGGGTGATTGGAACGACGTAATAGGGCAAATAGAAGACAGGGTTATTAGAGAATATAGGCCTGGTAATGTGAATGAGAGAGGAGAAACAATGAGTTCTCCAATAAATTTCAGACAGTAATAGAGAATACATTATTCAAAAATCACAAGAGGAGGAGGTTTATTTGGGGAAAATCCCTAGACAACGGAAGATTCTAGCTTCAATACATCATGGAGAGACAGTGATCCGAAAGTCATCGGCTTGTAAGGCATACCCAAGAGCAGATAAAGAACTTAAAACTCAATTTTTATTTATCTAGAGTAGACTGAAATTTAAGGAAACCAACCAGAAGGATTAATGTAAAAATATGTGGGACACTGAAACATTGAGAAATAATGAGGTTTATTTTAAGATCTCTATGGTAGCAGATGCTGTGATAATGATTATAGCAATAGGCAGTTCAGCAGAAGAAGAATGAGAATCGCAGAAGTATGTACAAGGAAGGAAACTGTGAAGAAACCTTGATTTTTACATTTCAATATGACCGCTTTAGGCTACTGCCATCTTCAGATCATAAAATATTCTGATGTAGTATCAATGTCAACTAAACATGTAGGTACATAGTAAGCACTTACTATGTTATCTACATGTTTAGTTTGACGTTGATACTGCATCAGAATATTTTATGATCTGAAGATGGCAGTAGCCGAAACCGGTCAATATGAAATGTAAAAATTTATGTGATCAAGACGGACCTGTAAAATAAGGTGCCAAAAATATGATCACGGTCTCATTTTCAGACTTTGTCTTCAGTTGATAAGAAACCTTGCGTAACGGACGAAAGCTTTAATTGATCGACTAAAGATGTAAGTAAAAAAATGTTCATGGTAGGATATGAGTTCGGTAATATAAGCGATTTAGGAATGAAAGACAGTGAGTGCAGGGAAATCAAGACACAAAAAAATCCAGAGAAATGGAAAAAGAAATGGTTGTTTGAAGGATTGATTCATTATATAGCAAAGTGAAATTAAAAGTAGAAGTGTTAACATTATTCCTGGCCAAAACAGGTATCAAACGTCGGCCGTGAGGAATACATTTCTAAGAAAATGTATTTGTACGGAAGCGAATTGTGGATTGCCAGAAAAGAAGAGAATTTTTTACTGAGATGTGGTGCTATAGGAGGATGTTGAATATTAGGTGGGCTGATAAGAAATGACGAGGTTCACCGCAGAATCGATGACGAGAGTGATATGTGGAAAAATTGACAGTAAGAAGTGACAGGATGATACCAAATGTGTTAAGAAATCGCGGAATAACTTGCATGGTATTTGAGGGAGCTATAGAGAATAAAAACTGCAGGGAAAGACAGAGATTACAATACATACAACAAATAATTGAGGACGTGTTACTATGAAATCTCTCTCGACACATCCTATGAACGTGTCTTGATTTTTCTTTAGTCTCTCCTCCATTGTCAACCGAAACGTCAGAATTACCCCCCTGGTGCCTTTACCTTTCCTAAAGCCAGTCTGATGGTCATCTAACTTATCCTCGGAACTAGGAAGCAGGACAGATTTGAAGCGGGCTACTCATTCCAGTGAGAGGATTGAGGACAGAGAAAAGTTAGAAATAAAATGAGAATATGAAATTTAAAGTTGTCAGTGAACTATATTTAAGACCAGAGAGGTTTAGAGTGGCAGGACAAATAGGGAACTATCTTATGATTTTCGCAGACTTTGGTTTCACGTTTGTTGTTCATTAAATTATTTCCTGTTACTACCACTCCCACATAATTAATTACACTCTAAAGGCGATAGTTTTTACATCTGTATATAAAATAAAACTTCGAATAATTAAACTGTGTGCCTTATCTGTGAATAAGATGTTTTGATCATAGAATGGAATTTGTGAAGTATTAAGAAGACAGCCCAGGAGACGAAAGGGATTCACAGTGAGACTCTAAAAGTAATTATAACTTCTGGTTTCGAGTGATAAAAGTGTCACCAGCATGCTGGTTTGAAAAGAAGCAGATAAGCCCCCCTCCCAGGAAAAGTCTGAAATATCTCGTTTATTCAGGGATTTGCAGTTGACAGTTCAGACAGTTTATTACTCCGAAGTTTTTATGCAGTGGACATCGAACAGAATGAAACAGCGCCGTATGTGGACGTGGAAATGATTTAATGGAATGAGAGGAAACAAATCCCTGATGAAAAAGTGAATATGGGTGTCCGATGTTTCGTTTGGGCAAATGGCAACAAGACAGACTTTTACGGGTATCAGCTGGTGAACGACAGACAAGAAAAGCCGGTAAAACCTGTCGTTATGTTGATAGGTTTATTCTACCACTCCGTTTTCAAATTAATTTTACTTAAGCCATTTACAGTAGTCATACTGGCAGTACTAATTTTGTTCACATCGGTGTGTTTGTAAAATGAGCAAACTTTTCTATTGATGGAGTAATCTGACTATTGGGTACAATAGTCTCTTTTCCTGAGGACTTGTCGTTTGAAAGCTACTGCTAAAACTCTGCTTAACGTAAATCACGCAGTTGCGTGTTATTTGTTATTGTTTTCTTTGTCTTGCATGTTTGCCGACAAAACTGTTGGTCGGCGATTTTTTTTCCACTTCACAGATTACTTATCTTGTGGACAACAAAAGTGAGTTGAAAAATAGTAGCTTTTAGTTTATTCTGACCAAGACGGCGCAGTGGTTGAGTGCTGGACTCGTATTCGGCAGGACAGAGGTTCATGTCTCTCAGCTAGGAATTCATATTTATGTTTACTGTGGTTATCCTAAGTCAATTGAGATAGATTCCCGGATGAGTCCGCAGGGTATGGGCCATGCAGTTTCCTTCCATCTACTTATCCTGTCTGTGCCTGTGGTCTGTCGCTCACAACCCGAGCGTTGACTGGACGTTAAATCCAGTTCTGCTTCCTAGCTCTGAGGATAAGTTAGATGACCATTAGATTGGTTTTAGGAATGGTAAAGGCGCCAGAGGCATAATTCTGACGTTGCTGTTGACAATAGAGGCAAGACTAAAGAAAAATCAAGACTCGTTCATAGGATCTGTCACCTGGAAAAAGCGTTCGACAATGTAAAATAATGCAAGATGTTCGAAATTCTGAGAAAAGTTGGGGTAAATATAGGGAGAGACAGGTAACATATAATATGTACAAGAACCAAGAGGGAATAATAAGAGTGGACGAGCAAGAACGAAGTGCTCGTATTAAAAAGGCCGTAAGACATGGATGTTGTCTTTCGCCTCTACTGTTCGATCTGCACACCGAAGAAGCAATGATGGGGATTTAAAAAAAAAAAAAAAGTTCAGGAGTGGGATTAAAATTGAAGGTGATGGTTACCAATGAAACGATTCACTGATGACATTGCTGAGTGAAAATGAAGAAGAATTACATGATCTGCTGAATGGAATGAGGAGTCTAATGAGCACAGAATTTGGACTGAGAGTAAATCGAAGAAAGACGAAAGCAATGAGAAGAAGCAGAAATGAGAACAGTGAAAAACTGAACATGATGATTGACGGGCACGAAGTAGATGAAGTTAAGGAATTCTGCTACCTAGGCAGTATAATAACCAATGACGGATGGGAGCTAGGAGACTATAACTGGCAAAAACGGTATTCCTGCCCAATGGAAGTCTACTAGTATCAAACATAGGCCTTACTTTGAGGATGAAATTTCTGAGAATGTACATTTGGAGCTCAGCATTGTACGGTAGTGAAACATGGACTTAAAACCGGAACAGAAGAGAGTGGAAGCATTTGAGATGTGGTGCTACAGACGAATGTTCAAAATCAGGTGGACTCATGAAATAAGGAATGAATAGGTTCTGCGCAGAATCGGACAGGAATGTAATGTGTGGGAAACACTGACAAGGAGAAGGGACAGGACGAGAGGATGTCTGTTAGACATCAGGGAATGTCTTCCATGGTACTAGAGGTACTAGAGATTGTAAGTGCTACTCTGATGAAGAGATTGACACAGGAAAGAAATTCGTGGCGGGCCGCATCAAACCAGTAAGAAGACTGACGACTCAAAAAAAAAAAAAAAAGTTCTAACTTCTACACATCATGCAGGACTATATCTTTGTTACTTTCGATCTGCTCCAGAACATCTCAGTAAATATCTCTGAACACTAACGTCAAAGAAAGTACAATGTACAGCACAATTAAAGGGTGACATTCCAGAGACCCTGTGATTGTCTCCAGTTGCGACGCTTAAGTTTTAGATCTGGCTCACTGGTGTGTACAACCTTCCTCTATAATGGTGAAAAAGCGCCGCCTTGCGACATCACCATACAGCTTTAAACACCAACGTATCAACACATGCGAAAAAGACAGAGCTCAGAAGTTCGTGTGGAATGTAAGATGGGTTAATGATGTCAAATTGGCACCAAATTTTACCACCATTCTTCGCTACGCCACTGTGGACATGTCACACGATGACAATGTCGTCACATCACCCCTTGACCAAATTTCACGCTTTATTTTGACGCCTCTGCGAAGGGGGTTAGAACAGCGACGCCCAGGAATGAAACCACACAGTTTTAGTATGGGCAGCTGTCCTAGTTCTTGAGGACAGGTAACCCCTTCGGCACCCTGTACATTCCACACGCACCCAAACATCTGCTATAACTGCACTGGAGCGCCACTCAGCCAAGTAGGTGTCGAAGTCTGTGTAGAAGTACATTTTTCAAGTGCTTAAGGAGGTTGCGCGTGTGGCGGGGACGGTGTTGTCAAACTGGGGGGTTCTGAGAGACCTTTGCCATTTTATTCTCACACGTGTAATTGTTGTACATTCATTGCTCAATGGCTGATGCACGATAGTGCGAGCTACATCAGGGAGACCAAAAACGGCAACCACATCGACAGGCGATTTGCAGTTGCACTGTAGCAAAGTATTTGTTTCGATGTTTAAGTTAAAATCTACCCAGATGTCCTACCTTCTTTCACGCAAGTCTTGTGATATGAAATGGATGTTTTTGCTCAACCTTACTTATGTGCACAAAATGCTCAAGATTCTACATTTGCAAAATTTCGACGTCGCCTTCCTCAATTTCTACTCTGGTATGACATAGTCTGTCTGAAGACGTCTAGTGTTTGAACATCATCTCAAGCAATGAGGTCCTCTCCATGTCCGCCCCCGGTAGCTGAGTGGTCAGCGCGACAGAATATCAATCCTAAGGGCCCGGGTTCGATTCCCGCCTGGGTCGGAGATTTTCTCCGCTCAGGGACTGGCTGTTGTGTTGTCCTAATCATTATCATTTCATCCCCCCAAGTCGCCGACGTGGCGTCAACTCGAAAGACTTGCACCCGGCGAATGGTCTACCCGACGGGAGACTCTAGTCATAAGACATTTACATTTAGGACCTCTCCATTCCTGAGGGGTGACTCGTGCGTAAGGCATTTCAAATGCCCGCACAAGCAGAAGTCAAGTGTAACCAGATCAGGTGAACGAGGTTGCCCCACTTGAGATACACCTGTATTTTGGTTAGGTAAATGTACTGTACAGTGTTAGCAATAGGTTACATAATAACTTCGTTTATTACATAGTATATACAAGGTTTGTACAGTATATTGTATTCTTATGGCAAAAGTCACTGCTTACTGACCAAGGTGCATGGCAGCCCTTCTCCATCTTTCCTGTCAGTTTGCGCCATCATCTGTAAGATACAGTAGTTGCGCTCTGACGCATTGTTGCTGGTGCGGTTTTTTTGAGTTGATTGTAATGTACATCAGTTACATTTTCAACTTCAGTTTATCATGAATGGCATCCTAAGTTTATAATTGGTTCTGTAAATATTTTTAATTTTAATTACTGTTGTCAGTGCTCTTAATTGTTCACTCCTAAAGGCAGAGCAGATAATTCCATGTCTGATCCATTATATGGGATGTAAACGATAATTATTTGCAATGTACCACAGTGATGTAGACAATAAGAATTAAACAGGACACTTGTGGCCTGAAGCCGGGAAGGTATCTTAAATTGCTATACTAAAGTTACCTATGCGTATCGCGAGATGTTTTCATATTCTCTATCCCTCTACGCGGAGGTGTTGAATAGGATTGGGTGGAAGAGAAGTTTGTGGCACAACTTGACTAGAAGAAGGGATCGGTTGGTAGGACATGCTCTGAGACATCAAGGGATCACCAATTTAGTATTGGAGGGCAGCGTGGATGGTGAAAATCGTAGAGGGAGACCAAGAGATGAATACACTGATTCAGAAGGATGTAGGCTGCAGTAAGTACTGGGAAATGAAGAAGCTTGCACAGGATGGAGTAGCATGGAGAGCTGCATCAAACCAGTCTCAGGACTGAAGACCACAACAACAACAACAACAACAACAACAACATCCCTCTATGCACAAACTGCTAGTCCTAGAGAAAAAATGAAAAGGACCTTTGTGTAGTAAATTAATGAAGTTTGTATTGGGATATCATTTCACTAGACGTCGCGTTTTTCCAGTCATTTACGAAAAAGTACATAAGTGACCGTCAAACGCCCCATCTCCAGACTCATCTTCACCTAGTCAGGATTTTTAGTTTTTTTCTCACGGTACTCCCTCCTACGACCGTACAATAATTGGCTAATTATTCCCTATACTCGACCTTTTATGGTCTTCATAGACTGAGGTATTACGCGAACCGCTTACTCGGCTACTTCGTAGATTATTAATTTAAATGTGCCGGTGGGAGTAACGAAAGAAATAGACTATTGTAAACGTTACACAATAACTAAATACTATCACAATTCGCTCCAGAGTTAACCCTTACAAAAACAGGGGCAGAAGGAGAAACAAACTAAACGATTTACTTGTTATTTCATGGTGTTAAAATTTACTAAATTGCTGGTTAAAACTTACAAAAACGTCATTTTTACGACTTGTAGGTGCTCTACTAAGCCGGTGGCGTAATAAGTTCAGTTACTGAATACCCAAAAAGGTCAAAAATTGATAATTAAGCGTTAATCGTAAATTTTTGTACGGTAGTAGGAAGGACTGTCATGAGCAACATACTAAAAGTCTTAATTTGTTGGAGATGAGTTTGCAGGTGCAGCGTTTGAAAGTCAATTTTGTAAGTTTTAGTTTAATAACTAGAAAGCTGCAGCCTCTAGGGAAAGCTTTTCCGAGTTAAAAATTAACTTCATTATATTTCCTACAGAAAAGTTGATTTTATCACAAGCACAATAGTTTGCAGCTAGAGACCGAGAGACTATGAAGATACTGCGCGACGTGTAAGGGCTGTAGAAGATGTTTTTTGTGGGACAATTTGATGTTATTTGCCGACTTGGTGAACCCCAAGTGCCCTGTATGAAACTGCGTCTGGACTTCTTGTACACTATTGTAGAGCCAGCCGCCGTGGCCGTGCGATTCTAGGCGCTTCAAATGGTTCAAATGGCTCTGAGCACTATGGGACTTAACTTCTGAGATCATCAGTCCCCTAGAACTTAGAACTACCTAAACCTAACTAACCTAAGGACATCACACACATCCATGCCCGAGGCAGGATTCGAACCTGCGACCGGAGCGGTGGCGCGGTTCCAGACTGTTGCGCCTAGAACCGCTCGGCCACACCGGCGGGGCACAGGAAATACTTTTAATTTAACTCTACAGTGAAAAGTACCAAATTAAAATTATGAAAACCTAGCGTATGTGTAAGTCTGTTTGGTTCTGTGTACACATGACGTGCAGAGTATCAATGTCGCTGCCATTCGCAGGCGATACAACCGACAGCGGCTGTTAAGTTGTCTCTGTGATTGATTACTTGATTGAACAGTTTGCCTGTACGTTGCACAGGCGTCGTCGACTGAAGGCTGAAGAGATATGCAACTCTTGATCAAGAGTAGTTGTTTATTCCACTGTTCAGTCTTGTGCCGCGTTTACAGCGCAGAGTCCGCGCCCTTGTTTGCTGGGACCTGATTACAGTGAGCACCAAGTTGGCGAAGACAGCGGCGGCGGCGGCGGCGCGCAGCGTAACGTTAAAACACAAACACGGGCAAAGTAGCGCCGCCCGGCAGGGGCTGATGGATGGCATGGCGGGCAAATGTTTGCTCGCGTCCCGCGGGCCGTGGGCTCTCAAATACTTCACAGAGTAGCGGCGGTAGCGGGCCGGCTGGAAATCCGAAACGGAAATTTATCCACCAAAATGGCGTGACTCGCTTCTGGTGACGATATATTTCACAGCATAAGCAATAAGATTCCCTGTGGTACGTTCATTAGCAGTTTAATTAGAGACACCTGACGGTAGGATGCAGAACCAATTTTCGATCTAACTACAACGGCTGCACGTCGTGTCACGGACTCCACGAGGTACAAATAGAACTCGGGAGCGATACACGACCACTCAACCGCCGGCTCCATTTCCCGCAAATCGGTCTGAGCATGATTCAGGACTCCAACACCTCACGGAAATATTAAACCTACCGATACCACACATAACCAAAAGAAAATGATAAACGCAGTTTTGTCATATGATGACATGGTTGGAGGCCGTGGTTGTTATTTGAAGACAAATGTTGATGGTGCTGAGACAGCAAACAGCCACAAATTTATTTTGAGTTACTTTATTCAAAAGGTGCCATTACCGGCTTCGAATCATTACGGTTCATCTTCAGACGGTTTTCATGCTTTCATTAGAACGTGAATTTACAGATTAATTGTCCTAAAATATAAATAACACATAATTATGATCACACCACACAGATGGTTGTGTTACAGATTTGCATTGGATGTGACTTACGTGAAATGTCGGTTCTGAGTGTTTGTTTTCATAGTTTTCGTCCAACAGATGTGAATACATTCCCACCGCATTCTTATCGTTGCACACGTAAATTTATCTCACTAAACACTTTAGATTTGTCACAGAATAGATTTCTAACATGCACCACATGTTTTGATACATACAAAGTGCTTACAAACATATGTCAAAGATGCTATATCGTAACATTTTAAAGATGTCCCATGTTTGGAAAAAGATCATATATTCACTTATGCAGCTGAAACGCCTTTTGCATTAGTACAGAAAGACATTGATTTTGTGAGTTTTAGAGCGAATACTGTTACATTAATTACAAAGTTGTTCCATTTTTTGAGTACTGTACAGGTAAGACAGTACATTATTTATTTAATATTTTTTTGCATTTGGCTTAGATCTGCTGCTAATGTATCAATTTTATTGTTTGTACCATCAAAAAGCAAGATTGTATCATCAACATATCTTCTGTAGTGGATTATTTTGTTTGAGATATGCTGGTTGGTTGAGAAGAATTTTTGTTCTGTATGGTTGGTGTTAATATCAGCCAATATCCCAGTTAAGCTACTTCCAATTGCCAAACCATCTGTTGTTGGTACAGTTTGTTGTTGAAGGTAAAGTAGTTATGCTCTAGAATAAGTGAAAGTATTTCTGTAAGTTCTTAGATCTCTGCAATACTAATTTTCTTATATTTAAGCAGATTGTTTCTTATAATGTTAACAGTCTCTTTGACAGGGATGTTAGTGTATAGGCTGACTATGTATAGTAATGCCAGTTTAGCTGTTGGTGGGATGTGGATGCGTTTAATTAAGCTTATGAGTTCATGTGTGTTATGTATAGTGTAGTTATTTTCAAATGTATAGTATTTGGTAATGAGGTCTTTTAGTTTACGGCTTATGAAGTATGCAGGGCTGTTTCTTGAGTTAACAGTCGGGGAAATGGAACAATTTTCTTTATGAACCTTTGGCTGTGTACGCAGTTTTGGTGCCGAGGGATTCATTGTTATGCAGTTACGTATTTCATATTTGTTCAGTAAAATGTTACAATTTTGTAGTAGCTTACGGAGCTTAGTTTGGAATTTTATTCCAGGATCTGGCTTTAATTCAGTAATATTCTTGCTATAGAAAAACTGCAAGGTTTTCTCTATGTATTCTGTTTTGTGCATTACGATTAAAGAATTTCCTTTGTCAACTTTTACTATGATAAACGATTTCTTCCTTGAAGTAAGACAGTCTCGGCTGCAAAATATTTTTTGTTTACAAGAAATGAAGTGTTTCGCCCTTTTGGGGAAAATGTAGCAAACAAACATTCATCCACATTAATTTTTACTTCAATCTGATGATGCCCCAAAAGGGCGAAGCGCGTCATTACTTTTAAAGGAGAAAACCATTTTGCAACCAAGATTGTCCCATTTCAAGAAATTCATAGTCGTTTGCAGTGTCAGCCTCACAGTATGGAACTGAACCAATTTTACTTGATAACGACAAACGCAATCTGCATATAGCAATCCAAAGTACGTAAAATGCGCTCCATAACAAGACCTATTTTGTGGTGGTAAATTCGTATTGGCCAAACTGCTGAGGTCATCGGTCCCTAGGCTTACACACTACTTAATCTAAGTTAAATTAGCTTACGCGGAGGACAACACACACACACACATTCCCGACGGAGGACTCAGAACTTCCGACGGTGGGAGCCCCGCGAACTGTGGCAAGACGCCTCACACAACATGGCTACCCCGTGCGGCAACAAGACCTACCGTTATTCTCATCACATCACAACCTTTAATTTAAAAAAATCTTTATTTCTATAATAATAATAATTATACAAGGTAACCCACCATCTTAATGATTTGGGGGTCTTAATTTTCTTAGTGTTATTATAATAGCAGCTACTATATTTTTACTTTACTACAGACAGTACTACATTTTTATTACTGGGCAGACTACTTCTAGTCTTACTAGTGTTAGCATAATTTCTAATATCTACGAGTGGTTAGTATTAACTGCCTGCAGCGTTACATATGCGCCAGTGTTAATACACTCCTGGAAATGGAAAAAAGAACACATTGACACCGGTGTGTCAGACCCACCATACTTGCTCCGGACACTGCGAGAGGGCTGTACAAGCAATGATCACACGCACGGCACAGCGGACACACCAGGAACCGCGGTGTTGGCCGTCGAATGGCGCTAGCTGCGCAGCATTTGCGCACCGCCGCCGTCAGTGTCAGCCAGTTTGCCGTGGCATACGGAGCTCCATCGCAGTCTTAAACACTGGTAGCATGCCGCGACAGCGTGGACGTGAACCGTATGTGCAGTTGACGGACTTTGAGCGAGGGCGTATAGTGGGCATGCGGGAGGCCGGGTGGACGTACCGCCGAATTGCTCAACACGTGGGGCGTGAGGTCTCCACAGTACAACGATGTTGTCGCCAGTGGTCGGCGAAAGGTGCACGTGCCCGTCGACCTGGGACCGGACCGCAGCGACGCACGGATGCACGCCAAGACCGTAGGATCCTACGCAGTGCCGTAGGGGACCGCACCGCCACTTCCCAGCAAATTAGGGACACTGTTGCTCCTGGGGTATCGGCGAGGACCATTCGCAACCGTCTCCATGAAGCTGGGCTATGGTCCCGCACACCGTTAGGCCGTCTTCCGCTCACGCCCCAACATCGTGCAGCCCGCCTCCAGTGGTGTCGCGACAGGCGTGAATGGAGGGACGAATGGAGACGTGTCGTCTTCAGCGACGAGAGTCGCTTCTGCCTTGGTGCCAATGATGGTCGTATGCGTGTTTGGCGCCGTGCAGGTGAGCGCTACAATCAGGACTGCATACGACCGAGGCACACAGGGCCAACACCCGGCATCATGGTGTGGGGAGCGATCTCCTACACAGGCCGTACACCTCTGGTGATCGTCGAGGGGACACTGAATAGTGCACGGTACATCCAAACCGTCGTTCTACCATTCCTAGACCGGCAAGGGAACGTGCTGTTCCAACAGGACAATGCACGTCCGCATGTATCCCGTGCCACCCAACGTGCTCTAGAAGGTGTAAGTCAACTACCCTGGCCAGCAAGATCTCCGGATCTGTCCCCCATTGAGCATGTTTGGGACTGGATGAAGCGTCGTCTCACGCGGTCTGCACGTCCAGCACGAACGCTGGTCCAACTGAGGCGCCAGGTGGAAATGGCATGGCAAGCCGTTCCACAGGACTACATCCAGCATCTCTACGATCGTCTCCATGGGAGAATAGCAGCCTGCATTGCTGCGAAAGGTGGATATACACTGTACTAGTGCCGACGTTGTGCATGCTCTGTTGCCTGTGTCTATGTGCCTGTGGTTCTGTCAGTGTGATCATGTGATGTATCTGACCCCAGCAATGTGTCAATAAAGTTTCCCCTTCCTGGGACAATGAATTCACGGTGTTCTTATTTCAATTTCCAGGAGTGTATAAACCTACTTGGGTGCCTGCCTCATAGAGCTAATCCCTATGAGCATGCCCCTGGCACAGGGCGGGCAAGAAGTTAATTATCGCTGCAGGTTCCTAATTTACTATCCTATTCTATTTAACTAAAATCTACTACCTATTCTACGTCATAGTTAGTGCGTTGTCTTAGTTCGTGAGGAAAATCACCCCAGTCCCCCTAGTCCTGCACGTGGCGGATTCCAACTGTTAAGTCGACCTATCCACGAACAGGCGGTAAGGGATTGGAGTGGTGGTCGCGATCGGTGATTTCTAGCTAACTAGTCACGAATGTCTCTCAGGAAAGTTGTTAATACTTTTTGTGATACCTCGTTGGATAGCGTGTTCAGTCTCTGAAAGGTCTCTTCTTGTCTGAGTAGGTCATAGGTGTTGTTACTTGGTAGTTGTTGTCTTAGTGCGGCTGCTACATCATCGAAAAGGGGGCACTCGTAAACCACATGGTCAGGAGTACCCTCCGATGCGCCACAGTCACACGCGGGCGTCGCCCTCTTCCCAAACCGACATAGATATGTCGGATAGGGGCCATGACCAGTGAGGAAGTGGAACAATCCCCGAGTTGGCTCAAAGTATCTCATTCTCATTCATTCCTTTACATTTGGTAGGAACTGAAAAGTTCTTCTACCAGTTTCATCTGACTCCCATAACTCCTGCCATAGATCATCACCCCTCCCCCTTATCCCTAACAGGTGCTCCCATAATTTCCTCTACTTTTGTAATATTATCTTTCTTGGCCCAATACCATGCGGCCTGCTCCCTTATCTTTATATCCAGGGGACAGAGCCCCATTATGATTAACAGGGCTCCCCTCGGGGATGTTCTACACGCCCCTACAGATCTTAGTATCATGTTCCTTTGTACTCTTCTTACCGTCATGGCGGGCACCACCCTCGTGAGCCTATGAGCCCAGACTCCCGAGCCGTAACCCACTATTGCCGTCAATATACTGTTATGATATAGTTTAATTAGATGAGGCGGAAGGTGAAATCTTTTATGTCCGATGGAAATGAGGTTATTTAATACTTGTAGTGCTTTCTGGGTTACGGCTTCAATGTGCTTTTTGCGAAGTTCCACCTTTCGTCGATGATGATTCCCAAGTAGCGTGTTTCTCGTCTCCGAAGAATCGGCGTACTCTCAATTCTCACGGTCGGATTTCCCACTAGCTGTCCTTTGAGTAATAGATAAGTCGACTTAGTTGGTGAGATAGTCAGTGTTGCGGCACCATAGTTGTAATTTGCCTATTGCTCTCTCTATTTTCGGTTCTATGTCCTCGCGACTTCGGCCGCCGACCAGCAGGAGGAGGTCATCAGCGTAGGCTATCACCTCTAGCACCTCTTCGCTCTGTTGCCGGCTGTCCAGAAGAGGCTCCATGTGGATGTCCCAGAAAAGGGGACCCAGCACGGAGCCCTGGGGGCAACCCTTGGTGATAGTTTTTCCGACTTTCCCGCTAGGGGATGATAGCCATAGCTCCCGATCCTCACAATAGCTCCTTAGCCAGTCATATAGTAGCCCTGGACACTCTTTCTCCCGGAGGCAGGAGAAAAGCGAAGGCCACCACAGGTTGTCAAAGGCGCCACTGATGTCCACCATGATGCCAACAACATACTTACACGGGGCTGAGCCGCAGACCTCGGCCGCCAAGGCAATTGCATCAGATGCCGATCGCCCAGGCCTGAAACCGAATTGCCTGTTGCTCATCCCATGCAGCATGCGGCGAACAGTCAGTCTGTCAGCTAGTAATTTTTCCAGAAGTTTGCCAAAGCCATCCAGCAGACAGGTGAGCCTGTAGGATTTGGCCTCGGCAGGATCCTTCTCAGGATTTTTCTTAATAATCACTACATTTGTGGCTTTCCATATCTTCGGAAATCTACCCTGCCTGAGGCATTCATCAAAAATATGTGTGAGTGGCGCAACTAGCTGTGGGGCTAAGAACTGCACCACCTCCGCCACAATGCCGTCTGGCCCGGGGGCTTTTCCTCTCTTTAGCGGCTTGATGAGAGCGGCAACCTCCTCCTCAGAAAAGGGGAGGACCGCTTCATCATTTTCGTACCTAACAAGGTCTTTGTTTCGTAATTGTTGCTGTCCTTCAGTGTCATCATTCTTATCATCGTCAGGCAGGATTCCGTCATCCCACCCCCGTGCCTGATCGTTGATAACATCGTTGGGGAACGGATCTTCTTCTCCCTCAGCAATCTATAAGGCACTCCCCAAGGGTCAAGGTCGAGCTGATTAGTTACGAAAGTTTCCCATCTTTTTGTTCTGGCCTTTTTTAGTTCTTTTTGGAAGTTTTCTTTTGCCTCCCGCTATAGCAGCAGCCATCTTTGCTTGTCCCACCAGACGACACTAGTCTGGTAGTGCTTCCTCAGTCTTCTGACAGACTGACGCAGTTATTGTAGATCGGCTGACCATGGTGACGGTGGGCCGCCATGGCCCTCCTCCTGGTTGGTACGGCCGCCTTGATCGCCCTTGTTACTACGCACATCAGCTCCTTGGCCTTATCGTCCACGTTAAAGTCCTGTCGTGTGTCACCTTCTGGTAATGGGGGAATGTCGCACTCTCTGGCTAGGCGTTCCCAATCTGTTTTCCTGAAGTTCATTTGCACTTGCTTGAAAATCCGAAACTAAATGCAGTAGTCAAGTGTGAACCACCATGGCCCAGCGCCACTCTCTATCTCCTAGGAAAAAGGTAATTTGATTGTGATCACTAGTGGTGGCGTTGTCTACCACTTTCCAGTCTTGGAGCATACTGACCGCGTTTGGCATGACCAACGTCACGTCAGTGTTTGTTCCCTGTCCTCCTCGGGCCACATAGGTGGGAGGACTGCCTGGTCCGTTTGCCACCACTAGTTGACGAGCCATAATCATCTCTTCCGCTTTACCACCATTTTCGTCCCTTGTGCCACTGTACCACAGGGGGGATTTTGCGTTTATGTCGGCAGTTATGATAATTTTGCGTCCCCGCAACGCCGTGGCCACTCTCACTAGATGGTCTATGTGCTGCTCAATACTGTCTCCATATTGGAAGTACATGTTGGTGATAACTACAATTCCAGCGGGGGATTGTATCTCCACGACGTTGCAGTGACTATTGGAGCATTGTGACAGAGGTGTTACGCGCAGTGCGGTGCTGGTTACTAGGATGGCCGCTTTGAGGGTATCCCCACTTCTAACGGTTTGCCATGTTGCGACAGTGAACGCAACTTTTCCAGCCAGAGAGCACGGCTTCTGCCAACAGAGTATGTCCAGTCTCTTTTCCACCACTTCCTTACGGAGCTCCTGCATCACTAGTCGACTGTTATGAGTATTGAGTTGTCCTATTGTTATTTTGGTCGTCATGGAAAGTAGGTGTGTATACGGTCATTTGGCCAGGTTTTGTTCCAGTCATATGTTAGTCGTCCGTTTGCCATCACTGAACGATCGTAGATTTCATTCAGATCAAATTTCTCTCCTCGTCTTCCAAAAAGTCGTTCAAATGGCTCTGAGCACTATGGGACTTAACATCTGTGGTCATCAGTCCCCTAGAACTTAGAACTACTTAAACCTAACTAACCTAAGGACATCATACACATCTATGCCCGAGGAAGGATTCGAACCTGCGACCGTAGCAGTCGCGCGGTTCCGGACTGAGCGCCTTAACCGCGAGACCACCGCGGCCGGCTCCTCGTCTTCCAAAAACCTTTTTGAGTAGGTCACGCAGTGCTCCGAAGTCAGTGGGGAGGTTCACCGACTTTAGAGCCTCCATCACCGAGAAGGTTACCCTTCGTCCGTTCTCATGTCCTACGCGGACCACATGTCGTAAGGCAGTGGTCAGGGTAGTCGGCTGCTCCAGCCTAGCTAGTTGCATGGTGTACTCGAGATTCCGGTACACCCTCACCGGATCTACAGGTGGCAACTTAACCACCGGGTTGTCTTGTGTGACGGAATTAGCGGTGGAGCTTGTCATCGTATTTTCTTGCAGTGGTTGATATTCAACTTTATCTGCCGCTACCACAGGATGCTCTTGCCGTTTTGGGTCTTTAGTCGACATCGTGGCCCGGCTTTGAGAGGAGGGTGCTCTGACCACCAAGGGGAACTCAGTCTGGATGCCAATTTCCCTTGTGGGGAACTCTGTTTGTACAGATTTGTCGACTGTTGTTATGTCAGCGCTCGAAAGCGACTTCAGGAATTTCCTGAATCTGCTTGCTCTCATAGCATCCCTCCTCCTTTTGCTCGGGGATTTACGCTTTGGCATCCTGCTTGGTATGCGGCTTTGAGCCATAATCGATTCTTGATATTAGTCTTTGTTGAAGCATCCTGTAGGTAGGGCAGTTCCGTCCTGTGGCTCCACAAGACTTTTTGCCACGACTCTTACAGGGAATGCAGACCCCTGTGGCCTTGCAGTCTTTTCGGGTGTGACCACTCTCACCACACTTGGAGCAGGCCGACCCGCTGGTGCAGTGCCTCAGAATGCGGTCCAAGTCGCCGCAATTGTGGCAACAAGGTACCACAATGTAATCTCTTGTATTGACTGCGTGGAATCCCACGTATAGTCTGCCCATAGCCGTAATTTGCTTCCACATTGATGCGGAGACCTCGGCAACTTAATGTACAACATCACGGTCCCGAGGACCCGTCTTGAATCTTAACTTGAAACCGTTTTTGAAGTCATCTTCATTCATACTCTCAAAATTTTGTTTCCTTATTGCTTCGCTTAGTTCTTCATTTGTCATTACTGTGGGAACATCATACAGTATGACTAAGGGGTTCCTTTTCTTCGGTGGTTCACACTTGACTACTGCATTTAGTTTCGGATTTTCAAGCAATTTGTTTTTGCCCTCCTCGGATGCAACTTCCACAATCACCGAGTTTCGGCTTGGCTTGATTGGCTTAATTTTTATTTTATCTTTGACGGGGTCAATTGTGGTGGTTAGCAGTTCCTGAATTCTTTTCACGCTTCTGTCTTGTCCAGGCAAGGTCCTGAGAAAGACCGCCGTGTCTTGTCTTTTGGTCACCCTGTCGATGGTATCTTTCGTATTGCTCAGCTTGGTGGGCGCTTGCGCAACCACAGTCGCCCAGGTCTTGCTCGGTTGTTGTTGTCGCAATCTGGTGTTCTCTTTAACTCCTCCACGCGGCCTTCCAGTTTTGCGTGGGCAATTTCCCATGCAGCCAATTCATTCATAATTTGGGAAATTGCTGCCTGAATTATTTTGCCGTTCTTTATGCTTTGCTCCAAGAGCAGAGTAATTTTAGCGTGCCTCTTCATTACTGTGTAATCCTCCTCTACCTGTCCCACCTCGTCCTGTGGAGAGGGATCAGGCGCAAGAGAAGCTCTCGAAATCGCACTGGTATCACTTGTTTCTGGTGTCGCCATTTTGTACGAGTGATATAAAAAGGTGGGAGCCCGTCTCATGCCCCGGACCGGCTCCTCTGGCATGGCGGTGGGGGGGGGGGGGGAAGGGAGGGGGGGGGACTTCTGCAGCTCGCCCACCGACCTCGCCCCTAGGTCAAGGGCACTCTCGAACTGCTGGGTTCAGCGCGCCGTCGCCAGCGCACTGCTCCCCATCGATGGCCCCGTCGTCGACTATTTCACCCGACGCCCCTCTGCAAGTGCACCCCGCACTCCGGAGAGGCGCATGCACCCCTCGCCCTTCGCCGCTTACTAGCCCGAGTTTCCACCCTTCGGCCAAGGACCCACTCCAACTCAGGTGGTGGGCCGGTCACCCAGTCGTTCGGCGGTCTGGACCCATCTAACCTGGCCCAGGCGATGTCACCACCTCCTGGGTTTGGCAGAACACGCCCCGGTTACCCAGGGGCGCGGCGAAGCTCCCTTCCCGACTCGCGGCGCGATCCCACGCCGACAAACGAGGTCGCCGGCATGCAGAGCACCTGCTGGTCTGTGCCCTGCGAACATAGAGGGACTGGTGTCCGGTCCCTCGACACAGCTCCCCCTGTGCCACGCACCCTTCGCTTTCGCATCGGCTTGGGTCGCAGCTCTCCCTTTTGTCGCAAGGCAAAATGCCGATCTTAACGTCTGGCACCACGGGAAGGCGGAAAGAGCCGCTTGGGAAGGAGAGCCTATGAGAGACGCATCACTTCCCCTGTGAGGACTGCCGCGGCACGCCCGACTGGAAGCGATACGCCCCAGTGCGAGCCTCCGTGCCTTACGGCGCGCCGGCAAAGGGCAGGGAGGGCCGCGCCGAATGCGCCGTCAAGCGACCGGCCTCACGCCAGACAACCTTTAATTTGCGTACAAAAAGGGAATGACACTTGTATACTTAAACTCAGCACCAGGGTGCGATACAGATTAGTATTTCACCGATCCAAAAGTTTCAGTCTGAGGGCGTTGCTGCAACGCAGAGGGCTTCTGACGGGTATATACGGTGTTCAAAAAGTCTCTCCGCAGTGCCGTATGATTGTTAGCCGCGCATGCTGTATGCCGCAGTGGATATACCGAAATGATACTCGGTGAAATACAAGTTTTTAATTTATTGAATCTTCATTTTTACTTGCAAATTTTCACATTAAATGTTCAAAGTGTCCCTCCTGTTGCTGAATACACAGTTCATTTCGTCTAATCATACGGCACGCGCGGCTAACAATCATACGGCACTGCGGAGACACTTTTTGAACCGACGGCACTGCGGAGAGACTTTTTGAACACCCCGTATAAGCACCGACGTGTACGCAAGGCATTAGTTTGGCATACATGCCCTTCCGACGTGCATCCGGAAAATGCAGAAACGTTAAGAATGGTGACATTATTACCAAATGCGTCCAAGTGGGACCAACATATTGTTATTATTTCCTTGACCGCCTAAGGACAAAAACCGGCAGACATCCATCGGAAAATGACGAATATGTATGGCGAAAATCAGATGCTACTTCGTGATGACGCACGTCCCCATATTGCAAATGTCGTAATGCAAACGTTACGCCAACTCATATGTGGGACACACTCGAGTACCCGCCCTATAGTCCTCATCTCTCCCCATGCGATTATCGCGCCTTCGATTCCTCGACAAAGATCAACGATTCCTGTCCGACGAGGATGTCCAGCAGGTAGTTATGGACTTCTTCACGCAACAGGACACGGTGTTTTGTCAAACGTGTGTCTTCAGCCGGGTGCATCGGTGGGGTGATAGCCTCAATGCACACGGAGATTTTTCCTCATTGACATACCGAGTCTGGATTGCACGGCATTCAAACGGGAACTCTTTGATCGCTCCTTATAAGATTTCGCATTTGCGTTCGTCGGTTTCACCACCTTAGAACCACTCACTCAGCTTCGGCACCAGGCTGCGCTACTGAGCAGAACGTCGCTACAAACTACAACTGAAAGAATACAGGGTGTCCCAAAAACAATGAGCCGATTTCAACTTGTAATAATATTGAGACAAATGTCACTAGGTAACTAAAACAGCGCTAGATGTAATCGCCATGGTCTAGAGTTTCAGAAAAAATCCACTAGATGTCGCTACGAGCGCTCAGTTTATGATGAATTCGGCTATCAGCTAGATGTGTTTCTTGCAGCCAATGGAGGACGTATTGAACATTTATGATGGATTTTTATAAACTTCTGTCTTTTATGAATAATTTAGCATGAAATTTGTTGGAGTTAAGCCCTTCTTCCTAATAACTAATTCTATTTAAAATGAGGTCATTCTTTTTGGGATACCCTGTAATACGGAAACAAAGTAATTTTTACAAGCCGCAATATAGTCGCGAATAATGACAGAAAGTACTGATTTTCGTTGTTTAATGGCAGTCAGTATCGATTTCGGTCCACAACAACCTTGTACACGTCTGATTCAAGCAGGAGCATCGTCGTATTTTCATAATATACTTAAGACAGTCAAATTAGAACATGGTAATTAGGGATCAAAGTCGACAGTTCACGACAGTTTTTTTGCGATGTCTGACTGGAATTAAAACACGAAAAACAAATATTTTCGGTGTTATGTTCTGTTTGAGCACGAATAACTTAATACATGTCAACATCATTACGTTTCGAGCGAAGCCAGACAATTTAACATTCGGCCAACTCAGTTGTTCCCTTGAGAAGGGAGACACTTGTAACTGTATAGAAAAGAGTTCGACACATGTAACCGCCCTCATGTCTCTCTAGATTTTGTCCTCTACCAAATCAGCCAGATCAAGATTTGACAGGAAACCGTGCAGAGACCTGAGCCCATACATGGGAATGACTTACAGTTCACTTAGAGCTAGGCATCAGGTCCCACATCTGACTATGCGAGGTGGCCCAATAGTGAAGAACTGAAACCGTATTTGAGAGAATGGCGTTACAAATCCCCGTCTGATCACTAAGATTACATGTGGTGGCCCTACATCATTAAAATCAAATTCTAAGATGGTTCCTTTTCAAAGAAAGCTGCTGATTTCCTTCCCCGTACTTCCAATTCTTCCCAAACTAAAGTTTCAGCTCTGTTTCTAATGGCTTCGTGGTCAACCACATGTTTAACCACAATTATTTTCTATCGCCTGACCATTTCTGGGGCCCCATAGCTCAGGAGTGTTTATAGGTAAGTTTCAGCCTTAATTTAAGGGTACCCTGGTTCTAGAAGAGGGTCTACGTATCCGCTAGTCAGGGGACCTGATCTGTAGAGAGTAAACTATACTCCCTATGGGTTTACAGCTTCATGAACTCGTGGTGGGAAACCCACGCTTGTCAGAGCCAACCGGAGGTGGAGTCGCTGCACAATCAGGTAAACATAGTGGGGACAGCCACATAATCAGTCCAGTAGTCCAATTTAGCAATGTCACGCACAATATGATAAAACTACGAGTGCCTGCATTAAGAATATTCGATACAAGTTGCACATCTCAATTTTTGACGCTACTCTAGAAGCCATCCCTGAAGAGCGCAGTCCCATGATGCTACATATAAATAAATGTGCTTGACAACAAATTCGTGCAGGGTTGCCACCAGTACAGTTACAGTCTGCTTTACTAGCAGCACTATCATTGCCGTGCGTGCGTTAAAATCGATTTCATTCAATCACGTGTCAATTCTCCTCATTCAGCCTATAAAATAAGAAAATTTTAACGATTTTTTTTTTTAAACTAATGAATGTAAATCTTTTTGCACATTATTTACTGATTTATGGACAAAATTTTCTGAATTTTTAAAGAAATTCAGTCGCCATTAAGCCGCCCATCCGACAAGTTAAAATTGCTCTTTCTAAAATGAGATGTGTCTGAGAGAAGTCCTGCAGTTTGCAAATATTACCTGAAATAAAAAAAGCGTACAATTTTCTTAATCTATTGGGTACTGCTCACGCAGTAACAGCAAAGCATTTTTTTTTAAAATTTGACAATATAATAAAATAGTGGACATCTGAAACGAAGATGTAGTTTTGCCGCGTGTTTTTCGTCAAGTTTTTTGCAATGATGAATGAACAAAGTAAAAAATAGCCTTCTACTTGTTACAGACATGCCCAGGGAGCAATTCAGACAAATTTCAGAAAGATCTCTTTATTACTTTGTCTGAAACCTATTCTGTCAGTTTGAAATTCATTGTATCCCAAGTTGACGGAGCGTATTTCGGGCAAACTAATAAAGATAACTTTCTGAAACTTGGCGGAATTACTCTACGGGTATATCCACAATGAGTAGTAGACAATCTTTTTTATTTTAGATTATTATTGACTTACTGCAAGAAACGAGACGAAAAACACACGACAGAACTACGTGTTTGTTCAAACGTCCGCCATTTCGTTATTTTGTTAAATTAAAAAAAAAAGATATTTCGTGCTATTACTCCGTGTGCAATATCCTATAGATTAAGAAAACTATTTTTTTTTAAATTCCAAACTAGGTTTGCAGGCATCTGAACTTCAGTCATGGACACATCTCATTTCGGACAGAGCAACTTTAACTTGGGGGGCTTGATGATGACTGGATTTCTTAAAAAAAATAAGAAAAGTTGTCCACGAATTAATAAATAATGTGTGAAACTATTTGCGTCAATTGCTTCATCAGTTTTTTCAATAAATTGTAAAAATCACTCATTTTAGATGTTGTGATTCTTCAGATTCTCCCAGTGTATTTCTTGCTCGAACAGTCCACGGGTGTACTGCCGGTCTATAGTGTCCAATGGGCACAATATTTCGGCGACCAGACATGTCGCCATCGTCTGGTGCGCTGTCGAACTGAGCTCCTGAGGGCGCGCGGCCGCCTTAAATCCCCTCCTCCTGTGAGGCGTTCTCTCCACGGTCTGCACCCGTGGCCACACGTGGGTGGCCTCTGAGATGGTGGCGTCGGCGTCTGCGGTGGCGTCGGTGTAATTTCCTCGTCCGCCCTGGTCGCCCGTCAGTTTTCTTTGCTAAGCCTCCTTTCAATTAGACTCAATGCTGGTTCCCATACCTTGCTGAGGTTATAGTCTCTCTAAAGACGCTGTCCCAGTATTTAAATGTCTTTGCCAAGACCCTGGGATGTTGTTGTCTATTTCGTGATTTTCGTACAAACAATGCTCTGCGACCGCCGACATGTTGGGATACCTAAGTCGAGTGTGCCTCTGATATTCTCGGCAGCGATCTTCGATGGTGTGCCCTGTCTGTCCACACTGTCTTCCCACACTGACACGGAATCTGGTATATGTCGGCCTTCCGCAGACCGAGATCGTCTTTGACACTTCACAATAATGCTCGTTTTTTATTGGGTGGGTAAACGACAGTTCCTACTCCGTGTTTTCTCAAAATTTCCCGATAGTGCGCCAGGACACGGTATATAGGTATATACCGTATATAGGTATATACGCTGTGCTGTAGAGGTGGGGCAGAGAGTGCGTCTGATCTGCCATTCCGGAATGCAGGTTTGAGGTGTTCGAGCTTAAGGGGCAGACTCTTTGTGTCAGAGATGGTGCGCGCCCTGTGCACCAATGTTACGCAGTTTTCACACAATTTATGTTGTATAACTATTTATCAGTGTATAAGCACTACTTGATGCTTTTACTGAATTCATTTATTTCTTGCCTTCGCTCTGCAAAATCTCGCAGAACATGTTATTAATTTAGTGACAATGCGTGGGTCTGAAGGATGTTAAAATTTTTATCTAGGTATTAATATGTGAATTTCATCATTTTGTAGTATCACACGTACTTTGTGTGTCAAACCTAAAAATATATACAATAATTTCTTTTTCCTTTTTTCTTAAGTGATTCGAAAATTAACGTTTAAAGCACTCAGTATGGTTAATTATTAGCGCCACTGTTGGAGAGGAAATCCGCCTTATGTAAGATAGCACAAACAATGCTGAAACATGTTTTTGGCGAAAACAAAGCTATAAAACGGTGTCTTGCACAAAATTCCTCTTCAGTTCTTCATAGCAAGCTCGGAAATGAGAAGCGCTGCAACATTCACAAGATGAGTATAGCGTCATTGTATTTGTAAGACCGTTTCCTTTTTTGGGAAACCAATTACAGACGTATCACAAACACTAAAAAAATTTGACCTTTTCTCTATCTGTCAGAGGTTCGAAGTCTGATCCCGTTGGGTGACAACGTCAACTATCTACGGATGAAGAAACAAGTCAGAGCTTAACAAAACTTGCTTCAATCTTTCTGCTAACCTACAGCAGCACATTTACGATCACTGGAACTAACTTAAGAGGATATTATTATGCACACACAGTTTTTCCACTACTTTGGTATGCGTTTTTGTAAAACAATTTGCGTACTGGTAGAAGCATGTTCCATCGTCTCTTAACCTGCGTCCAAGCACAAGCAAAATTAATGTTTTTTAAAATTTGGTATACACCCGATGGAGATGAAAAAGAAGGTGCTGGATGAAACGATTAAATAGCTTCCCAAAGGCACGGTATCGGGCAGAGAGTTAATACACAGGCTTGTATTCGCTATCCCGCTGAAACGACGTTGATTCTGGAAATAAAAAAAAGGACGTACGGTTATAGGAATTCTGCCAGCACTTCACATTAGTTCGTTCTTATTGAGATCGCCAATATGTTTCAAAGAATTATCTGGCTACTCGACACAGCAAAGACTTCAGATGTTGTGACATCTATGCCTGAACTCCAAAAGGACGGGTTTCAGGTTCACAGTAAAGAGTCAAAGCCACCATTTTGTGGAAATCTCATGAAATGCATGCGGTACACACTCTTTGAGATTTTCAACTCTGCAAAGCGACGGTCTCCCATTATGCATGCCGCACGTGTCGTTTTTAGCTCTGACGTTGCACGTGGAGGTCGCGCAGAATGCAGCCACTTTGTGTGGGATGGAAGTTCCCTTTTCATCTGACGTGCACACCACTTAATCGTATTGCTCCACGTTTGCATAAATCTCTCCCGTCCCTTAGCAGCCTTGGAATAGGGCAGGAGTCGTGTCAGGCTCCTTACTGCAGCCGTATCGAGACAAAATTTGTCATACTGGACAGTCGATGTGTAGTATAGCTTTTGGTTATTTTATGAAACGATTGGTGATGACATTCATTGTACCCACTGTGGTGAAAAGAGTTCGCCGGTGGACCCGTAGTACTATTGGCTCCCACTTTACACGATTTCCGATTTAATGTGAGCGCAGAGTGTGCGAAATATAAAGAAAAAGAACAAGTGCTAGAAGAGACCTTATAATAGCACCACTAAATTTCTATAGAGTTCATAATTTCATCCTCTGTAATACAATGCGGGAAAGGTTATAGTTGTACTATTAGTTACCAAATACAGTACTCTTTCATCCATTTCGATTTTTTATACTTTTTATCACTTTTGGTAATTTGTCTTACTTCAGTGTAAACTACTTTAAATACTTTTTGCTTTGAGTGTAAACCAGATTGAAATTAGACTTGGCAGATTCGTTTCCCAAGAATTAAGAGAAAAGAGTTCTTGAAAAAACGATGGTGATGATCACTTGATGCATTACCTCTGTGCCAGTGCGATATGCAAAGTAAGTAATTTTGATAAGCGTTGTAAGAAAGATAATGGCATTGCATGGACGAGACTGTGTATGATCGAAATTTGTCGCACGAACAAGACCTTAGAGCACATAATTGTGGTATGAGATAAGAATATCGCTGCTTGAAAATGAGATAAGCAATGAACACAGAGCAAAAAACTGAAATAATTAAGTTGAACACTGAAACAATCAAGTAACACTACTAAAAAAAGTTCGAAGGCCTAAATATGCATATAAATACGGGGATGGCACTGTATACTTTACTGAAACAAATGAAGCCGTGAAAGTTTACCAAGGACAGTAGTTAACTTCATACGAGTGACCATATTCGTGTAAGCTGTGCAATACAACTCTACACTTGTACTAGCGACAGTGCTCAGTTTATAGCATTTATATAAATATTCATTCATTCATATTCTAAAGGTTAATGCCCTGTCGATGCAAGCACTCTCTTCTTTCATTGACTGTTCGTCCCATTTCTATGTAATTTTCACGTCCTATACTCTTCACGATGGCATCTAACTATTTGATCCTAGGTCGTCCTCTTCCCCCGATTAGTCTCACAGCACTTCCAAGAATATTAATAATGAAGGCACTGTGTTCAAAAAAATGGTTGAAATGGCTCTGAGCACTATGGGACTTAACATCTGAGGTGATCAGTCCCCTGCAACTTAGAACTACTTAAACCTAACCAACCTAATGACACCACACACATCCATGCCCAAGGCAGGATTAGAACGTGCGACCGTAGCGGTCGCGTGGTTTCGGACTGAAGTGCCTAGAACCGTTCGGCCACAGCGGCCGGCGGTGCTGTGTCTGATGACATGTAGAATAAATTTTATTTTCTGTTTTGCGTTTCATTTAATAGTCTTCTCACTTCGTTGATTTCCCTCAAGTCTTCCAGGTTGGTTTTTCTTTCCGTCGAGCTCATTCTTTTCATTTTCCATCATACATGTGTAGCGTGTTGACAAAAAAAATCGTAATAAGTTTTGATGTTATGTTAACTCAGTAAACGGATCAAAGTAATATGTACACACACTCTGTCGTCATAGTGACGTAGAAAGCGAAGACGACACAGAAAAGGCCGAAATACTAATGGGCTTTTTCCGAAAGTGTTCCACAGAGGAAGATCGCACGAACGACAAAATGGCTGATACCGAAATAAGTGAGCATAGGATTGAAAAGCAACCGAAATCGCTCACCAGATGGAAGGTCAATGCGCTTGACGGGATTTGAGTACGATCCCACACAGAGTTTGGGGAAAGAACATGTGGTTTAGCGTCGCTCTTCGGAGGACCGAAATGTTCCTGATGCCTGAAAAAACCAGCGGAGGTCATTCCCGTTTCAACGAAGAATCGTCGACCAGACGCACAAGAAAAGAGGTCCATGTCTTTGAAGTCGGTCAGTTGCAGAATTTTGTAACATGTTTTATATTTGTAGATGAGTCAACAAATATATTGCTCTCTTCTGTGTCTGCCGGCCGCAGTGGTCGAGCAGTTCTAGGCGCTTCAGGCTGGAACCGCGAGACCGTTACGGTCACAGGTTCGAATCCTGCCTCGGGCGTGGATGTGTGTGATGTCCTTGAGTTAGTTAGGTTTAAGTAGTTGTTAGTTCTAGGGGACTGATGACCTCAGCAGTTAAGTCCCATAGTGCTCAGAGCCATGTGAACCATTTTTTTTTCTTCTGTTTCTACCTGGCGAAAAGCCCAAGAAGAGGAGATTAGAGAGATTTCGAACCCACACGGAGCCTTGCTGGCAATCGTTACTCCTGAGAATCTTTCGTGACTGGAACAGGAAGGGAAAGAAGTGACAATGGTGCGAAAAGTACCCTCCGTCACACACCGCAAGGTGGCTAGCGAATTACAGATGTTGAATACCCAGTGTATGGTGAACATGTCCACAGGTGTGATAAATATCGGATTGGTTCTCACGGTGTAACACTTGCCACCTTGCCACTTCCACAAGCGTGTTTCGCCGAATTGTCAGGTAGAGGAGCGGTCGCAAAGCAGAAACCTGGGTACTTGTATCCGCATCTGCTAGGATCCTAGACCGCCCGGTCTTTGAGTTAGCGTGGGCGGCTGGTGAGATGTGGCAGGGCCCCGAGTGACCGCTAATGGCCACGACAGCTCAGGGCCGGGCTTTGTGAGCGACGAGTAATGAGCAACCCGGGGCTAGACGTGTCCACTGTGGCGGGCCGCTGCTGCGCTCTGGTGCACAACAGTAAAGGCGGCACGCCGGAGCCCTGTGAAGAAAGACATTGTTGGCTGGGGGAACGCGAGGGGGTAATCATGTAGGAAAGGGATTTTGTTCCTTCGCGCACAATGGCATTTTTCCTATACAATCTTTACTACCCCCTCTCCCCATCTCTCTCCCTCCCCCTTATCCCCTACGCACACATTCCTTCCATTCTCAAAATATTTATAACTATTCCTTCATAGTACTGGTTAAAAACAATATTGGTTGCAATTTTAGTTTTTTATTTTTCAACTACGCGTTCGCCTTATTTAGGCATCTTCAGGTCGATCTTAATTTGGTATTTCTTAGAACGATCCTTTACACAGTGTAGCCAAAGGACATCGTCGAATACATCAGGCCAACATCGCCTTCATTAAACTCAGTAAAAACTTTCTAGATGGACGTTACTGAGTTTAACGAAGGCAATGTTGGCCTGATGTATTCGACGATGTCCTTCCGCTACACTGTCTACAGGATCGTTCTCAAAAATACCAAATTAAGATCGACCTGAAGATGCCTAAATAAGGCGAAACGCGTAGTTGAAAAACAAAAAAACTAAAATTGCAACGAAGACTGTTTTTAACCAATACTGTTCAGCACCGGTTTGCTGTATGCCACAGATGGATTGGAAGTATTCCTTGATACCTTATGAAGAGATATATCAAACCACCTCTTCTTTTAATCCTGTTGTAACAGTAATTTCTCCCCAATTTGTCTGCTCCCCAATTCGATAGAATATCTCCTCTTAATTATGTGATCTACCCATTTAATGAGTCACGGCTGCAAACTACTAACACGAATTCTTTACAGACGAATGGAAAAACTGGTAGAAGCCGACCTCGGGGAATGTCACTTTGGATACCGTAGAAATGTTGGAACACGCGAGGCCATACTGACCCTGCGACTCACCTTAGAAGATAGATAAAGGAAAGGCAAACTTACGTATCTAGAATTTACAGACTTAGAGAAAGCTTTTGACAATGTTGTCTGGAATACTCCTTTCCAAATTGTGAAGGTGGCAGGGGTCAAATACAGGGAGCAAAAGGCTATTTACAATTTGTAGAGAAACCAGATGGCAGTTATAAGAGTCGAGGAGCGTGAAAGGGAAGCAGTGGTTGGGAAGGGAGTGAGACAGGGTTGTAGCCTATCCCCGATGTTATTCAATCTATATACTGAGCGAGCAGTAAAGGAAACAAAAGAAAAATTTGGAGTTCGAATTCAAATCCATGGAGAAGAAATAAAAGCCTTGAGGTTCGCCGATGACATTGTAATTCTGTCAGAGATAGCACAGGACCTGGAAGAGCAGTTGAACGTAATGGACAGTGTCTTGAAAGGATGATAGTAGATGAGCATCAACAAAAGCAATACGAGGGTAATGGAATGTAGTCAAATTAAATCAGTTGATACTGAGGGAATGAATTAGGAAATGAGACACTTAAAGTAGTAAATGAGTTTTGCTGTTTGGGGAGCAAAATAGATGGTGATGGTCGTAGTAGTTAGGATATAAAATGTAGACTGGCAACGGCAAGAAAAGCGTTTCTGAAGACGAGAGATTTGTTAACATCGAGTGTAGTTTTCAGTGTCAGGAAGTCTTTTCTGAAAGTATTTGTATGGAGTGTAGCCATCTATGGAAGTGAGACATGGACGATAAATTGTTTAGACAGGAAGAGAATAGAAGCTTTCGAAATGTGGTGCTACAGAAGAATGCTGAAGCTTAGATGGCTAGATCACGTAACTAATGTGGAGGTACTGAACAGAATTGGGGAGAAGAGGAATTTGTGACACATCTTGACTAGAAGAAGGCATGGGTTAGTAGGAGACGTTCTGAGACATCAATGGATCACCAGTTTAGTATTGGAGAGCGGCGTGGAGGGTAAAAATCGTAGAGGGAGACCAAGAGATGAATACACTAAGCAGATTCAAAAGGATGTAGGTTGCAGCAGTTACTCGGAGATGAAGGATCTTGCACAGGATAGAGTAGCATGGAGAATTGCATCAAACGAGACTCTGGACTGAAGACAGCAACAACAACAACAACAAACCATGTAATCTTCAGTATTCTTGTCTAGCACCTCATTTGAAAAGCTTCCTTTGCCTCTTGAGTGCACAGTTCATCGCCAAGTTTTTCTTGCATGTAAGGGTGCACTCCATCCAAAAACCCTCAAAACACTTCGATACGAATATTTGACGTGAATATACTTCTCTTCGTAGAGAAGGTTTCTTGCTACCGTCATTTCGCACTTTACATTTAATAATACTTATTAAATTAACTTCGTTTCTTTTTGTCGTAGTGCCTCGTCTACTGCACTATTACTAGTGCTCTGAAGTTTTTTGCTTGTTGACTATTTCCCTCTTCATGGGGTTAGAGTCTATGACACTGTAATTACTTCTTATTTAGGTTTCCTTTACTGACTATCCTTAACTAATTTTGGTAAAATACAGATTATAAGGACGCTTTCCTTTCTATATAGAACCACCTGAAGATGCTTCTTTAACGCAGCGATCCAGTACGCTAACCAATCGTCTATTAACAGCTATTTGCGGTTCTTTTCAATTTCAATTTAGTATGTATTTCAACGGGTGTGGCTGTCTTAAGTTGTATGTACCTGTGTACTTAGTTCGTCCTCAGTTATTTTGTTACCCAAATTGGGAAACACCTCTATTAGTTATTGTTTCATTTTCCAATTTAATTCAGTTAGTATCTCCTGGTTTTACTAACGTACACTACATCATTGTTTTACTTTTATTTGCTTTCATATGAAACGTCTTTTGAATACTCCATCTATTCCATTCTAGTCGTCTGCTATCTGCCTCAGGATTGGAGTGGCACCAACGAACCTGAAGTACATCCTGTCTTCTCCTTGGACTTTAATTTCCTTTCTAATATACTCTTTTGATTTCCTGTAAGTTCCTGAGACCCAGACACAATTTTGTAGAAATTATAAGCGAAATTGTTGTTTTGTGTTGCTTTGAGCCTAAAACTACTTGTGAAAATGATTAAAAAATCTTTTACTGACAATTTTCATGAAATGGTGGATACAGTGTACTGTACTTCAGGACCCTGTACAATGAAAAGTATATATAATTTCATTAATGACATCCACAGTAAACAATTGTAATATTATTCAAACATATTTATTGAAAGTAATAAAATGGATTACAATGTCTGTTGAAAAAAACATTTTAGTGTAACTAAAAAATGTAACATACATATTAAATAAAATGTATAACACAGTCATGTGAGTTTATTTCCCA
Organism: Schistocerca serialis cubense; assembly: GCF_023864345.2. NCBI lineage: Eukaryota > Metazoa > Arthropoda > Insecta > Orthoptera > Acrididae > Schistocerca > Schistocerca serialis. The sequence continues at coordinate 877,066,567 of NC_064641.1, forward strand.
TGAAGCATTTTAAAACAGTTTCTCTTCACTGTAAGGCACAGGGAAATGTTGAAAGTAGTACATTGTATCCTCGTTCTTTCTCTGCAGCTTGGTCTTCTACATTTTTGCCAGTCTTCAACGGCAGAAACTGCTGGCATCTGTGCAGATTTTACTTTCTAACATTTTAGTGAGGAAGTGGAACAGGCACTTTTCTTCGTTTTGTATTTGGCTTTTTTTCTTCATCTAGTTCACTGTCTTCTGCATTGTTTATTACTTCCACAGTGTCACTGTACAGAAGTGCTTCTCCGAGCATAAGTTTGTACTTTCTAAGTTGAGGAATATTTTTTGACGGATCCCTCTTTTGAATTTGGTCCGTTCTGAATTGTATCCCAGAATTAACTACTGACATGTCAGTAAAATGAAATATAGTTCTAATACTCCATTTCTTGATTGTGGCTATGCTGGGCAGTATGACGGCACCCTCTTTTGAATTTGGTCCGTTCTGAATTGTATCCCAGAATTGACTACTGACATGTCAGTCAAATGAAATACAGTTCTAACAGTCCATTTCTTGATTGTGGCTATGATGGGCAGTATGACGGCACCCTCTTTTGAGTTTGGTCCGTTCTGAATTGTATCCCAGAATTAACTACTGACATGTCAATCAAATGAAATATAGTTTTAATAGTCCATTTCTTGGTTCTCGATGGACAGTATGAGAGCATTCTGCCGAAGAGGACCACTCCCCCCATTTTAGCACTGTATGCTTGAATGACCATTGGTCTGGTGACTTCAGTCTGAGTCGTATCCTTTTTGCTGCACCGTAAGCACTTGTCTGTTGCGCCCACACCATGGGCAGAAGACATCAACATTACACTGTTTTTATTCATCCATTCAATGAAACATATGTTTCCATCATATGGACAAGCATATCTGACGACCCTCTGCCTTCCTTAGTAAGCTCCTTGTCAGCTTTCGGTTTTGCCTCCTTCGATATCCTGTTTTTCTGGATAGTGCCAACTGAAGTGAAACTTCTTTTCAGAAGCTCACGTACCAGCTTCATAATGGTGAAAAATCTGTCATCATAGACTGAATGTCCACGGGCTAGTCTTTCGGCCTACTGGATTACAGCCGATTCACCTAAGCCAAATCCTTGGTTAGTGTAATCAGGGTATGTGGTCTTACCCTGTTAAAATGTAAAGTCTATCACAAGCCCATTGGGATTTCCGAGAACAAATACTTTCAGACCAACAGGATTTGGCTTCCAGAATGAGATTTTCACTCTGCACCGGAGTGTGCGCTGATATGAAGCTTCCTGGCAGATTAAAACTGTGTGCCGGACCGAGACTCGAACTCGGGACCTTTGCCTTTCGCGGGCAAGTGCTCTATCAACTGAGCTACCCAAGCACGACTCACGCCCCGTCCTCGCAACAGACGAGGTACTGGCAGAAGTAAAGTTGTGAGGACGGGGTAGCTCAGTTGGTAGAGCACTTGGCCGCGAAAGGCAATGGCCCCGAGTTCGAGTCTCGGTCCGGCACATAGTTTTAATCTGCCAGGAAGTTTCATGATTTGGCTTGTTTGGGCAGTACTGCTCCAGGCTACTTGTACCGGAAAATCTCATCTACAGCCACTTCTGCCTCTTTTTCCTTGCTTCAAACATACTTCTCTAATTTTTGCGACAAGTGGGCGCAATTTCCATAATCTGTCCTTTTTTCTTTCTTCTTCTTTGACATCTTCATCAAACACAACTTTCAAACTGCTCCTAATTTCAAAGAATCTGTTCCTAGTCATGTTCTTCATCTGTTATCTCAATACATACGGATAATAGGATATTGTAGGCTGCTCATAAACAGGCTTGTCCCAATAAACGTCTTCAGTTCAGTCAAATCTAAACCTGAAGGCCTTTCACTCACTTTTGCGTAAGTCTGACAGGTTTTCTCAACTATTAGTTGCAATATGTCATCCTCCAGATACTGTCTAAAACAATAAACGTATTTGTAGTTGCTAGTGTCTGTTGGAGGCAGTGTTGGTTGAGAAATTGTTACTGGAGCTGTGGTGAAAGATCTTCACCAGTGGCACATCGGTGCAATCGGAAGAGGAACCTATTATTTAAAATATATTAAATTAATTTGTTTGAATACATGTTTATTCTTTGTTACCTGTTCATACATTAGCACTTATTACAGAAAAGGAAAAATCTCTGAATATCTCTGCGAATTTTGGGACAGTAAAATTATTGTTTAATTGCTGTTCTACAAATATGTAACCTTAGATTCCTCCTCTGATTCTTAATTGCCGGATTGATTTTCATATATATTCTGCAGCAGTGGCGGAGTCACTATTGCGCTGGTGTTACCGTTATCTGGAAAGTCATCACCGTAAGATATAACTGCTTCTGATTCATCACAGCGGTCTAGCGATTCCTCCAGATATAGCAAAATTTCATCATGTGAAATAAAAGTAATTACCACTATTATATTTACATATTTTTATGTAATCGTCATTGTTTGCTCTATATACAGGCTGAGTAATGTCCTCCTGTTTCGCTCTTTCCTCTTTACTGCTTTATTTCCGTTTCTTTGGACATTTAGAACTTCAGTACCATTTATATATAAGTTGCAGAGAAGCTTCTGCTCTTTGACAATGTTGAATGGAATGGACTCTTTGAAGCTAACCATTCAACATTGTCAAAGTTCCTGTTGTATTTATACATGCCATAAACATTGGTCTACCATCCATCAGTCTACATATGAAGTTAAGTCATAAAGTGTTGACTTACGTCTTCTAATAATTCTCTCAAACCCAAGTCGATCTTCCACTAGCTTGTGTTGATTGCGTAAAATTGAAATTTTTCAGTGGAGTGGCAGCACGTTGGAGTCTTGCAAATACGAATCGATCCCCATCTCCTCTAACGTGTTGTAATCTCTTCAGCTACTAGGACATTTGAGCAAAATCTTCTCGGATTTCAAGCCACGTCAGTTCGAATAAAATTCTCGAGCTTTCGATGGTCATCTCCGCCATCGTCGTCAGCAGTGACATTGCTGGGACATTAATTTGTGTGAAACCTAATCTGAGATCCACTTTGTACACTCAGCCCTTTGTCTAGACTGGGTAACTTATATGGGTAGGTGTCCGAGTGAATGATTTATAAATAATTAAACAGCCAGTCACACTTCACCAAGATTGCGTGTGGATGTGTTAAAACGTTAGCTCAGAACTGATTCACCCTGAATTTTTCACCTTGCAAGTGACGTAACCCTCACACGAAATCGTTCTACGCGAACTACTAGTTTTTGATTTTATTATTGCTAATTGTGTCACATGCATTCTGGTTGGAAGCAATGAGAAAGACAAACATTCCGCTAATCGCAGACAGTGGTCCGCCAGGAGCTACGTGCGGTTCTTGTAATTCGTTGTGAGTAGCGGTACGGTGCATTCTTGGAAAAAGGGTTGCACTGACGAATCGATTAACATTTGAACAAAGCGTAAAAGACTGACTACTCGAATTCAATACTGAAGTGAAGTCGTGGATCGTTGTCGGAAACTGACAGGCGATCTAGAATTATGTGTAAAAAATGTAAGTGGCGTGCCATCACACTCAGTGTGACTGGTTCTGTTGTGAATCTTTATGGACCGCTGGGTGATAAACAGATCAATAGAAAGACTGACATGACCCTAAATGTTCCAGTCCTGGAGTACTCAGGTCAAGGTCGTAGATATCGATCATACTGAGCACTTGTCAAACGTGAACGGCCTGTGCGGCGTCTGTACTGAACACTACTTGTGAACTGAAACATTTTTGTTGTTCACACCACATCACTTTGGTGCACACATCGAGTAACTTCTCTGGTTGACAAGCCTTCTGCCTGTAGCGTGATGACGTGGACACAGTCACTGATCGATATGGATATTCACTCCATTGTCCCACAGACGTCCCTATTGCGTCCCTACTGATACTTTACTTTCAACTGAAATGCGTTCTACCAGTACGTCGTGGTCATGGTCAGAGAACGTCAGGGGGATGACCTTCCTATCGGCTCAAGAACTGTTGTGGACTGGCAAGACAGCCAATCCACTATGACAGGAAGCCGAAAGGCACGCGTTTTAGCTCACGCAGGCTGGCGTGAGGTCTGGAACAGGACAAGGAAATTAGACTAGCAAAAATAGTACGTGGCTGCTGGAATACTTAACTTTAATCCATAATTGGTGAACATCGCTCTTGACGGTACATGTTTTACAGCATCAATAGTAACTGGTAATTGCGCCTTGCTAGGTCGTAGCAAATGACGTAGCTGAAGGCTATGCTAACTATCGTCTCGGCAAATGAGAGCGTAATTTGTCGGTGAACCATCGCTAGCAAAGTAGACTGTACAACTGGGGCGAGTACTAGGAAGTCTCTCTAGACCAGCCGTGTGCCGGCGCTCGGTCTGCAATCACGGTAGTGGCGACACGCGGGTCCGACGTATACTAACGGACCGCGGCCGATTTAAAGGCTACCACCTAGCAAGTGTGGTGTCTGGCGGTGACACCACAAGAACAGTCATAACAGTAGCACACCCTCACAACAGATCGGACTGATACAAAAACACTTTCTTGATCTATGTAGTAATGGTAAAAAGATGCCCAGAAACAAGTAGTTGTTTTCATTTTGGTCATCCAGAAATGCAACTGGTCGAGAATGGCCATTTCTCAATGTTTCTCGTTTATTGCTTAGTTCTTATTGACTGTGTTTCTGCCTGTACTTAGACCCACGAATGCCATTGTCCAACTTAGCACTTACAGCAGTCTCTTATATCACCTACTCCGTACACATCATTTTGAGATCCTACTGGCACCAGAACAAGATTACTGGTTCCGTGGAATGTGGACAACAGTCACATAGGGTCCTATTATACTATGCGAAAAATGGCAAACATGGTATACTGTTATGAATTATGCAATGGCGTTAATCAAGGCGTGTGTGTCATTTACACTGAACGACATGCTCAATGCCGCTCTCGGTTTAGAAAAAAAGCAGGTTCAGCAGAGTTCCAGCGACTTGAAACAGATACGGCATCATTAGCAACGATTGTGGATAACGACACATCTCGCACAGTTCGCACGCCGGGTATCAAGTAGCTCATGGGCGACGAGTAGATGATCCTAAAAGCGGTGTCCGAGAACCTAGAGTTGCTGTAGGCACCACAGTCAGAAGGCTAAGATAAAAGCGACTAACACGATAAAAAAGACATAAGCAATTAACGTTCGCAAAAGAACTGACCCTTCTCGATGCCAGTGAAAGGATTATTTCTTTCTATACATATGGAAGTTTTTCTAGTTTCGAATTGTACTATCCTCTCTGAGAATAGATGAAACATCTCTTTAAACATTCCAAGTATAGTCAGGTAGAATGAAGGATGAAACATTAGGCACAGTCGGCTACAATACTTAATTTACTGCTCTCTGTTAACCAGCTACAAAAGAATGAATGACATTAAGAACTTCCTGGGGTGCTGGGAATACTTCGCTTGGTTTGGGTTATAATAAGAAGAGACGTAAAAGCACTGTGCTGTACAAACTGTTACCTGTGTAGAGGACTGATTTTTTAAATTATGTGTGCGCTGGTATAGCATTAGGCGACGCTGCAGCTTTCATTTCACATCCTAGCGTCAGCTGCCAGATTTAAAACGTAATGCTCGTTTATACGGACTGACATGTGCTGGAAACAATAATGAGGACAGAACCCGTCAATCACGGAAGCTCCGCCCCCAAATGATGCTGGCGAGCGCTCGATCGCTGCAGAGTGATTAAAATGAAACAAAGCAGAACGCCTATCAGCTGTGACCTACATTTTTCATTCCGGGAAAAGTACATTCGTACTTACGACTTTTAAGTGTTGTTCTATGAATATGCGGTAAGGATCTGAGCGTATATAAAGCGATATTAATACACTTCACACTCAGGTAAACGCCACGGCGGGAATTTCATATGTCACAGTGATTAGTACTTCTGTACCTCAGAAGTGATAATCATTACGTGTTGAATGAATTTGTAGCTCTGGAGGCCGTTAATATGACAGTATCCGTGTCAGGAAATTGTTATGCGTTTGTCACGTGTTACTCGACATCTGAAGTGCAGAACTTCTAAATGCGCCTTGAATGTGAAGAAATATTGTTCTATATAAGAGATCAAAAATGTGAACTGGCAAGAAAAAATAAATAAATAAATATGGCCTGATTTCGGCATAATCTATGTCTTGGCACACAAAGATCAAGTGAGTAGAAATAGCTAAACCGATTACCGGGAGCATAACACAGGCAGTAACGTTGCAAAATAATATTTCAGTCATTTGAAAGAGTGCCACTGGCGTGGAAGAGATTTTCCGTACTCAGTAAGAAAAATGGTTTAAATTCTCTGCTGCATGAGGATTGTGCGTCAGTCAACTTGAGTATTAACAAGAAAAGGAATCTGATATATTGTTACCAATCACAGATATCAGTGAGTGTGGGTAGAGTGTACTGGAAAAACAAATATCATCGGTTGTCAGTACTGGTATCTATTTTTAACCTAATCAGCTAATTCGAGGGCGATATCGACCATAGTCTCTCAAATTGTTACGGATGACAAAAATGGTTTACATTTTTCAAAACGCCATAATCAAACAGAAGAGAGAGGATCAATTTAGTGTCAATAAAAGAGCAGCATCTCATGAAACTTATTTGTCCATCGCAAGATAACCTCTTGTTATGTGGGATGATTACGATTTGATATCCACGAAAGTAATCTTTACTGCTGACAATCACGCCATGGGGCCGTAAGGTGAGAAGATATCGAAAAAAGAATATAAAAAGTGCTGTCCATCTATGTCTGTGCACATGGTAATATCTGCTAGGCCAGAAGGTACGATAACGCTTTTTCGGCGTGTTGATCACAACTCATATTTCCAGAATGAGATTTTCACTCTGCAGCGGAGTGTGCACTGATATGAAACTTCCTGGCAGATTAAAACTGTGTGCCCGACCGAGACTCGAACTCGGGACCTTTGCCTTTCGCGAGCAAGTGTTCTACCATCTGAGCTACCGAAGCACGACTCACGCCCGGTGCTCACAGCTGTACTTCTGCCAGTATCTCGTCTCCTACCTTCCAAACTTTACAGAAGCTCTCCTGCGAACCATGCAGAACTAGCACTCCTGAAAGAAAGGATATTGCGGAGACATGGCTTAGCCACAGCCTGGGGGATGTTTCCATAATGAGATTTTCACTCTGCAGCGGAGTGTGCGCTGATATGAAACTTCCTGGCAGAGTCTCGGTCCGGCACACGGTTTTCATCTACCAGGAAGTTTCATATCAGCGCACACTCCGCTGCAGAGTGAAAATCTCATTATGGATATGACAGGAGATCAGAATACAGCAAGGACAACACGTGAGTCGTGCTTCGGTAGCTCAGATGGTAGAACACTTTCCCGCGAAAGGCAAAGGTCCCGAGTTCGAGTCTTGGTCGGGCACACAGTTTTAATCTGCCAGGAAGTTTCATATCAGCACACACTCCGCTGCAGAGTGAAAATCTCATTCTGGAAACACCCCCCAGGCTGTGGCTAAGCCATGTCTCCGCAATATCCTTTCTTTCAGGAGTGCTAGTTCTGCATGGTTCGCAGGAGAGCTTCTGTAAAGTTTGGAAGGTAGGAGACGAGATACTAGCAGAAGTAAAGCTGTGAGCACCGGGCGTGAGTCGTGCTTCGGTAGCTCAGATGGTAGAGCACTTGCCCGCGAAAGGCAAAGGTCCCGAGTTCGAGTCTCGGTCGGGCACACAGTTTTAATCTGCCAGGAAGTTTCACAACTCATATTAGTTATATCAAATACAACATTCATGCGTCAACAATATTCGAGAAACAATGGATTGTTACGTTGTACGCTAATTCAGCACTTATGCCATAGGCATTTGTGTAAAAACCTTCAGTGCTGTTAGCATTTTAGGTTTCAAAAGTTAACCATTTCATTGAAATAGTTCCAGCTATCCATTTACTACTCGCTGTGTCCACATACACCGCAATCTACAGCTTATGACTAGCTATTCTAGGTGTTGAGCATGTTTTTACTCGTTGCTTCATTTTCCTCCTTTTGGTGTTCTATATAATCTCTTTTTTCTTCCTCAGCATTTAATTTACAACTGCAATACAATTTTTAGGATACAGCTGTGATAGTTCTTACGCTCGCCATTGTCGCTAGTCCGCTTGATATCATTTGCTGTCTTATTACGCGTTTGGATGGTCCGGACGCTGTCGATAGCGGAGTACGTCGCGATGACGAGTTGGATGGTAGTCTGGGCAGCAGGTGCGGTGATCCAGTCCTTCGACTATCGTGGAATCGTTACAGGATACGAACGTTAGTCGTTGTGTCTGCACTCGTATCCTGGGTCACTCTGAGCACATGGATATCTACTAGGCTAACAGAAGTAAATCCGAAACGTGTCACGTGAGCACTTGAAGTAATAGTCTGTTTTCAAGGCTGCATGACTATTCGGCTCCAATACAGTACTACGTTATAAAACGTATTGTTGTTAGAGAAATGTCGCAGGATACGGTGATAAGTTTGCTGTATGTATCGTGTTGTACACTAGAAAATAAGTGTCCCATTGACCAGTTCCATTGTAACTCTGGACGTTATTTATTGGTTACGAACTTTAATTTAATGCTTGAGAAATGGCAAAGGGCAGGATATTATGATGGGGCTGAGATAAGCTGAAAGAAACAGAGATTATTCACTGTTAATGACGGAACATTAGGCAACGTTTTATTGAAACAACGGAAGAGAACGCAGTAGAAGACGAATGAGTGGTTTTGAGAGATGTAATAGTGAGGGCGGCAGAAGGTCAAATAAGTGAAAAAGATGAGGTCTTGTAGAAATTCGAGGATAATGCAGGAGATACTGAATTTAACTGACGAAAGGGGAAAATATAACAGTCCTCCAAATAAAGCAGGCGAAAGGTAATAAGTAAAACCTCGTTTATACGTTTTTAAAGCGGAATGATACAATAAATGTACAAGTGAGATTAACGTTGAAATAAAACTTTTAATATACGGGTATATCTAATACACTCAAGTGCTTGCAAACAGAATATATATATATTTCAGGAGCCGACCCAGTCATGAACTCTATTCGTATCTAGAAGAGATCAGATCATTTGTACGAGGAGTACTGTATTCTGCAGCCCACGTTGCTCTTATGAGTCCTTCAAGGTTGAGCATTCGGTCTTCCGCTACTATTTTAGCAATAAAATCAAAGAGTTGTGGTTCACCCTGTCTGAAAAAAAACCCTGCAAGAAGCAGGAGTAGCACAGTAGGATATGCAGAAACGTATACCACTCAACAAGAAACTCCGTGTTGGTTATGAAGAGAAGCCAAAATTAAAAACTGCCAAATCGTAGAATGAAGCGAGAAAGAATTAGTACAGGACATGAATGAGGGAATACAGGTCTAAAGCAAAAGCTCAGGTGTAAGGTAAATTAATAACACAACAGAAGTACTGTCATCTGCAAATTGCCGATACAATAAGAATGGGAAATTATTATTTCATCAATGCGAAATCAAATCACAAATTTTTAAGTGTGAGAACAACGGGCTCCTACTCTCTGTGATTGACGATAATGACTGGAGGTCCTAATGAATCACATATTACTCTCCTGACTATACTGCAGTATCGCGATTACTAGTGAGAGCTCAAATGGGATCACAAGGAGAAACAAGCAAGGTGGACTTGTAGCAAAGCACATGCTGCTGAGGGATTCAGTATAAAAATGATAGGTCCTACAATTCCGGTGCCGCAAAATACTGTACCAGTCCTGAAACCTGCAGCTCGTCGTCGGTAGGCAGAGTCCTGTAGGCGCCGACTTCTGCCGTGCAGCAACTCTGTTTCAACCGCTGTCCGAGAATTATAAGTTCTGCCGAAAAAGTGTGACTAAGTCGCAAGACCGTCCGACTCTGACGAAGATCAGCTCCCGAATTCCCCTGCGTCCGTGCAACATAAGAGTGAAGCCAACATTGCTCAACTCCTAACCATCCTCGAAAATCGCCAATCAGCATTCCGTGCTGATTCCAAAATTACCCATCACTGTCTCAGAACATCATTCGCGCCAATACTCACCGTTCCCTCCAATTCTGATCAGCGCTTTATGACGTCAACTAGCCTCAGTTTAAGTTGACCAATCGTGCCTCTTATATTCAGCTGAGGGCACTGAACCTGCCGTTTGACCGGCTATGAAAACAACCTGCCTAGACCACCGGCCATCCAACGCCAGACAGTCGCTCCCAGCAGGGCACAGTCCACAAGTATTTTCAGAATAATGCAGACAGTGCAGTCAGTCAGTGCCAGCAGTCTTCGTTCCGAACCCGCCGGAACGGTAAACACATAAACTGCGGCGACACTGAGACCTCTCGCGGGTCATTTCGCCAGGTGCATAAGCCCACTGATGTCCGACCCTCTTAATATTCGCAGAAGTGCAGCTCCCAACCGGAAACGCAGTGTACTGCGTCCAGTGGTGCTCGCGTTGCACAGGCCACCCAGGGAAGCAACCCAACATTATAGGAATCAAGTGAAAAGCATTTTGAGCTGCCAGTACAAACACTCTCATTACAATACCCTTATTCGGCCTTTTACCACCGTGCAATGACATAAAACATTAATAAAATTGCTGAAAATGAGGTTCAACATGCAAAAGAGGGCATGGATCGTCTCAATACTACGTAAGGCGCGTCTACTTGAGCTGCTAAAAGTAATTAGGGACAAGACATTGTAAATACACTCCTGGAAATTGAAATAAGAACACCGTGAATTCATTGTCCCAGGAAGGGGAAACTTTATTGACACATTCCTGGGGTCAGATACATCACATGATCACACTGACAGAACCACAGGCACATAGACACAGGCAACAGAGCATGCACAATGTCGGCACTAGTACAGTGTATATCCACCTTTCGCAGCAATGCAGGCTGCTATTCTCCCATGGAGACGATCGTAGAGATGCTGGATGTAGTCCTGTGGAACGGCTTGCCATGCCATTTCCACCTGGCGCCTCAGTTGGACCAGCGTTCGTGCTGGACGTGCAGACCGCGTGAGACGACGCTTCATCAGTCCCAAACATGCTCAATGGGGGACAGATCCGGAGATCTTGCTGGCCAGGGTAGTTGACTTACACCTTCTAGAGCACGTTGGGTGGCACGGGATACATGCGGACGTGCATTGTCCTGTTGGAACAGCAAGTTCCCTTGCCGGTCTAGGAATGGTAGAACGATGGGTTCGATGACGGTTTGGATGTACCGTGCACTATTCAGTGTCCCCTCGACGATCACCAGTGGTGTACGGCCAGTGTAGGAGATCGCTCCCCACACCATGATGCCGGGTGTTGGCCCTGTGTGCCTCGGTCGTATGCAGTCCTGATTGTGGCGCTCACCTGCACGGCGCCAAACACGCATACGACCATCATTGGCACCAAGGGAGAAGCGACTCTCATCGCTGAAGACGACACGTCTCCATTCGTCCCTCCATTCACGTCTGTCGCGACACCACTGGAGGCAGGCTGCACGATGTTGGGGCGTGAGCGGAAGACGGCCTAACGGTGTGCGGGACCGTAGCCCAGCTTCATGGAGATGGTTGCGAATGGTCCTCGCCGATACCCCAGGAGTAACAGTGTCCCTAATTTGCTGGGAAGTGGGGGTGCGGTCCCCTACGGCACTGCGTAGGATCCTACGGTCTTGGCGTGCATCCGTGCGTTGCTGCGGTCCGGTCCCAGGTCGACGGGCACGTGCACCTTCCGCCGACCACTGGCGACAACATCGATGTACTGTGGAGACCTCACGCCCCACGTGTTGAGCAATTCGGCGGTACGTCCACCCTGCCTCCCGCATGCCCACTATACGCCCTCGCTCAAAGTCCGTCAACTGCACATACGGTTCACGTCCACGCTGTCGCGGCATGCTACCAGTGTTAAAGACTGCGATGGAGCTCCGTATCTCCGTATGCCACGGCAAACTGGCTGACACTGACGGCGGCGGTGCACAAATGCTGCGCATCTAGCGCCATTCGACTGCCAACACCGCGGTTCCTGGTGTGTCCGCTGTGCCGTGCGTGTGATCATTGCTTGTACAGCCCTCTCGCAGTGTCCGGAGCAAGTATGGTGGGTCTGACACACCGGTGTCAATGTGTTCTTTTTTCCATTTCCAGGAGTGTAGGTAACCTCAATAAATGTTTCAAAAAATCAGTAAAACTGATCTTTCCTGCACTACTGTTTGTGAAAATTGCAACACCTAGAAGGAATGGGTTGAATCTATCTAGAATCATAGGATATATAGAGCAATGGAACCACAAGTGATCAAGACTGCAGAGAGCTGGCGTGCACGTAGGATCAGCAGCACCGTCTTTCATATGACCAGGCAGTGTTTCGGTAAGCTCACTCGGTGTAGAGCTGTCAAAAGGTGTGGAAAAGTGCATGGAAGTGCCGGCATGCCTTGTCGACGTCAAAGGCCACAATATCAGTACCTGACTGAGCTCGAACTGGACAGAATGACTGGTCTCCGGTAAACACGTTCATCGTACCGTGACATAACGGCTCGTATGCGGCAAGCCGATGCGACAGTGATGCGCGTGTATGGAATCAGTGGATAGAAGGCCATAAACGGCGACAGGCTACTGGGCGATAAAATGTGACCACGGCGTGGGAAGACCGCCATCTTATTCTCACGGCTGTAACCAACAAAACAGCTTCGGCCACCGTATTATCTCGATATTGGAGCACTGTAACAAGTGTGGACGTGTCTGCGTGGATGGTACAACGCCCTTTGTTGAGGACTGACCTGGAGGTGTATATAAATGCCATTGCGTCGGCTTCCATAGAAGAACGCTGACTCTGGCGTGATTGAATGGACGAATATTTGGACGAATACACTTCAGCTTGTCACACAGTGACAGCCGCGGAATTATTAGAAGCTGCCATGATGAACGCAATTGGGCAGAGTGCTTTGTTGAACTACACAGCAGATGAAAAGCAAGTGTGATGGTTTGGGTGCCATTGTCGTAACATGCGATCTCGCTCCCTACGCATTGAATAATGTGAACAGCAACCGCTACATTGGGGAGATTATAACTCCCGAGACTGCCCCTGCTGTGAACAGCTCCACATGACATAGTTCGGCAGGACAATGTCCAGCTGTATATGGGAAGGAATATTTTTCAAAAACAACAAGTACCATTGCTTCCTTTGGCCTGCACCTGCGCCTGACATGTCACCCACCAAACATGTCTGGTATATGGTCGCTCGGGAACTTCTTCATTTAGGTCCTCCTGCGACCACTGTCGATGCTGTGTGGATACGCCTCATGGTAGCGTGTCCCTCAGCAGCACATCCAGGGACTGTTTGATTCCAGGCCACGACGTCTGGAGGCTCTAATTACATCATCTTCGGCTTCACACCATACTGAATTACCATTGTCCAAGTACACACATGAAAAAAGTTTTGCATCACCCCAGTTCCAAGAAATCCTGAAGATAGATGTTGACTGTGGATATTGTATCACAGACACAGTCCCTTTGACTGTTCAGAGATGTCACTAAACAAGCCCAAAGATGTAAACACCCATGCATGAGCAGAGGACGGAGTGGTCCGACAACCTATCCGTTCCAGCCACTCCGCCAGGAAGGAAGTACACGGCTCGTGCTGTCTGTAGCTCAACCATGCCTAGACGGTCAGTACCGCGGTTTCATCGCGTCCGCATTGTTACTTTGTGTCAGGAAGGGCTTTCAACAAAGGAAGTGTCCAGGCGTCTCGTAGTGAACCAAAGCGATGTTGTTCGGACATGGAGCAGTTACAGAGAGACAGGAACTGACGATGACATACTTCACTCAGGCCGCCCAAGGGCTACTACTGCGGTGGATGACTTCTACCTACGGTTTATGGCTTGGAGGAACCCTGACATCCACGCCACCATGTTGAATAAAATTTTTCGAGCAGCCACGGGACGTCGTGTTACGACTCAAACTGTGTGTAATAGGCAACTTCACTCCCGACTTCCATGGCGAGGTCCATCTTTGCAACCACGACACCATGTAGCGTGGTACAGATGGGCTCAACAACATGCAGAATGGACCACTCAGTATTGGCGTCACGTTCTCTTCACCAATGAGTGTCGCATATGCCTTTAACCAGACATTCGTCGGGGACGTGTTTGGAAGCAACCCAATCAGGCTGAACGCCTCAGACACACTGTCCAGCGAGTGCAGCAAGGTGGAGGTTCCCTGCTGTTTTTGGGTGGCATTATGTGGGGCCGACGTACGCCGCTGGTGGTCATGGAAGTTGCCATAACGGCTGTACGATACGTGAATGCCATCCTGCTACAGATAGTGCAACAATATCGGCAGCATATTGGCGAGGCATTTATCTTCATGGACGACAATTCGCGCCACCATCGTGTACATCTTGTGAAAGACTCCCTCCAGGATAACGACGTTGCTGGCCAGCAGGTTCTCCAAACATGAATACTATCGAACATGCCTGGGAAAGATTGAAGAGGGCTGTTTATGGACGACGTGACCCACCAACCACTCTGAGGGATCTGCGCCGAATCGCCATTGAGGAGTGGGACAATGCCTTAATGAACTTGTGGATAGTATGGCACGACGAATACAGGGTATTAGATGTAGCGGCGTGTACAGCAATGTGGACCACCACCTCTGAAGGTCCCGCTATATGGTGGGACAACATGGAATGTGTGGTTTTCATGAGCGTTAAAAAGGGCGGTAATGATGTTTATGTTGATGTCTATTCCAATTTTCTGTACAGGATCCTGAACTGTCGGAACCGAATTGATGCAAAACCTTTTTTGATGTGTGTATGTGTACAGTTCTGTTATTCTAATCGTTTGTATATTGTTATGTGCCTAATGTTGGGGATGCAGAAAGCTGGCGTAAGTCATCCTCAGTCAGAAAGATTCCTAACAATTTGTAATAAAATGTTATTTATGAAAGATGAAGGAACACGCAAATGAGGCTTCTTCTTGTGAAATGTCCAGCACAATTAGACGTTTCCTCGTGTTTATTATGATAAAGTTCTCTTTTTTTCTCTCCGAGTATATTACGATTTTTATTATAGTGAATGTGCATTCCTTACTTTACCAACTAGCAGGTTCCACCATCATTTCCTTTCGTTAACGTTGTGTCCATAATTAATTAGGTGGTATGTAAGGAGGGGGTCTAGTGCATGTCTCGTTCTCACGCAAAATTCGTCAGAATTAAAGAGGTACAAACTCTTCTCCACCCCAGCACCTCACAGTATGACTATGGTAATACACTTGAAAATTTGTGATTTGATTTCGCCTTCATGAAATTATTACACGTCCTCTGAAATATTAAAGTCCTGCCACTGTGCCTCCGTGTGATGCCTACGTAGAGTCCAGAGCTGGCCTACGGGGCCAAGTCTCGTAGACGACGGCCGAACACTGCAACTTGTAGACTGGACGGTAAATGGAGACCTTACACGACTCGACGCGCTGAAGAGAACTGTCCACCGTAGGTCAGCGCTCCGGTAATTAACGAGACATCGACCAATCGCTATCTGCACACGTGATGCCCATGGGTTGGCAGTTGGGGCCGCTGGCGGACCTCGGTGTAGTTCGTACTGCCAACCCATACAGCTGCTGCGCTACCAGTGTTTCGAGCGTGACTTGTCGGTTGTGGCGCGGTACTCTTTTGAGTTGTGAGTGCCGTCACCAAACCTAGTCTTTTTTAATCACACGTTTCCTTAGTGCTGCAATTTTCACAAACAGTGGTATGTCAAAGGAATGAATACATATCAACAATGTGCGTCAATTATCCTGTAACATAAAATGAAAAAGAACAAAGAGTTTCTGTTGCGAGTTTGCCACCTAATGCTGATGTATAGGAGCGCAGAAACGTTTTCATACAGTGTAAGCCAGCCACGTGACAGGTGCCGCACGCTACCGGCAACGCAGTCAGACAGAGGACCCCGTAACGCTGTGTTCAGAGTAGGGCGGGCCAGCCACACTGAGAGAGCGGGCGACAGTCGGCAGAGAAAAGCGTCTGCCATTCGTCTTGGCGGCGCGGCGCATCCCGCCGTACAAACAACTTTTTTAATTAACTGCCCGCGGGCCGTTAAACGCGAAGCCCAGCCGCAGAGATTCAATTTAGCGCTTCATTTGCATGCTCGCTGTGAACTCAACGCGCTGCTCCACCCTCCCAGGGGCTGTCAATAAACTGAATCTTCGGCCCGCCTCGCGTTCGCCTGACTGTTTATCAGCTCCGTGTCAGACACCCCTATCACAGACTTCTGGATCTCTTCTGCGGGAGAACTCCGTGTATTATTTAAAATCTGAGATTAATCGTAAATCAGAAAGTTTGATAGCTGTAATTAAAACTTCCACGTCTGCCTCGAACGAGACCCATTAGAACTACCGGGTGATCAAAAAGTCACTATAAATTTGGAAACTGAATAAATCACGGAATAATGTAGATAGAGAGGTACAAATTAACACATATGCTTGGAATGACATGGGGTTTTATTAGAACCCAAAAACATACAAAAGTTCAAAAAATGTCCGACAGATGGTGCTTCATCTGATGAGAATAGCAATAATTAGCATAACAAACTAAGACAAAGCAAAGATGATGTTCTTTACAGGAAATGCTCAATATGTCCACCATCATTCCTCAACAATAGCTGTAGTCAAGGAATAATGTTGTGAACAGCACTGTAAAGCATGTCCGGAGTTATGGTGAGGCATTGGCGTCGGATGTTGTCTTTCAGCATCCCTAGAGATGTCGGTCGTTCAGGATACACTTGCGGCTTCAGGTAACCCCAAAGCCAATAATCGCACAGACTGAGGTCTGGAGACCTGGGAGGCCAAACATGACGAAGTGACGGCTGAGCACACGATCATCACCAAACGACGCGCGCAAGAGATCTTTCACGCGTCTAGCAATATGCGGTGCAGCGCCATCCTGCATAAACATCGTACGTTCCAGAAGGTGTTTATCAGCCAGGCTGGGGATGATGCGATTCTGTAACATATCGGCGTACCTCTCACCTGTCACGGTAGCAGTTACAAAACCAGAATCACGCATTTCCTCGAAGACAAAAGGCCCGATAACGGTAGATGTGGTAAATCCAACCCATACTGTGACTTTCTCCTCGTGCAATGGAGTTTCCACGACAGTTCTAGGATTTCCGGTAGTCCATATTCTGCAGTTGTGGGTGTTGACAGATCCTCGGAGCGTGAAATGAGCTTCGTCGGTCCACAACCAATCGTCATCTTCCACCATCTTTTGAAACGCCCAGACCGCAAATGCCCTCTGCTTCACTAAATCGCCAGGTAACAGTTCATGATGCCGATGGGTTTTGTACGGATAGCAGTGCCAACCAAACAGAAATGTATTGAATGCCGGTGCGACGTGCGACTGTACGAGCGCTGACTACCCCGTGCATAGACGAACCCACTACAGTCTCCATTTCTTCCTGAACTGTCGCAGCAGCATTACGCCTTGTGCTCGGTCGGCCGCTACGGGGTCTATCTTCCAAACAACCCGTGGCTTCGAACTTCGAAATCATTCTCGCCACAGCTGCATTTGTCAACGGACCTTTACCAGTTCGAATCCCCTTCCTATGGCGATAGGATCGTAACGGTGAACTAGCACATTCCCCATTCTGATAATACAGCTTCACTAAAAGCGCCTTCTCAGGTAACGTCAACATGCTGCGACTGCTGGTGCATCTGATTCTCTCTCTCATTACAGCTCCTTTTATACACGATTGTCATGCGCAGTCACTGACGTTTTGCTGTCCAGCGCCATCTGTCGGACATTTTGTGAACTTTTTTTGGTTGTAATGAAACCCCATGTCATTCCAAGCATGTGTGTCAATTTTTACCTCTCTATCTACATTATTCCGTGGTTTATTAAGTTTTCAAATTTGTACTGACTTTTTGATCACCCGGTATATCACTGCTGGAACACACCGAATTTCAGTGCGACAACTTCATTTTCTTGCTCCTTGATATCTATAAATCACCAAACCGTTTAGCTATCTACAGTTCATGGTCATCTATCGAATTCTTTCTAGGGGATACAAAAATCTGTTTTTTTAGTATTTCATGTTCGAGGGTAATTTCCAAAGTTCTGCACACTCTAAGAAAGAATTGAAGAAAATAATTTATTTTACAAAATACTTCCATAAGCCTTCAGTTCCTTCTCGCTTCTGACAGCTTCCAACCATTAGGCAACTTCTGTATTCTAGACAGGACACCTTCATTGTTGAGCTTTGTGATTACTCGCGTCACCTCACTGTAAGCTTCATCACTTGTATCAA
Organism: Schistocerca serialis cubense; assembly: GCF_023864345.2. Classification (NCBI taxonomy): domain Eukaryota; kingdom Metazoa; phylum Arthropoda; class Insecta; order Orthoptera; family Acrididae; genus Schistocerca; species Schistocerca serialis. The sequence continues at coordinate 877,084,892 of NC_064641.1, forward strand.
AACCTCGTTCAATTTGGGCAACAAATCAAACTCTCCACAACGAAATTTTCGCTCTGCAGCGGAGTGTGCGCTGATATGAAACTTCCTGGTAGATTAAACCTGTGTACCGCACCACGACTCGAACTCGGGACTTTTGCCGTTTGCGGCTAAGAGCTCTGTTTTTCTGTGTAGTTTGGAAGGCAGGAGATGAGGTACTGGCTGAAGTAAAGCTGTGAAGACGGGTCGCGAGTCGTGCTTGGGTAACTGAGTCGGTAGGGCACTTTCTCACGAACAGCAAAGGTTCGAAGTTTGAATCTCGGTCCGACACACGTTTTTAATCTGCCAGGAAGTTTCACACTTAGCAGAAGAGCGAAACTTTCATTCTGGAAACGTCCCCGATGCTGTGGCTAAGCCATGTCTCCACAATATCCTTTCTTCCATCACGAATTACGTAGATCTTAAGTTGGAAAGGACACGTAGAAAATGTGGGGAAGGCTAAAACAAAACACTGCGTTTTACTGGCAGAACACTTAGAAAATGTAACAGGGCTACTAGACAGACAGCCTGCACTACGGTTGGCCGTCCTCTTTTGGAGTACTGCTGGGCGGCCTGGGTTCCTTACGAGATAGAATTGGCGGAGTACATCGAGAAGTTTCAGAGAAGAGCAGTAGGTTTTCTATTACAGCGAAATAGGGCAGAGAGTCTCACTGATGTTATACAGGATTTGAGATGGACATCGTTAAAACAAAGACGTTTTTCGTGGCGGCGGAATCTTCTCGCGAAATTTCAGTCACAAATTTTCTTCCTCCGTATGCGAAAATATTTTGTTGACGCCGAGCTATATAGAGAGAAACGATCATCATAATAAAACAAGGGAAATCAGATATTTATAGATATTCGTTTGTCACGCCCGCTGTTCCAGATTGGAATAAAAGAGAATAACTGTGAAGGTGGTTCGATGAACCCTGTGCCAGGCACTTTAGTGTGATTTGCGGAGTATCCATTTAGATGTACATGTCCCAGTCTTGCAAGGTTCGCAGGAGAACCAGTGTGAACTTTGGAAGGTAGCGGATATGGAAATGGCGGAAGGAAGGCTGTGAGAACGGATCGTGAGGCGTGCTTGGGTAGGTCTTGCCGGCACGGTAGCTCGGTGTGTTCGGTGGGACAGCTGGCTGCTCACTATAATAAAAAACTGAGTGAAGGGATCAGCAATGAACTTTTTACGGATGTCCAATGACATCCGCTACGACCAAACACAACGGACAATAACGAAAAAAATAATAAAATAATAATAAAGAAGTCGGTGTAGCATCTGCCCGGGAGAGGTAAAGGTCCCTAGTTCGTGTCTCAGTCCTGCATACAGTTTTAATCTGACAGGTAATTTCAAATCAAAGTCTCGTGGTCTCATACCAGGACTGTATGGTGGGTTGAAAGTATTTCCCAACCATATTCGTCGAGCTTTTCTGCCACTGGGAGGGCAATATGCGGTCTTGCATTCTCGTGCAGGATGAGGCACCAGCTGCAAACATGTCAACCCTTTTTTTGACGAATTTTCGGGTGCAAAACGTTTTGCAGACACAGACTGTAGTACACACCCGTGACAGACGTCCCCTGGAGCACTCTGTCTGTAGTTATGACTCCATTTGTCTCACACGCAAAGACTATAGTCAGTTTCACCTTTGATTGTTGGCGGCGGAATTTTTCGGGCGTGGAGAGTAGGAATTTTTCATTGTCACGTCTGAGATTTCAGTTCTGGCTCAAAATCTCATATCCAGATTTCATCAAGTACAAAAATTCTTTTCAGACACTGTTCTCCCTCTGGTCGATCAGGTTGAAGGCACTCTTCTACAGTTCTTTTGCAACCTGCTTTCTACTCTTCTCTCAGAACATGGGGAACCGATCTGGTAGCAAATTTCCTCACTTTCCAGTTTTCAGTTTACTTTACACGTAATTACCACCATTTTCTGAATTTTTGTCGCCGACGCTTCCAAAAACTGTCGAAAGGAAAAATTTTGTTAGCTACATTTTCGCTGTTCACACAACAAAGCTCCATCAGTACGTACGACGTTTTAATTTCATTACTTTTATGCTAGTGAATCACCTTGCAACAAATTTTGCAGGAGAATCCACGTATACCTGTGAATGTAACCGCAAAATTGCCATTGTAGAACACGCAATTCAGAAGATATGACGTCACACAATGAGATGCTTGAAAAACTAGCTTTTCTTAAAACAGTGCACCGTTGGATATAAAGGTCTGAGATGAACATATAAAGAGGCTATCGCTTCTTTGGTTTAACACATTTGGTTTCGACTTTTTCATTAATCCATGAGTGAATAATCCTAAACGAGTCAAGTATCATCACAAGCATTTTGCGCCTTCAGCCTTTAGGGTTTTTAAGGGGGTAGACCAGATTCAAGCTCAAATCTGGAACCGATATTCATGACTTATTTCCATGAAAATGACAAATAAATTACAAAACTGACTTTAGAGCTTTATAGTACTCCCTTACAAATTGTGTTATGTATTTTATTTTTAACTAAAAACACTTGCACTCAGAGGACTCTAAACGATGTTGACGAAAGGACTTCGTGGAGAACGAAGGCAGTTGGTAGGAGGTCTGAACGTCCCAATTTTCAACTTAGAACGGGATTTCAGAAACTGCTTTGAATCTGATGATATTGTGCAACGTAGTACACAGGAATACTAAAAAAAAATCTGTTTTCAAGAAAACGGCGGCACTCTGAAATACTACTCAATGTTTTCGACACTAAAGTCGTTATAAAACGTGCACTGAAAATCTTATTTAAAATAAATCGCAAAACTCCTATGCAATACAGTAGGAAAACGCCGATTCACAAGTTACGAAAAGGTAGAATGTCATTGCACATATATTTCAAGAGTTATAACTCGTGCCAACTTGAAAAATGTTGTTTCGAAAAAACAAACGTTTGAAGTCTCAACTTGCGTTTTTTAGTACTGAAATTAAACAGATCTTCAATCGACAATGCCAACACCTTACAGCTGTCCTTTTTTTCGCCAATGTCGAAAAACTTTCATAATTATATCGATTAACTGGCGTTTTTGTGCGATTGGAATTACTTTCCAAACCTTTCCTATCCGTTTGTTTGTCGTTTCCAAGCACTCACGTTTTTCTTCGCATAAAAAGCAGACGCACACGTGCTTTCAGACCTTTCACCATAAACGAATAATGTTACGGAGAGAAATCTTGTTGAGAATAGTAGTTTAGTTGATGCTAATGACGTCTGTGATATTATCCGAAAGTAACAGAACCCCTGTTCCATCGGTAACTGTTCGAGCACTCAGGTGCACCAGATCCAATTGTATCCGGCGCTGCGCACCAAGCTCTCTGTAAGCGAGAGATTTTCCTAACCGTTGTGAAGAGCTTTTAACACGGAACTGATGCACGCGAAACAGATGCTCAACAATACATTCGAGGTAATTTCTTGAAATATTATTTGCCGCTAAAATATTCGTATCTAGTTGCTAATACGCCGCATTAGATATGTTTGTTTATACTTTGAGTGTCTTCCTTTTAAGCGAAATATTGGATTCTTTTCGTATAGATTTCTCGGTCATTACACACATAAATTATATTTCGACCACACAATGAATAACTTTCGACACATCCGAAAATAAGTTGTAGATTGAAATATCCTGACCCTGGCAGCACCTGGACCTGCCCAAAAGCATTATTGTTAATTTTGTTCGGACAAACAAACACACGAAGATAAGAACATAACTTCCGAGTGCTGGTGCGACTGCGTGAAGTAGGTACTGAATATCTAATTTGGCCGAGAGGCGGACAGTCGGCGTTTCAACTCATTTTTGTTTCAGCCTAAAGAAAACTTAACTACGGCAATACGCCGGGTACACAGTACTATTTTGCGTACACAGATTATTCACATTACGCGTCTTCATGTCCAACGATTTTCACTGCACTAACTTCAAAACACATTGTCGTGACGTGGATAAAGCTGCCAACATCGGTCTAGAACGCAAAAATAGTTCACAAAGAAACACATTAAATACCTTTCGCTCTCTGTCTCAAGTAGTGAATTCCTCGATGTGTTTCCCTGACCCAACGTATCTTCCGCTCTATTTTTTTCAACAAAGAATATTTCAAGGTATATCGATTCCACTTCTTTTAACATTAACCTTGGGCAACTTTCACTATCGAACTGTGGCCAGATCTTCTTCATTTTACATTCCGTGCTATACTTCAGGTGTTACATGTTTCATTATGTTCAAAAAATGGTTCAAACGGCTCTGAGCACTATGGGACTTAACTTCTGATGTCATCAGTCCCCTAGAACTTAGAACTACTTAAACCTAACTAACCTAAGGACATCACACACACCCATGCCCGTGGTAGGATTCGAACCTACGACGGTAGCGGTCGCGCGGTTCCAGACTGTAGCGCCTAGAACCGCTCGGCCACCAGGGCCGGCTTTCATAATGTATTAAACTTCTTACGTAATGAGTTCTACGGTTTTTTTATTTTAACATATTGCACGCAGCACTCTGAAATTTCCTTATTTAAAGTATTATATGCACATTTGAGCCAGACCTCCAAATTTCGCGAACATAAACAAATATTTGCGACTGCACGACACGCACCAGCAATGGGAAAATAAAATGCTGTATTTTTCTTCAGTGAAAATACACATAAGATAGGACATTAGGATTTATTACAATCGACCCCGTCATATTACAAGTTCAGACAACACAAAATCTGTACACAGGTTAAAAACATTGGTTTGCTAAAATCTTATATTAAAAAGAATGTAGTTGATAACTGTAATAGAAATTACGTTGAGCCTTATGACGTGGCAGCGGCGTGAAGAAGTTGTGGTTACAATCCTGACCATCATATGTTGACTGAAACGTACTTACCATCATAGTTTTAGGTATACTATGAGATGCCACGTCCACTGTGTGTAGTTTTGATTAAATTGGAAAAGTTAAATTTCGTTTATGAAACAGAAGTACGTAAATTAACGAGGAAATAAGGTACATGTTTCCAGTTGTGGACATAAAAGGCAACGCCGCGCGGGATTAGCCGAGTGGTCTCAGGCGCTGCAGTCATGGACTGTGCGGCTGCTACCGGCGGAGGTTCGAGTCCTCCCTCGGGCATGGGTGTGTGTGTTTGTCCTTAGGATAATTTAGGTTAAGTAGCGTGTAGGCTTAGGGACTGATGACCTTAGCAGTTAAGTCCCATTAGATTTCACACACGTTTGAACATAAAAGGCAACATTATTGTAACCAGAGTTAAAATGATTGTAAAGGTGAGCAGTGCACGCCCTCCTATGCACTGTGCGGAGCAGCCGGCCCGCGCAGTGACGTCACGACCTCGCATCGTCCAATAGTCAGTTGCGCAGTGCGGTGGCAGCCCTTGGGCCGGCTGATTTTGAAGGGCAGGAAGTGCTGCCCCAGCCTACGCCACTTAAGGTGGTGTTGCCACAGCCCGCTGCACTACCAAGCAGGTGGCCCAGCCCAGCCTGTGCAGTGACGTCACAGGCTTGTTTCGCCTGAGACAGTTGAAGCTCAGTGCGGAGCAGAGCGGCGCCCGCCCGTGAGACGCTGTGCCAGACCCCCATACAGCAAATCGCGGGTTTCACATATTTTTAACATCTACGACATATCTTATATAAATGAATCTCCAAAAAAAAAAAAAAAAAAAAAAAATATATATATATATATATATATATATATATATATATATATATATATATATAGAAATGAGCCTGCGGAATTGTGGGCCCGTAGTCTCCATTCGGGGAAGTTCGGCCACCGAGGGCAAGTACTTATTGCATTCGACGCCACATTGAGCGACTTGCGCTTCGGAGATGGGGATGAAATGATGATGGGGACAACACAACACCCAGACCTGAGTGGAGAAAATCTTCTGCCCCAGCAGAGACTCGAATCCGGGCCCATTGGCGTGGCATTCCGTCACGCTGACCACTCAGCTAAGGGGGCGGACTATTAAAAAAATAGGCTCTCTAAGCAACATTCTAGGCCGATAAGAAAATTAGGCCCAAAAATTTCTACTCTGGTCTACTCCCTTAAAGGTAAACGCCAAATACTAACGCCTTAACATATCTCTTTAGTAATCGCACCTTCGAAGTTCCTATATACATGGGATTTTAATTTTTTAAAGAATCGGTAATGGGAAGTTTACTGCTTGTTGATGTTGTTGTGGTCTTCAGTCCTGAGACTGGTTTGATGCAGCTCTCCATGCTACCCTATCCTGTGCAAGCTTCTTCATCTCCCAGTACTTACTGCAACCCACATCCTTCTGAATCTGCTTAGTGTATTCATCTCTTGGTCTCCCTCTACGATTTTTATCCTCCACGCTGCCCTCCAATGCTAAATTTGTGATCCCTTGATGACTCAGAACATGTCCTACTAACCGGTCCCTTCTTCTTGTCAAGTTGTGCCACATACTCCTCTTCTCCCCAATTCTGTTCAATACTTCATCATTAGTTATGTGATCTACCCATCTAATCTTCAGCATTCTTCTGTAGCACCACATTTCGAAAGCTTCTATTCTCTTCTTGTCCAAACTATTTATCGTCCATGTTTCAAAAATGGTTCAAATGGCTCTGAGCACTATGGGACTTAACTTCTAAGGTCATCAGTCCCCTAGAACTTAGAACTACTTAAACCTAACTAACCTAGGACATCACACACATCCATGCCCGAGGCAGGATTCGAACCTGCGACCGTAGTGGTCTCGCGGTTCCAGACTGTAGCGCGTAGAACCGCACGGCCACCCCGGCCGGCTGTCCATGTTTCACTTCCATACATGGCTACACTCCATACAAATACTTTAAGAAACGACTTCCTGACACTTAAATCTACACTCGATGTTAACAAATTTCTCTTCTTCAGAAACACTTTCCTTGCCATTGCCAGTCTACATTTTATATCCTCTCTACTTCAACCATCATCAGTTATTTTGCTCCCCAAATAGCGAAACTCCTTTACTACTTTAAGTGTCTCATTTCCTAATCTAATTCCCTCAGCATCACCCGACTTAATTCGACTACATTGTATTATCCTCGTTTTGCTTTTGTTGATGTTCATCTTATATCCTCCGTTCAAGACATTGTCCATTTCGTTGATAAGTTGCTGAATTTATTGCCCGATAAAAGATGGAAAGTGCGCGTCTCTCAACGGATAACCAAGATCACTTGCGAAATTATTTTACTGTCGGATTGCACGTTTGATGACAGCTTTACAGTTGCTGCTAAATAATAACCTGAATTGTAGAGATTATGTTTATTGCTTTAGAATTACGCAGTTATGGTGCTAATGGAAAAACGAGTATTTCATTCGTCGATGGTGATGAAACCGAATTTCTTGTGATGAATAACAGCATATAAATTTTCTTCCAATTCCATTTAAATATAATTGGCAATAAGCCATTTTCCACTGATGTAGTTATCGACAAGAATAATTTTCGTTATTAACATATCTATAGGGTGACATTTGCGTGTGTCAAATGAACGCCAGACGATATAAATTTAAATAACTGGGTGTTTTCAGGTAAAATTCCATTCCTGCAGTGCTGTATTACGTTTTATGTGGCTGCCATGGGCACCCTAGTCTAATTTTCAGGTTGCCTATCTAATACCTTCTAGGGGCGACAAAAATTAAATTTTCAGTATTTCACACAGCTATTGACAGAATTTAAAAATTTAAAATGCTGTCTGTAATCTACTTCTTTAAGAAGTACAGAATTATGTTAAAAGTGAAGTATAAAAGATGGAATCTGTGTGTACGTTGTAATATTTATGGCTTGGAAAAGTTGAGAAGGCAGCAGTTGTAAGATGACGCAATATGGTGTGAGGTACCGATTACAGATGGTTTGTTAGGTTCGAGTACACTCTGAGAAAAGTCGACTAAGTTATGGTCCTTCTCCGCGATTGGCTGTTGCATTCTGAACTTGCGCGCCAAAATGATAATCTTCTATTATTAGGTCCCGGCGGAGGTTCGAGTCCTCCCTCGGGCATGGGTGTGTGTGTTTGTCCTTAGGATAATTTGGGTTAAGTGGTGTGTAAGCTTAGGGACTGATGACCTTAGCAGTTAAGTCCCATAAGATTTCAGACACATTTGAACATGTATTATTAATATTAGAGCCGGCCGGAATGGCCGTGCGGTTCGAGGCGCTACAGTCTGGAACCGAGCGACCGCTACAGTCGCAGGTTCGAATCCTGCCTCGGGCATGGATGTGTGTGATGTCCTTAGGTTAGTTAGGTTTAAGTAGTTCTAGGTTCTAGGTGACTTATGACCTCAGAAGTTAAGTCGCATAGTGTTCAGAGCCATTTGAACCATTAATATTAGAAAAACAACACAGCGTATTTACTCACATTTCAGAGTAAAGCATCTCTCAATAGTGTACTATCATTCCATTATTTCACGAGTATTAATAACCAGCGGAATAATAAACAACTGCTGAAGTAAAATGCAAGGGAAGCATTTCATAGATCTGCGGATCGCGCCTAAATTGGATGGCGAGCGAAGTGTTCGCCCGTAAGATCATAGTTGGTTTGGCACTGTCGGAGGACAGACATGATGTCTGCCGCGGGCGGCGTCAGGTTAAGACTTTATTAGCAAGTTTGGTTACATGGACATGTAGTTGAGAACAGTGTCATTGTAATTGCAGAAATACGTAGGTCATTAATTTGTTGAAGAACAGAAATTATTTGTGACTCTAAAGTGGAATGTAATTGTGCAATATCTCGTGTTCTTCCAATTAATAGCGAGTGGCATCCCGCATAAACAAACTGATTGAGAATTTAATCATTTCTAGAACAACAGTTCCTCGCTAAGAGTTTCTTACAGCTTCCAGATTACGGATTTACGACTTACGTGCTGTTTTCTACCCAGGGGACAAAATAGAAGACTGTAGGTTGATGAACATTTATTAAAACGTATGCGTTTCACTCAGGGCTGTGGAAGGAAATGGGCACCTCGAGTGTACTGCAGTCTTAGTACAAATGAGGTCAGTGACACGTCATCTGTGGTAACACAGAGGAGGTATGAAGGAGAGAAATGTTTTTGAGGGAAGGGTTTATCATACGCACGTATATCCCTCACTCTCTCTTTTTCAACTTGCCATAACGTCTTTAAGCACTGTCAGTATTTGAGACAGAGCACTTAGCAACTTCCAACAAATTTTACGCATAATTTCTAACTTTTCCAAACTTTTCCTCGCCGGCACCTCCCACAAAACAATGAGAGGAAAAAGTTTATCCCTTATTTTCGCTGTTCATGCAGAACAACTCCATCATCACGCATGACGTTAGTATACGAAGACACACTGAAAAAAAGAAATCATAATGTTTTATCTGAAAACTCTTTAAGCTTTTTAAATGAAACAGACATCTTTATTCTTCATTTCTACATATTTCTTTCTCAACATGGCCGCCCCGGTGACTCTTTTAACCGAGCCACAATCTCACCTCTACTCACATTGCTTCATGACTTTCAGTGCAAAGTCCTCAAAGGTGTTCTCTAAGTTTTGTGAAACAGATGGAAATTCGATGGGGCCAAGTCGGGAATGTGTAGAAGATTACTGACGACACTGAACCCAAGGCGTCGGATTGTTATAGATGTCGCATCGCTCGTGGAGAAGAGAGGGCGCTCCGAATGTGGACGAACTCTTCGAATTCGAAACTCGATTACAGCTAGCTAGCTGCTCCTCATGCACCGTCATAGTTGTATTACACACCGCCATGGTACACGCTACATCTCGGAGCCCTCTAGCGCCGGAGGACTTAAAGTATGTAGACACGGAGAGTAACGATGTAGAATGTTAATAACGTCTGTTTTATTTAAAAATATTTAAAAGTTTCCACATAAAAGAATCTGAGGTATCTCGTTTCAGCATGCCGTCGTAAATTACATCTTTTCTACTAACAGTACCAACAACACGTTTTTCAGACACCACCCCCACATAACACTGAATTTACCAGCAAAGTAATACCACTGTACGACAGGAGATACGACGTAAGAAACACTGAGATGCGAGAAAACTAGCTTTTCTCTAAACTGCGCACAAATTACCCAGACTATAGTCATTCATTATTTGATAATGACAGCACTTAGCGACTTACGACAAGTTTAAACATCATTTAAAACTTCTTATGAACTTTTTCTTTCTTACTGTCTCACAGAATAATATTTACATTCTTTACGTCAAATATTTAACACATTAAATCATTTGGCGTTTGAAGCTGTTTCATTCATCTAACTTCGATTCCTGTAAATTTTACTGGATTGTACGTGACCTGTAGGACACTGTACACTGAACTATCGATGGTGGACTTCTGTTGATAGCTGGTTTGGGTAAACACCTCACACAAATGCCAGGATAGTCTTTTGAATAATTGTTCTACACCAGCATATGGTTCTTAGCATAACTGGGACGTAAGCTGGCCTTCATTCCCTCCTAGACGTTGGGACCAACTTTCATCCGTGTTCATGTGAAATGACTGAAGATAATGTTTAGCGTACACCAATGTACTGTTGGTTTGGTATTCAACCCTAAGTTTCAGTTGATGACGAACTTCATTCCTGTTTCTTGCCACTTGTCCCCTACATTTCAGCATAACTGCTGCCTCCGATGTTATTTCAGTTCTCATACCTTGGTATGTCCGTATGATTCTTTCCTTCTAACATCCATTCAATGGCAAACGATGTGTCTGAACTTTCTACCTAATCTGTTTGCTACGTTCTTTATTGATTAGTAGAAATTTAACTTCGCGATCGGGTCCAATGGACTGCACTATGCCGACCGGCCACTGTGTCATCCTCTGTCATATGACGTCATTCAGATGCTGATATTGACGTTGTTCTCGTCTTTTCCAGACCTTCCGCTCGTTGCTTCCCATTCAAGTAGCTCCTCAGTTGGCATCATTGAGGCTTCCTGGACCCCGTTCTTGTCCTCGCGCATTTCCTGGAAGTATCGTAAATTGACCTTGGGTCTTCCGAATGGCATTTAGGCTGAACACTTATCTACGGAGCGGGACGTGTTATTATTTACTAACCACTTTTTCTTGTTGACTCGTGGAAAGGACTTTTCCACTCCTTGCTCGGTCAGTCCATCTACTGTAAGACCTTATTTCAACGGCCTCTAATCGTTTCGTTTCTGTCTTTCGGCTTGTCCAATTTTCACACAAACAGTGGCGGCTCGTAAGCATGCATTTTGGGTGTTAATTTTTATATTCAGGTAAATCTGAGAACGTGAAATAGCGCCTGAAGTATAACAGTTATGGTTATGAACAAATTTATACAAGTGCATCCACTGCCAGTAATAATAGTAATAATACTAATAATAATAATAAACCCCGTGGAGGCCCGGGAAAAGAATAGGCCTCCGGTATGTTCTGCCAATCGTAAAAGGCGACGAAAAGAACAAACCACTAATAGGGCTAACCCCCTTTTAGTGTGATTAGTTGGTACAGGACAGAACTAATGAAGCCTCGGACAAGCGCTGTCATGGTCGGGGACGACGCTTGAACCCTATGCCCGTTCACAACGGTAACGACACGGCTAGCCACACGGCAAATGATTTAAATCCAAAAAGAGGTGTTTTGCAGGATATGATTCCTGCAACCACTCTAGAAAGAAAACAAAGACAGAGGATGAGATGGTCAAATGAAGTTAACCGACACTTCATGCTCTGTTATTACCAAGCAACAAACTTAGGAACCAACACAACTGGATACAGATCACAAGTATACACAACATTTATTACCAGATACCCAGAATTCAAATTTCTAACAGAACAACGACTAGCTGATCAGATTCGTGTAATAATAAAAAATAACAGGATACCCCAGTCAGAAATAGAAAACATCAAACAACAAGTACAACAAATACTGGAACAAAATAATGTGCAATCAGAAGAAGAAGAAAATACAGTAATGGACTCAAACATCCCAGAGAGAGAGAGAGAAAAAAAAAAACACGCATCAATTAAACAATCAGAGGAAAACGAAATCTTAAGACAGCCACCAGAACAAGCACAAATAGAACATGAAGTGACACACACGTTAGATATAGAAGAAAAATTTCAGTTGACATATATAGAATACAAAGACACAAATACAGACATTAGACCATTCTTGCATAGACCACCAAATAACCCACAAGTCGAAACAACAATAACAACTATTAACACAATCATACACAACAAAATAAATGAAAATACAACTATGGAAGAGTTACAACTACTGGTTTATGTAGGAGCACTCACTACACTAAATATACACACTAGGCACAGATCAGAACCAACCAACACACAGAAGAAACCCACAAAACCAGCATGGCAACACAGGCTACAGATCAGAATAGAAAAACTGAGAAAAGACATTGGACAGCTAACACAATTTATAAGAAATGAAATAGCAGACAAAAAACGAAAAGGGTTAGCTAAAATCTCACAACAAGAAGCGATAGAACAATTAAATGAAAAGAAGCAGAAATCACAAGCATTGGCCAAACGACTTAGAAGATACAAAAAAAGTGAAAATAGAAGGAAACAAAACCAAACATTCAACACAAACCAAAAGAAATTTTACCAGGCAATAGATGACACACACATTAAAATAGACAATCCACCAAACATACAGACATGGAACACTTCTGGAGCAACATATGGTCAAACCCGGTACAACATAACAGACATGCACGGTGGATACAAGCAGAAACAGACACATACAAGATGATACCACAAATGCCTGAAGTGATAATTTTGCAACATGAAGTCACTTGAGCAATTAATACTACACACAATTGGAAAGCCCCTGAAAATGATAAAATAGCAAATTTCTGGCTAAAGAAGTTCACCTCAACACATTCACATCTAACTATATTATTTAACAATTACATTGCAGACACATACACAGTCCCTGATACACTTACACAGGGAATAACTTATCTGAAACCTAAAGATCAAGCAGACACAGCAAACCCAGCAAAATAGCGTCCCATAACATGCCTACCAACAACATACAAAATATTAACCTCAGTCATTACACAGAAATTAATGACACATACAACACAGAACAAAATTATAAATGAAGAACAAACAGGCTGTTGCAAAGGAGCACGAGGTTGTAAAGAGCAACTGATAATAGATACAGAGGTGACATATCAAGCTAAAACTAAACAAAGGTCACTACACTACGCATACATTGATTACCAAAAAGCTTTTGATAATGTACCCCACTCATGGTAGCTACAGATATTGGAAATATACAAAGTAGATCCTAAATTGATACAGTTCTTAAACATAGTAATGAAGAATTGCAAAACCACACTTAATATCCAAACAAATTCAAATAATATCACATCACAGCCAATACAGATTAAGCATGGAGTATACCAAGGAGACTCATTAAGTCCTTTCTGGTTCTGTCTTGCTGTGAACCCACTATCCAACATGCTAAATAATACAAATTATGGATATAATATTACTGGAACATACCCACACAAAATCACACATTTGCTATACATCGATGATCTAAAACTACTGGCAGCAACAAATCAACAACTCAACCAATTACTAAAGATAACAGAAGTATTCAGCAATGATATAAATATGGCTTTTGGAACAGACAGATGTAAGAAAAATAGCATAGTCAAGGGGAAACACACTAAACAAGAAGATTACATATTGGATAACCACAGCGACTACATAGAAGCGATGGAAAAAACAGATGCCTATCAATATCTACGATACAAACAAAAAATAGGAATAGATAATACAAATATTAAAGAAGAACTAAAAGAAAAATATAGACAAAGACTAACAAACATACTGAAAACAGAATTGACAGCAAGAAACAAGACAAAAGCTATAAATACTTACGCTATACCAATACTGATCTACTCATTTGGAGTAGTGAAATGGAGTAACGCAGACCTAGAAGCACTCAATACACTTACACGATCACAATGCCACAAATATAGAATACATCACATACATTCAGCAACAGAAAGATTCACATTAAGCAGAAAGGAAGGAGGAAGGGGATTTATCGACATAAAAAAACCTACATTATGGACAGATAGACAATTTAAGAAAATTCTCTATAGAACGAGCAGAAACTAGCAAAATGCACAAAGCAATCACTCATATAAATACATCGGCTACACCACTGCAATTTCATACCCACTTCTACAACCTTTTAGATCACATAACCTCAACAGATACAAAGAAAGTAAATTGGAAAAAGAAAACACTACATGGCAAGCTCCCATATCATCTAACACAGCCACACATCGATCAAGATGCATCCAACACATGGCTAAGAAAAGTCAATATATACAGTGAGACGGAAGGATTCATGATTGCAATACAGGATCAAACAATAAACACCAGATATTACAGCAAGCATATTATTAAAGATCCCAATACCACAACAGATAAATGCAGACTTTGCAAACAACAAATAGAAACAGTAGATTACATCACAAGCGGATGTACAATACTAGCAAATACAGAATATCCCATAAGACATGACAACGTAGCAAAAATAATTCATCAACAACTTGCCATACAACATAAACTAATAAAACAACACGTTCCCACATACAAGTATGCACCACAAAATATACTGGAGAATGATTAATACAAATTATACTGGAACAGAACCATTATAACAGATAAAAAAAACGCCACGTAACAAACCTGACATCATACTCACCAATAAAAATAAGAAATAAACACAACTAATCGAAATATCCTTACCCAATACAACAAATATACAGAAGAAAACAGGAGAAAAAATTGAAAAATACATCCAACTGGCTGAGGAAGTCAAGGACATGTGGCATCAGGATAAAGTTGACATTATACCAATTATACTATCAACTACAGGAGTCATACCACAGAATATCCACCAGTACATCAACGCAATACAGCTACATCCAAACTTATATATATAACTACAGAAATCTGTAATTATTGATACATGTTCAATTACCCGAAAGTTCCTAAATGCAATGTAACATATACCGTACAGTTAAAAGGGAGTCACGCTAGATCAAGGTCCACGTCGCTTTCCATTTTTAACCAGACATAACGTCTGAGAAAGGAAAGAAATAATAATAATAATAATAATAATAATAATATACTTACATGAGAAAAGAAAGCATTCTTTCGTGGAATTTTGTTTTTTTCTACATAATTAATTACTGTTTAGCGCAAGAACGAAATAATGTGTAAGCCTTCGTTACACTCCACTTCGCATTTTTCTGTAAATGGGGGTTCTCGTGCTTTTTTTTATTTTTTCAAACATGTGTACAAGATTCCTAACACCTGAATCAGTCCACTAATTAACTTTCGGGCTGAAAATCAGATATTCTTACCTTGCACTCACACAGCCACTTATGCGTGTTGTACACTTATTTGTTAAATGTTCGCTTGTAGTCATGCTTATTTGATTTCGTCAGTTCCTTTGCGGCTAACTTTTCCCGGCGTTTTATTTTGTATTAACACAGAGTTCATGTTGACATTGCACACGACAGCCGATCCCTGCACAATAAACGACCCACTTCAAACACAAACTCCTCTGCGGTAATGGTTAAATTTAAGTCGTTACGTCTACCAACATGGTCACTTGACTATAAGTAAAAGAAACTATAAATTTGGTGCATTATCCTGTTAGGAGAACAAATGGATTGCAGTATGATAAAATCTAAAACTTAATATACTAAACTCATTCAAAAACCCACAAAATAGGTTTTTCTTTCAGTATAAGTACAACACACATCGACGTCAGACCTAACTTTGCAATATAGTGAGTGAATTTGCGTATCTGAAGGGTGTGCTACCGTGTAACGGGATTTATGCCAAGCGAACGGGATAAAAGTCTGCTTCAGTGTGCTTCCACCTAATCGTATTGACACATGCTTGTAGTTGAGTGGTAAGGACTAGCTGTGCACGCCATGAACCGAGCACGTTGTTTATCAGATCCCCATGAGTTTGACACATAAAAAAATTACGTCATGCTAGCTGCGCATGTGCAAAAGATTCTTAAAACGTGCACAACTGAAGGCGTGCTCGCGACCATGATGCTAAATTTCACACAGTCTAGAGGAGCAGCAGTGTAGCATAGCACAGTAATTTAAGTACTGTGTATTTCAGATTACCGCATCTACATCACGTTTAAAAGCATTCAAAGAAAAATCAGCAATAAATCCGTAGGTTGTCAGATGTTAGGGTGTTCACGTGCTCTTGTGCTCTCATACAGCGGCCGCCACTGCGCACCAATACATAAACGTGTTCTAAACATAGCTTTTCATCAATGCCTTCCTGATCCAAGGCACACAACTGTTTGTTTTATGAGAAGTCCTTTTACCTCGAGCAGTCCTTGCTGCAATGTCTTCTTTACATTTTTCTGGTTTCGTTGACCACCAGTGTGTGCGCAGCCCTCCGGTATAACGCTGGCTTTCCGTCCATGACAAACAAATTTCGCTTCAAGGCATTCCTTTACTTCCTCGTTTACCTCCCTAGACAGACAAATTAAACGTCAGTAACCATCCCTGCCTTAAGTCTTGCCTGATTTGGGTTACATTTACCATTCCGCCAGTGATGACTGTACCACTCGGCTGCGGATACCGATTATGTGTTACAGTTCTATTCCTGCAGATGACACCACCCAACCTAAGATTACAACAAAGGTAGAAATTTCATTCAATTCGACATTAACGAAATTCTTCCTCTTATCCTACGAATATGATGTGTAATTTCTCTTTTCTCCGAACTCTGTCGCATGCTATATCGATAAATATGCTTCTTGCCCCCATTTTCCCCAAAACGGGACTAGGTCTCTCCCAATCGACTTTGTTTTCTCTTCAGTTTCTCTTTGTTACTGTGGTGAGTATTTTTGACACATGCCAGTTCATTTCCCATCTATCGTTTCTTGCAGGCTTTGGATATGCAGTAATTACATTCTTTTCAAAATCTGCTGGACCTACCACGGATTCATAAACTTCATTCACAAGCTTCTATAGTTCTTGCTCTATCTTGGTATATGTAAGTGCTCCGTCGGCGTATGGTCAATACTTTGATAACCACTGACATACGCTTCATTTGTCAAACGATAAGCTCATGAATCGAAACCTCACTTAAGAAGAAAAACTTAATCGCGGTTCAGAGGCACTTAACACTGAATAAAGGAACGTCGATATGGTTGAACAAAATGTTTCTCGAGAAAGACATAAATCCGAAGAGAATGAGGGCTGTTCCTTCTGCTTAACTTTACTGACAGCTATTAAACAACTCAATTAATGGGAGAAAATAAAACTCCGAGTTAATTTCTGGGGAGATGTCATGAATCTCTAGAAGCGCACGTTTCATTAATGAATCGACATCGTCATGAGTTATACCTTCACCAACTAGTTCTCATTTGTCGTCGTCTCAGTCGTCACTATATTCATCGCAATGTGTATATGATAATGAATTAACTATTTGCATAGATGAATTAGAGACTTCAAACCCAGCTGACATAATCTGCCTCTCTGAACATCATGTGACCACTGGTATAGAACTTTTAAGTGTTACAGGGTTTAGGTTAGCATCTCACGTTTGTAGATCAGAAATGGAGAAAGGAAGAGTTGCCACATTCATCAGGAACTGTCATAAATTTAAGAACACAGACATTGATAAATTTTGCTTAGAACGGCACATGGAAGCATGTGCAACAGAAGTAGAATTTCACAAAAAATCCTTCATTATATTAAGTGTATATCGAGCACCTGCAGGTAACTTTAATCTGTTTGTAAACCAGCTTGAAGCTGTACTGGCCCATTTAACAACCAAAAACAAAGAAATAGTGGTTGCTGGTGATTTAAATGTAGATTTCCTTAAAGACTCACCCAATAAAAACTTATTTGAGTTAGTAACACTATCATTCAACTTAATTCCCACTGTAAAGTTCCCCACCAGGGCAACCAATTACTCATAATCAGCCATTGATAATACCTTTATAGAAAAGTCCAATGAACAAAATTATATTACAAAACAAGTAGTCAATGGCCTCTGAGACCATGACATGCAGTTCCTTCTGTTAAATGTTAATACTGAACAGGATATAAAATCTGTTAAATCTGAGCTCAAGAGGGTAATAAATAAGCCAAAAATTGATTATTTTAGGACACTCCTCAGAGACTTTCACTGGACTGAAGTTTACAGTGCTCATGGCATGAATGAAAAATATAACACTTTTGCTAATAAAGTGCTTACCTTATTCTAACACTGTTTTCCCCCAAAACTTATCAAGGTTAGAGCAAAGTCTACAAAGAAGCTATGGATTACTCCAGGAATAGGGGTATCTTGTAAAACAAAAAGAAAACTGTATCTGTCAATCCTAAACAGTTCTGATGTTGATGCTATAGCACATTACAAGAAATACTGCAAAATATTAAAGACTGTAATACGGACATCAAAGCAAAAGATAGTCATATCAGATAACAAAATAAAGACAATATGGGATATAATGAAGGAGGAGACCAGTAGAACCAGACATGAAGAGGAACAAATAGCATTAAGAGTAAATGATACATTGGTGACAGATGGGTATAGTGTTGCAGAACTTTTTAACAAACATTTTATAACTGTTACTGAAAAGATGGGGTTGTCAGGTTTGGTAGATGCTGCTATGGAATACCTCAGGCCAGACATTTCAAGTAACTTCCATAATATGAATTTGACCCTCGCTACCCCAACAGAAATAATGTCCATCATAAAATCTTTAAAATCAAAAACATCTCTTGGGTATGATGAAATATCAACAAAGTTAATTAAAGAATCAGATTCTGAGCTAAGTAATATATTAAGCTATCTGTGTAACCAGTCGTTTATCAGTGGAATATTTCCTGAATGGTTGAAATATGCTGAAGTTAAGCCACTGTTTAAGAAGGGAGATAATGAAATAGCATCAAATTTCCGTCCAATTTCACTGTTGCCAGCATTCTCAAAAAATTTAGAAAAACTAATGTACAGTCGGCTTTATAACCATCTTATCTCAAATAACATACTGTCAAAGTCACAGTTTGGATTTCTAAAAGGTTCTGATACTGGGAAGGCTATCTACACTTACAGTGTAGATGTGCTTAATTCATTAGACAAAAAATTTCAGGCTACTGGTATATTTTGTGATCTGTCAAAGGCATTTGTGTAAATCACAATAGCCTTTTAAGTAAATTAGAATATTATAGTGTAACAGGAAATGTTGCAAAATGGTTCAAATCTTATATCTCTTGCAGGAAACAAAGGGTGTTTATTAGGAAAGAGACATATATCAAGCTATCAGGCATCATCCAACTGGACACTAATTACATGTGGGGTCCTACAAGGTTGGGGCCCTTACTTGTGTATATCAGTGACCTTTCATCAGTAACATTACCAGATGCCAAGTTCGTTTTGTTTGCCGATGATACAAACATTGCAATAAATAGCAAAAAAAGTGTAGTCTTAGATAGATCAGCTAATAAAATATTTGTGGACATTAATCACTGGTTCCTAGCCAATTCTTTGACACTAAACTTTGGAAAAACACACTACATGCAGTTCAGAACTTGTAAAATGGGTGTCCCACGAGTATATGTCTAACATACGATGACAAGAAGGTAGAAGAAGTGGACAGTGTCAAGTTCTTGGGATTACAGCTAGATAATAAATTCAACTTGGAGGAGCACACCACAGAACTGCTGAAGCGTCTTAGCAAATGTCTGTTTGCAATGCGAATTTTGTCAGATGTAGGGGATATAAAAATGAAAAAGCTGGCATACTATGCTTACTTTCATTCCATAATGTCATATGGGATTATTTTTGGGGTAATTCATTAAGCCAAGCTAAAGTTTTCCAGGCACAAAAACGTACAGTAAGTGTTATGTGGTGTGAACACAAGAACATCCTGCAGAAACCTGTTTAGGGAACTAGGGCTACTAATTAGTGCTTCCCAATATATTTATTCCTTAATGAAATTTGTCATTAAAAATATATCACTTTTTCAAACCAACAGCTCCACTCATGGAATCATTACTAGAAATAAGAATAATCTTCACAAGGATTTAGTCCTGTACAAAAAGGTGTGCATTATTCAAGAACACACATTTTCAATAACTTGCCAGCAGCTATAAAAAGCTTAACAACCAATGAAATTCACTTTAAGAGAAGCCTAAAGGATTTCTTGGTGGCCAACGCCTTCTACTCCATTGATGAATTCCTCAGTAAAATGAACTGATTTTTTATATATATATATATATATATATATATATATATATATATATATATATATATATATATATAACTTCTGCACAATTTCAGTGCAGTAATGTGTTCATTGTAAATAAGTATTATGTAAGTTGTATTATATGTTTATTATCTTATAAATTAATATAAAACTTTTTAATTTTAAATTCAGTGCATTAGTATTTGTGAAATGACTGTTTCATATAGTGTTCATTAAGAAATGACGATCATTCCACTTGGGACCTGTAGAATGGTACATTAGCTTATTTGTTTTAGTTGTAAATATTTATCATGTATTGTTGTTTTTCCGACATTTTCCACATCCTGGAGGACCTCCTCACTATGGATCAATTGGAATGAAAGTAAATCTAATCTAATCTAATCTACAACAGTCGTCTTTCGTTGTCGATGTACAATCAAATGTCTCAGCCTATGCTTCGAGCTACTAAACGACCTAACAACTTGGAATTCCATACTGGACTTGTGATTTTCCATTCACCTGCAGTTTTACATGGCAAATTACAATTTTCCTTTAATTTATAGTATAATAAACATATTTATCAATGGATTTCTTTCTTAAAAACCTCAGCTTCTGATATTACGTTCGAAAATTATTTTAGTTTTATACAAAACTGTGTTTTCATTACTATTTCTAGCTCTCAGATAGCTACTAATTAACAGTTCTTTATTAATAAAATCTGATATTACTATGAAAATGTTACTAAATAAACTTAATAACATGCACGTACAATGCTGTGGCAGTAAGTTCATCTTCTGGACTGAAGTTAGTCTGACCAGTTAAGTCTTTTATAAGCTTTCAAGAATGTGGTCCATCGTTCCTTTAGTCATAAGGTTGAAAATGGTTATTAGTGGGTGAATGGTTACCTGTAAAGTGATTTGCAAACAGGAACTGGGGGAAATTAGCCAGTGTGGAACTCCGCAGTCTGTTGTAGGCTACGTGTGTCACAACATTTTTCTGGGTCGCCATCCATTTTCATTAAAATTGGAAAAATTAAATATAAGAACTAAATTAATCACTGAACTAATAACTAAAGTGTTGGTTTTAATAAAAAGATCCAAGTGAATGTATGGAATGAGCATATGCGAACAATATATGTACAAACGTTAAATTAAATAATTCAGAACAAGCAGGAGCTTAAGCCTCAACAAAATGAATAAGATAATCAGACAAAAGTTTACAAATGCAAGACGTACCTTTTGCACTTCACAAACACCAGCTGCAATGTATTAGAAATAACCTTACGAAAGGGGACGGATTTGTCTGAGAAACAGTCATCACAATTTAACATAGTACATTAAAATAAAATATCGCATTATAAATTCACGAAATAATTCTAAACTATAATCTGCCGTCGCTTGTTATTTACTCAATTAACTCACACAGGTTCGAATCCTGCCTCGTGCATAGATATGTGTGATGTCCTTAGGTTAGTTAGGTTTAAGTAGTTCTCAGTTCTAGGGGACTGACAACATTAGATGTTAAGTCCCATAGTGCTCAGAGCCATAACTCACACCTATTGTTATTATATTGAGTGCTGAGATGCATTGCGGTGATAAACGAAAAGTAAATCTTAGTCACGCATGGGAAAAGTTCACACAAACATACACGATTCACACATACAAGAACAGAGATAAAAAGAATTTTGCCCATCACAATAATTCAGAGGTTCAGAGGTTCATCCCTATCGCTGTGATTCAGTTATTGTGAATAATAATACTGTGGAACACTTTCCGACAAAAAAAATTATCTGCATCACCTTCCCCATGAAACTAAGACACGCTGGCGTGAAACGCGCGAAAATGCCGTCAATATTCATGAACAAAGCAAAACTGCTAGGACTCGTGAAAATTTGAAGAACACAGATGTAATCCGTATAGACACAAGTACAAAGAAAATATCACGCGGAATAAAGAATAAAACTTATTTTAAATGGTACTGAAATTACACACGGTGGAATCACAACCACGTGCTACGAAAAAAGCTACAAATCTTAAAATTAAAACTTAATGAAAAGTAGAATAAATGAAACACCTACACGATTAATCTTCGAAAAAAATTAATATCCGGGTCAACATTCGTAAAACTTCAATTCCTCCCTCTCAAACCCCACCCTATGAGGAGAGAGGGGGAATTTTAGTTTAGGCGAATCAAAATTTGCAAAGTAAGTAAGTATTTTTTATTTATCGCTAACCATTTTCCACGCAAAAATGAGAACATGGATTTTCTTGAATTACAGCGCCAACTACCAAGAATCAAAACAAATGTTTGAGACAAAATGTACATAGTTTTTCATGTAGAATCTGATTCTGCAATAAAAATTGGGGTTCCCATTTGAAATTTTAAAGTTGCCTCCCGCCCCACCCACAGGGGGCTGGGGTGGCGAGCTAATTTTAGCAGCAGCAGGTGTCCCCTTCGAAAATAATCAACTTTGGATTCTACACATTGTTTCGTGTGAAGCCTATTTTGAGAGTGATTCTGGTTTGTCAACTTAAAATTTGCACCCTGTATATTTACAATTTCATGACCATTGTCCAATTACTGTTTTTAATTGTGTCATATATGCATGTTGTCACTTCAAGTAATATTATAAAGATCTGTGAAGCCATACTGGCACCAACACTAATCAAGAGTATTTCATGGTGTGCATCCTGTAATTGATTCGTGTATATACTCTTCAACCCTGCTACAATATTATGTGCAATTCTGTAAGACGTTTTATGTTGCTAACATGAGAAAAAATCTTGTTTTACGTCTTACATCTCAGAAGATGGCTCGGTTGTTAACCGAAACCAGTTATCAACCCAAATAAAGAAGATTTTATGTGCAGACTTGACTTCATGGGTTGTCCGCCCCCGGTAGCCGAGTGGTGCCGGCACTGTAGCTCAGGGTGTTCGGTCAGAGGGTTAGTTGCCCACTGTAATAAAAAAGCTGAGTTAATGGATCAACGACGAACTGAAACGGATGCCTTACGACGTCGGCCCCGAGCAGATACAACGATCGAAAACGAACAAAATGAGATTTTAAAAAAGTGTTCAGCGCGACAGAATGTCAATCCTAAGGGTCCGGGTTCGATTCCCGGCTTGGTCGGAGATTTTCTCCGCTCAGGGACTGGATGTTGTGTTGTCCTAATCATCATCATTTCATCCCTATCGACGCGCAAGTCACCGAAGTGGCTTCAAATCGAAAGACTTGCACCCGCCGAACGGTCTACCCGACGGGAGGCCCTACTCACACGACTTTTGCATTTTACTTCGTGGGTTTTCAGTCCCTAACATAAATAAGAATTTTAATTGAGCAGTACAAGAAAATATTATCAGAGTGCAGTACGAGGTATTAATTAGAGTGGCTGGGTGAAGTGTGCAGAAGCTGGTACGGTGAGCGTCGGCGGTGTTGAGGTGAGAGTGGGGCAGGTCCCGCCCAGTTTGCAGTGGCGTGGCCAGCCATTGTTAGCGGCTCCGGCTCAGTGCCTGCTCGGCTGCCGCTCTCTCGGAGCTGCCCCTGGCGGTGCGTTAATTACCCTCCGCCACTCTGCGGGCAGCCTCTTTGTTTCGCCGCGGGCTCCCGCGGCGCCCCGGCTCAGCTGATGGACGCCGCTGCTCCCTGGAGCTCGTGCGGTCCGAGGCGTCAGCCACTGCGCGAGTTCTCTGGCACACGCTGGGGAAATCAGCAGCAGAGCGGCGGTGGCGCTCATGTGGCCAACTTCCCAGTCCCCGGCGAGCGGGCCAGCTGCCGATCAGGGACAGCAAGTTGCGCGCTTAGTTAACAAAGTTTCCGAATCTCCTAAATTGACCGTGTATGTAGCTCAGTACATCATCATCCGTTTGTCAACCATTTCTGGATAGAGGTCTCTTCCGGAATCGTTCATACATCACAATCTCCAGCATTCGCATCTAATTTTGACTTCCTTCTTTGTCAGCAGTCCATTTCCATCAGCAGTAATTCATTTCACGAGGAATGCTTAGTCAATCTTCCATGATTTCCGATCACTCCATGTCCAATCGATTTCTACATCTACATCTACGTGATTACTCTGCTATTCACAATAAAGCGCCTGGCAGATGGTTCAATCAACTACCTTCAAGCTGTCTCTCCACCGTTCCACTCTCGAACGGCACGCGGGAAAAACGACCACTTAAATTTTTCTATGCGAGCCCTGATTTCTCTTATTTTTTCGTGATGATCATTTCTCCCTGTGTAGGTGGGTGCCAACAAAATGTTTTCGCAATCGCCGGAGAAAAGTGGTGATTGAAATTTCATGACAAGATCCCGTAGCAATGAAAAACGCCTTTTGTTTTAATGATTGCCACTCCAATTGACGTATCATGTCTGTGACACTATCTCCCCTATTTCGCGATAATAAAATGATTCAAATGGGTCTGAGCACTGTGAGACTTAGCATCTGAGGTCATCAGTCCCCTAGAACTTAAAACTATTTAAACCTAACTAACCTCAGGACGTCACACACATCCATGCCCGAGGCAGGATACGAACCTGCGGCCGTAGCAGTCGCGCGGTTCCGGACTGAGGCGCCTAGAACCGCTCGGCCACCGCGGCCGGCTCGCGATAATACAAAACGAGCTGCCCTTCTTTGTACATTTTCGATATTTTCCGTCAGTCCCACTTGATGCGGATCCCACACCGCACAGCAATACTCCAGAATCGGGCGGACAACCGTGGTGTAAGGCGTCTCTTTAGTAAACCTGTTGCACCTTCTAAGTGTTCTGCCAATGAATCACAGTCTTTGGTTTGCTCTACCCACAATATTATCTACGTGATCGTTGCAATTTAGGTTATTTGTAATTGTAATCCCTAAGTATTTAGTTGAATTTACAGCTGTCAGATTTGTGTGGCTCATAGCGTAATGGAAATTTAGCAGATTTCTTTTAGTACTCATGTGAATAACTTCACACTTTTCCTTATTCAGGGTCAATTTCCACTTTTCGCACCATACAGATATCTTGTCTAAATCATTTTGCAAGTCGTTTTGATCATCTGATGACTTTACAAGACGGTAAATGACAGCATCGTCTGCAAACAAGACGGCTACTCAGATTGTCTCCTATGTCGTTATTATAGATCAGGAACAATAGAGGGCCTATACAACTTCCTTGGGGACGCCGGATATTACTTCCGTTTTACTGGATGATTTTCCGTCTTTTACTCCGAACTATGACCTTTCTGACAGGAAATCACGAATCCAGTCGCGCAACTGAGGCGATACTCCATAGGCACGCAGTTTGGTTAGAAGACGCTTGTGAGGAACGGTGTCGAAAGCCTTCTGGAAATCTAAAAATATGGAATCAATTTGACATCCCCTGTCGATAGCACTTATTACTTCATGAGTATAAAGAGCTAGTTGTGGTTCACAAGAACGATATTTTCTGAAACCGTGCTGACTATGTGTCAATAAATCGTTTTCTTCGAGGTACTTCATAATGTTCGAATACAGTATATGTTCCAAAACCCTACTGCAAATCGACGTTAGTGATGTACGCTTGTAATTTCAAATTCCTTACGGTCAATACCATGTCTTCAGCCCCTATCCTGTTGGTTTTTCAGTCCTATTTTGTTACCCCCTTTATCCTAATCCCTGTTGCTCGCTGAGAAAATTTCAGTTATACTGTTCCTTACGCCAGTCAGTAAAAACGGAACCCCTCTACACTGAAGAGCCAAAGAAACTGGTACACCTTCCTAATATAGCGCAGGGCCCCTACGAGGACTAATTTTCAAGCCTGGGAAGTTTGGTGGCCACCACAAGTGTTTAAACTCAGAAGAGTGTTCCTGGAGCCGCTCTGTAGCAATTCTGTACGTGTTGGGTGTCATATCGTCCTGTTGAAATTGTGTAAGTCCGTTGGAACGCAAAATGGACGTGAATGGATGCAGGTGATCAGATGGTATGCTTACGTACGTGTCACCTGTCAAATCCGTATCTAGACGTATTAGGAACCTCATACCACTCGCACTGCACACGCCCCACACCATTACACAGCCTCCACCAGCTTGAACAGTCCGCTGCTGACATGCAGGGTCCATGGATTCATGAAGTTGTCTCCATATCCGTACACGTCCATCCGCTCTATACAATTTGAAACGAGACTCGTCCGACCAGGCAACATGTTTCCAGTCCAGTGTCGGTGTTGACAGACCCAGACGAGGCGTAAAGCCTTGTGTCGTGCAGTCATCAAGGGTACACGACTGGGACTTCGACTCCCAAAGACCATAACGATGATGCTTCGTTGAATGGTTCGCACACTGACAATTGTTGATGGCCTAGCATTGAAATCTGCAGCAATTTGCCGAAGGGTTGCACTTCTGTCACGTTGAACGATTCTCTGCAGTCGGCATCGGTCCCTTTCTTGTAGGATCTCTTTCCGGCCGCAGCGATGTCGGAGATTTGTCGTTTTTCGGGATTCCTGATATTCACGGTATACTCGTGAAATGGACGTACGGAAAAATCGCCACTTCGCTACCTCGGAGATGCTGTGTCCCCTCGCTCGTGCGCCGACTATAACACCATGTTCAAACTCGCTTAAATCTTGTTAACCTGCCATTGTAGCAGCTGTAACCGATCTAACAACTGCGCCAGACAAATGTCTTACATAGGCGTAGCCGACCGCAGCGCCGTGTTCTGCCAGTTTACATATCTCCGTATTTGAACCCAATGCCTACACCAGTTTCTTTGGCGGTTCAGTGTAGGTAGCATCACTTTGTTGTCTGTCTGTTTGTTTGTCTGTCTGTCTGTTCGACTACTAAAAATCCTTTCTCTCATGAACAGAGGGACATATCAAGTCGAAATTTGTGTCACACACTGAGGTGTCTGGTCCCTTCGCGGTGTAAAACATTGAAGCTTGTATAAGTCAGTGCAACCAAAAGATACGGTCATTTATGTTACATACTTTCATATTTCAAACCTAGAAGAGTTTTATTGACTGTTGACTCCTATAGGGTACTTTCTGTTGACCCAGAATCATGAAATTCGGCAAGAGTCGAGGTTTCACAGTACAAGTAAAGGAAAATCCGAAAATTATTAATTTCTAATGAAATCACATGAAAAAAATATTTCTTTTGTCATTTCTCATGTGACTTCAGACTTGGAATTAAAATAATCAGTCTGACAGTGCTGCAATGTTAAGTCAAACATCATGTTCGGAATGACTTTATAGCTCATATGACGCGCTTCGGAATTTATCCATCATTAGATATCATGGAGCGGTTACTGCACGTAGATATGGTGTTTCTAGTTGTACGTCAAACAAACATTCCCAGACTAGTCTGCGAATGACTTCACCATATTCGAAAATGATTTGTAACCAATCTCCTTTGCAGACTCCCTGAACTTTTCCAGTATTCCGCCACCAAACCGAAGTCTTCCACTTGCCTTATCTATGACTGACCCTATATAATTATGGAATTTCATATCCGTACATATTGTTTTACAAGGGTACTTGTTTTACAGTTCCGTACATTTGTAGCAACTTGTCAATCACTGCAATCGTATCAGTATCAGACTGAACATTTCTGAAGATTTTTTGAGACAGTACTTCACTGTAGTTAAATCTATAATCGAAGAAATATCACAGGCTGCTATTAATATTGTCTTAAAGTTCCTCAATGTACAACATGAACAACAACCGTACCAGTACATTTCTGTGGGGCACGACCAAAGTTACTAAGTACTACCGTCGGTTATTGCCCATCGAAGATAACAAACTGCGTCCTGCCTACCAATAAATCCTCATCCCAGTTACAAACTCTCTCTGACATCCCATCAATCGTCCTTTGATTAGTACAGTTAGGTGTAGCCCAAGTAAAATGGGTTTTGGAAGTCAAGAAATGTTAATGATGAGCCATAAAGATGCACAGCAAAAGTCAACCAGCTAATATTCCATCAGAGTCTCAGAGTTCTTAAAAGTAAACAGCCACGTCAGGAATCCTGAATTATACAATCATTCGTAATTCTTTATTTATTGTGGACTGAGGTTGTCCATTTTCTTTTAAGTACTGCTGAGTAACGTGGTAATTTCGTAGAGGTTAACCACCATCATTGTATCGATGGCCAAAAACGTGTATTTCGTATGAAAATTAAAACAACTGCTAAGATTTTTAATTGAATTTATGCAGCCGATGTACTGCTGTAGAAATAACACCGCTGATCAGAATGACGTCAAATTGCAAAGGAATATTATCGGAGAAGGGGGGAAACGTAAGGTAGAAGACAAATAAATATTTACAAAATATAGCAACAAATGGTGCTGTTAGCATTATAATTTAATAGTGGTCGACTACAAATGAGAAACGAATCATACACAAACCCCAAGGTTTGACGTTAAATAAACTGTGTACACGTGTGATAATGCTAGTTACATAAGCCTGTCCACCATGGCAACGTCATATCAAATCGGATGGGAACAATTGGTTTTTAATTGTCCTGAGGCCAAAAACCGCATAAAAAGCATTAATCAAAATCAAATCGGATTATTAATTTCCGTGACACTGGCGCAAAATATGTTCAATATGCTGTCCATCATTTCCTGCAACAAGTTGAAATAGAGAAACAGAATGTTCCATAATTTATCGAAGTGTTTCCGGGGCCACGTTCAGAATGTGTTGCGCAATGCGTGCCTTCAGTGCAGCTAAGTTAGCAATCGGAACACTGAACACATCTTTCAGGCAGCCCCACAGCCAGAAGTCGCATGGATTAAGATCAGGTGATCGGGAAGGCCAGGCTGCAAGGAAATGGCGGCTGATAATTCTAGCATTTCCGAAATGGCGCTTCAGCAGCTGCTTAACTGGATTTGCAACGTCTACAGCTGCGCCATCATGCATAAAAATGATCCCATCCACACATCCACGCACTTGGAGAGCTGGAATGACGTGGTTGCGCAAAAGATACTCATAGCGCTTATCAGTGGCGGTACAAGTAACAGGACCGGAAGCACCTGTCTCTTCGAAAAAATATTTCCCAATGATAAATGATGCCATAAACCCGCACCACACAGTGACCTTTTCAGGATGAAGAGGAACTGGTTGATTTTCGTTTGAATTTTACGTTGCCTGTATTTGACGATTCTGTGCATCCACATGTCTTGTCAGATAGAAGTGGGCTTCGCCTGTCCGCAAAATATTCCACGGCCAATCATTGTCCACTTTCATGCGAGCAAGAAATTCTAAAGCAAAGGTCTCTCCTGCTGGCAGGTCAACAGGAAATCACTCGTGCACATGGGTAAGTTTGAATGGATAGCAAAGAAGGATGTTCCGTAGGATTTCACGCACCATGATCACCGGTATTTCCAATGTTCAGGCAATTCTCCGTGCACTACACGTTTGCACACCACCACTCGTCTCCTCCTGCATTGCGGCGGCCAATGCTTCCCTCTACCAGGTTGCACACCAAAAGAACCCGTCTTTCCGAATGTCCGAATCATTTTCTCCTGACCAATGGCAGTCATTGAACCTACGCCTTTTTTCAAACCCTTCAGTGCCCGGAACTTCTGCAGAGCGACGTGCGCACAGTCATCAATCATTCTTGTAATACAACTTTACAAGCAGAGCGCGATCCTGCACTGCGACAGTCATGGTGAACGTCGCAGACGCGAAAAGAGAAAACGCCGTGTACCTGGCGTGTTTATACCAACTTCAATGGGTCGTGCGCGTGACAGGTGCTTTCATTTACGTATTCTGACACACACAGCGCGATCTATTGGTCAATTTTCACACAATTTTTTTCTTCTGCCATATGTGTTCCCCCTGCTCCGATAGTATTCCGTTGCAATTAGACGTCATTCTGGCCAGTGGTGTTATTTCTACAGCGTTTTGAAAATTTTACTTAAATTATAATCACCCTGTACAAAGCCACTACGTTGTGCATGTTGGAGGGCAACTTGTATTACAACTAGTCATTTCCTTTGCTTTTTGACTCGGAAGTGGAGCGAGGGAAAACTACTATCCATGTGCTTCCACACGAGCAACAGTTTCTCGTACCTTGTCTTCGCGGTCGT
The DNA here is from genome assembly GCF_023864345.2 of Schistocerca serialis cubense. Classification (NCBI taxonomy): domain Eukaryota; kingdom Metazoa; phylum Arthropoda; class Insecta; order Orthoptera; family Acrididae; genus Schistocerca; species Schistocerca serialis. The sequence goes on from NC_064641.1 coordinate 877,115,191, forward strand.
TACGGGAGGTGTATGGTGGCATGAAGAGGAGCGTTGTGTGTGTAGCAAATCCGTTTCTCTGAAATTTCTCAGCGTTGTTCCGTGAAAAGAACGTCTTCTTCCTTCTAGGAATTCACATAGAAATAGTAGTGTTCTCATCTAATCTACTGGTAACAAATCTAGAAGCAAGGCACCGATTGCTTCCATGTCTTCCTTTAATCCGATCGGTCTGGGATCCTAGAATTGTGCAGTACGCAATAATAGGTCGCGGGAGGGTTCTGTACGCGGTCTGCTTTACGCACAGTAATCCGAGGAAGACCAATCGCATTCCCTACAGCCGTTCCATTTCATGTTGCCTTCCAACTTACGTCTAGATATTTAACTGACGCGACCATATCAATCGGTACACCACTGATGCAGTATTTGATAATTAATGAACTTGTTTTCCGCACCCGTCTTACATTGACTGAAACGCCATACGACATTACTGTACATTAATCTGTCCTGTTGCAACTTCCTAGCCTATATACATTCATCTCAACTAAGAACTGCCAGTAATGTAACGCTATAAAGCCCTATACATCGACCACAACATATATGACGTAGCCAAAGTGTCATTTACGAAGAACACCGAACGACACAGCAACGTAACGTTAAAATAAAAAGAACAAAAATATTCTACAGTTTACAGTGGGATGTGTAAATATTATGAGCCACTTATCGTTTGAAATTCTATGCAATACCAAGACACAGTGGGGACTAGGAAATTTTCGCCTAAACCTTTGTAGAAAACTCCGGTCATCAAGAACTGTAAACCACATAATCCTCTGCCATGCTGATCAAATGATGATGATGGAAATCGCGTGCCCCATCATGACTACAACGACTACTTCATGATGGTATACAATAGCGGCCGAGGCTACGAAGGCCAATGGAACCTACATGAAAGAGACGGAGTATTAACGAGACCCATACGAGTAAATGTCGTGTCATTGGGGTCAATTTCTAATATACCGTACTGGCTCCGGCACTCAAACAATTTTACGAAAGGGATTGGAGTTTAGTGTCAAGTAAGCATCCGTTGCTGCAGCCCGCATTGTGTTCCTCGTTCTCTGGTCATTAGCCCTATTCACAGCGGCGTGTGATAAAGTAGCAAGGCTTGCAGAAACTCAGTCAGTTGCATACGTCTGCCGCGTTGCCTGGTGTGTATGATGTTAGCTCCTCGTGCTGCAGAGGTAACTTCTGCGGAAAATGGTAGTCGAAGCTTTGCAAAACATCGGGGAGCGTATTTGCTGGAAATTCTGAAAGGTAAGTACGCACGCCCTGTAGTAGTTCTGGTCCTAGACATATGAGTCATTGTAACGTTTCCGTTATCGCAACGTACAGTGTATGTATAGCAGAGGAACGTAACAAGTGACTACGCTCATTTCGCAGCAGAAATGTGGACAACATGGGGGTGCAGCGTGACGTTAACAAAGAACTGCGATGATGGGAGCTGTGAAAAAGGTTTTGTGTTTACTCCTTCGTACATTCGATTCCATGATGATCTACTTTCTTTTACACATGACAGACAAGCTACTCTTTCGTTATTATTATGAAGAAAAATCTTTCGTAATATTTTCAGTCTTCATTTTTCCATAGTGAGTTTTTCTTCCATTTTCATTGGAACACATGTTTTTATTATTCGCAGTCTTGTTATTCTGGTTGTGGATGGATAAATTTTCGAACGACCCAACTGGTCTTCACCCTACGTTTAGTTCTCCGTCACATTTTCGAAATGTTTACGCTGTTTTGGTATTCAAAATAAACTCTGCTACGTATTCCAATCAATTGAAACTGATGGACGATTCGCACTATGAACACCGTTTACACATTTCCGTTGCCGGTCATTATACTGGAATCGATGGTGTTATCTTAGAGATAATATCCCCGGAGATTCACATATTTTGACTGTACACACTTCCGGCGAGTTCAGTCTCTGCAGAAGAATCTTTAGTATTAAGGCTGTGGAACAGCTTTTCTGGCAGGTTTAGTAAATGCGAAGACTCACTACGGATGATTGCACTTTTATTTTCATCGATAGTTCTCTCGATCGAAGTGTAAATTTGCCATGTAACAAGAATCAGTTCTTAGACTCCCTGTTGGTATGACTGACAATTTCGTTTTTCTACCGTAGAATGGCTCTGTTGCGTAAGTATTCTGATTAGATGTCAGGGTATATTTATGGATAGTTGTTCGGGTCTTTCAACTATTTTGAAAAAATACTATATCAATAAGCGTTTCTCAAAGTATTTCTGTACAAGACTGTTGCCATTCCTAATTTGCAGTAGTTTTTCGACAAATAGGTGCACTCGTTATCTATCCAGACTTGCTGTGTCTCACCTGTTGTGAGACTGATTTTCCCCCTTGCGCTACCAGATTTTCAATTGTTTTACGCACTCATTTATACCTTCGACGTGTTAATCTGGGTATGACTGGCATAATTTGGCGAAAATCACGTAATGATATTAGCAAGAAGCCTTCGATCATAATCGCCTAGTTAGTCGTGGAGCGTTTTTGTCCACTTCATCACACAGATTATTAAACCTCACCCATATTTATGCATACGTTTATTTATTGACCTTAAGGACTAGTTGCTATAGTTCTTCCAGTGTTAAGGGGGTTGACTAGGGTGACGCTCGCATTTGAAACCGATATTCATAAGTTTTTTTCAGTAAAATAACATATTACAAAACTGGCTTTAGACCTTTATTGTACAGACTCAAGACTGTATTACGTGTTTTTATTATGGAGAAAAAAAAACTTGCACCCAGAGGACACAGCACGACATCGAGGTCGTTGGTGAGAGCTCTGAATGCCACAATTTTCAACCTTGAATTAAATTTCAAAAACTGCTTTGAAACTGATATTGTCTAACGTAGTACGTAGCGATGTTTAAAAAATTCTTTTTAATAAAATTACGGCACTGGAATAAAAGTCAATGCTTTCCAATAAAAAAAGTCATAAAAACGTGCACAATAAATCGCACTGAAATATATTGCAAAAATCGTTGGTACAGCAGTCGTAAAAACGCCATGGCACCCGTCAACATGAAGAAATATTGTTGTGGAATAAGAAGCGTGTAAAATTTCAACGTGTGTTTCTATTGAAACTTAACATAACCTTTAATCAGAAATGCCAGCACCGTACAGTTGGCCTTTTATTCGCCGATGTCGGATCACACTTATTTTGACATTCGAAATTACATTGCCAGGAAAAGTAGTACACCCTTTCAGAGGTTTTCAATTAACTCAGTTTTGTTATTAGAACAGTGCATATGGAGTACATGAAATGATTACCTTTACCTATCAATAGCGCAAGCTATTCTGTAGTGCGAGGTATCGACCCATCCTGAAGTACCTATAGCCGGCCGGGTGGCCGAGCGGTTCTAGGCGCTACAGTTTGGAACCGCGCGACCGCTACGGCCGCAGGTTCGAATCCTACCTCGGGCATGGATGTGTGTGATGTCTTTAGGTTAGTTAGGTTTAAGTAGTTCTACGTTCTAGGGGACTGATGACCTTAGAAGTTAAGCCCCATAGTGCTCAGAGCCATTTGAACCATTTTGAAGTACCTATACGTACTAGTACGTGGTGCAGCCTTCATGGGCGGCAATGCAGGCGGTGACTCCGGCATCCAGTCGATGGTACAGACGGCGAATACTGTCCTGGGATACATTACGTTCGACCCGTTCGCATAGTTCTGTAAGTGTTGTTGGTTGACGAATCGGACGAGTCACTTCTCGTCCTATCACGTCCCACACGCGCTCTCGATTGGAGCGAAGTCCGGAGATCGTTCTGAACGAGGAAGTTGCTGCACGTCTTGTTGTCTGGCAGTGGGTGTGGGCGAGCATTGTATTTTTGGAACAACACATCGCCTTCCTATTGCAAGAACTGGTCCAGCAACATTCTACACGTACCGGTCGCTGGTTAGCATCCCCTCCAGAAGCACCAAATGTGAATGACACTTGTAGCTTATCGAACCCCGTACCACAAGGCCTATGGTGGGACCAGGGTGTATTGGGCGAATGCACTCTACGAGAGAGCACTCACCTCGTCCACGCCGTATGCGCAGATGAGCATCACTTGCGTGCAGGCAAAACCTGCTTTCATAAGACCATGTCGAGTCCTTCGTATCTTCCAAGTGACCCTCTGACGGCCTCAGTCGAGCCATGCACGTCGATTCTGTGGCGTGGAACACAGTCTAGAGATGTCAGTTCCTGTAGTCCCACTGCTAATAAGCGGTTCACAACAGTTGGTGCTGTCGTTTGCGCTGTTATTTGTGCTGTGGTAGCTTAAGGTCCGACAATAGTACCATTACAACGCGACGTTCCTAGCGGGCGTCCGTTATGTGTGGACGCCCAGAACCTAGTCTACGGGCGTCGGAATGTTCACGTGACCACTGACACCAGTTCATTGCACAACTGACGCAGCTCGTCCAACTTGTGTGCTAATTCTCCGAAAGGACCATCCCGCCACTCGGGTACAATTTGACCCCTTTGGAAGACGCTCATTTGGCTGTAGGAAGCACGAGTGAGTCTCTGTGGCATGGTTGCCTGCTTGCGTCACACGTTTGCACCACAATGAGCAGAACTCCCGCTATACGAGGGCTATTCGGAAAGTAAGGAACGATAGGTCGCGAAATGGAAACCATAGTGAAAATCAAAACTGTTTTATTTCAAACAGTTAACTACAACTTCCAGCTACTTATCTCCATAGTCGCCGATCCGACTTAGACGTTTGTCGTAGCGCTGTACCAACTTTGCAATACCCCCGTTATAGAAGGCAGTCGGTAGTGCTTTCCGGCAATTCTCTACGCTGGCCTACAGCTCGTTGTCTGTGCCAAAATGTTGTCTTCATAGCCAGCGGTTCATGTGAGCAGAGGTGAAACTCAGAGGGAGACAATTACGAGCCGTATTGTGGGTAATCAAACATTTACAACTGAAAACAATGCAGGAGCATCTTAATTGCCCCTGCAGAATGCGGCTGAGAATTGTCTTGAAGAAGAAAACACACGGCAGTTATGTAATGTTGGCTGCAGAGCTTCGGACGAAGTTTCTCACCAGGCCCTCGTACTTGGCGGGAGACACTATTGTTCTAGGTATCTTTATGCGCTACCTGTGTGCTCAGAACTAAAAAGAACGGCGTAATGCGATCGACGGGCATACTAGAGACACTACCCAACACACTCGTGCAAAACGTCATCGGATTTTCGCTGTTGTTTCCATTTCGCGACCGATCGTGCATTACTTCCCGATAACCCTAATACTTCATGTAAAAATTAAGTAAGTAACGAGTTAAGCAGACACGAAATGAGCACGTACTTTCAGACTGTTTACTATAAACAAATCAAGTTACTAAGAGAAATCTTGTTGAGAATGGTATTTTAGTTGATACTAATGCCCTCTGTGATTACATCCAAAACTAGAAGGACCTCTGTTCCATCAGTTACTATTATAGTATTATATCAGTTGCATACGAGCGCTCGATTTGTCAGACCCTCCCCCCCCCCTTCTCCCCCATGCAGTAAATCGCGGTTTTACATGTTTTGAAGTTTATGGAACACTTTCATGAATGAATCTTAAAATCAGACTCTCTAAGAAATAATTTCAACCAATAAAAGCTTAGAGTAAAAGAAAATTTGCACACTGGTCTACCCACTTACTTACTGATCGTTGATTACTAAGGCACATACACCCACCAGCTAGAACTTTATGACCGCCTACCTAATAGCTGGTATATTCGCCTTTGGCACAGATAACATTGACGACGTCGTAACTTGGAAGCAATGAGGCCTTTACAGGTTGCTGCATGGAGCTGGCACCTCATTTCCACACAAATATCACCTAATCCCCATAAATTCTGGGTATTGGGGCGATGAGCTCTGACGCCAGCCGATGTGTCCGAGCAATTCTAGGAGCTTCAGTCTGGAACCACGCGACCGCTACGGTCGCAGGTTCGAATCCTCCCTCGGGCATGGATGTGTATGATGTCCTTAGGTTAGTTAAAGTAGTTCTATGTTCTAGGGGACTGATAATCTGGGAAGTTAAGTCCCATAGTGCTCAGAGCCATTTGATGAGCTCTGATGTGGCGTTCAATTCAATCCCAGATGTGTTCAATCGGGTTCAGATCTGGCGAGTTGGGGGCCCAGCACATCAACTGCAACTCACCACTGTTTTCCTCGAACCACTCCATCACACTTCTGGCCTTGCAAAATAGCGCATTATATTGCTGATAAACGCTACATGATCGTCACGAAGGGGCGTTTGTGGTCTGCATCCAATGTACGATATTCCTTGGCCATCATGGTACTTTCTACGAGCTTCGCTGGACCCACAGATGCTCATGTGAATGATCCCCAGAGCATAATGGAGCCGCCGCCATCTTGTTTCCGTGCCGCAGCACAGGTATCAGGGAGCTGTTCCGCTGGAAGACGACAGGTACACGCCACCCTCTCCCCCTCTTCTCCCCCCCCCCCCACTTCGGCATTATGAAGAAGGTGTCGGGATTCTTTAACCATGCAATGCTCTGTCACTGTGAAAATGTCCAGTCCCAGTGGTCACATGCCCATTTCAGTTGTAGTAGCGTTGTTGCAGAGGCCTGTCGATAGGAGTGTTCGGTGTACTATGTGTTCACACTTGTACCTCGACAGTATTAATTTCTGATGTTAGTTCTGCCACAGTTCGTCTCCTGTTCTGTCTACCCAGCATACAACGTCCAACATCTGCAATGAACTGTGGCCTCGGAACCCCACGACATCTGGACATGGTTTTATTTTCATCATGGTTTCGCCACATCTTGAAGACACGACATGTAATGCTGTTTCCGAAATGCTCGTACTGAGGCTCTGAGTCATCACAATCTGCTCTTGGTCAAACTAAGATAGATCGTGCGCCTTCCCTATTCTACACACGGGGAGCACGCTCACTGATACTACAAATACTGTGCGTGTGTCGGACGAGCAGTCATTCGTCGTCAGGTGACGCTGGTATCGCATGGACGGGTTTATATCGGTAGTAGCTTTGTGGTCAAAACGTTCTGGCCGATGAGTTTAATGACTACATGTAGCACGTGTTGGCTGTAGCACTGGGTTCGGCATTTGGATGTGACGACGTCGAGTTTGGAACCGGTTCCAGTGACGAATGAATTGCTTGAACGTGTGCTTTTAGGAGGAACAGTACGTAATGATCGTATTAAAAAGTTTCCAACGTTTGTTTACAGTTAGCCAAAACACCTATTTTATCATGAACGACTAAAACGAGAAAGGAAACGAACAGTAGAATACTCTTTTGAGTTTACTCGTTTCTTACCGCTGAATTTACCGTCTTGTAAAGTCATCAGATGATCAAAGCGACTTGCAAAATGATTTAGATAACATATCTGTATGGTGCAATTGACCCTGACTAAGGAAAAGTGTGAAGTTATTCACATGAGCACTAAAAGAAGTCAGCTAAATTTCGATTACGCGATAAGTCACACAAAGCTGAAGGCTGTAAATTCAACTAAATACTTAGAGATTACAATTACAAATAACCTAAATTGGAATGATGACATAGATAATATTGTGGGTAGAGCAAACCAAAGACTGCGATTCATTGGAAGAACACTTAGAAGGTGCAACAGGTCTACTAAAGAGACTGCTTACACCACGCTTGTCCGCCCTATTCTGGAGTACTGCAGTGCGGTGTGGGATCTGCATCAAGTGTGACTGACGGATGGCATCGAAAAAGTACAAAGAAGGGCAGCTCGTTTTGTATTATCGCGAAATAGGGGAGATAGTGTCACAGACATGATACGTGAATTGGAGTGGCAATCATTAAAACAAAGGCGTTTTTCGTTGCGACTGGATCTTCGCATGAAATTTAAATCACCAGTTTTCTCCTCCGATTGTGAAAACATTCTGTTGGCACCCACCTACATAGGGAGAAATGATCATCACGATAAAATAAGAGAAAACAGGGCTCGCACAGAATAATTAAAGCGCTCGTTTTTCCCGCATGCCGTTCGAGAGTGGACTGGTAGAGAGTCAGCTTGAAGGTGGTTCATTGTACCTTGTGTCATTTACTTTATTGTAAATAGCAAAAATGGTTCAAATGGCTCTGAGCACTATGCGACTTAACTTCTGAGGTCATCAGTCGCCTAGAACTTAGAACTAATTAAACCTAACTAACCTAAGGACATCACACACATCCATGCCCGAGGCAGGATTCGAACCTGCGACCGTAGCGGTCGCTCGGCTCCAGACTGTAGTGCCTAGAACCGCACGGCCACTCCGGCCGGCTGTGAATAGCAGAGTAATCACGTAGATGTAGATATATTTATATTCTGTTGATCATAACGTCGTAAACTGCAGCTACATTCAACTTCACAAGTATTTCTACATGAACACCTTGCAGATTTGAATCATACATTTCACGTCCACACGCTTAGTATGGTAGGACATGCATTTCTAGATTTTAGAGAAATCCTCGAATGACAAAGATTGGAGAATTAATTCGTGAATTATGTAGAGAAAGAATGGAAACGTACACCGTACTTAGGAATTACATGGTGTCAATTGAAGGCGTGTTTTCTCGCCGCTTGAAGCGCGAGCACCACTTCAGCACTCAAACGGTACCAAATTTCACAGCAGCGTGTGTCACGGCGATACGTGTTACACCGTGAAATTAGATAACTGCGCTAGCTCTGGATTCCGATCAAAATGGACAGCCCACATAAAATATTTACTGTTGCGATTTGCTGCATAGCATCAGCACCATTAGGAATTTTTGCGCAATAGCTCTCAACGAGTATTTTAGTACTTCCTGTTGCATATACATCATCCTGCTTTGGCTTGCGTTACGGTGTAGACGATAACAGAAGGAGGTGACAGCCTTTAGCTCTGCGGAGGAGAACACGTAAGCATTATATTCAACTGAGTAGCTTCGTTATTATTCTAGTTGGTCTTCGTATAGCTACGTTCCTCCCTCCGCAGCATGCAGCACGCCTTTGTTCCGGAAGAGAGGTGTTGAAATTCCTGTCTGACAATGTGTACTTTAATTTCCCGTACCTTCCCTAAATCGCTTCAAGTGCAGGTCGAGATAACAGTGGAAACATTGGTGAGGGAGCCGCGCGGGATTAGCCGAGCGGTCTGGGGCGCTGCAGTCATGGACTGTCCGGCTGGTCCCGGAGGAGATTCGAGTCCTGCCTCCGGCATGGGTGTGTGTGTGTGTTTGTCCTTAGGATAGTTTACGTTAAGTAGTGCGTAAGCTTAGGGACTGATGACCTTAGCAATTAAGTCCCATAAGATTTCACACACATTTGAACATTGGTGAGTGCAGCTTAGATTTTGGAAGTGCTTCCTGGAAACAAGTTCAGTGGCGCACGAGAACGTATGCTTAAATGTTCGAATTAACGAGCGTGATCGGCGGAGGTGCGGACACTGTGAACATAGACATAAAGCCCGCACGCGGACTGCGTCAGATAGTGACTACAGCACATACCACACAGAGACCCACTTGGAGACGCCAAAGTCTTCGTTTGTCAGGCGCAGCGCTTCAATAGTAAACTACTAGACTTATTTAGCACAAAGTGCTTCTTGATGTACAGAACTATGAATCCCATCTGCCGATCGTTGTAACGTTTCGCGCTTTCACTGTAATGTAAAAGTTTAAATTCTCTCTGCTTGGTACTATAATGACATTTCACGGCATAAGCAGTATCCGCTACTTATGCCAACTGGGAATTCTCGTCCCTCTTTTCCGTCGTTCCCATACGGTTTAAAGGATTCTGACCACAGATTTCTAGGCTGCCACTTTTTGTGTAAACAGCCACTGGATCTGTGAACGTTCTTCATACCAAGAACAAGTAACGAACGGTTAACAGCGCTGACACCAAGATTCTGCCGAACTCAGACAGCTGTACCGACACAAACGCCTCATCGTGATGCTAAATGAAATGTCGCTCTCTTCCGAGAAGTACCGAAGAAAGCCGAGTCACAGGCCCGGCCTTTGGCACACTCGCTACACTCGTCGCCGGCCCTGGCCTGTGACAAAGGGATTTTCCAACAGTGAGGGCGTTCGCGCAGCCGTTACCAAATATCTACGACACCAGGGAGTGGATTTACATTGCCGAGAAATTATTCAATTAGTAAAACTTTTCGACCATTGCTTACAAACAAATCGTGATTGTGTTGAAAAATTGTGTCGTTTATCTCTTGTCACCACTGAGTGTGTTGCAGCATTCAATAACAGTTACTTGGCCTACCATAATAATGTGTCGCTTACGTTTTGCAGTTCCCTGATAACACGCAAACAGAAATATACAAAGGTGATTGTTCAAAATTAATGGATGTCTTGTATCGACATCGAGCCAGGCCAGATCGATGAGTTCAAATGGTTCACATGGCTCTGAGCCCTGTGGGACTTAACTTCTAACGTCATCAGTCCCCTAGAACTTAGAACTACTTAAGGGGCTCCGGAACGTCCTATACTTGCAATGTTAAAATAACGCTTATAAATTACATCTTTCCTCACAAAGTATTTAAGGTAGGAAGTTTAACTTTTTACAGATTATTTATTGGAATATGGGCTACAACTTAACACAGGGATTTTACAAAATTTTAGTTCAGTTACTAAAGATGATTTTTTTTTCAATTGTAATGAAAATTCACATTTTTTTGCAATTTTTTATTTATATATTCAAAAATATACAGTTTTTTGGGAAAAGGCTGTGTTAAATTATGCAGAAGGTACTGTGTAACATTTACTGAAAGTTTGAAACAAATATGTTTGGAAGATCCTTAGAAAACACGTAATTAGTATGAGAAAATAAAAGTTTTGGGAATCGAGCGACAAAGATTGGATTAACTTTTTAGTGCATTCCAGGTACATAGGATGGATTATCTTCATCCTCTGCAAACTCCTCCTCCAGCTTCCTCTTGTTCCTCCTCCTGTTTACTCTTGCTTGTATTTCTAGACTCTTTACAGCCCTGTCTGCAGCCCGAAGGCGTTCCTTGTCTAAAGCAAGCATCGCTTGTTGTTGTGTTCGTAGATTTTGCTACCATTTTCTTCAGTTGCAGTTACTGCAACACTGTTCCAAAAGGTGGTCATGTATGAGCACTTATCACATCTCAGTTGTATTTCACTAACAAGTCCTACGTGCTTTATTATGGAGAGTTCCAGACCAACTTCACTACAATGAATACATCTTACACAGTTTGAAAAAATTCCTTTGAGAACCGACATATCAAATATTTCATTCACATCCGATTCGCCCATAAAACATTCATAGTTTTCACTCATTGAACCAAGCTTCTTCTGTAAAGTATTTTCTTTCCCACTTTGACTGCTATGGGCAGGTGTACTTGAGAGGTTAGGTTCACTCACTTGGTTATCGTCTTTATTGTTTACAGTAATAACACATACCTTTGGCTTTCCAACATTTCTCCTTTTCTTAAAAGCCTTCAGAGGATTTCTAATAACTTTACTTTTACTCATTATTATACTTCAACAAAACAGAGACTCACGAAACAGAATTAATTACGAATATTTTCGAGATAACGACAGAGTAAATAAAAATGAAACAATCGACAATCACACCAGCGATATATATTGAACCATCACAGGTTAGCCACAACACATACTTTATCTCACATCACTAAAATGTACCTGATGAACACGGACGTTAATAATAACACCATTTGACAGCAGTTTAACAGCGCCACAGTGGGTCACACCCATGTAGAACACATTTCAAAAAAAATTTAGAAATAGTTGTAGTCTTCGGAATTGAATAAATTATATATATATTAAAAGGTAATAGTCTGCAGATTCAGAAAACGCAAAAAAGTAAAAATTGAACTTTTCATGATTTTGAGCCTTTCCGGAGCCCGTTAAACCTAACTAACCTAAGGACATCACACACATTCATGCCCGAAGCAGGATTCGAACCTGCGAGCGTAGCAGAAAGAAAAACCGAGAGAGCAGGCATTTCGATGTATGATACGGTGCTTAACTATCAGCTACATGCTGAGTATACTGACTTCAGCAACCGGCTTTACATCCTGTTGTCTGGGAGGGATTGTCGCTTGCGCCTCCTTGAAGTAAGGGCATTAACGGTAGATCGCTGTTGCTTGTTTCCTAGTAACCACAGTGTATGCATGCCAAATATCAGGACATGCGGTTGTAATTAAGATTTACCAATGAACAGAATTCAGTATGGTTTTCAGGATTCATTCTTCATTGTGAGGTATCATCATAACAGACATTAGCGTCTGACATCCTTTGAAGTCGTTTAATAAGGATTGGACTACTTGAATCATTTTCTGGTCATTTTCTCTGACAAGTGCATGTTTCTTTCATTACGAATGGCTCAGTATCTACTTACTCGTTCTGATCTACCTTTGGTGTCATTCCTCATCTATAAATACCCTTTTCACTGCAACAAATTTGCTTGTTTTTGGTTTAAACCTTATTTTATTGTTATTCAGTTTCTTTTCATTTCTGTTTTTGTATTCAGATCATCCTAGATTCTTTCTAGTTTTTCCATATCTTCTCTACTTTCCTCGTTCAATCCAATTATTGCTTCAGATTCCAGAACTTCGGTGTAATTCATCTTGCCAGTCTGGTCTCTGATGTCGCCATCATATGGAAAAAGTATTGCATCTGTAACAGACTCCATTTTGCTGTGGATCACTTCATTTTTAACTGTCCATCTTTTTGATAAGTTTTACACTGGTCAGCCAGAACATTATGACCACCGACCTGCTACTGATATAAGCCCGTCCAGGCGATAGCAGCGTCACGTGCCAAGGAATGACTGCTAGTCAGACACACTCATGGTGCGGGTACATTCAGTGAGCGTGCTGTCCGCGTGTCGAATGGGGAAGGCGTGCAATCTGTCTGAGTCTGACCGATGGCGAACTGTGATGGCCTGGAGGCTGGGCACGAGCATTTCGGAAACTGCACGACTTCTCGGGTGTTCGAAGTGTGCTGTAGCGAGTGTCTTCAACACGTGGCGAAACGAAGGTGAAACCACATCTAGACGTCGTGGGGTTGGGTAGCCACACCTCATTACCGATGTCGGAAGTCGTAGGCTGGGCAGATTGGTAAAAAAAAAAAGAAAGGCGGCCAATTGTGGGAGAACTAACATCAGAGTTTAATGATCGGCAGAGTGCAAGTGTGTCTGAGCCCACAGTGCACCGAACACTCCAAACGACGGGCCTCCTTGGCCGACAACCCATGTATGTACCAATGTTAACACCGCGACATCGGCAAATACGACTGAAATGAGCACGTGACCTTCGCGTCCAGTGGAGCTCGTGCAAGGCTCTGTCACCTCCAAGCAAAGTCGTACGCTAGTTGCAGGCCACGTACAGTACTTATAACGATCATATTTCCCGACAGCAGTCGCATTTTTGAAGAACGTAATGAGCCACGTCACAAGGGCAGGAGTGTGATGGAGAGGCCCAAGGATCACAGCGGCAAGTTCTAATTGATGTGCTGGCCCTCCAACACACTAGATCTGAACCCGATCGAACACATCTGGGAGTTGATTCAACGTGTCGTTAGAAAAATGTTTGCGGTAAGTTACTATGGGACCAAACTGCTGAGGTCATCGGTCCCTAGGCTTACACAGTACTTAATCTAACTTAAACTAACTTACGCTAAGGACAACACACATACCCATGCCCGCGGGAGGACTCGTACCTCCGACGGGGAGAGCCGGGCGATCCGTGTCAAGGGGCCGAAGACCGCTCGGCCATCCCGCGTGGCGTGTCGCCAGAACTCATCGCACTTGTCGCCGGTATTTACTGGAATTAGGTGACTTTTGTGTGCAAAAATGGTGCCAACCCCTCTAGCAACCTACCAAGGCCTTATTGCTACCATGACACGACACGTCGTCGTTGTTATGCCTGCCAAAGGTGGACATGCCGGCTGTTAACTAGGTGATCATAACGTCCTGGCAGATCAGTGTCTTCGTACATGTTCTAGCGATTTTTCGCCCTACTTTTAGGATAATGTCAATTCTGTTACTCAGAGTTTCTTTAAGAAAACTGTCACTTGCGTGTGTTACCTCTGGGTGAACCACCGTCTTGTAGTGTGTTAATTTTCTGTTGCTTGACAACGATTTTTCAATTGCAAATACACCTTGTTTAGCAAATTGTTAGTTTTTTTTTTGTTTTTTTTTTGTTTTTTTTGTTTTGTTTTTTTTTTTTTTTTTTTTTGCCAAGCAGGGTTTTCATTAAAGTTGTGTGTGATAATTTCTCCAAGGTTTTCAAATCGTTTCACTCTTTTCATTCTTATGTTGTTTACTACTATGTGATTTACTTCTAGTGGGTCGCTTAACGTTTCGCTTAACGTTATTCTATTCTTGTCGAATAACACCTGGAGTCTTATTTTTGTGCTGTATTTTGTAGGCTCATTATTTGATACCTCTCGTCTTGTATGTTATTACGCAAATTCGTCTGCGAATCCTGAACAATTTAATTTCACTTGATTTTTCTGGGTTCCAACTTGCATTTTCTTAAGGCTTCCCTCGTGCTATTCTTTCAACAGGTATTCCAGGACTCGGTTGAAGAGTAGTGGTTGCCTGTTTTTGTCGTAAACGGCTCAGACAGTTCTCCAGGATTTGAACTTTTGAGTTTGGATTTTATCATTTCTGTTAATTTTGGCTGATACGGTGCTTAACCTGTTCGATACTGAAGATCCGCGTATATTATCATAAGCTTTTTTGAAGTCTAAAACAGTTACGATTGTTTTTATGTTGTTTTTTGGGCATCCACTACTAATTTTAAAGTGATTATCTGTTCCGAGCAGCATCTCCAGGGTCTATATTCTCCCTAGTAGTCGTTCTTTACAGCGACACTACAGAATTCTTGACCGTACTTTACAAGTAAAAACCAACAGGAAAAACCCTCTGTAGTTATCCCAGATTTGGTTTTTCCATTTTTTATGTAACTGGTGTGTTATACCTGTAGTTCTGATTGCATATTATACATTACATACATACATTATATATATTATACCTGTATGTTCTGATAATGCTTCTTAGTTCCAGATTTTCATCACGCAGTTGATCTGTAGATATCTTCTTTGGTTCAACCGCATGTTTCCAGAGATACTCAAATGCCTGATCCTCATCACATTCATTGTGCTTCTTGAACTCTCTGTAACGTTCGTAGACTTCACTGATTGCTGGTGGGTGGTGTGTTTATTGGGGTTCCTGTATTTATTTGAATAAGTTGTGAGAGACGTTCGCAGTTTAGCGGTATGTTAAATATATCCGCTACAATTTATATATTTCCTTTATTGCTGTGCGTTTTCTTAGTGTTTTATCTTTCAGCGCTAATGTTGAGGATCGTATCTTTGGAGTTGTCTGTTAAATATTTTGTGGCAATATGATGAGTTTGTTTTCCCGCTATTTGTGTATCTTGTCAGAAGTACCTCATTTTCGTACTGGCGTTTAACTCTCCCTACTATTTCTTGGGTTATCTTTCCTTGATTTGTGTGCTCCACTAGCGATTCTTTTGGATTTTCGTTCTTATATCTTAATCATGCTTTGTGTCTACCTTCCACTATTTCATCACATTCATCGTTCCACCAACCAAGTTGCTTTCTTTGGCTTTATTGGGGCTACTTATTCAACTATTTCTTTCAACTGCGAAATTATTTCTTGTATATTGTTTGTTAATTTTATATTCCTAGCTCGTTCTTCATATTCCTCTTTATTTAGCAGTTTGTGAGGGTCCTAGTTTATCTGCTTTTGGGGTGGGATTCTTTCTTAGTGGTGTGCATTTAATTTTCCTTTAATCACGTAGTGTTGCGAACAAGTGTCTGTTCCTCTCAGGACGTTTACGTTGTACATTTCTCTGTGGTAGTTCTTATCCAAGCAAACATCGTCCACCTCCTGTTTTACATTTTCCCAGTCTGGGTGTTCCCGGGTTTGAGTTTACTTGGTTTTCTCATGACGTACCTAGACTTTGAGATCATGTCATGCTTTATGCACAATTCCATGAGTATTGCGTCAAACTTGGTCGTTATTCCTGGTACTGGCCATTTCCCTATAACATCTCTGTATTACATTTCCGTTCCTAACTAAGTATTAAAGTCTCCAAGACAGTTATTGCTGCCTGATCCAGAAGTATCCAAAACCAACCCTTAGCGTCTCTGTTCAAATGGTTCAAATGGCTCTGAGAACTATGGAACTTCTGAGATCATCAGTCCCCTATAGCTTAAAACTACTTAAACCTAACTAACCTAAGGAATGTACCCGTGGTCTAGGGGTAGCGTCTTTGATTCATAATCAAAAAGTCTTCGGTCCCGGGTTCGATCCCTGCCACTGCCTAAATTTTGATAAATGATCAGCATTGGCGGCCGAAGACTTCCGGCATAAGAAGTCAGCCTCATTCTGCCAACGGCCTTGTCAAAGAGGGCGGAGGAGCGGATAGAGGTTCAGGGCACTCTCTTGTCCTAGGGGTGGGAAACTGCCCCTAAAGGCGGAAGAATCAGCAATGATCAACGACATGAGGATGCAGAAGGCAATGGAAACCACTGCATTAAAGACACGTTAGTGTATCCACAGGACATGTGGCCTGTAATTGAAGAAGTGTCATGATGATCTCTCCATTGGCAAATTATTCCGGAATAGTCCCCCATTCGGATCTCCGGGAGGGGACTGCCAAGGGGGAGGTTAACATGGGAAAAAGATTGAATAATCAACGAAAGGAAGTGGAAGGAAGACAAGGATTTCTGGTCAGATGAGTATCGGGTAATATCAACAGCAGCAGAAAATAGTATAACAGGTGTAGGATTCGTTATGAATAGGAAGGTAGGGCAGAGGGTGCGTTACTGTGAACAGTTCAGTGACTGGGTTGTTCTAATCAGAATCGACAGCAGACCAACACCGACAACGATAGTTCAGGTATACATGCCGACGTCGCAAGCTGATGATGAACAGATAGAGAAAGTGTGTGAGGATATTGAAAGGGTAATGCAGTATGTAAAGGGGGACGAAAATCTAATAGTCATGGGCGACTGGAATGCAGTTGTAGGGGAAGGAGTAGAAGGAAAGGTTACAGGAGAATATGGGCTTGGAACAAGGAATGAAAGAGGAGAAAGACTAATTGAGTTCTGTAACAAGTTTCAGCTAGTAATAGCGAATACCCTGTTCAAGAATCACAAGAGGAGGAGGTATACTTGGAAAAGGCCGGGAGATACGGGAAGATTTCAATTAGATTACATCATGGTCAGACAGAGATTCCGAAATCAGATACTGGATTGTAAGGCGTACCCAGGAGCAGATATAGACTCAGATCACAAAGTAGTAGTGATGAAGAGTAGGCTGAAGTTCAAGACATTAGTCAGGAAGAATCAATACGCAAAGAAGTGGGACACGGAAGTACTAAGGAATGACGAGATACGTTTGAAGTTCTCTAACGCTATAGATACAGCAATAAGGAATAGCACAGTAGGCAGTACAGTTGAAGAGGAATGGACATCTCTAAAAAGGGCCATCACAGAAGTTGGGAAGGAAAACATAGGTACAAAGAAGGTAGCTGCGAAGAAACCATGGGTAACAGAAGAAATACTTCAGTTGATTGATGAAAAGAGGAAGTACAAACATGTTCCGGGAAAATCAGGAATACAGAAATTCAAGTCGCTGAGGAATGAAATAAATAGGAAGTGCAGGGAAGCTAAGACGAAATGGCTGCAGGAAAAATGTGAAGACATCGAAAAATATATGATTGTCGGAAGGACAGACTCAGCACACAGGAAAGTCAAAACAACCTTTGGTGACATTAAAAGCAACGGTGGTAACATTAAGAATGCAACGGGAATTCCATTGTTAAATGCAGAGGAATGAGCAGATAGGTGGAAAGAATACATTGAAAGCCTCTATGAGGGTGAGGATTTGTCTGATGTGATAGAAGAAGAAACAGGAGTCGATTTAGAAGAGATAGGGAATTCAGTATTAGAATCGGAATTTAAAAGAGCTTTGGAGGACTTACGGTCAAATAAGGCAGAAGGGATAGATAACATTCCATCAGAATTTCTAAAATCATTGGGGAAAGTGGCAACAAAACGACTATTCACGTTGGTATGTAGAATATATGAGTCTGGCGATATACCATCTGACTTTCGGAAAAGCATCATCCACACAATTCCGAAGTCGGTAAGAGCTGACAAGTGCGAGAATTATCGCACAATCAGCTTAACAGCTCATGCATCGAAGCTGCTTACATGAATAATATACGGAAGAATGCAAAAGAAAATTGAGAATGCGCTAGGTGACGATGAGTTTGGCTTTAGGAAAAGTAAAGGGACGAGAGAGGCAATTCTGACGTTACGGCTAATAATGGAAGCAAGGCTAAAGAAAAATCAAGACACTTTCATAGGATTTGTCGACCTGGAAAAAGCGTTCGACAATATAAAATGGTGCAAGCTGTTCAAAATTCTGAAAAAAGTAGGGGTAAGTTATAGGGAGAGACGGGTCATATACAATATGTACAACAACCAAGAGGGAATAGTAAGAGTGGACGATCAAGAACGAAGTGCTCGTATTAAGAAGGTTGTAAGACAAGACTGCAGCCTATCGCCCCTACTCTTCAATCTGTACATCGAGGAAGCAATGATGGAAATAAAAGAAAGGTTCAGGAGTGGAAATAAAATACAAGGTGAAAGGATATCAATGATACGATTCGCTGATGACATTGCTATCCTGAGTGAAGTGAAGAAGAATTAAATGATCTGCTGAACGGAATGAACATTCTAATAAGTACACAGTATGGTTTGAGAGTAAATCGGAGAAAGACGAAGGTAATGAGAAGTAGTAGAAACGAGGACAGCGTGAAACTTAACATCAGGATTGATGGGCACGAAGTCAATGAAGTTAAGTAATTCTGCTACCTAGGCAGTAAAATAACCAATGACGGACGGAGCAAGGAGGACATCAAAAGCAGACTCGCTATGGCAAAAAAGGCATTTCTGGCCAAGAGAAGTCTACTAATATCAAATACCGGCCTTAATTTGAGGAAGAAATTTCTGAGGATGTACGTCTGGAATACAGCAATGTATGGTAATGAAACAGGGACTGTGGGAAAACCGGAACAGAAGAGAATCGAAGCATTTGAGGTGTGGTGTTATAGACGAATGTTGAAAATTAGGTGGACTGATAAGGTAAGGAATGAGGAGGTTCTACGCAGAATCGGAGAGGAAAGGAATATGTGGAAAACACTGATAAGGAGAAGGGACAGGATGATAGGACATCTGCTAAGACATGAGGGAATGACTTCCATGGCGTTAGAGGGAACTGTAGAGGGCAAAAACTGTAGAGGAAGACAGAGATTGGAATACGTCAAGCAAATAATTGAGGATGTAGGTTGCAAGTGCTACTCTGAGATGAAGAGGTTAGCACAGGAAAGGAATTCGTGGCGGGTCGCATCAAACCAGTCAGTAGACTGATGACCAAAAAAAACCTAAGGACATCACTCACATCCATGCTCGTGGCAGGATTCGAACCTGCGACCGTAGCGGTCGCGCGGTTCCAGACTGTAGCGCGTAGAAGCAGTCGACCACCCAGGTCGGCAGCGTCTTTGTATTGGTTCCTATTACTGTATATTTCAGCAGGTAAGACAATACCTGAAGCATCAAAAAAGGCACCCAAAATCGGGATCATCTTGCACGACAGATATAAAACATAGTCAAATTTATATAAATTAAAACCATTGTGAAATAAAGTAAATCACACACCAGTGTATTTAAAACGCTGCTTAATCCTCATTGCCATCATCCAAGGAAAGCATCTCCTCAACTACATGCTCACTTCCGTTGTCGAGAACCTCGTGATATGTATCCCATTCTGTACCTTGTGAATCGACTTCCTCTTCTTCATCCGTATCCCATAACAAATCGTCCTCAGTGCCATCCAAAGCATTGTAAATCCCTCAGTTCTTGAAGCATTTGCCACTCATCATCCGTTTGTTCCATTCTCCACTCAAAGACTTCTAAAGGTTGCAGCGTCGAGGTCAAATCATCCGTCGTAACGGCAGTCTTCGCGCTATGTGATTTTTAGTAATATCAGTTACGTGACTGTGAAACATGTTGTTTCATCCATATTTTCAATATGAGACAATGTAATGTTGTATTTTTGCCTCATACTTTGTAATGTTGTATTTTTGCCTCATACTTTGTGGTCAAGATCTTTCTGTAGTTTCTGGGCAGTTTTTCTTTTTTTCTGCCGTATTACAAGATTTTTTCTGCTCGTGAAACGGTTGCACAACCTACTATCTGTTCTAAGTCGTGTCTCGCTACCACTTTCGCGCAACGACGCTCTGAGCGTGCTTTTTAGGGAATTGACTAGTTTGAACATGGGACCTGTTGCTGGTAAGATCACACATGACATGTACAGTTCAGAAGGGTTCAGGGAGACTAGCGGTGATATAATCAAATACTTAATGATTTCAGGGTCAGCTCCACTGCACTCCCTGTAAAAGAATCTTAATACTAACTAAATTTAGTGGAAGGGGTTCAAGGCTTTCCTATTTTTAGTTAGCTGGTAAAATAACGTCGAAAAAGCAGTTAAGTTTACCATTAGAAATTTTATTCTACTCACAAAACATTGTTTATAAATTGTACTATTGATAAAAGGAAATATTTTAATACAGGATGATAAAAACCAACTGCATTCAACAAAAATGTGAACGAATATTCCCTGAATGTGTTTTCAAGTTCTATAATGGATCGAAGGATGACCTGTGCCATATCACATCTATAATCTAGATTTAAATTAAGTTTCATAAAAGAGAAAACTATCAAAATGGTCTACAGTGACCCTCAGTTATCTGTAATTACTTATTTCACTTGTCGTAAATTACAGTGGCTGATGTGTCTTCTCAATAATTATATAACAGAAAAACCATCGCGATTCAGATTTTAACTTCAAGTAGCAAATGTGAATTACACGAAGTTTAATTGATGATCGACACTAGTATTACGTAAAAATGGGATGTAACAGATGAGACTTCTGCAGTTCTGAGTGAAGTCTTATGCACTCTTATGCGGCATCGCGTGCATTCATTACCTTGTCGGTGGTTAGGCAGCGTCAGGGGCGGCGGGCGGCGCAGCTCCACGCACCTTGCTGTCTCGGTAGCAACTCTCTCGAACTTATCCTTACTACTGTTCACCGAAGTTGGTTTAAGAAAAAGGTATCTGGCTATGTTTTCAACTGACCAATCAGCGTCTCAATGTTAACCTTATGCTCCGCCTACAAAAATTCTGTCTATCCAATGAGAAACGTTATACTTTTCATGGTGGGGCAATGTTTTTAATGTTTGCTATGTAACAGAGATGCGTATAGTCTCACGCTAAAACTTGCAGCTGGTGTGGCCCTTTTAGTGTTATCATAAGATCTGTACTGTTCTTCTGGAGGGCTCTATCTTTTAACATGGGCTGGGGGATTGACCTCCCGGCAGTCGGCTGGCGATGTGGGTATCCCATTGTCCCGCTCTTATCGTAGGGCCTTCTAGCCTACACGGCTCTGCTTTCGGCTTCTGTTCTCGTTTCTCCCCTCGGAACTGCGTCCGTTTCACAGTGGGAAGTTATGACATGCATTTAGGCGTTCTTGTGTTAGTCCGTGGTATTCCATTTGCTCAGTCATTGATCGTATTACTTTGGTTAATTAATGTCAGGATTTATTCGGATCTATGTGACATATTGCCGGATTTGCTATCATGACAGGGTTTTCATGGAGGGTGCTGGATTTGCCTGACACATAGTATTTTCATTCTTTCGCCTATCTCTTACCATCAACTCTGTTATATCGAAGGCCCTTGCTGCAGATAGCCCTTGCTTTAGCCATTTTTATGACCTTTAACTTTAATCTTGCGTGGTATTATTTCCTTCTTCTTGGTTCCATCATGAGGCACATGCTTTAAAAATTTTACTTCTGCTAAAACTACAGTAAACTGTGTTTGAACACACAACACAACCTAAAACAATCCATATTAGCTGTACATATGATTTCGTTATTCGGCAGGTGCTTCTACATGCAAAACCGTAACAATGTTGACAGAGGATTTTGCTTTATGACGTGTGCGATCGTACCAATTGTTCAGTAGCACAGAGTGAAATTTTGCCGGCCGGGGTGGCCGAGCGGTTCTAGGCGCTACAGTCTGGAACCGCGCGACCGCTACGGTCGCAGGTTCGAATCCTGCCTCGGGCATGGATGTGTGTGATGTCCTTAGGTTAGTTAGGTTTAAGTTGTTTTAAGTTCTAGGGAACTGATGACCTCAGAAGTTAAGTCCCATAGTACTCAGAGCCATTTCAACCATTTGAAGAGCGAAATTTGTCGTCTTGTACTCCCTGTCGAGGACAACATACTGGGTTCCATTATTGAAGAAGTCTTCAAAGCACTCATGTATCTGTGAACTTCTTCCATATGCTCGTACGTTCGTTAACAGCGTGCACTGGGGCATCCTGTCAAACGATTTCCGGAAATCTGGAAATACGGAATCTGCTTGTTGCCCTTCACTACGGTCGCAGGTTCGAATCC
Organism: Schistocerca serialis cubense; assembly: GCF_023864345.2. Classification (NCBI taxonomy): domain Eukaryota; kingdom Metazoa; phylum Arthropoda; class Insecta; order Orthoptera; family Acrididae; genus Schistocerca; species Schistocerca serialis. The sequence goes on from NC_064641.1 coordinate 877,137,735, forward strand.
TGCCTCGGGCATGGATGTTTGTGATGTCCTTAGGTTAGTTAGGTTTAACTAGTTCTAAGTTCTAGGGGACTAATGACTTCAGCAGTTGAGTCCCATAGTGCTCAGAGCCATTTGAACCATTTTTTTGTTGCCCTTCATCCATAGTTCTCAGTGTATCATGTGAGAAACGACAAGCTGAGTTTCGCACCTTTTTGGATAGCCTTACCAAGATCCATAAGCTCACGTTTCAAAATGATTGCTTCCACGAGTAATGACGACAGAGCTAAAAGAACAGAAATTCTGGCACAAACTACCCGCTTCTGTACGTGATATGGCAAACTCCTTTCCCTCTGCTAGTGCCCCAGCGCACTTTGATCCACCTCAAGCCGAACCGGTGCTCCTTCACTAATGGATTTCGGTGTCGACGAGACGTTCAACTCAGCCCGCCCTTCCGCGGCGCGCCGTGCAAGAGTTTCGCGGCGGCTCGCCGCCCCCGCCTCCGGTGAGTGGGAGCCAATTCATTACGGACTGTTTAACGCGTCATTCTCGCGCCGCCGCCGCCGCGTTAAATGAGCTGGCGGTAACGCCGCGGCTGTTTCGCCCCGGACCCGCATTACCCGAGGGTGGGGCCGCACCGCCCGCCGGCCCCCGGCGTAACGTGACACCGGGGGCGGCGGTGGCGGCGCCGCCTCCGCGTCGTCTTATAAACCTGGCCGAGCCCGGCCTCCCCTGTCTGCACAGGGCGGTAATTGTGCTCCGCGCCCCCAGCTAATGGACGCCATTGTTCCTGCACAGCCGCTAAGAGCGCCTAATAGAATGACTCGGAGGCGGTAATGGATTGCAGGGGATCCTCCGACGATTACGGCCACGGCCAGAGCCCCGCGGCGCTTATGAATATTTACCGTGTCCTATGATGTAGCTGCAACGAAATTATACGCCAATGAAGATGTGTAGTAACACCTCCGCAGCATAACGTGCGTAGGTTCACCCAAAACTATGTACCCATTAAAAGTAATACACCAAGAAGAAATGCAGATGATAAACGGGTATTCATTCGACAAATATATTATACCAGAACTGACATGTGATTACATTTTCACGCAATTTGGGTGCATAGATCCTGGGAAATCAGCACCCACAATAACCACCTCTGGCCATAATAACAGCCTTGATACGCCTGGGCATTGAGTCAAACAGAGCTCGGATGGCGTATATAGGTACAGCTGCCCATGCAGCTGCAACACGATACCGCAGTTCATCAAGAGTAGTGACTGGCGTATTGTGACGAGCCAATTGCTCGGCCGCCATTGACCAGACCTTTTCAATTGGTGAGAGATCTGGCGAATGTGCGGGCCAGGGCAGCAGTCGAACATTTTCTGTACCCAGAAAGGCCCGTACAGGACCTGCAACATGCGGTCGTGCATTATCCTGCTGAAATGTAGGGTTTTGTAGGGATCGAATGTAGGTTAGAGCCACGGGTCGTAACACATCTGAAATGTAACGTCCTCTGTTCAAAGTGCCGTCAGTGCGAACAAGAGGTGACCGAGACGTGTAACAGATGGCACCCTATAACATCAAGCCGGGTGATACGCCAGTATGGCGATGACGAATACACGCTTCCTATGTCCGTTCACCGCGATGTCGCTAAACACGGATGCGACCATCATGATGCTGAAAACAGAGCCTGGATTCATCCGAGAAAATGACGTTTTGCCATTCGTGGATGCAGGTTCGTCGTTGAGTACTCCATCGCAGGCGCTCCTGTCTGTGCTGCAGCATCAAGGGTAACTGCAGCCATGGTCTCCGAGCTGATAGTCCATGCTGCTGCAAACGTCGTCGAAATGTTCGTGCAGATGGTTGTTGTCTTGCAAGACATGCGGATAAGATGACTGTCATCTCGACTTTTAGTGATACGAGACCGTTGGGATCGTGCAGGGCGTTCCGTATCACCCTCCTGAACCCACCGATTCCATATTCTGTTAACAGTAATTGGATTTCAGCCAACGCGAACAGCAATGTCGCGATACGATAAACGACAATCGCGATAGGCTACAATCCGATCTTTATCAAAGTCGGAAACGTGATGGTACGCATTTCTCCTCCTTACACGAGGCATCACAACAACGTTTCACCAGGCAACGCCGGTCAACTGCTGTTTGTGTATGAGTAATGGCTTGGAAACTTTCCTCATATCAGCACGTTGTAGGTGTCGCCACCGGTGCCAACCTTGTGTGAATGCTCTGAAAAGCTAATCATTTGCATATCACAGCATCTTCTTCCTGTCGGTTAAATTTCGCATCTGTAGCACGTCATCTTCGTGGTGTAGCAATTTTAATGGCCAATAGTGTACAATTTTAGACTTCCGTTATAATTTCGGTGCATGAGTCTGTGGTAGGTACATAAAATGTTTCGACCTTGTCCCTGCAGGACATTCTCAAAATTGAAACAGTAGCTACCACGTAGAGAAGTTGAGGGACCACGAACTTGAGAGGGCGTTATGAGCTGTTGAGGATCTTGCAGCGCAGTCGTAGGCCGTCAGAACTATCATCATTGGCGATTGTTATCATGTGTGCTAGCTCTGTTCGGTTTTGTATTCGGATCGGCTAGTTTCCAGCTGTACGTGGTGATTTTTTTCCTAATTCTCCTGTATGGCTGGTGGCTGGAGCCGAGCAGGCGGATTTCCGGAGCTAGTTATTCCCCAGAAGAGCCGGCGTGTCCAGCATTCTTTGCAGAGTAATCTCTAAAGTACATGTCAGAAAGCTGCACCTTGTGGAAGCTTTATTGTTGAAAGCAGAAAATGGGCAACGAAAGCTTACATCCTGTTGCAGATTCGTGCTGGCTGGAAAAGGCTAACGCACTGCGTCTTCAGGCCACGAGTGGGCTACCGCGACCATCCGATCGCCGTGTCATCCTCAGTGGAGGATGCGGGTAGGAGGGGCGTGGGGTCAGCACACCCGGTCTCCCCGTCGTAAGATGGTATTCTTGACCGAAGCCGCTACCATTCGGTCGAGTAGCTCCTCAATTGGCATCACGAGGCTTTGTGCAGCCCGAAAGATGGCAGCAGCGCATGGCGGCCTGTATGGTCACCCATCCAACTTCCGACCACGCCCGACAGCGCTTAACTTCGGTGATCTCACGGGAACCGGTGTAACGACTGCGGCAAGGCCGTTGCCCCTGTAACGGGCTAAACGCGAAATAATTTCGTCGAGCAGTCTGGTAGCACGGTAGGACAATTTTTGCGACCAACTAAGTTACTGAGTCCAGTACTGAAGGTTCTGGAACGTCTAAGTGGGTTCCCTGGCATGGGAGAGGTGTTCTGCTCAGGCACCCTCCCGTCTCATAAAAAACAAGGAAGATTGGACATTGTGGTCATTAGACACGGTACGCAAGTCCAGATTGCGAAATGATGGGGAAGGAAATCAGCCATGCCCTTTTCGAAGGAACCACGCCGGCGTTTGTCTGGAGTGATTTGGGGCAATCAGATAAAACCGAAATTTGGATAGCTGGTTGGGGATTTGAATCGTCGACCTCCTGAATCCGACTCCACTGTGCGAGAGCTCGTTCAGTTTGTTTGATAAGAAACCGACACATCTGAGCAGAGTGGGGAGCTGGGTACATAGAGATGATGATGGGTAGAAGTGCAAGGTTAAGCAGATACAGTTGATGAAACTTCCTGGAAGATTAAAACTGTGTGCCGGACCGAGACTCGAACTCGGGACATTTGCCTTTGGCGGGCAAGTGCTCTACCAACTGAGCTACCCAAGCACGACTCACGCCCCGTCCTCAGGGCTTTACTTCCGCCAGTACCTCGTGTCCTACCTTCCAAACTTCACAGAAGCTCTCCTGCGAACCTTGCAGAACGGTCCGGCACACAGTTTTAATGTGCCAGGAAGTCTCATATCAGCGCGCACTCCACTGTAGAGTGAAAATTTCATTCTAGAAACATCCCCCCAGCCTGTGGCTAAGCCATGTCTCCGCAATATCTTTTCTTTCAGGAGTGCTAGTTCTGCAAGGTTCGCAGGAGAGGTTCTTTGAAGTTTGGAATTTAGGAGACGAGGTACTGGCGGAATTAAAGCTGTGAGGACGGGGCGTGAGTCGTGCTTGGGTAGCTCAGTTGGTGGAGCACTTGCCCGTGAAAAGCAAAGGTCCCGAGTTCGAGTGTCGGTGCGGCACACAGTTTTAATCTGCCAGGAAGTTTCATATCAGCGCATACTCCGCTGTAAAGTGAAAATTTAATTCTAGATACAGTTGACGTTCCTCAGAAATATATAGTCTCACCTTTATCTACGTCAAGGATGTAGACTGAAGCAATGAATTAAAATTTGTATCAGTGCCGTGATTCAAGCCCGCATCTCGTGTTTACTACGCAGATGCGCTATCCGTTGCACCATGTTGACACTCCAGCCCTCACACTTGAACGGAATACCTCAGCACGCCTCCCTCACTGATAAAAATTCCAATTTACACCTCAGACAGTTGCTGTTCCCATTTTAAACTCGCATCAGTGTTGACGAGCTCGATATTGGAATAGCACCTTATCAATGAGCAAAATGGGATCAGACCTGCCTGTAGCTCAGGCGTGAATTGGAGTTTACAGAGCACTCCCACTTCGCGCGTCAGGTGACTAGGTTGTGCTATTAGTTGCGCCTCTGGCGTAGCGCTGCGTATTTTCCTGGTGTCCGTTTCGTGTCGTGTTGGTCTCCGTGCGCGTCGCATCGCTGGTCGTCGGCTAGTGTTTGGTGTTCGTGCTGCCCTTGCTGTCGGGGCGTCGTCTCGCGGCGTGATGTCCAGCATGGTTCCCACGAAACATCCGCGTACAGGTACTGACAGCTCTACCTTCGACAAATCGACGCGTCACGTCCAGCCCGGTTCTTTTGAGATACATGACTGGTTAGTCGATACCATTAAAGTCACTACTGATCAGGTGCATACCGCATACGTATTTTGACAGCGAATTATATGTGTTTTTTGTTGAGTTTCTTGACCCTCTCCAGGTTGATAGGATACTTTCTCGTCACGGTTCTTAGGTACCCTTTACGCAACGTGATGGTTGTACTAGTATGGTTCTCTTGGCAAATTCAAAAGTGATATATACAGATTTCTGGGTGTTTAACCTTCCGCCCGAGGTAGACGACTGATTTCTGAGGCCCGTTTCGCTTCCTTATGGGGAAATACTGCGGCAAGAAAGGAAGAATGAACCGATTGTTGGGGTTAATAACGATCATCCTCGTTTACCTCCTCTGCATTACTCCAGATGACGTCTCACTCAGCACATTTGTTCTGTCCATGCAGTACACGTGAGGCGCCTAGTTGTTTCCACTGCACTGTGTCCAATACGAAGGTTCTGTTATAGTTCACTAGCCTGCTGTCTTCAAGTTCATGTCCCCAGCGCAGAAAACAACACGTAGGTCGTAGGTTATGTATCTTGAGGCTGAACTGACTTTTAGCAAGGTTCTGTTTTGAAATAATGTATCACTTCTTTGGGATGCCATTCGAGTATTTTAATATAGCCACACGAGAAGACTACATGATCTTAATAAAGGGCTATTACAAATGATTGAAGCGATTTCATAAATTCACTGTAGCTCCATTCATTGACATATGGTCACGACACACTACAGATACGTAGAAAAACTCATAAAGTTTTGTTCGACTGAAGCCGCACTTCAGGTTTCTGCCGCCAGAGCGCTCGAGAGAGCAGTGAGACAAAATGGCGACAGGAGCCGAGAAAGCGTATGTCGTGCTTGAAATGCGCTCACATCAGTCAGTCATAACAGTGCAACGACACTTCAGGACGAAGTTCAACAATGATCCACCAACTGCTAACTCCATTCGGCGATGGTATGCGCAGTTTAAAGCTTCTGGATGTCTCTGTAAGGGGAAATCAACGGGTCGGCCTGCAGTGAGCGAAGAAACGGTTGAACGCGTGCGGGCAAGTTTCACGCGTAGCCCGCTGAAGTCGACGAATAAAGCAAAAAGGGAGCTACACGTACCACAGCCGACGGTTTGGAAAATCTTACGGAAAAGGCTAAAGCAGAAGCCTTACCGTTTACAATTGCTACAAGCCCTGACACCCGATGACAAAGTCAAACGCTTTGAATTTTCGGCGCGGTTGCAACAGCTCATGGAAGAGGATGCGTTCAGAGCGAAACTTGTTTTCAGTGATGAAGCAACATTTTTTCTTAATGGTGAAGTAAACAGACACAATGTGCGAATCTGGGCGGTAGAGAATCCTCACGCATTCGTGCAGCAAATTCGCATCTCACCAAAAGTTAACATGTTTTGTGCAATCTCACGGTTTAAAGTTTACGGCCCCTTTTCCTTCTGCGAAAAAAACGTTGCAGGACACGTGTATCTGGACATGCTGGAAAATTGGCTCATGCCACAACTGGAGACCGACAGCGCCGACTTCATCTTTCAACAGGATGGTGCTCCACCGCACTTCCATCATGATGTTCGGCATTTCTTAAACAGGAGATTGGAAAACCGATGGATCGGTCGTGGTGGAGATCATGATCAGCAATTCATGTCATGGCCTCCACGCACTCCCGACTTAACCCCATGCGATTTCTTTCTGTGGGGTTATGTGAAAGATTCAGTGTTTAAACCTCCTCTACCAAGAAACGCGCCAGAACTGCGAGCTCGCATCAACGATGCTTTCGAACTCATTGATGGGGACATGCTGCGCCGAGTGCGGGAGGAACTTGATTATCGGCTTGATGTCTGCCGAATCACAAAGGGGCACATATCGAACATTTGTGAATGCCTAAAAAAACTGTTTGAGTTTTTGTATGTGTGTGCAAAGCATTGTGAAAATATCTCAAATAATAAAGTTATTGTAGAGCTGTGAAATCGCTTCAGTCATTTGTAATAACCCTGTACAGCACCTTCTGATACAGCAAAGTACATGATCAAAAACAATGTTTACGAAAATGTATCTTTACACTACTTGTGGCACCTGTCTGTGCCTCATGACTATCGGAGTGTATCTCTTAATAATGAATACTGGATACTGGCAAACACATCCGAGTGACAAACAGCTCCAAATATTTCGCGCGCCATACCAGAAAAGGTGTGACCCGAACGCTTCCGAAGTGCTTCGTCTGCAATTTCGTCAGTCTTTTGTTTTTGATTTAAATTGTTTTTAATAATTCTAAAATGACTGATTGATAGTCAGCTGTTGAGAGATATTTATATTAAAAAGTGAAGTCATTCCAATGAGTAGTTTAACCAATAATAATAACTATACTTTAACGTTTTGGCGTCCTTGCTCCGAACACAGCAGCCAATCACAGAGCAGTAGCATTATGCAAGGGGTCTTTCTCACGGGAATGGTACCGAATCTAACATCTGTCACAGGTAACTCACACCACATTTCGTCATTTACACTCCTGGAAATGGAAAAAAGAACACATTGACAACGGTGTGTCAGACCCACCATACTTGCTCCGGACACTGCGAGAGGGCTGTACAAGCAATGATCACACGCACGGCACAGCGGACACACCAGGAACCGCGGTGTTGGCCGTCGAATGGCGCTAGCTGCGCAGCATTTGTGCACCGCCGCCGTCAGTGTCAGCCAGTTTGCCGTGGCATACGGAGCTCCATCGCAGTCTTTAACACTGGTAGCATGCCGCGACAGCGTGGACGTGAACCGTATGAGCAGTTGACGGACTTTGAGCGAGGGCGTATAGTGGGCATGCGGGAGGCCGGGTGGACGTACCGCCGAATTGCTCAACACGTGGGGCGTGAGGTCTCCACAGTACATCGATGTTGTCGCCAGTGGTCGGCGGAAGGTGCACGTGCCCGTCGATCTGGGACCGGACCGCAGCGACGCACGGATGCACGCCAATACCGTAGGATCCTACGCAGTGCCGTAGGGGACCGCACCGCCACTTCCCAGCAAATTAGGGACACTGTTGCTCCTTGGGTATCGGCGAGGACCATTCGCAACCGTCTCCATGAAGCTGGGCTACGGTCCCGCACACCGTTAGGCCGTCTTCCGCTCACGCCCCAACATCGGGCAGCCCGCCTCCAGTGGTGTCGCGACAGGCGTGAATGGAGGGACGAATGGAGACGTGTCGTCTTCAGCGATGAGAGTCGCTTCTGCCTTGGTGCCAATGATGGTCGTATGCGTGTTTGGCGCCGTGCAGGTGAGCGCCACAATCAGGACTGCATACGACCGAGGCACACAGGGCCAATACCCGGCATCATGGTGTGGGGAGCGATCTCCTACACTGGCCGTACACCACTGGTGATCGTCGAGGGGACACTGAATAGTGCACGGTACATCCAAACCGTCATCGAACCCATCGTTCTACCATTCCTAGACCGGCAAGGGAACTTGCTGTTCCAACAGGACAATGCACGTCCGCATGTATCCCGTGCCACCCAACGTGCTCTAGAAGGTGTAAGTCAACTACCCTGGCCAGCAATATCTCCGGATCTGTCCCCCATTGAGCATGTTTGGGACTGGATGAAGCGTCGTCTCACGCGGTCTGCACGTCCAGCACGAACGCTGGTCCAACTGAGGCGCCAGGTGGAAATGGCATGGCAAGTCGTTCCACAGGACTACATCCAGCATCTCTACGATCGTCTCCATGAGAGAATAGCAGCCTGCATTGCTGCGAAAGGTGGATATACACTGTACTAGTGCCGACATTGTGCATGCTCTGTTGCCTGTGTCTATGTGCCTGTGGTTCTGTCAGTGTGATCATGTGATGTATCTGACCTCAGGAATGTGTCAATAAAGTTTCCCCTTCCTGGGACAATGAATTCACGGTGTTCTTATTTCAATTTCCAGGAGTGTATATACTTCTTGCATCACCACTGCTCTGAGAACAGCTTCTTGGAGCCTAATATGATGGCTGACTAAGCCAGAAATATTATAGTACGTCATATTCGAAAGGAACGCTGGTCTCCCCAGCACCGCTTACAGGTCTATAGTGGTGTTCGGTCGTTGGAAATGGTGGTCAAAAAACATATTCCTTCTCATCTATAGGTATGTGGTTATGGGATCCATATTACGTACAGTGGCCAAGAAAGAACATGCTGTTGTTGTAATCAAACCGGTCATTTCCGTACTAATTGTTCGCGGCGTGTGGTGGTGTTAAAACCTACATACGGACAGTGTAATAAATTGCCTTTAGCTGATCTTCTCCCGCAGGGATCTCAGACTGAATCGCTCCCTGTTACTGAGGGACGCAGTGATCCGTTGACCGACAACAGCCGTGACTTTCCTCCGCTGTCCTTGCGGAGGGCTGTTGATGCCTTTACTCCAGGTGTGCCCGCCATGATTCCTCAGAACAAGCATCGGCCAACACAGTATGATTCGGCTGATGAAACTTCCCCATTGGCTCGCACTTCCGATGGGCCTCCAGAAAAGGACCCTCCTTCTCAGGCTGAAATCTTGGATGAGAACGCCACAGGTGCATTCACGCCTGTGCAGAAGATCCCTGACACCTTATCTGGCATTGTTCCTGTTGTCGAGGCCGTCCCTTCGGAAGGGGCCCGTGAAGGAACCTGCTTCCGGTTCCCACGCGTCTTTTCCGGTTCTCTCGGACACTTCTCCTGTCGACTCTGTTTCGCATTCCCCGTCTGCGACTTCTATCGCCCCCTCTGGGCCACAGCCTTCTCCCATGAAACAACTGATTGATTTTCAAGAGCCAGTGGAACCCGTTGTTATTCACCAACCGTCCCTCCGTGAACCCATGTCTGCGGACGAGTGGGATGTAGAGGCCTCTCCCTCGCAATCTGAAACGGAATACCTACATGATGCTCCCACGCGATCGAACGCACCAGCGTCGGCGCCGCGGAGCCGCAGTAGATTCCGTAAACGGCCACAGAGAGCCGCATCACGGCCTAATAAAACGCAGTGGGGAGATGAGGGTTCTGTTTCGTAGTACTTCTTTCCCTGGCTCGGCGATTGATTCTGGTATGGTTACTTGTATGTTGCTCCGTCAACTGACGGATCTCTACCGTTCTTTATTCTTTTTTGGGGGTTTGAGGTTCCATGCAGGCATACACATTTCTTGGAATATTAACAGAATATGTTCTTAGCTTCTCCTCGCCGCTTTGCGGCAGTTCATTTATTTATTTATTTATTTTTGCTGGAAGTCGTATTCGACCAGTTTTCCATTCCTGGGTTCTCCACCTTTTTCTAATGTAGCTTCTGAACTTGTTTTATAGGGAAGACATTTCGTTGATGGATTTCGAAGTACTCGACAGTGGAAGGGGGATCGGGTGCACGTTTTGTGATAGTCTGTGCCCCTTCTGGCACAGGTCGTACTACCGCACGTTCGAGTTTCTATAAAGAAGAAATCATTTACCTGCTACGTAAATCCCCGAAAAAAAATTGTCTTAGGTGGGGACTAATTTTAATGTAAGTAAAGAACTCGACGACCTGGTGCGCTCCTTGCGTCTGCGTGACGTGTGGATTTCTCGCTACCCCACGCTTTTGCGACATATATACTTTACTCCCATGTCTAGCAGTCGCCTCGATCGCTTTAACCTTTCCGATTCCTTGCGTGAGCAACTTCTGGATGTTGATGTGATACCAGCCTGTTTTACTGATCATTGCTCCGTCGCCGTCACGTTTAATTACGTGCAGCAACCGGTGAAATTGTTTCGTCCTCCCTGGATGCTCAATATAGCCTGTTTGCAAGATACCTCTCTTTTTGTCGTCCTGGAGGACGTATGGTTTCATTGTTCTCCTACTATGGACCGGTACTCATCCATTGTGGCATGGTTGACACTGCATGCTAAACCACAAATGCGTAGGGCTTTCATGCTTTTTGGAGCTGCGAATGTGGCAGACGATCGACCAGCGCACGAATTTTACTACTCAGTCTTACGTCAACTGTACGGTAGTGCCAAGCATGCGCACCTACGAGTTACTGATATGCAGCCAAAGCCAAATTGCTGCAGCTCGAGCGCATTCAAATGGAGGGACTGCAGACGAGGTCTCATCCACGTTCCCTTTTACAAGACGAATTGACGTCACTATACTATCTCACCAGTTTACGGGCGCGCCGGCAACGTGTGCGCCTTGCCTCCCTCACAACCGCTGACGGCCGCATGTTCGCCTCTCTCTCTTGACGACTTTGCATCCTTGCTGCATCGCGTCGTCACTCCTCAATTAAATGAAGCCTTTCTGCGTCCCTTTCACAAGGATGATATATAGGATATATAGGATCTCAGTCCCGCAAGACACCTGGTTTAGACGGTATTCCTGCTTTATGTTCAATTTTGGCCACTCATTGGTGACACCTTAACGTCAATGGTAAATGATGTGATGCGGGGAGTCTCACTTCCTGCTTTTCAGGAAGGTAAACTGGTCCTCCTCCCGAAATCCACAGGTCGCCATGCCATTGATTCCCTCCATCCTATTACTCTCCTTAACTTCGATTATAAAACTGTC